>NC_039362.1:65618829-66963782 GCF_003573695.1 Papaver somniferum
TACAGATACATCAAATGGATGTAAAGACAGCGTTTTTGAATGGTGAATTAGATGAAGAAATTTATATGGAACAACCCGAAGGCTTTGTAGTTAAAGGTTGTGAGAAGAAAGTTTGTAAACTGAAGAAATCTTTGTATGGATTGAAACAAGCACCTAAACAGTGGCATGAGAAATTTGATCATGTGATGATTTCTAGTGGTTTTAGAATTAATGAATCTGTTAAGTGTGTTTATAATAAACTTGTCAAGGATTCCTGTGTGATTGTATGCTTGTATGTTGATGATATGCTTATACTAGGTACAAACATGGATGTTATTAATACCACTAAGAAAATGTTGAATGAGAACTTTGACAAGAAAGACTTAGGCCCCGCTGATGTCATATTAGGGATAAAGATTAGAAAAACTTCTAATGGCTATAGTCTGAGTCAGTCTCATTATCTTGAATCCATACTTAAAAAATATAATCAGTTTGACTGTAAACCTGTTTGCACTCCATATGATTCTTCTTGCAAACTCATGAAGAATAAGGGTGTAGGTGTTAACCAACTTGAATACTCGAGAGTCATAAGAAGTCTGATGTATTTGATGAATTGTACGAGACCAGACATTGCTTATGCTGTGAGTAGGTTAAGCAGGTATACTTGTAATCCAGGGCAGAAACATTGGGATGCACTTGATAGAGTGCTAAAGTACTTGAAGTACACAATGACCTTTTGTTTGAATTACGAAGGTTATCCGGCCGTCCTTGAGGGATTTTGCGATGCGAACTGGATAACAGACTCATAGGAGTCTAAGTATACGAGTGGATATGTATTCAATCTAGCAGGTGCGTCTGTATCTTGGAAGAGTTCCAAACAGACATGTATAGCTCGCTTAACTATGGAGTCAGAGTTTATTGTGTTAGATAAAGCAGGAGAGGAGGCCGAATGGCTAAGAAACTTTTTAGAAGATATTTCCCTCTGGCATAGGCCTGTGCCAGCTATATCTATACATTGTGACAGCAAATCTTCAATAGGTAGAGCTAAGAATAGCTTCTACAATGGAAAGTCTATACATATGCGTAGAAGACATGATTCTTTGAAATTACTAATCTCAACAGGTGTTATTTCCATAGATTGGACAAGGTCCAAGGAGAATATCGCGGACCCTTTGACGAAAGGTTTGCCCAAGGAGATAGTTAGTAAAGCATCGAAGGGCATGTGGCTTAGGCTCAAATAATTAAACTTGCCATGAAGGATACTCAACCTTGCTGACTGGAGATTCCAATAACAAGGTTTCGAATGAGACAACTAATTCATGGTGGGTAAAGGTAAACACTATCAGAGAATTTCATTCTCTGTCCCTTCCCTACGGTGTTGATGTGATAGTGTGACTGCATGTGGAGGATGACTTTTAATTAAGTCTTAATGAGTTCTATAGTTTCAATTTAAGATTGAAGTGGGTTGTCGCAGTAAACACTCTTGATGGAACTCACCTATCTGAATGAGGAAGTGGGTCGCTTCCAATGAGAATGGAGTTTATTCTCTAAAGCATTTTGAGAAACAGGATATGTCCAGGGCCAAAATGGACAAAACGGCACGAACTTAGCAACACTTGGAGGATATCATGCGTGGATGTTATTAGAATTACACCAAACGCTAGCAGTTCAAGACATAGTGCATTGTCTAGCTAGTAGTTCCGGTAACTTCTCACTAAGCAAGGTTCAAGACCTCATGGACACCTTTGCCTAAATGGTATTTTCCGTACTCTGATTTTTCGTTTTTTACCGAGATTTAATTCATGTGGGGGATTGTTGGAGAAAATGAGTTATTTAATAAATGATTTCTTGGTCTTGGTGTGGTCTGATCTCATGACCTAAAGGTCTAAGGATACTCAGTCATTTTTGAGTGAATGAAATGGAACCTTTAGTCCCACATTGTGGAAAACTAAAAAGGTGCTCCACTATATTACCATGTTCTCATGGATATGTTGTAAAACAATGTGGGTGGAGTGGGTGGGGAGAAAAATACATGTTTCGACCCATGCCCATGCGCGTGTACCAAGCACCAAGTCCGTGTCTACTTGAAATTATTTTTTGCAAGTTTTTAACTTGATAAATAATTTATTTAAGAGTTTTATTTATGGAAAAAATTCCTTTTTTGTGTTTAATTGTTTTACAAGAAACAAAACTCGTTTTATAAGAAAAAAACCTAAACCTAACTTGATTTGCAAGTTAATTTTTCTATAAATACAACTCGAAAATCTCTTTTCAAAACACACAAGCAGCGACCATCTCTAGGTCTACTTTTCTTCATTTTCTTGCCTTTATTTTCGTGCGGCGTTTTACTTCCATCTCTGTTGCTGAGTTTAAGAGTGGGTAACTTGTATTGTGCTAATACAAGTTATATCGGGCAGTCTTATCCTGGACACATCTTCGCACGTTAGGGTTTTGCATTACTTTAGAGTATACCCGCGAACTAATGTGTTAAGGACAACTTGTTGAACCTGTGATTCTGCCCTCATCAATTTGTTCGTGGTAGAGTTGTTTGATACAGTTCTTTATATTTATTGTTTGATACATCTGACGTTTCTTCTATTGTTGCAAGACTCCAACAATCTTAACACATTATTATTCCTTGTAACAATGGGAAAGAACGACGTTGAAAGACCACATAAGTTTAATGGAAAGGATTTCAAGAGATGGCAATCCAAGATGTTGTTTTATCTAAGCCACAATGAACTGGATTATGTACTTGTTCCACATGATGAATTGATGAATGATGAAGCTTTAACTGAGGAAGTGATCGAGTATAACAAGCGGTGTAATTTTCTGGCGAAAAATCATGTCATGAATGGTTTGGAAGATACGATGTATGATTTTTACAATGCTAAAGAAAATTTCAGTGCTTATGATTTGTGGACTGCGTTAGAAGCAAAGTATCAAGCGGAGACTGCAGGGAGCAAGAAATTTCTGGTGGCGAAGTTTATGGACTTCAAGATGACGAATGATAAGCCTGTTATTGATCAATTCCTCGAATTTCAACAGATTATTAATGATATTCTTGCTGAAGGTATGGTCATTGATGAGACATTTCAAGTATCTGCGGTAATTGAGAAGTTACCAACTTCCTGGTCTGAGTACAAGAAAAAGCTAAGACATGAAACTGGCGAGATCAACATGGTTAAATTAGGGAAGAAGATTCAAGTGGAAGAGTTGTTGTGCTCCAAAGATAAGAATGTGTCTTTTGCAAGGGACATGAGTAATAAAGCTCATATGACTGAACATAGATCTTCCAAAGCTGGAAAAGGTGAGAGTAACAATCGTAACTCTAAGCGTGGTCCTCCCAAGAAAGGTATGTTTCGAAAACCATAGTCTAGCATTACTAAAATTAAGGGTGCTTTTTATGCGTGTGGAGTTACTGACCATATGGCAGTTCACTGTAGACATCGTAAGGACAAGAAGGATAATGCTAACTTGGTTGAAAAGAACAAGGATGAGTTTTCTGCTGTAGTGTCTGAAGTTAATTTGGTGACCAATGTGATGGACTGGTGGGTAGACTCTGGAGCTACCAAGCATGTTTATGGGAACAGAGACCTGTTCACCTCCTACCAGAGGGTAGGGGAAGGCGAGAAACTCTATATGGGTAACTCATCCGCATCAGAGGTTGCAGGAAAAGGAAAGGTTGGTCTGAAGCTCACATCTGTCAAGACTCTCACATTGAATGAAGTTCTTCATGTTCCAGACATCTGCCAAAATCTTGTTTCTTGTTCTGTTTTAGATGATAAGGGTTTTAAAGTTTCAATTGAGTCTGGAAAACTTATAGTAACTAAGGGCAATGATTATGTGGGTAAGGTTTATAAGACTGGGGTCTTTACAAACTTAATGTAACATGTCCTGAAGTGAAATTGAATGATTCTTCTGCTTACATGTGTGTGTCATCGAATGTTTGGCATGGTAGACTTTGTCATGTAAATTACAAATCATTGCATAAACTGGCTAGCGTAGGCTGCATACCCAAATTCACTTTAGATAAAAGTCATAAGTGTGAGATTTGCGTAGAATCTAAGCATGCTAAGAAATCATTCAGGAAGAATGTCCAGAGAAACACTAAATCCTTAGAATTGATTCATTCAGACGTAGTTGACATGAAGTCAGTTCAAACTAGAGGTGGTAAAAAATGGTTTGTCACTTTTATAGATGATTGTACGAGATACTGTCAGGTTTATTTTCTTAGAGGGAAGGACGATGCCTTAGAAGCCTTTAAGATATATAAACGTGAATTTGAAAACCATTTGAATGCTACCATTAAAACTTTTAGGTCTGACCGTGGTGGTGAGTATCTAATTCCTATTGGAGATTTCTGTGAAGAACATGGCATAATACATGAAACTACAGCCCCTTATTCACCTCAATCCAATGGTGTAGCTGAACGTAAGAACCGTACCCTTAATGATATGATGAATGCCATGTTGATTAGTTCAGGATTACCTTCGAATTTTTGGGGGGAGGCTATCCTCTCAGCCAATTACATCCTGAACATAGTACCCTTTAAAGGATCAGATAAAACTCCATATGAGTTATGGAAAGGTAAACAACCATCTTATGATTACTTCAAAATGTGGGGGGTGCTTGGCAAAGGTGGACATCCCTCCTCCTAAGACAAATAAGATAGGACCCAAAACCGTTGATTGTTTTTTTATAGGGTATCCGGAGCATTCTAGTGCTCATAGGTTTATGGTTGTGAGTTCTGAAATTTCTGACATAGGGTTGAATACTATCATGGAGTCTAGGGATGCTGAGTTCTTTGAGAATGTTTTTCCTATGAAACATGATTCTCGAAAGAGATGTTTAGATGATCCCCTAGAATTTCCATCATCCAGTCAGTCATTACCTTTAGAGGAAGATGAACCAGAAATAGAACCTAGAAGAGGTAAAAGGGTTAAAACTAAGAAAACCTATCCTGGTTGCATTACATACCTAGCCGAGTCTGATCCTCAGACTTATAAAGAAGCCTTGACTTGTCCTGAAGCTCCGTGGTGGAAAGAAGCTTCAATTAGTGAAATGGATTCCATTCGAGAAAACAATACTTTTGAAATTGTAGATTTACCTCCAGGGTCTAAGGCCATAGGTTGTAAATGTATTTTCAATAGAAAACGTAATATAAATGGAACTATTGAAAAATCCAAGGCTAGGTTGGTAGCGAAAGGCTATAAACAGATAGAAGGTATAGATTTCTTTGATAGATATTCACCAGTAAGTAGAATTAGCTCCATTAGGATGTTAATTGCTATAGCTTCTGTCCATAACTTACAGATACATCAAATGGATGTAAAGACAGCGTTTTTGAATGGTGAATTAGATGAAGAAATTTATATGGAACAACCCGAAGGCTTTGTAGTTAAAGGTTGTGAGAAGAAAGTTAGTAAACTGAAGAAATCTTTGTATGGATTGAAACAAGCACCTAAACAGTGGCATGAGAAATTTGATCATGTGATGATTTCTAGTGGTTTTAGAATTAATGAATCTGATAAGTGTGTTTATACTATACTTGTCAAGGATGCCTGTGTGACTGTATGCTTGTATGTTGATGATATGCTTATACTAGGTACAAACATGGATGTTATTAATACCACTAAGAAAATGTTGAATGAGAACTTTGACAAGAAAGACTTAGGCCCCGCTGATGTCATATTAGGGATAGATTAGAAAAACTTCTAATGGCTATAGTCTGAGTCAGTCTCATTATGTTGAATCCATACTTAAGAAATATAATCAGTTTGACTGTAAACCTATTTGCACTCCATATGATTCTTCTTGCAAACTCATGAAGAATAAGGGTGTAGGTGTTAACCAACTTGAATACTCGAGAGTCATAGGAAGTCTGATGTATTTGATGAATTGTACGAGACCAGACATTGCTTATGCTGTGAGTAGGTTAAGCAGGTATACTTGTAATCCAGGGCAGAAACATTGGGATGCACTTAATAGAGTGCTAAAGTACTTGAAGTACACAATGACCTTTTGTTTTAATTACGAAGGGTATCCATCCGTCCTTGAGGGATTTTGCGATGCGAACTGGATAGCAGACTCAGAGGAGTCTAAGTCTACGAGTGGATATGTATTCACTCTAGCAGGTGCGTCTGTATCTTGGAAGAGTTCCAAGCAGACATGTATAGCTCGCTCAACTATGGAGTCGGAGTTTATTGCGTTAGATAAAGCAGGAGAGGAGGCCGAATGGCTAAGAAACTTTTTAGAAGATATTTCTCTCTGGCATAGGCATGTGCCAGCTATATCTATACATTGTGACAGCAAATCTTCAATAGGTAGAGCTAAGAATAGCTTCTACAATGGAAAGTCTATACATATGCGTAGAAGACATGATTCTTTGAAATTACTAATCTCAATAGGCGTTATTTCCATAGATTGGACAAGGTCCAAGGAGAATATCGCGGACCCTTTGACGAAAGGTTTTCCCAAGGAGATAGTTAGTAAAGCATCGAAGGGGATGAGGCTTAGGCTCAAATAATTAAACTTGCCATGAAGGATACTCAACCTTGCTGACTGGAGATTCCAATAACAAGGTTCCGAATGAGACAACTAATTTATGGTGGGTAAAGGTAAACACTATCAGAGAATTTCATTCTCTGTCCCTTCCCTATGGTGTTGATGTGATAGTGTGACTGCATGTGGAGGATGACTTTTAATTAAGTCTTAATGAGTTCTATAGTTTCAATTTAAGATTGAAGTGGGGTGTGGCAGTAAACACTCTTGATGGAACTCACCTATCTGAATGAGGAAGTGGCTCGCTTCCAATGAGAATGGAGCCGATTCTCTAAAGCATTTTGAGAAACAGGATATGTCCAGGGCCAAAATGGACAAAACGGCATGAACTTAGCAACACTTGGAGGATATCATGCGTGGATGTTATTAGAATTACACCAAACGCTAGCAGTTCAAGACATAGTGCACTTTCTTGAACTGCTTCGAAATTGAGCCCAGCTATAGTCATCTTACCCACATTGACTGCAAGTGATAACAAGTCTTGTTACAACCAAGAAGAAACATGACAACACTGACTGACTCTTTGTCGAAAATGAGAAGAAGAGATGTGTGCTACTTACCAACAACATCTTTTAGTCCAACTAGATTGGGCATGAATTGTCTGATATGATCTTCTGCAGCTTTATCAGTGTTTCCAAGTCGAATGAAAATCGTGCTTTGCATTCAACCATCCCGACAACATCTTTCTCCCATCTGTTTAACACATCGTATCCCTCTTATAGCAACATTTGTTGGAGAAAATGAGTTATTTAATAAATGATTTTTTGATCTTGGTGTGGTTTGATCTCATGACCTAAGGGTTTAAGGATACTCACTCATTTTTGAGTGAATGAAATTGAACCTTTAGTCCCACATTGTGGAAAACTAAAGAGGTGCTCCACTATATTACCATGTTCTCATGAATATGTTGTAAAACAATGTGGTTGGAGCGGGTGGGGAGAAAAATACATGTTTCGACCCATGCGCGTGTACGAAGCACCAAGTCCGTGTCTACTTGAAATTATTTTTTGCAAGTTTTTAACTTGATAAATAATTTATTTAAGAGTTTTATTTATGGAAAAAATTCCTTTTTTTGTGTTTAATTGTTTTACAAGAAACAAAACTCGTTTTATAAGAAAAAAATTAAACCTAACTTGATTTGCAAGTTAATTTTCCTATAAATACAACTCGAAAATCTCTTTTCAAAACACACAAGCAGCGACCATCTCTAGGTCTACTTTTCTTCATCTTCTTGCTTTTATTTTCGTGCGGCGTTTTACTTCCATCCCCGTTGCTGAGTTTAAGAGTGGGTAACTTGTATTGTACTAATACAAGTTATATCGGGCAGTCTTATCCTGGACACATCTTCGCACGTTGAGGTTTAGCATTACTTTAGAGTATACCCGCGAACTAATGTGTTAAGGGCAGCTTGTTGAACCTGTGATTCTGCCCTCATCAATTTGTTCGTGGTGAAGTTGTTTGATACGGTTCTTTATATTTATTGTTTGATACATCTGACGTTTCTTCTATTGTTGCAAGACTCCAACAACATTTTCAGTTTTGCCTTCCATGTATTTTGTTCAGAAGAAAAAATTACTCATGAGGAGAGAAAATTGATGTGTTTAACTTCAAGGCTTAGAATCCATGTAGTATCATGGGTTTAACACTTTAACTTTCCAGGAACTTTTCGAATTGGAACATGGTGTTTGTGCTGCTTGCAAATTGGACTGCCATGAACTTGTAAGTACATAAATCCATTAAAATCTGTTGCAGGGCGGAGAGAATATGTGGAGAATTCAAAGGTAGAAGTTAGAATGAAATAATGAGTTAAGAATTCGGGTAGAAGAGATTTATTTCCTTGCTCAGCTGTAAGCTCATGAATTGTGTGTTGTGTTCAGGAACAAGATGACATGGAAACCAGAGACAAGGAAGATGAAGATGCTTTATTAATGATTGACGTGCCTGGTAGTGATTATTCTCGGGAGACAGATACTGTTACAGTAAACAACGAAGAAAATAGAGACAAAGCAAAATCTTGATGTATCACACCATTATTTATAACTTCTTCCATTTTCTATATTTTTTTTCATTGTTTGAGTTGCAAAGTAGCAGTTGATAGGATCCCTTACAACAGGAATATGTATTATGATTTGCAAGTCACTGTCATATTCATTTAGTGAAATCGGTTACAAATTTTTCAGAGAATGAAATGTAAATCAAAGACAGACAGGTGTGGGAAGGATACTTTTGTCCAAATCTGGTCACGGGTCAAATTTGAGGTCTCAATAATAGGCCAACTTCTGGTGTTCGGAGTCTCCGGACCATTGAAACTGCAAATTTACTTATTGAAGGTGGTGCAACCTGTGCCAACTTTTGCAAAATTATAAGTGCCAATTCCTTCAAGAAGCTGTTCTTGGAGTTCAACTTCAAGTTCTCGTTGGTTGAGTGGACGTCTGGTGTTCGTAGTCTCGGGAGCAATGGAACTGCAAATTTACTTATTGAAGTTGGTGCTACCTGTGCCAACTTTTGCAAAATTATATGTGCCAATTCCTTCAGGAAGCTGTTAAATGATGGTTCTAAATTTCTTGATCTTGTTGTGTGCAGCATGTTCTTGGAGTTCAACTTCAAGTTATCGTTGGTTGAGTTCAACTTGAATGGCACAAGACTCCGCTCAACATAAGCTTCAATATTCCAATGGGACCCTGGTTGATGCCAGATCTTGGTGACTTTACAGATTTGACTCACCGGGTCATACAAAACTAAACAACACAACATGCATGTCGCAAAAGTTCTCTTGGTTGTTATGAATAAAACTTCCCCATTCTTGAATTCCCATATTATTTTCACATCGTCTATGCGCATTATATGTTTTGGAATCTGGAAAACGAACAATTTAGTCCAAGATTCAATCACATTGTAATCTTTCATCACCCAAACATCAATATTAACACCAGCATATGATCGTATTATGCAAAGGCACCCTCCTAAAACACCCAATCTCATTGGAGCATTATTAGCATAGTCATCGAAGATTTGTGGGACGACTACTACTTCGTTGAAGTTCTCTTCATGGATACCAAAAGAAACAATACATGATGTCTCGGATGGAAGTCGCATCCCTTTCCAGTGAAAAGCTCCACGAACAAATATTACTTCACGTTGAAGGGGACTGCACATATAAGGAAAGAGTCTGGGAAAGGTTTTCCATGAATTCGATTCCGATGTATAAACCTGAATTCGACAACCATAGCGAACATTTCCCTCGTAACCATAGGTGGAAGCTGCCACAATATTGTAATCACCGGTATATAGCAATTATAATCAACCCCATATGTAACACTGCATACCCAACTTTCATAACCCGCTGGTCCATAGGCTTCTGGAATAAATATTTCTTTTAACTCTTTACTATATGGACTAGTGTGTCGCCCGTGCTTGGCACGGGCTGAAGTCAATTAACCCTCCTTAATTATCATTCTATTTAGGAGATCTGAAATATCCATGTGAGGCTGATGATAATAAAGACCCCAATATGTGTGTATTCCTTCCCGTTCTGGTGTGCAAGGGCTGAGACATTCCTTGGTTAAGTTTAAAACTAAGCATGGTTCTCTTTTTATATCATCATTGACATTGTTGCCTTTTGCTTCCATTTGGTTGTATTTTACTACTGTCCCAGCAGCAGTTAGGACTTAGCAGCGTATCTTAAGCATGAATAAACAGAACATACCAAACAGGAATGAGACTTACTCTTCTCGGTTGTAAACCATCCTTATACGGTCTAACAAAATTATAACAAACATACTGATCTTTTTCAATTTTCTTTAATAGAGTTTGATTAGCAAAAATGCTCCTGATTTCCTTAGCCAATCACCTCATAGATGCTCACATCCAAATTGCATGTAAAGAGGGTCGCTCCTTATCTCCTGCAACAATAAAAATAATAAAATATTCAGTGACCAAGACATTTTTCCTGGGGTTCTTTTCCAAGATCAATCACATAATCATAATGAAGTATATAGTGCGCACACACTGTATTTTTTGGCATAATATAGTACAATGCTATATTTTGAAGAAGCCGGCTCTTTGAAAGATTAGAAAATGAAGATATTAGATGTTAAATTCATGTTCCCATCATCACTACGAAGCCAACAGTATGAATTCAAGGCAGTTCCTTGCAATAATGTAATGATTCTATACACTGCTCTATTTTGCTAGCGTGAGTGAACATGACAAATGTTCAACTGGTGCCAGAACAGTATTATTGATGTGATGTATTTACCACCTTCAACCTAGTGACACGAGCATGCATATGGTGCCAAGTAAGATTTACTTTCAACGACTGTAGTCTTGTAGTACATAAAGAGGTGGATCAGTACCTACCTAGATTTGTTTTGTGATTGCTGGCCCACTTGTGTTGTTTGCTGTTGTTAATTTCTTCAAAGATTCTCTGGAAGAATCTTCAAAGAGCGTACAAAGAGAAAAACAATTGGACAACCTACTCTTTGTAAACTTCAGCTGCTCTACTTTTATTTGAAGAAGTTCGAGATGGAACTGTCTTCGATGGCCCTCCATATCCTTCAAGTTCTTCCTAAATCAAACATATATCATAAAACCACTTTAGTTACAAAGAGAAAAGAGAGTATGTGATAAGGAAAAATCCTTATTAACCTCACTTTCACAATCATAATATTCAAGAACAATTAACAGGAAACTTTCTTCTCTCAACATAATTAAGAATTCACAGTATCGCTAGCAGCCTAGAACCCATCTCAATATTAACTTTAAGTGCAAAGAAACAAACACTCATTTCAGGGATATTTGGTTTCATTAAGAAAACAGTGGTTTCAGGATATGTAGGTGACAACCAATTTGGATCAACAAATATTTCTCTAGGAATTGTATTCACTACCTCTTTTGGCCGTATTGATAGCACCATTTTTTGTTGTGGCCGCAAGTGAGAAGTATCAAGATCAAAAAACAAAAAACAGAAAAAAAAAATATAAGCGCCCAAACGATAAGCTCTGGCATCTTACAACAACTAACTCTTATTCATGCTTCAGTATGAATGCAGTATCAACTTTGCCATTTTTAAAGTCTTGTTATACAGAGTGGAAACCCTTTTAGGTTTCTGGAAAACAATTAGGTTTACTTTTTGGTTCATATTTGTCTTAAAGAGCATTAATATCCCAGTCTCCAAAATTAGTTTGTATAATCCAGTGATTGTCGGAACCCCTGAAAAAGGATGACAATTTTGAAAAAAATCAAGAAAACTAAAAGGAGACCACAACCGGATCATCAACTGAATTAACATTTTGATATGACAGAATTTGACTCAAGGAAGAGACTGTTCACCTGTAATTACGGTGCCATTGAGATCCTTCTTCATATGCTCAATGGCCCTCTACCTTGTTGGAGCCTAAACAATAACCTGACATAAAAGAAAAAAAAAATCCTGTGACTTTGGTAAGAAATTCACAATTGTAACCGAAAATTTATGACCTTGAGATGGCAGTGAAAAAGTGGTAAAGCAATGTATATTACTCAATGCAAACAAACATGGGCGCAAAAACTCATGAACTTTTATAGATAGCAAGAACGGATATGGTGGCTATACATGGTTATGGGTAAACAGAGGCCAGGAGGAAGAATTCAAAAAGCACCTCAATTGCCTTTCTGAATAGGGGTTTATAGCTTAGGGGAACCACACAATCAGGATAGACATGGATACCCATCCTTACAAATAGCTATGGTCATGTGTTGCTATCCTCCCTAATCAAAAAATTAAGAAAATATTAGCTCAAAGGTAATCAGAACTCTTGTGGTGCGACTTAACTTAAGCTACCAAACCAATAAAATATATCATAACAAAAACTTAATTATGCACTTATGACCTAACAAAGGAGCTCCAGAGATGATATTTTCATGTTATAAACTTCACATATATGAAACTACCGCAAAGAATGGTTCTTAAACTACTCTAAAAAAAACTCCTGCATGCCATCCCACGAATCATTGACCAAAGCATTTATTAGCATATTTTTGTTCGTTGCCATTTTTATATAAGAATCTACGATACTTGCAGTTGGTTGTTTAATCGTAGTATCATTTGCAGTAAACACGATGAGAAGATTACAGTGAAAATTTTTGGGAGGTAAACTTGATGAGAAGATTACCTTCCGCTTTAATCTTAACATCATTTGCAGTAATTGAGTTTTATCTTTTAGGATCCTTTCAAGCCAATTGTAAAACCAAACACTAACCACAGTTAACAGAAAGAGGTCACTGTTAATACCATCGAACTCATAAAACTCGACTTCCATTTTGCTATCAAGGCCATAAAAAATCCCAACCCTAAAAGAGAACCATTTATGTCCAGTAATATTCATCTCAATGTCAATAACCACTTCACTGCACTATTATTTGGTAAGCTGGAAGGCATTACAGAACGTAGATCATGATGTTGCGTTAAAAGTGAGCCACATTCATCTAACACTCTCCTAATTAACAATACAATTATGGAAATGTCCCAAACGACAGTCTATCGTTACTGATGCAATCAAACAGTAAAAGCTGACTACCTATCTCTCTAATAATATAAAACTAATGAGCAATATCACCAAATTGTAAAAGGGATTTTAATAAAGTGCCACACTTCCTATTTCATGTTTAAGAAAATGCCACCGTTTTTTTCAAAGTTTATTAAATGCCACACTCTTGACTTTTTCCGTCACGTTTTTTTGAGAAAACAGTTAACTGGCGTTAGTATCCGTTAGTGCATATGTGGCATTAAATCAGCAGCGTAAAATGACATTAAAGCCCCTGAATCAGTAACTGGAACGAGTTAGCCAGTGATTGAGCAGAGAGTTAACTCGCGACTCGGTGCAGTGAAGAAAACGAGTTAACCTGGAACGAGTTAGCCACTGCATAAACAAGAATGCTACAAAGAACAATGCAAATCAGAAACGCATCTGAGAATGTGTAAAAATTAACTTGAAAAGACAATTAACATGTAATCTGAAAATTAGTTCTAACTAATATCATTTTCATTCATAAAGCAAGATTATCCCATCAAAATAAAACTGATTTCTGGTACATATACATGTCCATACCAGAATCAGTGTCTAAAGCAACCAAAAAAACTAACCATCAATTAGATACTTGTCCACAACATATCTAAAACAAACAATAAAGCACACACACTTCTACTTCCTAGTCTTCTTAGCCTTGGTTTGCTTTCCCTTTGTGACAGAAAGATGTTGACTGACAGATCCAATACCAGCAAAATTCTGACTGAAATTTTGATTATCTTGGGTAGATCCATGAGTGTTAGGTCCTGCTACTGGTCTTCCTTGAGTGCTAGGTCCTGCAGATGACTCACCAACAAAAAATGATGTACCTCTGGATCTGTTCACCTTGGCTTTACCCCTTGCAGTGCTACTTTCAGGCTGATCTCTCTGTGTGAAGGTGCAGTTTGCAGCATCATACTCAGTGCTTGGCTTGAATCCAGTTTGGTTTTTACCAACATCACCACCAGTACAGGTTCTCTTGTTGTGGCCAGCAATAGATCCACATTTTCCACACTTCCTTTTCTTCACCACAGTTTCAGGTTCATCATAACTTCTCTTCCTCTTCTTTGCTGGTCTTCCAGTTTTTCTCTGATAAGGAGGAGGGTTTACGTTGACGTTCATGGTTTCCTGCCAGAAGAAGAGAAAACAAATGAGAAAGTTAAAGTAATGAAACCCTAAAGGGTTTGATTCTTAAAATAGGGAAAAGAGAAAAATAAATAACCAATATCTTGAAAAGTAAATGCACCACTTTCAATAAAGTTTATAAATCTACCTTATCTTCCCATAACCATTCAGTTATGTCTTCTAAGGGTGTGACAGCATTTGCATATGTGGTCCTATAATACTCCACAGAATAGTAAGGAGCACAATAACTGTTCAATCAATAAAACAAAGGTGTGTCAGTGTACAAGGAACAATAAATAATACAAACCACTTACAAAAACAAAAGTAAATGAATAATACAAAAAAAGTAATTGAATAATACAAACCACTTACTCTTTCCAGTTTGGCCTCAGCAGTTTCAATGCACATACAGCATGTTGACAAGGGAATCCCCTGAAAATGCTTTACTTTGTATGCTTTGCATGCATTCCACAATGAACTGTGCAAGGTTGGTGCCTTGTAGTATTTCTTGAAGTTCTTGTATAAGTGCCTGCATATGCAAATAAAGAGTTAGTACTTCTTCAAGTTCTTGAACCAATAGAAAAACACATACACAATGTAAACTACTGTAAAAAAAACACATACCTGAAACAATATCTAACTCTTGCACCAGGGAAAACCTTAGGAACAGCTTCCAACAAGCCTTTCTGCCTATCGGAAATAAAGGTAATTCTGCCAGCATGACGTGCATTGATTGCTGGAGCCAAATCCTTGAGGAACCCAGTCCAGTTCTCCTTAGTTTCACTCTGACAGACCTTAATGCCTAAAGGCACAAGATTATTCTGACCATCAAGTGCTGTTGCAGCCATTAGAACACCACCACGCTTTCCAGTTAGATGGCATGCATCTAACCCTATGACTGGTCTTCCTGCTTTCTGAAATCCTCTCATTGGTGCAGCAACTGAAATAGTCATGCTCATGAATGCCTTATCTGCACTTTAAGTAACCAAACTATGTAACTAACTGAGCATAACTTACAAATAAATAAAGGGAAGAGCATAAATAAGATGTACTGAACATAATGTTACCTTTTTTTCGATAACTGTATTTAGCAACTGACCCTGGATTAGTATGAGCCACCATTGCACAAAAGATGGGTACATCCTTGTAGCTGTCATCATAATTACCAAACAGATCTTCTAAAAGAAGATTTCTTGCTTTCCATGCACAAATATATGGTATATCTATGTTATGAGTAACA
Source organism: Papaver somniferum (assembly GCF_003573695.1). Taxonomy (NCBI): domain Eukaryota; kingdom Viridiplantae; phylum Streptophyta; class Magnoliopsida; order Ranunculales; family Papaveraceae; genus Papaver; species Papaver somniferum. The sequence goes on from NC_039362.1 coordinate 65,634,283, forward strand.
AAAAAGTCTCTTGCTATATGTCTAGGCTTTGGAATTAAGGCCCCAGCTGTATCCTTTAACTTCTCATGTACCACTTCTTTTACAAACTCAGGATTGGCAGATCTGTTAAAACTCTTTGGATTTCCAACACAAGTATGTTCTAGATTAACCTTCCTAACAATGAAAGTAGGCTCATGCCTTTTTATGCTAGCATTTACAAACCATTGACATCCATACTCTTCCCTAAACCTACATCTGACTCTTAATCTAGTTTTATCACTCTTGTAAACAGTGTACTGATAATTATTTTTTACACAGTAACCCCTAAGATGTTTCTTAAATGCCTTCTTGTTATTAAAAGCATACTTTACCTCAATCTTTGTAGGATCAACAGGAGCCACCTCTTCTTCTACAGGGAATAAGGGTTCTTCTTCTTCATTACTGTGCATATTGAAGTCTTCTTTCCAGTTCTTGTAATCAAACTTCGCTTTCACATCTTTATCATTTATTGCTTCAAGACAATCATTATTATCATTACTCCCACCATCATTAGAAACTGCAATTAACAAACAACATCAAAGTGTTAGTACATTTAAAGAAAGGGGAAATAGACAATAAGTTATAAACATCAAAGGGTTAATACTTCAATACCTTCTTCATCATCTTCTTCACCGCTGCTTGAATGACTACTTCCATCTCCAACTTTACATGTCTTGATAATATCTTCATAATCAATATCATCCTCTTCATCACTGTCATATATTGGTGGAGCATTTGGGTCTTCATCGGGGTGACATTCATCCATAATAGTGTTCTCTAACACCACATTCTCCTCATCATCATCACTGCTGACCCCTGCATCATTGTTGTTCACTGCATCAATCTGGTTCACTGCATCAGTATTCTTGACTGCATCAACCCAGTAATCATGGTTAAAGTTTTCAGTCACTTGAATTGGTACACTGCTATAACCCACAACACTGGCTTGACTAACGCAAGAATAACCCTGAGATTCCATTTCATTTAACAGATCCACAAACAATTTCCTAGATACTCCTCCATTTGAGTTTTCAAACTTTGACTGAGCTTTCAACCTTGGTGATCTCCTTACAGTCTTTTCTGGTGATCTCCTTACAAACTTTTCCTTTGAAACTGGCTTTTTAGCAATCCTCTTATGGGACTTCTTTGGAGTCTCATCAATTACTGTCACTGGTTGTTCCATTGCAGCCTCAATGAAGTCGTTGTCATTACCGAATTCAGAATTTAATATCTTCAAATGTAAACATATAAATCCTTTATCATCAGGTACTGCATGCTCCCAGAACTTAAACAAGTCCTCATTCCTATCCATAATCTCAGGCAAACATGGTTCTATCATCCAATATAAACTAGGAATTTCATTTTCAGAAAGGCGCAACTTAACACGCAACATCTGCTCAAATTCCTTGAGGTCAAATTTTTCTCTATCCATGTGAGGGAAGAACAAAGTCATATTACTGTCCGTAACCAAGACGCTGATGTCTCTATATGGATAATATGTTTCATCACTGCATCATAAGTAAACAAATAAACTTCAGTAAACCCACAAATTTCTAAGCACTGAAATCCAACAATTTAAACCCTAATCATACAAATTCCAAAATTTAAGCCCTACTTACATTACATATCAAACAATCAAACCCTAATTAAAAATAAACTTCAGAAATTGAACTCATGCTTCGAATCACTATGAACTTTACTGAAACAATCAAACCCTAATGAAAAATCAGAAAACAATCAAACCAAACATCAACTCATGCTTCGATTCAATACCCTAAGATGCAACAACATCGTTTTAAGTAACAAAATGAAAAGAAGACAAAAAGAAGATGAAGAAAGAGATGGGTTTCTTCAGAAATCGAGAATAACGAAGTTAGGGTTTTAGTAAAAGATACAACTGGTTGTTCTTCCCGTTCTTCTTCTTCTTCATCTTGAACTTTGCTGAAACCCTTTACTCAGATTCACAACCTAAACCAAATCCCTTTGTAGAACCCTAGTTTTCTCTAACCTAAGTTTCTCCGCTGGAAAAGAGAGACACGGAGAGAACGAAATGAAAAATGAGAAAGCAAAAAACTTGGTTTGGTTTCATTTCCGTGAAGGATAGGATAGTAAATTAAAACACTACACGTGTAGTAATCTCATGAAGCTAATCTTGAGCCGTCGATATATAGACAGGTGTAAGAATCTTGACCTGGTCAGCGAACTTTTGACCAATTAGGTGGGTCCAGACGGAAACACTAACAGTTGTGGCATTTAATAAACTTTTTAAAAAACGGTGGCAGTTTCTTAAACATGAAATTGGAAGTGTGGCAGTTTGTTAAAACTCCCAATTGTAAATAACAGTCGACTTGAATCAAAAGATTTTTCCCTAATAAAAAGATGCCTCACCCGTTTGTATAGACAAATTATCCGCCCGAAGTCCATAATTGCCCAAAAACAACGCCACTGGACTTCACAGCTCAAGCATAGTTGAACTTAGTTATATCTGCCAACAAAACATCGCGAAAAAAATAAATAAATATGGCTACATAAGAAGTCATTTATCAGAACTATAGAAACACTATGTTAGTGACAGCTATCTTTCTTTTCAACAAAATACTTAGCAACCTGCATTTCATTTCTCCTTATTTTCTTTTCTTTTCTTAGATAGTTTTATCGAAAACATGTCTTCTTGCCCCCCTCCTCTCTTTAGGTCCTGGTAGTCATTCCCCGCCATCTCAGAATTAGAAATTCTAGTTGCAGAGGCTTAACCTAAACAAAAAAATCCAATTATTAAGCAACTAAATCACAAACCTAAAAAGCTTCCATAATAATTTACTGGAAATCGAAACCAATAGTAAACCAAAGAAGATAATATTTTTCTTGCCTGATATCGATAAACAGATAGCTAAGCTGATCTTCCGCCTTCTATTTATTTCTCATAATATTTTACCATGTTTTTCAGAGAATTAAGAGAGAAGAGAGAATTAGGGCTTCGAGATTAGATAATAGACGGTGGAGAAGTAATGGGATAACAGAAAATATAAGGTGAGTAATCTCCACATAAGGAGTTTGTTGCGCATGAAAAATTGAAAAATATATTGTTAACCCTCGATTCTTATTGGTAGAGTAATGGGATAACAGAAAATATAAGGTGAGTAATCTCCACATAAGGAGTTTGCTGCGCATGAAAAATTGAAAAATATATTGTTAACCCTCGATTCTTATTGGTAGGGGGCCACGAGCTCTAGAATTCAAGCATTTGGCCTAACTTTCAATGTGAATCCAACAATTTGTACTCAAATTATATATAAAATTCCAAAGCCAATGTCTTGCCTTTGTCTTCCCATCTTCTTCCATCAAAATCAAACCATTATGAGATCCAACAATTTTAATCTTTACACTTGTATCTTCCAACGGAGAATCAATCTTAACATATCCACAATATTTATTTTCAAATATTGTATATAATGAGAAGGATTTTGTGATATGCATGTCGAATTCATGATTATTTTCTGTACAGAAACAATTTAACTTTTCAAATCAGGGTTTTTGAATAACTCGTACCAATGTTTGCAAACGCACCTGAATCTACATATTGATTTTGTATGCGACTTCAATAGTATGTAGACAATGATATCACCTGGGAGATCCGGCATCGGTATTCTAGGGTTGATAATCTTCATGCTTCAAAACTATGAAGCGCGCGACACCAAGAGGGCTGGTGCTTATTAAAGAGCCGTGTGAATGTATATGTATGGTCTGAAAACATTTGGAGTTTCCTAAAACCCACCGGATTGTAATATACCAAAAACCGGTAACATAAGTTTGGAATGACTAAAATACCCCTTCATCCTCTTAGCAGAGCTTCTATATACATGATTCTAGTTTTGAGAGATGCTTAGTATAAACATGAAAAAGGTTCATGCCATGTAAAAGGAATAGTAAATAACAACCGAGTAAAACAGACAACTTTATCTAACCAGCACTAGCTGCAATTTTCTGTTTCGTCCTCGAATTTGACTTCTGCTTCAGAAGTTTCTTCTTTAAGCTTGACATCTGCTTCAAAAGTTTCTTCTTCAAGTTTAACATTGTCTGCTTCAAAGTTTTCTTCTGCAAGGCTGGCTTCAAAAGCTTCTTCTTCAAGTTTGACATTTTCAGCTTCGAAATTGAACCCAGCTATAGTCATCTTACCCACATTGACTGCAAGTGATAACAAGTCATGTTATAACCAAGAAGAAACATGACAACACCTGACTGACTCTTTGTCGAAAATGAGAAGAAGGGATGTGTGCTACTTACCAACAACATCTTCTAGTCCAACTAGATTTGGCATGAATTGTCTGATATGATCTTCTGCAGCTTTATCAGCTTTAAGTGTTTCACAGTCGAATGAAACAGAGATTTTGTGCTCTACATTCTTTTTTTCAACCATCCCGATGACATCTTTCTCCCATCTGTTTAATAAATTCATAAGAAGAAACTACTGATAAGGTGAGAATAGAGATTCACATCCAAATAAGATATGCCAAGTGTTTAACATCCTACGCTTAGAATCCGTGTTTTTGTTTGTATGGTGGTTCAGTATCATGGGTTTAACTTCCTTTAAATGGCTTAAGAAGATAGAAAGAACCTTGACAGATGTTATAATATAAACCCAAAAACCATTTGAAGTAAGGTAATTTGACATAGTAGCTTACCCATGTGCCTGGTCAACATTGCGCAGCCTTGCAGCATCATGGCCTCTGCATTCCACTACAACAACCCTTTCTTTCTTCCTCTACAAGTATACAGTTATTATTATAGTTACGCACAAAACTCAATTGTGAGTAGAGAGAGAACACCTAAAAAATTTGAAGATCGTCTTACAATGTAGTCGATAATTGTTAGCTTGATTAAGCGATAATCCTCGCCTCTGCTGCATTCCATCTCACAAGCAAGTTCTTAAGAAACATAAAGAAAACGACAATGAATTTACTTAAAGTTTTAAACCAATACCAAAAAAGAAAACCAAAAGAATATGCCCCCATTTTTGGTTGAGGAAAACCATCAAACAGTTACCTAGCAAAATCAAGAAGGTGAAAATAGTGGAGTAAAAACCCCATGTACATACCAGTGCCTTGAAGACCATAACATATAGAACCAGGAAGTTGAATGAAGTGTCCTGATATGAATCCACATGGGAGTAAAGCTATTGAAGCTATTCCTTCCATTATTTCCTTTGCCATTGCAGATGGAACAAAAACGAGTAAACGGCAAACTTTCTTTTGTTGTTGTGTTCTGTAACATTTGGAATTATAAGGGGACACCTATAAGTATACACAAAAAGAAAAACATCAAACTTTTGATGTACCAACTTATTTTTCTCAATAAATCAACGGTGTAGATTTGATCATTAAAAATCTTCACATAGTACAAATACAATGAAGATGGATCAAGGTTTGAAAAACAGCTCACGGTTCAGGTCACGGCTACTGAGCGTGACCGTTATAACGCGTTTTTACGGGTGTGAGCACGTTTCAGCCAAAAATCACGTTATTTAGGGAAAAACGCGTTTTTTATACGTTATTCTAAAATAACGGGCGTTATAACGGTTAAATAGTAAATGAAAAAGAATTATGGTTTGAAATTTCTATCTAACGGTTACAACGTGCGTGAAAACAGTTATAACGGGTCTAATAACGTTGTTATAACGTAATCTATATATTGTAATAAAACCATGGACATCTTTGGTATCATGCGCTTCATTGTGCTAAGGATTTAGGCCCCAGGTTTCGACATGATATTGTCCGTGATGTAGTCGTCGACATTTGCTTCAAAGCTAGTGTGCCTGCTCGTAAGGAAGTTTCTTTGGGATTTCTAACGAATGATGACAAGGAGTTGAAACCTGCTGATATTCTTGTGCTTAACTGGAAAGACGGAAAGGATGTTTGTATGGATGTCACAGGTGTTTCGCCCTTCACAGGTGATGGAATTCGCTCTTTCATCCCAGGGAAAGCTATATCTAATGCGGTTTCACGTAAACACTCTAAGTACCTGGACAAGTGTATTTCACATGGTCATGGATTGAGTGTTTTGGCTTTCTCTACTCTAGGGAGTTGGGTGAGGATACTTTGTGTTTTTTCCAAGCGTATGAAGAATTGTTTAGTTAGTAACGACGCTAGTAGTGGTTTTGGTAGCTTTATTTTTCATAGATTAGGCGTTGCTATTCAAAAAGGTGTTGGAGCCCAGCTTGTTGTTAGGTTACCAACCAAAAGCTTTATATAATTTTCCGTTAATTAAGCAAGTATGAATCTTTTCTACATAAAAAATACATTTTTTATTATTTTATTCTTTTATTTTTAAAATATTAGTTGTAATTTTTTAGTCTTTAATTTACTCCCTCCATTCTTTTTGAATAGACCAGTTTTGTTTTTAGCGAAATTTAAGGAAATTAAGAGAACTAATCATTGAAAGTGGTCCTCATGACACTTGTCAATAAAAGAAATGAAGTGAAATGGTCCCCATGACACTTGTTAGCAAAAGAAGTAAAGTGAAGTGGTCCACATGACACTTGTCATCAAAAGAAGTTAAGAGAAAAGTGGTCCCAAAAAATTAAAATAACATTTGACTTTCCCAATTAGGAAACTGACCTATTTTTTTGAAACTTTTATTTATAGAAACTGGCCTATTAAAAAAGAACGGAGGGAGTAAAATATAAAAAATTGTAAGAAAATATTTTTATATTTTTTTTAACTAAAAAACGGTTATAATTGACGTGAAAACGGGAATAATGGTCTAAAAAACTTATGTTAAAATGTTATTTAAATGGAAAAAACGTTAAATTCAATTTTAGAAAAACGGTTATAACGTGTGTGAAAACGTAAAAACGGTCCTAAAAAATTACCGTCATTTCCTATTTATCGGCATTATATAGACACGGGGTTCGGGGATCCTCACGGTCACGGTATATGGATGTGACCGTTTTAACGGGTGTTTTTTTGGAAAAAAAAACGGGTGTTTTTCAAACCTTGTGATGGATATAATTCAACCAGTGTCTGAATTTTCAGACACTTCAACTCTAGTAGGTTTATGCCTACCATCAAAAAGCTCACACCTTTTTGATAAATTCATTGAATAGATGTTTGGGTTTGCCGAGTAAAATGAAATTTCTTCAACTTTTCAGCTCAGAAATGGCTAAATTGAGGTGGGTTTTTGAAAGTTAACAATCAAATCATGATTTAACTTCATATATTCATATACTAGTTTAGAAGAGTTTGCACTCTAATTGTTTGTGAAAAGTTATCTTGTATAATTACTTTGCTTTTGTGTGGTGCACAATGGTGGGTATGTTGAGGAGTCCAATTGCAGTTCAACTTCCATTGCATAGGTTGGATATCCAGTACCCAGAAAATAAATTTTGTAGAAATTGTTTTCGTTGTAAGCTTGAATTTGGTTTAGCTAAGCAGAGAAGAATTTATGTTCCAAAAATGAGTTGTATTGGCAGAAAAAAGGTGAATCGGGTTGTGTTAAGTCACTTAGAACATGAATTAGTTGATGATGAAGAAAACAACAACCAAATGTTGTTTCGGAATGATGAAAGAAATGTGGGTCGTAGAGATGAAAAGTTTTTGGTGCCTCCTTGGGGAAATCTAGATGAAAGGTTAGAGTCTAAAATAGATTCAGTTCCTTCTAATTCTGGGAGGGTAAGTTGTGTTCTTGAACCAAGGTTGCATTTCTTGGAGGAAAGGGATGAAGAGGTTTTGTCGAAGAGGATCTTGAACCTTAGTAGGACTAATAAGGTTAACAGTGCATTTGATTTGTACATGTCAATGGAAGTATCAGGTCTTCAACCTAATTTACATGCATGTAACTCACTTATTGCTTGTTTTTTGAGGAATGAGTTTTTCGGGGAAGCGTTGAAAGTTTTTGAGTTGATGAAGAAAAATGGAGTAACTTCAGCACATACTTACAGTTTGATTCTCAAAGCGGTTGCGCGCGTTAAAGGTTGTGATTCAGCAGTTGAAATGTTTGTGGAATTGGAGTGTGAAAGTAGACTAAGAAAGGATTTTGATGTGCTTGTCTATAATACAATGATATCGATTTGCGGGATGGCTAATAATTGGATTGAAGCGGAGAAAATGTGGAGAAGTCTTAATAAAAATGGTCATCAAGCCACAACAGTTACTTATGGTCTGTTAGTTGGCATTTTTATGCGTTCAGGTCAAAGCGAACTCGTTATAGATGTCTACAATGAGATGATTGAAAACAAATTGGAACCTAGGGAGGATATGATGCAAGCTATAATCTCTGCAAGTACTAAAGAAGGGAACTGGAGTTTAGCGCTTAACGTATTTAAAAGCATGTTGGATTCTGGGTTCAGTCCGAACAGTGTTGCCTATAATTCCTTGATCAACTCACTTGGGAAAGCTGGGGAAATCAAATTAACCTTCTGGGTTTTTGATCACATGAAATCTTCTGATAAAAAGCCTGATGAATACACATGGAACGCATTGCTCAATGCTTTATACAAGGGGGGCAGATATTCAGATGCTCTTTGGCTATTCGAGAGCATCAAAATGAAGCAAAAATCGCAGTTAAATCCTCATTTATACAACACTGCTCTCATGTGTTGTCAGAGGCTTGGTTTATGGGATAAATCGGTGCAGATTTTGTGGCAAATGGAATCTGGTGGTATGGTGGTTTTTGTTGAATCGTACAATCTTGTAATTGATACTTGTGAGGTTGCAAGGACACCAAAGGTTGCTTTGCAGGTTTACGAACACATGGTTCACAAAGGTTGTACGCCAAACACATTCACTTACTTATCATTGATAAGATCATGCATCTGGGGTTCCCTTTGGCCTGAAGTGGAACAAATTGTAGATGTAAGCTCTCTTATCTCGTGAGTTCGTGCATTTAAACTTAATAATATTTCTGCTATGCATCATTCTATATCAAGATAGGAATCATTTGTCTCTGCATTGAAAGATATATTGGCGAAAGACTAGCCAAGTTCTATGTTAGCAATTGATGATTTGAGTTCACCTTGAAAATATATGGTTATTTTTCAATTTTGTCACTCCAACTTCATGTTAACCGTCTTCTAACTTTCAAGAAAGATCTTGTATTCATGGTTGTTGTGGCGTATAAACACCAAATTATTCTTATTCTAACAACAACTCGTTTATCTCATCTTTTGACATCAACCAGAGTGTTCCGCCAGACGTATCACTTTACAATGCAGCAATTCATGGGATGTGTTTACGAGGGAAGATCATGTCAGCAAAGAAGCTATATATAAAAATGCGTGACAGAGGCCTCCAGCCTGATGGTAAAACACGAGCATTAATGCTTCAAAACTTGAAAAGAGATTCAGTTAGACTGCGGAAGAGGTACCCAACTCCTCGTCGTTCCTTGGATGAAAGACGGTTGTAGCTTATGTTAGCTTTAATTGGTACATAAGAATTTACTATACATATTAGAGCTGTACACTGATAATAACTTTTGCACTGGGATTATTTATGATGAGTTGCTCCTCCCTCCGTCAACGGAGAACTTGTACGGGATGCTTTTCTCTAGTAATTGTGGCAAATCCTTGATTCACAAGAGAGAATGGACAACACATTCACATCATCTGTAATCTTTATATCATTAATTAATTTTATTTTAATAATTACATACAGAGAAGAGAAAACAATATGTATGTTTCAGGACAATAGTGCCCAGACATTAGAAGAAGATACATTTTCAGGACTCTACCCTGCCTGTGAATTTGTGTTACTTAGTGAACAAAACTGGAAGAAGTAAGACAAGGTGGCAAAAAGAACTAGTTTCTTTGAACTTGATTAAATTATTAACCTTTTGGTTTCCCATACTCAACTCTTACGAAGACGGATGATCCAGTTTCTTGAACTTTCCTTGATAACTCTACTGAATATCTGATAACAGAATAGTCCCAGTACTTGCAAAAATATACATGTGTGCTGAACCATTACTGTCAGACAATAGATGCATCATTGGAGCTTGAAAAGAACTCCTCTGCTTTATCAATAAAGGCGCTGGGGAATCTACTATGCAACATGAATGAAGAGGATGCTTCTGCTGCTGGTAGATTGTGCTTGACAGCCCAGTCTTCACAAGTTTTGGTTGGTTTGTTGTTATCCTTATGGTTTCTCATCTTCCCCCCTCTGCTACTGCTGCCAACAGGCCCTGCTTTTCCTGAAGATAACAAGCGAATGTTTCTCGAATTGTAACGGCTAGATCTTGCAGCAGATAATTCACCCTGAAACCTTTTAGGTTCAGGTCCTGACTGATGACTAACCTCACATGGATCATCTGCTGTAGAAATGTTATCTAAAGGTGGCGAGAGATCAGATTGAAGTGCAAACAACCCATTTTTGCATGATTTGAGCAATGACAGCAGCATATCTATACTGAGCTCTTGTTGAACCACGTCCTTGTTCTGCTCACAACCATAACAAGCAGCGACTAATGTTCCAGCCAAGATGGGCATCAACTCTGGGTCGCTGAAGAACATGAAAGGGAGATCACAAACCTGCTCCCAACCATCAGAAGACAAGTTAGATTTCCTTGACATAAGCTCAGGCTCTAATTGCTTAACAAGTTAGATCCTCGTCTATGAGGAACAAACTAACCTTGTGGAGAATGGTTGGACTCTTTCCCCACCGAAGGACTGCTTGATTCCCAGAATGAAACAAGGCAAAGTAGCCAAGAAGCAACAGAGACTCGAGGAGAAGTAGACCCACCTGAGCATCATAATGGAAGGATGTGAACACAAACAATATTTCAAAAAAGAAAAAACTTTCTGTATCAACTGTATGCAAGAGTGCCCACAATTTTTAGAAGTAAAACAACTGAACATAAATGTCAAGAGAACATCGAAATCTAGTGAATTTAGAATACTCACCTGATCACTAGCTACTCTCCACTTATTTGTGCAGTGTGTGAGAAGAAAACTCATCAAATGGAAGAATTCCATTTTCAAGTCTGGCCTAGCCTGTTCATATTCATACAAAATGCTGTCATGTCAAACTGACGTAAGCCATATGAGCAGTTAATTTCTTTTTTAAGAAGTAAAGTCCACTAAGATAACAAACTCTAAGATGTGAAGTGAGAAACAGCAACTTACTAGCATCCTTTGCATCAACTTGATATCCAAGAGCGCCAAATTGTTCAACACCTTAAGAACACCAGTTGCAACTTCTTCAAAATTTGATGGAAGAACATATAAGGCCTGAGATTTATTAACTTGAGTCAGTATGAGATAATAAATAAGCATGAAGGGGTCACACGTAAGGGAACTAATCTACAATTTCACGAAAAGAAAAAGGAAAAATTACCCAATTGCATAAAGAAAACGCACTCATCTGAACATTGGTAAGGGTCATAGAATCTAAGATGCTTAGATGGAGATTATAACAGAAATTAGAAGAAGTTAACTATCCATTGCTACTGCAAATATTCATTGAAATAGTTTGTATCCTACAATAAGAAGGCATGATTGCAACAACTATTAATTTTGAAGATCCTTAATATGCATGAGAGCCATACGGATGAGGTTACCAAGACTGGTGATCAAATTACAGCTGGCAGCAGAATTACCTGGTCAGTGGACAATCTGGTGTTTGCCTGTAACAGCACAGCTGTTAACAATGAAGGAAGGCTGACGAGTCCTGTTTCAGCGACCACGGAGAGAAGAAATGCTACAGGCTGCTTTACACCTTGGTTGTTTTCACTCTTTTGTGCACTAATGTCCCTGGAATTTATTTCATCCTTCTGGGATGGGAGTTTGACATATCTTCCCGCCGGACTTTTACGAGCTTCACCTGGAGCATCCATCAGCTCTTTTTCCATATCAACCAATTTGCAGTCCTCTGCCCCATCTAAAAGGGGTTGTTCTGCAATAACTTCTAGTACAGATAACGAGAATCTATTATCTCCAGTTGCCGCATTCAAAGAGGTATCCCCCAGATCAGCAAAATCTATGAGTTTAGATTCTTGATTTTCATCGACTTTAGATGGAAAAGATTCCCAATCAATTGAAGATGTTGGTCTCGGCTTCGATGTCAAAACAGCCAACAGATTTAAACTTAAAATAATAGAAGAAGAAAAGGGGGAGCCTTCAACTTGGGGCCTATCATAGAGGGCAAAGAGATCTCGCAACCGATGGATAACTTGATAAGCAATCACTAGCTCAAGTAGGCCATCCTGCATCTGAAGCTGCTTTTCATCAGAGCTAACATGACCAATAATTGTCGTGACAGTCCATACGAATCCTTCTAGTACCTCAGAGACGGTCTCGAAATTCTCAGGAGATGTTTTGCTTGACAATGGGTTGGTGGTCCCAGGGACACCCAATGATGCTGCAATCTTGATATAATTCTCAAGAGCTGCAGACAGCATCGGGATGATTGGAGGCAGAAGATTCTGAGCGAGAAAATAACTCCGGTTCGAAGGAATAGACAACACCACTTTCAGAAGTCTTAAAAGATATATAGTCACCTGACAAGCTTCAGGCTTTGATGTGTGAGAAGCAGGCAGTGCAGAAGCAATAAAATCAAGTAAACGTGCTTGGCGAGATGCATTAAGCTCTGGTTCTTTTCCCTCCATGTACTAAATCACAAATATAAGGTTAGAAAGTCAATATGATTATTCAATGAAATGATCCAAATTAAAGTAACAACAATACGGTAGCTAGTTTCTTCAATCATAAATTAAGTGTGGGTGTGATGCTACTACATGCTAGTGTTGCAAGCATAGAGAAGCCAAAGTAGTTTAGTCGACCTCAGTGGTCATTGCTGGATGAATATACACAGGTAAACTCTTATGAGTAGAAAAAAGGGTACCTTAATCATATCGGCTACTATTAATCCTATACTTGCAGCCCCTTCTTTTCTGGCTTGTCGAAGCCTCTGGAGCTCTTGTACCCATCTTCCAATTTTTGCCCTTGCAGTTCCTAGTTGAGCTCTGTATCCGATGCCTGTGCTTTCAGCACTAACTGGGGTCTCAGGGAATTCATATTTTAGAGCCATTAGCCTTTGCCTGATCTTTTTGATCCTCCGCTTCAGAGGATTCTGCATGGTTGTATTGCCCGACCCAATAGAAGAACATCCTGTACCTGAGATGCTTGATTGGTAATCTTCAATGTTGCTTGCGGATATTGATCTACCCAGGCTCTCCTTGTTCAGAGAACGGCGCAGCAAAGGTGAAGATTGGTCTCTAAAATCCATGGAGGCCCTCTCCCTTATCTGCTCCAAGTAAACTTTCCGGCGGTGTTCACTTTCACGTAGTCTCTCAGCTAACTTCTGTGCTAAGAGTTCGGCTTCTTCTTGTTGTGCTTTTGCCCTAACTTCTTTTCTCCGTAATTGTTCTATGGCTCTTGCCTCACGGGCTGCACTTGATGCCTTGCGTTCTTCTTCTTTTCTTACTTGAGCCACTTCTTTTTTCCGTTGTATGTCAGCGAGGCGTTGCAACTTTTCGGCTTCAAGAAGCCTCCTTCGTTCTAACACAGCCTCTTCTCTTGCCATATCCTCCTTCTGCTTGCTCTTAATGATTTGCATCTTTTCAGCTCTCCTTTGCTCTGATTCTTGAAGTTTCTGGCGCAATATGAACTTTTTATGATCTTCATTTAAAGAAGTAATGAATCGTACCTCATTAACCTTACTGCTTTCATCACCAGCTCTTCTCACAACTTGAGCCAGATGAGCTTCGTGCCGGGACTCACCACGCTGATGGCGAGCATGCATCCCTTCTCGTAACTTCAAATTACGAACAGCCTGCCACTCGTTGACACGGTTCAATTTCTCCGATGTACGCTGAAGTTTTTGGGCTCTCTCATTCTCTAACTCGCTCCTGATTCTCATCGCACGAGCATGCTTCTCTTCTGCTTCCTTTTTCAGATCCAAAGCAGTTTTTTTCTTCTTTTCAGGAGACATTAGTTTATCATGCAAAACACGTGCACGCTCCACACTTTTCCTGCTCATGCCCGGTGAATGTGAAACTCGAGAAGAGCCACGCAACGGAGATGCAAGTATATCTTCCCAGTTTCTCTTCTCCTTCCAGGCATCCATGTCTTTCCATGATGGTGTATTCCTCTTATCCTTTTCCTTCTCCTTATCTGGAAGAGGAATATGCCTTTTCAAGGGATCCATGTACTTCAGGGTTTTTTCAGCCTTAATTTCTGTCGATATTTTATCCTTTCTCGGCTGCTGCTTCATCAAATCGGAAGCTGATCCAAGTGGTTCATTGTTACATTTTCCTGCTGCAGAACTATCCTTCAGAGATAAGTGAGATGCACTAGGGCCACAAATGGATAAACTGTTTTTTGTGTGGCAGCTATTTTGTACTAAAGATACTTTACTCGACCTTCCTCCATCTATGTTTCTTTTCTCTGTAATCATGTTCCCTAGACCATGATCTGAAACACGGCTCTTTTTTCTTAACTTGGTTATTGATTCCGTAGCACTTTGTGTAACAACATCCCTTCCAGATGACTTCCTCAAAGGATCGTTACGAACATTAGGATTTTCACAAACAGGGTTTGAGGTCTTTACATTGTAAATTGGATTCATTGTAGCTCTTTCATTCTGTATTTTCTTAAAAGCCTCAAGAGATGAAGACAGTATTTCCGCTCTGTGAGCTGAAGATGTCATTCTTCTAACCTGCGTTCAGAAAATACCAGTTTAGACTTTATCTTGTACACTGAGCACTTGAACCAAACCAGAAATCACAAGCAAGCACTTCTATGCTATTAAAGCAAACATTTAGAAGTCAGTAAAGAGAAAAGAGTAACCATACTAACCTCCCATGAGAAAGTATGCGGCCTACGGTGGTCAGCTGTCACGCTCATTGGCAGCCCATCCAAAGAAGGCTGGGAAGATTTTTTTGCTTTCTCAAATCCTTCAACTCTGGATTTTAGTTCCCGAAAATCCGAACCAGCTTCTTCCAGGACAAGAAGAGCTTCTTTCATCTGCTCCAAGTCACATTCCAGTTCACAAAGAAGATACAGTTCATCAACTGCTCTGTTAAGATTCTCAAAGAGAAAGCACCATAGTCGTTCCCTAAACCTTTCTTTGCTTTCACCTGAATCACCATCTCCCATAGCATTCATAAATGGAACCTCGGATAGGTCAGCATTTTCTGTTCCATCCTGTGACTGATTCAAATCTTCAACAGGAGCGACTGACAAATCATCTGAAGCTTCCGGTACAGCATCTGAAGCTTCTGAACCACTCTTCAGAATTGGGGATAAAACTGTATCATTTCCACATGTAACTATCTCAGCTATTTCCTGATAACCATCTTCAAATTTATCCTCAGGTTGATTTGCCACTATCTTAGAGACCCCATTAGCATCAGTAGAAAGATTCTTTTCAGTAACTACATTGTCGAAGTCCAAACCGTCTGGAGCATCACAGTTAATTGGCAAGACTACATTGTTTCGGCCAGCCACTTTCTCGTCTGAATCTGCTATTGCCACATCATGGGAAGATATGCCACTGATTTCTGTAGAATTATTTTCATAACCGTTGTCGCTCATATCCAATGAAGTCAGCACTGCTTTGTCCTCTTGGAAAGCATTAGAAGAAGAACCATCTCCATTCTTTTCCACCAACAGAGTATCATCATGTCCAAGATTACCAAATGTAATTTTCTCAGAATTCGCACCACACAAAAGCAAAGCATCGTCTTCAAGGTCACCCCACTTGATTTTGGGAATAACTACATCCAACTTTTCCTTTTGAGTAATTCGTGTTTCCCCGGTCGTATCCATACTAGGTTCAGTTCCAAATGGAGATGACTTAGGGAGTTCACCAGCTTCATTAACAACACATTTATCAAGACAATCAACAACCTTCTCTACCTCTTTTGAACCCGAACAAGAATTGTCACTAGCCTTCTCCACTTCTTTTAAACTCGAACAAGAATTGCCAATGGCCTTCTCTACTTGCTTTGAACCCGAAGAAGAATCGTCACCAGCCTTCTCTAATTGTTTTAAACCCGAACATGAATCGTGACCATGTCTAGCAAATTCTTGCGCAACTCTAGAAATTTTATCACCTTGTTTTAAACCCGAACAGGAATCGTCATCAGCCTTCTCTAATTGTTTTAAACCCGAACATGAATAGTCACCAATTACCTGACCATGCCTGGCAAATTCTTGTCCAACTCTAGAACATTTGCCACCTTTAGAATGAACATTTCCATTTCGGCTGCTCCCCGAAGACTGATTGTGCGAAGAGCTGGATGGCCGTCTATTAGAAAAACCCCCTACTAAACCTTGGGAAGAGTATTTTGGACTAGATCTATGTTTCTGTACAAGAACCAAAACAACAACGAAACATGCAGCCAAGTCAGTTACATTTCTTAATCCTGGATAATTATCAGTTAAAATTCACATCGAATTATTATCTCAATTTAGTTATTTCAACATTAAAATCCTAGAATTGCACAAGAAAACCCAATAAAAAGGAAATCAGCATTTACAAATCAACACTAGTATGGTCAATTATGAGAAGTGATAGGAAGAGGATAATAATACCTTTTTGACTTCTAACCATCCTGAACCCTGATCATCTCCAGCTTCACAATTGCTATCCATCATTAATTCATTAACTAATCATCATAGTAATCAACTATTTTAATCAACAACAACAGAAAAACAGTAAGAATCAAATATTTTAATCAAAAACTCACTCACATTTCCTTCAAATTATTACTCAAAAATTGTGAATTTTACCTAAGTTTTTCTACATTTCTGATAAATAAATAAACCAGCAATTTCACTCAATCATCAACTCGAAGGACCAACAGTAGAAATCATTAAACCCTGGAGTTTGCATATACAATGAGAATTTCTTCCAGTATTACAAATTAGGGTTTCACAGATGAAACCTTTTTTTTTCCTTTTTTTGAATGTTATAGAAAGGGAGAGGAGAGAAAAACAGAAGCTGAGAGAGGAGAGGGGTTGTTGTTTAGTAGGAAGAGACAGGATACGGGATATTTACGGATCTCTTCTTGTTAATATGTTTAATGACATCTTTGTCCTCTCTCTTTTTACAACCATATGTCACTGTTTTACACTTTAGTCTTTTACTGTTTACTGGTTGTACTCTCACTCACCCTGAGGAGTATGAGTAACTTTTGCTATTGCATTTTTTGATCAAACAACATCGGTATGGGAGTAATTTTTGATTTAGCGGCAACCTTAGTTGTTGTATTTTCTGATCTAGCTGCATCACTTTCGCAGGTTGCACCCTTTTACACCGTTTTTTCGTCTTGGAAACTCGCAGCCTTCTGTGCAACTCGGCACAATATTTTTTTTTGTACAACTACTTCTACCTAATTTCACAACAAACAGCAATTTATTGTGGATCCACCAATTTCGTATGTTAAAGTCAGCACCGAATAGTACCTAAGACACATGGCTTGCCCAGCTGAATAAATATTTTGTTGAGAAAAAATCATCCAATTCCTCCTTTACTCGGGGGAGAGAGAGAGAGTGGTTTCCCATGATGAGTTTTGTTTATTCATTTTTTAAGCAAGAAAGTGCAAAGAGGTGCTCATTACTATGCCTTCAAATCTCATCAAAATACGGTACTCAGGTTGCTTTGAGATCCATCGTCATACCAAGGTCCATTGTTTGCACAATAATATGTACATCTATATTTTCATCCTTGAAACAAAATGACACACCATGCTTCTATAAAACCATTAAATTCTTACCGAATCGAATATGCTATTGTTTCTACAAGAAAGTAAAAGTAAACTGTGTACAAACTAGAAACCTACTGTACCTTGTGACAGACTTATTTATATGTTCCTAGAGAGAAAACTAGAAAAGGAAATTATACGGCTTCGGAGAACGATTTTTGGTCGTCCGGTGAAGGTGAAGATACGGTTGAGTCAGAGGAGTCTACTCTTCTAAAGATAAGCTTCTGTTGAGGCAATTGGCCATTTGAGACGGAAACCTCCGTGTCTATTAAGATTGTGTCCTCGTCTTTGAAATCTCCCCTCAAGATACCCTTAGCAAGCTCGTTCTCCACGTTTTGTTGGATTACTCGCTTCACTGGTCTGGCTCCATAGCTGGGGTCATACCCAAGACTTCCTAAAAGTTGTACTGCAGCTTCTGTTACCTTGATTTTCATCTTTTTATCTGCAATTCTCTTCTGTACTCGTTCCAACTGGAATGTTATGAAGTAAAAGTCAGTCGTAGGAATAAAAGAACTAATCTAAGGAGAAAAACACTTGAAAGAAGAACGAATAGAAAACCATGTAGCTAGGTAAAACAGCTTACCTGTAATTTCACAATACTGTTTATCTGCTCGCGGTCGAGGGGCTGGAAGACTATGTACTCATCCACACGGTTCATGAATTCAGGACGAAAGACAGACCTGGCAGCATCCATCACCCTTTGCTTAATGGTTTCGTATGCAGAACCCTTTGATGAAGTTTCATCATCTGTGTTGAGCAAGTACTGTGACCCCACGTTTGAAGTCATAATAATGACAGTGTTGTTGAAGTTTATGGTTCGACCTTGTGAGTCGGTGACCCTCCCATCATCCAAAATCTGAAGGAATACGTTGAACACGTCAGAATGAGCCTTCTCGATTTCGTCAAACAGGATTACAGCGTAGGGCCTCCTTCGTACTGTCTCTGTGAGCTGCCCACCCTCTTCATACCCAACGTAGCCAGGTGGTGCTCCTATCAATCTTGAGACTGAATGTTTCTCCATGTACTCACTCATGTCAATTCTGACGAGGGACTCTTCAGTGTTGAACATGTAGGAAGCAAGGGTCTTAGCTAGTTCCGTCTTGCCCACACCAGTAGGACCCATGAACATGAAACTGGCAATGGGGCGGTGAGGATCTGAAAGACCTGCTCGAGACCGTTGGATGGCCTCAGCTACTGCTTGCACAGCTGGGTTTTGACCCACAACACGCTTGTGCAACTCTTCCTCTAGATGTAATAGTTTTTGTCTCTCTGATTGCTGCAGCTTTGAAACAGGAATTCCAGTCCATTTACTAACTATTTCGGCAATGTCACTTCCGGCAACCTCTTCCCTTAACATGGATTTCCCTGATTTAAGATATTCACTCAACTCTTGTTCAGCAACTTCAAGCTGGCGTTGCAAAGCATTGAGACTTCCATACTTCAACTCAGCAGCACGATTGAGGTCATACTCTCTCTCTGCTTGCTGAATCTCCAGATTTACCCTGTCAACCTGCATTGAGAAATGAGGACCAACAAAGATGAATAACCCTTTATACTACTATCAGTGCAATCATTGACTATTAAAATCAAGGAACCAAAGATGAACTACCAAATATATCAAGATAATATCAGCACAAAATCAGTTACCTCCTCTTTAATGGATTGAATACGTGTCATGACATTTTTTTCATGCTCCCATTGCTCAGTCAGCTCAGTTTGTTTCTCCTTTAAGATAGATAGCTCGGTATCAAGACGACTTAGTCTATCTTTTGATGCTTTGTCTGTGTCATTAACGAGAGAGAGGCGTTCCATTTCCAACTTTAACACGGTCCGATTGATCTCATCTAGGGCAGTAGGTTTGGAAGTAATTTCCATTTTCAATTTAGCTGCTGCTTCATCAACTAGGTCAATAGCTGTAACAACCATGAATCGTTAGCACTTCACTACAACTCGGACAAACTATATGAAAACGTGAAACTTGTACTACTCTACAGGAAAACATGATCTATTGACTACAGGAAAACGTGATCTATTGAGTTGAATATAGAGAAACTTATGCTACTCAACACAAATGGAAAATAAGCTCAACACAAATTGGATAGTAAAATAAACATCTAGCAGGTGGCTCCCAAATACTAGATAATAAAGGAGACCACAGAAGAAGCATGAAATTTGAGTGGAATCATCTACACCTGAGTGGCTAGTTACTCACTATTGCGATATTTCAGCAAAAAAGCCGAGAAAAATTATTCACTATTGCATTAGTCTTAAACTTTTCCTACTGGAAGAGGTGTAATAGATTGCATGGATTACCTTTATCCGGCAAAAAACGTCCACTGATGTAGCGATCAGACAGAATAGCAGCCTCAACAAGTGCATTGTCAGATATCCGGACACCGTGATGTAGCTCGTACCTTTCACGCAGCCCTCGTAATATAGATATCGTATCTTCAACTGTAGGTTGATCAACATAAACTTGCTGGAAGCGACGTTCCAAGGCAGGATCTTTCTCAATATATTTGCGATATTCATCGAGTGTTGTTGCACCTATGCATCGCAGTTCTCCACGGCCAAGCATAGGCTTCAACAGATTTCCTGCATCCATGGCACCATTCGTAGCACCTAAACAGAAATACCAGGGAGATCAGCAACCAAAGAAAAAGGAAAAGACTGGGCCAATAACTGAAGAACAAACTTTTAGACACTCTTTGAGAACAAGGATGGTAAGAAAATTCTACCTGCCCCAACAACTGTGTGGATCTCATCAATGAACAGCACTGTCTGGCCGTCCGATTCTGTTACTTCTCTGAGTACAGCTTTCAATCTATCCTCAAATTCTCCACGAAATTTCGCACCAGCTATTAGTGCACCCATGTCAAGTGAAACCAACTGCAGAAGTTGTTTAGAGAAAGAAAGATTTAATTTCATTCATAGGTCATCACAGGAAAAATAAGCATTTTGGCTAATCGAACTAGTTCAAGAAAAACAGCAACAACTTCCTGTAATATTGATCATGTTGAAGACTACTCATCATTCGTCAGGTTTTAGCCAGTGGTCATACCAACACAGCTGAGACAGTCAGCCAAAATCATATACAGTTGTCATGGTTGCAACCCATAGTACTAATATGGGTAGGTAGCACGGAATATAAGTCTTCCAATAATCCACCTTATTACTCATCAGCTGATGAGACAGAACAACAATTTTCCTTATGGTTCAATATATTACCACAATTTCTGGAAAACTAGCATGTGTTTCTATCTAATTCAATGGCTTGGCATCCCCACGTGACCAATCGAGTTATGGTTCTACTATCATACATTTCATGGTTCAGCAACAAACGGTTTACCCAGACCAGCAAGTTTCAACAAAATAAAAAATGAGCAATGAACATCATTAGGAAAACTTCGGATAATGCATACCTTGCGGTTCATAAGAGCTTGAGGAACATCTCCTTGCACAATTCTCTGGGCAAGCCTGTACACAGAATATAATTTGATTAAGCAAACTTAATTGAGAAGTCCAACAAATGTTCGGCGAGGTTGGGCTTTGACATTACTGAGCCTCGATACCCAAGACCACTTGAGCATGATATAACTTTCCAGTCATGCCAAGTCAAGTAGGCCGACCCCTGCATGAGATGTCATCGCAAATCACTTACCCTTCTGATATTGCAGTTTTCCCAACACCGGGTTCACCAATAAGAACAGGATTATTCTTAGTTCTTCTTGATAGGATCTGTATGCATCTGCGTATCTCATCATCTCTTCCTATGACTGGATCAAGCTTTCCCGCCTGTGCCATAGCTGTCAAATCTTTTCCATACTTCTCTAAGGCTTCATACTTCCCTTCGGGATCTGTTGAAAACTCAAAATGTGACCCTTAGCACTACACTGGAGCCGCTAAGCTCATTCAATGTTTGACAACTAACAAATTAAATTTCTACTTGGAAGTAATATGATGACGTAACAGTCAAGAAGACTGAATTGACAAGACAAATTGAAAAGGGATTGAAATCAAGCATCATATGTAACTAATACCCAAAACATGTGAAAGATCACCACGAGGACATCACTAGACCACAATCTTATAGAACAATTTCATAGTTCACACTGTTCTACAACTCAAAAACTGTAATGAATTGCTGCGAGCAATGACTTATAAATAGTGTAAGGGTATCCATGCCGACCAGGTGGCTGACCAGAAAATGAAAATCCTTAATGTATGGTGGTTCAGTCACATGCATGTGGACAACTCAGTAAGAAAATGAGAATCCATCTTCAGAAGAGATTTACTACTCATGCAAGTGGCTTAAATACAAATATACAATGATAACAAAGAGAAATAAGTCACTGAAAGAGGGAAAGTTAAGGGTCCATATTTACCTTGGTCCATAAACTTCTGGCTACCCCTTATAGCTACGATTGCAGATTTCAGACTCTTGAGCGAAATCTGGAAATCCTTAAACAATTGTTTCCCAAAACGTTGATCTTGTACATAACCAAGTAACAAATGTTCAACTGACACAAAGGAATCGTTGTACTCTTTCTTGTAGTCCCTGGATCGCTGAATGAGAGCTTCCAAATCCCTCCCTAACATAGAACCAGCTGATTCACCAAAAACCTGAAACAGTGGAAAAGTTATGAAAGTGATAAGTATGACAGTTACATAGAGGCATCAACAAGGGCATGTTGTTGTTTAAAGATATCTTATATGTCTAGCCAATTCATATATCCCTAGAAAACCCAACCATGGCCAAAGTATAAGCAATTTACCTTTGGTTGCCGTTGGATGAATTTATCAGTAGCTTCCAGAAGGCGGGTATTATCAACTCCCACCTTGGCAAATATGCGTCGAGCCAGGCCGTTTTTCTGCTCCAGTAGCGCTTTCATCAAATGCTCAGTCTCTACAATTTGATGCTTGTTGTCTTTTGCCACTTCTGGGGATGAAACAATAGCTTGCCATGCCATCTCTGTAAATTCTTGTTGGGTAATCTATGAAGAAACAAAGATTGACATCAGTGCACAGAAATCATTTTTATAAACATATAAAGCCTATTATGGAAGAGAAAGGTATGATTGCCCTAGACCATCTTATGAGCATGTATGCTTTCTACTTATCACATTGGAAATATTGAAGCCACTTGAAAAATGTACACCCATGTCCACGGAAGTTGAAGAAATTATATACAACAGCTGAACAATTGAACTTGTAAAATCTAGCAACATTTGTACCACAAGCAGCGAAACAAAATAAACATCCAAATAATCCACTACTCCGTGGAAAGATGAACAACTACCTAACATACAAAAACATGCTTCTGGTGTTTTAACCTAGAAACAGATGGTAACCGAGCTGTTTCATCCATCAATATTGTACTTTTTTCCAATCATTGTTCAAATATCCTAGTTTTCTATAGTTAAAATCAATCACATTGAAAGCCTGTACTCTAACATTGCCAATGAAAATGCACAGTGCACGGTAGAAATAAACAAGAGTTTGATGTTTAAATCGCTGCAAAACTGGTAATGACAGCGGCAGCAACCAACAAAAGGAGCATTCAATACATATTTCACATTGGTGATCACCAAATCAAAGGAACCAAACTCTATTGTCAGTAAACAAGCTCCCAAAATTCAAACGAGATTCACCAAAATTAACCCAATTGTACCAAATCCACACTAACAAAAACATAACATAATATTTAATCATCAAAAAACTAAACGAAATATGCAGAATTTCACCTAAATATAGCTACAAGTGTTTGAAAGAGTTTACCTTTCCATCTTTAGGAGCTTCACATCTAACAACAAAAGAAGAAGAACGCCTTGAAGTAGAAGTAGAAGAACCATTACCAATACCAAATCTCTTAAACCCTTTATTACTAATAAAACCATCATCTTTTTTCAATGCTTTTGATAATTTAAGTGTTGTTCTTTTAGGGTTTAAATTATAACCCAGAGACAATTGTGGATGAGTAAGCAATATACTTCCATTACTATTCTTAGTTGATGAAGGAGGAACTCTTAACTGAATACCTGAGAAGATTGTCTCCATTAAAGAAAACCTTCAAAAGGGTTTACTCACTGAAATGGAACTCTCTGAATGGATGTAAATATGAAGTAAATGTGGGGACTTTGCGTGTAAATAGAGGAAAGTAGAGTGTTCCTTAAAAAGAACTGTGGGAGAAAGAGAAGACAAAGAGAAGAAAGAAGAAGAGTACTAGATTGTTCAAGAACTCTTCTTCGGCACATAGAGATCCCACTAAGATAGGCAGAGTGCGTATTACGCATCTTCCACGTGTGTAGGTTTGGTTCATTAGAAAGATCTTTGTGGGTCCCTCTTATTTCACTTTCATTAGAATTGAACGGAATGGATGGGTGCAGGCTTGCAGGGCCATCTTCAACCGACCTCTACTGCTGGTGAAATACAAGGGGGGACTCGGCGGCAAGAGGCATAACACTGATTACCGAAGTCTTTTGTTCAGGAACAAGTTCCGGTAGGCTAGAGATTATCTCACAAAAAAATTATACCATAAAAGTGTAGCAGGAGTTTCTTTTATGCCGGCTTGCCTACCTAGAAACAACCTACACAAAGGCAACATATTTAACATATTAAATATGATCCAACATCATCTGGAAAAAAATTGATCCAGCAACATATTTAATCTTGTGGTAATACTTTTTTTTTGAATAAGTTCATTTCATTAAGATAAGAAACTTGAGGTTACATTTCTAGGATATTTTGTTCCAATCATATCATTAAAAACAATTTCTTGGATGAAGGATGGGCATGTGATTCCCAGCTATTAGTTGTTGCCGCAGTTGTGTTGTTGGTTTGGTTTGTGACCGCTTTATTTGCTAATCCATCGGCTGCTTGGTTCGCCTCTCTCCAAGTGTGTGTGATTTTATAGCTTGGTATTTGACTTAGGAGCGAGTTGATTTCTACTAGCATGTTGTTTAGGTATCATGGTATTGATTCCTTTTTTTGGATTAGACTGAGTAGTGCTTGCGAGTCGATTTCAAACCAGATTTTCTGCCATTGGTGTTGAGTAGCTATCCTTGCCGCAAGTAGTAATCCCCATGTTTCCGCCTGAATTGAAGTGGTTATCCCCAGTGGTGCTGCCATTGCCTTCAGTAGATTCCCTTCACTATCTCTGCATATGATCCCTGCTCATGCCGGTCTCGGGTTTCCTTTGGATGCGCCATCTGTATTTACCTTGATCCAATTTATTTCCGGTGGAGTCCATCCTATGTAGATTGTTGAAGTAGTCGTTCTCTTCCTTTGTAATCTTGCAATTGTCGGTCCATTAGCCATGATCGAAGCCATATATTCCTTTGCTCGTTGATACTCTTCATACATTACCATTATGACATGGAATGTTTGCCTTGGATGTTGTCTTTTCCTTTTGTACACTATTTCATTTCTGGCCAGCCATATGTGCCATACCGTGAAACTCAGTAACACTCTTTTTTGTTCTGAGTATGTTTTGTGTAGTACGTCATGAATGTTGGTTGGGTATATGTAGTTGTTGGAGCTTGCTGGCCTTTGTTGATGTTAATGTTGTTGTGATCCCGCTTGTTGGTGTTGTTGTTGATGAGTATTGTTTGTCTCCGGAATACTTGCTAGATGATTTATTATTAGTTGCCATACTTCTTTTGAGTTATTGCATTCGAACAGTAGATGTTGAGTTGATTCTTCCCCATTGTTGCAATTTGGGCATGTATTTGATGTTGTGATGTTGAGTCGGTGGAGTCGTTGGAATGTTGGTAATCCATTGTGTGTGACCTTCCACAAGAAAAGTCTGATTTTTGGTGGACATTTTAGTTTCCAAATTGAGTTGGAGTCCGCAGAGTGTTGAGTTGATGTTTGGTTTGTTGGGGGATTGGTTGTTTGGGAGGTGAGTTTGTTATAACCAGTTTTGGATGTGTAATTGCCAGTTTTTGAGTGTGGCCATAGTTGTTGATCATCTTTTGGTTTTTTGGGTAGGTGAATACTGATGATATTTTGGGCTATGGGTAGTGGGAAGGTTGAAAAAAGGAGGTTGTGGTTCCATGTATTTGATGAAGGTTCAATGAAGTAGCTAACTGGTGTATTGAGTGGAATGTTGATGGGTAGGTTTTGAATTGATAAAGGACGTGAATTTGGGATCCAGTTTTGGCTTATCATTGTGTTTTTTCCATCTTCCACCTGTGAAAAAACCAAACCCTTCAAAAAAAGTAGAAGTGTTAGCTAAACTTTTCCAAAGGGGACTGGCTGATGATTGAGGCTTTGGGAATGGTATTGAGTTTGAGTTGGTTTTGAAGTATTTTGGAGTGCATATTGAGGTCCACACAAATACTTTTGACTGTTGTAACTGCCAGACTCGTTTCATCAGCAATGCCTGGTTATGTTCTTTGCTTTTCCTGATACCAAGGCCCCCCTGTGATAATGGTTTCGTCACTGTTTCCCAACCAATTGGGTGCATCTTTCTTGTTTGACTATCGTGGCCCCATAGAAAGTTTTTGATAATTCTGTTTATCTTGTCGTGCACCGCAGTTGGAAGTTGTTGTGCTTGCATGACATGATTCACAGTTGGGGTCAACGTAGTTTTTATCAGAACTAGCCTTTCTGCTTGATTGACACACTTTGTTATCTAGCTTTTGCTTTTCTTTCTAACCTGTTTAAAAGTTCAGTAAACAGATTTCAGTAGTTTCTACCATTCTTGAATTGGATGCCTAGGTACGTCGGTGGGGTTGTTGTTGTGTTGATGTTGATGTTGAAACAGAGTTTGAGTTTTTGCACCAAAGCCGCATGTAATTTAGGGTGGTGGATGATAGAAGATTTCTCCCGACTAATTGCTTGTCCAGCATAAGTGGAGTACCGTTGGAGGAGTCGTTGTAGGGTTTCACAGGACTTCACATCAGCCGAACATGTGATTAATAGGTCATCTGCGTACATCAGGTGCAATATTGGTGGTGAATTCCTTGCAATTTTTAGACCTCTCAATTCTCCAGTTTGTTCTAACACACCCAAATTAGTGGAGAGTACTTCAGCGCAGAGGATGAAAATGTATGGTGAAAGTGGATCCCCTTGGCGTAGTCCTCTTTTTGGTTGGATGAGACCTTGTGCGGGGCCATTGAGATTGATAGAGTATGAAACCGATGTAATGCATTCCATGATGTATTGTATGAATGTTGGTGGGAATCCCATTCTTTCAAGTGTGAGACGGATGAAACCCCAACCAAGACTATCATACACTTTCTGTATATCAAGTTTCATAGCGGTTTTTGGGGTTTTTGATGGTGTGGTGGTTCTGATTGTGTGGAATAGTTCTGTTGCAATGGCAATATTGTCATGGATCGCTCTGTTAGGTACAAAGGCACTCTGGAATGGGCTGACTATGAACTGTAATAGAGGTCTTAAATGGTTAACAAGGATTTTGGCTATAACTTTGTAGGTCACATTACATAGCCCAATTGGTCGAAAATGATTTGGTTTGGTGGGGTTTTGGATTTTGGTTAAAAGGTTGTTCAATCTGGGATTGTTCAAAGAAATGTTGGACCATGCCTATCACTTGCTGTTTGATTGAAGGCCAAAAGGAGGTGTAGAACTTACTAGTGAACCCGTCCGGCCCAGGAGCTTTGTTGGTTCCAATTGAGAATACAGCTTTGTCAATTTCCTCTTCCGTGACTGGCTGGATTAAGCCCCTACATTGGTTTGGAGTAAGCCTATTGGAGATACAATCGAACAGAGTTTGATCAATGAGTGTAGCTGGAGCTGCATATTGATTTGTGAAGAAGTGTTGTATCACTCTCAGGATGGCTTGCGACTGTGTATGCCATCTTCCCTGGTTATCTTGAATCTTCGAAATATGGTTAATTCTCCTGTGAGTTGTTGCCTTTGTATGGAAGAATGTGGTATTCGCATCTCCTTCTTGCAGCCATTGTATTCTCGATCGTTGTTTCCAGTATAGTTCGTTGCAGTTTACCAGCATTAAATGTGTATGTCTGTAATCCTTTTCTTTTTGTAGCCAATCTTGCAGTGTTGGGCCTGTTGAGGTTGCACACATATGTTGGGCATGATTGATGATGTGTTCCATTGTAGCGATCATTGATGGAAGATGTCCAAATGTGGCCTTGCTCCATTTTTGTAAAGAATTGGTAGTATTCCGCATTTTATCCAGCAGGTCGATGGGTGGTGAAGGCGAGAGAGATTGGTTCCAAGCTTCCAGCACCACTTCTTTCATTTGGGGGTGAATAAACCATAGGTGTTCCATTATGAAATTTTGCGTTGGCATCCATCTGATGAAATTTTCTTGAAGCAGTAAGGGTGCATGATCTGAGGCTATTCTGGGTAGATATTTGATCACCATGTTGGGGTGTAAGGATAGCCAGGATTGTTTGCTCAGTCCACGGTCTAATCTTTCCATGATAATGTTTTCCCCCATTTGTTTGTTGGTCCAAGTATAAGTGTCTCCCTGAAAGCCTAAATCTATGAGCCCGTTTGTGTCAATCACCTCTTTAAAATATTTGGCTTGGTCGCAGTGGACATGACGTCCTCCCAATTTTTCAGATTGGTTGAGAACCTCATTGAAATCTCCCATCAACAGCCATGGGAGGTTATGTTGAGGAATAATTGAGTTGAATTCTTGCCAAATGCTCCATCTTGCTTGTGGTTGTGGAGGCCCATAAATGCCAGTGAATATCCATGGTTGAGAGTTTGAAACAGGTTCAACATAGACATGAACAATACATTGATTAGAAAGTAAAACAATAATGTTAATTGTGGAGTTCCACAGAAGCCCTAGCCCTCCTTTATGACCATTACAAGGCACAACAAAACAGTTATCATATCCTAGAGAAGTTTGCAAAAAAGAAATATGATGTGCAGATGATAACGTTTCAGATAAAAACATAATAGAAGGTCTATAATTGCGTGTGTACTCACGCAATTTCTGAATTGTCAAGGTATTGTGGGCACCTTGACAATTTCAGGCCAAGTAATTCATAATGAAGGCGAGTGTTGGCCTTGGCCAACAGTTCGCAGAGGAGTATCACTGGTATTGCCATCAGTCTCATCTTCAAGAGATAGATGCCAAGCCGTTGTGGGTGGTGTTCCCTTGGTAGTTGTACCGGTTGTATAGAGCTTTGTATCTTTTAGAGTTGTTGTTGTTGTTGTTGTGTCCCCTTAGAAGGTTGGGAAGTGCGCCCAATATAGATGGAAGATCTTGGTTTTCTTGTCCTTACCACTGGTACTTCATGAGTTGGTTGAGATGTTCTACTTGATTCTACCCTCAGGTCTGATAAGGATATGAATTTTTGTAGTTTTGGTGGTGGTGCTGGAGCTCCAAACGCAGGAGTTGGTTGGATGAGTAAATGTTTTGGTAAACTTTTCCTCACCCTTCTTTCTTTGCGTTTATATGTTTTCACATGTGTATCTACTGTTGGTGCAGGATTTTGATCAGTATTTTGGACAACTGGAGATGCAGTTGTTGTTTCTATCTCTTCCATGTAGTTATGGGTCATCTTAACATGAGGGTTACCATTTGATGAGTGCTAAAAAGTGCATATTTCTATATATTTTTCTTGGCATTTAACTCATCCTTTGTGCATTAATTCTACATTTTATCCCATATTCTGTATTTTCATTGTTTTCAAGAATAAATATTTTTATTAATTAATTTTGCATTTTTAGGTACTAAATAAAGCCTGGTTAACTCATGGAGCGAAAAGAGCAAAGGAACGGCAAAGACTCCCGCTAGGAGGAAGCGAAGAATGATGTTTGCAAGAGCCGGATCAACTAGAAGTGGGCTTGAAGAGGAAGAATTGTTCTTAAAGAAGATATGGGCTTGGCATACCCAAGACCCAAAACCCTCACCCAAATCCATTTCCTATATCCATACCCGTTTCCCTTTCTAGCCGTCATATTGGATCATCTCAGCATCCTACGGTCGCAGCATCGTCGTACATCAAAGTCTGAAGCTCATGTCTAACACTACAGCACCTAACTCCATCTGGAGCCGTCAGCTTCGTTGTATCACTTAATCCAACGGTCGCTCAGAGCTTGTTTACATCGTGCCGTTCGATTCAATTAGTAAGTGATTATCCAACGGATCTCCTCGCTGCGCATCAACTTCAGATGATTCCGCTCAACACCTTATCCATCGAACCCATCGACCTAAACCAAACACCCCCTTCTTCCCAAACATCGAGTTCTTCTCCTCCACTCCGTCTGCAGAGAAAACTCTGCCATCTCCATCACCACCATCTCTTCCATCTCCACCTCGAACACCACCACTACCACCTTCCCCCGACAAACTCAGTATTCCATCACCACCCTTGTCTCTTCCTTTCTCGTCTGTAGCATCGAGTCCTAATGCTACAAACTCGACAGTGAGAGAAGCTAGGGTTCACAGAAGTCTAGGGCTAGGCCAACAGCGCAACAAGAGCAGGAAGAGCATCAGAGGGACATCAAGAAGCATGGGTCGAGCAGAATTCACACATGGGTGAGAGAATTTGATTTTCCCCAAATTAATTTAGGGTTTTCAAAATTAGGGTTTTTTGAAATTAGGGATTTTGTTGTAAGTTATAAAAGGGAAGCTGTAGAGAATGCAAAACTTGTTCTTGGGTCATCCGAGAAACCCCCTAATTGGGTTAATTTAATTCTCAATGTCAATTTGATTTCACTGTTAATTTTTAGGGTTCTTCATTTGCAATTTTCATTCACTGTTTAGTTGTTTAAATGAAATGTTATTTCACATGATCATGTTTAGTTCCATTTTAATGTTAATTATGTTCTGAGTTCACTGCTAGGGTTAGATGAAACCATTAATTCATTGTTAAGTTCAGTTCAAGTTTTGATATAGTCTTGTTGTGCTAAGAATGCTAGGATTGAAATTATCCTTCAGGATTGCTTACTCATCTAAGTGATTGATCTGCGGTTAGTTTGTTTTGTGAGAGGACAGCTAATACTAGGATTAGATAATTATCTTAGTGATACTAAACCATCCTCCTGAAACAACCCTTTGATGAGCAGCAGGCTTGAACCTTCACTGCCATCTAGATAGTCAGCAAGCCTAGAAGCTCACTGATATCTACACCAGGGACAAGAACATAATGGAACTAGGATGACTTAACTTAAGTTAGTGGTGGATTCAATCCCTAATTCTTTATTTCTTTGTTCTAGTGCTTCACTGCCATTACTTCCTTGGTTCTTTATTTCTCACTGCCTTAGGCTCATTGCCTTTAATTCTTTGCCACTGTCAATCTTTGCATCTTTGGCTCACTGCCACTGTCACTTACTGTCACTGCTTAGCTTAGGAAACTTCAACTACACACACAAGTCTCTGTGGATCGACCCGTATTTGCACATTAGCTTCAATCGACACCGTGCACTTGCGGTTATCATTTGTAGGATTTTTAGAAGCCTACCAAGTTTTTGGCGCCGCTGCCGGGGACTTGGTGTCGTGTAGTGAAGTCTTTGCATCTTAGTATAAGCATTTAGTGCATCATAACTTGCATTTTCATCTTTGCATAATTTTTCATCTTTGCATCATTTTCCCTTGCTGTTCTTGACAGCTTCTGTTGAGCTTTCCAGGTGCTCCTGTTGCTGTGCTGTTGTGACTCTGTTTTGCTTGGCTGAGCCCTTGTTGTTGCTGCTGATTGATTTGCAGCTGGGCCTGCCACTTGCTGCTACTTTCTTCCTCTTTCCTGTTGCTGCTGCCAAGACTACTGATGTAGCTGTTGTGGTGCTCATGCTTGTGCTGCCTCTGCTGTTGCTGGTGAACTGGTGGAACTGAGGCTATTAGTTTCCCTGTTGCTGCCTGCTGCTGCCTTCTGCACCTGTTGCTGTGTGACCTGACCCAAAGCCTTCTGTTGTGCTGCTGCTGCTGATCTGCTCCTGCTGCTAGGCCTGAAGTGGTGCTGCTGCCATTCATAAGCCAAGCCCAACTGGGCCTCAACAAAGACAAAAGCTTAGGATGATCCAAAGCCCAACTGGGCTTTTGCAACCAAACTGAGCAGCTGGGCTGTGCTTAAGCAAGTAAGCCTAAACCCATTAAGAGAACCCAACCTGTGGGCTTCCATTTTTAATTTGTGGGCTTGTAATAATTTTTTCCATTTTTCTGTTGGGTTTGTAATTAATTTCTTGTGGGCTTGTTTGTTTAATTGCTTGTGGGCTTGTGGTGTTAGATTGATTTGGGCCTGTAATTTTAAATTAGAAAAACTGAACTTTTGAAACCCAACTGGGCCTCAGACC
This sequence comes from Papaver somniferum, assembly GCF_003573695.1. Taxonomy (NCBI): domain Eukaryota; kingdom Viridiplantae; phylum Streptophyta; class Magnoliopsida; order Ranunculales; family Papaveraceae; genus Papaver; species Papaver somniferum. The sequence goes on from NC_039362.1 coordinate 65,666,233, forward strand.
AAACAAGCAACAGTTGGGCTATTTCAAAAGCTACCTTGGGCTTCAGTTTGCATACACATTGTGGGCTTAGTTCACCTTCCCTTGGCAAAGCAATTTCTCCCACCAATGTGGGCTTGCTCCCAACACTAAAACCAAAATTCTTGCTCCCAACACTAAAACCAAAATTTTTGCTCCCAATTAAAAACCAAATTTTTCTACCTCTTTAAAACCAAATTTGCTCCCATCAAAACCAAAAGCTCCCAAATGGGCTTTGTCTTCAAAGTCTAAAACCAAAGTTTTCAAAACCCAATAAACCAAAGTTCTTCGAACCCATTATAAACCAAATTTCTTTTTCAAACCCGACAAAACCAAATGTTACCCATAAAAACCAAATTTTTCCCAAAAATCCAAACCCATTAAAAAACCAAATTTTGGGCTTTGTAACATAGTTACTTAGCTTTTGAGCCAAATCATGTCTGGATCTTGGTCTACAGTTGGGGAATACAACAAATCCCTTAGAGAACTTGCGTATGGACATACTCCACGTTATGAACCTCCCATAGACCATGATGTCAATAGTTATAGGAATTATTATGGACATTTTCAAAGTCCCGAACCTCAATACATGAACCCTAATAACTATTCACACATGCATCATTCATCACAACGTGAAAATGAACATTTTGCTAGTGCCTCACTCACACAATCATCACTGATCGATCAATTAGAAGCTCGAATCACAGCTTTAGAAATGCAATTACATGAGGAATCTGTCACGTCTAATTTTCTTAGGCAACCTGAAATCTATGCATGTCCCGCATGTGGTAGTTTAGACCACCCTGTTGAGAATTGTCATATTTTGCATAATTTTAGGCAATCTAGAGAAAATCCAAGGTATGAAATGCCCATAAATTGTGAGAATGGTAGTCATTGGGACCATAATCAATCCTTTGAGGGTTGCGATCAATATTTTGTAAACCCTAATGACCATGCACACATGTACCATTCACCACAATTTGAACATGAAGAATTTTGTACTCCCATGAATTTAGACTCCACCACAGAAGCTTTAAGACTCAGTAAGCAAAACTTTGATAGATCTACATCACGAATTCATGAATATTTAGATCAGATTTTGCTTCACCTACAAAATGAGGAATTCATGAGGAAATGTATGTTGTCCCTAATGAAGTGTCTAGTCCCATTCATGTAAATGATGTTGAATATGAACCTAATTTAGAGGAACATGAATCGACTAATGACACCACCACTGTTAATGAGGACCAATATGCATGCTACCATGATGATGATTATGATGATATGTTAGAAGAACATGAAAATATTGTGGAACCTGTTGGTTCAATAACATATGGCTTCTCGCCCTCGACCTTCATGAATGTTGTTTTTTCTAATACTCATTGTAATTCATATGATTTTGATATTGACATGGGATTCGTACAATTATTCTGCGAAGATGAGCATGACATAGGAATAGTTGAATCTTCTGTAGACACTAATGCTAATATGCATGAAAATATATTTGATGTGTCTGATTCTCTACCTAGGTCACATTGTGATATTTCTCCTGATTTGCCGATGCATGAGAATAAATTTGTTGATGATGTTGATGACTCTGATTGTGATCTTGCCAATTTGTTTGATGATTGTGAGCATGTTGTGACACGTGTAGAAGACTTAGGAGATGTTGATGTGATTAGTAATGATGTGCCTATCGTCCTACATAAGTCACAATCTGATGGCCTTCCACCCAACCTAGATTTGGTTTGTACCCATATTGTCAAACCGACTTTTCTGAGAGTCCCTAATCTAGGTTTGGAACTGTGTGCTTCCCAAGTCCTTTGGACTATTTTGCATCTAAGTATAATATCTTTGAGGAGCCACAGTTGGAATTAGCATGTTTGCCCGTCCCTAGCAAAGTTCATTTCGAGTAGACCTTGTGCATGATGAACCCCCAAAACTGCGAGATTTTGTTTCCAAAATTTTATCCGTTGAAAAATCCAGGTTTGGGGGTAGCTCATTTTGTTTCACAGTTTCACTTGCGTTTCTTCCTGTTATATTTGTGTGAAGCTGTTGAAACCTCTACACTTTGTCTTTTGGGTTGATCCTCAACTCTTTAGATTGTTAGTGTATGGTGAATTTTTGTATATAATCCAGTAGATAAAATTTCTTAAAAACCTTTTGTTCCTTTTGTATATATTTTGCTAATCCAATATGATCTCGGCTGACATATGTTGGATTCTTGCCTTGAATAACGGAGTTCTAATATTGCTTTCGCCGAAATCGGGTATTCTCTTTCCTTTTTCTCTACTCAACATGATCCTCTTCATATGTTGTATTATAATTTTGTTCATATTTTGAAACATTGAGGACAATGTTTAGTTTAGGTTTGGGGGTGAAAAGTAGATACTTTGATAATATGCCATAATTGAAAACAAGAACTCCTTCTTTTTGAAAAAAAAATGAAAAAAAAAATAAAAATGAAAAATTGAAAAAAAACATAAAAATGGAGCTCATTTACCTTGAAATGTTGACTCTTGTGCAAATATGTAATTTTAGGAGTCTTAGTCTAGATATTTAGGCACCCTGATTCTAGCACAATTCACATAGTGATAAGAAATTTGCACGCGCACGATCTACCAATACATGTATAGCCTCGATCTTCAAGGTGTTTGATAGGAAGTCACGATTGCCAATCACTTTAGAATACTGAACGAAACTTGACTAGCTTGTTCTTTGGTTGGTTGGGATAGAAGGTGGAGGTTACATTAAGAAAGACAACCATCGAATTTAACTGGGTGCATCAAAAAGGGCTACCTCTTGCAAAGTGTCATGTAATCTTTTGTTTCCTTTTGTATATGTATCAAAAGTGTTTCCTTTCAAAAAAAAAAAAAAAAAAAAAAAAAAAAAAAGAATGAAAAAAATGAAAAAATCAATCAAGTATTTATCAATTCCATCCTCTCTTGTTCCAAAAATAAAAGAGAGTAGTCAATGTAAATAGTCATTTTGTTGTTTCATTGTAATAAGCAAGGAAGGGTGTATGCCATTGATGTACAACGCGGGTAATTGTGAAATACCTCCAACTCATTCACAATTCTCGTAAAGTCCGGACAGCTAGCTAGATTTCGACCTTGGTTCTTATCCTGAGAAACTATCTCTTGGTGATTAGTAGTCATAACATCCGATCTTTATTTACACATGTGTAGATACACTTTACACTCTTATCACATGTCTTTATTTGTTATCAGTGCTAGGATTGTGCCTTGGATAGCTAGATTGACATCACCATTTTGCTGTGAGCTTAAACTGACTTGCACATGTCACATTTGATGAAATCTGAGCTTATATTTTGACCTAGAACTTTGTAGGTACGTTCTAAGCAAACCTTCACGAGACTTCACTCGTCCACTAGGGACACTTAGTGGTTTAAAAGGCTTAGTGCATACGCTAAATGCATTCGAGAGACCAGCGACAGTGGTATAGGTAGGATTTCCTTAGTTTTGTTTTACTTGAGGACAAGTAAAATTCAGGTTTGGGGGTATTTGATGAGTGCTAAAAAGTGCATATTTCTATATATTTTTCTTGGCATTTAACTCATCTTTTGTGCATTAATTCTACATTTTATCCCATATTCTGTATTTTCATTGTTTTCAAGAATAAATATTTTTATTAATTAATTTTGCATTTTTAGGTACTAAATAAAGCCTGGTTAACTCATGGAGCGAAAAGAGCAAAGGAACGGCAAAGACTCCCGCTAGGAGGAAGCGAAGAATGATGTTTGCAAGAGCCGGATCAACTAGAAGTGGGCTTGAAGAGGAAGAATTGTTCTTAAAGAAGATATGGGCTTGGCATACCCAAGACCCAAAACCCTCACCCAAATCCATTTCCTATATCCATACCCGTTTCCCTTTCTAGCCGTCAGATTGGATCATCTCAGCATCCTACGGTCGCAGCATCGTCGTACATCAAAGTCTGAAGCTCATGTCTAACACTACAGCACCTAACTCCATCTGGAGCCGTCAGCTTCGTTGTATCACTTAATCCAACGGTCGCTCAGAGCTTGTTTACATCGTGCCGTTCGATTCAATTAGTAAGTGATTATCCAACGGATCTCCTCGCTGCGCATCAACTTCAGATGATTCCGCTCAACACCTTAGCCATCGAACCCATTGACCTAAACCAAACACCCCCTTCTTCCCAAACATCGAGTTCTTCTCCTCCACTCCGTCTGCAGAGAAAACTCTGCCATCTCCATCACCACCATCTCTTCCATCTCCACCTCGAACACCACCACTACCACCTTCCCCCGACAAACTCAGTATTCCATCACCACCCTTGTCGCTTCCTTTCTCGTCTGTAGCATCGAGTCCTGATGCTACAAACTCGACAGTGAGAGAATCTAGGGTTCACAGAAGTCTAGGGCTAGGCCAACAGCGCAACAAGAGCAGGAAGAGCATCAGAGGGACATCAAGAAGCATGGGTCGAGCAGAATTCACACATGGGTGAGAGAATTTGATTTTCCCCAAATTAATTTAGGGTTTTCAAAATTAGGGTTTTTTGAAATTAGGGATTTTGTTGTAAGCTATAAAAGGGAAGCTGTAGAGAATGCAAAACTTGTTCTTGGGTCATCCGAGAAACCCCCTAATTGGGTTAATTTAATTCTCAATGTCAATTTGATTTCACTGTTAATTTTTAGGGTTCTTCATTTGCAATTTTCATTCACTGTTTAGTTGTTTAAATGCAATGTTATTTCACATGATCATGTTTAGTTCCATTTGAATGTTAATTATGTTCTGAGTTCACTGCTAGGGTTAGATGAAACCATTAATTCATTGTTAAGTTTAGTTCAAGTTTTGATATAGTCTTGTTGTGCTAAGAATGCTAGGATTGAAATTATCCTTCAGGATTGCTTACTCATCTAAGTGATTGATCTGCGGTTAGTTTGTTTTGTGAGAGGACAGCTAATACTAGGATTAGATAATTATCTTAGTGATACTAAACCATCCTCCTGAAACAACCCTTTGATGAGCAGCAGGCTTGAACCTTCACTGCCATCTAGATAGTCAGCAAGCCTAGAAGCTCACTGATATCTACACCAGGGACAAGAACATAATGGAACTAGGATGACTTAACTTAAGTTAGTGGTGGATTCAATCCCTAATTCTTTATTTCTTTGTTCTAGTGCTTCACTGCCATTACTTCCTTGGTTCTTTATTTCTCACTGCCTTAGGCTCATTGCCTTTAATTCTTTGCCACTGTCAATCTTTGCATCTTTGGCTCACTGCCACTGTCACTTACTGTCACTGCTTAGCTTAGGAAACTTCAACTACACACACAAGTCTCTGTGGATCGACCCGTATTTGCACATTAGCTTCAATCGACACCGTGCACTTGCGGTTATCATTTGTAGGATTTTTAGAAGCCTACCACCATTCACAGCTGTTATTTGCAGGTTCACAGTGGCCTCCTTTTTCTGTAAAAAGTTCATCAATAATTGAGAGAAACTGAGTGAAAAATAAGTGGAGAGAGGGAATAATTGGATGGAGGCGGGCCCTGGTGCTGGTGGAGTCACTCGTTGTAGTTCTCGGATATGAAATGGTTAAGTTGTAGTGCTTGTAGAAATCATTGGGCCTTTCCCTTTGTCAGCAGCCTTGTTGGTTTCTCGATTGAGCCCAGTCCTAGCTTCGGTCAGCTCTGCGGCCGACATATATGCCTGGTTTGTTGTATGTGGTGATGTCTCAACCGGTCGTTCGGGTCTGGTAGGTACAATTCGGGTTTGCGGATTCGGGGGAACCAACCCGCTTCTGTGGGCCCTAGCCATTGAGCTTTCAGAGGCAACATTCTTTCGGCTAGTAGGCTCCTTGGTACTTGGTGCAGAGATAGGGATAGTTGATGGTGAAGCTTTTACGTCAGAGATAGTGTCATACTGTTGAAGTTTCTTGGATTTCGCCGGGATAGCAGCATTAGCACCTTGTTTTTGGGGAACCGGATTCCAGTTGAGTCCTTGCTGAGTCATGGCTGGGGATAGTCTTGTTGGGATCGATCTCGAAACGGTGGAGGTTGGTTGTGGTAGTGGTGGTTGCGGTGTTGAAAACTGTGCTGGTGGATGGTTTGGTAAGGGGAAGAGGTTGGGGAGGGGTTCATGGTTCGTGGAGCATGATTGGTGGGTAGAGGCTGATGTTTTTGAAGGGATATTGGATGAAGAGGATGTCAGCAGATTTTGGGTTTTTGGTTGTGGGTTTTGAGATTTCATCCTGCTGTTGAGGCGGTGATATGGAAATTTCGGAAACTGAGCATCCATCAGTGCATGGTCTGTGCTGATGAATTTGATACATTCTCTTGCTATGTGGCCAGTAAACCACATCGATAACAAATCATGGGTAGATATTCATAAGCTAGCTGGATACAAGTAGCTTTTTCACAGTTCAGTAGAATACCTGGGGTAAAGGGTTTTTGGAGGTCCATTTCTAGTTTAGCTCTTGGTGGAGAAGAACTAAGATCAACTTCCAGTACTGTTCCTACGTTCTGTAGTAGTTGTTCAATGGAGAGTCTGTCGATCCAGTATCTTGGGAGATGAAGAATCTGCAGCCAAAAAACGGCAACTAGAAAACTCTGATCAGGGTTAGCGATGAACTTTTCATAGTCCTCAAACAGTACCACCTGTTCAGAAATAATCCAGGGTTTATGTTCTAAAAACTTGTTTTTATCAGTTTCATGGTGCATAACCAGTTTGTAGGCTTCCGTATGAGTGAAAGTTTCTAGATGTTTAATTTGCATGGGGCTCCAGTGGTTTTTCAGTTCAATTTGAAGGGTATTATACGAGAACTTACCTGACAGGACCTTTACAGCTAAACAGTGACGATGGTGGTCTTTCATGAGATCTTGCATCCTTTATGTGAGTTGGAAAAGGTGAGTATCTTTGTACTTTTTCTTTGATGATGAGGGGTTGCTAAAAGTTGTGATTGGTGAGGGGTTTTTGTCTGATCTGGTAAAGTTTGCTGGTTTTCTTTTTGAAGATTCTCTTGAGTTGGGTGGTTGATGTCTGGTTCTTTTTGGAGAGAGGATGGGGGTGAGAAAAATGGGGTAGAGGTAGACGATGAAGATGCTGAGAAGGTAATGTTATTGATGGTACCGATGGGGGATAGAAAATGGTTGGGAGGTGCTACAGCTACATCATTATTGCAGGGTCTTGGAATAGCCGAAAGTTGTGGGGGGTTGTGAAGCTTTTCAGGCGTGGTGGAGTCGGATGTAAGGAATAAGATGGTTGAGATGGGTTTGCTGGAGCGGTGTTATTGGGTGGTTTACATGGTGGCTGAAGATCCATTGATTGAGCAGGAATTAATTAAAAAACCGGTAGGAGATAGTGGGTGATAGCAACGAAGTTTGATTTCTTAGTAAGAGCAACAAAATCCTAGTAAATTTATCCTAGATTTCCTTCTTACGAACATAGCAAACTGACATGAAGGATTCTAACACTCAGTGTAAAGAATGATTCTCGGGTATTGATATGAGTAAGAACAAGAAGATGTAGGTGATATGCAGATATTTGTTTAAAAAACTCAACTCGTGGTCAAAACTCGGCGGCCCAAGTCAAGGAGAGAGAAACTTTTTCAAGACATATGAACGAGCCTTATCTTGTGGTAATACTTATAATGCTTGTCCAAATTAAATAGATTGATTAAAATGTCGCTCAGATTTAAAATGATTAGTTTGTAATGTTGTAGATCAAAAATATTCGAATAACTCGATATTAGAAGAAAAAAAGAATTTAGAATCCTATTATTGGGGCTTTGAGGGGGTGTGACTTTGGGGGCTTAAAATGCTAGGTGGATACTAAATGGTATAGGGGGAGATCAGATTTATGTGAAAGTTCAAAAACACCCTCATATATTTTCATTTAAGACACTTCTACCCTTCCATTAACTGATTAATCTAATCAATAAAAAAAACTGATTTTCATTAAATGTAAAAAAAAAAACTGAAAATCAAATGAATTAAAAGAGAAAAAAACTGCCCCCTTTTCATTTTTATTCTCGTTCTTCTTCTCTGCCCCTCTTCTTCTCTTCTTCTTCTTCTTCCATTCTTCTCCGTTCATCAACGATTAATCGTCGATTCAAAAAAATTACATCGTCGATTAAACTCATTGTATAAAAGCATGAAAGCAAAGGAAAAATTAGGTCATTATTCGTCGAATCAACCTCCTATTGAAGCAGAGAAACCAACTTCAACTAATGAAGTGGTAAGTGAAGATGAAGAGGAATTGAATGAAGGAGATGCACCAGCCTCCCAGACTCCTGAGATGACAGCAATAAGGTATGAATCGAAATACCCACTCTTTAGTTAAGCTTTTTATCGATCTTTCATTAAGTTTCGAAGATTTTAGGTCTGAAAAAACAGTTTCAAAAACAGTTTACGGCTGGGAGTTATTGTTTCCCAGCCGTAAATAAGTATTACGGTTAGGATATGTTTGTTTCCCAACCGTTTATATGCATCACGGTTGGGAGATCTAAGAACTCCCAGTCGTTTATGTTCTCACGGTTGGGAAATCTAAGAACTCCCAGCCGTAATATAGTCGATGCATACGAGATAGAATAATCCCACCGCAACAACCTAATCACGACTGGGACTTTCCTAGCCGTATATATCTATGTGTTCGAATTCATGTTTCAACGGTAGTGGTTACGTCTAGGTTTTCCTATCTGTAATATGAGTAAGCAATAAGAAAATAAAAATTCCCAGCCGTTATTGTTTTTACGTCTTGGTCTATAAATCATAATCTCATCCGTTATTTCTGTTGCGGCTGGGACTTTTCACTTTTTCTAGACGTTTTTTGATTACGTCTTGGTCGTTTGATAATTAACCCATCTGTAACTGTATTTTCGTCTGGAACTTTGCATACATCCTAGCCGTTTTTATGTTGTCGGCTGGGTTTTGTCAAGATTTCCTAGCCGTTGTGAATTATCTTCTTTTGCATTCTTGTCTGGTTTGTCTTTAAACAGAAACGAAAAGAGGAAGAAAAGATCAATAGAAGTAACACCTTCTAGTGAGCCCAATCCGCAACCTCGTCACGGAAAACCATTGGGTGCAAACGCAAGGAATACAAGTGAAGTTGGAGTTGGTGGAGTAAGTGAATTTGTGCTTGCGGTTAGTGGAGGAAATGAAGGTGGAGTTTCAGGAGGAAATGATGGTTTTGCTGTTACTGGAGGAAATGAAGGTGAAGTTTCCGTAGGAAATCAAGGTGAAGTTGTTTTAGGAAATCAAGGTGGAGTTGCTGTAGAAAATCAAGGTGTAGATGATGTTGTTGTAGGAAATCAAGGTGTAGATACTGTTGTTGTAGGAAATAAAGGTGGACTTGTTGTTACTGAAGTTGCCACTTCTAGTGCTGCTATTGATCAAGGTGTAGTTGTCACTGAAGTTAGTAGTTCTAGTGGTGATGCTCTTGATAAAGGTAAAGCAGTGGTTGAGGAGGACAAGAAGGATGGAAAGAAGAAGTATCCACCAAAGGATAATGCAAGAGACATCATTGATGTTATCGAGTTTTTACCTAAAAAGAAGAATGTGAGACCTTGGGGTTTGCCAAGAGATCGTTCTGTCTTGATTGGTTAGGAGTCATCATGGGCTTCTAGAGTCTGTACCGCAAAGGTAATAAATCAAACTTAATATATTTTGTTTTGATTTTATTATGGATATTCAATCATAACAACCAAAATTTTATATTATTTGTAGTTTCCCGATAAAGCGGTTCCTAAACTAAAGCACCAACAACCAAGGTTTTGGTTGTTGGAGGGTGAGCATCCAAAGCAAGGTATTGAAAGCGTGAAGCGAAGTGTGAAGCGTTTTTTATTTTTACGAAGCGATGCGTATGTTGAAGCGTAAAGCGTCACTTCATGTTTGATGTTTGAAGCGGATTTTTTCCTATAAATAATAGTAGTTTGTAATTAATAATTTAATATTTAGGAAGATAATAATTGTATAAACTTAATATAAGTCCAGTTAATTTCAAAAACAGTAGCGTGGCATGGTGGTTCACTTTAGTTTAATTCGAAGGTTCGAAACCCCCATAAAAATGAATTGACTAAGTCAAAAAGCGCATCAATTAAAGGAATATTCCGCTTCATGGTAGATTCGCTTCATAACTACGCTTCAGAGCGAATTGAAAAAGTCTAAAGCAAAGTGTACGAAGCGTAGCGTGAAGCGATGCTTTTAAAAACCATGATCCAGAGCATCTATATGTGGTATCTTTGGTAAAAGCTTCAGGGTCATGGTCCGGAATTGAGGCACTGCAGAAGTCGTATGATGTTGTGACAGTTTGTAATTTTAGAGAAAGATTCTGGCCCGAAACCATGACTTTCCAACTCCTATTCGGCGAGATGACTATGACTCCGGATGATGCAAAGGAAATCACCGGTCTTGCTTTGGAAGGAAAGGTTGTGTATGAGGGTTTCAACAATACTCTACCTTATGATGAGCTTTATGTCTTGGATAACCACTGTCTTGGATGGAGCAAAGATCAAGCGGAAGAAGAGTTTGAGATTGGTTATGGAGCCCCGCCCAGAGCTAAAAGAGGATTTAAACAACCGGGTGAACGTCGTGAAACATTTAATATGTCAAGGAAGATTAACCTGGTTCGTCTGAGGGAGCAGTTTGAGGATTCTGACCATAAGACCAAGAATGGAGAGATCGTGATGGACGCATAAAGAGCTAGACATACGGCTATAGCTTACTTGTTGCACGCTATTGGGACCGTTTTTTTTCCCGGTTTCTCAGGAAATAAGGTAAATGCTTGTTGTTTGCAGTGGTTGAAGACTCTCAGTCTCGATCCGGAAACAAACGAGGTTCCTAGGTACTCTTGGGGCACCGCCCTCCTTGCTAGTTTTATGGAGAATCTTTGTAAAGCTTCTAGGTGGAACATAACACAAATTACGGGATGTGTTACTCTTATACAGGTATATTTTTGTGTTAATATAATAAATGTTGGTTTAGTTTACTTTTATATATATTAGTTTGTATGTATAATTGATTAATTTTTGTTTTGTAGTCATGGGTTTACGACCATTTCAAATCCTTGAGGCCTACTCGGGATAAAAAAATGTCCTCTAGAGAAACCTACAGGAGGAAGATACCCCTTTAACGGGACCCAACAGAAGGATAAAGAGAATGAAATGGTCGACATGAGGAGAAAATTGGATGCTTTGACAATTAATGATGTGGTGTTTGATCCATATTTGAAACTTGATGAGGATGGAGATGAGGAAGTTGTTGATAAAGTATTTTCTAATGTGGCGACCTATACGGGACCTTTGTTTCATTCAACCGGGTTCATCATTTTGGATCCTCGTAGAACGCTCCGCCAAATTGGTATTGTCCAGAAAATTGTACCTCAAGAATCTCGTTTTCCACTGAGCGTTTCCAACTCCATGTTTAAGGAAAAAGATGTCAAATTGAACTATGCAACAACAATAGCTCCGTCGGTCGAAGATTGGAATGCTCGTTCCCAACAAGCAAACCAAATGAGTAGAAGAGGGCTTGAAGCTTCTCATGGGACTTCCGAAGCGGATGCTAATTACATGGGGTGGTATCAAGAGTGGGCTCATCCTTATGTGGAAAATTTGGATCCCGAGGCGCGAAAATATTTTAATAAAGGCGGCGAAAGAGAGTTCAAAATCATCGGAAGAGATAAATGAACAAAATGAATGGGAGAAGATGGTGGTACGTATACTACTAATTATCTTTATAATTTTTTTTTTGATTAGCTATGAATAAGTGTATTTGATATGAAAAATAGGTTGAACGAGTTAATTGGGTGTCCAAGGACATCACCCGTATGATTGATTCGGGAGAGAAGTTAACCGTCCCTGAACTAAGATTACTTCGGAATCGAGTCCAAGGCATAATACTCCCTGAGAAAGGAGGTTTATATCCTCAAGAAGATTACCGATCAAGGAGAAATAAGAGGGCTAGGTCTCCTTATTCTAGCGACGACTCGGATACTCCCCCCCGTGAGAAAGCTCCATCAAAGCAAGGAAGAGGCGGCAAAAAAGGAGGTCGTGCTGGAACAAGTGCTCGAGGTGGATCAATTGCTCGAGGTGGAACAAGTGCTGCTCGAGGTGGACGTGGTGGAGGTAAAAAGACTCCCACTCAAGCTGGTAAGGGAAAAGGAGGTAAAAAGGCTAGAGTTGTAGAACCAGTTGTTGAACGGGACCAAGAGGACGATTTGGATGCGTTTTTTCAAGAGTTTTCTGAGGAGGAATCAAGTGAATCAAGTGAATGACAATCTACTCGCTTTTTAATATTTTACTTCATAAATATTTTGTTATCTAAGCCTTTGACATTTTACCGTTTTCGTTCTTTGGTTAAGGATTGAGATGGATGGATTTTTATAACTTTGCATTTATGAATTAATGTTAGTCTTTCAATGTGTTTGATCTAAGAAAAATGAGGAAAAAAACAACATCATTGTTTTTTCAGGCATTTTCGGCTAGGTCGTTGCTTCACAAAACCTAGCCAAAAATGCCTATAAATGTTGAAAAATAAACTTTGATAGCCGTAAAATTGAAAACGGTTAGAAACTGCCAGCCGTAAATTGCACCACGGTTAGGAAACCCGTCCGCGTCCTGTTCACGGTTGGGAAAAACCTAGCCGTTGTTTGGTCTAAATTCCTTGAACTACAACGAGTCATGTTTACGGCTAGATATCCAAGCCGTGTTAAAATCACGGTTAAGTCTTATATCCGTAAATATATTTTTGTCTTGGTCGACCTAGATACTTCCTAGCCGTTATGTGGGAAGCGGTTCGGAAACCCATACGTGACAGTTTACGGTTGGGACTTTCCTAGCCGTATAGTACCCTGGTAAACCAAAAAAAAATAGCTCCTAGAAACGGCTACATATCCAAGCCGTAATTTCCAGTACGGACATGAATCCCAGCCGTTTTTCTGGCTAAAAGTAAAAATCAGGATTATGGCCAGGAATCCCAACCGTAACTATGACAGACCACCAACTCTGCAGGTCATACACAATTACGGCTTGGTATGCCTAGCATTTCCCAGCCATAATGCTCTATAATTTCACTTGTACCACTTCAAATCGGCTAGTTTTTTTAATTTTGAAAAATATATCCGTTTGAAGACTAATCTGTAGAAGGTTCTAGCTGTTCAACCACCTATTTAAACTTGAAATAACTTGTTCTCCATATAACCACCCATTCCAAATCAAAATCACACCTACAAGCTCTAGTAAAACTCCTAATAACTCAATGCAATGTACTCAAAGGATAAACCCGACTTTAATTTGGATGAAGACTTCTCTCTTTGTCAAAATTATGTGTTATGCTATTGTTTATGGGTGAAAATCGTTTCTGCCGATTTTGTTAATTTCGGTAGGTGAGTGAGAAACAAATATAAACCCTAAACAAATGTACTGCATGGGAGTACTTTAGATTCGAGAGATCAATCTGTACAACTCCGGCCTAAACCAAGAAATGGACGTTCCGGATTTGCTTCGGTCACAAAGAGGAGGAGAAGGGTTGGTTTAAGGAGGGAAGCGAAGAGAGTTTTGAGACCAGAACAGTTATGGGAGAGTAGTACTTGACTTGTATCAGAAGGTGAAAGCTTTTGGGAAAGCTAGCAGAGTTTCCTTTCTGAGTATTATATTTCTCCTGACCAAAAACTTGTTATCTTGGTGGAAAGAGGTAAGACCTATTTATACAAGTCTAAGTGAAACGTATTCTGGCCTCGTAAGAAAAAGAAACGGATGAGTTAAATGGGAAGAGGTGGTAACGCCTGGTATTGATGGAATTTGATGGAATTGATGTTCCATAATGAAAGAGCGTTTCACCATTACTTCCTGCATTTACTAACCGTTTTATTTTTAATACACTGTCTTGAAACGGGAATTTATGTATGCCGCACGTTGTAAACCGCCAAACCAAAACCCTAAATAGCATCCCCCAGTTTGTGACATGTATTGATGTCTCGAGTGTTTTCATGGAAAACGTGTAGCATGTCGCTGGTGTTTGATAAGTTGAGCTCGAGAGATGTGTCGGCTCAGTGGCGACCTTCGACGGTCGAGATTTTGCAACATGAGAGAAATCGTGGCCTTTGATGTAGGCGTGGCATGCCAAACTGCAAGGGTTGTATGGCATGTGCCAATGGCTTGTGTGGAATCCCTTGGTTGTAGGTTACGCATCGAGTGCAGGTGGTAATGCCAAAATGCAAGTGTTGCATGGCATGTGCCAATGGCGCGTAGCGGCTTTGGCCCTAGGTTTGCACCGCTTGGCATTCTAGGTTGCAAGGGTCGCTTGGCATGTATCAATGGCGCGTGTGGCGGCTTGGCACTAGGTTTGCACGGCTTGGCATGCTAGGTTACAAGCGTCGCTTGGCATGTGCCAATAGCGTGTGTAGCGTCTTGGCACTAGGTTTGCACGGCTTGGCATGCTAAGTGGCAAGCGTCGCTTGGCATGTGCCAATGGCGCGTGTGGCGGCTTGTCCCTAGGTTTGCACGTCTTGGCATGCTAGGTCGCAAGCGTCGCTTGGCATGTGCCAATGGCGCGTGTGGCGGCTTGGCCCTAGGTTTTCACGGCTTGGCATGCTAGGTCGCAAGCGCCGCTTGGCATGTGCCAATGGCGCGTGTGGCGGCTTGGCCCTAGGTATGCACGCTTGGCATGCTAGGTCGCGAGCGTCGCTTGTCATGTGCCAATGGCGCGTGTGGCGGCTTGGCCCCAGGTTTGCACGGCTTGGCATGCTATCTCGCAAGCGTCGCTTGGCATGTGCCAATGGCGCGTGTGTCGGCTTAGCCCTAGGTTTTCACGGCTTGGCATGCTAGGTCGCAAGTATCGCTTGGCATGTGCCAATGGCGCGTGTGGCGTCTTGGACCTAGGTATGCACGGCTTGGCATGCTAGGTCGCGAGCGTCGCTTGGCATGTGTCAATGGCGCGTGTGGCGGCTTGGCCCTAGGTATGCACGACTACGCATGTTAGGCCGCGAGCGTCGCTTGGCATGTGCCAATGGCGCGTGTGGCGGCTTAGCCCCAGGTTTGCACGACTTGGCATTTATTAGCTCGCAAGCGTCGCTTGGCATGTGCCAATGGCGCGTGTGTCGGCTTAGCCCTAGGTTTGCACGGCTGGGCATGCTAGGTTGCAAGCGTCGCTTGGCATGTGCCAATGGCGCGTGTGGCGGCTTGGCCCTATGTTTGCACGGCTTGGCATGCTAGGTCGCAAGCATAGCTTGGCATGTGCCAATGGTGCCTGTGGCGGCTTGGCCCTAGGTTTGCACGTCTTGGCATGCTAGGTCGCAAGTGTCGCTTGTCATGTGCCAATGGCGTGTGTAGCGGCTTGGCCCTAGGTTTGCACGGCTTGGCATGCTAGGTCGGAAGCGTCGCTTGGCATGTGCCAATGGCGCGTGTGGCGGCTTGGCCCTAGGTTTGCACGGCTTGGCATGCTAGGTCGCAAGCATCGCTTGGCATGTGCCAATGGTGCCTGTGGCGGCTTGGCCCTAGGTTTGCACGTCTTGGCATGCTAGGTCGCAAGTGTCGCTTGTCATGTGCCAATGGCGTGTGTAGAGGCTTGGCCCTAGGTTTGCACGGCTTGGCATGCTAGGTCGCAAGCGTCGCTTGGCATGTGCCAATGGCGCGTGTGGCGGCTTGGCCCTAGGTTTGCACGGCTTGGCATGCTAGGTCGCAAGCGTCGCTTGGCATGTGCCAATGGCGCGTGTGGCGGCTTGTCCCTATGTTTGCACGGCTTGGCATGCTAGGTCGCAAGCGTCGCTTGGCATGTGCCAATGGCGCCTGTGGCGGCTTGGCCCTAGGTTTGCACGGCTTGGCATGCTAGGTCGCAAGCGTCACTTGGCATGTGCCAATGGCGTGTGTGGCGGCTTGGCCCTAGGTTTGCACGGCTTGGCATGCAAGGTCGCAAGCGTCGCTTGGCATGTTCCAATGGCGCGTGTGTCGGCTTGGCCCTAGGTTTGCACGGCTTGGCATGCTAGGTCGCAAGCGCGCTTGGCATGTGCCAATGGCGCATGTGGCGGCTTGGCCCTAGGTTTGCACGGCTTGGCATGCTAGGTCGCGAGCGTCGCTTGGCATGTGTCAATGGCGCGTGTGACGGCTTGGCCCTAGGTATGCACGGCTTGGCATGCTAGGTCGCGAGCGTCTATTGGCATGTGCCAATGGCGCGTGTGGCGGCTTGGCCCCAGGTTTGCACGGCTTGGCATGCTAGCTCGCAAGCGTCGCTTGGCATGTGCCAATGGCGCGTGTGTCGGCTTAGCCCTAGGTTTGCACGGCTTGGCATGCTAGGTCGCAAGCGTCGCTTGGCATGTGCCAATGGCGCGTATGGCGGCTTGGCCCTAGGTTTGCACGGCTTGGCGTGCTAGGTCGCGAGCGTCGGTTGGCATGTGTCAATGGCGCGTGTGGCGGCTTGGCCCTAGGTATGCACGGCTTGGCATGATAGGTCGCGAGCGTCTATTGGCATGTGCCAATGGCGCGTGTGGCGGCTTGGCCCCAGGTTTGCACGGCTTGGCATGCTAGCTCGCAAGCGTCGCTAGGCATGTGCCAATGGCGCGTGTGTCGGCTTAGCCCTAGGTTTGCACGGCTTGGCATGCTAGGTCGCAAGCGTCGCTTGGCATGTGCCAATGGCGCGTATGGCGGCTTGGCCCTAGGTTTGCACGGCTTGGCGTGCTAGGTCGCGAGCGTCGGTTGGCATGTGTCAATGGCGCGTGTGGCGGCTTGGCCCTAGGTATGCACGGCTTGGCATGATAGGTCGCGAGCGTCTATTGGCATGTGCCAATGGCGCGTGTGGCGGCTTGGCCCCAGGTTTGCACGGCTTGGCATGCTAGCTCGCAAGCGTCGCTAGGCATGTGCCAATGGCGCGTGTGTCGGCTTAGCCCTAGGTTTGCACGGCTTGGCATGCTAGGTCGCAAGCGTCGCTTGGCATGTGCCAATGGCGCGTGTGGCGGCTTGGCCCTATGTTTGCACGGCTTGGCATGCTAGGTCGCAAGCGTCGCTTGGCATGTGCCAATGGCGACTGTGGCGGCTTGGCCCTATGTTTGCACGGCTTGGCATGCTAGGTCGCAAGCGTCGCTTGGCATGTGCCAATGGCGACTGTGGCGGCTTGGCCCTAGGTTTGCACGGCTTGGCATGCTAGGTCGCAAGCGTCGCTTGGCATGTGCCAATGGCGTGTGTGGCGGCTTGGCCCTAGGTTTGCGCGGCTTGGCATGCTAGGTCGCAAGTGTCGCTTGGCATGTGCCAATGGCGCGTGTGGCGTCTTGGCCCTAGGTTTGCAAGGCTTGGCATGCTAGGTTGCAAGCGTCGCTTGGCATGTGCCAATAGCACGTGTGGCGGCTTGGCCCTAGGTTTTCACGGCTTGGCATGCTAGGTCGCAAGAGTCGCTTGGCATGTGCCAATGGCGTGTGTGGCGGCTTGTCCCTAGGTATGCACGGCTTGGCATGCTAGGTCGAGAGCGTCGCTTGGCATGTGCCAATGGCGCGTGTGGCGGCGGCCCAAGGTTTGCACGGCTTGGCATGCTAGGTCGCAAGCGTCGCTTGGCATGTACCAAGGTGTGTGGTCGGCTTAGCCCTAGGTTTGCACGGCTTGGCATGCTAGGTCGCGAGCGTCGCTTGGCATGTGCCAATGGCGCGTGTGGCGGTTTGGCCCTAGGTTTGCACGGCTGGCATGCTAGGTCGCGAGCGTGCTTGGCATGTGTCAATGGCGTGTGGCGGCTTGGTCAGGTTTGCACGGCTTGGCATGCTAGGTCGCAAGCGTCGCTTGGCATGTGCCAATGGCGCGTGTGGCGGCATGGCCCATAGGTTTGCACGGCTGGCATTAGCTCGCAAGCGTCGCTTGGCATGTGCCAATGGCGCGTGTGGCGGCTTAGCCCTAGGTTTGCACGGCTAGGCATGCTAGGTCGCAAGCGTCGCTTGGCAGGTGCCAATGGCGGTGTGGCGGCTTGGCCCAGGTAGCACGGCTTGGCATGCTAGGTCGAGCGTCGCTTGGCATGTGCCAATGGCGTGTGTGGCGGCTTGGCCCAGGTTAGCACGGCTTGGCATGCTAGTCGCAAGCGTCGCTTGGCATGTGTCCAATGGGCGTGTGTCGGCTTAGACCCTAGGTTTTTGCACGGCTTGGCATGCTAGGTCGCAAGCGTCGCTTGGCATGTGCCAATGGCGCGTGTGGCGGCTTGGCCCTAGGTTTGCACGGCTTGGCATGCTAGGTCGCGAGCGTCGCTTGGCATGTGTCAATGGTGCGTGTGGCGGCTTGGCCCTAGGTATGCACGGCTTGGCATGCTAGGTCGCGAGCGTCGCTTGGCATGTGCCAATGGCGCGTGTGGAGGCTTGGCCCAAGGTTTGCACGGCTTGGCATTTATTAGCTCGCAAGCGTCGCTTGGCATGTGCCAATGGCGCGTGTGTCGGCTTAGCCCTAGGTTTGCACGGCTGGGCATGTTAGTTCGCTAGCGTCGCTTGGCATGTGCCAATGGCGCGTGTGGCGGCTTGGCCCTAGGTTTGCACGGATTGGCATGCTAGGTCGCAAGCGTCGCTTGGCATGTGCCAATGGCGCGTGTGGCGGCTTGGCCCTAGGTTTGCACGGCTTGGCATGCTAGGTCGCGAGCGTCGCTTGGCTTGTGCCAATGGCACGTGTGGCGGTTTGTCCCTATGTTTGCACAGCTTGGCATGCTAGGTCGTAATCGTCGCTTGGCATGTGCCAATGGCGCCTGTGGCGGCTTGGCCCTAGGTTTGCACGGCTTGGCATGCTAGGTCGCAAGCGTCGATTGGCATGTGTCAATGGCGCGTGTAGCGGCTTGGCCCTAGGTTTGCACGGCTTTGCATGCTAGGTCGCGAGCGTCGCTTGGCATGTGTCAATGGCGCGTGTGGCGGCTTGGACCTAGGTATGCACGGCTTGGCATGCTAGGTCGCGAGCGTCTATTGGCATGTTCCAATGGCGCGTGTGACGGCTTGGCCCCAGGTTTGCACGGCTTGGCATGCTAGCTCGCAAGCGTCGCTTGGCATGTGCCAATGGCGCGTGTGTCGGCTTAGCCCTAGGTTTGCACGGCTTGGCATGCTAGGTCGCAAGCGTCGCTTGGCATGTGCCAATGGCGCGTGTGGCGGCTTGGCCCTATGTTTGCACGGCTTGGCATGCTAGGTCGCAAGCGTCGCTTGGCATGTGCCAATGGCGACTGTGGCGGCTTGGCCCTAGGTTTGCACGGCTTGGCATGCTAGGTCGCAAGCGTCGCTTGGCATGTGCCAATGGCGCGTGTGGCGTCTTGGCCCTAGGTTTGCACGGCTTGGCATGCTAGGTTGCAAGCGTCGCTTGGCATGTGCCAATGGCACGTGTTGCGGCTTGGCCCTAGGTTTTCACGGCTTGGCATGCTAGGTCGCAAGCGTCGCTTGGCATGTGCCAATGGCGCGTGTGGCGCAATGATTGTGCAGCTCGAATTTGGCACAGTTGTCGTGAAGCGCAATGATTGTGCGGGTTGGTTTTGGCATGGTTGTCATGATGCGCAGCGATTGTGCGGCTTTGGTTTTGGCATAGTCGCCATGATGCGCAGCGATTGTGCGGCTTTGGTTTTGGCATAATTGCCATGATGCGCAGCGATTGTGCGGCTTTGATTTTTGCATAATTGCCATGATGCGCAGCGATTGTGCGGCTTTGGTTTTGGCATAGTTGCCATGATGCGCAGCGATTGTGCGGCTTTGGTTTTAGCATAGTTGCCATGATGCGCAACGATTGTGCGGCTTTGGTTTTGGCATAGTTGCCATGATGCACAACGATTGTGCGGCTTAGGGTTTTGTGTGTCGAAACCCTAGTTTAGCATTTGAAAAAAGATACCCTGGTAATTTTTTACATAAGTGCATTAAATGTTCTAATAAATGTGTTTAGCGTCACCGGGACGTCATGCTATGCGTAAGGTTTTACGATTTTACCCCTTGTCTAAAAACCACGATCAACATTATGTCCCCTGCTTAGCTTGGAACAAGGGGCCTTGTTGTGAGGTAAGCATAAGATGGTGACAGACGAGGATAGAACTGAAACAGTAAGTCATGAAAGAGGACCAAGGAGATATGTCTGACTTTTTTCGAGATGTAAGTAGAATCCGCAATTATTGCATCTGGTAGCTTTGCACAAATCCCGATATGGTCGGGTGTCTTTGGGGCCAGGATTTGGAACGCGAGGCGGAGCTTCTAGCATAGACTTGGCATGAAAGGGATTTGTCAGCACCAATGGGCTTGGAATGGGCGTGGGCCGCTTGGAAAAGCATGGCGTCGGCAAGGGGAAACGCAGGTTGCTGGCAAGGCTCTGACATGGTCCACTGGTAAGGCGTTGGCATGGAAAGCGCGGGTTTTCCTGGATGGCGCGGAGCGTTGGCATTGGATGGGATTAGCATGAAAGGCGCGGAGTGTTGCAAAAGTTGTCGTGGAGCGTTGGCAAGACTGGCACTGGCAAGGAAAGCGTGGATGTCTTGAAAGTGGTTAGGCTTGCTCTTGTGGTCCCGATCACCTTTCTCCATGCGCGGATTTAATAGGGAATTCTTTCCTTATTCAAAAATCTTTTTCGAGAGGTAAGTAGCATCCGCAATCCTTTCATCTGGTAGCTTTGCGCAAATCCCGGTATGATTGGGTGTCTTCAGGGCTAGGCTTTGGAACGCGAGGCGGAGCTGCTAGCATAGACTTGGCATGAAAGGGACCCATTAGCACTGACAGGCATGGAACGGGTGTGGGCCGTTCTGTAAAGCGCTTGGCAAGGCATGGCGCTAGTAAGGGAAGAGCGACAAGGAAAAATGTGGATTGTTGGCAGGGCGCTGGCGTAGAAGAAAGCGCAGACTGCTTGGAAGAGTGCTGATGCAGAGGAAAACGCGGACTTCTAGGCAAAGTGCTGGCGCAGAAGAAAGCGCAGACTGCTGGACACGACGCTGGCTTGTCTTCGCGGGCTCGCCTCTCCTCCTTACTCATCCGAAACGGGAAATCCTTTCCTTATTCAAATTTCGAGAGTATTATGCTTTCTGCGTTCCTCACCAAACCCTAATCACCTTGTATGGACAAATGTGAAACTTTCCTCGTATCTTATTGCTCTTCTACCTATCTATGCGAGATACGGGTGTGTGTCCAGACCCTTTTGGCTTCGGTGAATATGGAGGAAGAGCGGGAATATGACAAAGTATCTCGGCGCATTGAGAGGCTCCACTGTAATAAAACTTCTTCTAGGACCAGTTTTTAGGGCGGAATAGTCCGCCTCTCGGTTGAAACCGGTTGAAAACAGCAGCAAGCTGAGTTTGTTCAACTTGTAGGAGAAGGCCATCGTAACTTCCCTGTCCAAGACGGTGTCATAGTTCTTGATTCTGCGGATGAATCGAAGAATCCTCTTTGAGAGGTTGTTGAGGAGATTTACGAGGAAGATGGCGCTGCGGTTGACGATGAAACTGAAACAGCTTACGGAGCGGACAACGAAACTGTTGGTGCTGACGCTGGGGAAGTCATAGTGGTCTATGCTGGGTCATCTGTTGAAGCGGATGTCGGGAAGGAGACGGATACTGTTGCTGCTGAGGCGGTTTCCAAGTGGGATGTTGAGGTGTCGACTACTGGTGATACTGCTTTTGGATGGAACCTTTGTTGCCCGAGATATTGTTGGGGAAAGTGCTTGAAGAATCTCTGACAGAGGCGTTGGCAACTCGTGTATTTTCTTTCGATGACCAGTTTTCCTTTTTGTTGTTTCTCTTTGTTTCATAGACATCTTGATGCTTTTGCGGACTTATTGTTATCTTCTTCGTATTCATGGATAAGTTAGGGTTTCACCAATTAGCATCCCGCTTGCGGTTTTACATCTTTGAAAAACTTCTTATTTGAAAAACCTCAATCTTCCATTAGATTAGGTTGTTCGACCTTCCAATCCCTTCAGAGCTCTTGAATAATGGAATAAGGCATTTCCTGTATATTTTCGGCTTTTTCAGGTCATGATTTGATGGATGATCGTGTCTTCTGAGCTTCAACAGTGAAGGGCTCCCGTGTATATTTCCAGTCCCCATGTGTAGTTTGCATGTTTCCATCTTGTGTGGTCAGTGGGTTGACCATGATAAGGATACCACCATCGTGTATTCGTACTTGTGATTTTGTTACTTTTTCCACGCGTAACTAAAATATGGAGGAGTACGGGTTACCGTTACAGTGATTGTTTCCATGGTGAAACTCTGGCTAGTATCGACAAACGGGCGACGACAGTTCTTGGCAGCATATGTGATCAGAAGAGACTGTCCATGGAAGTAAACGAATTGTCTGGATGCGTAAGTGAGCAAATTTGGAAGGAAGGAGTGGTGATTACAGCACGACCCTCGGCAAGGAAGATCGGCGGCCATGAAAAAATCCTTAGAAAGAAAGAGCAGCGGCTACGACACGATCCTTGGAAGGAAGGAGGCGTTGAAGTGGCTTCGTTTCTCGGAGAGGACGTTGAAACTCATGAAGGAAAAACGCTGGAGTTTCGTCTTCGGATCCTAGAGCAGCTTATGGAAAGAACGCTGAAGCGGAGCGGCTGTTGGAGCGAATGTTAAAGCGGAGCGGCCGCTGAAGCGAACATTGAAGCGGAGCCGCTGGAGAGGCTGCGTCAATCAGTGTGCTGTAAGGCTGGACGCCCTTCAAGCGGACAGTGGTTAGGAGTCCCCAGTTTCATCTATCAATCGTGCTCTCCAAGAGAGGTTGGGATTTGGGAACGATTTCTCTGGTTGGAAAAGGATGCTTCTGTGATGCGGTGCGGTTGAGAGCTGCAAATATGTCTTGACGTTGTGCCTTGGGGAAACATAGAATCTCATGTAAATGTTTCATCATGGACCGCATAGTTTTGTGGGTGAAGTCCCCAGAAATCATGCGTCTCTTGACAGGAAGAGAGTCTTCGTGAACTCAGGGGGTTTGCTGATTTTCTTTGCTTCGATTTTGGAGAAGTCGTTCCTGATCTTTACGTGTGATGAAATCGAATTGTTGATTCCCTACGGGGCGTTCAAGTGCAACGCTAGAAGGATGCAAGCTACTAGCGCTGGGAAGATGCAAGCTGCTGTAAAATGCAAGTTGTTGTAAAGATGCAAGCTGCTGTAATATGCAAGCTGCTGTAAAGATGCAAGCTGCTGCAAAGATGCAAGATGTTGTAAAGCTCCGAGCTGCTGTGAAGATGCAAGCTGGAAGTGCAAGTGTGACGCTGGAAGGACGCAAGATGTCAGCGCTGGAAAAGACGCAAGCTACCGGCGCTGGAAAGACGCAAGCTGGAAGTGCAAGTGTGACGCTGGAAGGACGCAAGCTGTCAGCGCTGGAAAAGACGCAAGCTACTGGCGTTGGAAAGATGCAAGTTGTCGGTGTCGGGAGGACGCAAGCTGCGCTGAAAAAGATGCAAGCTGCTGACCCTGGAAAGATGCAAGTTGTTAGTGCTGCATCTTGTTGGAACGAGCGCTGGCTTGACATGGACGCTGGATTGGCGTGGGCGCTGGTTCCGGTGTGGGTGCTGTCTTGGCATGGAGCAGTAGCAATAAAGTGGGCCAGCATATTCCAGGTATGTACTCCAGCGTTTCTTGTGTTGGTGCAGACCCTAGCCATAGGTATGCCTCCCATAAATCTGTAGAAATATTGTTCTTCTCTTCGAATATTACTGTGGTAGCGTCAGCTACCTCATGAATAGTGACTGGTAATCATTATGATGTAAAGTAGGTACACATGAGCATGCAACTGATTCCACGAAGACTGGGCGTTAGGGTTTCTCTGAGATCCAAGGTTGCAGGCCAAGGTGACCGAAGGTCCTTCTGCGGACGTGGTCAAATAACAAGAGGCGGAGGTTTGAAGGATGTCCAAAAGATTGGAGCTGAAACAGGCGGTCCTCCAAATGACGAAGGATGTCTTCTTCGAGAAGATCAAACCACTATTGAATGGCTTCCTTTGGATGCACATCTGTCTTCTGAAATTCTTCTGTTTTTTTTTTTGAAAGGCAAATGAAACACCTGGCTTATGGTTTTGATTTTCTGGATTTCTGGGTTGATAGACAAGTGTTACCTATGAGGGTTTTGGGTTATTATTCGGGATGAACCGTTTTAGGATGATGCCGTTTTTTGGTTATGATTGTAAGTGATACGAACATCCCATGGAAGATATGGAACCGTGAACATTGCGTGTTGGTAGATGACATGGGATGAAATGTAACATGGCTATGGGTTTTATCATTCCTGTGAAAACTTGAAATTATAAACCATATATTCTTTCTAAGCAAGACTTACTCGGTTTACCGGATCTCCTGATGAAAAAGGGATCCTCCGTGTATAAGATCGAGTCTCGTAGGAAGCACCGCCGCGATGGTGGAAAGTCCCTGTTCGTTTTGAGTCACTTGATGATTGGATCGTATGCTTTCGGTTTCTGTGAAGTCCCCAGCCGTCTCTTGCGGTTTGCGACTGGTAACCAGGTTGTCTGGTAGTCGAGTTGTGGATCCCTGAACAGATCGCTTGCTTCTGCCGTCCTGATGCCTGGATCGAAGTATTAGATCGAGGATTGAAAACTGACATTGTAACCGAAAGATCAATCTCCCACTGTGGTCGCCAATTGTTTATGGGTGAAAATCGTTTCTGCCGATTTTGGTAATTTCGGTAGGTGAGTGAGAAACAAATCTAAACCCTAAACAAATGTACTGCACGAGAATACTTTAGATTCGAGAGATCAATCTGTACAACTCCGGTCTAAACCAAGAAATGGTCGTTCCGGATTTTCTTCGGTCACAAAGAGGAGGAGAAGGGCTGGTTTATGGAGGGAAGCGAAGAGAGTGTTGAGACCAGAACAGTTCTGGGAGAGTAGTACTTGACTTGTATCAGAAGGTGAAAGCTTTTGGGAAAGCTAGCAGAGTTTCCTTTCTAAGTATTATATTTCTCATGACCAAAAACTTGTTGTCTTGGTGGAAATAGGTTTGCACGGCTTGGCATGCTAGGTCGCAAGCGTCGCTTGGCATGTGCCAATGGCACGTGTGGCGGCTTGGCCCTAGGTTTGCATGGCTTGGCATGCTAGGTCGCAAGCGTCGCTTGGCATGTGCCAATGGCGCGTGTGGCGGCTTGGCCCTAGGTTTGCACGGCTTGGCATGGTAGGTCGCAAGCGTCGCTTGGCATGTGCCAATGGCGCGTCTGGCGGCTTAGCCCCAGGTTTGCACGGCTTGGCATGCGAGGTCGCAAGCGTCGCTCGGCATGTGCCAATGGCCCGTGTGGCGGCTTGGCCCCAGGTTTGCACGGCTTGGCATGCTAGGTCGCAAGCGTCGCTTGGCATGTGCCAATGGCGCGTGTGGCGGCTTGGCCCTAGGTTTGCACGGCTTGGCATGCCAGGTCGCAAGCGTCGCTTCGCATGTGCCAATGGCGCGTGTGGCGGCTTGGCCCTAGGTTTGCACGGCTTGGCATGCTAGGTCATAAGCGTCGCTTGGCATGTTCCAATGGCGCGTGTGGCGGCTTGGCCCTAGGTTTGCACGGATTGGCATGCTAGGTCGCAAGCGTCGCTTAGCGTGTGCCATTGGCGCGTGTGGTGGCATGGCCATAGGTTTGCACGGCTTGGCATGCTAGGTCGCAAGCGTCGCTTGGCATGTGCCAATGGCGCGTGTGGCGTCTTGGACCTAGGTTTGCACGGCTTGGCATGTTAGGTCACAAGCGTCGCTTGGCATGTGCCGATGGGGCGTGTGGCGGCTTGGCCCTAGGTTTGCACGGCTTGGCATGCTAGGTCGCAAGCGTCGCTTGGCATGTCCCAATGGCGCGTGTAGCGGCTTGGCCCTAGGTTTGCACGGCTTGGCATGATAGGTCGCAAGCCTCGCTTGGCATGTGCCAATGGCGCGTGTGGCGGTTTGGCCCTAGGTTTGCATGGCTTGGAATTCTAGGTCGCAAGGGTCGTTTGGCATGTGCCAATGGCGCGTGTGGCTGCTTGGCCCCAGGTTTGCACGTCGCTTTGCATGTGCCAATGGCGCGTGTGGCGGCTTGTCCCTAGGTTTGCACGGCTTGGCATACTAGGTCACAAGCGTCGCTTGGCATGTGCCAATGGCGTGTGTGGCGGCTTGGCCCTAGGTTTGCACGGCTTGGCTTGCTAGGTCGCAAGCGTCGCTTGGCATGTGCCAATGGCGCGTGTGGCCGCTTGGCCCTAGGTTTGCACGGCTTTGCATGGTAGGTCGCAAGCGTCCCTTGGCATGTGCCAATGGCGCGTGTGGCGGCTTGGCCATAGGTTTGCACGGCTTGGCATGCTAGGTCGCAAGCGTCGCTTGGCATGTGCCAATGGCGCGTGTGGCGGCTTGGCCCTAGGTTTGCACGGCTTGGCATACTAGGTCGCAAGCGTCGCTTGGCATGTGCCAATGGCGCGTGTGGCGGCTTGGCCCTAGGTTTACACGGCTTGGCATGCTAGGTCGCAAGCGTTGCTTGGCATGTGCTAATGGCACGTGTGGCGGCTTGGCCCTAGGTTTGCACGGCTTGGCATGCTAGGTCGCAAGCGTCGCTTGGCATGTGCCAATGGCGCGTGTGGCGCAATGATTGTGCAGCTCGAATTTGGCACGGTTGTCGTGAAGCGCAATGATTGTGCGGCTTGGTTTTGGCATGGTTGGCATGATACACAGCGATTGTGCGGCTTTGGTTTTGCAATAGTCGCCATGATGCGCAGCGATTGTGCGGCTTTGGTTTTGACATAGTCGCCATGATGCGCAGCGATTGTGCGGCTTTGGTTTTGGCATAGTTGCCATGATGCGCAGCGATTGTGCGGCTTTGGTTTTGGCATAGTTGCCATGATGCGCATCGATTGTGCGGCTTTGGTTTTGGCATAGTTGCAATGATGCGCAGCGATTGTGCGGCTTAGGGTTTTGTGTATCGAAACCCTAGTTTAGCATTTGAAAAAAGATACCCTGGTAATTTTTTACATAAGTGCATTAAATGTTCTAATAAATGTGTTTAACTTCACCGGTGACGTCATGCTATGCGTAAGGTTTTACGATTTTACCCCTTGTCTAAAAACCACCATCAATAGCTATCCAAAGAAGGGAGAAGAACGAAGGAATGGTGGTGTACCAAGTCAATCTTATTGGAAGAAGATTTTTGAAAATTTTGGTAGTGAAACAGGTAACCCTAACAACCGCGGTGGGATTGAATTGTATCTTCGATTCTCAAACATACGCAAAAAAGTGGAAGAGTATATGGCTTTACTTCGTATGTGCAAGCAACTTCGACTTAGAGGTGAGACTGATGAAGAAGTCGTAGCTCAAGCTAACAAGGAATGGACAAAATGGAAAGGTTATAATTTCAACTTCGAAGCTCAAATGACCATCATCAAAGATTTCTTGATACATCTGAAGGGATGTTATTAAAACCAACTTTGTAATGGGGATATATTAAGCATGTAATGAGTTTTATTGTGGTCTAGTTAATGAAAGTATTAGTAATTTTCAATCGTATTAAGAATTCATGTTGAATCAAAAAAAAATTTCAACTTTCAAATCTAATTACGGCCGGGAATGTTTTGTAAACCCAGCCGTTTTGCAGACTCAGGTTATTCAGGGAAGAATAACGGCCAGAAGTTCGTAAATTCCTGTCCGTTTTCTATAATCACGGATGGGAGTTCCTGATTTCCCAACCGTTTTGTGGTGTTACGTCTGGGAATTTCTAATATCCCAACCGTTGTGTTGATTTTTGGCCGGGTCGACAAGTTTACCCAGCCGTTACTGCAGAACATTCCAGATTTTTTTTCTTTAGATTTTCGACGGATTTGAACTGATAAAATTGATGTTGGGAGTTGATTATAAGGTTATCTTGAGTGTTGTGATGAAGGGTTTCGTCATTTGTCTTCAAAATTTATCAAAACAATTTCACCAAAATCACCATTTTTCCATGGATCAAAACTCAAAAAAATCAAGTTTAGATTTACAAAAAATTAATGTTTGGATTAGTCTAATCGATTCACTAAGACTGATTAGTTAGCTTAATCAATTTAATTAGCACTAATCAAATTAAGGGTAGATTAGACATTAGAGAAAAATATGGATAAGGGGTCATATAGGTTGTTATTTCATGACCCCAAAAAGGCCCCAAAAACCCACCCTTTTTAAGCCCCAATAATAGGATTAAAAAAAAAGCTTGTATAATTAGGCCGACCGAGCGAAGAGAGGACTTTATATATGGTGACTTTGTGTCAAATGGGACATGACTTTTTTTTCCAATTTGACAAAAAAAGATTGGATTTGGTGTCCCAAACATAATTCAATCAACAATGAAAGGACTAAAGTAGCCCTCCACCTTTCCAATCACCTCAGAAAATGGCGTAAATATAACAGAAACTGAAGGGCATTCGTGTAAATTTCGCATACTAAAAAAAGGACACGGAGGTTGGAATTTGTTAAATTGTTGAGGGCCTTGCGGTAAAAGTTGAGGGTAGAGGTTAGAGGGTCGAATCGGATCACCTCCAAATTTTAATTTTTTCTTTTTTTTCCTTCTTTTTTCCCCTTTCTTTCTTCTTCTTCTTCTTCTTCTTCCTCTCGATTTCTTCTCAGAAGAACAATCTTCATCAACCAGAGATGAATGGGAGGCTTCGACATTGAAATAAGAGGAAATCGATCATGCATTAGATAATGGTAGCGGTGTTGTTCTATTTAGAGAGGAAAAGAAAAAGAAAAAATTTTAAACAATTACATTCGATTACATTAATGCAAACACAATAACAGTTTAAAGTTCATCAAAACAGTTGCAGCAACAGAAAAACAGGCGAATATATGGGTATACGGGTTCGACATAAACCATACCCGAATCATATACCATACTTGATCCGTTAGTATGCAAGTTATTTCTGCCCAACCTTATGGGCACCTATCGTTTCATACCATTTTCTTGAGCTCATGTACTAACTCAACGAGTCAACTGATTCACTGATTCACAACCCATTTTGTTCTCAAATCTACCAAACACTCTCTGGATGATAACCAACCATTGGTTGATGATCCATTATTCTTAGTTTTTTCTACTCCTCAATTCCAGGGAAACCAATTTTATTGCAGTGACTTCCAACTTATCCCATTCTTCATCAAGCCAATAATCAAAATCGCAAACCCATTTATTAAAATCAATAATCGAACACACCTAACCTATATCATGATCTATTAAAAAAATGGATAAACAAACATTCGTAAGTAAAGATTCTGAACTTCTTCTCTTAACCACTTTAATCACCGCTCTACAAGTTAATAAACATGAGTACCGATTCTGAACTTGCTTAAAAGAAGAACAATAAACATGAGTACCGATTCACATTTCAGAAGAAAAAAGAAGAGAGAAGCAGAAGAACAAATTTCTTAGAAAAAGGTTAGAGCCTCTCCAATGAAATGTGTGTGAAGGAAAAAGTCCTGATCCACAACAATATTTATAAAAAAACATCTCCAACCCATTGATGTAAAGATGATATGGCAAAAAAAAAGTTAGACATCCTCTAGGTGAACCTTTAGTTTTAGACATTCACTTAGAGGATGTCTTCCCATCCTAGTCACACTTTCATTCAAAAACAAAAATGGAAAGGATTTTAACCAATTATATACCTACAAATAAGTAAACAAATAATAGAAAACTTTATGGGTTGGAGATAAAACTATATTTTTCCTAATATTTAGGATTTTATGCTCAAAGGATGTCTTAGAAGTGATGCCACATATGAAATATTCACATTCACCATTGGAGAAGCTCTTATGGCTTAGTCGTTGGATGTTATACTGACGTGACAAAAGTACCCATTTACCTTTGAAATTTTCTTCCACCTATTTGGTATGCATGCAGAGAGTGTCGACACGTGGAGATGGAGTGATGTCTTAACGAACTGGACATGAGTCAAGCTGTCAAGGCTGTCATAAAGAAGAAGAAAAAAACCCCGAGGGATAACACAGTGTCAAAGCCCGAAGATACCATTGTTTTTGTATTGTAGCAATTGACATTTAGTCCCAAAGTTTGTGGGCTTTGGACGCTCTAGTCCTGTCCCTTTGAGCCCAGTACTCTCTAGTCCAAAATTCACCCTCCCCTGACAGTCTAGTCCAGATTTGGACAAGCTAATCCAAACTCTCACCGATTCATGATTTCCTGAATTTTCCCACTACCAAAATTACCCTTACAGTTATAAACGTTTCGAAGTGTCAGATTTCAGGAGAGATTCAGAGAGAGAACGAGAGCGATAGAGATCGAGATAGATTTTGGAAGAGATTTGTTGGATTAAACGTTTTGAATAAGATTTCTTCTCAGCTGCAAACCCTAAGTCTCTCGACGAGTCTCTCTGCTAGGGTTCATTTTTCAATTTCATTGATGAACTCGAAAATGCTTCTGATCTTTCCAATACCGAAATTCCTTCCTCTCAGGTACGAGTAAACCTTATTTTCTTAAATTTTAGTATTTCTTAACTAAAGTGTAACCACTGATTGAAGTTCAACTTTATTTTTATGTTTAGGTAAACAAATTGAAGAGAAATCATGTATGGTTCTTGTATACAATTTCTCTTTTATCAGGGTTTTGTTTTATGTTGCAGTGATGTTATGCAACGATGTTTGCTTGCATAGCGTTTTCATGTCCTAATTTACAATCGATGGAGATTTGTACAACCTATAAGGCGATTAGTAGAATTACTGGGTAAATATCAATTGTATATAATCAATTTACCTTTTCATTTGGAAACATGTTTAGGTATATTGAATTTTTGTTGAGAATTGATTGGTTTTGTTTGTTGATCGTTTACAATTCATGCATATATACAGAATTGAATGAGGACCAGAAGCAGCTGCACGTGGGAGTTCAATTTTATACAGATTTGAGGTTTTGTTGAAATCTGGAATTGGGGTTTTCATCTCAAGGGATTATTAATGTATTGATTTGGACATTTGTCACAAAATCTGTAATTGGGAGTTCAATTTTATTGATGTTGCTGCTAGTGAAAGTAAAACTGTTGATGATTATAGAGCATTAGATATGCAATTTGGTGATTGATTCTTCATTTTGTGGAAGCTTCAGAGTTTAGGTAATATTCTAATTCACTTTTAATTACCTTCTTCAAGCTCTTGATGTTTATGTCATTTGTGCTTGATGTCTTTTATTAGCTACCTAGATTCTTTCTTAGGCACTCTTCTAATTCACTTTTAATTAAACAAGCGATGATGTCATTAGAATATTTTATAATTCTTATATGTAAATAGGGATAGAGAAGCAAGTATGTTAACAAGAAATGTAGTGGGCTCTATAATGAATTCAGCACACATTGCACAGTACCATATGTAGGAGTCAGTAGGACTTTTCGGATAGAAACTCTGTTATCCCAAGTAGTGCATAAGTCTAGGATCAGATACACGGCACACCGTCCGTGTCGATAAGTTATTTTCCCATATGATATATAGACCACACAGGTGTAGACGAAGGAGTAATACTAGGTATCAGTAATGCTGGACTGGAGGCGGAGTGCATAATTATCAATATCTAGTAGAAATAGGAAAACACTGCCACATTTCTATTTTAATGTGTGGAAACTGGAAAGCTTAGTAGCTGGTGATGCAATTTATTTATGGGCATGTATGAAGTTGTCAATTATTCATCATATGATTCTCAAACTGATTGTTAAAGTATCCCATATGAAGTTGAGTTTGAAATTGTTTAGTAAGAGAATGATAAATGGTGGAAAAAAATGAAAGCAATTAGTTGATGATGGTCTGGTAGCGAAGAATATATGTTGATTAATGTTCATTTTCATATGCTGGTGGTTTTATTGGTCATAAATGCCGCTAGTGGAGTTGGAGGTATATATATGTTTTGCGTCATTTTGTTCTTTATTATTTTTCGTAACTTTGTTACGTATGACATTATGTGTAATCTATGGTGAAATGCTTCCAAGGTTAGTCCCAGGTTTTGAGAACCATGGTTTTGAGAGTAACGCGCAATGCTTAGATTGAATTAATATTTTGAGTTCAAAATACAGTTGAGACTAGTTGCACTGGATATTAGTAAAAATGAACCGAAAACGTTAATTGAAAGTACTGTTGAAACTAGTCCTACTCCTGGGCACATTCATGTCTTGCTGTATAGAGGTAGTTGGTTGCTTAATTTATGACTCTTTTTTTTTTAGGATCGCGTTTTTTTCTTTTGGGATAAATACTAGAAACTTGAAGTGCAACTTAAAGGTCCGTGGATTTAGTCTATCCATATTTTCTTTTGTAAGGTATCCATATTCTAATAGTTGATAATAAGGTTTACTAACTTTAGAACAGGCTTAGCTAAGCTATCTGCAAATATTTTTGAATTCTAGACACTTATTTGTAAAACATGGTAAAGTAATCTCTTGCTATGTGAAATTGGATAAGAGGTAGGTTAGAATTTTTGAATATATGTTGGTTTATCTTTTGTTCAATTTTTTCAGGCCCTCATCGCTTCACGGATACGGAAGATGTAATGGTGAGACAAAGGAATTTAGTGCGTGGTTATAGTGTAAGCCAGGTCCTCTCAGAGTTTAGCTTGGTCATTATAAAGAAGGTAAAGAAGGGTGAGAAAGACTTGCCTATCTTTGTATGAACCAATGCTCGGTTTCATTATTTGTTTGTAGATATGTACATATTTGTACACTAAAATGCTTTGTGGTTAATATGTGGGCTGTTTTTAGTAGATATGCTACGGGAATCCAGAATGGTTATAGAAAGAGGTCAATCATCTTCTCCAACTACTACCTCATAATGAATTTTATATCAAGAATTGATTTCACAGTACTACTACCTCTAATTGTCTGTCACGGAGGATGTGAATGAAAAGTAAGATATCCTAGTAAATTATTTCATTTGATTTCTTTGTTAATGGTATTTCATAATTTTGATAGGTTGGATTTTCAATGTATACATAATTGTACACCTGTTGATTTTCAATGTGCACAAAGTTGTACACCTGTCATAAATGTGCACATAAGTCTATACCTGTTGATCATTAATGTGTACATAATTGTATCGTGCAAATCCAGCTGGTGCATCCATGCCTGCACCAAAAGTTGCACCTGTACCTACATTTGATCCCATTGTGCAGTCTCCTTGGTTCCTTTTCAGACATATTGATGGCCGCATACTAGATTGCAAGTTCCAAGACCTTGTTTTTAGCTGGTTCATATGTACAAGAAGCTTTTGCGCCTATGTTCCCCCTGCCATGAACGGTTCCTAGGTTGAAGTTCTTATCCGGTAAATGCATGAACGCCTATCCTCATTTGATATTTTTTGAAATAATTTACTGTATATGACATGTGACAGAAATTACATTTATACATGTGTACATATTGGTACACCTATAATATAAGTGTACATTGTTGTACACATGTTACAGAAATTACATGTCTACATAATAAGCCCACTCTAGGACTCTTAATCAAAATTTTAGTGAACCATCATTTTTTATTTCTTGGATGTATACGAGTCACTGACTATTGGTTATGACTATAATACAAGTGTACATTGTTGTACAGATGTGACAATAATTACATGTGTATATAATAGCCCACATTAGGACTCTTAATCAAATTTTAGTGAACAATCATTTTTCTTTTCTGGGTTTGGACTTTTGGTCTTTGTGATTTTGTATAATGAGTGGTTCTCTAAAATGAGTAGTGGATGAATTCTCATCTTACAGATGGATGCAGTTATTGGAATGTCAAAGCGGGTCTTACATGGAGGTGGTAATGAACGGTTTAAACTCCAACGACTCAGTTGATGTTGGTTCAGTCTCTGCATTAGTGTTTCAATTTCAGGTATGTAAGAGTGTTTGTATATTCAGTTTCTTTTGTTTGGTTAGGATCGACTGATATTGGAAATAAGATATGTGAGAGTAGCTGATATTGATCTTTCTGGCAATCCTCCTATTGGGGTGGTATTTTCTCATCCCGAAGATCTGCAAGCAGTTAGTAAACTGAAAAACTGAAGTTGCTTTAGTTTTTCTTGGTTTATATTATTTTTCTTGGATTTTGTTAGGTTTTTGTGGATGTGCACGTACTTGTACTCAAGTGTGTTATGCCATGGATGAAAGTTGATCTAGCCTGGTTTGTGTGAGCATGGACGTTAAACTTGTTAGATTTTGTAAATGTGTACCTTAATTGCACTCTGATGCATCATGTCATGGACATATGACCTATTTTGTAGTTTTGAATGTTGGATTTATGCCATTTCTGTAGGCGTATACATACTTATACACTGATGTATTATGTCATACTTGTATACATGTATATGTGCACATGTTATTTAATGTGTACATAGTTATAATGATTCTTAATGTGTACATAATTGTACACTTGTTGATTCTTAATGTTCACATGATTAAAACAATGGATTGATTCTTCGTAAGCTTTCTATAGGAGCATGATATTCAATAACTTATGTTTAATTACAACTTTTTCATTTCATCTCAGTGTATGCTTGAGCTTACCTGATAACAAAACGTTGTGGAACCTTTGGCATACTTATAACTTTATATGTTCTCAGTTCTTGTTAGTTGTCGTTCTTGCCTCGAAAAGTATTCACTCTTTATCCAACATGTGTAGATAGTTTTACATATGTTTATTGTAATGAGTACATAATTGTTTTGAAGCTGACCATTGTTTTTAAATTATGAAGCCCTTGACCTGACTTTTATGATTACGGTTGAAAATTGGACTTCAATCTCACACATTGAGGGTGACTTATGGGATGACATAACCTGAATCTTGTTTTGTATATGTTTCTCTTCGATGGAACTTACAAAGAACATCTTGACGACATGTATGTAACTGTTGTTTTTCTTTACTCTGTTCTTTTGTTTAATATTCGTATTTATCTGCAGACGCCCAGGTGCTGATAAAATCTACAATGTTTACAACAATCAACTTCCTACAGCTTTGAAAATTGAAATTTGATAAGCAACTCGCGATGGAGAATGTATAATTACTGAAGCAGATGGTTACCAATCACATCTTATCGCCCCTGAACAAGGATATCACTGTCTCATATTCGTTAATTATCATTAGACGTCATGCAGAGGTACCAGTTGATGCAGTAGGCAGTACTTTAACTTACTGCATATATTCCCCGTCAAATATAATTGTACACACTAGTGTAAATTAACATTTTTAGAAAATGAAAATTATATAGTCATATGAGTACTCTTTTTGTAGATCTCGGAAAGAGCTTTCCGAATATATAAAGTTTGTAAATTTTGGATGAGCCGTTTAAAAGATAAATTGGTTTTTAATTATTTTTATATTATTTAAAGTTGCTGACATCATCACGAGTCATGTTGGACTAAACTATAAATATTTGGCTCCAAATTATAAATCAGGAAGATTATTTGTGTATTTTCCATATTTTAAATAACTTTTGGACTAATTGTACCTAGTTGACTCGGTCTGGACTAAACTGTATTATTTGACGCATTTTTGGACTAAAATTATTTTGGAAGTCTTGGACACCTAGTTAGTTGTTGGAATCGTCCGTGTGGAGGTGAAACAGACTATACTATACAACAAGGAAGCAAGTGAACTATGGTCTAGGTGCGCATATGGTCCAAGTATACACTTTCATTTACGAAGAGTAATTTGTGATGGCGCCCGATGTGAATGTATGGGACACGCCCAATAAATGGACACTTTTGCATCCTAGAGCCTGATACTTTGAACTTCTAGAATTTGCTCCGATTAGACCCTAACAGCAGAAAAATCAGCTTAGGAAAAAATTATTATGAGTATAAAATTTAGTTTAAATCATTTTTTTTTGTCGGCCATCCCATCGTGCAGCGGTCATCTACTTATGGAAAATCTATTTTTCATGAGACAAAGGTAGTATTAAAATTAGATTAAATAACGCGCGCGTTATAGCCCAAGGGCTGTCAACATCCGTGTAAAAAAACTCCAACAAAACAATTAATGTAAAAAAATCCCAAATTTCCATAACTGTCTAAAATACCCTATATTCTTATTCAGCCTAAAACTAACTGCGCAAATTAACTTTACATATTATCTCAATTCCATCGTTTATCTTCTTCTAGTTCTATTTCCTAGCCTCTCAAACATAAGCAAAACCAGATCTACGAATTCATTTTCCCTTTCTGGTCTCCCTTCTTCTCCTGAAATTGTCAGATAAGAAATCAAAAATGATAAATTGAAACTAGTTATGACCTAAATCAAAAAAGTATAAACCAAAATCACGAAAACTGGTTAAAATGGTGAAGAAAAATGATGAACAAGAGAAAAAGAAAGATGAGTAGGTCAGTAAAACGATTAAAAATCCTACAAAAGGTAAATTAAATCTTTTGTTTCATGTTCTTCGCAAATTATTTAGGGTTTGAAACAACATGCATTAGCATTTTCCTTGTTCGGATTGAGAAGATTTTTTGGTTTCACCAACTATTTTGTTGATTATTATGGTTAGATAAAAAGTTATTCATGTTGTTCTTATTCAGATTCAAAGGTTTCGCCATTTCCGTTTGTTAAATTTGTTTCCACCAAGACTGTTGATGGTGTTGTCAGCTTATTATAGTTTTACCGATGAAACAATTTTTGATTTCTTCATTTTTCCTTGTTAAGTTTCTTTCCAGTAGAACTGTTGGTGGTGTTAGTTTATTCTTGTCTTTTTGATGAAACCATT
The DNA here is from genome assembly GCF_003573695.1 of Papaver somniferum. Lineage (NCBI taxonomy): Eukaryota > Viridiplantae > Streptophyta > Magnoliopsida > Ranunculales > Papaveraceae > Papaver > Papaver somniferum. Next base: position 65,702,817 of record NC_039362.1, read on the forward strand.
TTTTCAGCATTTTCCCTTTGTTAGATTTGGTTCCACCGGAACTGTTGGTGGTGTTCGTTTATTATGGTCTTTTTGATGAAACCATATTTGGTTTCCTCATTTTCCCTTTATTAGATTTGGTTCCACCAGCGCACTATTGTTAGTTTTTTCTGATCTTTTTGATGAAACCATTTTTGGTTGCATTATATTCCCTTTGTTAAGTTTGTTCCATCAAAATTTTGGTGGTTTTAGTTTATTATGATTTTTTCGATGAAAAACTTTTAATTTCACATCAACAATTTTCTTTTGCGAGTCTGAACATTGAAACATTTGTTTTCTAATTTCAGGAAAGATTGTGGACTTCATGTTTGCTATTACATGAAGAATCTCTTGAAGGGAAACACGTAGTCTCACGAAAATAATATATCAGAAAAGGTGGAAAGCATGCGAGCAAATTCGTCCTATAAGATACTGATGGACAAACCACCAAAGATTCAGAAAAGAAGACACTAGTATCACTACACACATAAAAATTAGTGTACTATCAACTAGTTGTAATACTTGTAAGGGATATTTAATGTTTGGTACCCAGCAAATGACCAACACATTACTTTGGTACTCAACCTTTAAAAAATTAAGGGTCGGTACCCGGACACGTTAAAGACTGTAAAGTCAAACTATTGACCTAACGAGCTATTATCTTTTATATTAAAATTAGTAATAAAAATTAATTCTTAACGGAGTTGACTCACCGTTACCACGTGATTGTTAAAGTAAACATGTGACACAACCAGTTTCATCTTGCGGTTAGTATTCAATTGATCCAATGGTTAACAGTAGTTCATTAAAAAAACACCTCTTTTATACCTTCCCTACCATTATTCTTATTCTTCCTGCTTCTCTGAACATCAAGAGTGATTGCGTTCACTTTCACATCAAACTCCGAAAATAGCACCATCATCAACATTAGGGGTGCGAACCATTTAATATCTCACTGAATCACGATTGCAAATCAATTAAACCATTTAATAACCTAACCAATCAATATATGGTAGTAGTACGAATTTGAAATGTCCATTATGATTCGTAATCCACCAAAAGCACTGATTATTGAAATATTTAACAGTAATTCTTGTCCTTCCATAAGCTAGATCACTTTAATTATTAAATTTATCCCCACTCTCTGCAATCGGTCGGAAAAAAAAAATCAAAATTAGGGCATCAATTAATAATTTTCGTCTCTCAAAACAAACCTATTTATTGATAAGGATATCAACACCGATTATACAATCTGCGAAACGTGAACAGAGTTATATGCTAATTTCGAAAAGAAAATTAGAACATAAATCAAAACCCTAGTAATTTCATATCAAAACAAATATATTGGTTTAATGTTAGGGCTTGTGTACCGCTTTGATGTTTGAATCTTCAAGCCCATAAATAATACTTTATGTTTCCTTGCTTTCGTCGATCTAGGGATGGGTGAATCTGATGATAAGGGCAAGGAGAGTGAGCGGATCTAGGGATGGGTGAATCTGATGATAAGGGCAAGGAGAGTGAGTGAATCGCAGACGGAATGCCCTTACCTTCATAACTGAGGTTAGGACATAAGGAGTCATTGTTATCATTAACAGATTTAATATTGTAATTTCTGTAGTTCTGTTACGGAAGTTTTAATTTAGTTAAGTCAATGGTTTGACTTAACGGTCGTTGACGGGTTCAGGTACCAACCCTTAATTTTTTTTAAATGTTGGGTATCAAAGTAATGTGTTGGTCGTTTGCTGGGTACCAAACATTAAATATCCCTACTTGTAACAGCCTTTTACAACATTGTCTGTTTTCTTTAAAAAAGCTTATAATAGTAAAAGATTTAAATGGCCTATGAATGGTTTCAATTATGACTACCACATTTGTATTTATTGGCACCTTGTAACTTAACCTAAACTATATCGATATACTGGATGTGTAACAAACTGTTATGTGATTAACTGTTTTATGATGAAACCAAAAAGGGTTCCAGCATATTTCACGTGCAACCAAAAGAAAGAGGGTCATATCACGGCTTACTCTCGTAAGATGTAGGAAAATGAATCTTCTATGTTCCTATGAGATTATCCTAGGTCTATTACTGTTTTTGGTATCATCTTTTGTGACATGTTTTTACCAATTATCTGTTTACTCATATTCATCTATTCATACCCATCATTGATCTTATTTCAATCAGAGTGCATCTGTTTTATGTGCAGTCAATTTCATAATCAACCCCTATTTGTTAAATTCTCACATCATGTTATAAAACCCCTCTTTGTTTCAATTCCTCGGTTTTGAATCCCCTTTTTCTCCTTTTTGGGGGTGTTTTTTTAGTTTTCACTGGCATGTCTTTTGCCTAATAAAGTACCTAGGTTAACCCAGTTTGTTTCTAGATGAGCCTATTTGGAAGGCATATTTCTCTCAGATTCAGCTTAATTGTGCCTGTTTCAGTTAGTGGCTTAAGATGGTTTTTCCGTTAGCTGTAGTGGAATTCGGTCCATCTTGTTTAGATCTAAACTGTATAATTTGGATGTGTTATTTTGTGGAAAGATTATAACACTTTCCATGGTTTTGGTCCTTATGAAGTGTTGGGACCTTTATGTGGATTTGTATGAGGCGTTGAGAAGACCAGGTTTGATGTTTTCCCAGCGTAAGGTAATTGATTGAGTAACAATGAGGGTTATTTATTTAAAGAACAACAACATGGCAGATTTCGGGCAACCAATTCGAGAAGGGGAAAATATGGATAGTTACATAAAATGGATAGTTCTTGCCATTGTTCAAGCTACCAAGACTATATTTTATGAGAACCTTGAAGTTAGGCACACTCGTGTTTCAGAAAAATATCACGAAGAAGATACAACATAAATAGCTCACGTTTGTGCTTCTTCAAGAACAAGTGTATGACCAACAGATTGTTACACAACAAGCATCAAATAATCAGCTCACATGAGATTCACCAGGACAAGGGGATCCGAGAAATTCAAGCGGAATTTTTAAGTTCTTGTTATCACAACATCATGCGGCAATTCTATATGTACTTTATGGGCCGGTGGAATACCTACCTTTCACTTAGCATTTTCTTCATAGGTTTACTGCTTATATTTCAATCTTTTCTTATAGCTACATAGGTTCTAAGTAGAATAATCTAGGTTGAGTCTGTAATTTGTTTGTTTTTTAGTCTTAAGTTCTAGTAGCTTTTGTAATAGCATTATTAGCTTTAGCACTTGTTTCTTCAAAGGCAGAGAGTGAATTCTACTTCAAGATTAAAACAAAGATGAAAACTCGTTGAAGTTATGGATCAAGCCGAAAAACGAAGGGATAGACACATATCATTCGGGAAATTAACCGCAACATCAAGATACAAAAGCATGACTAGCGACTTCAATCAATTGCATCGAACAACTCTATCTCCATCCGAGTTATTATGGACATTGCTATGTCCATCAAAAATACAACTTTTCTTATGGAAAGCATTGACCGAATGCCTTTCGACCTTCGACACCAAAATTCGCCGTTGATGCAACTCTGATCCGAAGACTGCGATTGTGCTCCAATATCATGTTACTGTAGAATCTTGGCTTACCAAATCCTCATGTAATAGTCCTCTAGTATTTTAATAAATTTCATGCTTCAAAAAAAATATGATAAGATACTGCTGGAAGTACTGGGTCCTACGCATGAGAAACATTTATTTTTACAAACTTGAAAGTGTAGTAAAGAGAGGAAACTTTTTTGCTCTAGCAATGCTAGAGCATTATTGAACTAGCATGTTCAGAACCATTGGATTTAGTAGATGTGATGTCATCTAACTTGTGGTTTTAACCATAGTTATCAAATAATTTTAGTCAAATATCTATTAAAAATCTTTGAATTTTTTATTTTGGCGTTACTTTGTTTAGGAACTTTCATATACTCAGTTTGTCCGATTCATTTAAAAGAACAAGAAATATATATGAATTTTGTTCTATCACCGACCAAACAACTAAGCAAAATCGAAAGCAGATGTTTATATCAGATTATCTCTCTAGCGCTAGATACAGACCTAATTTTTTTGACATCATAAGAAAATCATAGTCATGATCAATTAATTAGGAGACAATAGCATAAGAAAATCACAAGTATAATCATTTACGTGGGAAATGAATGGGAATCTCGTAGCCATAAACAAGCAAGGAAGTGATCTACACTATATGTCTATTCAAATGCGATGAGTACAAACAATTGATATGTGTGTTCCATGGAAGACACATTACAAGTTATTGCTGAAAGTTTTAGCATACACAGTGTTTTATATGTTGCGACTGTCAGACAATAACATACTCCACTGATACAGTAACGTTGAATCTTGATTAGGGTTCAAAAAATATGAAAGGCCGGAAGGGAGATAAGAGAGAAATACACAAACAAACCAGAGCTTGCAAATGAGTGATTGTTACAAAATTAAGTACCAATCCACCGACTCATTTCTTATGCATATTAGATTAATAAGCTCTACATCTCATGTTTGGGCTAAGCCTAATATGAAGAACCCATGTTCGTCTCTTAATACCCCATAAGCCAACTTGAACTGCATATATCCTCTTTTATTCATTATTTAGAGTCTCAGATAGTAGATTCTCATATGCCTATTACATTCGCCAGCTCATCATATGGCGCTCGAGTTAGTAAGAAAGAACCCAATTACCTTGATAGAAAATATTTAGGTCTACATCTCATGCTCGAGATAATTTGAATTTCTATAAGCATATAATTTTGACATCAGCCAACGATAGATAGATGACCAGTCGATTTGCTTAGTCATTTGATCAATGACATTGTAGGATTTGTATATATTTCTTAATCTCGTGTAATTCAACCATGAGTGACTACGGTGATTTTATAATGAAACAAGAAATTTCCAGAATTAATACTATAAATATAAACAAAGTAATGCCAAATAAAAAAGTCAAAGATATTTAGATACTTGACTAAATTTATTTGATAACCATGGTTAAAACCACCAGTTAGATGACATCACATCTACTAAATCCAATGGTTGTGAACATTCTACTTTGAAAATGAAATCTATCTATTTATTATAACAGCACCCAAAAAAGTAAATCACTGAAATTCCTCGTGTCAATCACTCACATCCCAGACTCTTAAGGAAAGAGCCCGAGGATGACATCATCTGGTTTTTTTTTTGGGGGGTGGGGCGATTGCCACCCCCTGTAAAATAGATGCGGGGCATCGTATGGTGTTACTTATGAACCTATTAGCATTAAAACTGAATGCAGCCTCTTCGACTTGGACAGGTTTCTTTCCGGTAATTTGCAGTTCCCTTGACTTTTCGGTACCCTTATCCTATTTTGGCTCTTTCCCCTTGTGTTCGTGCACTTGATTTTGCTGGGGTCCATGGGTTATGCGTTCATCCTTTACTCGGTAGAGCAAGAAGCTTTTATGCATATTTCTGCAGGTTCAGAAATATGTATAAAAGCTTCTTGCTCTACCGAGTAAAGGATGAACGCATAACCCATGGACAGGTTTTCCTTGTTAAAAGAGGCGTCTGTAAAAATTATCCAATCTGAGTTGAACTTGTTCCACCTATAAATAGATGTTTTCTTTCCTTGGGTGCCTTTGTGTAGCTTTTCCTTATTAATCGGTTGAGCTTGTATAAAATTCCTAATTTTTTGAATCAAAGCATATGGATCTGGTTTATTATTCCTAGAAATAACTTCGCATCTATATTTCCACATGAACCAGGTGACTGTTGCGATTTGTTCACAATACTTTGAGTAATTAGTATCGGGTATCCATATATCTACCCACTTGACAATTGAATCTGTGTGGATTTGCGAATTGACTATGTTTAGGCCACAACCAAGCCAAATTTCTCTAGCGAATGGACATTTCCTGAAAAGATGGTCTTCTGTTTCCGCCTCTTGAGAATTACATAGGGGACACTCCGACGAGATTTCTGGATTGTGAGTTGTTAATCTGCTATTTGTTGGTAATGCCTTTTGGATCGTTTTCCAGATACAAAGCCGAATCCGAGGTATTGTCTTCAAATTACAAATATTTTTCAAGGAAAATAATATTTTCCTCATCATTGTTACTTTGGTTGATCAGATAGTTGTAAATGTTTTTTGCCGAGAAGACTCCCGAAATATGGTGTGCCCATCTGATTATGCCCCTGTTTTCCTTATTCGGGGTAATTGCTAGAATTTTTTCTTTATTTTCTGGGGAAACAATATTCATCTAATTTTCCAATATCCCAATCACCCTCAGAGTTTAGTAAGTCATGGACCTTTTAAGGAATCAGTTCTGTCTTATCAATTGGCTGGGTTAAAGAACTTGTATTAGATAACCATTTGTCTTCCCATATTCTAATATTTTCCCCATTTTTCACTTGTCAAATGTAGTTCCCTTTTAGAATATTAAGACCCTTTTGAATGCTTGTACAAATCCACGATAGTTCATAATTTCTCGTCGGATTAAAATGATTCGAGTCGTGGAAATACTTCGCTTCTAACAGTTTTACCCATAATTGATCTTTTTCTGTCATCACTCTACTTGCTAGCTTTGTTAGGAGTGCTATATTGAAGTTATCGGGATTCTTAATTCCTAAACCTCCTTGGGACTTTGGTTTTCACATGCCTTTCCACGCTTTTATATATCCACCTTTTGCTTTTGACTTATCCTTATTCCACCAAAAGTCTCTCTGAATTTTGTCAAGTTTATCTAGAGTATCTTTTGGAAGAGCAAGCATCTGCATTTGATAAGTTGGATACGACTGGAGAATTGATTGAATTAAAACTTTCCTACCCGCTTGCGAAAGTAACTTTGATTTCCACCCTTGTAGCGTATTGTAGTACCTTTTCAAAAGGGGTTCAAAATTTTCTTTTCTATTTTTGTCGAAAAATAGAGGTGTACCAAGATACCTGTCCTGTTTTGCCAACAATGGGACTTTTAGGATTTTCGCTATTATCTTTGCATGTTTCGGGTGAATTTTTGGGCTGAAGTAAATCCCCGAGTTTTGTAAATTTACCATTTGACCCGTAATGTTCCCAAATTTGGATAATATATCCAATAGGTTTTTTACTTCTCCTAAATATTCCCTTGTGAATAGAAAGCACTCGTCCGCGAAAAAAAGATGGGATATAGTAGGTGCATGTTTATTTATTCTAATTTCCGAGATTCTTTTTTCTATTATGGGTTTATCCAGGATTCTAGAAAGAATTTCCATGCAAATTAGAAACAGATAAGGAGATAGGGGATCTCCTTGTCTAAGGCCTCTAGAGGTGGAGAACGTTGGGCATGGGGAACCATTTAGCAGGATAGAGTATGAGGTAGTGGAAATACATTGGGAGATGAGGTTGATCCAACAATCACTAAATTCAAAAGAAGATAAGGCTTTTTGAATAAAGGGCCACTCCACTCTATAAAACGCTTTTGAAGATCGATCTTGAGAGCTAGAAAACCTTTTTTCTTTTTTGACGTTTTCATCGAGTGAATCAGCTCATGGGCTATGATGATGTTGTCCGTTATTTGTCTTCTTGGGAGGAAAGCTGATTGGTTTGGAGATATTAGCCTATTCAGGATGGGTTTTAATCTGTTTGCTAGAATTTTTGATATGAGTTTATAAATTGTATTGCTGAGGCTAATTGGTCAGAAATCCGCCGGGGTTTGATGAGTGGAGATTTTGGGAATGAGTGTAATGAAAGAGTGATTCATTTCTTTTTCTAAAAGCCTAGTCCGAAAAAATTCTTGCATATAGTTAATTATGTCTGGGCCCAAAATGTCCCAGTTTGCTTTGAAAAAGCCCGGTTGAAAACCATCTGGACCCGGAGCACCCCAAGGGTTCATGTTTGCAAGAGTTGACCAGATTTCTTCTTTTGTGGAGATTTTGGTTAGAAAAGAATTTTCTGAATCAGAAACGCAAGGCTGTATAATTCCTTCTAGCTTTAAAAATATTTCTATTCGAGATTGAAGAATATTTCTATTTAATATATTTAGACAAGACAGAGTCTTTATTTCTGGTGATGCGTTTATCAGAGATACTATCGTCCATCCTCAGATCGCTACAAACACAGACTTGTAAGGTCTTTAACGTGTTTTCCTTCTCTGATACCAATTAAAAAAGCGGGCGTACAACAACCACACCCAATATTTCGCTTAGCAATCTGTATGGACAAACTCCAATATACTTTCTAGAGAATCAACTAGACAGTCAGACTCAATCTATATAAAAAGTATATCAAAGAGTTTATATCTCAATCTCTCGATTTGATATATACTCAAGCAAATAGAAATATGCGAGTTTTTATCAAATACTAGAGAAATAACTTGGATGGTACCAAAGACCAATATCCAAGTGTCAATCAATTTAAATCAATAATCAAAATGTCGGATTTTTAATTGATTGAACAACGCACAACCTGTGATATTTCAATTATATAACAAAATATAATGCGGAAAAGAAATAAAACAGACACCAGAATTTTGTTAACGAGGAAACCGCAAATGCAGAAAAACCCCGGGACCTAGTCCAGATTGAACACACACTGTATTAAGCCGCTACAGACACTAGCCTACTCCAAATTAACTTCGGTCTGGACTGTAGTTGAACCCCAATCAATCTCACACTGATCCAAGGTACAGTTATGCTCCTACGTCTCTGATCCCAGCAGGATGCTACGTACTTGATTCCCTTAGCTGATTTTACCCACAACTAAGAGTTGTTACGACCCAAAGTCGAAGACTTTAATAAACAAATATGTATCACACAGAAACGTCTACGGTAATAGATAAATACTTCTCCCACGAATATACCTACGAGCTTTGTTCCGTTTTTTGATAAATCAACGTGAACAGGAACCTAAACCGGACTTATATTCCCGAAGAACAGCCTAGTATTATCAATCACCTCATAATAATCCTAATCGACGCAGCGAAAAAATATATTGTGGAATCACAAACGATGAGACGAAGTGTTTGTGATTACTTTTATATCTTTCCTATCGTAGATATCAATCTCAAGCCAATTATTACAATTGTACTCGTACGATAGAAACAACAAGATCAGATCATACAACTACGAGAAAGTAGTATCGGTCTGGCTTCACAATCCCAATGAATTCTTTAAGTCGTTAACCTAGTTTAGAAGAAGAAACCAAAGGTTAAACAAGAATTGACTCTAGCTTAGCACAACTAGTATCACACAGAAGGTGTGGGGATTAGGTTTCCCAGTTGTTAGAGTTCTCCCTTATATAGTCTTTCAAATCAGGGTTTGCAATCAATGTTAGCTTGGTAACAAAGCATTCAATATGAACTGTTAGATGAAAACCTGATTTAGATTCAAGCTAATATCTTACAACCGTTAGATTGAAAACTAGCTTGTTACACACAAATGAAATGCACGTTTCTAGGCTTGTGTAACCGTACCCAAACTTGTGCATTTGTTGGTTCAATAATAGTCAACCAAATGGTTAGCCATATGATCACTTTCATATCAACCATATTCTTCTTCACCATAACTAGTTCAAGTGACTCAAATGAACTAGTTAGAGAGTTGTTCAATTGCAAGGAAATCTTATGTAACTACACAAGACACAATCGAAGCAAAAACGATTTGATTCACTCGAATCGGTTCGTGAACTATATAGCCACGGTTTGCAATTTTCATTCCTTAGTTTATATAATAATAAGTTCACAAACATCGTTTTTAGATATAACCTACTCAAGTTCACGGACTGGGTTCGCGGACTTAAGTTCACGGAAGGAGTTCACAAACTCCAGCAGAAATTCTCGGGTCGAGAACTTCCGCCGGTTCGCGGACTTGGCTCACGCCACATTCCATTTCTCTTGATCAACAAAGTTCGCAAACTTCGGTTCAAGGAATAAGGACTTATACATATATGTGTTTCCACAACAATGCTTATATCCTCCACTGGTTATATAATCTAAACTCTCATTTCAATCATTGGAACATTCTTAGAGGACGTTGATATTCTATAGTTGTTATTCACAAACTGTTTTTCGTCAAAGTAAGCAATTTCCAAAGTGATTGAAACTTGTCATGACTTTCGTCACTAGGTAAAGATGAATTTGGCTAAAGCGAAAGCTTACCAACACATATTTCGAGAAATAGATAGGCGAGATAAACTCGGCTCGAAATAGGATATGTGTGTAATCTAAGTATATATAGCAAAACGACTTTTGTCGCAAGATAGGAGATAAATAGACTTTTGAGTGATAGATAAGTTCAAGTCTCCACATACCTTTTAGTCGATGAAGATCCACCGGTTCCTTGAGTAGTCATTCGTCTTGTATAATGATTGTCATGGAGTTCTTGAGCTCAACTCCACTTTCTATCCTAGTCCGAGACCTTAGCTATAGTAGACTACAAAAAAATACTTATAGTTTTGATCACTAACATTGACAAACATGCTTGAGATAACAACGCATGCGAGTTCGACCGAGAAATGCTTTAACAGATTGTGTATACTCTCTATGTTGAATAAGAGATATTAACAGGATACCAGATGCCCAGATACTTGTGCTTCCTTACATTTAAGTGTTAGGGTGAGATGAACCTTCCTCACCAAGTACCGTTTGAGAAACACCTTCCTTCTTATTTTTAGGGTCATGATCGTGTGCCCTTGTGTGGGTTTCGAATTCCTCCCTTTTATCAGGAATATTGCGTAAAGCTATATCCTTGATTACATCTTGTGCCCAGGATGGTATGTTCTTTGAATTCGAACCTGTGTGATCTTGATCTGCCATTAAACAGATTGCAGATGTCTTTTGTTCAAGACATTCTATATGTACCCTTAAGGTATCCATCCCCATTTGAAAATGTTTTTCTAAACACTTATCAAGGAATACCTTTCGATATGTCTCTGTAAGAAGCTCTTCTATAAGGATCTTATTCCTTATTTTTTGAATGTTCCAGCGATTGAGTAAGATATTCATACTCTGAAGTTTGTTGATGTACTTTGTTGCACAAATCCAATTCTTGTTCCACATAATCTACTAGATAATTTTGAAGACTGAGTGTTTCTCGCTTTCCCTCACAGATTCTTACATTTAATCGAACAATAAGTTCTAGGACATCATCCAGGCTATCAATGGTTTTTCCTGCTTCTGAATAACTTTCAACATGTTTGAAAAATCTTTCTAACATTTTTTGAAATTCAGAATTTGGGAAGGACAGTGAATCAAATTTCTTTTCTCTTTTAGAAACAGAAGATTTTTCACCAGTGATTGGAGTCGGATCCAAAACATGTTCTGTTAGTTTTGGATACATTCTTTTCTGATCATGATCATAATTCTCAATCAAGTTATCAGTCTTAGACTTTCTTCTTGATTTTCGAAAAGACTTACGAGACTAATTTCCATTGACCTTTTTTGAGACCTTATTCTCAACATCTTGATGTACGTTATCTGAGTCCTTCATAAGTTTAGCTTTGTTTTTCTTATTTTGACTCATATCTTATAGGTTGGATCGCACCAAATACAGATTGTTAGATCTTTTCGTGTTTGCCTGTTCTGATACCAATTGAAAAGACGAGGATACCCAAATACACCACAATTTTTAAATTATCCACCTATAAGTCCTCTTACCGAAAATGATTGTCTATGGAAAAAGTCGAGACAATACGATAAATAGGTATTCACACTTTGTATCATCGTCTATGGATACGAGATCGAGACAATACAACAATCAAAGTGTGATTACTTGATAATAGGTTCGGACTTAACCAAACTCTATAGGATCACTATCAAGTAATACAGAGTTAATGTTTGTGTATTTTACTTTTAATTATAATAAACAATTATAATTGCGGAAATAGAAAAGTAAAAGACACGGCAAGATTTTGTTAACGAGGAAACCGCAAATGCACAAAAACCCAGGGACCAAGTCCAGAATTGAATACTCTCAGAATTAAGCCGTTATACAAAATATAAAACAACACTTCGTATAGTTGAGACCAAACAACTAAACCTAGTTCAATTAATTTCTTCAGTATCCCTGCGCTTCCAACATTCAATAAGTGCGCGCACTGGAACAATTCCTTTGGATCGTATTCTAAACAGTAAAGGAACAACAAATCTGTTTGGTAACAACTCTATTGATTCTTTTCAGTAAAGATATCTCAAGTCATATGCAAAGGATCTTCCGTTTAAACTAATAAACTCCTTTGCCTGGTTAGATCAATCTATCCAACAACTACCGAAATAGCAGAGTTTAGATTTGCAATCAATCAATATAGAATCCAACAAGGAACTATAAAGCGATGCCAATCTTACGCAACTAATCAATCGAATAAATCCAGCCGATTCTAGTTGGATCCCAGCCGATCAAGGTTTATGCAATAAATGCCCAAATCGGTTTTCATAATTCCTGGAAATGCTTTGTCCAATATTTTCCGAAATCTCTCAATAGAAAATATCCAATTAATAAATGCACATTACTAATTTTTATCCTCTAGAGATATGGATTTAATTGCTGATAATTAAAACATATAAAACTAACAACCTTAATTAAAAGATTCTTAATTTATTTCGGACCGGGATCTCCTTGAGTAATTAAGGAATATCTTTGAACAATAAAAGATAAAAGTTATTGTTCGTGTTCAAAGTATGTTGACATCTTTTGTAAATCCTCTTTCATAATTACAATCTTGGAATCGATTGTACCACACTTCCAAACAAGTTTAGAATTGGTTCATCAGTATTCCAAGACAACTATGTGATTGATCAATTATCAAATCACAATTATGGGTTCAATCAATTCTACCAATCACAAGGATTCGGTTCTACCTCAATATGTATTACTTGTGATCGAACACACAAGTTACCAGGACCGGTTACATCAGTTACCAGGATCCGTTACGTCAATTACCAGGATCGGTTACCATATACACATGGTACAAGTCACTGGGATCGGTTACACCAATTACCAGGATCAGTTACACCAATTACTAGGACCGGTTACACCAATTACAAGGATCGATTACATAATCCTTTTGTGATCGGTCACACCATGTGACGGACCAGAAATTTTCGCATGGCGCGCCTGGGCGCGCAGGCCATAACTCTCCCGATGCGCCATGATGAAGCTACGGTTCGGGCCTTGAAGATAAACAAATGCACGTCCATTTTTCCTTGCAAGCATGCTCGTGGAGCAAGATGCAGTTAACTTAGCTTCCACACCGTTCCAACTTACCCTTTTTCTGTGAAGGTTTTAAAGCCTTGAAGGCTACGGTCGATGCAACTTACATGCATCACTGGCTTTGGAGTCTTCTCCAGGCATAAGGCATGCTTGGACTTGCACATAGGCCATTGACGGCCTAATTCCATCTCTCTTAGGCTTATGCAAGCTCCGCTAACTTGCATATCGATTTAGCTCACTTTTCGGGCCATGCCCAATGCACCATTGGTACATGCCTAAGTCGAACGGCTTGATATGAAGTATGAGCATCCACTAGCTGGCATGCAATTTTCCTCATCAAGTTTGGACGCAATTATCTCTTGCATCGGGCTACCAAGATTAGATGATATGAGAGGTCAATGTGCCGCAATCATCTCTCAGATAGATGATATGAGCGACAAAGTGCTGGATCGGCAATGCTGCAACTTATTGCGGATGACTACGTACCCCTCCCTACTCTAAAGGGATCAAGCACAGACCGTAGTCATCCACGAAAGGACAGCAACTTAACCAAACTCATTTGCAAGGCCGTGGCCTAGCAATAACGGTAATGGCCTGGTCCGTATAGGTCGTTCCGTCAAGATGCACAATGTCCGCGACATGGCATAGTGATGCCTAAGCATAAAATGCCCTCTTCGCAAGGCTACGCAACTATAAATGAGGCTTACGCATCATTTATACTCTTTTGGCTAAGGTATGAAGCTTACTTGGTGCATGGTCCGCATATGCACCTTCAACCAAGTACCCCTCCCTATATAAGTGAACTTGACATTTTTACAACTTTGATTATGGGAGCAAAATCCATTCATCAACTCCCACTTTTACTATTCATGTGCAATGATTGCGATTACGTATAATGATTGTGCAACATTCGTTCGGCCAGCCCTTTCTAGCCTGATGCACAATGATTGTGCTATATTGGCTCTAGGCCAATAGCCTCCACAATGCGCAATGATTACGCTGCAAGCTCAAGGCCACCTACCCAACTGGCCTAATCATCATTTGATGCAAGATTGGCCTTTGGCCAATATATCTTACGGCTTATACCCACTTGGTGCCATATTGGTCTTGACCACTATGTCTGACATAATGCGCCATTTTGGCACCGCATTGGCCTAGTCCAATGTTCCTTTTGCAACGCAACTGAACTTGAGATGAAGCTTCATCTCATGCCATGGCGCATCTTTAAGCATGCGCCATGCTAAAAAAACGAGGTGTTACACACCAATTACTAGGATTGGTCACACCAATTACAAATATCGATCATACCATCTCAGGTGATTACTTAGAATCGGTTATACTAATTAATAAAAACCAATCATACCAAATCATAAGTCAGGTACTGTGATTAGTTATACCAAGATAAATAACAAGTTATGATCGGTTCTACTAACTCACACATATTGGTAATCCAAAGATACGCAATGAATAACAACACCAATAAACCTAGCGATTTCCCTTTCGATTCATAAAACAAGTTCATGAATATACTTCATTTAAACAAATCTAAACATTGTTTCCTAAGATGAAATCTTCACCTTTACCCCATACACATAATCACAATAGCATTCATACGATTATGTCGATGTCATATATAATCATTAACAGCTTCGAGATTATATTTTCAATATAGCACGACTTGAAAGATATGTTAGGAATGAAACAGTTCAAGTCAATATTACTAACCTCAAGAAGAAGGATGATGTATTCGTTGTAGCTCGTTACTTCTTCACATTCTTCAGGTCTTCGAGTAATACTTGTATGTCTCATAATCCTAGACTTTCTAGTCTAACCTATACGAAGTTGTCTCTAGTACATAATCAAGCGACTCTTAGATGAGTTTTGATTCACTAAAATATGACAACCAAACTTAACATACCAACGCTTGGTGGGTTCAACCGAGTTATCTCTAACAGACTCAAAGGCCTATAGTCATTTGGAGTGCATGAATCCTCCTTCTTCGGAATAAGAGTAAGAAAAGAGCAATTCAGTAGCCAATCTAAGTAAGAAAACAACACTCTTAGCCGATCTAAGAGTGCATGAATCCTCTTACTTATGAAAATCATTAAGCAGGCTCATAAAATAATTATTGATTATACCCCAACAACTCTTGTAAAATTCTATTGAAAACCCATCTGGCTCCGGTGACTTGTTACACCCCATGCTTTTAATAACACTACAAATCTCATCTTCCATGAAGCTTATTTCTAGCCACACTCTTTTCTCCTCCTCCACTGACGGAAATTTTAAAGCATCCAAAGAAATGGAAACACTATCATGAGAAGAAAAAATATGTGAATAGTAGTTTCTTATCTCCTCTTTTATCACATTTTGATCAAAGCAGTCTTCACCGTTTACTTGAAGCTTTGCAATTGTATTCTGTTTTCTTCTTGCACTTCCTATGCTGTGAAAATATCTAGTGTTTGTATTCTCCCATCGAAACCCATTATGTTTTACGCGGAGTTTCCATTTCATAGCTTCCAGATTTTCAATCACCTTAAGCTTCACCTTGCTTTGCATCCTTGTCTCTTGTTGATCGAGAGAGAGAGCTTCACTCTCCTATAAGATATTCAGTTCACCAATCTTCTCAGTTAGTAATTTTTTTCTCTCTTTTTACCGACCCAAACTCCTCTAGCCCCACGCCTTAATGAAATTTTTTAGATTTTTCAATCTTAAGAAAAAGATTATGCTTGCACTTCCAACAAAATCCACTGAGTCCCACCAAAGTTTCACCTTGCTGATGAAATCCTTGTGATCGATCTAACTCCTTTCCAGCTTGAAGTATGTTTTTTTTGCTACTTGTACCCAGAGAGGTGTTAACAATAATTGGATTATGATCCGAAACCGTCCTTGTAAGAGCAATTTGAATTGCCTGAAAACCGTGGAAATTCTGTCAGATTTTTATCCTACTGAGTCGACTCAGTGATTCTCGATCCAACTCACCTGACCCGGTTTGACGCAGAGAAAGGATTGGCCTTATTTTGACTGAGTTTGGTAATCAGACTTGCAATCGAGTTTTGGGAATGAAAGGAGATGGCAGTGCTCTAAAATTCAGCAACTTTACATCCCTGATGTATACCGCATGCTAACAAAAGAAACAAACCACAAAATACAAAGATGGGATTTAGCTGATCGCACCTGAGAAGAGTTATTACACACCCTGCAAACAAAATGATCTTTAGTTACAGATTTATTTAAGTAATTTCAAAGCTCTGATTATTCAAAGTAACCTCAAATAGTGAACACACATATATTTTTCTCCTCGGGTTCTTTAGGGGTAGAGATTGACCAATTTGTCCTCAATTTATTTTTGCTTTGATGTTGTATGTATGAGAGGGTATATTAACTAAAGACCGTAACAACAGAGCATTACTGTAAATCAAAAGGCAGAGGCTCTCCCCTTATTGGCTAAGAAATGGGAGGCAAATATAAGAAGTAGAGATCCAAATCATGGAGAGAGCATTTTCCTTGGTGGGAATCGAACATTCTTTTACTAAAGTGTGCCTTGAAGATAACCTGGCTGGAACTGATCGCAACACTTGCATGTAACAAATCATATTCGATTTGAATAAGTTTGTCTATATTATGCCCTCCGATAATATCACACACTTATAAGCTAGTTATCATTAATTTCCATACTATAATGGCTCCAATTCATAGGCTACATGGTCAAGACGAGTTGAAAAACTGTTCAGCAAGCCAGTATTATAGTTTTCTTAAGAATGACATGACCAAACTCCCGCTGATTTGTCCTCGCTTCTTCAAGAGTTTCCAGATTCTTGCTGGAGATGGAAATAGTGTCAGCACTATATGGCTCGTGAAGTTGGCTATGGGTGAGTACCAATATTTATTTCTTTTTTTTTTGAAAATAAGACTTAGATTACTAGCCTCCGTTAATATGCGGATTCAGTCTCTTCAGAGACCAACTCTTGTTGAGTAGCTCTTCCAATGGTTGAATCTCTAGGATTAACATCAGTTTGAAAACTTACAGAAATATTATCATTTACGTTACAAAGTTCATAAGCTTTGATTGTGTCAAAAGCAATTGAAGGAATTAAAAAACTAGGAGCTTAGGCATTCCAAAAAGTTATAATGTTGATGCTTCTTCCCTTCTTTGCTAATAAGTCTGCCACCCTATTTGCTCTCCTGTCCACATATTGAAAACCTAAAAAAGAAACTAGTTGCTCTGCTAATAATTTAACTTCTTCTAACATGGATATGCATTGCCATTGGACTGTTGATGCCTTGCCTTGTAGGTAATTGATTGTTGCCTGGTTGTCCCCTTCAATCACCAAATAGTGTATGTTGTTTATAACAACCCATTGAGTAGCTCTGAGAAGAGCTACAACTTCTGCCTCTTCTGATGAGAAGGTCCTGCAACTCCCCATTGTTGCTGCTTGGAAAGTTCCTGTCCAGTTACGCAATATGAATCCAAAACCAGCATTAGTAATTTCAGACAACCATGAAGCATCACAGTTAATCTTATTTGTATTTGTAGCAGGCAAATTCCATTTAGTGTTTAGGATACTTTGCTTACTACTAAGTGTTGTGTTATGTGTCCTATTTTCTGGATGCCAATAAGCAAAATGTCTGGCAATATCTATTGCTAGTTTTTCTGGTGTTCGATTTTTGTTTTCAAAAACTCCAAGGCATTGCTCTTTCCAAATAAACCAACATTTAGTTGCAGCCAAAGCTATAGACATAGATTGTAGATTTCTTGTTTTCCATTCATTGTAGTGATCTAAGAAAGATTTACTGTTAGAGATAAGATGTACTCCCTGTGATGGCATTGGAGATAGATTCCAAACAGCTCTCGCATATGTACATTTAGAAAACAAGTGATAAGTAGATTCCTTCTCTGAGTGACAGAAAACACAGTTGTTGTCTTCATCTACAGCTGACTTAATCTTTGTTTTAGTTGGTAGTGCATCTTGCAAGCATTTCCAGATAAACAGTTTTATTCTTTGAGATGTATCCATACTCCAT
Organism: Papaver somniferum; assembly: GCF_003573695.1. Taxonomy (NCBI): domain Eukaryota; kingdom Viridiplantae; phylum Streptophyta; class Magnoliopsida; order Ranunculales; family Papaveraceae; genus Papaver; species Papaver somniferum. Next base: position 65,721,010 of record NC_039362.1, read on the forward strand.
AAACCTTTCCAGAACCTCTTTATTTCATGAGAAACCAGAATTGAGGGATTGAGAAGTTTTGCATATAATGACTTGACATAAAACTCCCCATTTCTGGTTAGTGTCCATCTCAATTTGTCTTTTCTCAGGTTACCAACTCTTGTAGTGAATAGGTTGATGTTAAGAATTTCCTGCACTACAGAGTTATCAAAGATAGAGTTGAGTAATTGAATGTTCCACTTCTTTGTGTCTGAGTGAATTAGCTCAGAAACAAGTGTTATGTGGGTGTTAGTCCTATGGACATAGTTTGCCAGAGTTTCAGTTCTGGCAGGAAGCCATCTGTCTTCCCAAATGTTGATGGATGAACCATCTCCTACCTCCCATATATTGTATTGCTTTGTGTGTGTTATGCCTTGTAGAATACAGTTCCAAATCCAAGAAGCATTTGATTTCTTCTTAGACAGTAAAGCTCCAGTTTTTTTGAAATACTTTCCCTTTAAAATTTGAGCCCATAAATCATTTGGATGACTAACTAATCTCCACGTTATTCTACTGATCATGGCCTGGTTAACTTTATTTGCTTCTTTAAAACCCAGGCTTCCCTGTTTTATAGGTCTGCATAAGAAGTCAAAAGCTTTTATGTAGATTCCCTTAAATTTGTGTGTTTACCCCACCAAAAGTCTCTTTGAATATCATTGATCCTTTTGGTTATCTTTTTGGGTAAAACAAAACATCCCATGCTAAAAATGGGCATGCTAGATAGCACAGATTTATTTAGAACTATCTTGCTAGGTTGTGACAGTATTTTCCCTAACCAAAGTTTTATCCTTTGTTCCATTTTTTCTATTATGTTATCAAAGGCCTTGAGTTTTGATCTGTCAATGAACAGAGGGATTCCTAAGTGTGTATCTTTCATATTGATCTTCTTTATTTTCTTTAACCTACAAATTAAGCCCTAGTGTCTGTTGTGTTCTTACTGAAGAAAAGTCCAGATTTTGTGAAGTTAATAACTTGGCCTGAGGCTTTACTAAACAATTGAATAGCTTCTAATAAGTTATTACAACTGATCAGGTCTGCTTTTGTAAACAAAAGCAGATCATCTGCAAAGAACAGATGTGATATTGGAGTGGCTTTAGGAGTTAGTTTACCCTGAACCTTTTTTTGTGTTTCTAAGTGACTAAGCAATCTGGAGAAAACCTTCATACACAGAATGAACAGATAAGGGGACATAGGGTCCCCTTGTCTTATACCCCTAGTGGGTTTAAACTCTTCACAAGGATTTCCATTTAATAGAACGGCTATTGAGGATGTTGAGATGCATTGATAGATTAAAGTGCACCAATCTTCAGAGAAGCCAAAAGCTCTTAAGGTTTTTATGAGGAAATTCCAATTTACCCCATCGAAAGCTTTCGACGTGTCGATTTTTAGACCTATGTTACCTATTTTTTTTTTGCTTTTTTTCATAGAGTGAACAATTTCATGTGCAACAATAATGTTGTCTGAAATATGTCTCGATAAAAGGAAAGCAGATTGTAAAGGTGATATTATGTTTTCTAAAGATTTTTTGAATTTATTTGCCATCAATTTTGCTATTATTTTGTAAGGAGTGTTACACAGTCTTATAGGTCTGTAATCTGAAGGGGCTCTGGGGTTTTTTGTTTTTGGGATAAGGAACAAAAAAGTTTTATTAAGCTTCTCATCTAACTTCTTGTTTTGGAAGAAGTCTTGGACTACTGACACTAGCTGAGGACCCACAATATCCCAATTGCATTTAAAAAAGCTTACAGGGAAACCATTTGGTTCTGGAGCTTTGTTGGATTTCAGTTTTTTTACTACTGACAAAATCTCTTCATAAGAAGGGATTTCAGTAAGAAAGGAATTTTCTTCTTGTGAAATCGTACTCTTAATGTGTGTAAAAATGGTTTCTTCTGAGTCAGTTGAGGATTCAGTGAATAGGTCAGAGAAATAAGATGTTAGAACTTCCTCAATTTCATCTCTTGAAGAGACTACCTTATTATTTCCATCATGTATGCAATCTGTGTTATTTCTTTTCCTCCTCTTTAAGGTTTGAATGTGAAAAAATTTAGTGTTCCTTTCTCCTAGAGCTATGGTATTGTTCCTAGATTGTTGCTTTGCAATTTCTTCCTGAGTATCATATAATGCTTCTAGTTCCAGTACCTTTTTGCTAATTAGGTGTTTTGTGTGCTGTGTATTTGGTCTAGTTTCTAAAGTTTCTATGTTCCTGAGTAGGCCCTTAATCTTTTTACTTGGTTTACCAAAGACATCCTTTTTCCACTTGCTAAGGTTAATACCTGCTTGTGAAATATTCTCTATTAGATCAATGACAGAACTATTTGTGTTTAAAATCCAAGACCTTTTTATAACCTCTATACAAGATGCATCCTTAAGCCAAGTGTCATAGAACTTGAAAGTTGGAACTAGGATAGAGTGTGAAGGACTCAATTTGAGACATATTGGCCCATGATCTGAGCCAATTGCTACCAAATTTTGCACAGATGCCCGTTGGAATTCATCATTTCATTTTGCATTAGCCATAGCCCTATCTAGCCTTTGTTTAATATTTGCAGTTCCTTCTCTTTTGTTACTCCAAGTGAAAGTATTTTCAGTAAAGCCTAAGTCTTCTAATCATGTTCTCTGTAATAAGTTTAGTATTGGCTCTACTTTTTTCCTATCAAAGGGAAGACCCCCTTGTTTTTCTTCACTATTGAAAATTATGTTAAGATCACCTGTTACAAGCCAAGGCATTGTATTTAAGTTAACTCTCTGTGCTATGTCTTCTAGATAGCCCATAATTTCTAACTTTTTATCATGTTTAGGTGAACCATAAAAGCAGGTTAAGAGCCATTCCTTAGAACTGAAATTATTTTTAACAATGATATTAATTATGTTAAGGTTCCATTGAACCACTTCAAAGTGAAAGAAATCCACCCAAGCAATTGCTAGACCTCTAGCTATTCCATATGGATCTACAATGTGGGTGTTTGGGAAATGATTAAGGATTTTTTTCATCAAGCTCCTTTGAGACTTGGTTTCAGAAAGAAAAATGATGTCAGGTTTTTCTAAATCAAGTAAGGAATGTAAATGTTGTTGTGTTTTTTCTGTCCACACCCATGTGTGTTCCATGCTAGAATTTTCATGGCCCAAATCAATATACAAGCACAAAAAATTACTTTAAAGAGCAGAATATCAAAAAATTGCACAATCAAACCTGAGTCTTAAGAAATCTCAGTGAAAGAACAATAATACGATAACACCCTCAGAATGATATTCTTAAAGTGCTGCACTAAGCAGGCTTGTCAAGGTAAGTTTAATCAAAAAACACAAAGAAAGACCGGCCTTTGAAAATAAAAGACAACCCAATTTCTGAGTCTTGAAAAATCAGCTATAATAAGGATTAGTGAAGAAGAACCTAGTGAGATATGTACTAGGATCCGCAGCGTATGCAGTAATAACAATTTCGAAATAAAAAAAGCAGCAATAACTGAGGGTTATAGCAGGCAGTTCACAAAGCAATAAGAAAAGGACTAAGAATGATCAGAAGAGAAGGAGAACTCAGATTGAAAGATTAATACTATGAAGAGAATGCATACCTGGGTTTCCTCTTTGCCTGTTTCTGCAGCCTGAACTGGTAATAGTTTAATCTTATCATCTATGATTAGGGTATCCTTGGAATAAGAAGATGATCCCACAACAAAAGATCCGAATTGATTAAAGTTTTGGTAAAAAAATGAAATTTCAGGGGATGCAAAACAAAAAAAAACAGTGAATCTTCCAAGTCGAATTTTTTAGAAAGAAGGGTTATCATCAAACACTTTAAAGGCACCACTAATATGGGAAGAAACCAAACCAAATCAACATTTGGATACAACGACAAGATAATTGTATTGTCAAACACAAAATCAAATACCAAATCGTCAATGGGGTACAACAAGATTATTAAGATCGATTCACTTGGATCAAAATCCAAGACTAAGCAATAGATGGACATTATCACTAGGCTAATGAAATCTGACAAAAGCTAGTTCCAAACCTCAATACCCCTCTTTAAGAGACCCCAGCTGTTCACAGGGCCCATATATGCTATATACAGGACGGAAATCTAAATGACTACCGAAGTTTCAAAAAGGCAGATTTATTTTCTCTTTCTTTGATCAGAATTCATCGATATGTTCCCTTGCTGGAGCTTAGGAGTCAGTAAGGTTATTGAATTAAAGAACAACTCGATTGCCGATTCCATAAGATGTGAAATCAAATTGGGTCGATTCTCAAATATTAATCCCGTCAGATCTATTATAAATTTGTAATAGATAACAGATTTTTTCTTTTCATTAGAAATTTGTAAGATTACAAATCAAACGATCAAACAAATCTTATAACAGCTTGAATTTACTCCATTAACAAACTAAAAAAAGAAGTTCAATAATTCATAAGCCCTAAATTTCACCTTCACAAAAAGAACTAAATTTAGAAAAACAAACCATAGATGGTGTAGTAATATACCTTCATAATATCTCTCGATATATTTTTGTTTGTTTGATTTTGAAATAATTAAGTCATATTTCTCAATAATAAGTAATGATCCCCCAGTTAATGAGTTTGGAGAGTTAATAAATTAGGTTTCTATAATATGAGTGTTAGTTGATCATCATCTAGGATAAAAGATTCATGTGACCAGAGGAGGAGGAGGAAGCAGACGGTGGTTACTTTTTGGGTATTTAGGGACGTGTGTTTATCACTTTCATCAGAAAATTTGGCCCTGTACAAACTTTCAACCTGTATTTAAGATGCCGGCCTTGTTAATATCCACGGTCCTTTAAGAGTATGAATAGCTAAAAGAGGAAAGAAAAAAGTGACAAAAGCAAGGGGATATTTCATTCTCCTATTCTTAATTTTGAAAAAAAAAAATTAAAAAAAAAATCGGATTTGTTATAGGTTCCTAGTACACATGATCGGGCTAGTTAGATGGTACACCACCAAAATGGTTCCACGTACCCTCTCTATAGTTTCATTTTCAGTTGTTGCCGTGAAACAGACGCGTGTAAAAGCTAAAAAGAATTTATTTATTTTTTTCTATGAAATGACCGCTTTTATCTTTTAATCCCTTTACTTAGGGCACCCCACTTAAAGGGCAGAGCTAAAAAGAATTTCTCTTAACACGTTTTTAACAATCTAATTCAAACACACTTTTAACTATAATCCTTATGGATACCCCAACCGATTGGGTAGCCTTAACTCCCCGTCCCTCTTTTCCGAAAGCAAAATAAAGAAAAACATCGATTTAAAATTTTCACTGTCATCGTATCGATCGTTCCGGTCCCGGTTTAACCCTTGCCCTTTTCACATTCCATCAATTCGGAGAATTTATCAATTTTCTTTCCCAAAAACCAAACTAATTCTTATTTTTCAAAAGAAACTATAGCAATTTTGTATTGTCTCATAAGATTCGGGTAGATTTCAAGCAAATATTAATGAAAACCGATGAGTAATAATTGCCTAATTTGGTGATTTCGACTTACCTTAAAGGACGAAGAAGAAGATTTTCACCGTATGTTTCTTAGTGTAAGTATTGAATTATCGCAACATAAAGGACGACGAAGAAGAAGATTTCCACCGTATATTTCTTAGTGTAAGTATGGAATTATTCCTCAAGGATTTCAGAAGAAAAGGTTACGAGAGGAACAATCTCAATTTCAAAGCTCATTTCGGAAAAGATCCAGAGTGATTTCCTAAAGCAGATGATGAAAGAAAGGAATGTTAAAAAGAGATGTACAAACAACAGAGTATGACTAATTAAAATTTGGTCCCCATAATGCCATAATCCTTTATCTTGGATCAACTCAAACATTTTTGGAGCAGGACCAACAAAGAGGCTTTCAACTCTACCAAGACAACCCCTGAAATTTAAACTTCCGGAAAGAAAGACCTCTAAAGCTATCTCAATAGAATACATATCACTGAGTTCTTTTGACTCACTCTTAAGATTGCATTTCAGAGATGTTTCTTTTCAGTTAGTATAATGTAATAAAGCAAGTATGATATGCGAGAATGATTTGCATTTAAAATTTAAGAAATTGAAAAGAGTTTTTTCTTTTTTTTTTAAGGAAAATTGAAAACTAAAAGAGATGTGAATCCTTTGCCATGAACCGTCGATATTACCTCCACTCTAAATCATATCATAGGATCTAAGAGTTGTTTTTCCAGGCTGCATACTTTGGGTTTTTGGAGAAACCCAGGTATCAATGTTTATTTCACTCATTCAAAAATTCCTTTTATTTTCGGTTGCAAATGTTAAATTCCCTAATTATAAAGCTTCTCCCTGAATATAATCATTTCATAAGGGATAAAAATCTTAAGTTTCCAAATTGTGGAGTATATGTTACTGGTTGGATTGGGATATACCCAGATTAACTGGGGTTTACAAATTTTGTTCCCAATCATAATAGTGGGATAACGGGTGTCCAGTATGTATAAAGTTACCTAATCACCCTTCTCTTAATAATAACTAAAACTAGTTTTTTTTGAGTTTTAGATCCAAATATTATTCATTTTCTTCTCTTTCTTCATCAACCTAATGATTAATCCTTTAATCTTTCCCCTTATTTCATCATTTTTAAACGAAAACCTCATCGATTTTTCATACAGTCGTCATGGTATCTCTTCGTTGAGCATAACGACTTTTTATATTTATTTTCAATCGTCAAAGTTGTAGGATGAATAGTGTGACGACTTTTTAAAGAATTCTATTTTTGAAAATAACATTTACAGGGTTTCTAGTTGTATGACCAAGTATTCCATTGTACTTTTTGTACCTCCTTGGCAAATATGATCCTATCAATTTAAACAAATTGTTTTATCTATGCTCAGTTTGTGGTTATGCGCCCACATGACAAAATTTCTGTCCAATTATGTGCACGCTCAAATTAAAAAGTATAAATTCTCACATCAAAAATTCAAATAGGTAAGCTTAAGTGAAGTAATTGTTGACTATCCCACAACTAACTCAAGGAAGAATCAACGGACAAAAATTAGATACCATGGTCTCTCGGTTCGAAGAATGTGCGCAAAATTAGACTCATCCAAGCATCCTAAATCCTTGATGCACCTTTTGAGGTGAATGCCTAAGGGTTTATATGAGCCATGACACCTTTCGCAAGCAGAACACCCAAATATGCAGTATGGCCTAAACCTTGTACCTATGTTCGTATGCCTTATATTATGACTTTGTCAAAGCAGACTAAAATTATGAATCAGAGGGAGTATTAAATTGTGGTCACAATTTCTAGATTGTAGATATCTATAAATATACTCTTTTTTTGACGGAAAGACGATATATATTCACTAGCAAATATAGTACAAAAGGTTTACAATTTCGTTTCTATCGAAAACATTAGAAACAATGCTAGTAATTTTGATTTTTTGTTGTAACTTCATGGATAAATGTTGAAGACATTTTATCCTTGCTTCCTTGGAAATTTTGTCTGTTGTTGAATTGTATTTTCTATTAGTGTACTTTACCTTTGCCTGCGGAAGATCGTGTAAGATTGTCCTTACTCCTTGCACGGTGTTTTCGGCTGCCGAGAAGGGACTTGTGTTATCCTTGTTGATATTATCCGCCACGAATTTACAATCAGTTACAATGGTGACACTAGATAACACGTTTTCTTTTAGCCACATAACCGCCTTGAGTAAAGCTTTCGCTTCCGCATAGAAAGCAGAAGTGGCTTTCTCCGAACCAGTTGAAATGTGCATGAAGGTGTGTTGATCGACTGAATACACTATGTGCGCATATCTCATCGATAGGTCGTCTTCTTTGAAAGAGGCATCTACGAAGATTATCCAATCAGTATTTATGTTTGACCACTTGTCATTGATCAACTGTGTTTTGTTGGTGTCCGGTCCTTTCGTAGTAATCTTTTTCGGGATGGACTGCAAGAAATTGTTGATCTGAGTTATTAGTTGCGTTGGATTTGAGATTGTCTTCTCGAAAACCACCGAGCATCCGTATTTCCATGTGAACCATAATATGGTTGCAATTTTCCCCGTTAAATTATCTAGGTCTGGATTTTGAATCCACCATTTAACCCAAGTTGTGATTGAAATCGTACTGTCTGAAGGAATTAGGTGACCTAAAGAGAAACTGAACCAAATGGCTCTGGAAAAAGGGCATGTTCCAAACAGGTGTATCTCCGTTTCCTGAGCTTGCATATTACACATTTGGCAGTTTGTAGCGATTTCCGAATTGTGGGCCCCCAGTCTTGACGATGTGGGTAAAGCTTTCCCAGATAGCTTCCACACAAAAAGCTTTATTCTTGGAATTGCTTGTATTTTCCAAATATTTTTCCATGGGAAGTTTAATAAGGAAATGTCTTCTTCTTGAGTTTGGTTTGTCAGGAAATTATAAATGTCTTTGGCTGAGAAAAGTCCTGATTGATGATGTAACCATTTTATATTGTCTTCTTCCTCTTTTCTTGGAGAGATGGCTTGAATTTTATTCCTCACTTCCGAACTAAAGTAAGTGTTTAGTTTTTCTTGGTCCCACTTGTTCTCTTTTGTAATGAATTCTTGAACCTTTGTCGGAATTGTACCCTGAGAATCTTGAGGTTGCGGAATTATTTTCTCATTTGGAATCCATCTATCTTCCCAAACATTTATTGAGTTTCCATTTTTCACTTGCCAGATAAAGTTTCCTTTGATTAATTCCAGACCTTTTCGGATGCTTGTCCAAATCCACGATAAGTTGGATATTTTTGATTCTTCCAGAGGGTTTGAATATGGGAAATATTTTGCCTTGATGATTTTTGCCCAAAGTTGTTTCTTTTCTATTAATAATCTGCTGGCTAGTTTAGTGAGAAGAGCAATGTTGAAGTGGTGTGGGTTTTTTATACCTAAGCCTCCTTATGTGATGGGTTTGCAAATATATTTCCAAGCCCTAATGAAACCTCCTTGTCGTTTTTGTCCGTCTTTATTCCACCAGAAGTTTCTTTGTATTCTATCCAACTTGTTTAAAGTTTCCTTAGGAAGAGCAAGAACTTGCATCTGGTACGTTAGAAAAGTTTGAAGGATATATTTTGTTAGAACTGTCCTCCCTGCTTGAGAGAGGAGTTTCGATTTCCAGCCTTGTAGAGTTGAGTAATATTTCTGTAGAAGAGGCTCGAAATTCGCTTTCCTATTTTTATCAAAGAATAGAGGGTTCTGAGATATCTATCATTTTTTGTCATTAGTGGAACTTTTAAGATTCTGGCTAAAAAATTTCCATGTTTAGGATGAATTTTTGGACTGAAATAAACACTTGATTTTTGTAGATTTATCATTTGGCATGTTATATCTCTGAAAAGGGAGATGATTTCCAGAAGATTCTTTGTTTCCCCCAAATCGACTTTTGTGAAAAGAAAGCAATCGTCAGCGAAGAAAAGATGGGAGATGTTTGGAGCTTCTTTATTGATCTGGAAACCGGATATTTTCTTCTATGAAATCGCCTTATTTAGAAGTCTGGAAAGAATTTCCATGCAGATTAGAAATAAATAAGGCGAGAGCGGGTCCCCTTGTCTTAATCCTCTACATGTTCTAAATTTTGAACCAGGAGAGTCGTTGAGAAGGATAGAGAAAGATGTGGTAGAGATGCATTGAAAAATGACGCCAGTCCACCTTTCATCGAAACCCAAGCTAAGGAGAGCTTTCTCTATGAAATTCCACTCCACTCTATCAAAGGCCTTTGACAGGTCTAATTTCAAAGCTAGATGGCCTTTTTTCTTTTTAGAAGTTTTCTTTGAATGGATGAGCTCATGGGCGATTATAATGTTGTCGGTGATTTGTCTACCGGGAAAGAAAGCAGATTGATTAGGGAAGATAATTTTGTTGAGGATGGGTTTTAATCTGCTTGCGAGAATTTTTGAAATGAGTTTGTATATGGTGTCGCTTAGACTTATTGGCCTAAAATCACTCGGGGTTTGAGGAGTTGAAAATTTTGGAATTAGGGTTATGAAGGAGTAATTCAAGTCCTCATCAAGTATCCCCGTTTTAAAAAACTCTTGGACTGAATTGACAATGTTTGGACCGAAGACCTCCCAATTGGCTTTAAAAAAACCTGGTTGGAAACCATCCGACTCTGGCGCTCCCCATTGATTCATATTGGAGAGAGTTGGCCAGATTTCATTTTTTGAGGGAATTTTTAGTAGAGATAAATTTTCTTCTTCAGAGATGCACGGTTTTATGATGCTGGACAGATCAAAGTTACAATTGTTTTTTTTGGGATGAGCCCATTTGGGAAAAATGATTAATCAGAAGGGAATATATTTGATCTCTGTCCGATAGCCATAAGCCGGAAGGTTCTCTAAGGGTATTGATGGAGTTGATTCTTTTCCTATTGGAGGCAGTGGCATGAAAATATTCTGTATTTCTGTCATATTCATTGAAATATTTCTCTCTCGACAGCTGATGGTAGTAGTCATTTTTAATCTGGTACCATTTACCTAGATCTTCTTGAAGCTGCTTAAGCTTATCTATGTCTTTGGCAATATTTCCGGTTCTATGGATATTCTCAATTTTATTGTTTGAGTTCCTGATATTTTTATGTATATTGCCAAAGATATCCGAGTTCCACCGGGCAAGATCAGAGATAGTAGTTGGAGTTTGAGGGAAAAATTATCATTAGTTGAGTAGGTGGAATGAGATTCCCAAGAAGCTTTAACTACTTCGGGTAAGCTAGAGTGAGAAAGCCAAGATCTGATACATCTAAAAGGCTTTGAAAGTTTCAATTTTTTTGGCTTTGTATCTAGTAGAACAGGCGTATGATCAGAACCAACTCTAGGTAAGTGAGTAACTTTTGTATCTGAGAATACTTGTGTCCAAAGAAAGGAAGTCAACGCTCGGTTGATTCTTTCGCAAATGTTTGCATTTCCTTTTCTGTTGTTTGACCATGTGAAAAGTGCACCTTCAAAGCCCGCATCTTGTAAGCCCATTGAGCCTATAATCTGGAGAATATTTTGTTTGTCACTGGAACTGGCCTTATTTCCCCCTTGCTTTTCGTCTGTATCAAGAATAATGTTAAAATCACTAATCAAGGTTCAGGGTTTATCCACTTGTTGAACCAAATTTGAAATATAATTCCATTGTTCACTTTTTCCTTCAACGTCTACTGCACCATAAACAAATGTGATGAAAGATTTTTTATCATCGATAATTGCTTCAAAATGGCACACGTTAAATTGTGCAGATATTAGTTTCATTTCTATGTTGTTGTGCCACGCTATTGCTAACCCTTTCGCTAATCCCACGGAAAGAATAATAAACCAGTCATGAAAAGGGGAATTTTTAAAAAATAAATCCATGCGAGACAGTGGAGCTTTTGTCTCGGCTAAGAAAACAATATCTGGATTGTAAGTTTGGCAAATGAAAGAGAAGTGGTCCTTTGTGATTGGGGTACCTATGCCCTGGACATTCCAGGACAGAATTTTCATGATGTAAAAAAACCACAGGAAATAAAGAAAGAGCCTACTAAATCTACTAGGAAGTTGAAAGGGAAGGAGTAAGAGTAACCGAAAGAGGGAAAGAGAGGCTCTGCAAATCGGGCCGAGGATAGAAAACAGGGAAGAACTACCTCTAATACTGGAGATGTATAAGAGGTTAAAGAGCGCTGGTTAACGAACACGGAAAAAAAGAAACTAGATTATGTGAAAAGTAAATAAACTATAGAAAGAAAAAGAGAATTGTAACTGAAAATTACATAGCTTACCGACCATGAACCACTATAAGCAAACCATTAAATCAATGTAGTATTTGATTAGAGAAATGTCACGAAATATCATCTGTTGCTAGGTAAAAAGAGAAGCTGCTGGGTATAATAAAGGGGCATAGTGTCAAACAAAAGCTATTTCAGTGAAAACTATTGCTGACAGCAAGTTGGCAATAACTTTTTTTTTTCTTCCTCTTAAAGGGGAATACCAGGGGATTACCATAAAGAAATTGAGGGGAAAACTGCTCCTAAATTAAACGTGAAAAAATCAAAAGCTGCTGCAATATATGGCCAACAAGGAGACACTGTCCTAAAAGAAACTGCGGAAGTAGCTTAAAATTTCAACGGAAAAAAACCAAAAGGGGGAGAACTTTCAAATATGAGAAGACTAAACAAAAGAAAAAAAAAACTTGCTTAGATAGATGCAAAGGAGAGAAAACCACTAGACTGTCGGAATTTGAGTTGAGTTGCTGGCCACGATTAAGAAAGAACCACCCGAAGTAAACTATTCCACAAAAACCAAATACAACACCAGACTAGAAAAGTCTGACAAGAAACTCCAAAATAGTTACTAAACAGGGGGGGGGAAACGGAGCTGACGACACAAGAACAACAATCCACTGGGTGCGCACTATTTTACAAGAAGAAACACAAACACCAGACCTTAATTAATCTGACATAACCCCAAAATAGGTAAACCACAGTGGAGAAACTAAAGCAAGGCGACAGAAAATGGAAAAATTAAAAGCCAGCAACACAAATACCCGATCTATGAAACAATGAAACAAACACTTTGAGAGCAGGTCATGAATATTAATGAATAGAAACGGAAATGAACGATTATGATTAAGATGGAAATGCACAAGTATGACTAGCTGACTACCAAAAAGAGGCAAGAATACAACAATTAAAATTTCACAGATATATTAAAATCAACCATAATGCGAAATCAAGTGGCCAAAAAAGGTGGATTGCAGCAAGGATAGGGAAAAGGTTCAATTGAGACCCCTGAACTAATAAAAATTGAATCTTATCAAAAGAAATTAAACCTTTGAAAAAGAAAAGAATCCCTGATTTCATCAATTAGAAAAAGGAATAAACCCCAAAAAGTATGCTGTAAAGCTTTGAACAAGAGATGTATATGCCCTGTCTTGATAAATCTGCAGCTAAAAGACACCCAGCAAGATGAGGGTGATGAAATCTCGCCATAAAGAACACAAATACTACAATAGATTCAATCATCGTTAATTGGGCTACATGGCTGGTAAGCCAGAGAGAATTAGCCGGACATGAAGGATTTAACTAATTCCTCAGAAACAAGATGAATAAAGTCCTCAAAAACCGAAAAGGAGATAAAAATTAAGAGATGAAATCAAAACTAGAGATTTAGATGAGAAACACTTATCAAATCTGGGGCATGCAATGATCAAGAGATCAGATTTTGTTGAATCGGATGGAGATGATTTGACTCGGTAGGTCCAAATAATCGGATCTGACAAAGACGAGTTAAATCCCCATCCTCCCTCTCCCTCCCTCCCCCAGCTCCACTCTCTCTCTCTCAAACTCCATGTCTTCCTTTTCATGTCTTCTTCATCTTCTCTCTATAAATATACTTCAAAAGACACTGAGCTCTAGGAGAGGGTAACCAACACGTCCCTTACAAAATCATTACTATATTTGAAGTTGTCATAGAATAGCCTTACGTACTAGTCGGCCAAATTTACATAGATACAACAGGTTATGATCATCTCATTACAATTTGAACATTTTTTTATATATTGTGGGATGTCTTTTAGGGACTTCTCATGGGGGACTGGTGACGTTGAAGCAAAAGATTATAGTCGTGGACGATGAAAGTAGGAAATTTGGTGTCAAAGTCATTGATGGAGATCTCTAGCATGTATCCAAAGTTAGAGTATACATACACCGTAACTCCAATAGTTACACAAGGACGTGACCAAAGCTGCTTAGTGAAATTGTCCGTCGAGTATGAGAAAGAAAATGAAAATGTCCCTCCTCCCCATGAGTATATGGAGTTGGCAACTACCATGAATGAAGCCGTTGCTCGCCACCTTGCAATGAATGACTAATTTATATGTGTATACACAAGCCGAATGGCGGTACTAATCTTACTAATATAAAGAAAAGAGGTGTTTCTGGTGTGTGACCAAAAATCTCAATCGACAATGATATTACAAATATACCCCTCCGGGTTTTTGTTTCAGTGTGAAATTGTCGTAAATGTTTTAGAACTTCAAGGTCATATTCGACTTCAATCTTCCAACCGTGTTTTTGTTTCATCTCCAACTTAATTCTAAAGCTCTGGGAGAAAACCAGCGAGGAGACAGAGAAAATCACCACCACCATCTACCTCCTTCAATTTCATCCTCTTTCACCGCCATCACCACCACCACCACCACCATCTTCTTCGTTCTTCTTTTCTCTTCATTTCCCTAGGTTTAGCGTTTTGAATTGATGTTCTAACCTGCAACCCTAAATACCAGATTAGGTAAACTTTCTTCTCCTTTCAATTAAACCTTCGACTATAGCTTCGATTGTATTATCTACCGATTTCGATTTTAAATTCACATTGAAACAAAATTTCAGTTTAAGCTAACAACAAATTTATAGCTAAGTAAATTAAATTTAAATTTTTTGATTTGATTGGTTTGTAGATGAATAACGTCGAAGCCCAAGACTTAGAGTTTGGAATTGATATTCTAACCTGCAACCCTAAATACCTGGGTAAAAATTTCTTCTTTCTTCTCACAATTAAACATTCAATTTTGGTTTTGTAATAATTTCAGTTATAATTTCAATGTTATTATCTTCCCAATTTCGATTTTAACTTCACTTAGAAAGAGAATTTCAGTTTTACTAAGCAACAAATTTATAGCTAAGTAAATTGAATTTCAACTTTTTGGTTTGTGGATGGATCACGTCGAAGCCTAAGACTTATGGAGCTAGCTCGAATTGTAGAGCAAGCCGAGAGTGATGCAGACAAAAAAAAAGCCATTGCGGAATGCTCAGTATAAAGCGAAACAAGAGAAAATGTCAGACGATGAAAGAAAGGCATTGAAGGAAGATGTCGTCTTGCTTATCGCAATCGATTCGGAGCCAGTACAAGTTGTAAGCTTACCAATTCTGTAATGCTCATCCCATAATTTGGTTAATTTGAAGTCATGATATATGTGAAGTCATAATTTGGTTAATTTGACACAATCAAATAGAATGAGTAGCATTTCAGCCCTTTCTACTTCTCGCAAAACCGCGAATGTAATCATTTGATCTTGAAACACACCACTACTAATTTTCTCTTTAATTATTACCTCTCTCACCCAGTCACCCTCAGTAACTATGTCTTTCTTTAATAACTACGTCATTATGTTTTCATTCCCGTAGTGTTTTAGTCTTTCTTAGTAGCTGCTTCTTTAGTAGAATAAATTTTGAGACCATTCCATACCAAAAATGTACAGTATTATGTCAGTGATTTTCATGTTTTGATTATAAGAATTTTGTTTCGGTTGAAAAGCCACATTCGATAGTGAAATTCATTGATGATATGTATTATGTTTTGGGTTTTTAGTACGTTGATCATTTTTGTTATTTTTAAAACACAGGTGCACAACTCTTTAACTTGCATTAGCTTTATAGTCACATTGCTTACATCAGACTTAGAGATATTTCTTTTCGTAATCCGTTCAAGTTGATGCATCTACTATAAGCAGGTCAGATTAACACTTCAGATTGTTTCAATTTTGCACTTCAAATTTATATTCAATGTTTGAAAGGGAAAAAATAATTGCAATCGGATCAAGGTTACAGGTACATTTCAGAGTTCATGTTAAGTTGTTAACTCTACCAAGGATTAACTTTCTCAACATTACCTGTTTTAGTAAATTCCCTAGAAAATATCGTTGTTTGATGTTTTATTCAAATATTTCTATGTACCTGTTCATGAAAGATTAATGGGTTTGTCTGCTTTTGAAAATTAGTGTGGTTGTTGTTGGCGGTGAGTCGTGGTGGTGATTAATTGTGAGCAGAAATGATGGGAGAATCTGAGATAGAATTGTTGAAGGTTAGAAACATGTTTCCAATTGTGATTTGTATACCTGAGAACTAATGTTTTCTCAATATCAATATTTTGAAGTTGAGTCTAATGATGTGCAAAATGCATCGTTTGAGTTGGTAGCAATCAAGTCTGTGGTAAGTTGAAATTTCTATGAACAGAAAGTCTACTGATAGTTCATATGAGTATGTGTGATTGCATATCTGTTTGTACTTTTAAGTATGAGGTCGGAGTGTTGTAATTTTTTAAAACATTGAAGGTCCTGAACTGCCACAGTAACAGCTAATAACTGTCTAAGTCCTATAAAATGTAAACTGTCAATGACGAGCCAAATGAGTTGATGTTAAGGAATTAGTTGTTTCTCGCTATTTGACTTTCATGGATGATCTGGTGGACACATTGCACAACAAGATTCATCATGTGTCTTTACAGCTTCTGAAATTGTAGTCTTCCTTATTTTCCATCCCAATTTTATGTCTGGATGGAAAGTTACTTGATCAGCATTTGACATTATGAATGCATCCAAAAATTATCCTCAGATTTATTGGTTTCCTGGCATTGTTTTTCTTCTCAAACGAATACAGCCAAAATTATTCTCAGTTTATTAGCTTTCTGGCATTGTGTTTCTTCTCTAACATTGAATGTCATTTTGACAGATTATCCGGGAAAAAAGACTTGAGATGTACAAAAAGGATTTGTGTGTTTTCCTTATCATTTACTTCTTATTTTGTTTCAGTTATAGCTGTATATGAGAAAACTAGACATTGACGCGTACCTTTTTATGTTCTCTTCAAGAGTGCAGTTCAGAAGCTAGAGGCGGTAATACTAACATGAAAGATCGGGTAATCGGTATGGTTCAACAACCTGGTAGTTGCTTAATGTTGTGGACAAGTGAGTTTGGGACAGTTCATTGTTGCTGAAAAAGAGCAAGGTGTAGATGCTTCTAAGGATGCCAAATGATAAAATAAAGTATTCAGTATTTGCTGGCATATGGCTTATGGAGATATTGCCATTATCATTTGGTTTTTGTTTATCAATTTTGTACTATGAGATATTATCAAATTCAGGTTTGGGTATGCCAGGTAGTTTATATAGATTGTTTATGGGAATATATTGAAAATTCTTAGGCAATGTGATTCTTTTGGAAATTACCAATTAGTTGGTGGTATTGATTTAAGTGTATCCATGGTGTCAGAAAAATTGTTGGCGGGAGTGTTAAGAATGGTTCACTGAGTTACAGGTCTTGAAATGGGACGGCAGGCGCATCGCGTGCGTGTTATACTAGTGATGCATAAATAAAACTTGGATCGATCTGATCTATTAAATAACACATGATCATCCTTCTAACTTTCTTCACTAATCATTGACTTCATTGGTTAGAAACTTATTTTATTTATAAATTTTTTTTAATGTTAATGAATTTCAAACTCAGGTCTTTGGTATCGTCACAGAAAAGTTATACCACCGTACTACAGTGACATCAACAATTAAATGAAACTTAAAAGGATCTAATGACATGTTTAGAGTGACATTCGGTTGACATTTCGGCGTCATTTGTCGTATGAAACTCAACCGACAATGAATTTGAAGCTAATTTTATGATCACATGTTCCTCTTATATATATATATATATATTCCTCCCAAAAATAAGTACTTTTCGGGACGTTCGGGATGTATAAGGTCACCATCTACCACTTCTAATTTCAACCGTCGAAGATTAATAGTTGAAATTAAAATTTCTAAATGATTTCCATAAAAGAATTAACTATGTCATTGGATCAACAAAGTCCATAACAAAAGGCTTAATATGTCAAATGCAATCTCTTACAAATGTTAAGAGTTGCATCTAGATCAATTGTCATAAACTGAAAACAAAATGGTTTAAAGGAACCTCTACAATCCCCGGTACGTCTATCACTTGTTAGCAACAGCTTTGGCATTCTTCAGGGCAAAAAAAAAGACTCCCAGGATAAGGGGATTTACTTTTTGGTAATTTAGACAAAATAAAACACATTATGATACGCAAGTTATACTAGTTAGTTATCAGCAACAAGCTTACAAGTGAAATATACAATTCGTTATATATAGTAAAATTTGGTTACACCGAAAAATGCACGTAACATTCTTTTACTAGATTGTCTTCCTACCTTTTCTATGATATGCTTGTGATTCAAGTGTGGTCAGGAGACTCTACCTATGGACTCCATGCACCCTATGTACTTGGTTTGGATGGAACCTCCATCACCAGTAGTTTTAACCAACTGAACGATCTTGGTTTGCAATTCTGCGTTTCTAATATCAAAAATAAATGAATTGGGTGGCAAAAATTTGTATATTGAATAGAACTTTCCTAGTCTATAATCAGTAATATTTTTCAAGTCTAACAGTTCATCGTTTATTCCTCCTCCTTGGATACATGGAATATCGTTTATTCCTCCTCCTTGGATACATGGAATATTGCCAAACACTACTGGTAACTCTTCAGTTAAAGATCTTAGGATGGATGTTTTGTCCCTAACTGCGAACTGAAATACACACTTTTACCCTAGAATTGGTTTGTTGCTTCCCATAGAATTTGACAAGATTTCACCGTCTTATTTTCCTCTGAACCAACAATTTTGTCTAATAGAAAAAAATTCATCACATTCCAGAATTGACTCTTTTTCTACTCCCTCCGTCCTAATTTAGATGCCAAAATAGGATTTTGCACAAAGATTAAGAAACACAAAGAGAATAGTTTTTTTTTCCACAATTACCCTAGGTTAGTATTTAATGTTCCCAGTTTTAGATGTCTAGGTTTTTGTTGTTTTGTTGGAAAAATTCAAATTAGAAGAAATATATAGAGAAAAGTATTTAAGAGTGTGTCTTGAAAATTGAAATACACAATTCTCCAAATTATGGCATGATTCCAAGTTAGGGGCAAATCAGGATAAAAGGTGGAAAAATATGAAGTATAGCAAGTATTCTAGGACAAAAAAAATCCTCAATTTTAGCATCTAAACTAGGACGGAGGGAGTACAATGCAATCTGCTCTTCACTAAGACTTTCTCCTTTAGTCAGTTCTCTAATTTTAGCATCAAGTGAAATAAAAGCAGCAAAGCTACCCTTTATATTTATGCTTTTACTAGCTTTATCCCCATCCTTGCCTACATAGAAAAAGGAAAAAAGTAAATGCTAATGAACTCTAACCATAAACCATCTATGATAGTGATATACACTATGAACTCATATTTTATTAAAAAAATGGCAACACTTAAGATTTCATTGAACATAATGAAGTCCAATACCTAAGAAGTTCAGAGTTTTATCAAATACAATGAACTCCATCTACACAAGCATGAACAAGACATGATAGTTCACCAAACATGATGAACTCCTATAATAAAAAAAACTAAAAAATCAGGAATTCATCAAAAAGGATGAACTCTACACAAGCATGACCAAGACATGATTGTTCACCAAATAGGATGAAATCCTATAAAAAATAACTAGGAAGTCATGTTTTCATCAAAAATGATGAACTCCATCTACACAAGCATGATCGAGGCCTGATAGTTCACCAAACAGATTGAACTTCTATAAAAAACAACAACTAGAAAGTCATGTTTTCATCAAAAATGATGAACTCCATCTACACAAGTATGACCAAGGCCTGATAGTTCAGCAAACAAAATGAACTCATATAAGAAAACAACTAGGAAGTCAGGAGTTCATCAAAAAGGATGAACTCCATATACATAAGTGTGACCACCTCATGAGAGTTCATCAAAGAATATGAACTCCGAAAACAAAACAACTAGGAAGACATAGTTCATCAGATAGGATGAACTCCATCTACATAAGCATGACCAACGCCTAAGAGTTCACCAAAGAGGATGAACTCCGACAACAAAATAACTAGGAAGTACAGAGTTCATCAAAGAGGATGAGATCCATCTATATAAGCATGACCAACGTCTGAGAGTTCATCAAAGAGGATGAACTTCGACAAAAAAAAAACACTAGGAAGTACAGAGTTCACCAACGAGGATGAACTCCATCTATATAAGCATGACCATCACCTGAGAGTTCACCAAACAGGATGAACTCCGACAACAAAAGAAGTAGGAACTTCAAAGCTCATCAAAGAAGATGAACTCTATCTACATAAGCATGACCAACACCTAAAGATTTTACCAAACAGGTTGAACAATAACAATGAACAATTAATATAAACATGATGAACATGCATTTCAATATCAGAAGAACATGCATTCGAAGATAAAAATAAACTTTCCAGAATCTTAGATATGAGATTAGGGTAAGTTTATGTTTTGTATCGTACCTTTAATTTCTTCAAGATCTTGGTCCAATAATGTTTGCACAGTTGCTTCTTCTTCAACTACAACTAATTGCTTGTCTTTATCTGATTTATGTGATTTCCTTTTTGATTTCGTCATGAGAGTTTTATTGAAGTTTCTTTTGGTTGATTTTTTTGACAAAATTTGGTATAATTTTTGCGTTTAGTTGTTTTTTAGGGTTTGATTAGTCGATCGAGTATATTCATGTTTTTCTCTCCGACTCTGAAAGGAAGATAGGAATAAATGAAGAGAAACGTTTTCCTGATTTAAGAGGATTTGAAGAGAATATGAGAAGATAGACGGTTTTTGTGATTTAAGACGGTAACAGTTACAAAAGGTTATTTTAGTCCATTTAACATTTTCAAGACCAAACTGCACTACCGACTTCTCCGGTGGACCAAACTGTTGCGGGTCAGGCGAGAAAACTTAATTTAGTTTGTATGACTTGATTTCCACCAAGAAACACTAATAAATTTCCGATGACGTTAAGAAAGGATGATGAATATAGAATAGAAAGTAACAGAAAACTTATGATTATTCTTTTTATATTTTGATAGCGGTCAATCCCACGTACTTATTGTACTTGTAGTCAAGGAGACATCAATTAGAGATCTATTCCACTGCTGCTACCTAAAATTCGACATTTTTATAAAAAAAAAATCCGTTTTTTCTCCTCAGGAATTCAATTCAATTTTTTAAAAATAGCCAACAAAAACTTGGCGAAATTGCATAGAAAATTTGTTTCAACAATGGGAATTAGTGTATTTAATACTAAACGGTGTACCCCGTCTTATGCCCATGCACAAGCTGGTGCTTTGAAATCTCTAAATGTAGCAAAGACAATTGAATCAGGAGCTACTTTAATCGGCAAGGAACCATCAACGAGAAAAGGTTTCATCGGAGGAATGTCCAATCTCTCTGTAAGTACCAACGGAAACCCATTTAGTAGCATGACTTCACTCTGAATACAACCACCTTTGGCTGTTAAATGATACTCTTCTCTGAGTTTTACACCTTCTGGTTGCGCCAATGGGTACAAATTCACGTCGCTCTCAACGGAAACATTGAATGCAGTACAGTTGGACATATTGATCAATAGTATTGTAATACCTGGCTGTAAATCAGCAGATTAAACTCATATTAGAAGTTAAAATATAGAGCTAGAAAGAGAGAAATGAAACTTTCATTTCTTTTAGCTAGAGCCATACCTTCATCTTAGAACAATGAGAATAAGCTCGCAAGTATGGAGAGCCATTGTGAGTCGTCGATAGTACGCTCTTTCCCATTAATCGGTGCCAAAGAAGTGCGCTGGTTAAGAAAATAACAACTTTGTGGATTCAGAAATTTGCTATGAAATGAGCATTGATGAATTACATGTGCAATAGACAGCAATAAAGACTTACCTATAGTAATCTGGATTTGGAACCATAGTTGTGGCATTGAGAAGACCGTAGTTCCCACCGACTAAAGTTTGTCTGCAAAAGACTTTATTGTTGAAGGCCGAGGCCATCCCGAGCTGATCTAAGTACCTATGAGTCAAACCAATAAAACGAGTTATGTATTAAGACTGAAACTTTTGTTACTAGAGAGTAAAAAACAAGGAATCGGACGATAAAGGTTTTCATTTCGCACCAGAAGCTATTAACAAATGTATGAGAGACTGTTTTTCCACCGCTGTTATATGCACCACCAGATTCTCCAACCCAAGCCGATGCCCATGGACCAAATATCTGAAGGGTTGTCTCAAGGTCCTTGTATGTTTGAGCCACCTTATCAAGAAACAATGGGTCTCGGATATAGTGAATTAAATTAGGATTTACACCTGTGACATGAAACAATCCACAAATGAAACACCGAAAATCCACATGTACATTTGCATTATGCAAAACCTCTCCAAGAATAATATGAAGACGAGTGCGTGTACCTGAACCGAGATTGTAGATATGGTGAGTTACCACATCTATGACATTAGGTCCTGATTTCTGCAGGAAGGAAGAAAACCATTTCTCGTCGTAAAACCCTGCCGGACCCAACAGTTTCGGCTGTATTTTAAAACGCCGGTAGAGTTTGTTAAGCAGTTTCTTGAGCCTAATGACATCTTCCGCGTATTGCCTAGCATCTACTCGTGCAGAAACGCCGCTTCCACAAAGTTCATGTCCTATATGGATCATGGAAGTAAAAGTCAGTTCAACATATATACTAAGAACCACATTACAGTCTGCTATTATCCTTACCGAATTCCCACGAATCGATCTTGTATCCTTTGAAGATAGTGTAGTTAACGAAATCACGAGCATTTATCGAGTCCCAGTGACCGTCATAGAGACCATATGCAGTTAACCTTTTCCTCCCGTAAAGCGCATCTATTCCAAATGTTACTAATGCTCTGCAACAGTTGCAAGCTTAGACAAAGACGATGGAAGATAACAAGTGAATAATAAGAAATTACCCTGTGTCAGCCATCAGGGCATTGATTTGATCCCATCTTTCCATGGTAAGACATCCATCAGCGAAACCGAAGAAACCGTTCGTGCTATTTTCTAAGTTGTTGCATGTCTTTACTGTTTTTCCTACTTTGTACAAGACTTGATCTTGCATCGAACCTCCGATACGGATTCTCAAGGCCTTAAAAGCTGTAATTCAGTAAAAGCTCCAGAGTTATAATTTTCGTACAAGTTTTTAGTTTTGAAGCTAAACCAAGGGTTTTAATCAACTTACCTTTGATAGCATTGGAAAGAATTGGATTATTCAAATTCTGTAAAAGTTAAAATACATGCATTCAGAAAATTATGAAATGTATAAGAAAAGCAGATGAAAATAGCTCAAAGAAATTGGAAGTTATATACCAGGTTCATGATGCCAGATTTTCCCCATGGACATTGACCATAGTAACATTTTGCTTCTGGCCACCAATCAAGAGTTGCGCATATAAAGTTATCATCTGTTGTACCAATGGATGTCACACCTTTTACAGTAACTTTAACATCATCACCTAAAACCAACGGAAATCGAGATACCAGTAATGAAAATAGAAGGATTCTGAAACCCGTTAACACAGCCATGGCATAAAATCTGGAAATTAAGAAACAAAATGTGGAAACAAAGAAGGGAAGAAGAAGATGAACAAACATTTATAGGTAAAGAGTAACCAATAAAGAGAAAAGGTGAGATAAGTAAGATAACCAGAGTCCATGACATATCTGTTAAAGAGTTTGTTTTGATTGAAGTATGAAGTTGTTAGGGTTTAGGTTATCATTTAGCGTTTTCCTTCCTTGTCATTCTATTATTACAGTTGCACTACTAAAGTTTTACCTTTTAGTTTCATAGTATTTGGTGTCAGTTATGTTCAGTTTCACTTGTTTCGCATTGGAGTGACCATAAAGAAGAATATGCAAGATTAATCTACGTTCCAGGTAAATAGATAAGTATCCAAATTTTCTGTTTGTATGGTGCTCTGGGTTGTGTTCTTTGTCCTGCAACTTGTTATAGTGGTATTAGTTCTGTCCTTGACAGGACCCGGCTCCGGATCTTATTATTGCTCCTAACGCTGGATTGCTGCTTATCCTAGCTAGCTGGTTACCCACCATTGTATGTCTTCTTTACCATAGCAAAATTGCATTCTAGTCTTAGGAATTGGTTTCTCCTCTTTATGTGGAATTTCTTTTTGCGAGATTCTTAGCACCATATAATATAAAAAATCCAAGGAGTCAATTAAGAGATGAACGTGCCAGTTATATTTTCTGACTACTGCGAAGAAGCTGCACATCTTGCTGCCTCTTGCATTGGCACTGTAACCAAATGCCCTCTAACTGACTTCAATTGCAGATTCAATTAACCCATTCAGGCAACCGATGGCGGTGGAAGATTGTGTTTTTTACCTTGCTTGCTATTCAAATTGCGTACTTTTTGGGATGTCAGGTAAAAATTCCACTCAAGAGACAAAACGGAAAACTGAGGACTCAAATCGGTTAAGGTTATCTGAGAAAAGGGTCATTAAACTCTTTTTATCGTCCCACAAACAGACTGATGATTGCTAAATTTTCTTACACACCATCGAGGAACTGAGCTCTATGCTAGCAAGAGTCTCATATAAAAAACATACTAGACGGCTGGGCACACCATTCAAGGAGCAACTTAAAACAAGACAACCTGATCTTCAGCTTTATGTCGACTAATTTGTAGCTAAATTTTCTGGAAATTTCGAATCATTCATTACAGTTACATCTAGGAAAGTTGGGCATGAGTGACCCCAGATAAAGGTGCAGGGTTATCTTTCCTGTACTTTTCTTTTTGAGATGCACTAACCTAGAATGAGAGTCGGTTGATTTAACTTCAATAGTTTTAAAACTCAGGCAGTATTTTTCTCATGTCTAGTTTTTTTTTTTTTTTTTTACCTTGCATTTCTGTTTCTCATACACTGTTTCATCCAAATTGATCTCAGTTCACAACAAATAATATGATAAACTGAGAAAGGAGATACATGGGCAGATAAATGGCTGACATTTTACATGCTAATGTATTCTAATGTTGCAAGATAGACCTTCAAAATTTGTAAGAGCCTAAGTTCAAGCACTTCGACCTCTCCAGCTATAACCAAATTTCTGTATACCTTACGACCTGCAGGGCTAGATCCAAAATTGCAGGTCCATTGAGCCATTATCTGTTTGTAGCCGACTTCAGTTGATCATATGAAAGCTGCAATCTGTGTCTTTCTTCGAGATTCATGTTAAGTTCATTCGATGACTGCGTTTACAAATAACCACTCTTTCAGTAACATTCAAAAGGTTGCCGTTGTTATAAACATCAAATGCAAATATATAATGCTGGAGAGACCTGTGTATTATCATACCCAATTTAGGGCTTACCTGTAGAGAGAGCAAGTTCTGCAAAATATATGTCATCTCTGCCTTACATGAAGACAGGGCTCGCCTGAGTTTCACATCCCCACGCATAAATATAAGG
The DNA here is from genome assembly GCF_003573695.1 of Papaver somniferum. Classification (NCBI taxonomy): domain Eukaryota; kingdom Viridiplantae; phylum Streptophyta; class Magnoliopsida; order Ranunculales; family Papaveraceae; genus Papaver; species Papaver somniferum. The sequence continues at coordinate 65,746,112 of NC_039362.1, forward strand.
ATAGAAGTGATTGCACTTATTCTGTTTGCCCGGTCAAATACCGGTTCATTGCATTGATGTGCTATTAAGGATCCCATCAAGTTCAAGACGAGACTTAAAAGTCTGCCACTCCTATCAAACAGGAAAAAGCAAGGTACAAAATAATATTGGCATATCCGCATCTGATCTTTGTCATTAGACTCATCGTAATCGACATCATCATTATCTTCTGGAATATACTGCAAAATTTAAAGCATCTAGGATATGAGAATCAGATATTCATTCTTTCTTTGACAAAATATGAACAGAAGGTAGTTGAAAGAAAAGAGAAGAATAGAGGAGATAACAGCGTAACTTTATAAGTATATCATCACTGGTGAACCAGAATGATAGAAAAAGAGAGAATATTTTCTTTTTAGAGTGCAAATAATATGTGAAGAGGCAAATGCAATCAGGAAATTTAGAGAACAATAAATTGAGAAATTGAAAGAAGACAGGATACTTACGGAAGCAGCATCAAGCAGGTATTGCAACAGAGAGTTGGCTAAATTGCAAATACTCTGCTCAGGGAGTATTGTTGGTTTGGAATCCAGTAGAACAAGTAATCTGAGCATGGCACGCTTGTTGTCTAACGGTGGGTTTAGAGACTGTAGGTCAAACAGTGACTGCGTGAGAGAGTAATCCAATATTTTTTTACAGGACATATATTGAGAAAAGCAGTAGTAACATTCATGCTCTCTGTTCTGATCGATCGGACTTGGATTCGTACAGATTGAAAAGAAACAAAGGTGAAAAAAGAGTTTACTCCTCACCAACTCAGAGACCATAATCCTCTGTAGCATCTGCAGAATTGTAGCATCATCACCTATGTGAGACAAGCAGGAACACACAACGTCTGTCACAGCCTTAACTGTTCGATAATGGGCAGCGTTCTTCTTATTGTTTGCGGCACATTCTGAATTTTCTGCCAAGTTCAGATTAACTTGTCAAAATGGATGCAAGAAGAGAATCAAAGGACATCTGTAAGCTCATGCATCCATTTTCTCCATGGCAAACCCCTATCCATTATAGAAACAAAAGAGAAAAGCAAATGTGCAACTAGGGTACTCAGTGGAGGGAGGTCTTTACATCTGATCTCTCAGTTAATTGAATTGATATTTTTAAAACGATAAACAATTTCCCACTTCCGTGCAATATCTTGTTTTCTGATGAAAGGAGACATTTACGAAATTAATAAAATGTAATGCTGGTGTTACCTGGGGTAATTGTAAAGCGTGTCAGCAAAGTGACACAGAAACTGATATAGTCCGCAATCTGGATGTGCCCGGCTTTATGGGATGAGTCAAGCACTTCTATGATCCGAAATAAGACAAATGGTTCCAAAGTGTTACCTGCTTCCATATAGAAAGAAAAGAAGTGAGGATATATTTCCAAAAACAATCCAAATGGAACTTCAAGAAAATTCAAAACAATTGAGTACTCACATAGACAACAAGAAGCTAATGACCGAAGCAGAAGTGGATCCAAACTGGAGAAATAATACAAAGAAGAAACAGCAAGTTCCTGGCAATCTCTAGGAAGCTTTACAAAAGGACCATTGTGCATAGCTCCTGTGGTAAGGACGTAAATGAACATGACAGAAGATGATATGCTTTCAACTTATGTTAATTAATATGTGCTGATTAGTACCTTCAGTTTGAGGAGTACTGTAGAACTCTGTTAACGATTTTTGCAAGTTATCATATCCCGAAGCAAGGGATGGGTTTATTGGAGCACATTGTCCTAGACGAAGAAGAAGATGCAAAATAACCTACAAGTAGCATCCTCATTTTAATGTTAATAAAGAAGATAAAGCTTTTCATTAATCAACATGGAACTAAACAAAAACTATCCTTTTCAATATAGCATTGAGGGCAGATCCGAATGCGCACCTTAGAAGATGAAGGGTGTCCATCACCTAACTGGACCAGCAAATGAGGAAGCTCTTGTATCCAACTAATCTGAAAGTCTAATATCTCCCACTCACTTGTATCTGCAAACAGTGCAGAGGTGTCCCTGTTTGACTTGAAGAAAAGAACAGTGCAGAGGTTTAGGGCATTGCATGAAATGGACATGAAAAAAAACGTGATGTACAGATGATTAAAGATGACTATACAAATATGACATCAGAACCAAAGGAAGCAAGCACTTACAGGAAGTAACATTTCTTCGATCGCATTTACACAAGCAACATTGAGTGCAGAATTTGGTTTGCAACCTTTGAATGTGTTAGTAAACGCCTGCAGACAAAGTAGTATAAAAAACACTGTTCTCAGAGGACAACATTATAAGCGACCTTACGTTAAATGAAGGACAAACTGAACGGTCATAAAAATATAACTGCAGCATTGATACTTGAATCTAGAAATCATTTAAGGGTTCCGACAATGTTAGACAAATAAACTTTATTAATAAGATAAAGTCACATCCTTGATCTGGAAAATGATGAGTGACCCCAAAAATTAGTGTGTTTGGAATTGCTTAACAAAGGAAACGAGGAAAAAAAAGGAACAAATGGAAGAGCAGAAAAGATAATAACAGAAAACAGAAGAAAGAAAATCAAACCTGTAGAAGGCGAAATTTCCAATCGCTTTGCACTCGTGATACTAGTCGTGGAATGAATGGAAGCAGCAAAACTGTATTATTTTCCCAGATGGATCTACTAGAACGCGTACTACAACAAATCTGGAAATAGAGAACAGTTGCTAGTTAAAATAATTACGGCAATGCTATGGTAAAATGTATCCTGATTTCCACAAATATTCAAGGAACATGTGAAACATGAACGGGGAACCCAGCCGTAAAAATATCAAAGCAACAAGCTTATCAAATGATTCTGAATCAAACACTAAAATCTATGCTTCTCAGCAATCACTTTGGAAAGGCTATGGTTGCAGCTAGGGTTTTGATATAACAAACTTTGACCAGTAAAAACAAGTCCCACTACTCTGAATCAAAGTTCTTTCATGAGAAAAAATAATCAGTCATAATTGCTCTTGCCGTAATACAATTCTTTATTCAGGTATGTAATCAAGAGTAATTAATTTCTCTTCCATCCACAAATTATTCATAGATAAAAAACTATTGAAGTCCATGGGCCCTAACTAATCTTGAAAACAGGGTTACAAGGATTGGACTCAGGTGAAGCAGAGGAGGTGTGGTCATATTAGACTCATCACAAATTAATAGATAAAAACTAAGTAACTATCCAAGTCCACGGGCACTAACTAATCTTGAAAACCGGGATACAAGGATTGGACTCGAGTGAAGCAGAGGTGTGGTCAGATTAGACTCATAACAAATTATTTACCTGCTCTGATACCGTATTGAAGTTCATGGGCTTGGCTAATCTTGAATACTGGCTTACAACGATAGAACTTCCCAAGGCTTATTAACTGCAGGATCTTAAGCTGCCCATCCAATGTGAGGCTATTATCAGCAATAACTGACACCTATGAAACTTTCGACCTTTCGAAACATAAGCACATACAGGCAGCTCAAATGAGGAATATCCTAATAAGGTTGTTCAAGTAGATAACAGGACTATGTTCAGCTAAATTATATAGAAACCTAAGACCGCAAACATAATTAATTGGCAAGCAAAAGATCAAAACCGGGGATGCCTCCCATCAAGCTAAAACAAGAAAGCTTCCTCTTAACACATGGTAGTAAAGCTTTAAATAATTACAACATTTGAGAGAGATTACGGAAAAAATAGAAAGCAGCAAACCTGTGCAGACAAAGCATTTTCTATGAACACTAGGAACCTTCCACCCAAAATTGCAAGAGGATCGACGGCTTCACTTATGCGCATAAGGGTTTCAGCTATCCCAACGTTCCACACATAATATATCTCATCATCCTACAAAATAGAGGCAGATTAAGCAGCAATAACACCAATGACCCAACAAATGCGGTAATGGTTGTGTAGTACACACAACATTACTAATCCAGCAATCCACATAATGGCAGATATCTCGGCTTTAACTATGACCGATCATGGATCATCTTATTGATAGGGAAAACATATTATGATACAAAAGCATCCACTTTCAGTTACAAGAGCGAGATCCAATTTTCAAAATAAATAAATAATTCATGTAGATCAAAAATAATTCAGGACCATTCTCAAGATAAATTGGAAGTGTATGTCATTCTCCATGTAAAAAAGGACACACCTTTTGTGAAGGCTGATGAATCGGGTCAAGTGGGAAAATTTGCAACAACTTCTTCAATAACATCTGCATTGTAAACTTTCCCAAAACAAACTCGGCTCCTTTAGACATAGAAGGGACAAGAACCTCAAAACCTGTTTCACTGCTACTGTTCCCAAGAATGAAAAATTTAACGGCAAGATCGACGCACTTAAGTACACATGACATACAATCAATTGACTTAACGTCAATTTGCGACATCACACGAACTGAAGAAGTAAGTTCTTGGAAACAATTGTACAAAATTTGCAAAAGGTCTTCTAACGTCGTAACAAGTGAAGCAAATCCTGCACAGAGAGGTGAAAGACTGAATATCTTTATTCCCTATAACTAAAGAAACCCAGAGGTTGTGAGGAACAGCTTGAACATAGAAATCAACATAAGCAGTTCCGTGAACATGCAAACATACTAGTAGTTTCTGTAGGCAAAATATACTTGTATGACCGACTCACTTACCAGCATTCTTCTTAGGTGCCTCAGATTCAAACGCATGCAGTGCTCCACTTGCATTGTTACACTTCTTTAGCAGAAAAGATATTAAAAAAATATATCAATAACAGATGACTGAAATTCAAATACAATTCATAAAGAACAAATGGGTAAACTGGTATTATAACGTACATTTTCGGATGCTGAGCCAATTTCTTTATTGACAAAAGGCAACAATGACAAGCAGTGAACCAATCCACCAAGAGCATTCTTGAGTTTGCCCTTGTCCTCGAAAAATATGTGATTCTTTCGCAAAATATCCCCATAATTCTGAAGAACCTATTAAAGCCAAAAACTCAGTACAGTAACTTATAAACAAAGTCCAACAACAACCCACCAACTAAAAGCTACTCAGATGCTGATAGTTATAGCAGATACAAAGTCAGTGGTAGCTATTTCCAAATATTTGAGAAACATTGTTGAATAACATTAATTTCATACAAACAGTGACAGACCAAAGAAAAGGTTGCGTGACCAAGGCTTTACCAAGGCGAGGTTGGCTTTTATCTTAATCCGATTATGGTAGCTCAATATGTTTTCAAGTTATGTTAAAAGAGAGTGACTCGGAAGTATATATCTACGTGTTTGCTGTTAATATATTGTTAAACATCTAATTGAGAAGTTTTGGTAAGAGGCACATAGACACAAACTTTAAAATAAAAAACCCGGGGAATTTCCTTTGCAGCTGCACAACTTCATTCTTATTAGGATTAGCAAAAGAAGATCTCAACTTTAAGTGAAGTGCTAGATCAACAAGCCATCCTGCCTACACCGCATTTCCGATTATTTTCAAAACAAGCAGCTCACTGGGTTGTGGCCTAAAGGAAAGCAATTGTTGGTTTACAAGAACTCAGAGCAACCAATCCGAATTTCTAAGCCTCCTTCTAAAGTAAAGGAACACGGACACCGTGACAACCTAGCTAATTAAGTCCCAAGAAGATGGCAATCTGACATCGACATGTTTAACCTAAAGTAGACACATTCATCGTCACACAGCCAATTGAATCCAGTAAATAATAACAAGAGTTTACTGAGAAAATGTTCAACATACCTTTTCAGCTGAAGATAAAAATGAAGATGGATAATGCTGGACAACAAGGTCAAAGAATTTAAAAGCCATCAACCGGATATCGATTGCTAAATGTGTCATTGCGTTAAATATGTACGCCATTATCAGGGAAATAAATGGTCCGGATGCATCCTGAAAATAAATAAAAAGCAGAACAAAATTAGTGAATGTTATGTAGAAAATAACTAAGTATGTTATTAATGTCAAGGTGATTATACTTTAGTATCACAAAAAGCATATACATGTACATTACATGTAGGTAAACAAGTCTTTTAACTTACCTCTAGTGAACCAGGGAAAATCACAGTTTTCAGAAGTAGAAATAACGCTTCACGGACCGCTTTATCTTCATCACTTATACGTTCACGAAGCTTTTCAATTATAGCAAATCTATGCACTTTCAACTCATTTGGATATTTAATCGTTAAGTCACCGATACCCACAACCGCATCTTTTTGCCGAAACAAAACAATTTTTTCATATCAGTAAAAACAATTCCACTACTCTATACAAAACCTAAAATGTAGAATACTCAAATATTACCTTTTCGAACTTTGGCATTGTGATGAGATGTCTGCTGAAGCAACTCTTTCAAAGTTAACCCTTTTTTACTCAATGCTAAACCAAGTCTCTCTGATGCCACACTTTGTTCAGGTAAAATAATTGCTGTTTCATATCCGTCAATCAATAACCCATCAACTAAACCATTATCTCTCATATAAATCAATAAAAAAGAATGCATTTTTAAGGAAAAAAAAATCGAGTACCTTTTGATTGGATGTTAGTGTTGGTAGCATTCTTTGCTGGGGGTAATTTTCTTCCAATCTTTCGTTTGAATTTCTGCATAAAAATTCATTGAGAAATATTAATCCAAAGTAATCTCAGAGATACAAAAAAACAATATGGAAAAGGGGTGAAAAAATTCAATTACTTTAAAATCTACACCACGTTTCTGCTGCTTTTTTGATGTGGGTGGTTTCCCCATTGATTAAAAGCTTGGGGTTTCAGAGATGGTTCTGTACTGTAATCGATAGAGTTTTAGTGAAGAAAAACTTGGAGGAGGAAGTAGAAGAGAAAGGAAAGAATCAGGGTTTTTGGTTTTAACTGAAGATGGTTGTACTGTGAAAAGGTTACTATCGGAAGAAGAGGAAACACTTGTAAAACGATGTGAACGGTTGAGCTTAGGTTATAGCATCTCCAACGGTAGGTCAAAAAAATCCTAGGTGGATGTTATTGTTAGACCCCATTTATTTAGATTATATCCCTGGATGTTAATAAGATTATTTATACTAAAACTCATCTCCAGTAGTTAAGTTAAGGTTATACAATGTATTTTAGATTTAGATAAATATTAAAAAAATAATATTTAGCTTGATTCCATATTAAAAATATTTTTTAAAAATAAAATTGATGACATGGAATTAGTTAAGGGTCATCCTGAAGGTGTAGTTAAGACTTTCTTTAACACCTTCACATTTAGTATTTAATCCCTCCTAGTTTGTAGGACCCAACTATTGGAGATGCTTTTATATTAAATGGGGGTCTAAAATCCTATGTGTCATTGAAAAAAAATATTTTCATCCTCTGTTGGAGATGCTCTTAGGGCTTCAATGCCTAAATGGTATAAAATGTAAGTATTAATATTCGTAGGGGTAAATATGAGGAGTAAACAGGGTTCTTCCTGGCTTGATTGGGGTATACCCAAATTAATTGGGATATACCTAATGAGACAAAAGCTAGGTCATTATGAAGTAAAAGAAACCACCCCTTATCCTTATATTTTCTAAGTGCAAAATTGCCTCTCCAATGATTAACACTAATTTAATTGAAATGATTAGATTAGTTAAATTAGTTAGATTAGTTAGTTGATTTACATTAGTGGGTTTGGAAATGATTGAGAGTAGGAAAGAGTATACAGTACTAGAGGAGGGTTTTTGGGTGTGGGGGGGGGGGGGGGGGGGGGGGTTAGGGTTTTTGAGAAATTTGTGATATCAGTGATTCTAATCCTGATTTTGAAGTGGGAGAGTCTTCTAACTTTCCTCCTACAGATGAGTACTTGTATGATGACCTACCAAATCATGATCAAATGGATTACATGCATGATCCTCACTTTTATTTTCCTCAAACTCAAGATGGATATGGACGTGATGAATATCTTGAGCCAAACGTAGAATCCAATGACCCAGAAGAAGAGAATGGAGCTGAAAGTAATCAGGTAGACAACCTACATGGTGAAGATTGTGATTTTTCCATTCAAATGATCGATTTTATTTTATTTTCACTTTTGCTTCCCAGGGTCGGCAAGGTCGACGCTTGTCGATCATGCCGACCTCAAGCGCCGGCGTGGTTTATATTTGAACAACGTGCCGACTTTTCATGAGCAGTACCCGTGTCGGCAAGGTAGAAAATTTGAACCCTGCCGACTTCCAGTTTTTTTGCAACACAGGAGTCGTGATTTGAAAATGCTTACGCCGGCATTGTAGTGGATACGTAGACCCTGCCGACTATATTTCGGTCGGCATTGTTGAATTTTTCTACCATGCCGGGTATTTTATAGTCGGTATGGTTTTATATGTCGACCCTGCCGATTTTGGTAATACATATCAACTAACTTTTGACGTTTTGTAGATTGTTGCATTGGTACCGATGATGGATCAACTTCAATCTCACAATATTAGGGGTCCCGATACTTCCGCACATTACGCTAATAATTTGGAATGAGAGGAAAAAAACGACGTGGTCAATTGGATTGTTGAGAAAGCAAAAGAAAAGATGTGCGTTCTAGTGAAAAATACCCAACAGAAAGATACACGGTTTGAAATGGTATGCGAGTGTTATGGTTCGTCGGACGCAAGTCACAAGAGAAAGGGTTATGTGTATGATAAGAAGACGACTAGGGTGTACAAGACGAAGTCAAAGAAGTGTGGATGCTCATTCAAGATTATATTTTGGAGGAACAAAGAAACCGATAACGTGTGGAGAATGAATAGAGTTGATGTTGGTTGGCATAAACATAAAGATCCGGAAACTCTTGTTGGGCATTGTCAAGTTGCCAAGTTGAAACCGCACGAGTTCGAACAAGTAAGAACAAGTTGGGTAATTAAACCAAGCAAGCTCCTTAGTAAGTTCAAGAGGGATGATGACAAGAATAACCTCTCTTCATTGTCTACAATTTATGCAGGCAAGGAAACTATCAAAAGAATTGAATGGGATGGAAGAAAGGTGATGGAAGAATCGCAGTGGTTAGTACACAAATATAACTACACCGTGAAACACCATGAGTCATCGGAGGGCTTGGTGAATCGTATTTTTCTTGCGCATCCCGATATGATTCAATTGGCGCGTTGCTTTTACCAAGTTTTGTTCATGGATTGTACTTATAAGACGAATAGGTACAACATGCCTTTGTTGAACATTGTAGGACAAACCTCGGATAAGCAATCGTTCACGGTGGCATGGTGTTTTATGGATCGTGAGAAGGATAATAGCTATATTTGGGCATTGGAAACTTTGAAGCTTCTCTACCACGAAGACGAGACTCCCGGGATTATAGTGACCGACAATGAGCAAGCAATAATGAACGTTGTGAGGATAGTTTTTCCAAATGCACAAAATTTGCTTTGCACTTGGCATATACAATTCAATCTTAGAAAGAACTGTAGGAACCATATCCAAAAGCCAAAGGCAAAGAAAGGCATTAAACGTGAAAATGAGGAAGATGGACGTCTTATTAAACTAACTAAAGAGGAGAGGGAGAAAGAGAAAAAGAAAGAAGACGAAGAATGGAAAGAATGTGAGATCAAGTTTGGGTTATTCATGAAAGCGTGGGATAAGGTGGTTTGGTCGATGAGTGTTGCAAGATATGAGATAAACTTGAAGGAGTTCGAGGATGAGTGGGGGACTAATTACCCCAAAGTAGTGGAATATTGAAAGAAACAATGGTTGAGGCCACACAAAGAGAGGTTTGTGTATGCTTTTACTTATGACTATAAATATTTCAAACTTGAATCCACAAGTATGGTAGAGCAAGCTCATGGAAGACTAAAAGGTCTACTTTTCACAAGTCAAAATGGGATTGTAACGGTGCAACATGCTGTCCATGAGTACACTAATAATGATATCAACAAGATAAAAAAGCAATTCCAAGAAAGTAGCTTCCGTAAGTTGAGGGAGTTTAAGGAGGATAATTGGTTGCTTGTTGGTATACATTGCAACGTCTCGCATTAGGCAATACGTTTTATGATGAAACATCTCAAGTTGTATCAAAAGTATGACAAGCTGAGCATTCCTTGTAAGTGCAGGATAATGAAGGCTACCATACTTCCATGTTGTCATATGCTTGGTAGGTATAAAACTCCCATTCCTCTTGAAGATATCGATCCTTATTGGAAGCAACTATCTTTCAAATCGGCTCCAAGAGAAGATCCAGGTGAAGAGTTTGGCGACATGGAACTTGGGATAATAATCCTCGAAAAGTACCGCAAGTTGAATAGGTTGGACAATAAAACTATGAAGCACAAGTTGATGCCGATTGTTTACCCTTTTATGGAAGAACTTCAAGAACCGGCGAAACAAGATCCTTGTGGTAGACCACCTACCACAAAGACGAGGGTGGAACAAAGGGAACAAACTAAAGAGTATTTGAGTACAAAATGTGATCCATCCGGACATGTTTATATCAAGACGCAATACAAGGAGGAGCCGGCTAAAAAGAAAAGAGGTCGTCCGAGGAAAGAAACAACTACACCAACGGTTTCAAACTTGAATCCAAATAGCACTCCACTTCTTGAGAGTCAAGCAAGTGTGTAATTTGTTGGAAAGAAAAGGGGTCGGCCAAGGAAGTATTCAACTACACCAACGGTCTCAAACTTGAATCCAAATGGCACTCTACCTCTTGAGAGTCAAGCAAGCCAAGGGGATGTTGCGAAGAAAAGAGGTCGTCCAAGGAAGGTAGTACAACCGGTATTGCAAGAGTATCGCGTACAACTCCCTCAAATTATTCAAGAGTTTATTATTGGTACCGACGACGTCCCAAAGGATGGAAATTATGGGTTTCACGTTGTCTCGCAACAATTGAGACACCTAAGTGGAGCGGTTGAGGAGAATCTCACCCAATTCCAATACATAAGAAAGAAGATGGACGCCCGACTATAAAAAGACAAGGAGTTTCATATCTCAATGATGCTAGAAGGTTCGATGGAGGAAAAATGTTAGAGCATTGCTCGGTCGAACTCGCATGTGTTGCTATCTCAAGCATGTTTGTCAATGTTAGTGATCAAAACTACAAGTCTTGATTTCTAGCCTATATAGCTAAAGGTCTCGGACTATGATAGAAAGTGTATTTGAGTTCAAGACTCCATAGCAATCATCATACAAGACGAAGGACTACTCAAGGAACTGGTGGATCTTCATCGACTAAAAGGTATGTGGAGACTTGAACTTATCTGTCACTCAAAAGTCTATCTACTCTATATCCTATTCTTGAGACAAAAGTCGTTTTGATATATAGACTTTCATTATACACATCTGCTATTTCGAGCCGAGTGTAACTCGTCTATCTATTTCTCGAAATATGTGTTGGTAAGCTTTCGCTTTAGCCAAATTCATCTTTACCTAGTGACGAATGTCATGTTATGTTTCAATCACTTTGGAAATTGCTCTGACGAAAAATGGTCTGTGAATAACGGCTATATAACGTCCTCTAAGAATGTTTCAATGATTGAAATGAGAGTTTAGATTACATAACCATTGGTAGGATATAAGCATTGTTGTGGAAACACATATATGTATAAGTCCTTATTCCTTGAACCAAAGTTTGCGAACTTTGTCGATCAAGAGAAACGGAATGTGGCGTGATCCAAGTCAGCGAACTCAGTCCGCGAACTGGCGGAAGTTCTCGACCCGAGAATTTCTGCTGGAGTTTGTGAACTCCTTCCGTGAGCTTAAGTCCGTGAAGCCAATCCGCGAACTTGAGCAGGTTATATCTAAAATCGGTTGTTCTTGAACTCATGTTTATATAAACTAAGGAATGCTTTTGAAAATCGTGGCTATAAATTTCACGAACCGATTCGAGTGAATCTAACCGTTTTTGCTTCGATTGTGTCTTGTGTAGTTACATAAGATCTAAGCAATTGAACAACTCTCTAACTAGTTCATTTGAGTCATTTGAACTAGTTATGGTGAAAAACAATATGGTGGATATGAAAGTGATCATATGGCTAACCATTTGGTTAACTATTGTTGAACCAACAAATGTTAATGTTTGGGAACGGTTCGTAAACCCAAAATTGGACATTTCATTGTGTGTAACAAGCTAAGTTTTCGATCCAACGATTGAGAAATATTAGCTTGAATCTAATCAGGTTTTCATCTAACGGTGAATATTGAATGCTTTGTTACCAAGCTAACATTGATTTCAAATCCTGATTTGAAATACTATATAAAGGAGAACTCTAGCAACTGGGAAACCTAATCCCCACACCTTACGTGTGATACTAGTTGCATAGCTAGAGTTGATTCTCCTTTAACCTTTGGTTTCTTCTTATAAAACCAGGTTAACGACTTAAAGACTTCATTGGGATTGTGAAGCCAGACCGATACTACTTTTCTTGTAGTTGTGTGATCTGATCTTGCATCTTCTATCGTTACGAGTACGATTGTAATAGTTGGCTCGATATTTATATCTCTGATAGGCAAGATAGAAAAGTAATTACAAACACTTCGTGTCATCGTTTTTGATTCCACAATATCTTTTTCGTTGCGTCGATTAGGATTATTATGAGGTGATTGATAATACTAGGTTGTTCTTCGGGAATATAAGTCTGGTTTATCAATTGGTTACTATTCAACTTGATTTATCAAAAAACTGAGCAAAACTCGTAGGTATGTTCGTGGGAGACGGATTTATCTATTACCGTAGACTTTTCTGTGTGATACTGATTTGTTTATTAAAGTCTTCGACTTTGGGTCGTATCAACTCTTAGTTGTGGGTGGTATCAGCTAAGGGAATCAAGTACGTAGCATCCTACTGGGATCAGAGACGTAGGAGCATAACTGTACCTTGGATCAGTGTGAGATTGATTGGGGTTCAACTACAGTCCAGACCGAAGTTAGTTTGGAGTAGGCTAGTGTCTGTAGAGGCTTAATACAGTGTGTGTTCAATTTGGACTAGGTCCCAGGGTTTTTCTGCATTTGCGGTTTCCTTGTTAACAAAATTCTGGTGTCTGTGTTATTTCTTTTCTGCATTATATTTTGTTATATAATTGAAATATCACAGGTTGTGCGTTGTTCAATCAATTAGAATATCCGACCTTTTGGTCGTTGATTTAAATTGATTGACACTTGGATATTGGTCTTTGGTACCATCCAAGTTATCTCTCTAGTATTTGATAAAGACTCGCAGATTTCTATTTGCTTGAGTATATATCAAATCGAGAGATTGAGATATAAACTCTTTGATATACTTTTTATCTAGATTGAGTCTGACTGTCTAGTTGATTTTCTAGAAAGTATACTGGAGTTTGTCCATACATATTGCTAAGCGAAATATTGGGTGTGGTTGTTGTACCCCCATCTTTTCAATTGGTATCATAGCAGGCAAACACGTTCAAGACCTTACAAGTCTTTGTTTGTGGCAATCTGAGTCTGAGGACAGAATCTTTTCTATGCATACCAAGATGTCTTCTAAAGCTTTTAACTATGCCAAATGTCTTGGGTATACCTCAAAGGATTACTCCTTAGATGATTCTTCCCAATTCCGAGGTAAGAAGATTGTTCCATCTTGTGATGACATATCTCTTTCTGATGAGACATTGGGCACTATGGCAAAAGCTGAAATGAAGCTCACCAGAATTTCAAAAAATTCTACTGAGATCATTGATTTTCAGGATCATGATCAGCTCATTGATGAATTTGAAAAGTCTCTTGATCGAGAACATGAACTTTATAGCATCATTGATTCCTTCTCTAAGAATATTGATAAACTTCTCCAAGAAACTACTCTACAGCGTGAAAAGATTAGTATTCTTGAGGATATAGTTAAGGAAGACTCAATTAGAGAGAAACGTTTGATCGAGACGTATTCATTAGAGCTTAACAGGCTTTGTGTCGAAAAAGAGAAACTAGAAGCATCCCTTACTCTAGCCAATAAACAGTGCAGATCCTTGGAAAAGGAAAACTATGTCTTAAGGAGTAATTCTTCTGTAGAAACTAATTCTCATGGATTGCAATACATGAAGGATCCTCCATAAGAAGTTTGTGTCAAGAAAGGTTTACATAACTTGCAATCTTCTTATATGGATATGAAGTTAAAACAGGTGTCGTTTGTTGCTTCTCCTCCACGAACCTGGACTTTCTGTGGGAAAAAGAATCACTATGATATCCATTGTTTTGCCAGGAGGAAACAAATTTCTAAACTTCATAATTTGCTTCTTTCCACTGTCAATGGAACATATAGTCAGTTGACTCTGCAGTGAATTTCATGCCCACAGAAAACCATAAGTCTTATAAATATGATCTCTTTCCTAGAAATCATCACAGAGTTCAAATGCGTTCTAGTGGTATAAATTCTTGTGCTGCCGATAAAAGCATTCCCTGTGTTTATAAGACTGGTTCTAGTAAATCTAAGTCTAGAAAATGGATTCCTATCTATTATGATCCTCTTGAACCAGTTGCAAGAGGTCCTAGATTTAGTCCTCAGAAAAAACCTTCTGACGGATATGTTAAACACACCATGTCTTACTCTTCTGGGATGAAAGACAACCAAAGAAAGGCGAAGAACACAAAGATCAAATTGTCATATGATATATACAGCTCCTTTCTCGATGATCATAGTGGGGTTAAATTCCACTCTACCACCTGACTTCAGGTATTCTTTTCCTTGTTTCTTACTTGAGAGGTGCAAGGAAATTTATTGAGAAATCCTCAAGTATGTTGTATATTATTTTAGTTTCTGTTTTTTGTGCGAGTTTTTTTGCTAACAGTCCACAAACGTCTGCATCCTCCTCTTGAGATTTCTTAGGGTTTCCAAAAAACAAGAGTTTCCTTCTCTTGTTTACATACACATATATATTACTCTATATTGTGTCTCTCCATCCCTACCAAAAAAAATATATATGGAGAACTCTGCAAAATCTCAAGAGATTGTGCATCTTGATATGGAGGAAGACGCTCAAGGACGTGAGTCAATTCAAGAGCTGGTTCTAAAGAAGATGCTTGAAAGAAAGGATCACAACTCCTGGATTGATGATTCTGTCAAGGATTTGATTCGTGTTCAGAACGATTCAAAGGTCGAGTTTGCAAATCTTCAACTGCAAATAAACCAACTCTTGGATGGTCAGGCCAGAATCCTTGCTAATCAGAATATTTTGATACGGAATCAAAAGAAGCTCATCATGGACTGCACCAAGGCTAGACATCTTGCTCGGGTTGTTGATCGCAAAGTTAGTGTTCTAACTCACGAACATGATGTGTCCACGGTCAAGAGAATAAAGGAAATCAGTGATACCTTCTTTGATGGATTCATTGAAAGATATGAAGTTCTCAACGAACTTTGATTTTCTCCTTTATTTACCTAGTAAATCTTCTATTTTATTTGTATTCTATTAGAAGAATAACTAGAGTTTTGAATAGCCATTATTGTTATTACACGTAGCTATGTCTAACATTTTCATCTTCATGTTTTTAGATTTATTGGTTTAAATTCTAAATTTGTTTGGAAGATGATTTTTGTAGTATTAATCTTTATGATTTTATATATTACAATATTGTTATGGGATGTGTGTGTTTACGTCCGTGAACTTGACCGTCCCATATCTTGTCAAAAGTAAAGTCTTTCGAATGTCGATATTCATATGTTGATAAAAGAATGAATGCACTTTTGAAAAATACAAAAGTTAAGCCTATATTGTCAATTTTTGATGGAAGATAGGTTAAAATCTTTTGTTTGCAAGGATTATGTCTATTAAATATCGTTATGCAAATAGTGATGGAAAATAGAATCAATCCTTGTGTATTCCGCAATAATTGATCTTCCCTGATCCATATTTTATGTATTAATGTGAGGCTCCATGAAATGTCTTATGTTGAGCATTGAACGACCAAGTTGATTATTTTCATGATTATCTATGTTGTTGTTCTGTAAGGTACTTTATGTCGAGCATATTCAACTAAATTGATCATCTTGTTTGGTTATTTAGTTGTTGCTCCATAATTTTTCTTATGTCGAGCACGACCAATTAAATTGATTACTTTTGTGATTAGTTTGATTGTGTATTTCGATTAGATTAATTATGGGTTCTCTTGTGATTAATCTAATTGTATATTTTGAGTCTCCATAAGTTCACATATGTTGAGCATTTGTCGATTAAATTAATCATGGGTTCTCTTGTGGTTAGTTTAATTGAATATTTTGGATTCAAATACATACTTGTATGTGATTTGTTATGTCCAAAAAATCCTTTTTTCTTTCGAAATTAAGGTCACTCTTGTTGTTCTTTCGGGAATGACATTATATGGGGGAGAGTTCTTTTGAACTTGTGCTTAATTGCCAAAACTTTGTGGGGACTGCAGTTGTGGAATATTATAGGGGTTATCTTGTATCTTTACAAACTCCTTGATGAATGCATTTAGCTTCGGCTTTATGATTGCATCTAAATAAGATGATATACTTTTGCTTTCTTTTGGTCAAGAAATGTCTCTTTCAGAAATTTCATTAGGATCCCGTTCTTGTACCTTTGCCCATTTTATTGACAAAAAGGGGGAGAATTAATATGTAGTTCCCACTAAAAATACATATGGTTTTCGGATCATTATGTAAGGGGGAGTGATTTCCATGTGAGATAGAGTATTGACTAAGGGGGAGTGATACATATCACCATAGTATTTTTGTTGAAGTTGTGATACAATTGGACTTTGACGTTGTGTAATGATACTATGACACTGTATAACAATGATTGAGAACTATTGTTTTCTTGTTGTTATAGCTACGTATTTTCAACAACGATGAGGCTAAACTTACAACCTTTGGGATCATTGGAGTACTTGGAAGTGACGAAGATTTCGAGTAATGTTGAAGATTAGGCATGTGGAATAGGAGCTACAAAAGTTAATTTATTTATTTTTGTATTTCATATGTATTAATAGTTTTGTCACTAAAATTGACAAAGGGGGAGATTGTTAGAGCATTGCTCAGTCGAACTCGCATGCGTTGCTATCTCAAGCATGTTTGTCAATGTTAGTGATCAAAACTATAAGTATTGATTTCTAGTCTACTATAGCTAAGGTCTCGGACTAGGATAGAAAGTGTAGTTGAGCTCAAGACTCCATGGCAATCATCATATAAGACGAAGGACTACTCAAGGAACTGGTGTATCTTCATCGACTAAAAGTGGAGACTTGAACTTATCTGTCACTCAAAAATCTATTTATTCTATCTCCTACTCTTGAGACAAAAGTCGTGCCGATGTATAGACTTTCATTATACACATTTGCTATTTCGAGCTGAGTTTAACTCTCCTATCTATTTCTCGAAATATGTGTTGGTAAGCTTTCGCTTTAGCCAAATTCATCTTTACCTAGTGACGAATGTCATGTTATGTTTCAATCACTTTGGAAATTGCGCTGACGAAAAATGGTCTGTGAATAACAGATATATAACGTCCTCTGAGAATGTTTCAATGATTGAAATGACAGTTTAGATTACATAACCATTGGTAGGATATAAGCATTGTTGTGGAAACACATATATGTATAAGTCCTTATTCCTTGAACCAAAGTTTGCGAACTTTGTTGATCAAGAAAAAAGGAATGTGGCGTGATCCAAGTCCGCGAATTCAGTCCGCGAACTGGCGGAAGTTCTCGACCCGAGAATTTCTGCTTGAGTTTGTGAATTCCTTCTGTGAGCTTAAGTCCGCGAACCCAGTCCGGGAACTTGAGAAGGTTATATCTAAACCCGGTTGTTCTTGAACTCATGTTTATATAAACTAAGGAATGCTTTTGCAAACCGTGGCTATAAAGTTCATGAATCGATTCGAGTGAATCAAACCGTTTTTGCTTCGATTGTGTCTTGTGTAGTTACATAAGATCTAAGCAATTGAACAACTCTCTAACTAGTTCATTTGAGTCATTTGAACTAGTTATGGTGAAGAAGAATATGGTGGATATGAAAGTAATCATATGGCTAACCATTTGGTTAACTATTGTTGAACCAACAAATGTTAACGTTTGGGAACGGTTACATAAACCCAAAATTGGACATTTCAATTGTGTGTAACAAGCTAGTTTTCGATCCAACGGTTGAGAAATATTAGCTTGAATCTAATCAGGTTTTCATCTAACGGTGAATATTGAATGCTTTATTACCAAACTAACATTGATTGCAAACCCTGATTTGAAAGACTATATAAAGAAGAACTCTAGCAACTGGGAAACCTAATCCCCACACCTTACGTGTGATACTAGTTGCATAGCTAGATTCGATTCTCCTTTAACCTTTGGTTTCTTCTTCTAAAACCAGGTTAACGACTTAAAGACTTCATTGGGATTGTGAAGCCATACCGATACTACTTTTCTTGTAGTTGTGTGATTTGATCTTGCATCTTCTATCGTTACGAGTACAATTGTAATAATTGGCTCGAGATTTATGTCTCCGATAGGCAAGATAGAAAAGTAATCACAAACACTTCATCTCATCGTTTGTGATTCCACAGTATTTTTTTTCGCTGCGTCGATTAGGATTATTGTGAGGTGATTGATAATACTAGGATGTTCTTCGGGAATATAAGTCCGATTTATCAATTGGTTCATGTTCATCTTGATTTATCAAAAGACTGAACAAAAACCATAGGTATATTCTTGGGAGACGGCTTTATCTATCACCGTAGAATTTTCTGTGTGATACAGATTTGTTTATTAAAGTCTTCGACTTTGGGTCGTAGCAACTCTTAGTTGTGGGTGAGATCAGCTAAGGGAATCAAGTACGTAGCATCCTGCTGGGATCAGAGACGTAGGAGCATAACTGTACCTTGGATCAGTGTGAGATTGATTAGGGTTCAACTAAAGTCCAGACCGAAGTTAGGTTAGAGTAGGCTAGTGTCTGTAGCGGCTTAATACAGTGTTTGTTCAATGTGGACTAGGTCCCGGGGTTTTTCTGCATTTGCGGTTTCCTCGTTAACAAAATTCTGGTGTCTGTGTTATTTCTTTTCCGCATTATATTTTTTTATATAATTGAAATATCACAGGTTGTGCATTGTTCAATCAATTAGAATATCCGACCTTTTGGTTGTTGATTTAAATTGATTGACACTTGGATATTGGTCTTTGGCACCATCCAAGTTATCTCTCCAGTATTTGATAAAGACTCGCAGATTTCTATTTGCTTGAGTATATATCAAATCGAGAGATTGAGATATAAACTCTTTGATATACTTTTTATCTAGATTGAGTCTGACTGTGTAGTTGATTCTCTAGAAAGTATATTGGAGTTTGTCCATACATATTACTAAGCGAAATATTGGGTGTGGTTGTTGTGCCCCCACTTTTTCAACAAATAAGCGACTTCTAAAGAACTGCTTACTAGTGTTAAAGGCCCGGAGGTAAATGCAATGATCAAATGGGAGCATTGGATGAGAATGCCGGAGTGTGGCCATCTATTGGCGGATACGTGGTCATGCGTGGTACATTTTTTTATTAAAGGACTGTTTATAACATTTGCACCGAAACATGTGGTTTGTGTGGAGAAACTCAAGCATAGAAGAATTGTTATGGCTTTGGTGGATAAAAATCATTTTATTGGTCTACAACTCAACAAGGAATGTCCATTAGCTCCTCTTTGTAGGTTTAGTTTTTGGGAGAAGTTCATAAACAACAAGAGCAAGGAATGGGTGAAACTTTATGCGGACAACATGGACCTTTGGAATGTTTTAGATGAGTCTAGGGAATGTCCCATAGATTTGACTAAAGGAGGTTCAATAGATTTGAATGAACTCTCTCCCATAGATTTGAGTGATGAGTGATTATGATTAGGGAATAAGGAATCTTTTTGGAGTACTTTTGTAATCGCATTCGTGTTTTGTGTAATGTACTTTGGAGTACTACAAATAAATTAAATGGATGTGGTTTTTTTGATGTATACTCCTTTAGTCGGCATTGTATTTGTCATACGACCCAGCTGACCGCCAGAGGGTCGGCAAGGTCTTGATTTCATCAGGTTGTCGGCTGCACTGCATGACAACACAGGAAAAAAGGCCTGGGACGGTCGGCATGGTTGTTTCCCTCCTACAGTGCTGATTGTACCAGGGTCGGCAAGGTCTTGATTTCGTTAGGCTTCCAGATTTTTTAAAGTCGGCATGGTTTACGAGGACAACCATGCCGATCAAAACAGAAAAAATAGTTGTTCCTGGATGTTCTCACACATTGTAGTCGGCATGATGTATTAGGAGAACCCTGCCGACTATACGTATGCCGGCAGTGTTAATAGACTTTTGCGTACCGACTGCTAAGTATCCGGCACGCTTTGAATTTAGTATGATGCCGACTAACATTGAATACAAGGATTCTTAAAAGCTTAAAAAACTTTTGAAACTTAATTAGAGCATACAAACCTTAAAAACTTAATTAGAGCATACAAACCTTAATTAAAGCATACAAACGTTAAAAACTTAACCCTAACACATTTGGAACATAGATAATATATTTTTCCGGTACACAATTTCTTAGGAGAGGTAATTAGCTTCATCTTACCGTCGCAACATGGATCTGTGCATGGTAGAAGGTTGATTTTAGCAACTTCATCTTCGTGCGGAGCTAGGCGCACATCTATCCTATAGAAAAACCCACAACAAGTGCATTTTGAAGCATACAGATGATATACATCTCCTATTGCAACTTTCATGAAAAATAAGAATCCCTTACAACCTTCAATAGTGCATTTGCTTCCTTCAAAGGGACAATCGTTTGCAAAATGACCACTTAGTGTCCAAAGACTACAAATATTTGGTTGTGTTGCACTTGAAACTTCCATTCTTTATGCAAGGTTGAAGATGAAGTTGAGAATGCTTTTATAATAACAACACACCTAATATCTTGATTTTGAAATTTATAGCCGTTGAGCATTCAATGGCTTGTACTTTGTACCTAAAAAGTAATATTTTTATACTACAAACATTTAGGTCGGCAGGGTTGAGATTTCAAACCACGCCGACTACCTATCCCTGACAGCACTATAACATATAACATGGGATGGTCGGCGGGATCGAGCTTACAAACCATGCCGACTTACTGCAGCTCTAATATTTTTTAAAACTGAACAAAAATTAATAAGTTCTAAAGCAACTGAAACTGAAAATTAACATAAGTTTAAGAAGTCTAAAACCAAAAACTAACAGTTCAAAACATAATGTAATAGTTCAAACTACAATCTAAGTTTCTAAACCAAGTGAAGCACGATAAAATTTAAGAATTTCATGGATCCTTATTGTTGTTTTTATCTTCCTCCACATCACTAGCTTTTTCAGCAGCATCTGCTTTTGCTTTTCACTTATCTAGACCTATGTAGTCACCGGCCTCATTGTAATAGGGGTTCACTCCAGAAAAGTCATATGCCCTGAAAAAGTCCTTGGATCAACCTCCTCTTCTTCCTCCTCTGATGATGTGCATTCTTCATAGTAGAGGGGATTGCTAGGACTATCCATAAACCTTAGAAATTCTTCAGGATCTTCCTAACCCATCAGAAGTAACTTTCTTACAGGGCAATTCTTTTCAGTTTCATCTTTAGGATCTTCTAAATTGGGATAAATAGCGTCAATAAATTGTAATAACTCTTCTGCATTGCTAACAAGACAAGGGGTATATTCTATTTTTGCCTATGGGAACCTAAACAATACACAGATAAGAGATATGAAAATTCTAAACATTGAAACATGCTTCTGGTAATACAGCTGGCAGGGTCTAGAATCTAAACACTCCCGACCAACCAATGGTCGGAGGGGTTGTAATCATATACCACACCGACTAATACAAAGTCGGCATGGTCTTATTTAAGCAAGATGCCGACAATTAACTAATGAAAATCAAGTTTTTGTGACCTAAAGTCGGCATGGTACAAGTCTAAGACAATGTCGACTAGATGTATGTCGGCAGGGTTTGTTAATATACCCTACCAGCCCTGGTTATTGTCTAACAGTCTCCATGACTGCTATGAAAAGTCGGCAGGTTATTCATCATGATACCATGTCGGCGCTTACAAAACAACAACAGTCGGCATGGTTTTAAATTATCGACCTTGCCGACCAAAAATCCTGAAAATCATAATTTTCGATTTCTAACCTAATATAACAATCATACAACACATCAGAATAATGAGTTTGAGTTTAGAAATCACTTACAGTCTTCTTTTCACCGGTGGAGGGTTTTTTCAACATTCTTAGGGATTGGATTTTCGGGTTTGCTAGTTCCAACTTTTTCCTTACCTTTTCCCTCTGATTTGGATCTTCTCATGTTACCTGTTGAATCTCTCTTGATACTGGATCTAACCATTTTTGGTAGATATCAAAATTGAAATTTTTGGTTGATTTTTGGTTGATGGAATAAGATGAAGGAAGGAGAAGAGGAGAGGGATTAGAAGAAGATTAAACGTTTTTTAGTTTAGGGTTTAGTTTTAGGTTAATTAGTGCAGGGGTACTAAAGTAACTTCATCATGTTTTGACCTCCCCTTAATAAGGGCACATGTCCATTTAAATTTGGGTATACCCCAATCTCGCCAGGATTCTTCGTCAGATTATTTTCATATTTGTCTCACGCCCTGTCTCTGAAAATATGGGGGTCTAACAACCTCACCCAATATTTCGATTAGCAATCTGTATGGACTAATCAACTAGATAGTCAGACTCAATCTTAATAAAAAGTATATCAAGGAGTTAATATCTCTATCTCTTGATTTAAATCTTACTCAAGCAATCTGCGAGTCCCGATTAAATACAAGAGAGATAAACTTGGATGGTACCAAAGACCAATATCCAAGGATCAATTAATATCCAATCAACAACCAAAGGCTGGATTTCACTATTGATCGATACAATGCGCAACCTGTGATATTTCAATTATATAACAAAATACAATGCGGAATAGAAATAACACATACACCAGAAATTTTGTTAACGAGGAAACCGCAAATGCAGAAAACCCCCGGGACCTAGTCCAAATTGAACACCACATTGTATTAAGCCGCTACAGACACTAGCCTACTACAAACTAACTTCGGTCTGGACTGTAGTTGAACCCCAATCAATCTCACACTGATCCAAGGTACAGTTATGCTCCTACGTCTCTAATCCCAGCAGGATACTACGCACTTGATTCCCTTAGTTGATCTCACCCACAACCAAGAGTTGCTACGACCCAAAGTCGGAGACTTTAATAAACAAATCTGTATCACACAGAAAAGTCTACAAGGATAGATAAATCTGTCTCCCACAGATAAACCTAAAAGTTTTGTTCTTTCTTTTGATAAAAATCAAGGCGAACAAGAACCAATTGATAAACCGGACTTATATTCCCGAAGAATTGCCTAGTATTATCAATCACCTCATAATAATCTAAATCATGTGGTAGCGAAACTAGATATTGTGGAATCACAAACGATGAGACGAAGATGTTTGTGATTTCTTTTTATCTTGCCCTATCGAAGATATAATCTCAAGTCAATTATTAAATTGAACTCGTAAGATAGAAAATGGCAAGATCAGATCGCTCAACTACAAGAGAAGTAGTTTCGTCTGGCTTCACAATCCCAATGAAGTCTTTCAGTCGATAATAGACAGGGTCTCGAGAAGAAACCTACGATTAAAGGAGAATCGACTCTAGCAAACCAACTAGTATCACACAAGAGGCGTGGGGATTAGTTTTGCACAGTTGCTAAACGTCTCCTTATATAGTTTTCAAATCAGAGTTTGCAATCTAAGTTACCTTGGTAACAAAGCATTCAATAATCACTGTTAGATGAAAAACCTGATTTATCCAAGCTAATATCTTTCAACCGTTAGATCGAAACTTAGCTTATCACACACAAATGAAATGTATTTATTTAGATTTGAGTAACCGTACCTAAACGTGTACATTGGTTGGTTCATAAATGGTTGACCAATGGTTAACCATATGAGTGCTTTCATATTAACTGTATTCATCTTTCTCATAACTAGTTCAAATGACTCATAAGAACTAGTTCAAGAGTTGTTCAATCGCTTAGGTCTTTATAAATAGACACAATTGAAACAAAATCGGTTTGATTCATTTGAATCAATTCATGAACAATATACCCACTGTTTGCAAAGATTGTGTTCCTTATAATTTATTTTTTTAAGTCCATGAACTACCGATTTGAGAAATAACTAGCTTGGGTACGCGTATGGGTATGCGTACCTTAGCTACCGGATTCTGAGTTGGTTTTAGTTTCCAAACTCAACAGACTTTTTCGGGTGAAAAAGTTCCGCCAGTACGCGTACGAGTACGCGTACCTAAGGTGACTGGTTTTTTGAGTTCATAAACTTCAAACTCAGCAGAATTTCACGGACGTGAATTTCCGCCAGTATGCGTACCCAACCTGTCTCCTTCACCAATACCGCATGCACACATATGCACGCACTTGGTTTCCGGCACATGGATTTATACAATAATGTGCGGACACATTATATGCTTACATCCATAGGTGGCTACATATTATCAACTCTACATTTCAATCGTTGAAATATTCTTCTATAATGTTATATCAGTCGTTAGACATAAAGAATCGACTATCGTCATCACAACTATTTTCAAGATTAAAAAGTCATCATGACTTTCGTCACGGGTAAAGATGAAGATGGTTAAAGCAAAAGCTCACCAACACGTATTTCGAGAAAAAGATAGGCGAGTAAACTCGGCTCGAAATAGCAAATGTGTATGTATGAAAACTATCATACTTATACGACTTTTGTCTCAAGAGTAGGAGATAGAGTAGATAGACTTTTGATTGACAATATGAGTTCAAGTCTCCGCATACCTTATGGTCGGATGAAGTTCCACTGGTTCCTTGAGTAGTTCTTCGTCTTTGCAAGATAATCGCCATGGAGTCTGGAGCTCAACTATTCCTAACTATCCTAAACCGAGACTTAGTCATAAGTATACTAGAAATCAAGACATATAGTTTTGATCACTAATATTGACAAACATGCTTGAGATAGAAACACGTGCGAGTTCGACCGAGCAATGCTATAACAGTCTCACGCCCCGCATCCCACAATAGGGCCTAATGCCAATACTAGTACTATGCATGACGTTTAGGTCTTCGAAGGAAGTAAGGGCAATCCAATAGGAATCGAAAAAAACCTGGATGGGCAAACCAGGTTTTGGGCAGTCGCCAAATGCCTGTGTCACTGTAGTACAGTGGTAAAGTCACTGGGTGATGATACCGGTGATATGGGTGCGAAACTCGCCAGCATCATCTTCTTACTGATAAAAAAAAGCAATGGCCAAATTATTTATCAAGGCAGATAGAGCCGGTGTACGATCGTCGGGCCAAGACTTCTCAATCATCTACCGCAATGACTAAAACTTCACTTAGCGCCAGAAAATTGCACGTCAAGCATGTTTATCAAGCATTGCCCCTTGAATTTAGCTTTCACACAGTTCCAACTTATCCTTGTTTTGTGTAGGGTATAAATCCATAAAGGTTAATACCGACGCCTTCTTGTATGCATGATTAGCTTTCGAGTTTTGTCCAGTCATACAACATGCCTTGGACTTGCACATAGGCCATTGCAACCATATTGCCACCTTCCTTACTTAGCTTAGGCATTGTTGAATGCATACATTGATCTTGCTCGTGCCATGGGTACATCATCCAGGCTCGTGTTGTACATTCCTTGCTCGTACATGATATGCCAATGGATTATGCAAGCTCCACTAACTACCGGTATAGATTACTTACCTAACCATGCCAATGCGTCGTTAGTGCATGCCTACGTCGAACGAATTGATAGGAAGTATGAGCATCCAAGGAATGGACTGCAACTTATCTCGTGAGGTATGACAACAATCTCTCTTGCATTGGATTACCGAGCCAGATGATATGAGATGCCAATATGCCGCAATCACCTCGCAATTAGATGATATTCGCGATAAAATGTTGGATTATCAATGTTGCAACTTATTGCGGCTGCCTGCGTATCCTCCTTCACACCTTAAAGGAATCAAGCACTGATCGTAGATCATCCTCAAAGGGACAAGCAACAAAATTATGATTTCATCTTCTTCATAATACTAATTAATTGAGGGTATTTTAGCATCAATAAAACTAGTAGGATAAGATGTTTTAGATGTTACTATTAAATGACCCCGTTTTGTCACTTTGTGAGCCTTCAAAGCTAAAAACTTGGAGCCCCTGTAATAAGTTTCTATATATATAGTATATAAAACTAAGGGAAAAACTAGTATGATAATAGGTTTTAGAGGTTACTATTAAATGACCCGTTTTGTCACTTTGTGAGCCCTCAAAACTAAAACTTGGCGCCCCTGTAATAGATTTTTATATATAGTATACAAAACTAAGGAAATCCTCTTGGCTAAGAAAGTACCAAAAAAAAAAAAAAAAATTTTGGGTGCCCTCAGAAAATATGGGCCGAGCAACATCCATATCTTTCAGATAATCCCTATATATGTGGATAGTCAGATATTTGTGGAGACTTTTTCTACTATGGGTTTCTACAAAAACCTCCACAAATTAATTGATAGACCCCACGTTAAATTTAATGCTGATATTAAAATCAAATTCCTTACATGTGGGACCCGACAAAAATTAGAAAAATAATAAAACAAAAACACATCGGATCCAAAGACCAGATGAACTAAAAAACAAAAAAAAATATTGTATCTGATCATTCAATGACATGGAGTATCCATAATGACCCCCTAAAATGTGAGGAGTACTATCTGGACTTACATGATTTGTGGATAGAAAAATCTTCCATAGTAGCATTTTTTCATCCGCATCTAATGGACAATCACAAAGTTACGGATGTTTTTATCTTCCATATATAGGAGCTGCCCTAACAACATGGGATGCCTGATCATCACTACAAACCCACTCCATTTGTGGTTTTGGGCCTTTTGACACCTCTGAACTTTAAAACTTCGCTAGGAGAGAAAGTTCATGAACTGAATCAACAATACTTCCTATGCTCTCAATGACTTCCATCAGTAGAGTCAGAGCCCTCTTATGGACTAGGCCAGCTAGGCTGTTGCCTAGAGCCTCATTTGTTGAGGCCCAAAAATTTTATTATTGTATTTTTGTATTTTTATTTTATCATGTAAGTAGTGTTGTGGTATAGTATCTACAATTATTCTTGTTGATAGTCATACTTTTAGCTGTTATTGAAAGTCGTTTGTTTTGTAACTAGAGCGAAGTACTTTCCAATTTTATTTTTTTTCACTTTTATATAAGAACATTAGAATTCACTATATTGAGCAAACTAATTTGAATATCCTCCTTCCCAGTAAGTCCATTTAAGATATGATGAATACCATTCGTAGAAGATCATATTTTAACAAAGTCCCACTATTTTCTAAACCATATTAATTTAAACTAAAAAGAAATAATGCAAGAGCACGTTACGCTCGCACCCATGGGGTCATCAATCACTTCTTGTCTTAAAAGGCTCGTTTTATATATATATATATTCCATAAAGGTGATTTCGAATAATCCTCGATGACTTCTGTCTAGTATCCGATTTGCTAGTGTATCTGCCACCTAGTTGGACTCGTAGTGCATTGTATGATGTTGAATGGATTGTACTAGGTATTTCATTTTGATCATATGCCACAAACACCATTACGTCTTGATCCTTCTGGTGATGAAATTGATTAGGTTTTGTGAGTCATGATTTTCCTCTGTTGTATGTCGTTGTTCTAACCACCATAAGCATGCTTCATGTATCACCACTAAAACACTGGTTATTCCCAGAGGTTGTGACATTGCTACAATCGTGGTAGTTGAGCAATTCATGCAGAAAATTCCTTTCTCTTCAAGGTTTGCGAACTTGAAACGCTGGTCCGCAATCTAACATGTATAATTTCAAATTTAAAATAACTTTCTTAAATAGATTTGT
Source organism: Papaver somniferum (assembly GCF_003573695.1). Lineage (NCBI taxonomy): Eukaryota > Viridiplantae > Streptophyta > Magnoliopsida > Ranunculales > Papaveraceae > Papaver > Papaver somniferum. Next base: position 65,774,039 of record NC_039362.1, read on the forward strand.
GAACCTATACTTTCGAAACTCATGATAGAATATTTACTCGATGTTAGTATTGAAAAAGCGAAAAACATGAACTTGACAACAGAACTTCACTAAACTTTAGTCGAACATCTAGTCTATGACAAGAACCATCTATGCAGGTAGATTATTTACTAAAGTCTTTGATTTTTCTATAATGCATACATAAAAGGGAAAACAGTCTGAAAGAAAAATCAATCTTTTTAACTAACTTTCGATGAAGTTTTTCATGTAATCTTTAATCTTCATGAGTAACTTGGATGAAACTAAGAGTTTACTACCTAATCTAATCTAAAACGAAGTTAACTTTAGTAGGTTATAAATCAATAAATAGTTTTGGCATCTAAATTTGACAACATACTTTCCATATCAATGTGTGGAGGTTCAACCGAGCATTCTGTCTAACAATATATCCCTTCTATCAATTTTAGTGATAAAACTTTTGAAATACATATGGACTTTTACAAGTTTGACTTTCAGTACAAACGCCATGATGCTTTCTTGATTTCTTGAAAGTTCAATTTTATTCTTCTTCGATTTTCATGTGTTCGTTGAGCACAATTAATTGATGATTCAACAATGATAGATAACAAATTTAATATTCTTACCCTTCAGAATATATATGGATGACTTTCATTTCACGTATAGTTGTTATCCCAATGAGTAGTATCGTTTGTCACTTTTAAGCAAAATGTACTTTTTCAAACATATAATGATAATACTTCTTACTTTGATATGTACTTCCCCTTAGCATTTACATGTCAATTTTTGCTAGATAGGACGATGAGCACACATATTAATTAACATCCCCCCCCCCCCCAAGATAATGTTTCGGAAAGCCATATATCGTTAGTAATAAACTATTATTTTTTTTCTCACCCTCTTTGGCACAAAGTTTACAAAGGTGATGAGAATTGGGTTCCTCGTGAATTAAGCCATTCGGAGAACAATTGACACTAAGAATTTTATCATATCGTTAATGATTCCACTAAGTTTCACAACTTCGTTTCTTTCACCTTAAAGAGATTGAAGGGACTTTTCTCTTCTAAATTCCACAAACATACTCCCCCCAAATATATGTTAATTAAGCGCTTGTTCAATTAAGAACTCATCACCTGCATTCGATGTCATTCTCAAAATAGAACAACAAAGGAGATCTTTTGATTAGAAAGATGATTTTCTCGGATTTTAACAAATCTCATAAGAAGATATAAGTGATAGGGATCAATCGTCAAAATTATTCATCTTTATGGAAGATGTTCTCATAATATTTCGATGAAAGAGATGTGTCTTGGATATTTATGGTAGTTTTTCTCATTTTATATTCAAAGACTCTTCATGTTTTGCACCCAACAAAATACGTTTTCGTAAAGAAAGAAAGCAAAAACAATATATATTTTGAGAGTAATAATCATGTCAAGAGCCCATTTATTTGGACGTCTCACCATGCATGAGTTTTTGATGATTTTTTCATCACCTGTTTCTTTTGAACGAGACTCTTCATTCCAAAATTAAAATGGTGAGCGATATTTCAGCCCACAATTTGTGCGATCGTTATTTTTCTTCTCCTAACATCATCAAGTTTCCCAAAACTAAGAACTTTCATAATTTTCATGCCTAACGCGTCTTTATTTCTTTCTGTTAGTCAAACCGTCCAAATTCTAAAGGGATATATTTATTTTTGAATAATAAAGAGATGCATTCAGCTGAATGGGTTTTGAATTCATTATCTGATTTCCAATCTCCTCACTAAATTAATTCATTCTCTGGTTTTAATTGGGCTTCCACTCATAACTTTTTTTAGCATTTAGTCATGAGTGAAAATCTAATTAATGCAAGTTCATAATGAGGAGGGGTTACAAATCCTACATCCGTCAGATGTCTATGGATGAGATGACATTGGGATGGTCGGATGTAACATTTATCTCTGAAAATGTTATCCGACCGTCCAAGGCTTAAAAACTCATTTTGTTTTGTATTATAGAATGTTAACTATAATTAATTAATTAGTAATGTTAACCATTGATTAAAGTCAAGCTAGTAGAACGATCAGATTTGTGTGAGAGAGTTGGGGGTTTTGAGAGGAAGAAATGAAGAAAAAACTTGGTTTTTGTGATTCAAATGATGAAAGAGGATCTTTTGACAGATGGTTAGAACTCCATCTGGGTTCGAATCCTACTGAGAGTCCCACTAAAGATCATAAATTGTTGAAGCTGGATTTGGCTCATAAAAATCACCATCTTGAGGTTGAGCTTGAGAAAAATTATCCTCATAATCCAAAAATGTAAGCCAAATCTGGATCATTGTTTTAGTTGATGAGTATTATGTTGTATTTAGAAGATGAATACATTGATGAGGCACTGTATGTTAATAACCAGGGAATGACCCATGCCATAACGTTGTGGCATGATTTTAGATTGCCAAAAATATTAATTCACTGTTGTAAACGTGTAATTTAGTTTGGAGTATCAAGGGTAAATCTCGTTTATTATCGGGATGCCCTTGTGTCTAGTCCTCTAAATAAAGACTTTTTTCTTCTGTTTCTACACACGTTAATAAGAATTTCTCTTATTTTCTCTCTACTTTATGTTTTCTATTTTCTATCTTCTCTGTTTCACTACAGGTTACTAGCACGTTCTACACCGAGCCACAACTGATCATATGGGTGCAACCTTTTCAGAAAATATCTGAAAATAATTCGAGAGATATTTCCTAACATGTGACCAATTAAATTTGGTATCTTTGTCATATTAGACAAGGATCATGTGATTTACCCACGTGGTTTCTATTTCCCTTACAAGAAACCATTTGTCAACCGCAATACAAACTCAACAAAGTGAAGTAGAAATAATTTTGGAATTATCTCAAGAGAGCTTGAGGAAGAGAAAAAGAATCTTGGTGATATGCGTGCAAAAGCTCACCTAACAGACATTATAGAAGAAGAAATAGTTGTTTCCAACAATGTCGAGTCGTTAATATAACGACGAAAGCTTTCTTGGTAGCAAATAAATCATTCTAAGTAGGTTCCTAATTGTGACCACAGCACAAAACTTTTCCATTTTGCAGTGCTTCATCGTCGCGCTAAGATTGTTTTTCTTGTTATTAAAGATTTCTCATGGAAACCAGACTTCTGATTGTAATAAAATTAAGCATAATGTTATTTTCTATAATCATGGATTTTTTTAAAGATAATACAATATCTTTGTAGTCTTTTCTTTCGGCAGGTCAACGTCCATATCTTCAAGCCAGTGCATGAGCTTGGGTGATTTCCATCATAAAAATAAACACGGTCCATTATCAAGTCTACGAGAGATCTTAGTGCACCAGGTTCATTTGGGTATCCTATATTTCTATAAGATATTTTGGAAAATCGTTGGGCCCAATGTCAAAAACTACATTTAGGATTGTTTTAGATATGGCTATCTTATCTTGGAATGAATCATACGCATCTTACTCTCGTCCCATAGGTAAAAAAATCCATCAATGCCATCTGAGTTTTGTCTGATTGATCTTTGCAATGTGTTGTACAAGATTGTTACTAAAATTTTAACATCAAACTTAAGTCCTCTTTTGGTTGGTCTTATTAGTAAAATCAGCCTGTCTTCATTTTGGGTAGGAAAATAGTCGCCAACATAGTGACTGCGAAAGAATCGATCCATTCTTTGAACCACTCTACTTTTACCGTGGGTTTATTTGGATTAAAACAGATATGAGCAAAGCATATGATCGTGTTGATTGAGAACTTTTAAGTCAAGTCCTGCTGAGTTTTGGAATCCGTTCGAATGCACATACTTTGATTATGAACTGCATTCAGCGTGCCTCATTTTTGGTTCTTATTATTTTCAGAACTAATTAATATACAACCTTAAAGTTTATTCATTATAAAGATTACAAAAAAACCTTTCATTTTCGCGGCAAGTCCCAGAACAAGAAAAAATACGTTACAATGTTTTATTAATCAACGATTATCCATCGTTATTCTTGATTTGATTGAACAATTGAACAATTAGTATGTGACGTCGATCCTGATTTGTTTTTTAATTTTCTAATTTGATTAAATATGTATTAGAGACCACTAATTACATTACAAAAATACTTAAAAATAATCATAATCATGTTCATATTCAACATCACCTGATCTAATTTTAGAACAACGTGATTTGAAAAATCATGTTTTAGCTTCACAAGTATTTTGTCCATGGGTTATTATTAAATCTAATCTATGTAGGTTTAAAGGATATGATTCTTCTTAACAATTCATTTACAGTTGATTTACTGTTTGCAATTGCTGCAAGAAGTTAGAATATGTGATTTGTGTCAATTAAGTTAGACTTAAATTTATACATTGGTACAAAAGATTAGGATTTGATCAGTCGTGATTGCATTTTCACTATGAATTTTTGTTAGAGCATAGCTCAGTCGACCTCGCATGCGTTGCTATCTCAAGCATGTTTGTCAATGTTAGTGATCAAAACTATGAGTCTTGATTTCTAGCCTACATAGCTAAGTCTCGGACTAGGATAGAAAAGTGTAGTTGATCTCAAGGACTTCATGGCGATTCATCATACAACGACGAAGATCTATACAAGGAACCGTGGAACTTCATCAACAAAAAGGTATGTGGAGACTTGAACTTATCTATGACTCAAAAGTCTATCTATTCTATCTCCTACTTCTTATGAGCCAAAAGTCATATGCCATATAGACTAGATCATACACATTTGACATTTCGAGCTGAGCATTCATTGCTTATCTTTTATCTCGAAATCGTGTGTTGGTAAAGCGTTTCGCTTTGATCAAGTTTATCTTCACCTAGTGACGAAAGTCATGAAAAGTTTCAATCACTTTGACAATTGCTCTGACGTGAATCAGTCTGTGAATAACGGATTCATAGCGTCCTAGGAGAATGTCTCAATGATTGAAATGAGAGTTTAGATTACATAACCATGTATTCCTTGAACCGAAGTTTTCGAACTTTGTTGATCAAGAGAAATCAGGAGGATTGTGGAATTGGATTTCCAAGTCCGCGAACCCAGTCCGCAGAATCAGTCCGCGAACTGTCGGAAGTTCTCGACCGAGAATTTCTGCTGGATTTTCCAAAACTCGTTTGTGTGCTAAGTCAGCGAACTCATTCCGCGAACTGGCGAAAGTTCTCTTTCCGAGAATTTCTGCTGAGTTTGGAAAACTCAACCGATTAACTTAAGTCCACGAACTTGTTTGTGAACTTAAAAGGTTATGATATAAAGATGTGCTCTGAACATGAAACATTAAATTACTAAGGAATGCTTTATGCAAACCGTGGCTATAAAGTTCATGAGCCGATTCAATCGAATCGAATCATCTTTGTTTCAATTGTGTCATGTGTAGTTACATAAGATCTCATAGCAATTGAACAACTCTCTAACTAGTTCATTTGAGTCAATTGAACTAGTTATGGTGGAGAAGAACAAGGTTAATATGAAATGCTCATATGGTTGACCTTTTTGGGTTACTATGTTGAACCAACATACACGTACACATTTGGGCATGGTTTTCACGAACCTAGTAAACGTTTACCAAAATGTGTGTGACAAGCTAGGTTTTTCGATCTAACGGTTGAGAAATATTAGCTTGAATCTAAATCAGTTTTTCATCTAACGGTGAATATGGAATGCTTTGTAACTAAGGCAAAACCCTGATTGATGTGATCTCAATATTGTTGTAGTAATAAGTTCGTTGAGACTTGTGAAAGCAGATTTTAGACTTAATTTTAAATTAAAAATATAGCAAACTTAAATAAAAGTGATATGAAAAATATGGAAAAGACTGGGGCTATGGATTCCACTATTTACCAATATCAAAGTGATTTATAATCTCTAATTATAATCTTGCAAATCATGCATTCAAATTGATTCTTAATATTGCAAAAGTTGATTTTTTTTAGAAATAACAATTGTAGATCGAAAGTATGGGACATCAAAACCCTAGGCTAGCATGCTCCATCAATTGAAATGACAATTGTTTAACAAAAACCATTTTATCAATTTATTTATCAAGGCAAATAATCATATAATAATTGCATAAATTAAATAAAATAGAGATTACCACTTTTCATTGGTGAAATAACTTTCTCCTTCGCCCCAGAGGATGGGTTTAGCTCATCATTGTGTAAACTTGCTCAAAATATTGATTCATGCTCAAAAATTGTTTACAAAGATGAAATGGAGAGAAAATGATGAAAATCGGGTGTTTGCAACACTTATAATTGTTGCAGAACACTGTTACAAAGAACGATAACAGATAAGCATCACTGACACTGTAGTAATACGACCCTCAAACCTCTGTCGTTGTCACTGTAGTAAAACGACTATCCCTTTGCGTCTTATGTTCTTCGTGTTCTTCACAGCAGCAGCAGAAAAATATTCTCTGCAACTTGATCAAACCTCTCTGTTGTTGCTCTAAACTGACCCAAACTCTCCGTGTCCGCACTCTACTGACCCTCAACGACTTATATAGCTTCACTGCCCCCAAATTTGCCATCGTAACTGCATATAATCTTCCATTACTCGGCATTGAAGAAAAATATTCTCGGGAATATTTTCCTCCCAGATTTAACTCCACACGATGTTTTCTCGTGACATAAGACTCCCAACACGTCGATTCATCATCCAGAAGTTGTGTAACGCGGATCAGGCACATGAAAACCTCTCGATCACACACTTATAACTCGGAATGGACTAACTATAACCCCTGGCACTCTGTTTCCTTCTACGCGAGAATCCATCCAAACTCAGTCGAACCAAAGACCCGTACGATGCCTGTTAGGCTCAGTCAAGTCTTCCCACGCAATTCCAGCTATTGAGTCACGGTAAATCATCACCAAAAATCGAATCAAAATCTTCCAGGTGACTGCAACAAACTCCCGCCAAAACTGAAATATTGAAATGAAGAGGAAGGGTGCCCCTTATCCTCGTCTGGGTTCCCTTTAGCAGCTGAACTGGGGTGCCCTTAGTAATTCAGTGAGTGACTTTAACACTTCTTCGGGGTACCTTTAGTAATTTTCACCTGGGGTCCAAATAACACTTTTCGAGCAACTTTTCCACACAAGTGTATCTCTCCAAAAACACCTACAAACAAACAAAACACCATAATAAGTACGAAATTGATTACCAACAATACAGAAAATTGAGGACAACTTAGACCCAAAAATGTGTCTATCAAATACCCCCAAACTTATTATTTGCCAGTCCTCGAGCAAAACTTATCTAGAAAATAAAATCCTAACTCACTAGGTGGCCCTAGTGACCGAGTTAATCTCGGGATGGTTTACCAGAGGTGGACCCACAAAACCTTTACTCCAGACCCTAGCTATCTACGTTGAAACTTGGAAAGCACTAAAGAATCTCCTTGGTTGGCATACAATCATTGACTATAGGAGGAAGTACCCTGAAGCGAAATTCCAATTGATGTACACGAGTTTACACTCAAGCATACTAAAATTCATATAAGTGACATAGCTCTACTCAGATAGTTTCTGGACATCATAACCGGAGTCAACCAATCACATGGAAAGATTAAGAATATGGATAAAGAGAAAAAAAATAGATGGTTTAAAGTGAGCGGTGTTTCCCATATCTGTCTGAAGGCCTCTTCCAAGATGAACCTATCCTAATGGACTGAGATATCGGTCTGACTAATATCAACACAACTGGCATATACAAGGGGACCAGTGGTCGATAAACCTAACTCTAGGTCAACACAACTGGCATATACAAGGGCACCAGTGGTCGACTTTATTGAATTTATTCCGGTTGGTCTGATGGTCTGGTCTCAATTTATTTATTTATTTTTTTTATTTTTTTTTTATTTTTTTTATTTTTTTGTGTATTTCAATCACTCTATTTCACCCCTAGCAATGGTAATAACTTGAATCTTGTGCCCCACCAAATCACTTAAAAAAAATAAAAACAGAAGGATTAGGATTCAACGAAATATGGCGAAATTACCATGTTTTTTTTAATTCTAACACCTGAGCTTTTTGCTTTTATGAATAGACTCTTTAGATGTTTCCATCTAATCAGATTGGTTCCTCAACTCCTACAACCAAGATGTTCCCATCCACTTAGATTGGTTAGTGCCAACCTTAATAAGCATAAATTTCTAGACTCTGGAGTTCATTTATTGCAACTAAAAGCTAACAAAAAGTTTCTTCCCCACCCCCAAACTTAAATCTAACATTGTCCTCAATGTTTCTAATGAAAGAGCAATACCAAAAAGTAAAGTAACATGAGGAATCAGTAAAGAGAGAAGTCGGAAAGATAGTACCTGGGTGAAGAGAGAAATCAAAAACTAATATACAATCGCCTCGATGGTCAATCAAGGGTAAACAGGGTCCTCCAGAGGGACCTCCTCAATATCACCTTTAGGAAAGGGCTCTAAAAAGGGTTTCAATCTCTGACCGTTAACCTTCAAAGAACTACTACCATCCGGTGTCTTGATCTCAACAGCTCCATGAGGAAAGACAGTGTGAACAATAAAAAGGACCCGTCCATCGAAAACGTAACTTCCCAGGGAAAAGATGCAAGCGGGTATCATACAGAAGAACTTTTTGACCTGGAGAAAATGACTTCCGTAAAATATTTCTATCATGCACAAGTTTCATTTTGTTCATATACTCCTTCGCACTATCGTAAGCATCTATACGAATCTCGTCCAACTCATTGAGCTGGAGTTTCCTATGGGCTCCTGCCTTGTCAAGTGAAAAATTTAGCTGCTTAACATCCCAATAAGCTCTATGTTCTAACTCAACAGGTAAATGACATGCCTTGCCATACACAAGCCGATAAGGCGACATTCCAATGGGGGTCTTAAACGCAGTACGGTATGCCCATAAGGCATCAGTAAGCCTAGACGACCAGTCTTTCCGATTAGGATTAACTGTTTTCTCTAATATACGTTTTATCTCCCTATTGGAAACCTCTACCTGACCACTAGTCTGTGGATGATACGGGGTAGCTACCTTATGTGTAATACCATATTTCTTCATCAGAAGCCTAAAAGGCCCATTACAAAAGTGCGACCCTCCATCACTAATTATAGCTCGCGGTGTACCAAAACGTGTAAGTATATTATTTTTAAGAACTCAATCACAACCCTATGGTCATTGGTTTTACACGCAACCGCCTCAATCCACTTAGAGACATAGTCTACAGCGACAAGGATGTATAGGTTACCAAAAGAATTAGGAAACAGACCCATACAGTCAATACCCCACACATCAAATACCTCAACAATTAGAATCGGGTTCAAGGGCATCATGTTCCTATGGGAAATGGTTCCTAATTTCTGGCAACGTTCACAAGTAACACAATAACTATGGGAGTCTTTAAACAACGAAGGCCAATAGAATCCACACTGCAATATCTTAGCAGCAGTCTTCTTAGCACTAAAGTGACCCCCACAAGCATGATCATGACAAAAGGAAATAATACTGGACTGGTCACTCTCAGGTATACATATCCTAATAATCTGGTCTGGACAATACTTAAACAAATAAGGATCATCCCAAAAGAAATGCTTAACCTCAGTTAAAAACCTAGACGATCTTGTTTACCCCAATGATGGGGCATTCGACCAGTAACAAGATAGTTCACTATATTCGCATACTAAGGTAATTAGGTAACAAAGAAAAGTTGTTCATCCGGAAAATTATCTCTTATAGGAAGGGAATCATCAACTAGCCTAGACAAGTGGTCTTCTACTACATTTTCTGCACCCTTTTTGTCTCTAATGCCTAGAGAAAACTCTTGCAACAAAAGGATCCACCTAATCAACCTAGGTTTCGTATCCTTCTTAGACAAAAGATATTTCAAAGCAGCATGATCAATATATATGACGATCTTAGGACCTAAGAGATAGGGTCTAAACTTGTCTAAGGCAAACACAATAGCTAACAGTTCCTTCTCGGTAGTGGTGTAGTTCAACTGGGCATCATTCAGAGTTTTGCTAGCATAGTAAACCACATGAAGTAATTTGTTTTCTCGCTGACCTAGCACAACACCAATAGCATAATCTGAAGCATCACACATGATCTCAAAGGGTAGGTTCCAGTTGGGTGCCTGGACTATGGGGGCAGTAGTGAGTAAAGTCTTAAGCTTCTCAAAAGCCTCTAAACAAGCATCATCAAAGACAAACTTAAAATCTTTTGCAAGCAAATTGCAAAGAGGTCTAGAAATCAAGCTAAAATCCTTAATGAATCGACGATAAAAACCTGCATGCCCTAAGAATGACCTAATATCTCTTACGGTTTTCGGGACCTGTAAAGTTTTAATAAGGTCAACTTTGGCTTTATCTACCTCTATACCCTTAGAAGATACGATATGCCCTAGAACAATTCCTGAACGAACCATAAAATGGCATTTCTCCCAATTAAGCACTAAATTCTTTTCCTTACACCTAGTTAACACTAATGACAAATGATGCAAGTACTCATCGAAAGACGAACCAAACACTGAAAAATCATCCATAAAGACCTCTAAAAACTTTTCTACCATATCTGAAAATATGCTCATCATGCAACGCTGAAAAGTCGCAGGGGAGTTACATAGCCCGAAAGGCATGCGTCTATACGCAAAGGTACCGAAGGGACAGGTAAAAGTGGTTTTCTCCTGGTCTTTTGGGGAAATAACGATCTGATTATATCCAGAGTAGCCATCTAAAAAGTAGTAATGACTATGTCCAGCTAATCTCTCTAACATCTGGTCGATGAAGGGAAGGGGAAAGTGGTCCTTCCTAGTGACCTTGTTCAATTTCCTATAGTCAATACAAACACGCCAACCCGTGGTCACTCGGGTTGGGATTAATTCATTTTTATCATTCTGGAATACAGTAATACCGGATTTCTTGGGAACAACCTGAACGGGGCTGACCCATTTACTGTCTGAAATGGGGTAGATAATGCCTGCATCTAACAGCTTAAGAACCTCAGTTCAAACTACTTCTTTCATATTAGGGTTCAGTCTACGTTGCATCTCCCTAGAAGGTTTGGTGTCTTTCTCTAAATAAATCTGATGCATACAAACAGTAGGACTTATACCCTTAATGTTTGCTATAGTCCACCCTAAAGCTTCCTTGTTGTTTTGAAGGACGGTCACTAGCCTACTTTCCTGATCACTATCCAAGTCGGAAGCAAAAATCACAGGTAAAGTCTCAGACGGTCCTAAAAACACATACTTTAGGGTATCTGGCAATGGTTTTAGGTCCAACTTAGGAGGCTCTTCTAACGAAGGAACTAGGGTAGACTTAGAAACTGGTAGTGGTTCGAACTTAGGTTTCCATCCATTACTAGTGTCTAACAAAGGGGTTGAATATAACAAAGCATTCATCTCATTAATCATATTATCATCATCAAAATCAATCCCAAAGTGAGCTAAGCATTTCTCTAATGGATCTTCTAACAAAGTGTTTGGTAAAGACTCCTCGACTAATGTTTCTATCATGTTCACCTCTTCTATGTTCGGTTAGTCTAGTTCAGAGGGTATCTTACTAATATTAAAAATGTTCAGCTCAATAGTCATATTACCAAAAGACAAATTCATAATTCCATTTCGACAGTTAATGATCGCATTGGATGTAGCTAAAAACGGGCGACCTAAAATTACCGGTATCTGGTTCTCTGGGTCAGGGTCAGGTTGGGTATCTAGGATAACAAAATCCACAGGATATATAAACTTGTCGACCTCTATAAGAACATCCTCGATCACACCACGAGGAATTTTAACGGACCTATCAACTAACTGAAGCGTCATCTGGGTAGGTTTCATCTCACCGAGTCCTAGCTTAAGGTACACATGATATGGAAGTAAGTTCACACTGGCTCCTAAGTCAAGCAACGCTTTCTCAACACGGTATTTACCTATTGTGAAAGAAATGGTAGGGGACCCTGGGTCTTTATACTTAGGAGTAGTGGTATTCTGAATAATAGAACTCACGTGACTAGCTAGAAAGGCTTTCTTCTGGATACTAATCTTTCGCTTTCGCGTACACATATCCTTAAGAAACTTGGCATAAGCAGGAATCTTCTTAATCGCATCTAACAATGGGAGGTTGATAGTAACCTGCTTAAAAACCTCCAATATATCATTAAAGTTGGACTCCCTCTTAGTTAGAACTAGCAGCTGTGGGAATGGGGCTCTAGGAACAAATCCAGACTCATTAGGACCCTCATTGGTCTCTTTAGAGACTCTATCAGTCCCCTCATTTTCTGGCTCAGAAGGGTGAACTACAACATGTTCACTATCAGGCATGGCAACCTTGTTGTCAACTTTCTTTCCACTCCTAAGGGTTGTAACAGAATTCACATGATTGTACGATTTCTATCCTTTGGGATTAGGATCAGTATGACTAGGGAACCTTCCATCTTCTCTCTCACTAAGAAACTTAGCTATTTGGCCGACTTGAGTTTCTAATTTAGCAAGAGACTGGGAATTATTCTTAAAATTCTGCTTGGTTTCCTCTTGAAAATTAACCTGGCTCTTTACTAACATTTCCTGACTTTGTGATAGCATATCCTGGATCTTTTTTAGTATACTAAGAGATTCCTCTAAGCTAGTCATTCTATTCTCAGAAGGGTTTTGGAACTGGGCTTGACCTGAAGAATTCTTATTATAACCAAAACCTGAGGGAGGCTGAGAATTACTAGGTTGACCTTGATTCTGGCCTTTAGACCAAGAGAAATTAGGATGGTTTCTCCAACCAGGGTTGTAGGTCTCTTAGTATGGGTCAAACTTCTGACGGTTTTCAAACCTAGAGTTGTTATAGACAACATGGGCTTGTTCTTCACTAACGTGACCTTCCCAAAACGAGTTATCGGGTTCTACGCTACAACTAGAGACTTGAGAGGCTCTAATTCTATCATTAGGTTCAACAAGGGACCTATTTTTAGACTGACCCATTTCCAAAGCTTCTAATCTTCTAGAAAAAGCAGCAAACTTAGCATCTGACCAAAGCTTGTGTCTACCACATTGGTGCTACTTCTATTGACCAAGAGTCTTTTAGGGGGTTCAACACAAGACTCCCACTGTTGGGATTTCTCAGCAACAACTCCTAAGAAGGTAAAGGCATCTTCAGCACTTTTACTAGTGAACTCACCAGCGCACATAGACTCGACCATGGCTTTGGTCGAATAGTCTAAACCATCATAAATAATCTCTACGAGTTTCATCTTATCAAATCCATGGTGAGGACATTGGGATAGGAGATCATTGAATCTCTCTAAAAACCTATAAAGAGACTCTCCCTCTTGTTGCACACTAGCACTAGTTTTCTGCCTAACAGCTACAGTTTTATGCTTAGGGTAGAATTTCATATAGAAAGCAGCAATAAGTTCCTGCCATGTTTCAATGGATTCAGATGGTAGGTTGTTTAGCCAGGTCTTGGCTTTATCTTTCAAGGAAAAGGGGAACATCTTAAGTTTCAAAACTTCATCAGTAAGGTCTTTTACTCTAACTGTCCCACAAATTTCCTCAAAGTCCCTAATATGAAAATAAGGGTTCTCATCATCTTTTCCTAAGAATATAGGGATCATCTGAAGAATACTAGGTTTTATCTCGAAATTAGCCGTATTGGCAGGCAATTTAATGCACGAAGCTCGGTTGGTCCTAGTTGGGAACATGTAATCTTTCAAAGTTGCCATCGCTGGCATAGCTGAAGTACTAGGGGTACTTTCCTCACTAAGAGACAGATTCTCAAAACCGAAGTTTTCAAAAACGGAGCTCTCAAAAGAAGATTCTTCGAGCTCCCCGCCTCCACAAGAAGAATTACTTGGTTTTTCACTAATCAATCGACCTAGATTGTCTCTTTTCCAAGATCGTTCTCTAATGACCTCGGGCATACACTAGAAAAACAAAATTAAAGAGAAAAGTCATAAAAGGAAGGGAAGTTCTATGCAAACACAAACAAGGCTGACTTCACCACAACAAACCTACTGATTTCTAGCAAACAAAAAGTATGATGGCTCCACTTAAATTGTTTCTAGACCAGCTTTTAATCCTTCGAAAGGGAATTCGTTACAATTTAAGCAAACCCCTCTGGAATCAATCTGAGTCAAAGTAAGTTGAATAGAGGCGAGGGAAGCTCAGTGGAGCTTTGATACCCAAGGCCTCACCGACATTACAAGGCGGCGCAGTCACGCATTCAATTCACAGAAACCATCATGAACTTCGAATTATGCTTAAAAGAGTAACCAATATTTTTCGAATGACTTTCCTATTAAGCTCGTTACCCTATCGGTATCGTTCTAGTCAGTATTTTAAGCTTAGGTTCGCGTTTGGTATCGTTTTCCTAAGGCGGGCAAGAAGAGAACGATGATGAAATCCGAACCCTTATCTTGTATGGCCAGTCCTTGCCCTTTACTAGGAAATTAAAGCAGCCGTTTTCAGTTCCTCGACATATATTCACATGAAGGAAGACAGTAACTCGCTGACAGGGAATTCACGAGTGTTTCGACAAGCTTACCTCCCGTTCCATACGGGGGATGAACCGTTGTAGTCGACTCGGGCCACCGACTCCTATGTCAGTGTAGAACCCGAGGGGCCGAGACGATATCGTAATCGTCGTCCTTCTCTGCACATAGTTTATATTTAAACTACCCTTTCGTAGGGTTTAAAAATAATGTCCAAAGTTTAAAGTCCAAAATCCAAAAATAAAGTGCAAAAGAAAAGAAAGTCTAAGAAAAAATAAAAATCTAAAAAATAAAAACGTCTCTCTTTTATTTTTCCTCTCTTTTTTTATAAAATAAAAAAAATCTTCTTCTTTCGCTCCTTTCGCTTTGCCTTTTACTCCAAGTCTTTAAGTATTCACCAAAAGCTTTGGCAAAATTTTCTTTCGCCCCAAATTTTAAATTCTGTAAGGAAAAGACAAAAACCAAAAAACGTAAAGAAGAACAAAAAAATAAAATAAATAAAAACAAATAAAACCCTAAAAAAGAAAAAAAATCTAAAAACTCTAGCCTAAAGACAAGTCCGCGTCGGCGTCGCCACAAATTGATGTGATCTCAATATTGTTGTAGTAATAAGTTCGTTGAGACTTGTGAAAGCAGATTTTAGACTTAATTTTAAATTAAAAATATAGCAAACTTAAATAAAAGTGATATGAAAAATATGAAAAAGACTGGGGCTATGGATTCCACTATTTACCAATATCAAAGTGATTTATAATCTCTAATTATAATCTTGCAAATCATGCATTCAAATTGATTCTTAATATTGCAAAAGTTGATTTTTTTTAGAAATAACAATTGTAAATCGAAAGTATGGGACATCAAAACCCTAGGCTAGCATGCTCCATCAATTGAAATGACAATTGTTTAACAAAAACCATTTTATCAATTTATTTATCAAGGCAAATAATCATATAATAATTGCATAAATTAAATAAAATAGAGATTACCACTTTTCATTGGTGAAATAACTTTCTCCTTCGCCCCAGAGGATGGGTTTAGCTCATCATTGTGTAAACTTGCTCAAAATATTGATTCATGCTCAAAAATTGTTTACAAAGATGAAATGGAGAGAAAATGATGAAAATCGGGTGTTTGCAACACTTATAATTGTTGCAGAACACTGTTACAAAGAACGATAACAGATAAGCATCACTGACACTGTAGTAATACGACCCTCAAACCTCTGTCGTTGTCACTGTAGTAAAACGACTGTCCCTTTACGTCTTATGTTCTTCGTGTTCTTCACAGCAGCCGCAGAAAAATATTCTCTGCAACTTGATCAAACCTCTCTGTTGTTGCTCTAAACTGACCCAAACTCTCCGTGTCCGCACTCTACTGACCCTCAACGACTTATATAGCTTCACTGCCCCCAAATTTGCCATCGTAACTGCATATAATCTTCCATTACTCGGCATTGAAGAAAAATATTCTCGGGAATATTTTCCTCCCAGATTTAACTCCACACGATGTTTTCTCGTGACATAAGACTCCCAACACGTCGATTCATCATCCAGAAGTTGTGTAACGCGGATCAGGCACATGAAAACCTCTCGATCACACACTTATAACTCGGAATGGACTAACTATAACCCCTGGCACTCTGTTTCCTTCTACGCGAGAATCCATCCAAACTCAGTCGAACCAAAGACCCGTACGATGCCTGTTAGGCTCAGTCAAGTCTTCCCACGCAATTCCAGCTATTGAGTCACGGTAAATCATCACCAAAAATCGAATCAAAATCTTCCAGGTGACTGCAACAAACTCCCGCCAAAACTGAAATATTGAAATGAAGAGGAAGGGTGCCCCTTATCCTCGTCTGGGTTCCCTTTAGCAGCTGAACTGGGGTGCCCTTAGTAATTCAGTGAGTGACTTTAACACTTCTTCGGGGTACCTTTAGTAATTTTCACCTGGGGTCCAAATAACACTTTTCGAGCAACTTTTCCACACAAGTGTATCTCTCCAAAAACACCTACAAACAAACAAAACACCATAATAAGTACGAAATTGATTACCAACAATACAGAAAATTGAGGACAACTTAGACCCAAAAATGTGTCTATTAAATACCCCCAAACTTATTATTTGCCAGTCCTCGAGCAAAACTTATCTAGAAAATAAAATCCTAACTCACTAGGTGGCCCTAGTGACCGAGTTAATCTCGGGATGGTTTACCAGAGGTGGACCCACAAAACCTTTACTCCAGACCCTAGCTATCTACGTTGAAACTTGGAAAGCACTAAAGAATCTCCTTGGTTGGCATACAATCATTGACTATAGGAGGAAGTACCCTGAAGCGAAATTCCAATTGATGTACACGAGTTTACACTCAAGCATACTAAAATTCATATAAGTGACATAGCTCTACTCAGATAGTTTCTGGACATCATAACCGGAGTCAACCAATCACATGGAAAGATTAAGAATATGGATAAAGAGAAAAAAAATAGATGGTTTAAAGTGAGCGGTGTTTCCCATATCTGTCTGAAGGCCTCTTCCAAGATGAACCTATCCTAATGGACTGAGATATCGGTCTGACTAATATCAACACAACTGGCATATACAAGGGGACCAGTGGTCGATAAACCTAACTCTAGGTCAACACAACTGGCATATACAAGGGCACCAGTGGTCGACTTTATTGAATTTATTCCGGTTGGTCTGATGGTCTGGTCTCAATTTATTTATTTATTTTTTTTATTTTTTTTTATTTTTTTTATTTTTTTGTGTATTTCAATCACTCTATTTCACCCCTAGCAATGGTAATAACTTGAATCTTGTGCCCCACCAAATCACTTAAAAAAAAATAAAAACAGAAGGATTAGGATTCAACGAAATATGGCGAAATTACCATGTTTTTTTTAATTCTAACACCTGAGCTTTTTGCTTTTATGAATAGACTCTTTAGATGTTTCCATCTAATCAGATTGGTTCCTCAACTCCTACAACCAAGATGTTCCCATCCACTTAGATTGGTTAGTGCCAACCTTAATAAGCATAAATTTCTAGACTCTGGAGTTCATTTATTGCAACTAAAAGCTAACAAAAAGTTTCTTCCCCACCCCCAAACTTAAATATAACATTGTCCTCAATGTTTTAATGAAAGAGCAATACCAAAAAGTAAAGTAACATGAGGAATCAATAAAGAGAGAAGTCGGAAAGATAGTACCTGGGTGAAGAGAGAAATCAAAAACTAATATACAATCGCCTCTCGATCACACACTTATAACTCGGAATGGACTAACTATAACCCGTGGCACTCTGTTTCCTTCCACGCGAGAATCCAGCCAAACTCAGTCGAACCAAAGACCCGTACAATGCCTGTTAGGCTCAGTCAAGTCTTCCCACGCAATTCCATCTATTGAATCACGGTAAATCATCACCAAAACTCGAATCAAAATCTTCCAGGTGGCTGCAACAAACTCCCGCCAAAACTGAAATTTTGAAATGAAGAGGAAGGGTGCCCCTTATCCTCATCTGGGTTCCCTTTAGCAGCTGAACTGGGGTGCCCTTAGTAATTCAGTGAGTGACTTTAACACTGATTTGAAGGCTATATAAAGGAGACATCTAGCATTGTGCAAAACTAACCCCCACACGTCTGTGTGATAGTAGTGCGCTCGCTAGAGTCGATTCTCCTTTAACCTTTGGTTTTCTTCTCCAAAACCAGGTTAACGACTTAAAGACTTCATTCGGATTGTGAAGCCAGACCGATACTACTTTTATCGTAGTTGTGTGATCTGATCTTGCATCTTCTATCGTACGAGTACAATCGATTGAGTGGCTTCAGATCGTGAGAGTTCTCCGATAGGCAAGATAAATAAGTCACAAACATCTTCGTCTCACTGTTTGTGATTCCTCGACAAACCGCCTGTGTAGTCAGGAAGGATTATAAAGAGGTGATTGATTAATCTAAGTTGTTCTTCGAGAATATAAGACCGTATTATCAATTGGTTCCTGTTCACCTTAATTTTATATCTTAAGACGGAACAAAACCTAGGGTTTATTTGTGGGAGACAAATTTATCCTTTGATAGACTTTTATGTGTGAGACAGATCTGTTTATTATCAAGTCTGTGATTTTGGGTTGCAGCAACTCTTGGTTGTGGGTGAGATCAGCTAAGTGAATCAAGTGCGTAGTATGCTGCTGGGATCAGAGGCGTAGGAGTACAACTGTACCTTGGATCGGTGGGAGACTGATTGGGGTTCAACTATAGTCCAGTCCGAAGTTAGTTTAGAGTAGGCTAGTGTCTGTAGCGGCTTAATACAGTGTGTATTCAATCTGGACTAGGTCTCGGGGTTTTTCTTCATTTGCGGTTTCCTCGTTAACAAAATTTCCGGTATCTTTGTTATTTATTTTCCGCATTATATTTTATATAATTGAAATAATACAGGTTGTGCGTTCGTGATCATCAATTGGAAATCCAACCTTTGGTTGTTGATTGATATTGATTGATCCTTGGACATTAGTCTTTGGTACCGTCCAAGTTATTCCTTGTATTTGATAAAGACTCGCTATTGTTTTTAGCTTGAGTAAAAATCAAATCAAGAGAGAGATATTAACTCCTTGAGATACTTTTATCTAGATTGAGTCTGACTGTCTAGTTGATTCTCTAGTAAAGTATTTCGGAGTTAGTCCATACATATTGCTAATCGAAATATTGGGTGGTGTTGTTAGACCCCCGCTTTTTCAATTAGTATCAGAGCAGGCAAACACGTTTAATACCTAACAAGTCCGTGTTTGTAGCGATCTGACTCTATGGACAAAAGTATTATCTCTGACAACGCAATATCAGTACAGGACTACTCATATAAGTTTCAAAAATCTGAAACCACTGAGGAAAACTCCTTCTCGTCTCCTTCAACCGAATCTAAATCCAACTGGAGGAAATCTCTTGATGAACAGTTGGATGATCTCTCGGATGATAGTGATTCTGAAGAAGGACAGAGTCTTGATGAGGAAGTTTCTCAATACATCAAGTTGTTTAATCGTGAATTGAAGGAAACAAGGACAACTGCTTGCTTAAGAAAGTATATGAGTCCTCTCTGTCAAGAAAACAGAAAATTGAGAAAACTCTTCAAAGGTTATGATGGTGGATACAAACTGTTACAATCTACCGTTAAAGATCATGAAGAAGAGGTTCGCTAAAAAAAAATATGAATGTGATAATGTTCTTCGTAACCTCTGTATATTAAAAGAGAGGCTTGCCGAAAGTGAAGCAAGATGTGAATCTCAACAGAAGTATTTCAATGACAAAGAACACAGTCTTCTTCTCAGAGAAAAGTCCTTGGAAACCAAACTCAGTGCTGCTCTTAATAAGGTAAAATCACTGGAAGCGAATCTAAATAGGTTCGGTTCTAGATCTACAAAACTGTCTTCTATGCTGGGAGCCTGTAAAGAACATCATGATAAACGTGGTTTGGGATATAAAGGAATAGACGCTCCTAACAGTGGTAAGACTAAGCTTGTTAAAGCTGTTAATATTTCTCCATGTGAAGAACCTGTGTCAGCTTGCAAAAACAAAGACTCTACCTCTTTTAAATCTGCTCAAAAGAGAACTAATGAACGTAGGTCCTTCAACTGATATTACTGTGGAAACAAAGGACACTCTGAGGGAAGGTGTAGCCTTCGGATTAGGAATGAAAAACTTCACAACATTCTTACTTGGGTGTCTAAAGAAGTTGTTAAACCTATATCACAGATTGGAATCATTCCTGTCTGGCCTCAAGGGAAATAATGTGATAGGGCATTTCCTAATTATGTATTCAAACCGAAGGAACCTATAATGGTGGAAGGAAGAACAACAAAAGTGTGATAGATGATGTAAATCAGTCTGGAAGGAGAAAAAGGAACAGGAGAAAGAAAAACGAGTCAAGTTCCCCTAATGTTCTAAAAAAGGACTGTGAATCCAAGACTTCCAATTCAGACTTCTTACATGTCAACAATCGAGTCTCTGATCTGAAGATTCACATAAACAGACTGATACGAAATATCAAGAAAACATGGAATGCTGTTAAAACAGGTACTTTTAAATCTTCTCTTGATAATGCTTCTTCAACTAAACCAGGTAGTTTGTTAAACACCGATGAAAAGGAAAAAGAAGAAGTGAATAATGATGAGCAAGATGCTCATCTTATTACAACCTGACATGTTCATGTTGCATCTCTTTTTGATTTTTTTTTGTCTTGTTAAAAAGGGATGCTCATGGTTCTCAGGATTTTCATCTTGAGAAAACTGTCAGGATTGTACTGCATTCGGTGTCACTTATTTCGTTTGCTCCTCAAACATCTATTGCTCTTTCTCTTTGGGATTCTTTGGTCTATCATAAGCCCGTTTCTCTAGTACACGCACCAACCCTCACGAACGTCTTGTTTCCTAGGGTTTGATGGAATCCCTTATTTTTATAATGTGTTCCAGAGGTGCAAAAAGATTTTCTAAAAGTCTTTGTGGTGCACAATGGAGGGAAGCAACAAGGTTGATGATGTTGAGCTATGTCCTATTGATATTTCCTGCTTTCATGCTCTTGATCATGAAAACGAAGACAAACTGCCAGTTCAGATTTCTTCACAACTGGTAGGAAATCTTCTTGGAGACTTCAAGGTCGTTCGCGAACAACTTGGTATTGCAACACGAAATCTAGACTACCTAAAAGACGAACTAAGGAAGGGAACTGAGGAACTCACTCTTGTTCAATCCCTGGTTGCAGAAATGATTTAGTTTTTCGTCTGATCTTGGTTCTAGTTGTTTGCGTAGTATGTCTTGTTTTTGGATTAGTTGGAAGAATAACTAGTGATTTGAATAGCGATAATTGTGACTACACATAGCTATTTTTGTTTTCATCTTCTTATGTTATTTTTTAGGTTTATTGGTTTTTAAATTCTAAAAATATTTGGAGGATGATGTTATTGCAGTATTGATCGTTATGATTTTGTGATATTGCAATTTGATTATGGGATATGTATTGTTTGCGTCCGTGAAATTGAAGGTCCCATGTTGCGGTCAAAAGTAAAATCGTTCATGAATTAGTATTCGTATTGATGAAAAGACGAATGGACTTTTGACAATTACAAAAGTTATGCCTATGCAATCATGTATTTGATGGAAAATAGGATGATATCTTTTGTTTGACAAGGATAAAGTCTATTATATCGTTATGATGGAAAATAGAATAGATCCTTGTATGTTATCCACGGTATTGATCTTCATTGATCCATCTTGTTATGTTTTACCGTGAAGGCTCCATTGAGTGTCTTATGTTGAGCACGATACAACTAAGTCGATTATTCTTATTGGCTTGTTGGTTGTTCCATAAGATGCTATATGTCGAGCATTAGGAACTAAATTAATCAACCAGTTTGGTTATTTAGTTTGTACTCCATAAGTTTTCTTTCTAATGTCGAGTACATGTACGGTTAAGGTTGTCATATTCTATGATGAACTTAGTCGGGGTTCCATAAATTCTCTTATGTTGAGCCCAAAATAATTAAATTGATTACTTCGTTGATTAGTTTGGTTGTTTGTATTCCAATTAGATTAATTATAGGTTCTCTTGTAATTAATCTAGTTGAGTTTTCATATATTCCACAAATTCTTGTGTTGAGTACATGAACGACAATACTAATCATGTTCTATTGGTTAATGTAGTCGTATATTCCGTAAGGTTTTCCTTATGTTGAGTATGTGAACGATTAAGTTAGTCATCTCCGTATGATTACCTTAGTCGTAGCTCCGTAAGTTTACTTATGTTGATCACTTTCAATTAAATTGATCACTTTTGTGGTTTGATTTAGTTGCTTTTTCAATTGAATTAATCATGGGTTTACTTGTGATTAATTTGGTTGAGCTTTGGATATAGAAAATCATTCCTGTGGTTTTTGGTGTCCAATTAAAAAATCCTTCTTTTCTTTCGAATTTAAGGTCGCTCTTGTTGTTCTTTCGGGAATGACATCAAATGGGGGAGAGTTCTTTTGAACTTGTGCTTAATGGTAATACAGTAGAAACTCTTTAAATTAATAGCCTTGGGACCAGAGAAATTCATTAATTTAGGAAGATTATTAATTTAGCGAGTTAAATTTTAGCTTGTGCAAGCCTAGTTGGGATCATCAAATTTTATTATTTTAAAGGGATAATTAATTTAACGAGTATTAATTTAAATAGTTTTTACTCTTGCGGGGTGTGCGGCTGTGGAATTTTATAGGGGTTATCTTGTATCTTAAAACTCCTTGATGAATGTATTTAGCTTCGGCTTTATGATTGCATCTAAATTAAGTTGGTATGTAATTTTCTTTTAGTCTATGAAATGTCTCTTGTGGAAATTTCATTATGATCCTGTTCTTGTACCTTTGCCAATTTTATTGACAAAAAGGGGGAGAAATAATATAGTTCACACTACAAATACATATGGTATTCAGATCATTGTGTAAGGGGGAGTGGTTTCCATGATCGAGATGGAGTATTGACTAAGGGGGAGTGATACATATCACCGTAGTATTATTGTTAAAGTCGCGATACAATAGGACTTTGATATTACATAATAATACTATGACACTGTATAATAATGATCGAGAAACTCGATTTCTCTCATTGTTATAGCAACGGATCTTCAACAACGGTGATGCTAAACTTACAACCTTTGGGATCATTGGAGTACTTGGAAGGACGAAGATTTCAGGGAACGTTGAAGATTAGACTATGGAATAGGAGCCACTAAAGTTTATCGTTTTGTATTCCATATGTATTAATAGTTTTGTCACTAAAATTAACAAAGGGGGAGATTGTTAGAGCATAGCTCGGTCGACCTCACATGCGTTGCTATCTCAAGCATGTTTGTCAATGTTAGTGATCAAAACTATGAGTCTTGATTTCTAGCCTACATATCTAAGTCTCGGACTAGGATAGAAAAGTGTAGTTGAGCTCAAGGACTTCATGGCGATTCATCATACAACGCCGAAGATCTATACAAGGAACCGTGGAACTTCATCAACAAAAAGGTATGTGGAGACTTGAACTTATCTATCATTCAAAAGTCTATCTGTTCTATTTCCTACTTCTTATGAGACAAAAGTCGTATGCTATATAGACTAGATCATACACATTTGACATTTCGAGCTGAGCATTCATTGTTTATCTTTTATCTCGAAATCGTGTGTTAGTAAAGCGTTTCGCTTTGATCAAGTTTATCTTCACATATTGACGAAAGTCATGAAAAGTTTCAATCACTTTGAGAATTTCTCTGACGTGAATCAGTCTGTGAATAACGGCTTTGAGAATTGCTCTGACGTGAATCAGTCTGTGAATAACGGCTACATAGCGTCCTCTGAGAATGTCTCAATGATTGAAATGAGAGTTTAGATTACATAACCATGTATTCCTTGAACCGAAGTTTTCGAACTTTGTTGATCAAGATAAATCGGGAGGATTGTGGAATTGGCTTGCCAAGTCCGCGAACCCAGTCCGCAGACTCAGTCCGCGAACTGTCGGAAGTTCTCGACCGAGAATTTCTGCTGGATTTTCCAAAACTCGTTTGTGTGCTAAGTCCGCGAACTCATTCCGCGAACCCTGTCCGCGAACTGGCGGAAGTTCTATTTCCGAGAATTTCTGCTGAGTTTGTAAAACTCAACTGATTAACTTAAGTCCGCGAACTTGTTTGTGAACTTAAGAGGATATGATCTAAATATGTGCTCTGGACATGAAACATTAAATTACTAAGGAATGTTTTATGCAAACCGTGGCTATAAAGTTCATGAGCCGATTCAATCGAATCGAATCATCTTTGTTTCAACTGTGTCTTGTGTAGTTACATAAGATCTCATAGCAATTGAACAACTCTCTAACTAGTTCATTTGAGTCAATTGAACTAGTTATGGTGAAGAAGAACTAGGTTAATATGAATTTCTCATATGGTTAACCTTTTGGGTTACTATGTTAAACCAACATACACGTACACGTTTGGGCATGATTTTCACAAACCCAGTAAACGTCTACCCAAGTGTGTGTGACAAGCTAAGTTTTCGATCTAATGGTTGAGAAATATTAGCTTGAATCTAAATCAGGTTTTCATCTAACGGTGAATAAGGATTGCTTTGTACCTAAGGCAAAACCCTGATTTGAAGACTATATATATGATACATCTAGCATTGGGAAAAAATAATCCCCACACGTCTGTGTGATACTACTGCACTTGCTAGAGTCGATTCTCCTTTAACCTTTGGTTTTCTTCTCTAAAACCAGGTTAACGACTTAAAGACTTTATTGGGATTGTGAAGCCAGACCGATACTACTTTTATCGTAGTTGTGTGATCTGATCTTGCATCTTCTATCGTACGAGTACAATCGATTTATTGGCTTGAGATCGTGGGAGTTCTCCGATAGGCAAGATATATAAGTCACAAACATCTTCGTCTCACTGTTTGTGATTCCTCGACAAACCGCCTATGTAGTCAGGAAGGATTGTAGAGAGGTGATTGATTAACCTAGGCTGTTCTTCGGGAATATAAGACCGGATTATCAATTGGTTCCTGTTCACCTTGATTTTATATCTTAAGACGGAACAAAACCTAGGGTTTATCTGTGGGAGACAGATTTATCCTTTGATAGACTTTTCTATGTGAGACAGATCTGTTTGTTATCAAGTCTGTGATTTTGGGTTGCAACAACTCTTGGTTGTGGGTGAGATCATCTAAGGGAATCAAGTGCGTAGTATGCTGCTGGGATCAGAGGCGTAGGAGTACAACTGTACCTTGGATCGGTGGGAGACTGATTGGGGTTCAACTATAGTCCAGTCCGAAGTTAGCTTGGAGTAGGCTAGTGTCTGTAGTGACTTAATACAGTGTGTATTCAATCTGGACTAGGTCCCGGGGTTTTTCTGCATTTGCGGTTTCCTCGTTAACAAAATTTCTGGTGTCTGTGTTATTTCTTTTCCGCATTATATTTTATATAATTGAAATAATACAGGTTGTGCGTTCGTGATCATGAATTGGAAATCTAACCTTTGATTGTTGATTGATATTGATTGATCCTTGGACATTGGTCTTTGGTACCGTCCAAGTAATTCCTTGTATTTGATAAAGACTCGCTATTGTTTTTAGCTTGAGTAAAAATCAAATCAAGAGAGAGATATTAACTCCTTGAGATACTTTTATCTAGATTGAGTCTGACTGTCTAGTTGATTCTCTAGTAAAGTATTTCGGAGTTAGTCCATACAGATTGTTAATCAAAATATTGGGTGGTGTTGTTAGACCCTCGCTTTTTCAAATTTTCCTTTAATCAAACGTGAGTAAAATTCTGATCAAGAATTAAAACAAGTTAACATTCCTATCGATATAACTTTTATGAAAGAAAGAAAATTAATATCATTAATTTTAACTCTCATGGTTGCAGTCGAATTGGTAACCGTAGAAAAATGATTAGTTATTTTAAGTTATGATTCAATAATTCATTTGATATTTTATTAGGCTGCACTTAGTTGTTTTCAAAATTGAAAAAAGTGAAAATTCTCAATGTACAATTTTGGTTGTATTTAGTCCAAGTGAAGGTTGTATTTAGTCACCGTCAGGAAAAAAAAAAAGTAAAAGGGTAAAACACGTTCTTTTAGATTTTTGTTATTGGGAAATCTAGAAAAACTAGGAGGGGGAGGATACACTACTTTCCAGCATTGAACGATCAGGTAATCTCCCAAAAATCTTTGAACTTATATACTTAGAGGAGTTACTTTGCATCTTGGATGGATGGTAGATGGGGTTAATTAAATTGAATCCATTGCCAAGACTTCTCCGAAAAAAAAGAACCTTTCCATATAGAAAAAGAAAGCAGATGCATCCATACATTGATATATATCCATTTTGTTTTAATTCTATGAAAAGATGTTTTGAGTCCAAACGTACTAGACATGTTGCAAGCATTTTTTTTAGACTATTGAATTAGTGTTGTTGCTCAATCCCCACCATTCTACGCTCACCCACCAGTTCCTATCAACAAACAAATGGAAACCAAAACAAAACTGGAAAAAAGTTGTTGTCATATTCTTTTACCATTTACTGATTTCTCTGTTAACCAAATGAACTATTCTTATTTGTCTTCGATAATGTGCTGAGATAAATTATAATTGTAAAATCATTATAGACTTTTGTATTTTGCTGCCTCTTTCCCTGAATTATATATTTGCAAAGCATTATAAGGATTTAGATTGACAGTCTGGGATCTAAATTAATGATTAAATTGGTTTTTACAGGTAATGAGAGTGAATATGACGGCTACAACCGACCTCTAGAGTTACAAGAACAAGTTTTTCATGTCAGTGAATTCCGAACAGTGGGTACAGTTTGTACGTCTAAGACTATAAGACTACAACCTGATCAACAGAGATGTATCAGAAGAGCTTTGGAAATGGCTGAAGCATATAAGACTACGTCAGACCTTCCATTTACGTCTGAAGTTATTGATGAGTTTACGAGAGAAGGGTATATACCTATGGAATTTCCAACTCTATTCCCGAACGGTATTGCAGATTTGAGACAATCAAGTCTTCGAAAGGTCGGTGACTATCAACACTTTCAACACCTAATGAAGTATCGTGATGGACGTTACGCCAAAGATTCTAGATTTCACTATTTTGTATTGAACTCGTTAACTAGGTGGCGTGCCTTGTCATTGGGGTCTGTTTATGTCAAGAATCATTCATAAGATGGTGAACTATCGATTCAATCTATTCGAGACATGGTTTCTTCTAAGGACAGTCGATTAATATCACGTGTTTCTTATTGTGCAAAGAAAATACGAGGTACTCGAGCTTATTGGTATACTAGATTGAAGGAGATCTTAGCAATGGTCACACAATTGGGACCACCCACAATCTTCTTCACCCTTAGTGCCGCAGATTTGAAATGGCCGTAATTATACGCATTCCTTGACCCAACAGGTAAGTCTTCAAATCCTTATTTGCTAGCTCCTACTACTCCATTATAATGTGCAGTTATGTCCTATACTAGTCTGAAAGTTCAAAGTCAGTCTGGAATTTTCTATGCATTAATACAACAGATCTCAACTAAATGTCAAACACGAGTATGACATTTTTTATTCTGAAATACAATAAGCAGTTATAAAGTGAATCTCATCTAAATGTGAAACATGAATGACAATTTGTATGCAGTAGTACAATCTTATTTCTCAACAGGTACATTGGAAAGTCTTGATCCAAGTGAACGAAGACGATAAAAGTACAGATTATTAAATGAAAATCCATTGGTTGCTTTGTGGTTCATCCAAAAAAGAGTACGCTTGTTTTTCTACAAATTGAAAAGGATGAATTTACTGTGGTGGATCACTGGTTTCGTTTTGAGTGGAAAAACAGAGGAAGCGGACATGTACATGGGTTCTTATGGATTAAGAACATACCCGGTGTTTCTAATATTGCAGTAGATAAGCAAATACGGGATGCAGTATGTCAATACTTGGACAACATGGTATGTACTATGAATCCAGACCCCTCTTTCTCTGTTGACATGCAAGACCATCCATGTCCAAAGAAAATTCCATTGGAATCAAATATCGAAGATGATGAGGGTGATTATGCGTCGTTGGTTAACTGTGTGATGCGACATTCTAAAAGTTGGAGCTATTGCTTGAGAAGAAGCAAAACAACTAGGCAAATGGTTTGCCGATTTAAGTTTCCCATGGATCCTTTTCGAAGAACCACCTAATAGCATGTACAGATTCATTGGCAGAAGAAATGATCCAGTTGTGAATTCTCACCATCGAGTAGTTTTGCAAACATGGCGAGCAAACATCGATTGGTCAGCTGTTACAACTTCATAATATGTTACTCATTATATTGCCAAGTACGCAGCAAAATTTGAACCTGCATCGAATAGTTTTATTGATACTTTGCGTAGAATCATTGATGATCAATGAAGACCATGCCGTGACTCAACATTCGCAATAAAGCTAGAGATTGCTTATTAAAATGCATCGGAGAGAGACATATCTGCACAAGAAGTTTGTCATATTTTGATGGGTTGGCATTTGAAAGAATCATCAAGAAGAATTGTTGTTTTGAATTTAAGTGAGACTCACTTATTCTCCGTGCAGCTGAAACGGAGACGAGATGGTGATGATGGAGAGCACCATGAAGCTGGCCCAAGTTTTTTGGCAGATATTTTCAGAAAGGACGGATGAGTTTCAAAACACATCGTTGATTGAAATGGCAAAGAAACATTATTATGCTCACAGGAGGTGCATGGTGCACATACAATGTTGAAGTTGTTGTTAGGATTTTACCTGAATTAGTAGGAAAAATCATGCCAAATAGTAATCAATGGGAATCTTTTTGTAGACAACAAGTTTTTTTTTTTCTCGATAAAAAGAAGAATATATTGAAAAGACAAAACTTACAACAGTGCGCAAAGGCGCACAAATAGAGAAGAGAACAAACTCTCAACTCCCCAACAACAAAGATGAATGGATGCTGATTAAAGCATACAAAACTCTAAGACAAAGAAAAAACAAACACTAAATTGGAAGTGCGGATATCTCTGGTTGAATGCGGCTACACCGATGGCTGCCATGATCCTAACAACTTTATCATTTCCGAAATTTTTTGTGGCTGAACTAACAATGGCATTGATAAGGGTGGATTTTCCGGTCTCTACTCCTCCACAGATTAACAAAGTTATGGTTGAACGCTCTCTCATTAAGTGCATAACCAAATCAAGTGTTGCCAATTGTTGATTGGACAATAAGAGAAATATTTGGATCATTATTTGAATGCTCCTCTTTCACTTAACTAGTCAGTTACATTGGTCTGTCCTAGGTAGGTTAATTTTAGTGTAACAGAAATTGGAATTACTATAATTTGATGACGGCTTCTTCAATGTGTCCCTCCCTCGTCTCAAGTATTACTATATCCAGAGTGCTTACAAATTTCAAAGCACCATTTGCAAGGCCGGAACTGGTAAGCATTTGGGAGTAACCAGTAAGTCAGGTTTATGCAGTGAAGAGCTGTACACCGTAGCTCCAGAAAGAAATTTCCTTCTCATAACGTAATTTATGATGGTGTGTAAATTGCAATAGACAAACAAGCAGCCAATCTTTCTTATTTTCTCTAGTATTTTATTTTTATTTTCACAACTTTCGTTTAGGGCTTTGGGTTGGGGAGCAAATCCGATAGCAGAACCGAGCCAGAGATATGAGGCGCCAATACACCGCAATTAAATGATATGAGCGATAAAATGCTGGACCATCAACGCTGCAACTCACTGCGGCTGCCTATGTACCCTCTTTCGTACCTTGAAGGAATGAATCACTAATCGTAATTCATCCTCGAAGGAACAAGCGACTAAAGCCAACTCGTATTGCAAGGCCAAAGCCAAGCAATAGGCCTAGTCCGTATAGGCTAAATGGTCCTTTTGCAAATGATGCTCAAGAATGTGCATCAATGTAACCCAAGCATTGCACCAGTTGGTGTGTTTGGCCATAGGCCAAATGGTCCTTGGCAAATGAAGCTTCATCTCGTGTCATGACGCATCTTTGAACATGCACCATGAGAAAAATATGGGTGTTACAGTCAATGTACTAACAATTTGAACTTTCTTATTTAAAGCGAACTACATTGGATTAGAGAAAACTACATTGGATTAAAGCAATTACATTTAATTAAAACTAATATACCATTCGATCAAAACTAAATTATAAAACTCATTAATTAACATCCTCATTCAATGGTTGGGTGGTGGAGCATGTAAGCAGCAGAAAGGGTTGAATCGGTGGAGCTCTCTAGGAGTGTTTAAACAAGCTTCGTAAGTGAAAGGTTTGGCGTTAGATGATTGACATATAGCTAGAGTTCTTTGTATCAATTCAGCTTTAATTTTACCTTTCAATGTACGGTGGTTATTGTGCATTACCAATCATAGGGATTGATTGACGTCGAGAACAATTACTTTGAAAACGACTCGACAATCCATGAGCATCACGCCTCATCGGGTTTCTCATTTCTTCTGCAAACGTTACAAAGAAGGGGTGTGGCCACCCAAAAATAGCCAAAAGAAGAAAGAAGAACATTGAAATGATTTCTAATTCTAACCACGAATGTGTTACCAAATTTTTCTATCATTTAATAATTTTAAACTCAAAAGATGGCAAGTGTACTATTGCACTTTATTCTGCAATGCATTTATGTCCCGGACAATGTAATGTTTAACTAAGTTAAACATATACTGGAACTACATTTTGCCTGAAATTAGATGGCATGCATGGCTGATAGCATGGCCATGACATATGTCACTATTCCAGAGAGTATGGCCGGACACATCTGTGGTAGAAATAACATAGATAGGCATGTGAGAAGTATCAAAAGTCATCTCGTTTCAAAATCTAATATATCTTCGACGTCATTTCAATCAGAAGACACTATTACATTTTTTGGTGTAGATGCAATATTTTAACCGACGAACAATGTGCTATTGAGCTTGGTGCTGCTTAAGCAGATTCTAGAGAAACTGCGAGAAGTAAGTCACTTTCAGCCAATTCCCAATCAAATATCACCAGGTTCTCCTTCATCCTTTGTACGTTGAAGCTCTTCACTAGCACACCTACTCCTTGCTCGTATAGCCATCCAAGATAGACCTAAACAGAAAAAGTAAAAATAAGCTACCAACTGCTTGTGCAAGACCTTAAGCTTTTCACCGAACATCTTCCAAACCAAATCTTAAGGCCACCAGACCTGCTAAGTTTGTAGACATTCAACTCAAGACCAATTGGCAATAGTTGGTGCAACCCAGGGTCATCATCATATAATTGTTGTCAAGGCAATCCAGTCTATAGTGACCTAGAGTCTTTTCACCTGTTGCCAATTGATTTTAAATTGGATGATGACAAACTTAACAGCACCTTATTGGGAAACACGGGAAAAATGTATTATGTATATGTACAAGAGATGCACAGGATACTTAGAAAAACTACTGAACTGGATCTTTTAAATACTGTAGAATCATAAATTAAGAATTGAATCAAAACCTGAGCATGAATTTTCTTTCTTACTTGAGCAATCTCATGCAGAACTTGTGCATCTTTGACTCCATTGGATCCCCATTGGGTTCCACTAGCTCCCAAAGGTGAGTAACCGGCGACAAAGATACCATTGGTCTTGCAGATCTCCCTCAGTTTCAAAGTTCCGCCAAAGTGGGTTCATTTCCACCTTCGTGTAACATAATCCTCACTTTCAGTAACGCGATTAAATGAAAGAAACCGATCAACAAAAAACTTGGTTATGATATAATAAAAGATCTGTTGCAAAAATCTTCCAGATTGATGCTATTGGATATTAATTCCTTTTGTTGCATTGCACAAAGCATCTGTTTTATCGGCTCCGGCTTCAAAGAAGAAGAGAGAGATGCAAGAAGCTCATTTATAACTGCTTGAGTGGTAGAATTTGAACTATGTCCAACCCATAGTATGTGGTCTATAGCTATCCCAACCTCCCCTGCATCAGCTAAACACAGAAGTAGCAACACATGGCTGTTTGAATTTTCAGGTTTCGGTGGGAGACAACGAATTAACTTCGAAGCTGCAGGAAAATTACCTGTATGGAGCATAAAGATAACAGATAAGAAACATCTATTCAGTAATCATCCAGCTCTCGAAACATAATAAATTTTCTTGCTTTAGCTAGCAAAAAGTTGGTTTCTTTACATATTGCCACAGAGTTGGTCATTCTCTGAAAAGCTAGTTGAAGTAATATGTTGAACTTACCCTCACTGCAAAGGGAAGAAATTACTGTAGTCAGTACGGCCTGCGCAAGCATGATGTCTTGTGTAATAGACTTGTCGAAGACCTCGTACGCGTTGTCAATGTTCTGTTCTCTACAAAGCCCATTGATGAGGGATATGTAAGTAGTAGCATTAGGAGAGACATTTTTCTCTATCATGTGATGAAAGAGACGAAACGCTTCTTCAGCTTCCCCTGATTCGGAACATTTCTGAATGAGAGTATTATAAGTCTTCAGATTCCCACCACATCCATTTCTGAACATTTCGTCCCACAATCGTTTTGCGGGGCGTAAAAGATCCTCTCTACAACAAGCTTCCATTAGAGAATTATAAGACGAAACATCAGGATAAAACCCTGTTCTCTTCATATCTTGAAGAACACTATAAGCTTCTTTAACTCTACCAGCTTTACATAGAAAAGAAAGCATTACATTAAAACTCTCCAAATCCGTAAAGTAATCCTTTGAAGACAGCATCTCGAATATTTGCACCATTTCTCCAATCTTATCATGCTTGCATAGACTTCTACTCAAATTGGTCAATGTAAGCAAAGCAGGAAAACTTCCTTTGTTTATCAAAGACTTGCAAAATAAAACTGCAGAATCAGGATAAGTAGCCGAGACTGATCCAATCAATGCATTTAAAACATCATCCTCAATCGGGAAATTCCCACCAATAATCACTTCACCAATTTCTTTACTTTCTTGAATTCTTCTTTCAGAAATCAAACCAAATAAAAATTCTCTATAATCATTTGCTCTTGGCGCCACCCCTAACTTCCTTTTCTTTTTCAATACCGCTTCAGTTTCACTTAATTTCCCTGCCACTCGAAAAGCTTCGGCTAAAATCCAATATGCCATAAAATCAGGTTTGCAATCTCTACCTCTAAGTCCATCCAACACTAACAAAGCATCTGATAATCTGGATGCTCCGCAAAGTCCATTAACAACCAACAGTGCAATAACTGACCCATTAATCACTGAACCACTACTTTTAACCTTATCTAACAAATCCAAAGTCATACTCAATTCTGATGTTCTACAAGACTTCCCAATGAATACACCAAACCCAATATTATTAACATGAACACCTCTAACACACATTTTATCAAACAGCTTCTGCGCAAGTTCGACGTGCGCGTCAGATGACAGAGCAGCAAGAAGTGAGTTACACAATTCAGGACCAATTTCATTAGTCCAATCATTCACTTCACTCAAAACAAAGAAAGCATTCTGGGTTTTCTTTCCAATGATCAGAGAAGTAATTACCAAACGATAAATCGAAGAATCAAGAATGATTCTCTGGGTTTTCATTTGTTTAAGAATTTTTTCGACTGAGTTGAATTGACGTGAAACTGAAAGGGATTTGAGAAGAGATTGATAAGAAACCGAAGTATGTGAGAAACCAGGTTGTTGAGAAGCCCAGTTGAAGAAACCAAGAGCTAATGAATGGTGATCAAGAAGAAATGGATCGATAACTCGAGCAACAAGTAACGGGTTTAGTGAGTTTCTGCAACCGAGCTGATGAAGGGTTTGTTCTAGTGATGGGCTCCATGAACGAGTTGGTATTGAACGATTTGAAGCTGATACTAGTGCTTTGCTTATTAGTTTTGCAGCCTCATGTGCTGAACGATTCATAATTAGTCTGTGGATACTTATTTTCTAAGCGACTGAATTTTTTAAACCTAGTGCGATGTTTCAATTCGCACTGTGTACATAATTAGGCCAGTTCTCATGGGCATGGCAAACTCGAGAGTTTGCCATTTTTGCACCCATTATGGAGCTGGCAAACTGATAAATTGGCCTGGCTAAGCACTTAGACAGATCAGGTCAAGTTTCTACCGAGCGATACCATTCGGTCAAGACTACACCGTTATCGGTTTTTGTAGGACCGGTCGGTCTAGTCTACACGGCTACGTAGAATCTGATCCAACGGCCATAAATCTTCCCCCTATAAATACCAAATTCCTCTTCCATTTAAACTCACACCTTCTCTTCTTTACTCTTCGCATTTGTTAATCTAAAACGAATTTCATCATCCAACTCTTTCATTCAATTGTATTGTATTATTTCTTTAATTTGTCTCAATTTAATACTCAATCTAATAAAAATAAGAAGATTAGGGGTCCAAAATTTATCGTAGCCGAAGATGAAAGCATTTGCAGAAACTATGTGTTCTTTACACAAGATAGTGGATGGTGCCCAACAACAATCTACCAAGTTGTGGGATAACATATTTGCTAAATTTCGTGAAGAAACTATGAACATTAACGATCGTGATGCAAATGGATTGTATGGCCGCTTCGTTATAATCAACGCCCAAGTTGCCTTGTATGTTGCTGTTATAATGCAAGCTGCCCGTGCTCGAGCGAGCGATCTTTGTCGATGTTGATGTCGAACGAAAGTGTCGAACTGATTGGCACCACAAACATGGGAAAATTTTTGGTTATGAAAGTTGTTATCATATCTTGAAAGTGTTGCCTAAATATAATCCGGAAGTGTTAGCAAACATGCAGAATATACCTGCAAGTTCACCATATACTTTTTCACTTTCAGTGCCAGCTTCACAACCATCTCAATCATCTCATCCCCCTTCGGATAATCCATTTTCTTCACCAGAAACCACAACAAACAACAATTCCAACTTGAATATCAATGTTGCGATCAAGAGAAAATTATTAGGAAGAACGCTGCAAGAGCAGCAAGAAAAACTGCCCAAGAAGGAGAAGCAAGTGAAGGTGTTTTAGATACTTTGATAGAGCATCAGAAGGCCGTCAAAAAAAGGAGTTGTAGACCGGCAGTTCTTGACTAGGGAGATGAAAAACATCGACAAACTCAAGAGAAATTTGTTTCAGACATGACAAGAATAAGATTCTAAATGCAAACACCTCAACAATTAATACTGGACAATTGATGGCATGGGAGATGGAGATGGACAGGTTAGCAGAGGAGTTGGAAGAAAAAAAACAAGAAAAACATGGAAAAACAATTTGTAGTTCAAGCTGAAGATGAGGATGAAGAAGACCACGATGAAGTAGTGCCACTTAATTAATCAATGTATCAGCTTTAATTTTAATTAAGATATAGTAGTTTGGTTATGGTGAATGAAATTGTTCTAGTTTTTTCATTACAAATTGTTCTAGTTTTTTCATTATATTAAAACTTAAACTTGACAACATCCATGAAAACTAAACTTCAGACTATAACTAAATTGTTCTAGTTTTTTCATTACATTAAAACTTAAACTTTGACAACATCCATGAAAACTAAACTTAAGGCTATAACTTCCGCTTAAGCCTAAAACTAAACTTAAGCCTAACATCCCATATGAGTTATTAGAAACTCCTTAAGAGTTTGGTAATGCGCTTTGTATTCAAAAAAAATTCCTTTCCATCTTCGCCACTCGTCTCCCAATTCAGCATTGGTGTCACCTCTAAGACGATATCGAGTGAAAATCCTTTTCATAGCTACATAATCCACAAGATCTTTTTTGATAGTCATGAATCGGCAAAACAAAGCAGCACGGTCCTAGTTATGAGGATTACATGTCTCTGTGCATAAGGCATCATGAATTTTACCCAAATAACTCATACTAGGTAAACCGTTCATCCGTCGTTCTTCACCTCTATTCGGGTAGTATATTACATAGTTTTTACAAATAGATAAATCTTCATCTTCGGTGAATCTAGAATCATCCATAAATTACCCAAAAAGTAGAGAAGTTTTTGTAGAGAAGTGAAGGAGTGATTTTGAAGTCGATGAAGTGGAAATTTTTAAGTGAAGGCGTGATTTTGAAATGGATGAAGTGAAGGTACATTTATAAGGATTGTTGGCATTTGAGCCTAGACCGCTACTTTTAATGACCGTTATAAAAATTAAACTTAAATAGCTTCAAAACAAAACTATGAAACAACACATGAAACTTAAATAATTAAACAACTTTAAAACAAAACTATGTAAAAACAAATGAAACAACACTGAAATAACTGTTAGAGCACTGCTCGGTCGAACTCGCAAATGTTGCTATCTCAAGCTTGTTTGTCAATGTTAGTGATCAAAACTATAAGTCTTGATTTCTAGTCTACTTATAGTGAGGTCTCGTACTAGGATAGATTGTGTAGTTGAGCGGTGTTCATCAATTGAAGACGAAGAGAGCTTGTGGAACTTCATCGACAAAAGGTATGTGGAGACTAAAACTCATCTATCACTTGTAAAGTCTATTTCTACTCTATCTCATATATTGAGACAAAAGTCGTATTATTATATAGTAGTCAATTATACACATTTGAGATTTCGAGATGAGTTTATCTCGCTTACATATTTCTCGAAATATGTGTTGGTGAGCTTTCACTTCAACCAAGTTCATCTTATATTTTTGACGAAAGTCAAAAGATGATCATGTGAAAATTTCCGAGTAACATCTTACATGGTTTGTGTGATACAATCAGGTCCGAGAATTTCTGCTAGGTTTGGAGGTATGCGTACCTGTTCGCATACTGGCGAAAACCAAACTTGGTCCGGCTACTATGCGTACCCGTTTGCATATTTGAATGGTTAAAGTTCCAAAATCGGTTGTGACATGAACTAATACATTTATATAATAAGGAATGCAATCTTTGCAAACCGTGGCTATAATGTTCATGAATTGATTCGAGTGAATCAAACAGATTTTGCTTCAATTGTGTTCTTGTATACTTCTATGAGAATATAACAATTGAACAACTCTTTAACTAGTTTCATTTGAGTCATTTGAACTAGATGTGGTTAAGATGAATAAGCTTGATGTGAGAGTGCTCATATAGCTAACCTCGGTTAACTACTGTTGAGCTAATATAATGTACACGTTTAGATACGATTACTCAAACCTAAATGAAGGTACATTTAATTTGTCTATAACAAGCTAAGTTCGATCTAACGGTTGAAAGGTATTAGCTTGAGTCTAATCAGGTTTTCATCTAACGGTGAATATTGAATGCTTTGTTACCAAGGTAACTTAGATTGCAAATCCTGATTTGAAAACTATATAAAGGAGAACTCTAGCAACTGGGAAACTTAATCCCCACACCTCATGTGTGATACTAGTTGCGATTAGAGTCGATTCTCCTTTAACCTTAGGTTTTCACGAAACCCTGTAGGTTAAGGACTTAAAGACTTTGGGATTGTGAAGCCAGACCCAACTATTTTCTCTGTAGTTGCATGTTCTGATCTTACTTCTACTATCGTGATTGAGTATTATCTTTGCTAAGATTTGCTTGAGATTTATCTCTGATAGGTAAGATTACAAGTACTCATTTTTAGAGCATTGCTCGGTCGAACTCGCATGCGTTGCTATCTCAAACATTTATGTCAATGTTAGTGATCAAAACTATAAGTCTTGATTTCTAGTCTACTATAGCTAAGGTCTCGGACTAGGATAGAAAGTGTAGTTGAGCTCAAGAACTCCATGGCAATCATCATACAAGACGAAGGACTACTCAAGGAACCGGTGGATCTTCATCGACTAAAAGGTATGTGGAGACTTGAACTTATCTATCACTCAAAAGTTTATTTATCTCCTATCTTGAGACAAGTCGTTTTGCTATATAGACTTAGATTATACACATTTGCTATTTCGAGCCGAGTTTATCTCGCTTATCTATTTCTCGAAATATGTTTGGGTAAGCTTTCGCTTTAACCAATTTCATCTTTACCTAGTGACGAAAGTCATGACAAGTTTCAATCACTTTGGAAATTGCTTACTTTGACGAAAAATAATTTGTGAATAACAACTATAGAATATCAGCATCCTCTAAGAATGTTCCAATGATTGAAATGAGAGTTTAGATTACATAACCATTGGAGGATATAAGCATTATTGTGGAAACGCATATATGTATAAGTCTTTATTCCTTGAACCGAAGTTTGCGAACTTTGTTGATCAAGATAACTGGCATGGTGGCGTGAACCAAGTCCGCGAACTCAGTCCGTGAACTGGCGGAAGTTATTGTCCCGATAATTGGCTTGAGATTGATATCTCCGATAGGCAAGATACAAAAGAAATCACAAACACTTCGTCTCATCGTTTGTGATTCCACAATATCTTTTTTCGCTGGGTCGATTAGGATTATTGTGAGGTGATTGATAATACTAGGTTGTTCTTCGGGAATATAAGTCCGGTTTATCAATTGGTTCCTATTCACCTTGATTTATCAAAAGACAGAACAAAACTCGTAGGTATATTTGTGGGATATAAATTCATCTATTATCGTAGACTTTTCTGTGTGATACAGATTTGTTTATTAAAGTCTTCGACTTTGGGTCATAACAACTCTTAGTGGGTGAGATCAGCTAAGGGAATCAAGTACGAAGCATCCTGCTGGGATCAGAGACGTAGGAGCATAATTGTACCTTGGATCAGTGTGAGATTGATTGGGGTTCAACTATAGTCCAGACCGAAGTTAATTTGTAGTAGTCTAGTGTCTGTAGCGGCTTAATACAGTGTGTGTTCAATCTGGACTAGGTTCCGGGGTTTTTCTGCATTTGCGGTTTCCTCGTTGACAAAATTCTGGTGTATGTGTTATTTCATTTTCGCATTATATTTTGTTATATAATTGAAATATCACAGGTTGTGTGTTGTTCAATCAATTAGAATATCCGACCTTTTGGTTGTTGATTTAAATTGATTGACACTTGGATATTGGTCTTTGGTACCATCCAAGTTATCTCTCTAGTATTTGATAAAGACTCGCAGATTTCTATTTTATTGAGTATATATCAAATCGAGAGATTGAGATATAAACTTTTTGATATACTTTTTATCTAGATTAAGTCTGACTGTCTAGTTGATTCTCTAGAAAGTATATTGGAGTTTGTCCATACAGATTGCTAAGCGAAATACTGGGTGTGGTTGTTGTACCCCCACTTTTTCAATTGGTATCAGAGCAGGCAAACACGTTTAAGACCTCAAAAGTCTGTGTTTGTGGCAATCTGACTCTATGGACAAGAGTACTATCTCTGATAACGCAACATCAGTTTGGAGACTCTCGGGTGAGCTTCAAATTCCTGAAACTTCTGAGAAAAACTTTATCTCATGTTCCTTGACTGAATCTGCATTCGAATGGGAAAAATCTCTTGATGAGACGTTGGATTAACTGTCAGATGACAGTGATTCAGAAGAAAGACAAAGTATCGATGAGGAAGTCTCTCAATATATCAAGCTGTTTGACCATGCTTTGAAGGAAAAGAAGTCAACAACTTTCTTGAGTAAGTACATGACTCCTCTTTGTCAAGAAAACAGAAAATTGAGAAAACTCTTTAAAGGATATGATGGAGGATATAATCTCCTAAAATCTATCGTTAAAGATCGTGAGGAAGATGTACGCACAAAAAGGTTTGAATGTGATAATCTTCTCCGAAATCTCTTTGTGTTGAAAGAAAGACATGCAGAAGCTGAAGCAAGATATGACTCTCAACAAAAATGTTTTGATGACAAAGAACTCAGTCTTCTTGCCAAAGAAAAATCCTTGAAGACTGACTTTGCAGCTGCTCTTGATAAAGTGAAATCACTGGAAGAGAGTCTGAGAAGATTCAATTCTAGCTCTACAAAATTTTATTCTATGATTGGAGCATGTAAAGAATATCGTGATACACGTGGTCTGGGCTATAAAGGAATAGGCGCTCCAAAAACTAGTAAGATCAATTTTGTTAAAGTTGTTGATAATTCTTCATGTGATAAAACTTCATCTTGTAATGTGGCTAAAAACAAGGATTCTACTTCTTCCAAATCTACTCACACGAGAACGGTTAAGAATAATTCCTTTAACTGCTATTACTGTGGAAATAAAGGACATTCTGAGCGAAGATGTCGTTTTCGGTTAAGGAATGAAAAACTTCACAACATGCTTGCATGGATGTCTAAAGAAGTCATCAAACCTGTCTCTCACATTGTTGGAGTAAAGGGCACTTTCGAAAATCAAGAAAACTACTATGATAAGTTTTTTCTTAATCGTGCCTTTGAAACAAAAAATGGTAGAAGGAAGAACGGTCGAAGAGTAACTGACTTCTTAAATAACTCTGAAAAGAGGAAAAGACATAGGAGAAAGAAAGAAAGGTCAAGTTTCTTGTCACTCCCTGAAGAAGGCCGCAAATCCAAGAGTTCAGCTCCAGATTGCTTACATATCAATAATCGAGTCTAATAACTTAAGATAAGCATAAACAGACTCAAACGGGGCATCAAAAAAACATGGAAAGCGATTGACTCAGGTACTCCTAGTTCATCTCTTAATAAAACTCCTTCAACTATGTCATGTGATTTGTCTCTAAATCCTTCTGAAGGAGAAAAAGAAGAAGTCAAAATTGATGAGCAAAATGCTCATCTTAATACACCATGACTGCTCACTACAGCATCCCTCTTTTAATTTAAGAAGGATGCTCATTGTTCTCAAGAAGTGTGTCTTGAGAAGTATTGTCAAGGTTGTATGTATTCTCTTCCTTTCTTGTTGTTGATCTTTAAAATTTGTTGAGCTTCGCTCCAATTTTTCTCTTGTAGATAATCATGATCCTTTATTCTTGAGAAAATTTCATGTTTGCGTGTACTTCCTCCAAATAGTTGGTTCTCAACTATTAGTATTGACACTCAAACTTCATTCTTCTTCCTTTTTGTCATATCTTAAGGCCGTGACCACCAGTGCACGAACTTCTGTCCCACACGAACGAGTACAAGTTCTCCTAGGGTTTTCCATGGAACTTATTTATATACTTGGGTGTCATACCGTGTTACAATGTTCTGAAAGGTCAAAGGTATTTGTGTGCACAATGAATGGAGAAAACAAAGATGATGAAGTCAAGAAAGGGAAGACTATCGAGTTTCATGAGAATCCAGTTTTCATAACATGCCTTCATGCCATTGATCATGAAAACAAACTACTAGTTCAGATATCATCACAACTGGTAGGAAATCTTCTTCAATATTTTGAAGTCGTATGTGAACAACTCGGAATCGCAACAAGGAATCTTGAGTTTTTGAAAAACGAACTGAAGAACGCAACTGATGAGCTCGTCCATGTTCAATCTCTGGTTGCTGACCGGATCTAGTGTTTTTCAGATCATGTTCTCTATAGGAGTTTATGTTTGCCTAGTAAATCTTTTTTTTTCTTGTTTTTATTAGAAGAATAACTAATGTAGCCATTATTGTGATTACACATAGCTATGTCTAACGTTTTCATCTTCTTGTTTTTTAGATTTATTGGTTTAAATTCTAAATTTGTTTGGAAGATGATTTTTGCAGTATTAATCTTTATGGTTTATATATTTCAAATTTGTTATGGGATATGTGCGTTTACGTTCGTGAACTATGATTGCCCCATACATTGTCAAAAGTAAAGTCTTTCGTATGTCGATATGCATGTATTGATAAAAGAATGAATAAACTTTTGACAAATACAAAAGTTAAGCCTATTATGTCAATTATTGATGGAAGACAGGTTAAAATCTTTTGTTTGCAAGGATTATGTCTACTGAATGTCGTTATGCGAATAGTGATGGAAAATATAATGAATCCTTGTGTATTCCGCAGTATTGATCTTCCCTGATCCTATTTTATGTATTATTGTGAGGCTCCATAAAGTGTCTTATGTTGAGCATTGAACGACCAAGTTGATTATTTTTATGATTAGCTATGTTGTTGTCCCGTGAGTTACTTTATGTCGAGCATATTCAACTAAATTAGTTATCTTGTTTGGTTATTTAGTTGTTGCTCCGTAAGTTTTCTTATGTCGAGCATGAACAATTAAATTGATTACTTTTGTGATTAGTTTGATTGTGTATTTCGATTAGATTAATTATGAGTTCTCTTGTGATTAATCTAATTGTATGTTTTTAAGTCTCCATAAGTTCACTCATGTTGAGCATTTGTCGATTAAATTAATCATGGGTTCTCTTGTGGCTAGTTTAATTGAATATTTTTGAATTCAAATTCATACTTGTATGTGATTTGTTATGTCCAAAGAAATCCTTCTTTTCTTTCGAAATTAAGGTCGCTCTTGTTGTTCTTTCGGGAATGACATTTTATGGGGGAGAGTTCTTAATTGAACTTGTGCTTAATTGCCAAATCTTTGTGGGGAGTGCGGTTGTGGAATATTAGAGGGGTTATCTTGTATCTTTACAAACTCCTTGATGAATGCATTTAAATTCGGTTTTATGATTGCATCTAAATAAGATGATATATTTTTGCTTTCTTTTGGTCAAGAAATGTCTCTTTCAGAAATTTCATTAGGATCTCGTTTTTGTACCTTTGCCAATTTTATTGACAAAAAGGGGGAGAATTAATATGTAGTTCACACTACAATACATATGGTTTTCGGATCATTATGTAAGGGGGAGTGGTTTCCATGTGAGATGGAGTATTGACTAAGGGGGAGTGATATATATCACCATAGTATTGTTGTTGAAGTTGTGATACAATTGAACTTTGACGTTGTGTAATGATACTATGACACTGTATAACAATGATTGAGAACTCTTGTTTTCTCGTTGTTATAGTTATGGATTTTCAACAACGATGATGTTGAACTTACAACCTTTGGGATCATTGGAGTACTTGGAAGTGACGAAGATTTCAAGTAATGTTGAAGATTAGGCGTATGGAATAGGAGCCACAAAAGTTTATTTATTTATTTATTTTTTGTAATCCATATATATTGATAGTTTCGTCACTAAAATTGACAAAGGGGGAGATTGTTAGAGCATTTCTCGGTCGAACTCGCATGCGTTGCTATCTCAAGCATGTTTGTCAATGTTAGTGATCAAAACTATAAGTCTTGATTTCTAGTCTACTATAGCTAAGGTCTCGGACTAGGATAGAAAGTGTAGTTGAGCTCAAGAACTCCATGGCAATCATCATACAAGACGAAGGACTACTCAAGGAACCGGTGGATCTTCATCGACTAAAAGGTATGTGGAGACTTGAACTTATCTATCACTCAAAAGTCTATTTATCTCCTATCTTGAGATAAAAGTCGTTTTGCTATATAAACTTAGATTATACACATTTGCTATTGTGAGCCGAGTTTATCTCGCTTATCTATTTCTCGAAATATGTGTTGGTAAGCTTTCGCTTTAACCAAGTTCATTTTTACCTAGTGACGAAAGTCATGACAAGTTTCAATCACTTTGGAAATTGCTTACTTTGACGAAAAATAGTTTGTGAATAACAACTATAGAATATCAACGTCCTCTAAGAATGTTCCAATGATTGAAATGAGAGTTTACATTATATAACCATTTGAGGATATATGCATTGTTGTGGAAACACATATATGTATAAGTCCTTATTCCTTGAACCGAAGTTTGCGAAC
Source organism: Papaver somniferum (assembly GCF_003573695.1). Lineage (NCBI taxonomy): Eukaryota > Viridiplantae > Streptophyta > Magnoliopsida > Ranunculales > Papaveraceae > Papaver > Papaver somniferum. Next base: position 65,817,618 of record NC_039362.1, read on the forward strand.
TTTGTTGATCAAGAGAACCGGCATGGTGGCGTGAGCCAAGTCTGTGAACTCAGTCCGCGAACTGGCGGAAGTTCTTGTCCCGAGAATTTCTGATGGAGTTTGTGAACTCCGTCCGGGAACTTAAGTCCGCGAACCCAGTCCGCGAATTTGAGTAGGTTATATCTAAAAACGATGTTTGTGAACTTATTCTTATATAAACTAAGGAATGCAAATTGCAAACCGTGACTATATATGTTAGAGCATACTCGGTCGACCTCGCATGCGTTGCTATCTCAAGCATGTTTGTCAATGTTAGTGATCAAAACTATGAGTCTTGATTTCTATTCTACATAGCTAAGTCTCGGACTAGGATAGAAAAGTGTAGTTGATCTCAAGGAATTCATGGCGATTCATCATACAACGACGAAGATCTACTCAAGGAACCGTGGAACTTCATCAACAAAAAGGTATGTGGAGACTTGAACTTATCTATCACTCAAAAGTCTATCTCTTCTATCTCCTACTTCTTGTGAGACAAAAGTCGTATGCTATATAGACTGGATTATACATATTTGATATTTCGAGCCGAGTATATCTCGCCCATCTATATCTCGAAATCATGTGTTGGTAAAGCGTTTCGCTTTGATCGGGTTTATCTTCACCTAATGACGAAAGTCATATTGTTTCAATCACTTTGAAAATCGCTTTGACGAGAAATAGTGTAACAACTATATAAAGTCCTCTAAGAATGTTTCAATGGTTGGAATGAGACTTTAGGTATATATAACCAATGATGGATATAAGCATTGTGTGGAAACACATATGTGCATAAGTCTTATTCCTTAATCCGAAGTTTGCGAACTTTGTTGATTGAGAGAATCCCGGAAGAATTGGCTTTTCCAAGTCCGCGAACTCAGTTTGCGAACTCAGTCCGCAAACTGACGGAAGTTCTCTTGCCGAGAATTTCTGCTAGGATTTTCCAAAAACTCGTTTGCGTGTTTAGTCCGCGAACTGGCGGAAGTCTCCTTGCCGAGATTTTGTGCGGAGTTTGGAAAACTCTTCCGGTTGTCTTAAGTCCGCGAACTTGTTTGCTTACTTGAGTGGGTTATGATCTAAAGATGTGCTCTGAACATGAAACTTAAATTACTAAGGAATGCAGTAAGCAAACTGTGGCTATAAAGTTCATGAGCCGATTCAATCGAGTCGAATCATCTTTGTTTTAATTGTGTCTTGTGTAGTTACATAAAATCTCATAGCAATTGAAAAACTATCTAACTAGTTCATTTGAGTCAATTGAAGTAGTCATGGTGAAGAAGAACAAGGTTAATATGAAACGCTCATATGGTTGACCTTTTGGGTTACTATGTTGAACCAACATACACATACACGTTTGGGCACGGTTTTCACAAACCCAGTAAACGTATATCTCAAGTGTGTGTGACAAGCTAAGTTTTCGATCTAACGGTTGAGAAATATTAGCTTTGAATCTAAATCAGGTTTTCATCTAACGGTGAATATTGATTGCTTTGTAACTAAGGAAAAACCCTGATTTGAAGACTATATATAGGAGACATCTAGCATTGGGAAAAACTAATCCCCACACGTCTGTGTGATACTAGTGCGCTCGCTAGAGTCGATTCTCCTCTAACCTTTGGTTTTCTTCTCTAAAACCAGGTTAACGACTTAAAAACTTCAGTGGGATTGTGAAGCCAGAGTGATACTACTTTTATCGTAGTTGTGTGATCTGATCTTGCATGTTCTATCGTACGAGTACAATCTTTGATTGGCTTGAGATCGTGAGAGTTCTCCGATAGGCAAGATAAAGAAGTCACAAACATCTTCGTCTCACTGTTTGTGACTCCTCGACGTCCTCTTGTGTATTAAAGTAAGACTGTTGAGAGGTGATTAATCTAGGCTGTTCTTCGGGAATATAATACCGGATTATCAATTGGTTCATGTTCTCCTTGATTTCATATCTTAAGACGGAACAAAAACCTAGGGTTTTTCTGTGGGAGACAGATTTATTCTTTGATAGACTTTTCTGTGTGAGACAGATTTTTTTATTATCAAGTCTGCGATTTTAGGTTGCAGCAACTCTTGGTTGTGGGTGAGATCGGCTAAGAGAATCAAGTGCGCAGTATCCTGCTAGGATCAGAGGCATAGGAGTACAACTGTACCTTGAATTAGTGGGAGACTGATTGGGGTTCAACTATAGTCCAGTCCGAAGTTAGCTTGGAGTAGGCTAGTGTTTGTAGCGGCTTAATACAGTGTGTATTCAATCTGGACTAGTGATAGGGTGTAAAATACATCCTATTTATTATCTATTGTTTATACTTTCTCTGCTATTTTTCTTGTAAATTATGTATTTTACACGTGTTTGAGTTTTATAACTACTTTGGAGTCATGCGGAAGAAAGAAGAAGAAATCAGCCAAAATCGAGAAAGAAAGGCAAAACTGTCATTTCACAAGATGACACTACCGAGAGTCCAACCAAGGTTAAGGGAGCTACCGCTGGAATTACTAAAGGCGGACAACTACTTGCTCAGGGCCATCACCAGCTGGGGCTGGTAAAGCAATGGGTGTAAATAACCCGTCCCAATTATTTAGAACTAGTTAGGTCGAGAGAAGAACCCATTTCTCTCATTGCACTCCCTTTTCCTTCTTCCTTTCCCTGCTGCTACTGCTTTTGTTGAGCCGAGAGACTGAATCTATAAAACAGACAAAACGGAGATTTGTGATGAAATTGATAAGAACAAAGGCGAGCAGAGAAGTTGTTGCTGCAGTTGGTACAAGAAAACGGAGAATTGGATTTACGGTTTACTGGAGATTGAATTTGAAAGAAGATCGATGATGGTTTGCAGCTGAAATTGAATCATGGAAGATGAGAGTGATACTGTTGCTAAAACGGGATTGTGGCTTCGAATCAGTGCAGAGAATAATAAATTGAGTTAGGGTTTTGCCATATCTGAGAAATTGGAGTTCGTAATGGGTTTAATCTATGAACTCTAGTTGATGTTGATTTCCATGGGTATTAGGATGAATTTGAAGACTCAAATGAACATTAGAGCAACAAAATGATGATTTTGGAACTGCTACTAAGATGGGTATGATTCAGATTTAGGGTTGAGTTGTGAGATGCAGAAATTATGCTGGAGGCTGCGAAGAAGTTGAGTTGAATCTCAGGGAAGTGTTGGTGGTGTTGTATGGTTGAATTACAAAGATATTGCAAGAATTGAAGAGCTGATGAACAAGTGAAGCTCTTTTATGTTGTATATGGAATGAATGCTTAAAATTAGATCTATGTTAGGTGTGCAGGAATTGAAGAAAAATTAGGCTTGAATTCGGCCGGGAATGTGCAGAAAACAAACGAAACTCTGTCGGATTTTCATCCCGACGAGTTAACTCAATACCGGCTGATGACCGATCCAACTCATCTGAGTAAGACTAGTTAGCCGAGTAAGATGCTGACTCGGTGTATGACTTCCTCTTCCTTGACCCGGTTGACTAACTGAGACTGTTAGGTTGACAGTTATATATAACGGCATGGTAGGCCAGGGATTGTATAAGAAACAAGAGCAAAGGATAAGGGGAGACAGAAAGGCCTACATGTTAAACTGCAAGTGCACAGTTGTCATTGTAGTGTGTATGTGCAAGAACAGGTCATCTCCACAGGGACTAGGGTGTATAGTTGAAGTTTTTAAGCTAGTTATCTAAATGCAAAATAGTGAAAATGGACTAAAACAATGGCAACGTGAAGGTGGCAGTGAACAAAGTGAAGCAGTGAGTAACAGTGGCAAAAGAAACAAAGAAACAGTGGAACAAAGACAAACAAACCAAGGCAGTGAGCCAAGAGTAATGAGCAAAGATTACAGCTACAGATACAATGTGAAACAAGGAAACACTAGGTTTTGAATCCACATCTTGATCCTAAACTAAGGAAGTTCTTATGCAAGCTATGTCTTGTTATTTCATGGAAGACTACAATGAGTGATTTACTAACTAATCTCACTAACTTACCCCTAGCATCAACTGTCTTCTTACAGCACAGCTGATCACAGGCTTGTTTGCTCAACCAGTTAACTATCAATTCTAAGGCAATTAAGCACATCCCTTCAAATGGACTGAATTCTTAACCACTATCACTAACTTCACCCCTAGCATCAACTGTCTTCTTACAACACAGCTGATCACAGGTGAATTAGCTCAAATGGCTAATTATCAGTCCTACTTCAGTTTAAACATCACAAGAACAACAACATGTATATTAACTATCCTAGCATGCAATCAAGAGTTTCATCTAAGCCCTAGCAAGTGATAAATTAAAACATGATGAATATGTGAAAATAAAAATAAATTTGAAAGTGAAACAAAAACAGAACATGAACAATTGAGGAACTGGCTAGTCCAGTCCTCTTGGTGGTGCACTGGCTAGTCCAGGCATGCCCCAACACAACACACAAGCCTTCTATTTATACCCAATTTCAATTCCCCCAAAATACCTAAATTCTAAAATTAGGTTTTACAAAATAAATCAAAAATTCTTACCAACTACTTCTGATATCGACTCAATTAACTTGACCCACGCTTCCTCTTCCTCTCCTGCTCACTCTTCTGGTACAATTGACCTAGCTCGAGCTATTCCATCATTTTCTCTCCTAGGGTTTCAGGAACTGTGAAGAGGAGAAAGTGATAGAATAGTAGGCTAGAATGATGGGGGATTAGGTGGTAGTGATGGGTTCGAGTGTTTGGGGATTTGACGGCTCGTGGAGGGGAGTGGTGGTGGTTGAGGCGACGGAGAGGGTGGAGTTGGCAGGAGCAGAGCTCGACTGCTCGAAGGAGGAAGATGAGAATTTGGGTAAGGTGCGTTTGGATGAAGGGTATAGGTGTCAGGTGTTGTAGTGTTGAGCGGAACATCAAAATATGATGCACATCGAAGCGAAAGCGTTGGATTATCAATTCTAGATTGATTCTAACGACAAGATGGAAGCAGGTCTTGAGAGACCGTTGGATGCGTGACACAACAAAACTGACGGCTCAAGATGGAGTTAGGTGCTATAGTGTTTGACAGGATCTTCATATTTTGATGCACTATGATGAAGCGACCGTAGGATGCTGAGATGATCCAATCTGACGGCTGAAGATGGAGGCGGGTATGGATATTAGAAATGGGTTTGGGTAAGGGTTTTGGACCTTGGGTATGCCAAGCCCATATCTTCTTTAAGAACAATTCTTCCTTGTTAAGCCCATTTCTAGCCTTTTGGTCTTGTGCACAACATTCCTCGCGGCTTCCTTGCGTAATTCCTCCCGACTTTTCACTACTTTTCTGCTCTTTTCGCTCCGCAATTCATCCAAACTTTATTTACAACTTAAAAATGCAAAATTAATTAATAAAAATATTTATTCTTGAAAACAATGAAAATACAGAATATGGGATAAAATGTAGAATTAATGCACAAAAGATGAGTTAAATGCCAAGAAAAATATATAGAAATATGCACTTTTTAGCACTCATCAAATACCCCCAAACCTGAATTTCACTTGTCCTCAAGTAAAAAAAAACTAAGAAAATCCTACCTATACCAATGTCGCTGGTCTCTCGATTGCATTTAGCGAATGCAATAAGCCTTTTAAACCACTAAGTGTCCCTAGTGGACGAGTTGAAGTCTCGTGAAGGTTTGCTTAGAACGTACCTACAAAGTTCTAGGACAAAATATAAGCTCAGATTACATGAAATGTGACATGTGCAAGACAGTTTAAGCTCACAGCAAAATGGATATGTCAATCTAGCTATCAAAGGCACAATCCTAGCACTGATAACAAATAAAGACATGTGATAAGAGTGTAAAGTGTATCTACACATGTTTCTAGAATGACCTGAAGTTATGACTACTAATCACCAAGAGATAGTTTTTAGGCTAAGAACCGATTTCTAAGCCAAGATAGCTGTCCCGCTTTACGAGAATTGTGAATGTTCACCAATGAGTTGGTGATATTTCAGTTTACCCGCGTTATACATCGATGGCTGCACCCTCCTTGCTTATTACAAGACTATTTACAACAAAAAGATGACTCTTTACATGACTCTTATTTACATTGATTACTCTCTTTTATTTTTGGAACAAGAGAGAACTATTGTCTTTAACATGACAAAACATGGAATAAATAAATACTTGATATATTTTTTTTAATATTTTTTTGATTTTTCTGAATTTTTCTGAATTTTGTTTTTATTTTTTATTTTTATTTTAATTTGAAGAAATAACTTTGATCTTTACAACATAGTGACACTTTTGATACATGAACAAAAAGAAAAACATAATTACATGACTCTTAGTAAGAGGTGGCCCTTATCGAATGCATCCGGTCAAATTCTATGGTTGCTTTTCTTAACGTATCCTCCAACTTCTATCCCAGCCAACCAAAGAACAAGCTAGTCAAGTCTCATTCAGTATTCTAAAGTGATTGGCAATCTAACTTCCTATCAAACACCTTGAAGATCGAGGCTATACATGTATTGGTAGATTGTGCGTGTGCAAGTTTCTTATCACATGTGAATTGTGCTAGAATCAGGGTGCCTAAATATATAGACTAAGAATCCTTATGTTTACATACATGCACAAGAGTCAACATTTCAAGGTAAATGAGCTCTATTTTTATGTTTTTTTCAATTTTTTAATTTTTTATTTTGATTTTTTCATTTTTTTTTTTTCAAAAAGAAAGAGTTCTGTTTTTCGATTATAACATGTTATCGTGGTATCTACTCTTTACCCCCAAACCTAAACTAAACATTGTCCTCAATGTTCCAAAATATGAAAAGAATTATAACATACGCAGAGGATTATGCTGAGTAGAGAAAAAGGAAAGAGAATACCCGATTTGACGGCGAAAGCAAAATTAGAACTCCGTTATTCAAGGCAAAAATCCAACATATTTCAGTTAAGAGTCACATTGGATTAGCAAAATATGTACAAAAGAAACAACAGATTTAACTAAGAAACTATCTACTAGATTCTATACAAGAAAATTTGGTTTTTAATGGGATTGGACTTTTTGGGAAAAATTTGGTTTTGTCGGAAGACATTTGGTTTTGTTGGGAATGAAAAACATTTGGTTTTTGATGGGAAAGAGAAAATTTTGGTTTTTAGGGAAAAAGAAAATTTTGGTTTTTAGGGAAAAAGGCCCAGCTGACAACTTATAGTTTGAGTACGAGGCCCAACTGTTCAGTAAACCAAGCCCAGAAGTTAAGTTTCAGTTGGGTTTTGGGCTAGCTATTTAGCCAAAAGACTAAGCCCAACTGGGCTTTGAAAACGTTTTACAAATTTTTGTTTTGGGTCAAGCCCACAGTTTAGAAATTCAAATTTCAGGGTTGAAACCCACAGTTCAGAAACATTCAGTTGCTTGCAATCATACAATTTCAGTTTCAAATTTTTGCTAAGAGCCCAGAGTTTTAATGGGAGAATACAATACCCCAAACCCAGTAAACTGGGTTGTATGCTTAGATGGTTTTTGCCTCAGCCCAGTTGTTCTGTTTTTCTTTTTAGTTGCACAACCCAGTTGGGCTTGGTTCTTTGCACCAGGCTCAGCAACAGCAGCTACAACAGGTTCAGGCTTCAGCAGAAGCACAACAGCAGGCTCAGCAGTAGCAGCAGAGACTCAGCAGCAGCAGCAGCACCATAAGGCACAGAGCAACAGCAGAAACAACAGCAGCTGCAACAGCTCAGCAGGAAGCCAGCAACAACAGCAGCAACAGCAGCACCATGCAGCCAGCAACAACAGCAAGTCAGGCATCAACAGGCCAGCAGCAAGGTGGCAATCCCAATGGTATCTGCACTCAACAGAGATGATCAGTCTCTTTGAAGAAAAGTGAGGCAGAAGCAAGGGAAGAATGCAATAATGAATATGCAGTGCAAGATGCAAAAATGCAAGATGATGCAAATATAAAGATGAAGATGCAATGATTACGCTAAATGCAGATGATGATGCAGGAGATGCAGAACTACAGTTACATGCTAAGTTACAGCTAAAGCAGCTAAAACAGTTATACTAAGTTACACTAAACAAGCTAAGTTACAGCTAAGTTTGAAAACAGAAAAGCAAGAGCACAATTTTTATTTTTTTTTCAACTACACAGCACCAGTCCCCGGCAACGGCGCCAAAAACTTGGTAGGCCAGGGATTGTATAAGAAACAAGAGCAAATGATAAGGGGAGACAGAAAGGCCTACATGTTAAACTGCAAGTGCACAGTTGTCATTGTAGTGTGTATGTGCAAGAACAGGTCATCTCCACAGGGACTAGGGTGTATAGTTGAAGTTTTTAAGCTAGTTATCTAAATGCAAAATAGTGAAAATGGACTAAAACAATGGCAATGTGAAGGTGGCAGTGAACAAAGTGAAGCAGTGAGTAACAGTGGCAAAAGAAACAAAGAAACAGTGAAACAAAGACAAACAAACCAAGGCAGTGAGCCAAGGGAAATGAGCAAAGATTACAGCTACAGATACAATGTGAAACAAGGAAACACTAGGTTTTGAATCCACATCTTGATCCTAAACTAAGGAAGTTCTTATGCAAGCTATGTCTTGTTATTTCATGGAAGACTACAATGAGTGATTTACTAAATAATCTCACCAACTTACCCCTAGCATCAACTGTCTTCTTACAGCACAGCTGATCACAGGCTTGTTTGCTCAACCAGTTAACTATCAATTCTAAGGCAATTAAGCACAGCCCTTCAAATGGACTGAATTCTTAACCACTATCACTAACTTCACCCCTAGCATCAGCTGTCTTCTTACAGCACAGCTGATCACAGGTGAATTAGCTCAAATGGCTAATTATCAGTCCTACTTCAGTTTAAACATCAAAAGAAGAACAACATGTATATTAACTATCCTAGCATGCAATCAAGAGTTTCATCTAAGCCCTAGAAAGTGATAAATTAAAACATTATGAATATGTGAAAATAAAACTGAATTTGAAAGTGAAACAAAAACAGAACATGAACAATTGAGGAACTGGCTAGTCCAGTCCTCTTGGTGGTGCACTGGCTAGTCCAGGCATGCCCCAACAAAACACACAAGCCTTCTATTTATACCCAATTTCAATTCCCCCAAAATACCTAATTTCTAAAATTAGGGTTTACAAAATAAATCAAAAATTCTTACCAACTACTTCTGATATCCACTCAATTAGCTTGACCCACGCTTCCTCTTCCTCTCCTGCTCACTCTTCTGGTACAATTGCCCTAGCTCGAGCTATTCCATCATTTTCTCTCCTAGGGTTTCAGGAACTGTGAAGAGGAGAAAGTGATAGAATAGTAGGCTAGAATGACGGGGGATTAGGTGGTAGTGATGGGTTCGAGTGTTTGGGGATTTGACGGCTCGTGGAGGGGAGTGGTGGTGGTTGAGGCGACGGAGAGGGTGGAGTTGGCAGGAGCAGAGCTCGACTGCCCGAAGGAGGAAGATGAGAATTTGGGTAAGGTGCGTTTGGCTGAAGGGTATAGGTGTCAGGTGTTGTAGTGTTGAGCGGAACATCAAAATATGATGCACATCGAAGCGAAAGCGTTGGATTATCAATTCTAGATTGATTCTAACGGCAAGATGGAAGCAGGTCTTGAGAGACCATTGGATGTGTGACACAACAAAACTGACGGCTCAAGATGAAGTTAGGTGCTATAGTGTTTGACAGGATCTTCATATTTTGATGCACTATGATGAAGCGACCGTAGGATGCTGAGATGATCCAATCTGACGGCTGAAGATGGAGGCGGGTATGGATATTAGAAATGGGTTTGGGTAAGGGTTTTGGACCTTGGGTATGCCAAGCCCATATCTTCTTTAAGAACAATTCTTCCTTGTTAAGCCCATTTCTATCCTTTTGGTCTTGTTCACAACATTCCTCGCGGCTTCCTTGCGTAATTCCTCCCGACTTTTCACTACTTTTCTGCTCTTTTCGCTCCGCAATTCATCCAAACTTTATTTACAACCTAAAAATGCAAAATTAATTAATAAAAATATTTATTCTTGAAAACAATGAAAATACAGAATATGGGATAAAATGTAGAATTAATGCACAAAAGATGAGTTAAATGTCAAGAAAAATATATAGAAATATGCACTTTTTAGCACTCATCACGGCACCATAACAGAATCTTCCATTGATGCCAGCGGAACTCAGGTAACCAGTGATGATTTTGCCGGCAGAATTCCAGTAATCCTAATGACTTTTCCGGCAACCCAAAAGATCAGATTTTTGTGTGATTTTGTCTCATGAGATGTGAAGACTTGGACTTGGAATTGGATGAAGAATTTGGCTTGAATTTGGAAAGAGGAGATGGAGGAAGGATTTGAGAAAGACTTGAACTTGGAAATTTAATTGTTAAAGGAAATGGATTCTATTCCTTGGAAGATTTGGAGAGCATTGAAGCCTATAAATAGAGAAGTTCTCTAATTTTCTATACACACTTTACACACCTTTTACACACATAACACTTCTCTTTTCTTTATTCTTTGTGTGAACTCCTTAGCATGAGTATCTAATTTTCTTATTGATTGAGGATGAATTCCTAGTTCTTAACATGTTTTGAGTTTTTTTTTAAAATCTACTTCAAAGTTGTCACATGATTATCGTTTGTTTTTACTAATAGGAATGTTTATACGTCCATGCTTGATTGATAGGTCGTTTAGGGTGCATACTAAATTGATTTGTTAATTGATCTAAAGCTAGTGAAAGTTAGGGGATAAGTAATCGTTTCTTAACTCTTTACGCCAGTATCAAACACTATACCTTGCGGAGGAATTCCGTGGAGCAATTGTGTGTGCAAACAATGTTAGCAAGTAGACCTTGATCTAAGAGTCTAACTACTAATATCAACCTAATAAATTCATGAACCTTAATGCGTTTAACTGAATTACATCTTGAGTGATCTACTACTAGGTGGTTTGGTGAATAGAATCCGGTAGTCGAGAACTTCCGTATCCGGTGATACAAGGGATTTAGGGGTTAGCACTGATCTAGCTGATTTACCTACGGTTGGTGATAATATGTGAATAATAAAAAGTGGAAAAGAACATAACTTGATTCATTGTTTTGCAACGAAGAAGGATTCCTTGGTCTTGTTTCTCTTATTGATTTTCCTTTATCTTTTAATTGCTTTATTTATTTATTTTTAAAATCTAAAACCAAAACCCCCCTTTTGTGACATTAAAAGACAACTAAAACCTCTTGCTCCTCGTGGGAACGAACTTAAATACCACCATATTACTTGTTAATTAAGTGGAAAAATATTCACTAATTTGTTGTGGTTACGACACGCATCAAATTTGGGCGCCGCTGCCGGGGAGCAGCAGATGATTTTAGTTGTTTTCTTTTTACTTTTTGCTTTATTCTTGCTTTGTTAGATTATATTATCGTATCTAACTTAGTTTTTGAGAATCTTATTTCAGGTACCAGTTTTCCATGTATGGTGGACAAGAGCAAGCATATTACAAAAATCAATACGGTTTTCAACCTCAACATTATGGTAACTTCCAACCATCCTTAGGATACAGACTTAATGGATATTCTCATACATATCAACAACCTTATGACGGGTATGTAAGTGGACAATCACAAGGATGGGAGGATAGTTATGCTCTTGATCAGAAAATTTCTTGTTTTGCAGATTCGTGTCTTGAACTAGTACAACAGGGGCTCCAGGCTATGGAACAAAAAACACATGAGCAATTGCAACAAATTCAAGAGGGCGTGAACAATTTACAAAGAGACATTGATCAATACAAGGAGGCGAGGGATAAAGAAGAATTTTGCTTTCAAAGTAATAACTATACTAATGTGCTTGTGGTGTGTAATGAATATTTGATCGGTGATTATGTTGGAAAAGTACAACCTTTGGAGACTTTTGATGACGCTAGTGTAGCTTACTCGAGCCTTGATCTTAATAATGATCAAACACCTATTCAAAAGGTAGAGCTTGAGGAAGATGCATTTAGTGCTTGGAAAAAAATTCTTTAGGGAAAGAAATGAGTCCGCGGAAGTGTATGAGCGTTGCAACAATGAGGAAGTTATTCAAACTCCGGATCATAATAACGATCATTCGCCTATTCAAAAGGAGGAGATTGGGTGTGACTTGCCTATTGTTATAAGCGGTGTAACACCCTCACAAGAAGATCTTACAATGTATACTGACGAGAATCATTTTAGTGAATGGCCCGATTCCGATGACGAGGATGTTGAAGAGATGATGCTAGAGGATGAAACCAAATTTATTGATTTTGTGGAAGACCCAATTGAACTTGCCAATGTTTTTAATGATGCCGAGACTTTGGTTAAGGTAGAAAATAACGACGAATGGTTGCAAGATTTGATAGAGGACCACGATATACAAGAGGTAAGTAGTTCACATGAATTCTCTAAGGATGAGGAGGATTCCACAAAACAAGAGATTGTGCAAGGTTTGTCTAACCCTTTGCATATTGATTCTTCTCCTTTACCTCTTATTGGTTTGAATGTATGTGCTTCGAAAGTATTTTTGGATGATTTTGTTTCTAGATATCCACCATTGGAAACACTTGATTCTAACACTATGCAGGTTTGCCAAGAGGAAACCATAGAAGTTCCCAAATTCTATGTTCTTTATACACTTCCGAGTTTGGACAAGAATAAGTGTGGAGGAAATTTTTATCGAGCGATAACATCATTATTATTTTCTTGTGCTAACATTTGTATGAAGCTATTGTTTGCAAAACAAGTATTATAGGTGGATCCCCAAATTTTCCCATTGTTAGTATATAGGGAGTGAACGTTACAAGAAGCTAAGTCGGTCCGTCAACATTAAAACAAGCGCTTCATGGGAGGCAACCCATAGGTTTTGTATTTCTTATCCTTTTGCTTTTTATTTTTGTTTATTTATTTTTCTTGTTACACATCATGTTAGGATTTCCTACCTTGACTTTACTAGGACGATTCAATTACATTGAGGACAATGTAAGGTTTATGTGTGGGGGGAGTGGTTGAGAATATTTAATTTTTTTTTGCATAAAACCTCCAACTTGTAGAGATTTTAGAGTCACTAGCATACTTCTAGGTATGTTTACATAGAGAATTCTGACCGACATAACTGAACTTGGAAGTGTTAGGGAACTACGTTCGGATTTCTTACTTGTTAGAGTGTTAAATAATGGATTTAATCATGCCGGTGATGCAAATGAGGAGCAGGGAGAAATGCATTATTAGAGTTGCTGATCGATCATTAGTGGAGACTACCCGTATTTATATCATGTGAGGCACCGACCAAATTTCTTTGTAGCGGACTAAAAAAGCTTTCTTTTGGGTGTGTGTCACCGTACGTTGATTCCGGGTAGAATGGTGAGCTACCCAACCTCCCACCAATAGAAGCACTACTCTTTGATCTCTTGAGTGCTAATTTTGTCAATCATGAGGGTGATGTCTATGGATGAAAACCTCCTTCTTGTAGTTCGATTTGCAGTTAGCACCATTCTCTCTCTCTCGACAACGGGCCCATAGAAACACCATCATCATCAACAAGGGAGCAACATCAAAATCTACAAGGAAAGTTTAAGACGTTCAAGTTTTTCAAGCAACGGAGCAAGAAAAGAGCAAATTTTATATCCAAGTAAAGCAACGTACAATGAGAAGATTTTTACATATACGTTGAAGACTTACAATACAATGAGATAATTTTATATCCAAGTGTGAAGACTTAATTACAAGAGCAAAGAAAATCAAAATGTGAGAGTTACTGAAATTTATGATATCGAGACAATACAAGTTGTGAAGAATCAAGCGGTAAAGTACTTTTCCCACGGCCACGGGTTGTTTTATTTTCAGTTTTTTTTTGTATTTTATTTCTCTTATTATTAAAAAAAATAATAATAATTAATAAATTAAAAAAAAATTGAAAAAAAAGGTAAAAAGGTAAAAAAAAAAATGATGATAAGAAAAAGTTTTGGGTTTTATTTATTTAATAAGTTGTGGGGCAAGGAAAATATATAAAGAAGTTTAAAGCGACAAGGATTTAATGCAAAGAGTTACAAATTGTCAATGATCTACGAAATTCAAGAGTTTATCATCAATAGTTGAAGCCGAAGACGAAGACCAAGAAGATAAAGACGAGGAGCGAAGAAGTTTCTATTGGATGTTGTGAGAGTGGTGTTATCATCATTGCAATCGGGTGTGAAGGTGAGTAAGTAATCTCATCCTCGATAATAGTGGTTGATTTCCTTTCTTAGAGATCGTCAGAAAAATGGTTTTTCAAAATGTTAAAAGATGTGGGTTTTTAAAATATTTCGGAAGTTGTCCTTCCCACCATTCCACGTGTTGTAGGAATTCTCTCTTCATTCCTACCTACACACATGTGAGAACCATAAAAGTACATCTTTTGAGTGCAATTTCATAAAACCCTTTTTGGTGAGGCAGAAGTCGAGGCGAAATGCTTATTGATCGCTCTCAAACACGCGTTCCCTCATTATGGTGTGGTTATTTCTCACTCAACATTTAAGAACGAGAATATGTTCTTTAGTATTTCTAAATTCTTATTACCAACATGCAGAAACTCTATGTCCTCATAGCTCTTTGGATGCTTGGGACGCTGGAACGCTTTGAAGTTGTAAGTTTGATTTGCTCGAGGACTAGCAAAGTCTAAGTGTGGGGGAATTTGATAGGGTGTAGAATACATCCTATTTATTATCTATTGTTTATGCTTTCTCTGCTATTTTTCTTGTAAATTATGTATTTTACGCGTGTTTGAGTTTTATAACTACTTTGGAGTCATGCGGAAGAAAGAAGAAGAAATTAACCAAAATCGAGAAAGAAAGGCAAAACTGTCATTTCACAAGATAACACTATCGAGAGTCCAAACAAGGTTAAGGGGGCTACCGCTGGAATTACCAAAGGCGGACAACTACTTGCTCAGGGCCACCACCAGCTGGGGCTGGTAAAGCAATGGGTATAAATACCCCGTCCCAATTATTTAGACCTAGTTAGATCGAGAGAAGAACCCATTTCTTTCATTGCACTCCCTTTTCCTTGTTCCTTTCCCTGCTGCTACTGCTTTTGTTGAGCCGAGAGACTGAATCTATAAAACAGACGAAACGGAGATTTGTGATGAAATTGATAAGAACAAAGGCGAGCAGAGAAGCTGTTGCTGCAGTTGGTACAAGAAAACGGAGAATTTGATTTACGGTTTAGTGGAGATTGAATTTGAAAGAAGATCGATGATGGTTTGCAGCTGAAATTGAATCATGGAAGATGAGAGTGATATTGTTTCTAAAATGCGATTGTGGCTTCGAATCAGTGCAGAGAAGAATAAATTGAGTTAGGGTTTTGCCATATCTGAGAAATTGAAGTTCGTAATGTGTTTAATCTATGAACTCTTGTTGTTGTTGATTTCCATGGGTATTAGGATGAATTTGAAGACTCATTTGAACATTAGAGCAACAAAATGATGATTTTGGAACTGCTACTAAGATGGGTATGATTCAGATTCAGGGTTGAGTTGTGAGATGCAGAAATTATGCTGGAGGCTGCGAAGAAGTTGAGTTGAATCTCAGGGAAGTGTTGGTGGTGTTGTGTGGTTGAATTACAAAGATGTTGCAAGAATTGAAGAGTTGATGAACAAGTGAAGCTCTTATATTGTATATGGAATGAATGCTTAAAATTAGATGTATGTTAGGTGTGCAGGAATTGAAGAAAAATGAGGCATGAATTCGGCCGGGAATGTGCAGAAAACAAACGAAACTCTATCGGATTTTCATCCCGACGAGTTAACTCAATACCGTCTGATGACTGATCCAACTCATTTGAGTAAGACTAGTTAGCCGAGTAAGATACTGACTCGGTGTCTGACTTCCTCTTCCTTGAACCGGTTGACTAACTGAGACTGTTAGGTTGACAGTTATATATAACGGCACCAGAACAGAATCTTCCATTGATGCCGGCAGAACTCAGGTAACCGGTGATGACTTTGCCGGCAGAATTCCGGTAATCCTAAGGACTTTTCCGGCAACCCAAAAGAACAGATTTTTGTGTGATTTTGACTCATGATATGTGAAAACTTGGAATTGGATGAAGAATTTGTCTTGAATTTAGAAAGAGAAGATGGAGAATTTGAGAAAGACTTGAACTTGGAAATTGAATTGTTAAAGGAAATGGATTATATTCCTTGGAAGATTTGGAGAGCATTGAAGCCTATAAATAGAGAAGTTCTCTAATTTTCTACACACACTTTACACACCTTTTACACACACAACACTTCTCTTTTCTTTATTCTTTGTGTGAACTCCTTAGCATGAGTAGCTAATTTTCTTATTGATTGAGGATGAATTCCTAGTTCTTAACATGTTTTGAGTTTTGTTTTAAATCTACTTCAAAGTTTTCAAATGATTATCGTTTGTTTTTACTAATAGGAATGTTTATACGTTCATGCTTGATTGATTGGTCGTTTAGGATGCATACTAAATAGATTTGTTAATTGATCTAAAGCTAGTGAAAGTTAGGGGATAAGTAATTGTTTCTTAACTCTTTACGCAATTAGCAAACATGAGACCTTGCGGAGGGATTCCGTGGAGCAATTGTGTGTGAAAACAAAGTTAGCAAGTAGACCTTGATCTAAGAGTCTAACTTCTAATATCAACCTAATAAATTCATGAACCTTAATTTGTTTAACTAAATTACATCTTGAGTGATCTACTATTAGGTGGTTTGGTGTATAGAATTCGGTAGTCGAGAAATTCCGTATCCGGTGATACAAGGGATTTAGGGGTTAGCACTGATCTAGCTGCTTTACCTACGGTTGGTGATAATATGTGAATAATAAAAAGTTGAAAATAACATAACTTGATTCATTGTTTTGCAACGAAGAAGGATTCCTTGGTCTTGTCTCTCTTATTGATTTTACTTTTCCTTTATCTTTTAATTGCTTTATTTATTTATTTTTAAAATCTAAAACCAAAACCCCCTTTTGTGACATTATAAGACAACTAAAACCTCTTGATCCTCATGGGAACGAACTTAACTACCACCATATTACTTGTTAATTGAGTGGAAAAATATTCACTAATTTGTTGTGGTTACGAAACGCCTCAAATTTTGGCGCCGCTGCCAGGGAGCAGCGGATGATTTTAGTTGTTTTCTTTTTACTTTTTGCTTTATTCTTGCTTTGTTAGATTATATTATCGTATCTAACTTAGTTTTTGAGAATCTTATTTCAGGTACCAGTTTTCCATGTATGGTGGACAAGAGCAAGCATATTACAAAAATCAATACGGTTTTCAACCTCAACATTATGGTAACTTCCAACCATCCTTAGGATACAGACTTAATGGATATTCTCATACATATCAACAACCTTATGACGGGTATGTAAGTGGACAATCACAAGGATAGGAGGATAGTTATGCTCTTGATCAGAAAATTTCTTGTTTTGCAGATTCGTATCTTCAACTAGTACAACAGGGGCTCCAGGCCATGGAACAAAAAACACATGAGCAATTGCAACAAATTCAAGAGGGCGTGAGCAATTTACGAGAGACATTGATCAATACAAGGATGCAAGTGATAAAGAAGAATTTTGCTTTCAAAGTAATAACTATACTAATGTGCCTGTGGTGTGTAATGAATATTTGATCGTTGATTATGTTGGAAAAGGCCAACCTTTGGAGACTTTTGATGACGCTAGTGTAGCTTACTCGATCCTTGATCTTAATAATGATCAAACACCTATTCAAAAGGTAGAGCTTGAGGAAGATGCATTTAGTTCTCAGAAAAAATTCCTTAGGGAAAGAAATGAGTGCGCGGAAGTGTATGAGCGTTGCAACAATGAGGAAGTTATTCAAACTCCGGATCATAATAACGATCATTCGCCTATTCAAAAGGAGGAGATTGGGTGTGACTTGCCTATTGTTATAAACGGTGTAACAACCTCACAAGAAGATCTTACAATGTATACCGACGAGAATCATTTTAGTGAATGGCCCGATTCCGATGACGAGGATGTTGAAGAGATGATGCTAGAGGATGAAACCAAATTGATTGATTTTGTGGAAGACCCAATTGAACTTGCCAATGATTTTAATGATGCCGAGAATTTGGTTAAGGTAGAAAATAATGACGAGTGGTTGCAAGATTTGATAGAGGACCACGATATACAAGAGGTAAGTAATTCACATGAATTCTCTAAGGATGAGGAGGATTCCGCAAAACAAGAGATTGTGCAAGGTTTGTCTAACCCTTTGCATATTGATTCTTCTCCTTTACTTCTTATTGGTTTGAATGTATGTGCTTCGAAATTATTTTTGGATGATTTTGTTTCTAGATATCCACCATTGGAAACACTTGATTCTAACACTATGCAGGTTTGCCAAGAGGAAACCATAGAAGTTCCCAAATTCTATGTTCTTTATACACTTCCGAGTGTGGACAAGAATAAGTGTGGAGGAAACTTCTATTGAGCGATAACATTATTATTATTTTCTTGTTCTAACATTTGTATGAAGCTATTGTTTGCAAAACAGGTATTATGGGTGGATTCCCAAATTTTTCGATTATTAGTATATAGGGAGTGAACGTTACAAGAAGCTAAGTCGGGCCGTCGACATTAAAACAAGCGCTTCATGGGAGGCAACCCATAGGTTTTGTATTTCTTATCCTTTTGCTTTTTATTTTTGTTTATTTATTTTTCTTGTTCTATATCATGTTAGGATTTCCCACCTTGACTTTACTAGGACGATTCAATTACACTGAGGATAATGTAAGGTTTAAGTGTGGGGGAGTGGTTGAGCATATTTAAAAAAAAAAATTGCATAAAACCTCCAACTTGTAGAGATTTTAGAGTCACTAGCATACTTCTAGGTATGTTTACATAGAGAATTCTGACCGACATAACTGAACTTGGAAGTGTTAGGGAACTACGTTCGGATTTCTTACTTGTTAGAGTGTTAAATAATGGATTTAATCATGCCGGTGATGCAAATGAGGAGCAGGGAGAAATGCATTATTAGAATTGCTGATCAATCATTAGTGGAGACTACGCGTATTTATATCATGTGAGGCACCGACCAAATTTTCTTTGTAGCGGACTAAAAAAGCTTTCTTTTGAGTGTGTGTCACCGTACGTTAATTCCGGGTAGAATGGTGAGCTACCCAACCTCCCACCAATAGAAGCACTACTCTTTGATCTCTTGGGTGCTAATTTTGTCAATCATAAGGGTGACGTCTATGGATGAAAACCTCCTTCTTGTAGTTCGATTTGCAGTTAGCACCATTCTCCCTCTCTCGACAACGGGTCCATAGAAACACCATCATCATCAACAAGGGAGCAACATCAAAATCTACAAGGAAAGTTGAACACGTTCAAGGTTTACAAGCAACGGAGCAAGAAAAGAGCAAATTTTATATCCAAGTAAAGCAACGTACAATGAACAGATTTTTACATATACGTTGAAGACTTACAATACAATGAGATAATTTTATATCCAAGTGTGAAGACTTAATTACAAAAGCAAAGAAAATCAAAAGGTGAGAGTTATTGAAATTTATGATATCGAGACAATACAAGTTGCGAAGAATCAAGCGGTAAAGTACTTTTCCCACGGCCATGGGTTGTTTTATTTTCATTTTTTTTTGTATTTTATTTCTCTTATCATTAAAAAAAATAATAATAATTAATAAATTGAAAAAAAAAGGGTAAAAGGGTAAAAAAAATGATGATAAGAAAAAGTTTTGGGTTTTTGTTTATTTAATAAGCCGTGGGGGAAGGAAAATATATAAAGAAGTTTCAAGCGACAAGGATTTAACGTAAAGAGTTACAAATTGTCAATGATCTACGAAATTCAAGAGTTTATCATCAATAGTTGAAGCCGAAGACGAAGACCAAGAAGATAAAGACGAGGAGCGAAGAAGTTTCTATTGGATGTTGTGAGAGTGGTGTTATAATCATTGCAATCGGGTGTGAAGGTGTGTGAGTAATCTCATCCTCGATAATAGTGGTTGACTTCCTTTCTTAGAGATCGTCAGAAAAATGGTTTTTCAAAATGTTAAAAGATGTGGGTTTTTGAAATATTTCAGAAGTTGTCCTTCCCACCATTCAACGTGTTGCAGGAATTCTCTCTTCATTCCTACCTGCACACATGTGAGAACCATAAAAGTACATCTTTTGAGTGCAATTTCATAAAACCCTTTTTGGTGAGGCAGAAGTCGAGGCGAAATGCTTATTGATCGCTCTCAAACACGCGTTCTCTCATTATAGTGTGGTTATTTTTCACTCAACATTTAAGAACGAGAATATGTTCTTTAGTATTTATAATTTCTTATTACCAGCATGCAGAAACTCTATGTCCTCATAGCTCTTTGGATGCTTGGGACGCTGGAACGCTTTGAAGTTGTAAGTTTGATTTGCTCGAGGACTAGCAAAGTCTAAGTGTGGGGGAATTTGATAGGGTGTAGAATACATCTTATTTATTATCTATTGTTTATGCTTTCGCTGCTATTTTTCTTGTAAATTATGTATTTTACGCGTGTTTGAGTTTTATAACTACTTTGGAGTCATGCGGAAGAAAGAAGAAGAAATCAACCAAAATCGAGAAAGAAACACAAAACTGTCGTTTCACAAGATAACACTATCGAGAGTCCAACCAAGGTTAAGGGGGCTACCGCTGTAATTACTAAAGGCGGACAACTACTTGCTCAGGGCCACCACCATCTGGGGCTGGTAAATCAATGGGTGTAAATAACCCGTCCCAATTATTTAGACCTAGTGTCGAGAGAAGAACCCATTTCTCTCATTGCACCCCCTTTTCCTTCTCCCTTTCCCTGCTGCTACTGCTTTTGTTGAGCCGAGAGACTGAATCTATAAAACAGACGAAACGGAGATTTGTGATGAAATTGATAAGAACAGAGGAGAGCAGAGAAGTTGTTGCTGCAGTTGGTACAAGAAAACGGAGAATTGGATTTACGGTTTACTGGAGATTGAATTTGAAAGAAGATCGATGATGGTTTGCAGCTGAAATTGAATCATGGAAGATGAGAGTGATATTGTTGCTAAAATGGGATTGTGGCTTCGAATCAGTGCAGAGAAGAATAAATTGAGTTAGGGTTTTGCCATAACTGAGAAATTGAAGTTCGTAATGGGTTTAATCTATGAACTCTTGTTGTTGTTGATTTCCATGGGTATTAGGATGAATTTGAAGACTCAGATGAACATTGGAGCAACAAAATGATGATTTTGGAACTGCTACTAAGATGGGTATGATTCAGATTCAGGGTTGAGTTGTGAGATGCAGAAATTATGCTGGAGGCTGCGAAGAAGTTGAGTTAATCTCAGGGAAGTGTTGGTGGTGCTGTGTGGTTGAATTACAAAGATGTTGCAAGAATTGAAGAGTTGATGAACAAGTGAAGCTCTTCTATTGTATATGGAATGAATGCTTAAAATTAGATGTATGTTAGCTGTGCAGGAATTGAGGAAAAATGAGGCCTGAATTCGGTCGGGAATGTGCAGAAAACAAACGAAACTCTGTCGGATTTTCATCCCGACGAGTTAACTCAATACCGACTGATGACCGATCCAACTCATTTGAGTAAGACTACTTAGCTGAGTAAGATGCTGACTCGGTGTCTGACTTCCTCTTCCTTGACCCGGTTGACTAACTGAGACTGTTAGGTTGACAGTTATATATAACGGCACCAGAACAGAATCTTCCATTGATGCCAGCAGAACTCAGGTAACCGGTGATGATTTTTTCGCTAGAATTCCGGTAATTCTGAGGACTTTTCCAGCAACCCAAAAGAACATATTTTTGTGTGATTTTGACTCAGGAGATGTGAAGACTTAGAATTGGATGAAGAATTTGGCTTGAATTTGGAAAGAGGAGATGGAGAGTTTGAGAAAGACTTGAACTTGGAAATTGAATTGTTAAAGGAAATGGATTATATTCCTTGGAAGATTTGGAGATCATTGAAGCCCATAAATAGAGAAGTTCTCTACTTTTCTATACACACTTTACACACCTTTTACACACACAACACTTATCTTTTCTTTATTCTTTGTGTGAACTCCTTAGCATGAGTATCTAATTTTCTTATTGATTGAGGATGAATTCCTAGTTCTTAACATGTTTTGAGTTTTGTTTTAAATCTAATTCAAATTTTTCAGATGATTATCGTTTGTTTTTACTAATAGGAATGTTTATACGTCCATGCTTGATTGATAGGTCGTTTAGGATGCATACTAAATTGATTTGTTAATTGATCTAAAGCTAGTGAAAGTTAGGGGATAAGTAATTGTTTCTTAACTCTTTATGCAAGTAGCAAACACGAGACCTTGCGGAGGGATTCCGTGGAGCAATTGTGTGTGAAAACAACGTTAGCAAGTAGACCTTGATCTAAGAGTCTAACTACTAATATCAACCTAATAAATTCATGAACCTTAATGCGTTTAACTGAATTACATCTTGAGTGATCTACTACTAGGTGGTTTGGTGAATAGAATCCGGTAGTCGAGAACTTCCGTATCCGGTGATACAAGGGATTTAGGGGTTAGCACTGATCTAGCTGCTTTACCTACGGTTGGTGATAATATGTGAATAATAAAAAGTGGAAAATATTCATATAACTTGATTCATTGTTTTGCAACGAAGAAGGATTCCTTGGTCTTATCTCTCTTATTGATTTTCCTTTATCTTTTAATTGCTTTATTTATTTATTTTAAAAATCTAAACCAAAACCCCCTTTTGTGACATTATAAGACAACTAAAACCTCTTGCTCCTCGTGGGAACGAACTTAACTACCACCATATTACTTGTTAATTGAGTGGAAAAATATTCACTAATTTGTTGTGGTTACGACACACATCAACTAGGTCCCGGGGTTTTTCTGCATTTGCAGTTTCCTCGTTAAAAAAATTTCTGGTGTCTTTGTTATTTCATTTTCCGCATTATATTGTTTATCTTTATAATTGAAATAATACAGGTTGTGCGTTAAAGTTTAATCGATTAGAGATCCGACCTTGTGGTTGTTGATTTCATTGATTAACACTTGGACATTAGTCTTTGGTACCGTCCAAGTTATTCCTTGTATTTTATAAATACTCGTTATTGTTTTTAGCTTGAATAAAAATCAAATCAAGAGAGAGATATTAACTCCTTGAGATACTTTTATCTAGATTGAGTCTGACTGTCTAGTTGATTCTCTAGCAAAGTATTTCGGAGTTAGTCCATACAGATTGCTAAGAAAAAATATTGGGTGGGGTTGTTAGACCCCCGCTTTTTCAATATAGTTCATGAACCGATTCGAGTGAATCAAATCGTTTTTGCTTCGATTGTGTCTTGTGTAGTTACATAAGATTCCCTTGCAATTGAATAACTCTCTAACTAGTTCATTTAAGTCACTTGACTAGTTATGGTGAAGAAGAATATGGTTGATATGAAAGTGATCATATGGCTAACCATTTGGTTGATTATTATTGAACCAACAAATGTGCAAGTTTGGGTACGGTTACACAAGCCTAGAAACGTGCATTTCATTTGTGTGTAACAAGCTAGTTTTCGATCTAACGGTTGAAAGATATTAGCTTGAATCTAAATCAGGTTTTCATCTGACGGTGAATATTGAATACTTTGTTACCAAGCTAACATTGATTGCAAACCCTGATTTGAAAGACTATATAAGGGAGAACTCTAGCAACTGGGAAACCTAATCCCCACACCTTGTGTGTGATACTAGTTGTGCTAAGCTAGAGTCGATTCTACTTTGACCTTTGGTTTCTTCTTCTAAACCATGTTAACGACTTAAAGACTTCATTGGGATTGTGAATCCAGACCGATACTACTTTCTCGTAGTTGTGTGATATGATCTTGTTGTTTTTATCGTACGAGTACAATTGTAATAATTGGCTTGAGATTGATATCTATGATAGGCAAGATAGAAAAGTAGTCACAAACACTTCGTCTCATAGTTTGTGATTCCATAATATCTTTTTTCGCTGCGTCGATTAGGATTATTGTGAGGTGATTGATAATACTAGGTTGTTCTTCGGGAATATAAGTTCGGTATATCAATTGGTTCCTGTTCACCTTGATTTATCAAAATACAGAAAAAAACTCGTAGGTATATTCGTGGGAGACGGATTTATCTATTACCGTAGACTTTTCTGTGTGATACAGATTTGTTTATTAAAGTCTTCGACTTTGGGTCGTAGCAACTCTTAGTTGTGGGTGAGATCAGCTAAGGGAATCAAGTACGTAGCATCCTGCTGGGATCAGAGACGTAGGAGCATAATTGTACCTTGGATCAGTGTGAGATTGATTGGGGTTCAACTACAGTCCAGACCGAAGTTAATTTGGAGTAGGCTAGTGTCTGTAGAGGCTTAATACAGTGTGTGTTCAATCTGGACTAGGTCCTGGGGTTTTTCTGCATTTGCGGTTTCCTCGTTAACAAAATTCTGGTGTCTGTGTTATTTCTTTTCCGCATTATATTTTGTTATATAATTGAAATATCACAGGTTGTGCGTTGTTCAATCAATTAGAATATCCGACCTTTTTTTTGTTGATTTAAATTGATTGACACTTGGATATTGGTCTTTGGTACTATCCAAGTTATCTCTCTAGTATTTGATAAAGACTCGCAGATTTCTATTTGCTTGAGTATATATCAAATCGAGAGATTGAGATATAAACTCTTTGATATACTTTTTATCTAGATTGAGTCTGACTGTCTAGTTAATTCTCTAGAAAGTATACTGAAGTTTGTCCATACAGATTGCTAAGCGAAATATTGGGTGTGGTTTTTGTACCCCCACTTTTTCATTCACAAACATCTTCGTCTCATCGTTTGTGATTCCACGATATCTTGTTTCGCTTCCATACGATTAAGATTATTGTGAGGTGATTGATAATACTAGGTTGTTCTTTGGGAATATAAATCCAGTTTATCAATTAGTTCCTGTGCACCTTGATTTAGCAAAAGACAGAACAAAACTCGTAGGTATTTATGTGGGAAACAGATTTATCTATTCCAATAGACTTTTTTGTGTGAGACAGATTTGTTTATCAAGTCTTCGACTTTGGGTCGTAGCAACTCTTGGTTGTGGGTGAGATCAGCTAAGGGAATCAAGTGCGTAGAATCCTGCTGGGGTTCAGAGATGTAAGGAGCACAACTGTACCTTGATCAGTATGAGATTGATTAGGCTCAACTACATTCCAGTCCGAAGTTCATTGGTAGTAGGCTAGTGTTTGTAGCGGCTTAATATAGTATGGTGTTCAAAGCTGGACTAGGTCCCGAGGTTTTTCTGCATTTGCGATTTTTCTCGTTAACAAAATTCGGGTGTCTGTGTTATTTCTTTTCCGCATTATATTTTGTTATATAATAAAAATCTCACAGATTGTGCGTTAAGATCAATCAATTAGATAATCCAACATTTGGTTGTTGATATAAATTTATTGACACTTGAACATTGGTCTTTGGTACCGTTCAACTCATTTCTCATATTCAATCGGGCTCGCAAATTTCTATTTGCCGATTGCAGATTGAATTGAGAAATTGAGATATAAACTCTATACTTTTCTCTAGATTGAGTCTGACTGTCTAGTTGATTATCTTGAAAGTATATTGGAGTTTGTCTATTCATATTGCCGAACGAAATATTGGGTATGGTTGTTAGACCCCCGCTTTTTCAATTGGTATTAGAGCAGGCAAACACATTTAAGACCTCATAAGTCTGTGTTTGTTGCGATTTGAATATGGACATAAGTGCGATCTCTGATAAACGCATCACCAGAAACAAAAGTTCTATTTCTATGAAATTTATTAAAGAGAAAGATTTTTGAATCTCGAATATAGACGAACCTAATGTTCCAACGAAACATACTTCCATTGGCAAGTGTTACCCGATTTACCTTACTGACGAGTCTGACTCTGAAGTTGAAAGGGAAGCATCCAAAGAGAGTGCAGTGATTCTAAAATTTGTTAGAATCTAGGTTGATGATGTCAACCGGTTGAAACACAAAGTCAATGTCCTTCTTGGTATGGTAAATGAGTGTGACTCTGTTTTAAAGGTCCTTCATAAGGAAAACACTTCAGTCTATTCTTCATGAACTCTGCTTGAGGAAAAACTCAAAGATGATACTTTGGAAATTGAACTTATTTTGAGTAAACTCTCTATTCAAGAATGTTCCAAAGAGTCCACTATACCAACTGCTTCTGATTTAACTGGGAAATTTTTTGTTCCAGAAACAAAATCAAAATCCCTTCCTGTTGAAAAAGATGTACTCGTGTCTTCCTCTAATCAAGGAATATCCACATCACATGGAAGGAAGATATCTCCCAATAATGGTGTTAAGACTGTTTAGTCTAATCACTCAGGTGATCAGAAAGTGTGTCTCTTTTGTGATTCAAAAGGACATGTTGAACAAAAGAGGAAATCTAGGTTGAATGACAATTCTATTGATCGTCTTCAACACACCTTAGATTTAATTCTCAAAGGTGTAACTGACATTCGTATGTATAGACCAATTGGTTTTAGTACTTAACCTGTGTACCCTACAAGGAAAGTCAGTTCGATGTGCTCCTAAAATGTTCAAATGCGAAACAGTCTTCCTAAACCAATTCGCTCAAGAAGAACTCATGGATCTTGTTCAATCAAAAAGGGAGATAATGTTGTTCTTGATGTGAAAAAGGTACCAGAATAAGGAAGCAAAAATGAAGAGCTAGAAGACAACCTAAAAGTGATAATTGAAGTTTATAAGGAGATTATTAACAAGATGTCAATTCCCTCTAGTCAAAATTCTTCAGGTAAGAGTACATACCATGCGTCATATTTTGATGATAACTTTTCGCATCATAACGGTTTTCCTCCCAAAATCAGGAGAAAGAGGTTTAACCTAAAACAACGTTCATTTGATGAGCTCAAGGCTCATACTTGTGCTAATTAATCACAAGGTTGAAATATCACTCACAAAAATCCTGGTTGAGTGAGATATGGTCAGGTATACTTGATGGAAAAGTGTTTTATGAGTCTCTAGCTATTTTCTTATCGTTCATAGATGGATTATCATTCACAAACATTTTTGCATAAGTATGTGTGTTTTTTTTTGTCAAGCTTTTGATTTTTAATTTCTTCTTGAAATTTTGGTATGTCAAAATGCTACTCTTATGCTCTAAATTTTTCTCTGATAAAAATGTAAAATTTATTGAGCTAAAATGTGTGTAATTATTCTTGTAGTAAAACATTGTTGTACATATATACATCTTTCTTATTTCATGTTTTTCGATATTTGGGTATTTTCCGGCTATGGGTCAAGTTTGTGTTTGTACGGGTACCCATGTTACATGTCGTGGACTAACTATGGAAACCCTAAAATTTGTCTCCCTGAGAAATCATTTAAATACCAAAACCTTTTGTTTAAGTACGCATACTTTAGGTTTTGATTTTGTTTAAATGATGGCTTCTCCTTCTTGTTCTTGGGATTTGCCAGAAAATTTTGTTGATAAAGCTATTACTTCGAGTTCGAAGTAAAGAAGAAAAGAACCATTGTTAAAGCTGACAATCTTCATCATGCTTTTACGCATATTCTCATCAAGATCGAGAAAATGCCTAGATGGTTTCTGCTGAAGTGGTTCATGGTTTTCTCAATGATCTCGGGAAAGAAAAATTGACGCTTGGAAACTCTATGAAGGATCTTGATATGGTACAAACTGAGTTGAAAAAGGTTAATTCTGACCTTATTCTCGTGAAATCACATGTTAAGGATCTTCTCAAAGACGATATCTTCTCCGAAGAAGCTCTCAATGTTGTCAGTCACAAGCTTGAAGGTCTTGAATCCCATGAAGTTTCCGAACATGGACTTTGATTGTTTTTAGTTGTTTTTAGTTCTTTTGATTATTGTTTAGGAAACTTCTTATGAGAATTTATTCTTGTGTTTTTAAGAAGGATAACTAGGGTTTGAAATAGTCATTATTGTGAGTACACATAGCTATTGCCAACGTTTTTATCTTGCAATGTTTTTAGATTTATTTATTTAAATTCTAAGTTATTTGGAAGATGATTTTTGCAGTATTAATCTTTATGGTTTTTTATATTACAAACTGTTATGGGATATGTTGTTTACGTCCGTAAACCTTGACTGTCCCATATTTGTTCAAAAGTTAACTCTATTATACGTCTGTATGAAAGTATTAAAGATTTTTTTTTGATGGGGGCGTTTTCTGATAGAGGCATGGGGGACAAACCATATGTTGACATGTGTATTTCCCATTAATTGCTTCCAACCAATTCCATTTCTAAAAATACCAAAGATGAAATTTCACCAATTAAGATAACCAATATTTTCTCCAAAAATACATCTCGTTGATATTCTTAGAAATAGAATTGGTTGGAAGCAATTAATGGGAAAGACACATGTCAGCATATGGTTTGTCCCGCATGCCCCATCAGAAAACGCCTCCATCAAATTTTTCTCAAAGAATTGATAAAAGATAGAATTAACTTTTGACTACAAAAGTTAAGCCTATTATGTCATTATTGATGGAAGATAGGATGAACTTTTGTTTACAAAGATTAAGTTTATTATATGTCATATTGTGCAAATAGTGATGAAAAATAGAATGAACCTTTGGTTATTCCGCAGTATTGCTCTTTCCCTGATCCACATCTTTGGGTATGTACTGTGTTGCTCCGTAAGTTCTCTTACGTTGAGCATGGCCAATTGAATTGATCATTTTCCTTGTGGTTAATTCAATTGGGATTTATGGATACAAATTCATGTTCTCATGTGATTTGATTATGTCCAAAGAAATCCTTTTTTTCTTGTGAAAGTAGGATCGCTCTTGTTGTTCTTTCGGGAATGACAATTTATGGGGGAGAGTTCTTAATTGAACTTGTGCTTAATTGCCAAATTTTTGTGGGGAGTGCGGTTGTGGAATATTGTAGGAGTTATCTTGTATCTTTATAAACTCCTTGATGAATACACTAAGTTTCGACTATGTGAAATCATCGAAACAAGTTGGTATGTTATTCTCTTTTGGTCATGAAGTATCTCTATGAAAATTTCATGAGGATCTCACTAGTTTTCGTACCTTTGCCAATTTATATTGACAAAAAGGGGGAGAACTAATGTGTAGTTTGTTAGAGCACTGCTCGTTCAAACTCGCATGCGTTGTTATCTCATGCATGCTTACCAATGTTAGTGATCAAAACTATAAGCCTTGATTTCTAGTCTACTTATAGATGTCTCGGACTAGGACACGGATTGTGTAGTTGAGCAATAGACTTCACGGCGTTCATCATTTGAAGACGAAGAACTACTAAGGAGAGCTTGTGGAACTTCATCAACAAAAGGTATGTAGATAAATTCATCAATCACTTGGAAATACTATTTCTACACGATCTCCTATATTGAGACATAAGTGGTGTTACGATATAGTTTTATATTATACACATTTGAGATTTCGAGCTGAGATTAACTCGCTTACATATTTCTCGAAATATGTGTTGGTAAGCTTTGCTTCAACCAAGTTCATCTTATATTCTTGACGCAAGTCAAAAGATGATCATGTGAAAATTGCCGAGTAAGATCTTACATAGTTTGTGTGATACAATCATTTGGTGTAGGCTTGGAATGTTTCGTTATGATTATTTCAATAACTTGAAAATTATTTTGATGCTAATAGTGTGTGAAAACGGCTATTGTCATCCTCTGAGAAAGTTTCAGTGATTGAAATAAGAGTTTAGAACACTTAACCATTATTGGATTATGACATGTTGTGTACTCTTGCACATATGTAATCCATGTCCGGGAACCATAGTATGCGTAGCCGTACTGGTTTGAGAAATCTGGGAACCTAAGTATGCGCACCCGTTCGCGTACTGGCGTGAGGTTCATGTCAGAGTTTTTATGCTGGGATCGGAAGTACGCGTACCGTTTGCGTACTGGCGAAACCCAATCTTGGTCCGGGTATTTCAAGTATGCGTACCCGTTGCATACTTGAAGGTTAAAGTTATAAAATCGGTTGTGTACATGAACTTAAACATTTATATAATAAAGAATGCAATATTTGCAAAACCGTGTCTATAATGTTCATGAATTGATTCGAGTGAATCAAACCGATTTTGCTTCAATTGTGTTATTGTATACATCTATGAGAATATAACACTTGAACAACTTTTTAACTAGTTTCATTTGAGTCATTTGAACTAGTTCTGGTTAAGATGAATAAGGTTGATATGAGGGATTCATGTGGCTAACTTCGGTTAACTATTGTTGAGCCAAAATGGTGTACACGTTTAGGTATGGCTACTTAAACCTAAATGAGGGTACATTTCATTTGTGTGTGACAAGCTAAGTTCGATCTAACGGTTGAAAGATATTAGCTTGGGTTTAATCAGGTTTTCATCTAACGGTGAATATTGAATGCTTTGTTACCGAGGTAACTTAGATTGCAAACACTGATTTGAAAACTATATAAAGGAAAACTCTAGCAACTGGGAAACCTAATCCCCACACTTCTGTTTGTTACTAGTTGCATAGCTAGAATCGATTCTCCTTTAACCTTAGGTTTTTCATGAAATCCTGTAGATTAACGACTTAAAGACTTCATTGGGATTGTGAAGCCAGACCAACTATTTTCTCTGCAGTTGTGTGTTCTGATCTTGCCCGATTCTATCGTTTGAGTACTTTCTTCTCTAAGATTTGCTCGAGATTTATTCTCCGATAGGCAAGATAAAAAGTAATCACAAACACCCTAGTATCATCGTTTGCGATTCCACAATATCTAGTTTCGCTTCCATACGATTTATATTATTGTGAGGTGATTGATAATACTTGACTGTTCTTCGGGAATATAAGTCTGGTTTATCAATTGGTTCCTATTCAAAATTATGGGATGGAAACCAGACGGAGAAGAAACCGGAAAGTGAAGGATTGTTGAGAGGTCGAGGAAGAAGTTGAGTGATAGAAAAGCACGAGAAGAACAGTCTGCTCCTTTAAACTCATCACTTGCCGAGTCAAGTGAAAGTGGCTGAAGTTGGAGAAAAGGTTTAGTAAAGAAAAATAAATAAGAAAAAGAATAAGTTATAGTTTTTCCTAGTGTTTTTTTGTTTTCCTATTTTTTAGACCTAGTGGTTTTTTCATCATCATCCATATGAATAAGTTGGAATGCTTTTTACAATAAAAAAAAATATCATAAATCATACGAGATGATGTATATAAAACAATATCTTTGATTTTTTTCTATTGTATCTAGATTCATTATAATCACACTATCCCATCTTATATGCTTCAAAAAGAAAAACATATCATTTTTTTACTTGTTATGTCTTTTATTTTGCTTGTAGGCATTATCATGTAATTTTATGTCTTTTATTTTTTTTATTTTGCTTGTAGTTATGGTTAAGATGAATAAGGTTGATATGAGAGTGTTCATGTAGCTAACTTCGGTTAACTATTGTTGAGCCAAAATGGTGTACACGTTTAGGTATGGTTACTTAAACCTAAATGAGGGTACATTTCATTTGTGTGTGACAAGCTAAGTTCGATCTAACGGTTGAAAGATATTAGCTTGGGTTTAATCAGGTTTTCATCTAACAGTGAATATTGAATGCTTTGTTACCAAGGTAACTTAGATTGCAAACACTGATTTGAAAACTATATAAAGGAAAACTCTAGCAACTGGGAAACCTAATCCCCACACTTTTGTTTGTTACTAGTTGCATAGCTATAGTCGATTCTCCTTTAACCTTAGGTTTTTCATGAAATGTTGTAGGTTAACGACTTAAAGACTTCATTGGGATTGTGAAGCCAGACCAACTATTTTCTCTGCAGTTGCGTGTTCTGATCTTGCCCGATTCTATCGTTTGAGTACTTTCTTCTCTAAGATTTGCTCGAGATTTATTCTCCGATAGGCAAGATAAAAGTAATCACAAACACCCTAGTATCATCGTTTGTGATTCCACAATATCTAGTTTCGCTTCCATACGATTTATATTATTGTGAGGTGATTGATAATACTTGACTGTTCTTCGGGAATATAAGTCTGGTTTATCAATTGGTTCCTATTCAACACTATGGGATGGAAACCAGACGGAGAAGAAACCGGAAAGTTAAGGATTGTTGAGAGGTCGAGGAAGAAGTTGAGTGATAGAAAAGCACGAGGAGAACAGTCTGCTCCTTTAAACTCATCACTTGCCGAGTCAAGTGAAAGTGGATGAAGTTGGAGAAAAGGTTTAGTAAAGAAAAATAAATAAGAAAAAGAATAAGTTATAGTTTTTCCTAGTGTTTTTTTGTTTTCCTATTTTTTAGACCTAGTGGTTTTTTCTTCATCATCCATATGAATAAGTTGGAATGCTTTTTACAATAAAAAAAATATATCATAAATCATACGAGATGATGTATATAAAACAATATCTTTGATTTTTTTTCTATTGTATCTAGATTCATTATATTCACACTATCCCATCTTATATGCTTCAAAAAGAAAAACATATCATTTTTTACTTGTTATGTCTTTTATTTTGCTTGTAGGCATTATCATGTAATTTTATGTCTTTTATTTTTTCATTTTGCTTGTAGTTATGGTTAAGATGAATAAGGTTGATATGAGAGTGTTCATGTGGCTAACTTCGGTTAACTATTGCTGAGCCAAAATGGTGTACACGTTTAGGTATGGTTACTTAAACCTAAATGAGGGTACATTTCATTTGTGTGTGACAAGCTAAGTTCGATCTAACGGTTGAAAGATATTAGCTTGGGTTTAATCAGGTTTTCATCTAACGGTGAATATTAAATGCTTTGTTACCAAGGTAACTTAGATTGCAAACACTGATTTGAAAACTATATAAAGGAAAACTCTAGCAACTGGGAAACCTAATCCCCACACTTCTGTTTGTTACTAGTTGCATAGCTAGAGTCGATTTTCCTTTAACCTTAGGCTTTTCATGAAATCCTGTAGGTTAACGACTTAAATACTTCATTGGGATTGTGAAGCCAGACCAACTATTTTCTCTGCAGTTGCGTGTTCTGATCTTGCCCGATTCTATCGTTTGAGTACTTTCTTCTCTAAGATTTGCTCGAGATTTATTCTCCGATAGGCAAGATAAAAAGTAATCACAAACACCCTAGTCTCATCGTTTGTGATTCCACAATATCTAGTTTCGCTTCCATACGATTTAGATTATTGTGAGGTGATTGATAATACTTGACTATTCTTCGGGAATATAAGTCTGGTTATCAATTGGTTCCTATTCAACACTATGGGATGGAAACCAGACGG
Organism: Papaver somniferum; assembly: GCF_003573695.1. NCBI lineage: Eukaryota > Viridiplantae > Streptophyta > Magnoliopsida > Ranunculales > Papaveraceae > Papaver > Papaver somniferum. Next base: position 65,850,869 of record NC_039362.1, read on the forward strand.
AGAAGAAACCGGAAAGTTAAGGATTGTTGAGAGGTCGAGGAAGAAGTTGAGTGATAGAAAAGCACGAGGAGAACAGTCTGCTCCTTTAAACTCATCACTTTCCGAGTCAAGTGAAAGTGGTTGAAGTTGGAGAAAAGGTTTAGTAAAGAAAAAGAAATAAGAAAAAGAATAAGTTATAGTTTTTCCTAGTGTTTTTTTGTTTTCCTATTTTTTAGACCTAATGGTTTTTTCTTCATCATCCATATGAATAAGTTGGAATGCTTTTTACAATAAAAAAAATCATAAATCATACGAGATGATGTATATAAAACAATATCTTTGATTTTTTTTTTTCTATTGTATCTTGATTCATTATATTCACACTATCCCATCTTATATGCTTCAAAAAGAAAAACATATCATTTTTTTACTTGTTATGTCTTTTATTTTGCTTGTAGGCATTATCATGTAATTATATGTCTTTGATTTTTTTATTTCGCTTGTAGTTATGGTTAAGATGAATAAGGTTTATATGAGAGTGTTCATGTGCCTAACTTCGGTTAACTATTGTTGAGCCAAAATGGTGTACACGTTTAGGTATGGTTACTTAAACCTAAATGAGGGTACATTTCATTTGTGTGTGACAAGCTAAGTTCGATCTAACGGTTGAAAGATATTAGCTTGGTTTTAATCAGGTTTTCATCTAACGGTGAATATTGAATGCTTTGTTACCAAGGTAACTTAGATTGAAAACACTGATTTGAAAACTATATAAAGGAAAACTCTAACAACTGGGAAACCTAATCCCCACACTTTTGTTTGTTACTAGTTGCATAGCTATAGTCGATTCTCCTTTAACCTTAGGTTTTCCACGAAATCCTGTAGGTTAACGACTTAAAGACTTCATTGGGATTGTGAAGCCAGATCAACTATTTTCTCTGCAGTTGCGTGTTCTGATCTTGCCCGATTCTATCGTTTGAGTACTTTGTTCTCTAAGATTTGCTCGAGATTTATTCTCCGGTAGGCAAGATAAAAAGTAATCACAAACACCCTAGTCTCATCATTTGTGATTCCACAATATCTAGTTTCGCTTCCATACGATTTAGATTATTGTGAGGTGATTGATAATACTTGACTGTTCTTCGGGAATATAAGTCTGGTTTATCAATTGGTTCCTAATTTCCTATTCAACACTATGGGATGGAAACCAGACGGAGAAGAAACCGGAAAGTTAAGGATTGTTGACAGGTCGAGGAAGAAGTTGAGTGATAGAAAAGCACGAGGAGAACAGTCTGCTCCTTTAAACTCATCACTTTCCGAGTCAAGTGAAAGTGGCTGAAGTTGGAGAAAAGGTTTAGTAAAGAAAAAGAAATAAGTTATAGTTTTTCCTAGTGTTTTTTTGTTTTCCTATTTTTTAGACCTAATGGTTTTTTTTCATCATCCATATGAATAAGTTGGAATGCTTTTTACAATAAAAAAAATATCATAAATCATACGAGGTGATGTATATAAAACAATATCTTTGATTTTTTTTCTATTGTATTTAGATTCATTATATTCACACTATCCCATCTTATATGCTTCGAAAAGAAAAACATATTATTTTCTTACTTGCTATGTCTTTTATTTTGCTTGTAGGCATTATCATGTAATTTATGTCTTTTGTTTTTTTATTTTGCTTGTAGTTATGGTTAAGATGAATAAGGTTGATATGAGAGTGTTCATGTGGCTAACTTCGGTTAACTATTGTTGAGCCAAAATGGTCTACACGTTTGGGTATGGTTACTTAAACCTAAATGAGGGTACATTTCATTTGTGTGTGACAAGCTAAGTTCGATCTAACGGTTGAAAGATATTAGCTTGGGTTTAATCAGGTTTTCATTTAACGGTGAATATTGAATGCTTTGTTACCAAGGTAACTTAGATTGCAAACACTGATTTGAAAACTATATAAAGGAAAACTCTAGCAACTGGGGAACCTAATCCCCACACTTCTGTTTGTTACTAGTTGCATAGCTAGAGTCGATTCTCCTTTAACCTTAGGTTTTCCACAAAATCCTGTAGGTGAACGACTTAAAGACTTCATTGGGATTGTGAAGCCAGACCAACTATTTTCTCTGCAGTTGCGTGTTCCGATCTTGCCCGATTCTATCGTTTGAGTACTTTCTTCTCTAGGATTTGCTCGAGATTTATTCTCCGATAAGCAAGATAAAAAGTAATCACAAACACCCTAGTATCATCATTTGTGATTCCACAATATCTAGTTTCGCTTCCATACGATTTATATTATTGTGAGGTGATTGATAATACTTGACTGTTCTTCGGGAATATAAGTCTGGTTTATCAATTGGTTCCTATTCAACACTATGGGATGGAAACCAGACGGAGAAGAAACTGGAAAGTTAAGGATTGTTGAGAGGTCGAGGAAGAAGTTGAGTGATAGAAAAGCACGAGGAGAACAGTCTTCTCCTTTAAACTCATCACTTGCCGAGTCAAGTGAAAGTGGCTGAAGTTGGAGAAAAGGTTTAGTAAAGAAAAAGAAATAACAAAAATAATAAGTTATAGTTTTTCCTAGTGTTTTTTTGTTTTCCTATTTTTTAGGCCTAATGGTTTTTTCTTCATCATCCATATGAATAAGTTGGAATGCCTTTTACAATAAAAAAAATATATCATAAATCATACGAGATGATGTATATAAAAAAATATCTTTGATTTTTTTTCTATTGTATCTTGATTCATTATATTCACACTATCCCATCTTATATGCTTCAAAAAAAACATATCATTTTTTTACTTGTTATGTCTTTAATTTGCTTGTAGGCATTATCATGTAATTTGATATGATGGATGCACAATGTCCCATTCATATTTTGGAGGAAGTTGCATACATGACTAGTGTAATCCTACATACTCTTACAATGGGTTGCGATAAATGTGGTAATTCAACTTACAAAATAACAATAACTTACACTCAAAAAAATAAAAAATTTAACTAATAACTACGTATAATGTAGGTAAACACAGTAATCAAGACACTTAAGATGTCAATAAAAGGAAATAATTGATGATATATGTGATGATTGGATGGACGATGGTGGGTAATTGATGTAATAAATGCAACATACCTTCTAGCGATGTAGTAGGTCCGTCCAGTGTAATGAAAAAACTGACTTCAAGAGGACTAGCATCTGTTATATATAGGATACCACCATTTACAAGTTCATATTTCCCCTTTTGATTCTTAGAACGGTCGAAAATGCGATCACATTATTTTACACCGGCATAATAGTTCCATCGTTGCATTTTGCTTTGTTAAATTATCTTCCAAAAAGAAAAACTTCAACCCTTTGACAAACTGTATGTAATTTACTTAACAAAACTTCTTGAACACCGAAGATATTTACGATGATACTCCATTTTACTCGAAGTTCTACTTCCAATTGCTTTTTAATGAGGCCCCTTGATTAGGAAACCCGATTTTCATCTTTAAAATCAGATTGCGCGAATTAACTAGAATTATTTTTTTTTAGTGACCTCTTAAAAGTAGTCTACTGGATGACCAGGGGCCGTAAAGCGCTTTAATTAGATATTCTTTCTGTTTAGTTTCATTTATTTTAATTTGGCCGATTTTTATAGCGCGTTTGGGTACCAGAAGCAGAAGTTTGAAGCAAAACTGTTTTGCTTTACAAAAAGTTGACTTTCATGCTTTTAGAAGTTGTTTTAAAATGAAATTGCCAAACTGACTTCTGACCTTTTTACTTTCAGAACTCGAAAAGTTTTGCTTCACAAAAAGTTGACTTTCATGTTCTTAAAAGTCGTTTTAAAATAAAGTTGCTAAACTGACTTTTGACTTTTCTACTTTCAGAACTCGAAAAGCAATTTCTGAATGCGCCATCCAAACACCGTGTTTCACTTTTTCTCAAGAAAAGGTGGTAATGGATTTCCGATATATCCGAAGGCGAAGGCCCATTTATTTCAGCTATCATAAGATGCATAACCTGTTACTCATTTGCCATTTTTTTTCCTTCTGATCATCGTTCGATAAAGCAATAGTCCTCTCTCCCTCTCTCTCTCTCTCTCTCTCTCGGATACTAGGAGAACCCATTTACCTGTTGAATCTGAATGGCACAATGGCGCAAATTCCAAATTTAGATAATGCGCCCCTGGATCTCACTTCTCTCAGGTAAATCTTAAACCCTAAACCTCTCATTTCCTTTCTTTTCCCGAATTGAAATGAATATTCTGTAAAATTGGTACCATTGAGTTTTGTTCTCTTAATCATGTTCTGTATTGAATTCAGAGAACAATCACATAATGATCTTCTTAAAATTCTCAGAAACGTAAGTTTTCTATAACACTTCGTTTTTTTTTGTTTCTTCTCTCCAAATTGAATGACTTCATTTCCGTGTATTTTCATGGTTTGACAGATTCGGGGGAATAAGTGTTTAATTGTGGACCAGAAACTTAGTGGATCACTCTCATTAATCATTCAAACATCAATTCTCAAGGTACATTTTGATTATCTTGTGAGTCATTTTTATTATTTTTTTGCCCTAGTTGATTGACTACTTGCTATATGATAATTTTTAATGACAGGAACATGGAGTAGAGTTACGGCGTTTGTCGTCGGAACCAGTACAAACAGAATGCACGAAGGTGGTTTACCTTATAAGGTCACAGCTGAATCTAGTGAAGCTGATCTCTGCTCACATTCAAAATGATTTATCTAAAGGAATTCAAAGAGAGTATTCAGTTTATTTCGTTCCTCGACGTACCGTTGCATGTGAAAAGGTGAGATATCTTAGACTTGTGATTACTTACTAGTTTCTTATTGAAAGATCGACTATCATTATGAAGAGGTGTTGGGTTGTTTGCTTGCTTAATTTTGGATGAGGTTGTAGTTGGAGGTGTATATTTAAGCTCAAGTGAAGTATTAGGGACATATTATGTATAGAAAATAGTTACTGGCTTACTGGTCTGGACTCTGAAGATGGTTTCAAAACCTTAGCTTTTCCATGATGTGGCCGAACCTTAGAAGGCTTATCTTCTACCGTTTCTGTGAAGTTGTGAGTGGAGGGTCGTCTGAAAGATATTCAGTATGGGTATATTGTACATTTGAGTCAAATTGTGGCCCCACGAGGTCTGTGACGCAAATGATAGTATCGAATATAATAGCCCTATATAATCTATTTGCCACCTCCTTGTAGATAGGTGGCTCTATTTTCCAGATTTTTTGGTTAATTTGACTGAGAAAAGAACCTTTCTGATCATTTTTTTTCTTCTTGTAACTAGGATAGAAAGATAAGGAGTGGCATGTGATTTACGCCCTGGTTAAAGTTAGACAGTTAGACTTGTTTCATTTGCGTTGTCGCATAAAATACCTTCTAAGGCTTAAACCAGTACAGGTTAATTGTCAACTAAGACTAACACACAGAAGTAAGGACTAAACATTCTTTTCCTGTGCTCTACCACTTTGTAAAGCTCTTAGGTATTGTGAATAACCTCTTGCTTATGTTATTCAATGTTGTTTCTCAACTATCCAAATTTCAGTAGCATGTAACTCAGTAACTGATTAATTACTGGTAATTTTGTAACACACTTTCATTGTTAACGAGGCGGTCTTTCTCACTTTCTTACAATTTTTTATGTGATGGTGTTGCTTACTGTGATGCAGATTTTTGAGGAGGAAAAAGTTCACCACCTACTCACTATTGGGGAGTACCCCTTATACATGATTCCGTTGGATGAGGATGTGCTTTCATTTGAACTTGATCTTGCTTATAGAGTAATTCCAATTTCCGACTAACATTCTACTTAATTCAATATGATCTTTTGCAAGATAGGACTACCTGGTTGATGGTGATACGAGTGCTCTTTGGCATATCGCTAAATCTATACATAAACTGGAGGTTTGTATCCAAAATCTTATAAATGCGATAATGGTACCTCATAGTTTATTATTTATTATATCGTTATCTAGTGGTGCTCAAATTGAGTTTATATCTAGGTTCCCTCTAACAATCTTACTAGAAGTTAGTGATCATATCTTCTGTATTTTCTCCTTATCATGCTTGACGTTTGATGTTTATAGTATTCATTTGGAGTTATACCGAATGTGAGGGCTAAAGGCAAAGCGTCAGCACGGATCTCAGAAATTCTAACCCGTATACAAGTAGAAGAGCCAGTCAGCACATCAGATGTAATCTACGTTTTTCACTTCTTTGTAAAATACTTGGTGGCATGCCTTGTTGATGTTACTGATAAAGTTGCTTTACACTCATCCTTTTGGATAGAGAGGTAGCTATTTATATACTACTGCAAAAGAATATCCCCATAGGGTATAATTTGTGCATCTCGACATTAACTGTTAGCAAGTGCTATGAGCAGTCATTTGTAGCTAGCTCAGGTCATCTTAAAACAGATAACCAGTTGAGATTTTTGCTATGAGATAATGACCTTTGCATATGTATGTATGCGGGTAGACATGGTTACACCTATGTGTGTCCAGTTGACATATGAAGGCCTAATGGATGAGGTATGCTGTACAATTAACACGTGATTTTTATTCTCTGTGAAGCATATGGTTCAATTGCAACTGACACTCAACTAGATTGATCAATCTAATGAATGTGTAATCTTTGTTTTTCTTCTGGTTCAGTTAAAGTTCTTCTACTTATTTGACCCACATGATAAAGCCTTGAATACACATGAAATCAGTTTCATTCTTAGTGTATCATGTATCTTCATAACTGTCATGTGACTCATGTCTTCTTGCAATAAACATGACATATTTTGTGGAACCCACTCTTTGCCAGCCGAATAAGAATGTACTTCACATGATAACATTGATATACTCAAACTCTTGGTGATCTAAACCACTTCACGCATATCGTATATGCTATCTCTCTTGACAATATCTCGTGCATGGGATATGAGTTAAGAACCACTATAGAAAAATATATTATCTGCTTTGAGTTTCTCTAATATAGTCCCAGTACAGATTCTGCGTGTCAGTAATGGTTCTGTTGAGCTCGATGCATCTATTATGGGCAACCAACTGCAAGAAGGAAAAAAGACAAAGGTTCCGCTTAATTCAAGGTATACTGATATCGTTATCTACGTATTCTCTTCGCTATAGTTGAAGTCCACTGACTCTTTTTGACCTGCATCTTAGTGATAAGCTATTCAAGGAGACTCGTGATCTTAACTTTGGAGTTGTCCTTCAGGTTTATCTATTTCCCCTCGCCTAATTATTGACGCGCATTATTCTTTCCATGGTCCAACTTGGTTTCTTACTATTTCATTGTTTTCCTCTGGAACTTGTTTTGCTTAATTCAGCGTCTTATCCCCTTGTAGGTTCTTAATCAAAAAGCGAAAGATATGAGGCAGGATTACATGGAATTACATACCGCTGTAAGTTAGCTAGACAACGCCTATATCTCATATTCAGTTACATGTTGGATTTCAGTTAGATGGTTTGTGTGTTTGGAGAAACGAAATACGTTAAAAGCTAATACGGTTGTTTGTATGAGTTATGCAAAAATCTAGATCCTGTAGTCCTACGAAACTACAATTCATTTGAGAGCTTGCATTTGTAACTTGTAAGCACTAATCAGAGATTTTCTATGTATGAGTCAGAAATATATTATCAAGTAGGATATTTTTTTTGTGAAATTTCAGGTGATGTCTTGTTAAATTCTAAAATGATCTAGAACTTCTGTTGCTAGTTTACCTCAGTATTTTTAGCTGTTTTTTATATTTGGAACAGTTTATTGAGACTTTTTGGTTGTTATTTAACTTTTCAGAAGCGATCTTTTTCAGAAATAAATGATTATGTTGAAAAACTCAGCTCATTTACTGTAAGTATATCCTTTTAAACTTCTAAAATGATCAGTTAGGAGACAAGTGACTTTTTTTATTGTCAGGTCTTTCTGCTGATAGTTACTTCAGGGGCACATTGGTCTGACTCAGCATTTGGCTACGTTTACATCAAAACCATCATTCTCTGGAAAACTCGACATGGATCACGCAATTGTGGATGGAGAGAGTTATGACATGTAAGTTGAGATCCGAGGGTACTACCTTTTCAAAAATGTTCTGCAAGACGGACATTGAAGCTTCTGATGTCAATTTTGAGAACTTGTTATTAATATTCTCTTAAATGGATGGGAAGAGGAGAAGCACAATATTTAAACGGTACGTCTGTATAGGCTTATTGGGTAGTATGTTAGCTGATTAAGAATAAATAATATGGTTTATAGATAACATTTCAGTTTTTAGGTTGGGTGATACCTGCAAACACTTGAGATAACTTTCTGATGGAAATTATATACTTATGTCCATCTAGACACCTCTGCACACTCTGCGTTTGTATGCTATGCATTTGGTATGTTATTTGTGCTGTCTGTGGGACATAAACAACGAGAAATCTTGTGGCAAAGCAGAAGGGAGAAAGAAACCAATTTAACCAAATAGAATCATAAATTTTCTCCAACTTTCGGTTAGAGTCCTCCACATAAGTACCCTCAAATAAATGTTGGTGTTTTGACAATCATCAGTTGGAATTTTCTGGCCATGAATGAAATTTATAGGCTAGTGAAATGGAGGGTGTAATTATTGCATGACACTTGAAAGTGAAAACGGGCATTTGAAGATGTGGATATATTTGTGGCTCCATGAGCGCGTGCATGGATCAGCATAAAAATAGTTCAGAGGATTGGAAGGATCTTTGTATCATTTACCAAATGCCATTTAAGAAGACTTGATACTATTGGAAATATAAGCGTACATTATGGTTGTCAACTTACTGATCCATTTGAAGTTGTTTTAAAAAGTTCTTTATTATTTAGATTGAGCTGTGTTCGGTTAATATCTAGTTACACAAGTTTACAAGGTAACACAGGAGAAATATTTCTGATGCAAAGTATCTTGTTTATTTGTATGTGGCACAATGATTCAGATGCTTCGAGTACATTGAAGAAATGATTCACAAACAGGAGCCCATTGTCAACGTTCTACGTCTTCTTGTCTTATTTTCTATTACAAACTCGGGTTTACCTAAAAAGAAATTTGATTATATAAGGTAAGACTCAAAATTAAAGATCTTCCTCTCTTCTTTGGATTTCATTGAGTTGTAGAAGTCACTAGCAGATGCATGAAACAGCATTCATCAAATTATTTTCTATTTACTCCTCTAGTCGCTATCTCTTGGCATAGGAGAGAGTTTCTGCACAGCTATGGATTTGAGCATATTGCTACTCTCTGTAATTTGGAAAAGGCTGGACTGTTAAAAAAACAGGTATTACATACATTGGACTTGGAATTTGTGCCAATAAGTTATGATCAGTCTTTTATACAAATGTTCTTTAATTTACTGTACTGCATAACGGCTTTATACACGCTGACTGCATTTCTTCATAGTATGTAATGCTGTGCTCTTTTTCCTTGCAGGAGGTTAAAGGCAACTGGCTGACGATCAAACATGGACTGAAACTTAATGTTGAAGATACTGATACCGCTAAGTATGAATCGTTCTTTATATTGAGGAAGTTGTCTTTAGTTAACCATTCAGCGGTTGTATTCCAAAGCATCCTATATGGTCATGCTCTTCATTCTTGTGCAAATTATTATTAACCAATGTTAGGTGTCACCGTATGCATGTATACTACCTGTCTATCTTTACAATGAGCCTATCTAATATTGTTTGTAATAGTTCTGTCATTCTGGGATGTGGGTAAGTACAAGTCTTGTTGAGTATTGTATATAACACAACATTCAACACTCATAATCATATGATGACATGCAAAACCAGTAAAAAAAAAGAAGCAAAGCTAGTATACTTCTCTTCTTCTATGCGATTTTTTATCCATTTCAGACTTGTTGTGTTGGTCTCTGCATGTAAAGGCAGGAAAATGTGATGTGTACCACTGTACCAAAACAAAGTTGATCTTGTGTGATTTTGTTTATCCTAATTTCATTTGAATTTGCTGCTAAACATTTGAATTTGCTTTCTTAACAGCCCCAATGATATTGCCTGTTTCTTCCCGGGATATGCTCCTCTTAGCATACGGCTTGTGCAGCATGCTGTTAGATCTGGATGGTAAGGTTATTCTGTACAGCATGTAAGAATAACCTTTTGGTTTATTCTCTTCCACTTTAAGCAAATTTCCCACAGTTAATCTGTCCCCTTATTATGGTTATTTTGATTTTTCTAATCTAAGGGATGCATTGTGGATGGAATACAAAATTCTAAAAACTTTCTACAGAGAACGCAGTGTATCCCAGTACTCTTGTAGTATATGAAGTATACCTTTGTAGCGAGCTCCACAGTATCTCTTAATTTAGTAGTTGCTTGCAGATATCACTTGCATATTTTCTAAACCTCTTTTTAGTAATCCAGATCTGACCATGTTAGATCCCTTTACTTGTTCATTATGGATTGATTTATCTGGGAATGCACATATTCGGAACATTAACACTGTCCTCTGTGGTTATAGGCTTCAGTTGTTTTGATTAGACCCTGGATGTGATTTTAAGGTTAATTTTCTGGTATAAATTGGCTTTCAGGCGTCCCATTGAAGAGATCTTGAAGCTTCTGCCTGGACCACATTCTGAAATTAAGAGAGTGAGATTCTACTTTCATCAAGTGCTCACCTTTCAGTTCCCATTTTTCTTTGTTCTTCCTATTCATACGGTTTCCTACTTCGCTTACAGGGCGGATATTCAAGCACCCCATCGTTTGACACGCTTCCTGGTGCTCCAGCCAGTATTGACAAGTATGTCCAAGGATCTTTTTTCTTAACTTGAATGTTATGCACAAATCAGTTTCTTTTATGTTAAGTTTTGAATTATTGCCACACCCATTTTGTAAGAGCTGACATCTTTGTACCGCATTACAGAGTTGCGGATGGGAGGCGCTCCTTAGTACTTGTTGTCTTTCTCTGCTCTTCGTCATCTCAATGCTCAGGTACATTTTAAGAACATCTGAAAACAAAAGAGTGCAGTAACTTTTTCCTCAAATGTGGAAATTTGAAATCCTAATGAGATATGGATATGCACTGAAATGTGTTTGTTTTTTTGTGCTTATACGAGATTAAAGAGAAGGTTGATATTCACTATCCTATTTCTCTCTTATAAAGCTATTAACATAAATTCTTGGTGCTTTTATGATTTCTAGGAAGGAATGGCATATGACTTGATCGTTGGGACGACAAAAATGGTGAATGGGAACACTATAATCGAGACATTAATCGAGACATTCATGGAAACCATTGGTTAAACTAAAATTACATAGACTGCAGATATGTAACATTTTGTTTTCCGATCTCTCTTGTAAATATCCATTTCGGCATGTTAGTGTGAATCGTTTGTGTAGAATGAAAAAATCAATCAACTTACAAATGGTATATGTTTTGCCTTTTGGAACATATTTCTTTGTATTTCCATCTCAGAAAATTCTCATTTCTTGTTCTGGCAAGGGTCTGACAGACTTAAATCGAGCACAATTTTATGCAAAGAACCATAGTTCATAGTACTTTATTATGCAAGCCTTTTCCAATTACTGGTTGGATTCATTGGTTGGATCAAGAAATGAGAACACCTCTCCTTTTCGGTTGTTGTTAAAGAAGGTCTATAAGATTCAAAGGCGGTATGTACTCATATACTGCCATAATTGGGCTATTAAACATTGGGCCTGTTCCATTTGTTGCACTCGTTTTGTTGATCGTCCGGGACTGGATTTTTTACAATGCAGATACTGCATGCATTCAACGCTCATGGTAAAGCGCCGACGCCCACAATCCTATGGTCTGGCCGCCAGTCCGATTCCGTACGCGTGCCTCAAAGCCAAAGTAGCTGATAGACGAGATTTATGATCCTAGTCTTTTTTTTTTATAAGAAAAAGGAATGCATTAAAAATTACTGAACTGATACATTGTTTTTAGGGTTATTTTATTTTTGGTATTCAGGTTTGTCCAAGTTTTGAGTTTGATCTAACATTTGTCCATCTTGGCGTTCTTGGAAAAAACGTTGACTGTCATTGATTCAGTTAAGTTATGACTTTTGATTAATAATTATTTTAAAAATAAATAATATCAAATTACTAAAACAAATTTATTATTGTACCCTTTATTTTATCACAATTTACAATAATACACTACCCTAATTCATGAACCATCTTCTCTATATTTTCCAAACCCATCACCACCACCGCACTTCCATCGGAATCACTTTCTCTGCCACCACCTCTGCAACCATCATCGTTAACAACTTCTCACTTTGTATTCCTAACCCATTTGTTTTTTTTTTCACGAACCCCTTATTACATCAAACAGATCCATGTAATCCATTACTCTCTTTCAAAATAAAAATAAAATGTAATCCATTACTTTTTTCAATCTAGGGTTCTAATATTGGAAATCTGATGCGAACGATCCGAAGATCAAAACAATAACAAAATCAACAAAGAAAACATTCCACCAAACCCTATTTTCACGGTTCCTATCAAATGAAATCCAGAAAAAATAGCGAGATCAAATCACAAACCATTAACATCATTAAGGCCTCCAGAAAAAAATAGCGAGATCAAATCACAAACCATTAACATCATTAAGGCCTGCGGTGAAAAATTTGTACCAAAAATTTGTTCATGGGAATCTGTTTCAAGGGAATCAATCCAACCATGTAAACTGTTTAAGAGAGATTTAATTAATTTGTATTCTCAATTTTATATTTACAACTGTTGTTTTTGAGGGTTTGGGAATTTTGGATAGAGATGGTGGTGGTGGAGAAGATTAATGAAGGATTTGAGGAACTTTGGATTGGATTGAAAATGGGTTTATTAAAGAGATGGAGAAGGGTGCTGTGAAGGTCGTGATGGACGTGGTAGAGAAGAATATCGAAGGATTGGAGGAAATATAAGAGCATAGTAAATATCTCTCACCGTAGACTACATATAATCTTATTACAACCATCGGATCTAAGGCCCGCTTCAGGGGTATAGATGTAAACGCAATATTTTTAGTCCACAGAATTAATTTAAAAATTGGTCAAAATAGTCGACGACAGTCAACGTTTTTTCCAAGTACCAAACACCAAGCTAGACAAATGTTAGACCAAACTCAAAAATTGGACAAATCCTGAGTACCAAAAATAAAATAACCCTTGTTTTTATCCTTATCCAGTTTTCTTGCAAGAAATCTAGCCGATTGATATATGAACTACCATTATGAATTCTCGAGTGTTTTGCTAAACAGTCTACTACACTGTTAGCATCTCTCTTTACCAGAATACATGACCAATTTGGATAGTTTTTCAAAATAGAAATGCATTCTTGAACAACACTATTTGTTGTCCATTTTAGTGCTCCTAAACTACCATTGATGGCATTGACCACATTAATACAATCTCCTTCTAACTCCAGAGATTGTATATTTTTTTCTTTAGCCCACTTCATAGCTTCAAGAGCAGCTATAGCCTGTGCCTGCTTTTCCCTTCCCTCCTGCTTTTCCCTTCCCTCCTGCTTTTCCACAGAAAACACCTGCATTATTTCGGAGAATTAGTCCATAGCCAATTGGTTGATTTATGGATATAAAGGAAGCATCAAAGTTTAATTTCAGAAATTGATCAGCTGGAGCCTTCCATGTACTTGATACATTTACTGTAGTAGTCCTTGTCACTGACATTGCTGCATTTTCACAGTCATGAATAAAGTCTCTTACAGAGTGGATAAAGCTAGTAAGGTTTAATTGCTTCTTATCAAACACTATGGCACATCTTTCTCTCCATATACACCGGAAAATACAACATATATATATATATGATTCTAGCCTGCATAGAAGCTTCCCAGAAATTGTTAGCAGTGAACAAATCTGTTAACTAAGAACAAATGTTATAACTCAAAGGCAAAGCTACTAGATTATGGCCAATAGCAAACCAAATTCTTTGAGAGACAGGACAATCCATAAGCAAATGTTGACAAGATTCCTCAGCACTGACAAGTAGGTTCAATATTGCTAATAACCTTGTGAAGTTTGTCCCTTGTAGAGACACAATTCTGAATAATCTTCCAAACAAAGTGAAGACTTTGGGAGGCAACTGAACTTTCCAAAAAGTTTTCCAGGGAAAATTTATAACAGGGGTGTTAAGAATTACCTGAGAATCTTGGAATAAAATATTATAAGCAGATTTGACAGTAAAACTTCCATTCCTAGTACCCAACCATCTAAGTTGATCTTTACCCATAAAAGGTATTCTAATCCTCAGAATTTGTTCAACCACATCATTAGGAAATAAAGCATATAACAGATTTGCATTCCAAGTTTTGGTATCATTATCTATTAATTGAGAAACCTTAGTCATATGGATAGAATATTTATCACTAGGGACATGAGTTTTCAGACTAGGTATCCAAACATCTTTCCAGATGTTAATATCTTTACCATTGGCAATTTCCCAGCAAGAGTTTTGTTTAACTATCTCAAGGCCATGACAAATCCCTCTCCAGATCCAAGACCCATTACTACTTATATTGGACAATGGGTTGAAATTAGGGAAGTATTTATGGGCCATAATTTGCACCCACAAAGCATCCTGTTCATTAACTAATCTCCAAGCAAGCTTAGTAAGAAGGGCTTTGTTAAATTCAGCAGCTTTCCTAATGTTTAAACCGCCTATATGTTTAGGGCTAGCCACTATATTCCAAGATTTAGGGAACCATTTTCTACCATTACTATCCTTGTTCCAGAAGAATTTTTTTTGGATACTATCAATTCTATCAGTGACTTTCTTTGGCATAGGGAAGACAACCATTTGATGGGTTGCTATAGATCCAAGAACAGTTTGAGAAAGCACAAATCTACCGGGTTGATTAAAATGTTCAGATTTCCATAAAGATAATCTACCATCAAATGTGTTACTTTCTTTGGCATAGGGAAGACAACCATTTGATGGGTTGCTATAGATCCAAGAACAGTTTGAGAAAGCACAAATCTACCAGGTTGATTAAAATGTTTAGATTTCCATAAAGATAATCTACCATCAAATGTGTTTTAGTGGACTCTCTCCCTGGTCGTGGGATTGTTTCCTAGCTACTTTATAGGATCTTTTTGTATTAGTGGGATAGTTTATGTTATTCAGAGATTAAAACATCTATTAGCCTGTGTATACTGAGGTTAATAAACCTTACTATTTCCAACGTATCAAAACCCTAGATTGTTTTTTATCAACCAGAAAACATAAACTGAAGAAGGAAGTGTTGATCGCAATAACAACATGTCAAGCCTTCTAGACGAAATGTACCTCGAGATTCTCAAAAGGGTGCCACTTAAATCGACATGTATCTGTAAGTGCGTTCGTAACTCTTGGTTTCGAATTGTTTCAATCCCTGATTTTGATAAGATACATAATGATTTTACCACGAAAGATTATAAATACCATTTAATGGTTGAAAGTGCGGATGGGAGTAGTTTTAATACCGTTAGTCATGATTCATTGTCATCACCATTGGATGCTGCTATTAGTGATATGGAATATCCCTGCAAGTTCTCAAAAAGTAGGATTAAATTGATAGGCTCATGCAATGCCTTAGTTTGCTTCTATAATTTTCAGAAAAAATCATATATTGTGTGGAACCTGGCCACTCATGACTGCAAGAAATTGAGAAAACCAAAATTTGATATAAATAATAATTATAAAATCGACGACTGTGCTTTATATGCCTTAGGTTACGATCACCTGTGCTTTATATGCCTTAGGTTACGATCACCGGACAGATGATTACTACTTAGTAAGTGTTCTTACATATGAACAGTCAGTACACATTTACTCTCTCAAGTCCAACTCATGGAGCAGCTTTGACTCTGACAACCATATGCTGAATAATTATATGGAGGCTGGGGTGTTTTTCAATGGAGCTTTTCATTGGTTATGGAAGGTAAATACTGTGGTCTCCAAGAGGATAGTCTCACTGAAGATGGGAGAAGAAAAATTTGAAGAAGTGAAACTACCAACAGCACTACCCGAAGATCAATATTATATGGATATGGGAGTGTTGGATGGGCGCCTTTGTCGACTTTCCAGATTTAAAGAAACTCTTGGAGTATGGATAATGAAAGATTATGGAGTTCAAGAATCTTGGAGTAACCTTTATACATTAAGATTTGACAGCATTATGTGTGTTCCCCGTTATGATCTGCATCTTATGGGTCCTTCCAGAAATGGTGAAATTCTATTCAGCCAGCTGGGTAGTGTCGTTTTATATATCCGGGAGCATGGAACTGTAAGAAAACAAAACATTCATGGTTTAAAGGATGGAGGAGCAGTGAGTTATTCTGAAAGCTCAGTTTCAATAGACTCTATCATTGCCGCCGAAAGAAGGAAAAAGAGAAAAATCACAAGAAACTTGAAGAAGAGTACGACTAAGAAGAGAAACAGGTGAATATATATGCTATATCTACTCCTTGTTCTTAATATATATTCGTGTAATCGTTCTTTATTGAATTCTATTTCAGTTGTTGTGTTTCGTTTCATATGTTAGGACCTGATATACACACACCATGTGATGAAAGTGAATTTTGTTTTGTCATGTCTACAGGGATACATAAGTTTGGGTATTGTCATAGTTGATGAGTGTTGGAAATGGTTTACCAGACTATCCTAGAAATCGGTAAAGCTTCACCAACTGACATATTCGGTTCTTCAAAGAAGTTGAGAAAAGATTGCAAAATTCTTGTCCAGACTTATCAATCAAGCAAGTATGTAGGGTGTTAATTAGTATGTTTCTATCATTTTTGTTTGTTCACTGAACCATTCCATTAATGGGTTATTCTTGAATTCATCCTCCTAGTAGCTAGTTTGTTTGTTCATCCTTCAACTGTGGGATTTTAGACAATTTATTCCTTATTAATGTTGTCATTTAGTTTCTGCCATGGATTTATACTTGTTGAAATGGTGTTAGCTAGTATGTTATGTCGGTATGTCCTACTTGCAAACTATCTGTTTCGCTTTGGATTTCGGTTTGGTTGTTATTTCCTGAGAAATTCAGGAGAATTGCATTGTTGATTAATTCAGGAGAACAAGAACAGTTGGACATTTGATATTTGAGAGTATACCGAAGAGATTGGAAGTGGCAAGCAAGATACTTTGTTTCTTTAGTAAAGTCACCAATTTTTGTTTTTACAGCAAAAGAGATTTACTAACTTTTAGTTCTTGTTGAGACCTCAACTTATGCTGCATAAGTTTTTGGTGATAGAATCAACCTAGGTTCTTCATTGCCTTTTGAGCATGGATTTAATTCTTTGCAGCCAAGCTTTTCAACTACTTGTAAATAATAAGAGGTCCTTTTACAACAAGATGAATCTTGTATTTTGATCTAAGTCATATACCTGTGCATACGACACTGGTCATGGAAAACTATAACAGATCATGGAAACTAGTCTTTGCAGAAAACTAGGTTTCTATGGTTATGAAATACTTCCCTTTACATAGTTAGGTTATTAACTAGTCAGTGGCATTTTTTTTTTGACGAACTAGATGATGTCCTACTAATTTGGACTAGCGCCATTAGCACTGCCACAGTTACCGTAGACATTGTTTTTCAGAGTTACACGGAAAACGCTTAAAACAAAATGCGAAGTTACCACCAATTCAAAAGGGGAAACGTTTAAAAACAGTACATCTAACTTAAAGAGGAAAACGCTTAGAAGAAAATGCGAATTACGGAACAAGGAATGTACCGGATAGCAAAACCACATGGGAGGAATAAATAAAATTTTCAGAAGAACTGACTGATGGAGGAAATGCCGAAATGCCAACATGGATAAGAAAGCGGACATCGTTGGAACTGGATCGGCCAGCTGGTTTTAGTTTGAGTAGGGAAAGTGTAGTACATGTTGGAAAATCTAATCATGATAGAAAACACAAATTCATGTAAAAGATTATAGGATCTAGGATTATTATGTTTACCACAATTAAATTACAAGATGTAATTATACATACCTTGAGTCGTAGCTATATTCCTTTGGCTTTCTGATACTTCAATGTGTTTGTCTAGCTTCAATCAGTATGCTCGATAAGATTGTACTAAAATTACGACTTCAAGATAAGTTAGAGGACTATATATTTCTTTACCCTGACCATTCTAGTGGCTGTTCATGAGAGATGGAAATTCAACAACTTCATTACTAGGGCAAGAGAATAATTGTTCTCTCTCAGATATAAAAGAGCAATTTTTAGCTTTCCATCAAAGCTAATCACCGACATGTGTCATTCAAATATACTAACACATATCTTGTTAATTGACACATGCAATCCTTAAGTGCCTAGTGTTGGATACGTCATACTTGGACCAAGTCAAGTTTAGTTTTACATGTGTCATCCTAAGTCATGTGCCACATAATCCAACAGTACAATCCTGCCCGCCTCGCCAGAGATGTTCAAATTGAAGCTATTATTTACAGAAGCTATCTTTTGATGGGGCTTTAACAAAAAAAAGAACGACAGACAATGGAAAAGATCATGATAGGGGACAGGTTCATCTTTCTCATAATATGCAGGAAGAGGAAAAAAAACCAAAAAAAAAAACGCAATACATCTTTCTCATACAGTGGAAAAAAAAAATCTGGTACAGAGGAAAAGAAATCAAAAAAAATTTGGACCATTTCTCGATTTGTGCGTGTCATCCTTGCGCAGCGGCCATGCTAATCTTCTCGGTTGGTAAGCTTTCGCTTTAACCACTTTTCATCTTAACCCGCGACGAAAGTCATGATGACGTTTCAATCTTGAAAATAGCTTTGATGACGATAGTTGTGAATAACGACTGTTATAACATTATAGAACAATGTTTCAATGATTGAAATGTAGAGTTGTGATTACGTAACCAACTATGGATATAAGCATATATAGTGTGTTCGCACATTAGTGTATAAATCCATGTGCCGGAAACCAAGTGTGTGCATATGTGTGCATACGGTATTGGTGAAGGAGACAGGTTCGAAAACTTCCGCTGAGTTTGTAAGTTTGCAAATTGTTAAACCAGTCACCTTAGGTATGCGTACCCACGAAAGTTTTCGACCTAAAATTTCTGCTGAGTTTCTAAACTCAAATCCGGTAGCTATGGTACACGTACCCGTACGCGTACCTAAGCTGGTTATATTTCTCAAATCGGAAGTTCATGAACTTAAACAATAAATCAATAAGGAATGCAATCTTTGCAAACCGTGGCTATATTGTTCATGAATTGTTTCAAGTGAATCAAAACGATTTTGTTTCAATTGTGTCTATTCATAAAGACCTAAGCAATTGAACAACTCTTCAACTAGTTCTTTTGAAGTCATTTGAACTAGTTGTGAAGAAGATGAATACGGTTAATATGAAAGTTCTCATATGGCTAACTATTGGTTTACTATTTGTGAACCAACTAAATGTACACGTTTAGGTACGGTTACTCAAACCTAAATGAAATACATTTCATTTGTGTGTGACAAGCTAAGTTTTGATCTAACGGTTGAAAGATATTAGCTTGGCTAAATCAGGTTTTTCATCTAACAGTGAATATTGAATGCTTTGTTACCAAGGTAACTAAGATTGCAAACCCTGATTTGAAAACTATATAAAGGAGACATCTAGCAACTGGAAAACTAATCCACACACATCCTGTGTGATACTAGTTGGTTTTGCTAGAGTCGGTTCTCCTTTAACCTTAGGTTTATTTTGGAGACCATGTAGGTTAACGACTGAAAGACTTCATGGGGATTGTGAAGCCAGACGAAACTACCTCTCTTGTAGTTGAGCGATTTGATCTTGCCATTTTCTATCGTACGAGTTCAATTGAATAATTGACTTGAGATTATATCTCCAATAGGGCAAGATAAAAAGAAATCACAAACATCTTCGTCTCATCGTTTGTGATTCCGCAATATCTAGTTTCACTACCAAAAGATTTAGATTATTGTGAGGTGATTGATAACTCTAGGTTGTTCTTCGGGAATATAAGTCCGGGTTGTCGATTGGTTCATGTTCACCTTGATTTTATCAAAAGACGGAACAAAACTCTTAGGTTTATCTGTGGGAGACAGATTTATCTATTATCATAGACTTTTCTGTGTGATACAGATTTTTTTATTAAAGTCTTCGACTTTGGGTCGTAGCAACTCTTGGTTGTGGGTGAGATCGGCTAATGGAATCAAGTGCGTAGCATCCTGCTGGGATCTGAGACGTATGGAGTGCAACTGTACCTTGAAACAGTGTGAGATTGATTAGGGTTCAACTACAGTCCAGACTGAAGTTAGTTTGTAGTAGGCTAGTGTCTGTAGCGGCTTAATACAGTGTGGTGTTCAATTTGGACTAGGTCCCGGGGTTTTTCTGCATTTGCGGTTTCCTCGTTAACAAAATTTCTGGTGTCTGTGTTATTTCTATTCCGCATTATATTTTTTTATATAATTGAAATATCACAGGTTGTGCGTTAAGATCAATGAATTACAAAATCCAACCTTTGGTTGTTGATTTAAATTGATTGACACTTGGATATTGGTCTTTGGTACCATCCAAGTTTATCTCTCTAGTATTTGATAAAGACTCGCATATTTCCATTTGCTTGAGTTAAGATCAAATCGAGAGATTGAGTTATTAACTCTTTGATATACTTTTATCTAGATTGAGTCTGACTGTCTAGTTCATTCTCTATAAAGTATATTGGAGTTAGTCCATACAGATTGCTAATCGAAATATTGGGTGAGGTTGTTAGACCCCCGCTTTTTCAAAAATATCTGGTGAACCATTAATAAGAACAAATAGGTAGTGGTGGAAATGCACCGCATAATATTTTTACACCACTGATCATTGAAACCTATCTTCTTCATGATGGTGACTTAAAAGTTCCCATCCACTCTGTCAAAGGCTTTTTCCATGTCAATTTTTATTCCCATGCTTCCATTTTCACATTTTGTTCCTCTCTTGGACCTCATAGTGTGAATGATCTCATGAGTTATGGTTATGTTATCAAAGATTTGTCTGCCAGGTATAAAAGCAGATTGGTATGGGATATTATCTTGTTGAAATAAGGTTTCATTCTCTGAGCTAAGAGTTTGGAGATGATTTTATAAGTTGTGTTGCAAAGACTGATAGGTCTAAAGTGACTTGGAGAAGATGGGTTGTCAAATTTATGAATGAGAGAGATGAAGGTGGAGTTCATTTGTTTGAGCATGTAACCAGAAGGGAAGAAATGTTGAATCATTTTGACAATGTCATTTCCCAGCATCTCCCAGTTAGTTTGGAAGAAATTAGGAGGGAAGCCATCAGGTCCTGGAGCTTTATCACTAGCCATGCTGAACAGAATGGATTTAACCTCATTGTAGTCTGGAATTCTATTCAGCATAAAGTTGTCATTTGTGGTTATAGTAGTGGGGATAAGGTTGATAATTTTTGGGTTTATGTTGGTGATTTCAGCAGTAGCCATATTTGAGAAGTGTTTTGTAAAGCAGTTTTTCACTTCTTGGTAGTCTGTTATCCAATCACCTTTATTATCTTGTATTGTATCAATCTTGTGTCTCCTGGTTCTACTTTTTGTGGCTCTGTGAAAGTATCTGGTATTTTGATCTCCCAGTTTAATTAGTTGATCTCTACTTTTGGTCTTCCAAATTTCCTCTTCAATGTCCTGCTAGTCCTTGAGATTTTTCCTAGTAACTGCAAGAGAGTGGCTTATGTCCATTCTGAAGTAGTTGTTGTGTAACCAATGTTGATGTTGCTTGCATTCTTCTATGTTAGTTTTGATGTTGTTGTTAGAGCATAACTCGGTTGAACCCACCAAGCGTTGGTATGTCAAGTTTGGTTGTCATATTTTAGTGAACCAAAACTCATTTAAAGAGTCGCTTGATTATGTACTAGAGCCAACTTCGTATAGGTTAGCTTGAAATTATTAGGATATGAGACATTACAGGTATTACGAAGACTTGAAGAAATGAAGAAGTAAGGAGCTACAACGACGACATCATCCTTCCACTTGAGGTTAGTAATATTTGTCTTGAACTGTTTCATTCCCTAACATATCTTTCAAGTCGTGCATATTGAAAACATAACTGCGAAGCATGAATGATTACATTCTAGTTAGACGTAGTATTAAGGAATACAATTCGAAGTATAACGCTTATCTTTTGGCCTTCGTATATAAGACATCGACATAAACGTTTGAATGCTATGTATGGGTATGAGGTGAAGATTTCATCTTAGGAAACAATGTTTTACATTCGTTTAAAGGAAGTAAATTCATGAACTTGTTTTGTAAATCGAAAGGCAAATCGCCAGGCTTATTGGTATTGTTATTCATTGCATATCTTTTGAACTACCAATATGTGTGATTAGTATAACCGCTCATGACTTGTTTATGTTCTTGGTTAAACTATTCACAAGGCCTCACTTTTGTATTGGTATGACTTTTATTAGTGAAACCGATCTTAAGTAATCACCTGAGATGGTATGATCAATTTAGTGTTTTTGGTATGACCAACTCTAGGCAAAGGGGAACCGATCCTAGTAAGAGGTGAAACCGATCACAAGAGTGAAATCGATCCTTGTAAGAGGTGCAACACGTTTCTAGACACTGGGAACCGATCCTATGAACATGTGCAGCACGTTTTTAGACATTGGGAACCGATCCTATGGACATGTGAAACAAATACAAGTTAGATACCATATACATGTGGGAACCGATCCTAGTACCTAGTCAACCGAATTTTTGGAAAGCTAGTGTGAGTAAATCCAGTACTCACATGGAGGTAGAACCGAAACTTATTTTGCTAGAACCGTGAAACCCATGAGTGGTGATTGAGTGTTCTTGATCAATCACATAGTTCTTGGAAGTCAGATGAACCAATTCTAAACTTGTTTGAAAGTGTGGAAAATCGATTCAATGATAGTAAATATGAAATATGATTTACTAAGTTAAGATGTCGACATACTTTGAACATGTGCAGTAACACTTATCTTTTATTGTTCAAAAATATTCCTTAATAGCTAAAGGAAAAAAATCCCGGATCGAAAAAATAAGTTGAGAATCTTTTAATTAAGGTTTTTAATTTTATTTTTGGAAAATAAAAATTATAATGTGCATTTACTAGTTGGAGATTTTCTAAGAGATTTTCGGTTAATGTTTGGACAAAGCATTTTCAAGAATTATGGAAACCGAATTTGGAATATATTGCATATCTTGAAAATATTTTCGGTTTTGGAAATTCCTTGGTGTCCAAACTTCCTTGGTCTATAAATATCAAAGTTTGCATTTCGAGCAAACTAATCCTCAGAGTCAGCAAAACTACCTAGTTGTGTTGTTACTGGTGGAGCCGCCTATTCAGAGAGGAAAGTAACCTAATTAGGCGAAATCTCTTACGGCCGCTCGGTTTAAGGACTTCTTTTGGATTGAGAAGCTCTATTAGTACCATTGGTGGGAAACTAGATAATTGCGGTTTATTATTAGTTTTCGATTGATTTGATTGACTAACGGTTATTGAACTTTAATTGCACCTAGTTTGTTCATGCTTAAGAATCTTCTCTTCTGATATAAGATTCACTCAAACTAGATCGAAGTTTAGACGGGGATCTTTAGACTGTTTGTAGATCTAAAGACGTCTTGTGATAATCCATTGTTAACAGACTTCATTATGTGCGTGAATGATCACAAGAGATTCAAGTTGATTGTGTGCAGGTGTTTATTGAAGATCTAAGAAGATTTGAGGACAAAGAAGACTTTGAAGATTTATAATTTGGGTTCATAATCTTTGGTGTGCATAATACTTGTTTCAGTTAAAGAGGATCCAACTATAATAGGTTTATCCTTGTGGTAGATTGGATGATTAGTTGAGTAGATCGGCATCAATACAATTCTTTATGATTCAAAGTATTGATTGCAATATCTTGACAATTACTTTGGTAGTTGTTATTAGATAGATCTAAGGACCTGACAAAAGAGTTTATTGGGATAAACGGAAGAGCCTTTTGTCGAACTCACATCACTTGGTTGAAAAGAGTTGTTACCAAAAAATTTGTTGTTCCTTTACTGTTTGGAATACGAACCAAAGGAATTATTCCAAGTACGTGACTTATTACAAGTTGGAGGCGTGGGAATACAAACGGAACTAGGTGAACTATAGGTTTAATTGCTTGGTCTCAACTATACGAAGTTGGTTTGATTTTGTATAGCGGCTTAATCTTGAGAGTATTCAATTCTGGACAAGGTCCCGGGGTTTTTCTGCATTTGCGGTTTCGTCGTTAACAAAATCTTGCTGTGTCATTTACTTTTATTTTCCGCAATTATAATTGTTGCTATTATAATTTAAATTAAATTACACAAACATTAATTCCTATTTACTTGATAGTAATCCTGTTGTGTTTGGCTAAGTCCGAACCTTTTATCAAGTAAACATACTTCGTTGTTGTATTGTCTCGATTTCGTATCCATAGACGATCACACGAAGTGTGAACCGATTAGTTGTATTGTCTCGACTCAGTCCATAGACAATCACTTTCGGAGAAATCACTTATAGGTGGAAAAGTTTTAGACTGAGGTATATTTGGGTACCCTCGTTTTTCAATTGGTATCAGAGCAGGGAAACACGAAAAGATCTAACAATATGTGTTTGGTGCGATCCAACGTATAAGAAATTGAATCTATGTCTGATTCAGTTAACATTATGCAAGAGTATGAATACTCAAAAGTTGAAGATGTTACCACTTCGTTAACTCATGATCCAGGAGTTGCGAAAACATCTATGTCGTTCTCTGATGGAAAAGAGGATGCTGATAAAGAGTTGATAAAACTCCTAAAGCCTATAAAATCTTTGTCTTCTAAGGTGCTGATATTAAAGACAGAGTCAAATCTTCTTAAACAGGAGATCAGGGATAAAGACATTCAACTGAATACTCTGGCCAAAGAGAATATGGATCTCACTGTCAAATTAGAAGCTCTTGGTAAAACTCTTACTCAAGAAAAAGAGGCGCGTCCTATGACTCTGACTAATGATGTTGTTGTGATTTCATCTGATGTTGAGGAAACTAAAAGTCCTTGCTCGACTTTTACAGATTGTGATAAAACCGGTTTAGTTACATCTGAAACAAATCAAGATGATGGTAGTTTGTCTAACTACATCGAGTCAGAAGAGGATAAGAAACCAGCTTCTAGATCTACTGATGATCAAACGAAATCTTGTGCAAAGGAAACTTTGAACCGATTCCGTGTAAGTGATCTTAAGGAATACAACTTTTAGTCACTTGAAAGGAAACTTATACTTCTTCAACATACGGTGGTAAAAATATTGAAAGAAGTTTCTTGTCTTAAAAAACTGAAAGACCATTTCTCAGTAGAAAGACAGATTATACCACTACCCTATAAGATCAACTCAAAAGAATCAGAGGAAAGAGTTGATAATCGCTTCTGGAAAAAGGTTCCTCCTCACCCATATTGAAACAATTCTTGTTTTGATGAAGAAAGACTCCAGAAGAAAGGGAAAGAGAGAATCTCTCTGCCAAAAGAAACAATCAGGAATTTCCGATAATTGTTTCAGATAATCACACTTTTTTTTCTTTCTAAATCATGAAATTTTATTAACCAAAGATATCAAAATTACAACTTACAAATAAAGCCAAGAAAAGATCAAGTCCCAGAATTAACTAAAAATAAAACAAGCCAAAACAGTTAAGCCCAATAAAAGCTGTAACAAACAGCAAGACTTAAGCCAGAACTTGGCTTAATCAGAGAAAAAACAGTGCATAATACATCAATACATAAAATTTTTTTAAGAGCTGAATCTGAAGTATATGCCATCCTCCTCCTCCAGTTGATTCAAGAAATCTGGCTTGTCCTCATAGTATATTATTGTTCCTCTTGCAAGAAGCACTCCCTTTTTGGCCATTTTGTCAGCAGAAAAATTTATCTCTCTATAAGAGTGAACGAAAGATATTTCTGAAATTTGTTTGCTAATGTTTTTCCATCTATTCTAAACAATCCAGGGTATTTTGTTATTACTGAAAGCTAGTAAAACTGCTTTTGAATCAATCCTGAAGCATACCTTTTTATAGTTTTTCTGCACAACCCATTCACCAACAACTATCAATGCCATAACTTCTGCCAGATAATTTGTTGCTATCCCCAATCCTCCAGAAACTGCTCCCAAGCATTTACCATTTTCATTTCTTGCTACAAAACCCAGTCCTGCATTTCCAGGGTTACCCTTTGAAGCACCATCACAGCATATCAGAACTTGTCCATTGCCAGGCAATCTGAAGAAGCATTGTTTTACCTCTGCCATCTTTGTAGCAATACCTGTGATTTTAAAGTGAAGTAAGATCTGTAGATCATATGTATTACCCCATTTTGTCCCTTTCATTCTTAATCCACATTCCTTTGTGTAAGACAGAATGCTCAATTTGAATCTTTCAAAATTAGGCTCTTCATTCTCATAGATCTTCTTGTTTCTGGTATGCCAAAGTTCCACCATCACCTTGAATGCACAATTATACCATATTTCTTGAATTGTTTTACTCTTCTTTTTTGCAAAGCTCAGAACTTCTTCAAATGATGAAAGATTAAGAAAGCAATAAATTCCTCCCAGCGAATGCCATATTTTTGTGCTAAAAGAGCATTCCCATAAAATATTTTTCATTGTATCTTGTGCATTACCACACAAGTATCACTTTGATACTGTTTGAAAACCTTTCTTCCTTACTGATTCCTCAGTGGCACAAGCTCCTCTTAAGATCTTCCATAAATTAGTAGAAGTATATGGGTGCACACTTGGATCCCATACTTGCTTTGTCCAAGGCAAAACAAGGTATTTGTTCCTTATTTGTTAAGATGCACTTGTTACAGGAAATTTTCCATTTAAATCCTTCTCCCATATTAGCTTGTCAGGGCCTCCTCCAATAGCTGGTACTTCATTCCTTTCAAAAAAGTTAAACATTTGAGTTGGGATTTGCCATACACCCTCCACAATCAAATTAGCAACTTTTAAGTTCATGTTCATCTGAACATATTGATCATCTGCATGTCTCTCAATGAGAGCATAGTCTTTAATCCATTTATCATGCCACACTGAAATTGATTTTCCATCTCCCACAATCCATCTTTTGCTTTCATTTATCTCAGTAATTACCCACTTAATTCCTGGACAAATAGATGATTGTCTGTAAGAAGTAATCCATTCATTATTCTTGTTCTTGTATGTTACTCTCATAAATTGAGTCCACTCAACATCTTCTGTTTCAATCTTCCACAATAGCTTCATTAGCAATGCCTTGTTCATAACTTCCAATCTCCTTAATCCTAGGCCACCTTCAATTATTGGAGCATTTACTTCATCCCATTTGACAGTTATTAGTTTTTTAACTACAGGATCACCAGAACAAAGGAAATTCCTTATGATTTTCTCACATTCATTAATAACAGACTTGTGCCACTTGTATATTGCCATATTATAAATGGGAATGCTACAAAGAACATGCTTTACCAATGTTAGTCTTGCAGAGAAAGCAAGTAACTTACCCATCCATCCATCTAGCATCTTCTGCATTAACTCTACCATCCCCCAAACTTGGTAAGTTTTGACTCTACCAGGATTTAAAATGACTCCCAAGTAAGTATCAGGAAGTTTTGATAGTCCCATTTGTAGATTATCAGCAATTGCATTTCTTCTTGCCTCAGGAACTCCACCAACAAAGCACTTACTTTTGCTCCTATTGACAACTTGTCCAGATGAAGACTGATACTTGCTTAATAAGTTCATCAGACTATCTAATGATCTTTTTTGTCCATTACAAAATATGAAGATATCATCTGCAAATATCAAGTGTGAAGGATGACAATTACCTCTTGTTACCATTGCTTGTATCTTGCATTCTTGCACCAGTTTTGAGATATTCCTGCTGAGAACTTCCTCTGCAAGTATGAATAAAATTGGTGATATAGGATCACCTTGTTTGAGGCCTCTACCAACTCCAAAAAACCCATATGGACCTCCATTAACAAGAACAGAGATCATTGCAGACTCAAAGATTTTCCTTATCCAATTAATGCCAACTTCAGAAAAACCAAATCTTCTAAGGACTTCAAACAAGAATTCCCAACTCAAGGAATCAAAATCTTGAGTTATATCCAATTTAAGACCAACATTCCCTCCTCTTCTTTTAATACTCATTTTATTAATCATCTCTGAAGCTAATACAATTTTATCATGTATGGCCTCCCGTTAATAAACGCACTTTGCTGAGGTGAGATCAATCTCTCAATCAAAGTACTTATTCTAGTTGTAATGATTCTTGTGAATATTTTGAAATTAAAGTTAGCTAGACCAATAGGTCTAAATTGACCAGCTCTTCTTGCACCTTGAATTTTTGGAAGGAGGAATAAAAAATTGGAATTTAATCCCTTAGGAATAAATCAGTGAGACCAACAATATTGGATTACTTCAATTAGTTCTGCACCAATTATGTCCCAAGAAAACTTATAAAAACAGCCAGGAAAGCCATCTGGCCCTGGAACACTGTTTGCATTCATACTAAAGACTGCTTCTTTTGAAAAAGCGGTGGTCTAACAACACCACCCAATATTTCGCTTAGCAATATGTATGGACCAACTCGAATATACTTTTAAGAGAATCAACAAGACTCAATCAATTAAAAGTATATCAACGAGTTTATATCTCTCTCTTGATTTGATTTCCTCAAACAGAAACTGCGAGTACTAATCAAATACAAGGAATAACTGGGATCATACCAAAGACCAATATCCAAGTGTCAATCAATATCAATCAACAACCGTTAGGTCGGATTCTCCAATTGATTGATCGAACGCACAACATGTATTATTTCAATTATAAAGATAAAACAATATAATGAGGAAATTGAAATAACACAGACACCAGAAATTTTGTTAACGAGGAAACCACAAATGCAGAAAAACCCCGGGACCTAGTCCAGATTGAACACACACTGTATTAAGCCGCTACAGACACTAGCCTACTCCAAGCTAACTTCGGATTGGACTGTAGTTGAGCCCCAATCAGTCTCCCACTGATCCAAGGTACAGTTGTACTCCCAACGCCTCTGATCCCAGCAGGATACTGCGCACTTGATTCCCTTAGCTGATCTCACCCACAACTAAGAGTTGCTACGACCCAAAATCGCAGGCTTTGACAATAAACAAATCTGCCTCACACAGACAAGTTTATCAAAGGATCAATCTGTCTCCCACAGAAAAACCCTAAAGTTTTTGTTCCGTCTTTTGATAGTAATCTAGGTGAACATGAACCAATTGATAATACGGTCTTATACTCCCTAAGAACATCCTAGATTAATCAATCACCTCACAACAATCTTAATCGTATGGTAGCGAAACAAGATGTTGTGGAATCAAAAACAATGAGACGAAGATGTTTGTGATTACTTTTTATATCTTGCCTATCGGAGATATCAAATCTCAAGCCAATCAATCTGATTGTACTCGTACGATAGAAGATGCAAGATCAGATCACACAACTACGATAAAAGTAGTATCGGTCTGGCTTCACAATACAAATGAATTCTTTCAGTCGTTAACCTGGTTTTAGAAGAAGAAAACCATAGGTTAAAGGAGAACCGACTCTAGTACGCAAACTAGTATCACACGTAAGGTGTGGGGATTAGTTTTACACAATCCTAGATGTCTCCTTTATATAATCTTTCAAATCAGGGTTTTGCCTTGGTAACAAAACAATCAATATTCACCGTTAAATGAAAACCTGATTTAGATTCAAGATAATATTTCTCAACTGTTAGATCGAAAACTTAGCTTGTTATACACAAATGAACTGCACGCTTCTAGGTTTGTTAACCGTACCCAAACATGTACATTGTTGGTTTAACACTAGTTAACCAAAAGGTTTGCCATATGAGCATTTCATATCAACCATGTTCTTCTTCACCATAACTAGTTCAAAGACTCAAAGGAACTAGTTAGAGAGTTGTTCAATTGCAAGTAAATCTTATGTAACTACACAAGACACAATTGAAGCAAAGATGATTTGATTCACTTGAATCGGTTCATGAACTTTTATAGCCACGGTTTACAAACTGCATTCCTTAGTCTTTTTAAATTTTAAGTTCAGAAATCATCTTCAGATATATAACCTTCTCAAGTTCGCAGACTAGGTTCGTGGACTTAAGACACCGGACAGAGTTTACAAACTCCAGCAGAAATTCTCGGGATGAGAACTTCTCCGGTTCGCGGACTTAGCTCAGGAAAGTAGTTTGTCAACTCCAGCAGAAATTCTCGGTTTTGAGAACTTCGGCAGTTCGCGGACTTGGCACTTGCCATTCTTCCGGTTCTCTTGATCAACAAAGTTCGAAAACTTCGGTCCAAGGAATCCATTGGTTATGTAATCTAAACTCTCATTCCAATCATTGAAACATTCTTAGAGGACGTTATACAGTTGTTACACTATTTCTCGTCAAAGCAATTTTCAAAGTGATTGAAACATTCATGACTTTCGTCACTAGGTAAAGATAAACTTGGTCGAAGAGAAAAGCTTACCAGCACATATTTCGAGATATAGATAGGCGAGGTATACTCGGCTCGAAATACCAAATGTGTATGATCTAGTCTATATATATAACATACGACATTTTATCTCAAGAAGTAGGAGATAGAGTAGATAGACTTTTGAGTGGCAGATAAGTTCAAGTCTTCACATACCTTTTTGTCGAGAAGTTCCACCGGTTCCTTGAGTAGTTCTTCTACTTGTATGATGAATCGCCATGAAGTCCTTGAGCTCAACTACACTTTCTATCGTAGTCCGAGACTTAGCTATAGTAGATTAGAAATCATGACTTATAGTTTTGATCACTAACATTGACAAACATGCTTGAGATAGCAACACATGCGAGTTCGACCGAGCAATGCTCTAACAATCTCCCCCTTTGTCAATTTTAGTGACAAAATTATCAATACATATGGAATACAAAAAAGATAAAGAAACATAAGTAGCTTCTATTCCACATGTCTAATCTTCAACATTCCTCGAAATCTTCGTCACTTCCAAGTACTCCAATGATCCCAAAGGTTGTAAGTTTAGCATCACTGCTGTTGAATATTCGTAGCTATAAAAATGAGAAAGCATTGGTCTCAATCATTGTTATACAGTGTCATAGTATTATTACATAGTGTCAAAGTTCAATTGTATCACAACTTCAATAATAATACTATGGTGATATGTATCACTACCCCTTAGTCAATACTCCATCTCACATGGAAACCACTCCCCCTTACATAATGACCCGAAGACCATAAGTATTTGTAGTGTGAACTACATATTAATTTTCCCCCTTTTTGTCAATAAAATTGGCAAAGGTACAAGAACAGGATCATAATGAAATTTCTGTAAGAGACATTTCATGACTAAAAATAAAGAACACACATCATCTTATTTAGATGCAATCATATAGCCGAAGCTAATAGCATTCATCAAGGAGTTTAAAGATACAAGATAACCCCTCTAAAATTCCACAGCCGCACACCCCTCAAGATATGACCATTAAGCACAAGTTCAAAATAACTCTCCCCCATTTGATGTCATTCCCGAAAGAACAACAAGAGCGACCTTAATTTCAAAAGAAAAGAAGGATTTTATTGGACACCAAGACTATAAGAATGATTTTTATATCCAAAACTCAATCAAATTAATCATAAGTAAACCCATGATTAATTTAATTAGAATACACAATCAAATTAAACACAAGTGGTCAACTCAATTGATTGTGCTCAACATAAGAAAACTCATGGAGACACAAAAATACTCAACTAGATTAATTACAAGAGTACCCATAATTAATCTAATTGGAATACACAACCAAACTAATTGCGAAAGTAATCAATTTAATTGTCAATTGTTTTGCTCGACATAAGAAAACTTATGGAGCAATAACTAAATAACTAAACAAGATGATTAATTTAGTTCAAAATGCTCAACATAAAATACCTTACGGAACAACCAACAAAGCTAATAAAAAATAATCAACTTGGTTGTATCATGATCAACATAAGATACATTACGGAGCCTCACAATAATACATACGAATATGGACCAGGGATGATCAATACTGCAGAATACACAAGGATTCATTCTATCTTCGATCATTATTTGCATAACAACAATAATAGACATAATTCTTGAAAACAAAAGATTTTAACCTATCTTCCATCAACATAATTGACAATATAGGCTTAACTTTTGTATTTGTCAAAAGTCCATTCATTCTTTTACCAGTACATGAATACCGAACACGAACGACTTTACTATTGACAAAGTATGAGACCTTCAAGTTCACGGACGCAAACATACATGTCCCATAACAAGTTGAAATATAACAAATCATAAAGATTAATACTGCAAAACCATCATCCTCCAAATATTTTTAGAATTTTATACCAATAAACCTAAAAAATAACACAAGAAGATGAAAAATAATAGCTATGTGTAATCACAATCATTGCTATTCAAGCAATAGTTATTCTTCCAACTAAACCAAAAAGAAGATATACTAGGAAACAATGTCTTTGAGAAATTCTTTATCATTCCCGAACTCCTTGTCGTCAACAGCCATTGGAATATAAGGTTCATGGAGGAAGGAGTCAATACCAACAAACCGTCTTGGCTGATGATGTCGAACCAGGGATTTCTGAATTTCCAAAGATCTTAAAACACAAGCCTTTATTTCACTAATCTCCTTTCTTACTTCCTTCAACTCGTCAAGAACATCGGAAAACTTCTGAGAGTTAGAAGGGACAGCCCTTGGCTTTCTTGTATTTCTCCTTTTTCTTTTCAGGGAAGGAGTTACTGGAGATTTATCTTTTTCCTTGATTGATGGCTTAACAATCATGTTGACATCTTTTCCATCCAAAGACATGATGCTTGGAGAATATTTATAAACAACTGGTTTTTGTGAGTGGAATTCACAATCTCAATAAGCAGTCTTAAGATATAAAGGACATCAGAGAGGAAAAAGGAATGTAGGGTTCGCAACCTTTTACACAGGTTCGTGGACGCCCAATTCTAAACCCTATAAAGAGTAGAATTGTCGATAATAACCATTTTCTTTATTTGATAGACAAGAAACACAAACCTAAGAAAAAAAACTTTTTTCTGAAGCCTGAGAAGTACACAATCTCATCTCTTTTGATCAGGCACATGAGAAAAGATTTACCAAGCAACACAATTAATTTGTGCTGTGGTGAACAAAAATTTGTCCATCATTTTCCTCTTGAGAGGAATACTCTGACTTCTGTCTATCGAAACGATTTGACCATACCTTTTTCTCTAATGGTCTAATTTTGTCTTTGGAAACTAACTTCTTAGTCGAAGATAAAATCCTACATACCTCAGCAGTCTTCTGGGCAAGTTTAAGCTTCCTTGCCAATCGATTTGCTCTTCGTTGAAGTTTGTTGGCGTGCCTCACTTGATGCTTGTACTTGTAACATATTGATAGTTCATGACCCTTATGAGAACAAAACGAGCACGCCAAACTTGGATAACATTCATGCATCTGTGGTGTGAACGCAGCTAGACACATAGTGGATCCTGAAACACTAAAACCAACGTTTCCAAAGGATGGGTCAATTGATTCTTCCAGCTTGATTGGATTATCCTATTCACCAAAACCATCAAGGTTGATATATGTATTTCTACAATTATCAAGATTAATGTTTTCACATAGAAGACCGACACTTGATTTCCTGTCTTCATCAGAATCATAGACCTCAGACATCTCATCAAGTGTTAAAGCAAGACCTTTATTCCCAGTGTATTTTCTACGATTTGGGCACTCGTTTGCAAAATGACCAAAACCTTTATACTTAAAGCATTGTGGCATATCCTCGTCATCAACCTCGTCAGCATCCTAGTTTTTAGGAGGGACGCGATTGTGAGGTTTATCTGGCGACCTAGGTTTGTCTCTTGAAAACCGTTTACTTCTCTTCAATAGAAGATCCCTAAACTGTCTTGTGATCAAGGAGACTGATTTGTCAAGATCTTCATCCGAAAAATCATCCTCAGACTGATCATCCTCAGAGACATAAACACTTTTACTTTTATCAAGTAATTTAGTGTTCATTCGTGCTTTAAGGGCAACATCTTTTCCGATTTTGGATGTATGCTCATGATCAAAGATCTTTAGCTTTCCAACTAATGTATTTCTGGAAAGATTATCAAGGTTATCTCCCTCAACGATGACATGCTTCTTAGACTCGTATCTAGATGGCAGCGATCTGAGAATTTTCATCACAATGTCCTTTTCAGGAATAGTCTTACCCAATGCAAACGATGCATTAACAATCTCAGACACTTTGTGATTAAACTCATCAAACGTCTCTTCATCTGCCATACGAAGGTTCTCCCAATCGAAATTAAGGTTTTGAAGCCTAACTTCCTTTTCACTGGAGTTACCTTCGAATACGGTTTCTAAGATATCCCAAACATATTTAGACCGAGTGCAATTAGACACATGGTGCCGAAGATTTGGGGTAATGGCATGTATGATAGCATTCAATCCGTCGGAATTTTACGTTGCAACATATATCTCAGCAAGGGTGTATTCACCAATAGGTTTGGGAACGTTTACATCTCCAACTGCCACAACGGGAGCATCATAGCCATTAACAACATATACCCATGATTGAAAATCTCGTGCTTGAAGAAAATCTCGCATAGCAATTTTCCACCATAAGTAATTAGAGCCATCGAAGACTGGTGGTACGTTAATAGAGATAACACCTATGTCCATAGAGTCAGATCGCTACAAACACAGACTTGTAAGGTCTTGAACGTGTTTTCCTGCTCTGATACCAATTGAAAAAGCGGGGGTCTAAAAACACAACCCAATATTTCGCTTAGCAATCTGTATGGACAAACTCGAATATACTTTTAAGAGAATCAACAAGACTCAATCAATTAAAAGTATATCAACGAGTTTATATCTCTCTCTTGATTTGATTTCCTCAAACAGAAACTACGAGTACTAATCAAATACAAGGAATAACTTGGATGGTACCAAATACCAATATCCAAGTGTCAATCAATATCAATCAACAACCGTTAGGTCGGATTCTCCAATTGATTGATCTAACGCATAACCTGTATTATTTCAATTATAAAGATAAAACAATATAATGCGGAAATTGAAATAACACAGACACCAGAAATTTTGTTAACGAGGAAAACGCAAATGCAAAAAAACCCCGGGACCTAGTCCAGATTGAATACACACTGTATTAAGCCGCTACAAACACTAGCCTACTCCAAGATAACTTCGGATTGGACTATAGTTGAACCCCAATCAGTCTTCCTCTGATCCAAGGTACAGTTGTACTCCTTACGCCTCTGATCCCAGCAGGATACTGCGCAGTTGATTCCCTTAGCTGATCTCACCCACAACTAAGAGTTGCTACGACCCAAAATCGCAGGCTTTGACAATAAACAAATCTTCCTCACATAGACAAGTCTATCAAAGGATCAATCTGCCTCCCACAAAAAAGCCCTAAAGTTTTTGTTCCGTCTTTTGATAGTAATCTAGGTGAACATAAACCAATTGATAATCCGGTCTTATATTCCTGAAGAACAACCTAGATTAATCAATCACCTCACAACAATCTTAATCGTATGGTAGCGAAACAAGATGTTGTGGAATCACAAACAATGAGACAAAGATGTTTGTGATTACTTTTTATATCTTGCCTATCGGAGATATCAAATCTCAAGCCAATCAATCTGATTGTACTCGTACGATAGAAGATGCAAGATCAGATCACACAACTACGATAAAATTAGTATCGGTCTTGCTTCACAATCCCAGTAAAGTCTTTAAGTCATTAACCTGGTTTTAGAAGAAGAAAATCATAGGTTAAATGAGAACCGACTCTAGTACGCAAACTAGTATCACACGTAAGGTGTGGGGATTAGTTTTTCACAATATTAAATGTCTCCTTTATATAGTATTTCAAATCAGGGTTTTGCCTTGGTAACAAAGCAATCAATATTCACTGTTAGATGAAAACCTGATTTAGATTCAAGCTAATATTTCTCAACCTTTAGATCGAAAACTTAGCTTGTTATACACAAATGAACTGCACGCTTCTAGGTTTGTCAACCGTACCCAAAGGTGTACATTGTTGGTTTAAAAATAGTTAACCAAAAGGTTAGCCATATGAGCATTTCATATCAACCATGTTCTTCTTCACCATAACTAGTTCAAATGACTCAAATGACCTAGTTAGAGAGTTGTTCAATTGCAAGGAAATCTTATGTAACTACACAAGACACAATTGAAGCAAAGATGATTTGATTCACTTGAAGCGGTTCATGAACTTTTATAGCCACGGTTTGCAAACTGCATTCCTTAGTCTTTTTAAAGTTTAAGTTCAGAAATCATTTTCAGATATATAACCTTCTCAAGTTCGCAGACTAGGTTCGTGGACTTAAGACACCGGACAGAGTTTACAAACTCCAGCAGAAATTCTCGGGATGAGAACTTCGCCGGTTCTCGGACTGGGTTCGCGGACTTAGCTCACGCAAGTAGTTTGTCAACTCCAGCAAAGATTCTCGGGTTTGAGAACTTCGGCAGTTCGCGGACTGAGTTTGCGGATTTGGCACTTGTCATTCTTCCGGTTCTCTTGATCAACAAAGTTCGAAAACTTTGGTTCAAGGAATAGGACTTATACATAAATGTGTTTCCACAACAATGCTTATGTCCATCATTGGTTATGTAATCTAAACTCTCATTTCAATCATTGAAACATTCTTAGAGGACGTTATACAGTTGTTACACCATTTCTCGTCAAAGCAATTTTCAAATTGATTGAAACATATCATGACTTTCGTCACTAGGTAAAGAAAAACTTGGTCGAAGCGAAAAGCTTACCAACACATATTTCGAGATATAGATAGGCGAGGTATACTCGGCTCGATATACCAAATGTGTACAATCTAAGTCTATATATATAGCATACGACTTTTTGTTTCAAGAAGTAGGAGATATATTAGATAGACTTTTGAGTGACAGATAAGTTCAAGTCTTTACATACATTTTTGTCGAGAAGTTCCACCGGTTCCTTGAGTAGTTCTTCTACTTGTATTGTAGTATCAGAATCTCGTATCAATAATATCTCAGCGAAATTATTAACAACACAACACGACAGTTTCGCAGAACAACTTCAGAAAACGACATCAGCCAAATCATGAGAAAAGTGTGACGATCCTGCGAAAATAAGGAAGTTTGCGAGATTGATATTTATAAGGTTGCGAGAATGTCGCAAACCATATCCGAAAATAAAGGACATATTAGCTGTCATCCACTATGTATTTCCCTATAAATAGTCATTCAGTTGTGAAGAAAAAGAGAGAGATCTTTTTTGAGTGAGAAGCAAGTAAACAGGAGAGAGAAAGTCTAGCGCAGTGGTTATTCTTGATTCCTTTATCTTTTCTTGTAAGATTGTTCAAAGATTCATCGATAAAATTAAGATTGTTAATCCAAAAATGAGTTGAATGTTAATGAAATCTTGTGAGGGGTGTAGTGTAGGATTTCCTGCTACTACATAATGACGCTAGAAACAGGGATTGAAGATTGAAAATTGAAGATTGTTGTTGAGATTGTTCAAATCAAGAAAGTTATTAAACAAGTCAGTGAACCAGTTAAAAGAAAAATGATTAGAGTCAATGAAGATGACAAAAGATTGGAGTGTAATATGATAAGAAAAACAATGGTTAATGAATTTCATGAAAACATTAAAGGAAGGATACATAAACGAGATTTTGAAGGAAGGAAGGTTATGGAGGTAGAAAAGACATCACACTTGAAAGATTGGGAAAAGAAAAAAATCACATTCATGGCAGCAGAAATACCAAAAGAAAATTTGAGCCACACATCTCCATTGGTTATTACAGTACCTATTACACGAAAAGAGAATGGGACAACAACAAGATCCATGGAAGAATGGATATTGAACAGAACTTTAGTCGATACAGGAAGTTCAGTGGATATAATATTCTATCATACGTTCAAAGGAATGGGATTCAAATATTAAGAAATGTCTTGTTCAACATATCTTGTTCATGGCTTTGAAAAATCCACAACAAAACCTAAAGGAGAAATAGTGGTACGAATTCCACTAGGAGAGATCGAAACACAAGTGACACTATGCGTAGTGGATATGGAATCACCATATAACATGTTGTTGGGGATGCCATGGATACACGCAATTAAAGCTGTAGCATCAACGTTGCATCAATGCATCAGGTTCCCCATGCCAAATGGAGTAGGTGAAATTAGAGGAGATATTGACAATGCGAAATTATGTTATCAAATTGAAGTAAAGCATTATGAAGGACGAGCAAAAAAAACGACAATTTCACAGAAAAATAGCAAAGGAGACAAAGAAAGAAGAAGAATTTAGAGTGTACATGATAAGAGCAAAAGAAGGTAAAGGAATACCCAGCGAAATTTCGGAGGAAGGAGATGGACCTGCGAAGATAATAAAAGAGCCAACACCAATGGGAGAACCCAAGGCCAGTTACACTGCGGCAGAACCAACAAAAGAAGTAAATGTTGGGACTATGGAAGAACCCCTAATACTGAGGATTGGAACCAAGATGGATGCAGAAGAGGAAGAAAAAACTGTCAATCTTTTGCGGGAATATAAAGATATTTTCGCGAGGAGAATGGATGAGACACCTGGAATAGATCCGTCAATTGCATGTCATAAGTTGGAAATTAACAAGAATGTGAGACCATTTAAACAGAGAATAAGAAAAATCGCAACGACCTACCATCCTCAAATAGAAGAAGAATTACAGAAAATGCTTGAGGCGGGAATTATAAGAGAAGCTAAATACCCAGAGTGGATAGCAAACATGGTTGTTGTTCCAAAGAAAAATAAAGGGATAATAATTTGCATAGATTTCACTGGTTTAAACAAGGCTTGCCCTAAAGATAGTTTTCCATTGCGGGATATTCCTCAAATGGTTGAATCAGCAGCGGGAAATGATAGAGTGTCTTCTTTAGATGGGTACAAAGGTTATAACCAAATCCCTCTCGCTGAAGAAGATCAAGAGCATACTGCTTTTTTCGCTCCAAGAGGTTTATACTGTTATACAAAAATGTCGTTTGGTTTGCGAAATGCAGGAGCAACGTATCAAAGAATGGTAGAGAAGGTGTTCGCGAAATGGATACACAAAACATTAGAGGTGTACGTGGATGGCATGTTAGTGAAGAGTAAAGAAGCCAAAGATCATGTGCAAGATTTGAGGGATATTTTTGAACAGATGCGGCATCATAACATTAAACTGAACCCTGAAAAATGTATTTTTGGGGTTGCATCGGGAAATTTTTTTAGGCTACATTGTATCAAAAGAAGGAATACAAGTTGATCCAGAAAAGGTACAAGCAGTTCTTGACATGCCAACACCAGCAACGATAAAGGATGTACAAAAATTGAACGGACTTTTAGCTTCCCCAGGAAGATTTATTTCGCGATCATCAGACAAATGTAAACATTTTTTCAATATACTCAAGAAGGGTGCGAAATTCAAATGGACTGATGAATGTGAAAAAGCTTTTCAAGGGATCAAAGAACACCTTATGAATACATCTATTTTACAAAAGGCAGAACCAGGAGAAGAACTATTGATCTATCTTGCGACAACATCACATGCTTTAAGCGCTGTGTTATTGCGAACGGACGCAGGAGTGGAAAGGCCCATTTATTACATCAGCAAAACATTTAATGCTGCAGAGAGGAATTATTCAAAGATTGAGAAGCTAATTTTAGCATTAGTATACGCAACATTGAAACTTCGCATATATTTACAAGCACACAAAATAAGGGTGCTAACAAAAGTATCAATTGAATCAGTGATGAAGAATTCAAAAAGATCAGGTAGGGTGGAGAGATGGAATGCACAAGTAGGACATTTCGAAATCAAGTATGAAATATTATCTTCACCAAAATCACAAGTTGTCGCAGATTTCTTAGCAAAATTTCCTTTAGAAGATGATGAAGCGGTGGAGGAGATGATGGATATAGAAGAAGAACATGGAGATCCAAAAGACTTATTAACAGAACCAAATAGATGGGAGATATTGGTAGATGTATCATCAAATGGGGAAGGCAATGGAGTTGGAATTGTTTTAATTTCACCAGAAGGAGCGAAGATGGCTTTTTCATTCAGATTGGAATTCACATCCACTAATAACGAAACGGAATATGAAGTTGTGGTACATGGCTTAAAATTCGCAATAGAAATGAAACTAGAAAATGCCAGGATCACTAGTGATTCGCAGCTAGTTATTCGCCAAATAAAGGGAGAGTACACTACAAATGAACCATCTTTGAAGAAATACAAGAAGCTCATTGAAGAATTGTCAGCGAAAATCCCAAAGATAAAATGAAGGCACATTTCAAGGAAGGATAACAGACTCGCAGACGCTTTTTCTTTCATCTCAAGCATGATGACAGATCCAACTGCGAGATGCATAAAAATACAGACAATTATGTTACCATCAATCAATAAAGAAGAAGAAGAAGTGAACGTAATGATGATAGAAGGTGGAGAAGAAGAACAAACGAACAATATCGCAGATTGGAGAACAAAACTTCATGCATATTTGGAGAAAGGAGAAACACCAAGAAACAGATTGGAAGCACACAAGTTGAAAATCCGCGCAACAAATTATGAATTAAGAGATGGGATGCTATACCGAAAATCCTTTAATGGACCATCACTCAGATGTTTGACACGAGAAGAAGGAGAAAAGGTGCTAAAAATGTTACATAGCGGGGATGCTGGCAATCATAGCGGGGGAATCTTTGGCACATAGAACAAAAATGCGAGGCTATTACTGGCCATACATGCACGAAGATGCAAAACAAATATCAAGACGTTGCGAAGATTTTCAGCGACACGGAAAGAAAATACATGCACCTGGAGCACCATTGTCATCCTCAACCAGTGTATGGCCTTTTGAAAAGTGGGGCTTAGATATTGTGGGGCCATTTTTACCAGGATCTGGACAAAGAAGATACTTAATAGTCGCAACAGATTATTTCACAAAATGGACAAAAATAAAGGCAGTACAACATATTCGCGACAAAGATATCTTTACATTCATATTCGAAAATATGATTTGCAAATTCGGAATTCCCGCGCAGTTGGTATCTGATAATGGGAAACAGTTTGAAGGACAGAACATAAAAATGTTACTTAATGCATTTAAGATAAAATGTGGAAAGTCTAATCCTTTGTATCCACAAGCTAATGGACAGGCAGAGGCAACAAACAAAACAATTGCAGATATATTAAAGAAAAAATTAGAAGGACATCATAGAGCATGGTGCGAACAAGTACATAATGTAGTATGGGATTATAACACAACTAGGAGAGAAGCTACTGGAATGTCACCTTTTTGTTTAACATACAGAGTCGAAGCGGTGTTACCAACAGAAGTTGTTATTCCGACAACAAAGAGAGAAACTTGGGAGAAAAATCTTAGTGTGGGTTTGATCTTAAGCAAATTTGATGAGTTAGAAGAAAAAAGATAAAGAGATTTACAGCATATGGAGAATTATCAGCGAAGATTAGCCCGAGAATATAATAAACGTGTCAAAGTACGCGAATTTCAACCAGGAGATTTAGTTCTGCGAGAGACACCAATA
This sequence comes from Papaver somniferum, assembly GCF_003573695.1. Lineage (NCBI taxonomy): Eukaryota > Viridiplantae > Streptophyta > Magnoliopsida > Ranunculales > Papaveraceae > Papaver > Papaver somniferum. The sequence continues at coordinate 65,892,561 of NC_039362.1, forward strand.
TATCAGCGAGAAAATGGTGGAAAGTTAGCGAAAAAATGGGATGAACCTTACATCATTAAGGATATAGTTGGGACAGGAGCTTATAAATTAATGGATCCATAAGGTAGAGATGTTGGTCATAGACTTGACAGACCATGGAACAGATTGTACTTAAAGAGATATTATCCATAAGAAGCTTTGAGAAGTTACATATGACGCAACAAAACGATTGCGAATAAATATTCAATGAAAGAATAGTTGCGAGACTATTCATATTAAAACAAGATCATGATATGCGAAACTTTCGCAGAGATAATCAGAGAACAATAACAAAAGAGAAAGGGGCGAACCTTTATGGCGTACACCCTAGTTCGTGAATAAAATTTCGCAAGAGGCAAATGTAAGACCTAAAGTACGTCATATAAGGGGGTACCTGTTGCATGACTCAGGGAAAGGCTACACCGCCCCCGGAACCTGAATCATGGAGATTTGGGGTCAATAAAGCCCATCCGGGAGAGGCACCTTGGATTCTCAACTTAAGCATATGACTTAGGTTGGGCGACTAAGGTAATAAGGACTCTCCCAAGGAGTGCAGAATCTGACCAAGGCGCAGAGGTACACGGTTGAGTCAAGAGTTCCAGGGGCGTCTGAAGCGTACCTTGCCATTCTTGACAAGTCTTGTCTTATACTGAACTCAGCCCGAAGAAAACCCCACTTAGGGTGCAGTCTCGTAACCATAAACCCTATAGGTAAAAGGGATAAGAGGCTGCGAAAACAACTGGTTGTTTTTAAGACCGGATGTGAGGAGCCAACCTTGTATGGTAGAGGTACGCCTCCTTGAAGGGGAAACCAGGGGGGAGATAAGGGCGACACCCTCCATTAGGGAGCTGATAAGTGTCTTAAGACGCAAATGTCATGAGGCTTTTTACTCGCAAGGGTATTAAGGCTTATCATATTTGTGCGACAATCCTGAAGAGGCAATAATACTAAAGAGAAAGATAAGACGAGATCAATGAGTTTTCGCATGAAAGTGCGAAGACGTCCTGCGATTTCGTCGCACGACGACAATGTCATGGAGCTTTATTTTCGCAAGAACATTTAGGCCTGTCATATTGTCGCAAAAATCCTGAAGAGGCACTAATAAAAACGAAAAAGTTAAGGCAAGATCAATGGGTTTTTGCATGAAAATGCAAGGATGTCCTGCAATTTTGTCGCGATGATAAGAGGTGGCATAATAAGACCTTTAATTAGGAAGGCAAAATAAGACCACATGACAAAACAAAATATTTATAAGTATTCATAACAGATCATTTCTCTCAAGAAAGATAATGAGAGACAAGTATGGGAGTCTGTAAACAAGAGGCATTATCTTTCTCGCCAGCAAAATACTAAAAGAGAAAATTAATTCCAAAGTTGGTTGAAGAATATTATTCGCAAGAAATAATAAATATGAAACAGTTCAAGAAGGTAGAACTAGATAAGAAACTCTTCGCCAATGTTCTCATTATCGCCAGCCTTTTCTTCATTTCGATTCTGATCTTCACCAACAATAATTTCTTCGAGAGGGACTTCTTTTTCGCCACCATCTTGATTATCGCCAGCAATTACTTCTTTAGAAGGGATTTCTTTTTCGCTTCCATCTTGATTAGCACCAGCAGTTGCTTCCTTAGAAGGGATCTCTTCTTCATCTTCACCACTTTCATAATCATAATCACTGTCAGCAGGACGAGGAATTTCATCATCATCTACTTCCAAAGGTTCGATTGATGTAGGAGGAAGATATTTGGACAATAAAATATCATTCACAAGAACTTCAGCTCGGAGATGAACTTGACAAAGAAGTGCTCTCTGATGATTCCTATCTTGAATATCCTTAAAGTAAGCAAGATAATCAAGTCTTCTTTCTGCTCGGTCGCGAGAACCAGTAAGGACAGAGACGAGTAGTGCATTCTCTTTGCGAATTTTGGCATATTTATCCCCCAAAACAGAAATGGAGGAATGAAGATTTTTCTCAGACTCTGCGAAAAGTAGAATACAAAATTTCAGTAAGATGAAAAACTCAAAAAGATATGACAAAGAAAAGATAGTTAAGGCAGTCAAACTATTATGACTACCTTCCTTTTGCGAAATAAGGTGTTGAATCAAGGTCAGACAACTATTCTCCCAACGGTCCATCGCATCATCAAATTTATCTCCAACTAAACCTTTAAGTCGAGACTGAAGATTTTTCTCTTTAGAAATAAGAAAGGAATTTTTCTTCGCAAGTGAAGAATAAGATTCTTCTAATTTGGAATATTGTTCTTTAAGTTGGTTCGCTTTTACACTTAAAGCTATTCTACCTTGAATGAGTGTATCTCTTTCAGCGATAGATGACTCTGTTACTTCTTTAAATTCATTTCTCAAAGAGCGAAGAGATTGTTCTTAGTCATCACATACTTTTTGAAGGATGCTAAGTTGTTGTGAAGATATCGCCATCTTGTTTAAACAAGTTCGCTTCTCTTGAGATAGAGTTTTATTCTCATCTGATAAGGTTTCCATCCCTAGATTAGCTTTAGTTAAAGAATAAGAGAGGCGAGATATTTCATTACTTAATAAATTTTGCCTCTGAACTAATTGGGTATTTTCATTGGTAAGATTATTTATATGATCAACAGAATATGAATAGAGGTTATCTAATTGGTTATATTGATCCGTCAAAATCTCTTTATCAACACGGGCTTGTTCAACAGCAGATTTAAATTGATATCTCTCCATTATTCGTTTCTGGTTTAAGGCTTAATACGCGAAAAAGGGATTTTAAGGAAAATTAAATATGGAAAGGATAAAATCATTAGAAAGGAAAATTGAAGACACATATAAGGATGAAAATTTTATTTTTGGCTCCGCTATACAAAGTAATGAAGGACTAAAGTTTTTAACAAAATTTCTCAGTTTATCCTTGGCTTGAAGTCTTTTCAAACCCCGGATATTCCAATATACTACTTTCATTGAGAAAAAGTGGATTGAGAAGTACCAGTACTTCCCATATTACCATTTGATTTAACTGAAGTATGAGCTTGTTTCCTTGTAGTCACATTAGGAACTCCTTTAACTTTTTTCCCTTTGACAAGTTTACTTATTACTTTCGAAAAAAGTTGATCCTGTATTTCAGCAACTTCAACTAGAGCTTGAAATTTACTGGGAGAAGAAAAGGCTTTACCTGAGTCAGTACTGGTGTTTGCATTATTGAATATAGTATTAGAGCCAGCAACTGTTTTCCAACTATCTGAAATTATTGTTTCTGTATTGTTATTTGATATCAAAGAAGCTGATAAAACCTCAGATTTGTTATTATTGACCACTGTTACTGGTTCATCAACTCCACAAGCTATTTGCTCAATCACACTAGAAGGAGATTCTATAACTGAAAGTACATTGTGCACACTTGCACCCACATCAATAATTTTGTTCACAGATAATGCAGGAAAATCAGCAGGGGACTCCAGAATACCAGTAAATTCCTTTTCCTTGTTGAGTGTAGGTGTAGTAATCTGAATTGGAGGAAAAATTGCATCATATTCTTCTTCATCACTAATTTTTTCATTATCCAAGTTTGAAGTAGAAGGAAAGCAAATATCAAAACCACCAGAGTTTTGAGTTGTAACTTTTTTAGGCGTATACCTCCACTGAGGTTTCTGAAATTTAGCATTCTTCACACCTTGATTCTGCTCTTTTCTGGCAAATATGCACTCAGTTATCAAATGACCCACAACCTTTCATTTGCTACAAAATTTAGGAAGTTTAGACAACCTAATTTCTTGCTCAAATTTGCAATACTTTGATTCAACAACAACTTTATTTGGAATATCTTTAGAAAGATCAATTTCAACTAAAATACTGGCATAAAACCCAATTTCCTTCTTCAGAGTTGTAGAATCAAATCGAATAGGTCTACCAATTGCAATGCCCATAGACATTAGAATATCTTCTCGCCAATACTCAATACTAAGACCAGGAAATAACACCCAAACAAAAGCACTTGTAGAATGTTGTTGTTCAGGTTTGAAATCTCGTTCCCAGAAACGAAGCTTTAAATATTGAGATTCTACTTCCCATAACCCTTCATACAAAAAATTCATATCCTCTTTATTTTCTAGTTTGATAATGAAGAAACCCTTACCAATAGGGATAAATTGACAGTTACCAGTTAGAGTCCATTGTTTCTTCAAATTCGGTTCTGCAACAGAAAGCCTCAAATTCACTAAATCCAACCTTCCAATCAAACTAAACCTCCATTCACTTTCATCAATAACCTCATCAGGAATGAACACTGATGGACTAATACTCATTGGTACAAAATTATTTGCAGATATAATTTTTTTTGAAATCTCCGACTCCGGTCGGATATTTGAAGTTTCCTCCATTTATTTTTAGTTTTTAAGACATATTTAATGAAGTAACAGAAGAGAATAGTTAAGAATCTTACACTACCAACTTCTGAATCGAGAATAACACCTGAATTGATGACGAAGAAGTACAGAAAACGAAAAGAAATTTGAAGAAAATCTCTGATTTTATCGCCGAGTTGCAGAGCTCGACTCGTCCCCTAATACTTAGATTGAGTATGACTGTCTCTTTCAGATAATCACACTGATGTGAATCATAAGGAAGTCCTTAGAATGAGAAAATCATATGAAAATCCCATTGAAAGAATTAAGAGAGATTTATCTATCTCTAAAAATTCTCACGTCAGTACAGTTTCTCCACATGATCATATCTCTAGAGTTAGAAAAGATCATCATCTTGGGAGAAAATATTTAGGGAAGAAATTCCCGAAGAGAAACATGACATTTGTTTCTGATACTCGCTATAAGCTAGAAAAAGCTTACTCCGATACAACTTAGTTGTATAGAAATTATGTACTCTCATACCATTTCGTGCTCTTATTTATGGATGAGAAAAGCACAATAAAACGAGAGCACATTTGTTATGTGTAGTTGCTTATCAGGAAAAACCGTGACATTTTATGGATTACTGCGAATCCATGTCTGTCTAAAAAGTGTTCATGTTTATCATGATCTTCCAAAAATAGGTTTTATTTAGAATTTTCGAATTTTAATAAACCTCCCAGCATGAGAAGTTCGGACAAAGGAAACGAAATATATTTATGTAATATTTTCGGAATTTCCTGATATTTTCGGTCCGAGAGTTGTCTCTTCCTAAAGGGAAACTATCTCTTGCCTCTATTATTGAAACCCTGATCAATCCTTATTTATATAACCGAGCATGCCTTCAATAACTCACGGTATCACAAAGGCTAATAAAGAGGAAGCTCAAAGGGTTAAAGATTGTCAAGGAAGCAATACAGAGAGGAAGAAGAAAAATATATCAAAAATCATGTCTGATTATGATTTTGATAGTTCAGTTGGATCACAAGATGAGTCATGTCTGTTGGCTTACAACCTACAAGATCCAACCAAAACCAAGTGGATTCGTTCTGATAGTATGATTGACTATATCCAAGGTTTTGAGAAACTAAGAACCACTCTCATAATAACGGTTCGAAATCAAGATTGGCTCAAAGATAAGATTGAGGAAACAAAAGCAGATATTGCTGATAAGAAGGTTCAAGTTGAAAAACTTGAGAAACAAGAAGTGGTTGCAGACAAGTCTCTTGAGACATGCTTCAAAAGCTTGAACACTGAAGAAACCTCAGTGAACAACAAGAGCACCACTAGAGATTAAGTTATATGATGTAATACTTAATCCAGGAAAATAGACATCAATTTTTGATTTCTTTCAATGATTGTATTAGGTCTATTATGAATAAAACTATCTTATTATGAATAAAATTATTTGATTTATAATTTTTCTTGTGATAGTTTGTGTTTACATAGCTTGTGCTTGAATGCTTTATCTTATTGCTATGTATGTTTATGGGATGTTTGATTTCGGTTTTCATGACCTTAATATTCAATCTCATATGTTGTGAACCCTTATGGTTTGGGTGAATTTTTGGTTTAGCAGGATTAAGTTCTAGCCCATGTTGGTAGGCTTTATCAAAGGATCATGAGGGGTTCTGCTTGAAACAATATGTGAAAAGTCACAGTATGTTGAATCGTTTGGTTTAGCATAAAATCATATGTGTTTCGGGGTTTCAACTTTTGCATTGCATAAGTTAAAACCGGTTTTCAACCTTTCTCTGGTAAAGGTTGGTTGTTGTTATTCTTTTGTCTTGCATAAGGATGACAACATAATGATATTTCGGTATCAATTCTCCCTGGAAAGAATATGCAAACATTATTGTAGAAGAGGATGCGAAATTTGAGGTAACGACTTTGTTAGTTAATCATTTTCCTATTGAAGAAAAGCCTGACTTTATTGCGTATATTTATTGCTTTTGATTAACAAAATTCGGTACAATTGATGTTTTATTCCATTATTTGTGTATGGATGCGTGTGTGATTCAATTGTTTCCTGTTAAGAAAAACTATTGTTACCTTGGTTTATTATTTGGTATCAATCGTTTTAGGCTTACAAAATTTCGGTGCAATTGCGGTGCTTTAATGTCTATGTTGTTTCAATTACTTCCAGTTGAGGTGAATAATTATGCAAGTTGATTTATTTGGTTTGTATGAATTGTTTATGGCTTAATGAAAGAAAAGGTTTTCGGGATGAATTGTTTAGTCCAATTTGATTCCGGATAAGAGAAACTAAGTTAATTCTGATCTTAGTTAGACTTATCAAAGTGGAGGTTTGGGTTGTTCAAGTCTAATCGAATGCCTTAACAAGAAATGCTAGTTAACTAACCTAGTACTTGTCTTGTTTAAAACTGAAAGGTCTAAGTTATATGGATAATTAGAACCTGATGAGAAAAATAGAGTTATCTTTATTTTGGTCTTAACGAACAAGCGATTGTATTTGTACAACTGTCTAGGCTAGTTGTTGATTCCCATGATGAATCCCTTCCTATAAGGGATAACTTTCCTGATGAACAACTGTTCTTTGTTACCCAAGCACCTTGGTATGCGAATATAGTGAATTATCTTGTTACTGGTCGAATGCCCCAACATTGGGGTAAACAAGATCGTTCTAGGTTTTTAGCCGAGGTTAAGCACTTCTTTTGGGATGATCCTTATTTGTTTAAGTATTGTCCAGACCAAAAATTTGATGTGTTTTCAAAGTTGTTGTAGATAGTGATAAAAGGGTTGTTTTAAGACTTGTGAAGGCAATTAATTTTAGACTTAATAAAATTTAAAAAACAAACAAAACTTATTACAAAATTGACTTCAAGATATGAGAAAATAACCAAGACACTGATTCCACTATGACGCATGAATTAATGATGGTAAATAATCCAAAACTCTAATTATCTTTTAAGTCCTTTATATCTTAATTCATTAATAATCAAGCAAATTCTCAAACATCAATTGTATCCCTTAAGCATAGATTATCTAAATAAAGCATAACCTATCTAATTGAATCACAACTGATTAGGAAAATTACACAAACAATTTAAAACTCTGTAAAAGCAGTGATTGAGTGAATTATAATTAAATATTAGAGAAAATGTAATAGTTACCAAATTATTCATGCGTAAATAGCTTCCTCATTGCCTTGGTTGTGAGAGAATTAGCACATCATCATGTTAGAAACACACTCAAAAATCATTATTATTGCTCAAAGGGGGTTTACAAATGATGAAAAGGGAGAAATAATTCAAAACCGGGTCTGTAACAATTATATTTGTTACAAACCAGAGAACTACGACCCTCGGCTGTGGGTCGTTACCACTGTAGCATATAAGACTGTCTTGCGACTGTCGTATTCACTGTAGCATAAACGACTGCTTGTGTGGGTCTATGTTCTTCGTGTCTTCAGCAGCAACAGAAAAATGGCAGCTCTGTAACTTGATTTTTTTCCGACTTTCTGGTCCTCTCTCTCCCAAACTATCCGTCCTCCTTCCATGATACCTTGCGAACATATTTATACGTGATTGCGACATTGAATCTCCTCCATTAACTCCAAATAATCTTCATTTACTCAGGTTATTTTCTTTTCATTTTCATCACTAATATTGATTTTCACGCGTTCTGAAGCTTCCATACTGCCATATTTAACTTCTTCACACTCCAAATAGTGGTTAGGTTCTTCCAAACACGAGCATCACACGTCTAACTCGATGTAATCCCGTGAATATCTTCTTCCGTGTACGTGCTGCCCTGTTTTCTTGTCACGGATTTTTCAGCCAAATTTGATCGGAACAAACACCCATACCAGCTTTGTTATGACATATCACGTCTACCCATTAAGTTTCAGCCCTTTAGTCTACCCAGAACTCCTTCAAGAATCGATCGAAAGTTACACAGTTGAGAATAAAACTTTCCCGCCAAAACGAATTTTTGAAATGTTGAAGAGGTGTCCCCCTAACCAAACTGGGGGTGCGAATAGCAGGTGCCCAACTGAGGTGCCCCTTATCGAAATTGAGGGTACCTTTAGTACTTTTCTCCGGGAGTCCAAATAGCACTTTTTGAGCAACTTTTTCCACACAAGTGTATTTCTCCAAAAACACCTACAAACACACAAAGCATCAAAATTAGTACAAAAATCGAGCACTAACAATAGAGACATTGAGTACAATTTAGACACAAAAATGTGTCTATCAGTTACATGGACTACAAAGGGAATAACAAAGACGTGAGGATTGATAAAATCTACCTATCTTACCTTTAGGGGGAGTATTAGCTTTGTTATTATAATGTCAACAACGACATTTATGGATTGAATGTATATAGGTTAATGTGTTGTTGAATTTGGGAATCAAGCGTATGTGTAATGAATTCTTGTAATTTTTTTATTCATATGATGTAAGAGTTTTGTCACTAAAATTGACAAAGGGGGATATTGTTAGAGCATAGCTCGGTTGAATCCACGAAGAGTTGGTATGTCAAGTTTGGTTGTCATATTTTAGTGAACCAAAACTCATCTAAAGAGTCGTTTGATTATGTACTAGAGTCAACTTCGTATAGGTTAGCTTGAAAGTATTAGGATATGAGACATTACAAGTATTACGAAGACTTGAAGAAGTAAGGAGCTACAACGACGACATCATCCTTCCACTTGAGGTTAGTAATATTTGACTTGAACTGTTTCATTCCCTAACGTATCTGTCAAGGCGTGCATATTGAAAACATAACTGCGAAGCATGAATGATTACACTCTATTTAGACGTAGTATTAAGGAATACAATACAAAGTATAACGCTTATCTTTTGAACTTCGTGTATAAGACATCGACATAATCGTTTGAATGCTATTGTGATTATGTATGGGTATGAGGTGAAGATTTCATCCTAGGAAACAATGTTTTACACTCGTTTAAAGGAAGTAAATTCATGAACTTGTTTTGGGAGTCGAAAGGGAAATCGCCAGGATTATTGGTATTGTTATTCATTGCATATCTTTTGAACTACCAATATGTGTGATTAGTATAACTGCTCATGACTTGTTTATGTTCTTGGTAAAACTATTCACATGGCCTGACTTTTGTATTGGTATGACTTTTATTAGTGAAACCGATCTTAAGTAATCACCTGAGATGGTATGATCGATTTAGTGTTATTGGCATGACCAACTCTAGGCAAAGGGGAACCGATCCTAGTAAGAGGTGCAATTGATCACAAGAGGGGAATCGATCTTTGTAAGAGGTGCAACACGTTTCTAGACATTGGGAACCGATCCTATGGACATGTGCAACAAATAAAAGTTAGATACCATATACATGTGGGAACCGATCCTAGTACCTAGTCAACCGAATTTTTGGAAAGCTAGTTTGAGTAAATCCAGTACTCACATGGAGGTAGAACCGAAACTTGTTTTGGTAGAATCGTGAAACCCATGAGTGGTGATTGAGTTTTCTTGATCAATCACATAGTTCTTGGAAGTCAGATGAACCAATTCTAAACTTGTTTAGAAGTGTGGAAAATCGATTCCAAGATAGTAAATACGAAAGATGATTTACTAAGTTAAGATGTCGATATACTTTGAACATGTGCATTAACGCTTATCTTTTATTGTTCAAAGATATTCCTTAATAGCTAAGGGAAAAAATCTCGGATCCAAAAATAAGTTGAGAATCTTTTAATTAAGGTTTTTAATTTTACTTTTAGAAAATGAAAATTAGTAATGTGCATTTACTAGTTGGAGATTTTCTAAGAGATTTTCGGTCAATGTTTGGACAAAGCATTTCCAGGAATTATGGAAACCGAATTTGGATTATATTGCATATCTTGAGAATATTTTCGGTTTCGGAAATTCCTTGGTGTCCAAACTTCCTTGGTATATAAATATCAAAGTTTGCATTTCGAGCAAACTAATCCTCAGAGCCAGCAAAACTACCTAGTTATGTTGTTACTGGTGGAGCCGCCTATTCGGAGAGGAAAGTAACCTAATTAGGCGAAATCTCTTACTGCCACTCGGTTTAAAGAATTCTTTGGGATTGAGAAGCTCTATTAGTACCGTTGGTGGGAAACTAGATAATTGCAGTTTATTATTAGTTTAGATTTGATTGACTAACGGTTATTGAACTTTGATTGCACCTAGTTTGTTTATGCTTGAGAATCTTCTCTTCTGATATAAGATTCACTCAAACTAGATCGAAGTCTCGACGGGGATCTTTAGACTGTTTGTAGATCTAAATACGTCCTGTGATAATCCATTGTTAACAGACTCCGTTCTGTGCGTGATTGATCACAAGATATTCATGTTGATTGTGTGCAGGTGCTTATTGAAAATCTAAGAAGATTTAAAGACAAAGAAGACTTTGAAGTTTTCTGATTTGGGTTCATAATATTTGGTGTGCACAATACTTGTTTCGGTTAAAGAGGATCCAACTATAATCGTTTTATCCTTGTGGTAGATTGGACTGATTAGTTGAGTAGATCGGCACCAATACAATTCTTTGTGATTCAAAGTATTGATTGCAATATCTTGACAATTACTTTGGTAGTTGTTATTAGATAGATCCAAGGACCTGATAAAGGAGTTTATTGGGATAAACGGAAGAGCCTTTTGTCTAACTCACATCACTTGGTTGAAAAGAGTTGTTACCAAACAGATTTGTTGTTCCTTTACTGTTTGGAATACGAACCAAAGGAATTGTTCCAAGTACGTGACTTATTACAAGTTGGAGGCGTGGGAATACAGATGGAACTGGGTGAACTATAGGTTTAGTTGCTTGGTCTCAACTATACGAAGTTGGTTTGATTTTGTATAGCGACTTAATCTTGAGAGTATTCAATTCTGGACAAGGTCCCTGGGTTATTCTGCATTTGCGGTTTCCTCGTTAACAAAATCTTGCTGTGTCATTTACTTTTATTTTCCGCAATTATAATTGTTGTTATTATAATTTGATGTAAATTACACAAACGTTAATTCCTATTTACTTGATAGTAATCCTATTGTGTTTGGTTAAGTCCGAACCTTTTATCAAGTAAACATACTTCGTTGTTGTATTGTCTCGATCTCGTATCCATAGACGATCACACGAAGTATGAACCGATTAGTTGTATTGTCTCGGATCAGTCCATAGACAATCACTTTCGGAGAAAGGACTTATAGGTGGAAAAGTTTTAGATTGAGGTATATTCGGGTACCCTCATCTTTCCAGTTGCCATAAACCTCTTTGTTCCAAACTGTGATTTGAAGTTGGGTGTCTTTTAGTCTTCTGGAAATGATGGAAGCACCGGATCCAGATAGGTTTTTTCCCCATCACTCAGCTATTATTTTCTTGCAGTCCACATGTTCTAACCAAGGACCAAAGAATTTGAAAAGATTACTGCCAATTTTCCAGTTTGGGTTGGAGTTAAGAAGAATGAGATGGTGGTCCGACCCAATAGCCAGTATATTAGAGATGGCAGTGTTTGGATATATGAGAAGCCAACTTTCAGTTGCTAGTTCTCTATCCAATCTTTGTTCAGTGAAAGTATGTCCACTTCTTTTGTTTGACCAAGTAAATGGACAACTAGTAAAGCCAAAATAAACTAAATCAATATCAAGGATTTTTTTGTTGAATATAGCAGCTTCAGTGGCATCAATGGGTTAAGCACTAAATTTTTCAGTATCCTGTAGGATGAAATTGAAGTCACCAATAATAAACCAAGGAAGTTGGTTGTGGCTGCAGTTTTATCCAACATTTTCCAACATTCAATTTTACTAGCAGTATCATATGGACTACCATGGTAGCCAGTGAATAGCCAAGGGGGGCCAATTGCAGGGTTGACTATAACATTTATATGGTTTAAGGAGAAATCAATTATGTCAATAGAGAAATTACTTTTCCATATTAAGGCTAAGCCTCCAGCAGTGCCAACTGTCCCCCTGGATTAACATACCAGTAGTTGTTGATATTGATTTCAAGCATAATTTTGTTTAGATTTTTATGTTTTTGCTTGGCTTGAGAGAGAAGGATAATATCAGGATTCAGTTTGTTGAGCATGTCGTTGAGGTATTTCTTAGCATCTTTAGTGCCTAATCCTTGACAATTCCATGAGAAATCAGTAAAGAATTGCCAGAAGTATGACACATTGGGATACTTGGAAGTAAGCCTTCTAGTGATACTATCATAAAAAATACTGATAAGAAGTTGAAGAGCTAAGTTGATGTTTAAATAAACTGAGAAATTTGAATGAAGATAAGTAAGGGAGTGTACCATGCTTTCATAAATGTAGCTTCCCAAGATATCATTAGTCAACAAGAGAGTAGAAGTTCCCAGCTTCTCCTTTATGGTTTCATCCATATCCTTGAACCTTTTGAATTTTTCAGTGTCAGTGCAGTTGGAGGTCCTATCATCATCATCATTTGGAGTAGGCTTTTTTCTTTTGGTATCAATCATGGTGAGCATTAAGGGGTTAGTACCTTCATTATCAAAGCTATGACATTTCTTCTTTGCCTTCCAGACCTCTCTTTTTTCAGAGCAATTTCAGCCTCAATTCTTGTCGTAATTTGGGAAAGAGTGTGTAGGGTGTTGAATGGGAAAGCTTTTGGAGGTGGGGAAATGGGAAAAATAGAATCAACAGTAACAATTGAGGTATGAGTGTTGTCAGAGGACCGGATGTTTTTGGTTCTTGCAGTAGCATTATCTAACATTACCCCATTTATACTTTGTGATTTTCAAATCCAAAATCCGCGGATTTCTTTCTTTTACTTTGTTTATTTGTTTGATTTGTGAAAGTTTTCGAGATAGAACATATTTGTGTCTCTACACTCAACATTATTTATGGTTCCGCTAGGAATCGAGTTTATGACCTCAAGCCTCAAGGAGGCAACCAAGTTCTTAACTTTTTATCCGAAGATTTTTAGTCCCACATCGCATACATAGTATTAGACCACGATAAGGCCCACAAATGATGGCGAACTTCCGCTTCAGAATTCTAAAAGCCCGTTCCACATCCTTTCTCGGTTCCATTTGTTTACTATTGAAATATGAGTATGAACGACCCATTTCACCGGCAGGTGGCTGACGGTAACATTGAACTAAAGTTGACCATTTTGGATAAATTCCATCTACAAGATAATAACCATGAGTGTAGTGATTCCCGTCGATAGTGAAATTTACCTGAGGACAAATTCCATACTTTAAACCTTCAAACAAAGACGATTTTTGTAAAACATTTATATCGTTCTGAGATCCCAGGAGACCAAAAAAAGCGTGCCATATCCAACAATCATAAGAAGCAGCAGTCTCAAGGAAAACTGTTGGTTTTGCGTAGTGACCCTTATACTGATCGGCCCAATAGGTAGCGCATGCAGTCCATACCCAATGCATGAAGTCAAGACTACCCAACAACTTGCCTTTTTCACTTGGGGACATTGATTTTTTAGAACCCGCACGCAGTTCAGATGGGATGGTAACTTTTTTTATTTTTTTCGAAGCATGGATAATAACTATCTTTGGAAATAAAATGCAACAGAAAAAAATAAAATAGATGGAGTTCACTGATTATTGAGGGGACACCTCAAGGTAGATGTTTCCAAAATTCTTAAGAAAATTCTAAATCATTTTTTTTTAATAAGTAGAAAAATTTATTAAAAAATATTACAAAGATAACATACAAGAAAAGAGAGACATTGTCATTCCCAAAAACTTGTAGACTATTTAAAACGATAATAAGCTACATCAGACCATTTCACATAATAAATAAAGTATATGGTCTACCTATGGAACTATCAAGCTAGCAAACAACCTCGCTTAGCTACATAATCAACATCAAAATCCACTTCTCTAAAAGTATGCTCATAAACGATTACGTCAAAATTAGAACATGCAACTAGCTAGCCACCTTTGTTTCACCCACCACTCCAAAAGAATCAGCTACCAACACAAGATAGATTTATACTTTTTTTATTTAATCTTCTTGTTTTTCTTTACATTATAAGTGTGTCTATCTCTCGTATGATGTATCTGTTTCTCTGTTTGACCTTTTGACTCTGCTGACCTTTATATTATCAGATGGTTTGTTTGTTGTTTGGTAATAAAGAGAAATAATCAAAATTATCAGAACCAATATAAATCTAAAATCTTCTACTATGGTATCATCATCTCTGATTCTATTCCGCTGTAAATCTCATCAATGAAGATATCTGAAAATTTATAATATATTGAATTCATATATTTTTCTCTTAAAATCAATCAATTTCTCTTTTAAAAATCTTCAGTTTCATCTGTTTATCAGAAATTATGTCTTGAATCACTACGAATCTAGTATTTCTCATGTTCGTTTAAATTAAATCTCTAATATAATTCAAATCAAATTTAAAGGTGACAATTATCTCACCTGGAAGAATCTCATGCTTCCTCTGCTTAAGAAATTCAAGATTTCTATGTTTCTCGATGGATCATTTCCTTGCGCTTCTAAATTTTGTACTTAAAACAATAAAAATTTTGGTATTGTCAATCTTTCATTCAGTGCTATGCACGATGATGATAACATGCTTATCCATTAGGTTCAGTCTACTATTTTGGATCAGGTAATTTCATATATATAGTTGGCTGAAGATTGAATCTAGATTTGCTAGAAGTTCCCCTACAATACAATGGGTTCTAGACTTCAATCAATTCACCTTGGTTCAAATTTTGTTACTACTTTCTTAGGAGAAATCAAGAAAACAGTTGATGACCTTACATCCGTTGGGTCAGTAATTTCTGACGACGAGCTTATAATTACTATTCTTGATGGTTTAGGTTCTGATTTTACCGATTTTAATGCTTCCATAAAAATTCGTACTCCACCGGTTACTCTTACAGAAATTTACAATCTTCTCATTTGTGAAGAGGTCGTTGTCACTGATAGATCTCGATCTCTGCAATTTGAAGCCAATAGTAAAGCATTTACAGATTATCGGACTCGTTCAAAGCCACACTCATCTCTTTTGCATCCTGCGCTAGCTTTCCTTTTATATTTCGGGGTTGTGGTAGATGTACTTTTTCTCACTTCTCTTCATATCCTATAGGAAATTACAATCAGTCTAGTGGATTCTGTACTCCTCCACATTCACGCCCTACATCATCTCATCACCTTCTTTTGTTGCTTTATTTACTTCTGTTGGTTCAATTGATTCACCCTGTCAAATTTCTAAGAAAGTTGGTCATTCTGCACTAGCGTGTCGACATCGCCTCAATTTTTTTTACCAGAATGTATACTCCCACCAATCTTACTATTATATGATGGCTACTTCTAATATTATGGGTGAGAATCGTTGGTTTGTTGATACAAGAGCTATTAATCATGTTATTTATAATCAATCTGAACCTCAATTTTCTACTGATTATGATGGTACAGAAGAAATTTCATGTTGCTAAGTGTAACACCCCGCACTTTTCGCAAAATACATCCTCAAAGATGCGTCATTGAACAAGATGAAACCTTATCTTAAACTTGTGGAAGCATTAATGATGCTGCGGAACGATTATGTTGTGAGGCTTCCTCGTGGAACTGATGTATTTTTTCCTCGAGGAAGTGGTACTTGGTGGGTGGAAATGTGTTCCAAATATTTAAGTTTTCAAAATGTCAATGAGACACATATAGGGAGGGGTAGTTGGTTGAAGGTTCACTAAGGAAGAATGCCCCAATAAGCTTATAGCTTAGCCGGTAGAGCATACATGATGCAAAAGCATCAATATACTGCGTTTTTTACCCGAGGAAGGTACTTGGTTGGTTGGGTTTCCTCAAGGAAACATCAGTTATGCACGACCTTCTGTGTATCTTGCGAATGACCCTTTTTGGCATATACAGATAAGGTTATGCTTGGCTTTGTCCCTGCAACACGAGTTGGCTTTAGTTGCTTGTCTCGACGTCAATGAACTTCAGCGTGCTCGATTGCTTCGAGCCACATATGAAGGTACATAAGAACGCAATGAGTTGCAACATTAGTGGTCCAAAACTTTGTTACTCATTTCATCTAATTGTGAGGTGCTTGCGACATAATAATGACATATATCATCTGGCTCGCAATGCGATGCAAGCGATGATTGTTGATATACTTAATGAGGTAAGTTGCAATCCATTTCTTGGATACTCATACTTCCAATCAAGTTGTTCTACTTAGGCATGCACCAATTGCGAATTGATCATGGACAACCGCCTGGAAAGGAAGTTAAATCGGTGTGCAAGTTAGGGGGATTGCATAATCCACTTGAATCACAAGGATGATACAATACAGGTAAGCCATGAGTCTGACTGGTACACTGATGCAGATGAACAATTTATAGCATGCGCGCTAGATTATTTGGAAGTTGAGGACCCGATTGTTACAATTTATCTCAAGATATATCCATCTTTATGGAAAATAACCAAAATATAAAGACATGTTGATCTTTTGATCCACATGGTCGTCGGAATTTAGCTAAATTTCATCGTTTAGGGATTCAAAAAGCCGTTTTTTGTTATTTTGGAAAGTTTTGGTGAAGTAGAGAAGATGTGAACATGCTTGCAATGGCCTATGTGCATGTCCAGAGCATGGCCTATGCCTGGACAATGCACGAAATCTAGTGATGCATGCAAGAATACATCGGAATTAGCCTTATGGTATTAAAACTTTCGCAAAACAAGGATAAGTTGGAACGGTTTGGAAGCTACATTTAAGGCATCATGCTTGATAAACATGCTTACAAAGGTAAATGAACTTGCATTTGCCAAGTTATAAGAGAAGCTTTAAGTTCCGGTAACTAGCATCAGATTTGCGCATTGCGGAGTTATGGCCTGCGCGCCTTGGCGTTTTAGGCGTAATTATCCGGTTCTTCATACTAATGGTGAAGGTATGTGCATTACACACACTGGTTCATATATTAAAATTGCCAATCATCATTTATTTAGGTTGAAAAATTTCCTTATAGTGCCACAATCTTCTGCTAATTTGTTGTACGCATATAGATTTTGTTCCGATGATAATCGTGCCTTTGGATTTACTTCAATTGTTTTTTCTGTTAAGGATCTCTCATCTGGGAGGATCACTTTGCGAGGCCTCATCTTAATAGACTGTACCCACTATATTTCTTCATTTTTCTTATAAAGCATCATTTACCATCTGAAAAAACGGGGGTCTAACGGAAAAAACGGGGGTCTAACAACCACACAAAATATTTAGCTTAGCAATATGTATGGACAAACTCCAATATACTTTTGAGAGAATCAACTAGACAGTCAGACTCAATCTTAATAAAAGTATATAAAAGAGTTATATCTCACTATCTCGATTCAATACTTACTCAAGCAAATAGAAATATGCGAGTCTAATTGAATACACTTGAACGGTACCAAAGACCAATGTTCAAGGATCAATCAATTTCAATCAACAACCAAAGGTTGGATTTCCCAATTGATTGAGTCAGCGCAAAACCTGTGATATTTCAATTATATAACAAAATATAAAGCGGAAAAGAAATAACACAGACACCAGAAGTTTTGTTAACGAGGAAACCACAAATGCAGAAAAACCCCGGGACCTAGTCCAGATTGAACACACATTGTATTAATCCGCTACAGACACTAGCGTACTACAAAATAACTTCGGTCTGGACTGTAGTTGAACCCTAATCAATCTCACATTGATCCAAGGTACAGTTGCGCTCCTTACGTCTCTGATCCCAGGAGGATACTGCGCACTTGATTCCCTTAGTTGATCTCACCCACAACTAAGAGTTGTTACGACCCAAAGTCGAAGACTTTAATAAACAAATTTGTATCACACAGAAAAGTCTATGGTAATTGATAAATCTCTCTCCCACAAAAATACCTACAAGATTTTGTTCCATCTTTTGATAAATCAAGGTGAACATGAACCAATTGATAACCCGGACTTATATTCCCGAAGAACAGCCTAGAATTATCAATCACCTCACAATAATCTTAATCGACTAGCGAAAGAAGATATTACGGAATCACAAACGATGAGACGAAGATGTTTGTGACTTCTTTTATATCTTGCCTATCGGAGAAATCAATCTCAAGTCAATCTTACGATTGTACTTAATACAATAGAAACAACAAGATCAGATCACGCAACTATAGAGAAAATAGTTGGGTCTGGCTTCATAATCCCAATGAAGTCTTCAAGTCGTTAACCTACAGGGTCTCGATAGAAACCTAAGGTTAAAGGAAAATCGACTCTAGCTAATAAAACTAGTATCACACAGAAGGTGTGGGGATTAGGTTTCCTAATTGCTAGAGTTCTCCTTTATATAGTCTTTCAAATCAGGGTTTACAATCTAAGTTACATTGGTAACAAAGCATTCAATATTCACCGTTAGATGAAAACCTGATTAGATTTAAGCTAATATCTTTTAACTGTTGTATGGGCTTTCATAGGCACAACAAATTAATAAATATGTTTCCCACTAATTAACTAGTAATATAGAGGTAGTAAGATATCGTTCCCACAGAGAGCTGTGTAATTGATAGGTTATTTGATCAGCAAAATAAAGTAAATAACAAAGGGGGTTTTGTTGTGAGATAGATAAAAAAGCAATAAAGAAGAAAGGGATGATTAAGGAATCCTTCGCCGTTACCAAGCATTAACAGGATTAGAATACTTATCTATTGTTCGTAAGAACCATTCATCACCAACCGTAGAATAACAGCTAGATCAGTGTTATCCCCAAAACTCCTTATATCACTGGATACAGAAGTTCTCGACTACCAGGTTCTATCCAATGAACCACCAAGTAGTAGATCACTCAAGGTGTAATCCAATCGAAAGCCTTAAGCTTTGTGAATTTAGGTTGATCCCAGTAGTTAAACTCTTAGATCAAGGTTTACTTGCTGGTGTTGTCTTCACACACGATTGTTCCATAGAATCCCTCTGTAAGGTCTCACGATTTCTACTTGTGTAGAGAGTTACTCGACGATTACTTATCTCATAACTTCTACTAGCAATAGAACAATCGATAGACTAATCTAGTATGCATCCCAAATCAATCTAAGAATCATTCATAAACCTTAAATATGGTAAAGACAAACAATGATGATAAAAACTCTCAATAGATTTGTATTTTTAATAAAGCTTCACGCTTAGAACATTGAATTCATCCTTAATCAATAAAGGATTTAGCTACTCATATTACAAAGAAGATGAATAATGGTGGTTTCCCCATAAAGGGGTAAACCCTAGGTTTCTGATATATAACTTGTGATACGAGATTAACGATGATATGTGAAAGGCCTAATACCTATTTTTATAGGTTTACATTGCTTGGCATTCACGTATTTAGTTCGGTTCAAGAACCCGACCCAAAAATACGAAATAACGACCCCAAACGTGGCCTTAGGCCTTCCGAGGTATTAATACACGTTTTCCTACTTGCTAGGTATGTGTACCCATACACGTACCTCAAATTCCAGCAGAAATTTTCGGAACTAGGGTATCCGTACCCGTACGCGTACCCTAGTGTCTTCGGTATTCAATAAAAACTCGTTTTGGCCACAACTTCTTCGTCCGAACTCGGAATGACCTCATTATTTTTGCATTATTTTTATATTTAAATTATCTTCAAGATGGTGATGATAAATCCTTAATTTCAATGAGTTAATCTCGGTCTTTGGCCTGAGTCTTGATTTTGAGCGCTTTGCTCCTTTTCGTCACACTTCTTCAACTTCTCTTGGACTTGGGAACTTGAATGCTTGGAATACTTCTCTTCCTAGATATTTTTCAGAACTTTGTAGCTCCTTTTTGGATGATTCACCTATTGGAGGAAAATAATAGAAAACAAGAGTAATAATACGAATACATGCAAGAATAATAGCTAAAACAAGTATGGAATGGACACTAAAATCATATGAATTATGCACTTATCAACTGTTAGATCGAACTTAGCTTGTTATACACAAATGAAATGCACGTTTATTTAGGTTTGTGTAACCGTACCTAAACATGTATACTTAGTTGGTTCAACAGTAGTTAACCAAATGGTTAGCCATATGAGCATTTTCATATCAACTATATTCATCTTCACCATAACTAGTTCAAATGACTCAAGAGAACTAGTTAGAGAGTTGTTCAATTGCTTAGATCTCATAGAAGTATATAAGACACAATTGAAGCAAAAACGATTTGATTCATTCGAACCAATTCATGAACTTTATAGCCACGGTTTGCAAGTATGCATTCCTTAGTTTATATAAGTTTTAAGTTCACGAATAATCGTTTTTAGAAACTAACCCACTTAAGTACGCATATTGGTACGCAAACTTAAGTACCCGGAATAAGTTTGTTTTCAGTTCACAAACTCCAGCAGAAATTTACGGGACGTGAACTTCCGATAGTGCGCGTACTGGTACGCGGACTTCAGTTCTGGTTTTCCTGAGAAGCAAAGTACACATACACGTATGAGTTATCCACACAATGTTTATATCCTTTCAAGGTTATATATTCTAAACTCTCATTTCAATCATTGAAACATTCTTAGAGGACGTTATATAGTTGTTGTTCACAAGCTATTTTTCGTCAAAGCGATTTTCAAGTAATTGAAACTAATATGACTTTCGTCACTAGTAAAGATGAACTTGGCCAAAGCGAAAGATTACCAACACATATTTCGATAAATAGATAGGCGAGATAAACTCGGCTCGAAATAGCAAATGTGTATAATCGTAGTCTATATAGCAATACGCTTTTATCTCAAGATAAGAGATATAGTAGATATACTTTTGAATGATAGATAAGTTCAATTCTCCACATACCTTTTAGTCGATGAAGTTCCACCAGTTCCTTGAGTAGTTCTTCGTCTTTGTATGATGATCGCCATGGAGTCTAGAGCTCAACTACACTTTTTATCCTAGTCCGAGACTTAGCTTTAAGTAGACTAGAAATCAAGACTTATAGTTTTGGAAACTAAACTTGACAACAAGATTGAGATAGCAACGCTTGCGAGTTCGACCGAGCAGTGCTCTAAAAATCTCCCTCTTTGTTAATTTTAGTGACAAAACTATCAATACATATGGAATACAAAATAAATAAATAAAATTTTATAGCTTCTCTTCCACATGCATGATCTCCTTGGTTCTTCAACATTGCTCGAAATCTTCGTCACTTCCAAGTACTCCAATGATTCCAAAGGTTGTAAGTTTAGCATCATCGTTGTTGAAAATCCGTAGCTATAACAATGAGAAAACAAGAGTTCTCAATTATTGTTACACAGTGTCATAGTATTATTACACAACATCAAAGTTCAATTGTATCACAACTTCAACAACAATACTATAGTGATATGTATCACTCCTCTTTAGTCAATACTCCATTTCACATGGAAACCACTCCCCCTTACATAATGATCCGAAAACCATATGTATTTGTAGTATGAACTACACATTAATTTTCCCCCTTTTGTCAATAAAATTGGCAAAGGTACGAAAACTAGTGGGATCCTAATGAAATTTCCATAGATACATTTCATGACCAAAAGAAAGCACATATCAACTTTTTAGATGCCATCATATAGCCGAAGCTAAATGCATTCATCAAGGAGTTTATTAAGATACAAGATAACCCCTATAATATTCCACAGCCGCACTCCCCACAAAGATTTGGCAATTAAGCACAAGTTCAATTAAGAACTCTGCCCCATAAAATGTCATTCCCGAAAGAACAACAAGTGCGACCTTACTTTCACAAGAAAAGAAGGATTTCTTTGGATTGTTACACTAAGAAACCTGACAGAAAATCAACCTACTAAAACAAATGCAGAATTGAAGTAAACACTTACTGGAGTTCCAAACTCAATTGCCCAAAAGATCGAGATAAGCACAAGGGCGAGAGTTTTAGGAATAGCTAATGAACCAAAACAACAACAATAGACTTCCGAAAGTGTTGAAATGTAGCAGTGTCTAATGGTTTGGTAAGAATATCAGCCAATTATTGTTCGGAAGCCACAAATTCCATATTTATAATACCATTTTCATAGAGATCTCGAATAAAATGGTACCTTATGTAAATGTGCTTTGTTATTGAGTGCTCAACGGGATTCTCAGTGATTCGAATCGCGCTAGAGTTATCACAAAAGATCTTCATTATTCCAGTATCAATTCCATAATCATACAACATTTGTTTTATCCAGAGAAGTTGAGTACAACATGAGTCGGCAACAATATATTCTGCTTCACATGTGGACAGGGATTGTGAATTTTGTTTCTTGTTATGCCAAGCGACAAGATTCAGTCCTACATAGTAGAAACCCCCTGATGTACTTTTTCAGTCTTCTACACATCCTGCCCACTCAGCATCCGAATAAGCAGAAAGGTCAGTGTTAGTATCAAAAGTGTAAGATAGACCATACCCGACCGTGTGATTCACATATCATATGATCCTTTTTGGAGCTGCAAGATGAGATTCCTTTGGGTTAGCCTGAAATCTAGCACAACAACCAACACTAAAAGCAATATCAGGTCTAGTAGCTGTAAGATATAAAAGGCTACCAATAATAGATCGATACATTTTTTGATCCACATTTACTCCTTTCTCATCTCTGTATAGTTTACCAGTGGTGGTCATAGGTGTCAGTTTTGGAGTTGACTTATCCAGACCGAACCTTGAGACAAGATCCTTAGCATATTTTTCTTGAGATAAGTAAATTCCATCCTTATGTTGCTGAATTTGTAATCCTAAGAAGAACTTTAATTCACCAACATTGCTCATTTAAAATTCTTTTCCAAGAGAGACTTGGAAATCTTTTGCAAGTTTCTCAGAAGTTGAACCATAGATGATATCATCTACATAGACTTGAGCAATGACAACATCTTTCCCACTCCATTTGGTAAACAAGGTTTTATCAGCTCCGCCTCTCGAAAAACCTTTCCTAAGAAGAGAAGTAGTAAGTTTTTCGAACCAGGCTCTAGGGGCTTGTTTTAACCCATATAATGTCTTTTTAAGCTTAAGAACATGATATGGAAAATCAGGGTTTTCAAAACCCTTAGGTTGAGCGATATAGACTTCTTCCTTTAAATTTCCGTTTAGGAACGCGAATTTTATGTCCATTTGAAACAGCTTAACCTTAAGAAAACAAGCATGATCTAATAACAACCGAATGAAATCAATGCGTGCCACAGGAGCAAAGGTTTCGTCAAAGTCGATACCTTCAATCTGTGAATATCCTCGAGCGACAAGTCTGGATTTATTTCTGACAATTGTGCCAAATTCATCAGACTTATTCTTGAATATCCATTTAGTACCAACAATATTGATATTGGAGGGACAAGGTACTAGTTCCCACACGTCTTTCTTTGAAATTGATTTAACTCTTCATGCATTGCATTCACCCAAAAGGGATCGCTAAGAGCTTCATCAATATTTCTCGGTTCTACTTGTGAAAGATAACAACCAAAATTGCAAATATTTTGAAGTTGTCCTCTTGTCTTAGCAGTAGAATCTCTACCTCCAATAATACTGTTGGGATCATGATTTCTTTGAACCCAGAGGTGTTGAGGAGGGACACGCTATTGTTCTACAGGAATAGCCTGATCAGTGCTCTTCTCCTCGTCACTAGAAATATCAGGATCAATAACAGTTGGAATAACTTCAACTGATTCTGGGATTTCTTTGACTTTCTCAATTGTCTCAGTTGGAGGCAATTCAGCAGGAGGATTATCATGATGAAAATTACTAATATCATCGATAATAACATTAGCGGACTCCATCATAACTTGGGTTCTGAGATTAAACACTCGAAAACCACGACTATCAGAGGCATAGCCAAGGAAGATACCTTCATCACTTTTAGTATAAAATTTCCCTCTCTGTTCTCGATATTTTAGAATGTATCACTTTCTTCTGAACACTCTGAGATAGTGCAAGTTGGGTTTTCTACCGTACCACAACTCATAAGGAGTGTTTAGGATTTTAGACCGTTGGTAGACACGGTTGATCAAAAAACATGATGTAAAGACAGCTTCTCCCCAAAACCTTAACGATAAGTTTTTGTTATGGAGCATTACCCTGGCCATTTCCTGAATGTTCCTGTTTTTTATTTCTGCAACTCTATTGGCTTGAGGAGCAATGGGTGGTGAATATTGTTGAATAATTCCCAGTTCATCACAAAATTCAAACACCTTAGTATCCTTGAATTCAGTTCCACGGTCGCTTCTAATTTTCTTTAGTTTGCGACCTTGTTCGTTCTGGATTCTTTTAACAATAATCTTGAATTCATCAAGGGTTTCATTCTTATGAGATAGAAATGCAACCCAAGTGAATCTGGCGTAATCATCTACCATAACTAAAGCATACTTCTTACCAGCAACCGTGGGTTGTTGAATAGGTCCGAAGAGGTCCATATGAATTAAATCAAGTGGAGCTTTAGTGAGAATATCTTGAGATGATTTATGGTGAACTTTCGTTTGTTTACCCTTTTGACATGCACCACGTACACCATCAATCTTTGGATTGATTTTGGGAACACCTCTAACAAGTTCTTTGTTAATGATCTTAGTTAGACGACGATAATTGATGTGACCAAAATGCTCATGCCAAAGATGTGTAGATTCCACCTTAGTCAAATTGCAACATTTACTGAACTGAGTATCCAGAAGATAACAGTTGTTTTTACCACGAGTTCCCTGAAAAATTACTTTCCCAGTTTTGTCTACAATGTCACATCCATTCGCATTGAAGACAACTTTATGGCCTTTGTCACAGATTTGACTAATAGAAAGAATATTTACAGTCATACCTTTTACGTATACTACATCATGGATTTCAGGTACGCCGGGAAGTTTGATCGTCCCCTTCTTGCTTATGTAGCAGCAACTCCCATCTCCAAATTTCACCGGACCTCCTTCATAGTCGTTTGAAGAAACAAACCATGTGAGATCACCTGTCATATGTCGGCTACATCCACTATCAAGAAATCATTGAAAGGGCGATGTTGATTTTAATGCAAAAGCTCCTATACTAACACTACTATCTTGTTTAGGATTTCTTGTTAGTTTTATACATCCTTTTAGAGAAGCAAACCGTTGTTCAGATTTCTTATGAAGATTACTTGCAACTTTTAGGCTTTTTCGGAAGGACATACAAGTATGTTGAAAGTGATTGAAAGAGTCACAGAACATACATGGACCAACATCTTTAATCTCGTAAGAGTAGTTCTAAATACTATCGGGTTTTACAAAGCCTAGACCTTGTTTATCATCCGACTTATGACCATTCTTCAGAGAAGAATAAACAGAGTTATTCAAATCCATTGAAGGAATTTTGACAGACTTCAAATCTTTATACAATGCAATTTCTGCAACAAGATCAGAGTTGATCCGGATTTGTTCATCCAACTTCTTCTGGAGAATAACTAGTTTTTCAGAAATTTCTCTACAATCAGAATTTATCCCTGGTGAAGCGTTTATAGAGACTTTACTGTCCATAGCGTCAGATTGCTACAAACACAGACTTATGAGGTCTTTAAACGTGTTTGCCTGCTCTGATACCAATTGAAAAAGGGGGGTCTAGCAACCACACCAAATATTTCGCTTAGCAATCTATATGGATAAACTCTAATATACTTTTAATAGAATCAACTAGACAGTCAGACTCAATCTTAATAAAAGTATATCAAAGAGTTATATCCCACTTTCTCGATTCAATACTTACTCAAGCAAATATAAATCTGCGAGTCTAATTGAATACAATAGAAATCACTTGAAAGATACCAAAGACCAATGTTCAAGGATCAATCAATTTCAATCAACAACCAAAGGTTGGATTTCCCAATTAATTGATTCAACGCACAACCTGTGCTATTTCAATTATATAACAAAATATAATGCGGAAAATAAATAACACAGACACCAGAAGTTTTGTTAACGAGAAAACCACAAATGCAGAAAAACCCCGGGACCTAGTCCATATTGAACACACACTGTATTAAGCCGCTACAGACACTAGCCTACTACAAACTAACTTCGGTCTAGACTGTAGTTGAACCCCAATCAATCTCACACTAATCCAAGATATAGTTGCGCTCCTTACGTCTCTGATCCCAGTAGGATACTACGCACTTGATTCCCTTAGATGATCTCACCCACAACTAAGAGTTGCTACGACCCAAAGTCGAAGACTTTAATAAACAAATCTGTATCACACAGAAAAGTCTACGTGTTGATGGTGGATTTTTGTTCAAGTCTAAAATTATAAAAGCCAAATTTAATGCGCTGAAATCCTGTAGAGGATAAAGCTGTTTGATAAGTGATGAGTACCTCTTTGCTTTATTAATTCACCTAGAATGGAGCATGTAGCAACAATCCCAAATATTCTGTGAATTAAATACACAAAATTCATCCAGGTCGGAGCATGCAGCAACAATCCCAAATATCCTTTGAATTTTTAGCATTGTTTATAATGCATGATTTTCCTAGTATTTCCTATGTTATTCCCGCAGAACTCTCATTATTGATGCGGCATGACGACTGAGCGTTGCTCTTAACAAAGTAACACGAATCTCCAAGTGTCAATGATGAGGCATGCACGAAATACCCGTACATGTTATATCTCTCGGTGTGTTATATTAGCCCGATTGAGCATATTTAATTTCCTAAGGGAAATCTGCACTGTCCATATCAGTCTCAGAAACGATCACGGCCTCGCAGGTTGACCGCATGATTTAACTAGCCTAGACGAACCCTAGCAAGAGCAAACTATCACCGTGATGACCACCAGCGGTCCTGTTTGCGCCCTAGCCGGTCGAACATCATACTCCTCTTCTCAGCGTGCCAAAACGCCAACCCAAAATAGGGTGGCCACGCTGCTTTGGAAGAAGCTCGAATGAGCAAGACTGCTTAAGGCAGTCTCAAAGTGATCATGATCGTCCAACTTCACTAGCCTTATTGGACGGCTTAGATCGCACCATGAAAGATGGAGGAGGCGCTAGCACGCACATTCGCGGGCCCACTCTATCCCTGCTCGATCGGTTTGCTCCAAACATGGTTGGCGTGATGCTTTTAAAAGGTCGTGGAAGTTCCACTAGTGTCTTAAAATAATCACAACCATCCAACTTCGCCAGCATGTTTGGATGGCTTAGATTGCGCCTAAGACCATTGGAGAAGCGCACACACGTTCACTGTCGGCCCAATGTGGACCCCACATGATCGACCTCTCCGAAGGAGAAGCCTAACCTGCAAAACCGATTAGCCAAAACCATGCGTGCGTGACTGTTTTAAAACCCTAATTAGGGTTTGCGGCATGTTACATGTGTCGTTAATCAATAACGAGCGTCCATCTTCGCCAGCTTGGATGAAGGGTGCAGGAATAGACTAAGGAAGTCCAGAGAGTATCAACATGATCACTGTGGGCCCGTCTATGTCTATGTCTGATCGACCAAGACAAGCCATGGCCAGATGCCTCGATTCGTGTGCCTTGAAGGTGGCATGTCGCGCCCCTTTAAGAATCCTTTGCGGCATAGGATTCCTGTCGAAATTTGATCTCGGCCACTCCTCTTTACCGGTAAAATTGAGTGGCCTAGATCGCACCTTCATGAGACAGTTAGGTACGGACATGTACACCGGCAAGCCGTCTACACGCATGCCCGGTCGGTCCTGCCAAAAACGCCTCCCATGTTTGGTTTCGACCAAGATGAAGAGTGATGCTTGCGCACCTCTTCAAAATCCTAAAACTTCATCAACGGTCGCAGATGAGTGTCATATATCATCTCGTCCGTCCAACTCTACCAGCTTGGTTAGGAAGCCCAGGCTAGGAGTTAAATGGCCAATAAGGTGTCGTGGTGATTACCATCCGTCACTCTACCACATCATGTGATCGGACAAGGGAGGGATTGCCTGCGAAGCTTCCAATCTATCATTCGAAAATAGCTAAGCATGCATCTGTTTTAAGTATCTTAATCTGCGACTTACTCCGTTAAGCCTTAAAACAACGATGCTTCATACACATTTATTATACTCTATGCATTACATGCATAGAGTATACACGATATTTCATGAATATCGATTTCCTAAATAACTCAGTTATTTAACCTAGCATCGTATGCTACTCCCTGTGGGTCCCACGATCCACTCATTCGACAAGCATATCACAAACTGAGGGATACTTACTGGGGTATTGGTCTGGCGGTTTACAGCGTGCAGCGTGCAACACGCCCTTACAAGAACGTGTCAGGAAGACACGGACGGTGAACGATGATGGGAGAAGTGGGCCAAGACGTGATCGTGCAATCACTCACACACGACCCCACTACTTCATCACTCCACTTCCTCCACTTCCTACGAGAGACGAGGTTTGTGGTTTATGACTTGTATAAATAGGTCCATCACCTATTTCTAAACACGAACACAGACAAGCACAAAAAACCAAGTGTTGTCATCCGTATCCAGAAAACACCAGAACTGATAGCTTACATTGTGCAAGCCAATTCAACTTTTTGATACAAGTCATAAACATCCAACACCTCTACAATATCAACACCTTCTTCGCTTCCATCCCTATCAACCCCATCTCCTTCACTTTGTGACCGAAGCAAGTCTGGAACGACCATTTGTTGGTTTAAGCCAGAATTGTATAGATTGGTCTCTCGAATCAGAAAGCACTCATGTGCAGTGCATTTGTTTAGGGTTTAGATTCGTTTCTCACCCGCACACCCAAATTTACCAAAACCGCAGAAACAGTTTTCACCCATAAACAATTGGCGACCACGGTGGGAATTAATCTCTCGGTTATGAAGTCAATTTCTTCAGTACCCGATTCAGTTTTACTGATTTCAAATATGGTGGATCTTAGGTCTGGATCAACAACCAATACCGACGGAAACAGCGCCGACAACACTCTCGGCATTGATATCCCGATTAGTGGTGTTACCGTGCATCCTGTCAATACGATCAATGTATCTCGTGGAATTACGTCCTCTACCACCAGCATCAGCGGTGCAGGAGGAGATATTCCATTGGGTGTGACGCATCCCATCACCAAAGCCAGAGCATCTGCAAACCCCGGCATTTCTTCGAGTGTAACACCCCCGTCCGTCACCAGGGAAACCACCACTCCTCCCTCAGGACAAGGGGACGGAGGAGCCAGGGGAGGAAAACCCTCTATTACCATGATGGATTTGATGGAGAGACAAGAAGTCCTTGTTAAGGCATAGACAGACATGGCTAAAACTCAGAAAGAGGTACTCACTTTTCTCAAGACATTAACTGATCGGTTACCACAAGAGCCAAGACAACCCTGGAGCCAACGAGGAATGCATTCAATGCACCTGGAGCAGGTACCTTAGCGGCGCGGGCCTACATGGACGAAGAAGCTCAGTTTGCTCCTGAACGTCCAAGAGAAAGGGACCAGGAACGTTCTAGAGAGAGGGACCAGCCATCCAACTTCATCACACGTGAGGACCTGTAGAGATTCCTCGAAAACTGTAGCAAAGGAAATCCGATGGATATGCACCAACACCAACCTCCATACCCTCAAGACGTGCAGCGGATTCCCCTTCCCTGAGGATATACCTCTCTTCAATTCACCCTTTATGAAGGTACCGGTACCACTCGTGAACACGTCTCTCGATTTTTGGAGTCCTTGGGGGAGCATGAATACAATGATGTTCTCCGCCTGAAAAAGTTCTCAAAATCACTTACTGGAAGGGCGTACACCTGGTACAACAACATCGCACCTAACAGCATATCCAATTGGGGGGCAGATGGTCAGTGCTTCCTACAGTAAGTATTTCTTCGTGTCTGAGCAGATCACTTTTTCAGACCTGGGGAGAGTCTCCCAGCGGAACAACGAGCATCCAAACGACTTCGTTAAGAGATTCAGGATTCAAGCATTGGATTATCACGATCCGAACGTCACCGAACACCAGTTGGTGGATTTGTGCATTAACGGGATGGTACTCATATACCGTTCTTTGTTAGACAATCTGGCTTCCAAACATTCTCTGAGCTCCATGAAGCTGCCAAGAGTTCAGCAATAACCGCCCCAGCATTGTTGGAAAGAACCAGGGTTGTTCGAAACGAAGAGAGTCGAGGAAGCAGGAATCTCATCAACAAACAATATAACACTGGACCTTCTGTGAGCGTGGTGGGCGAAGGAGAAAAAAGGAAAGCTTCAACAACAGAGCAGCAACCCAAGCGTGCGGCTCCAGCACACACAATTTCGTCTCGAAAGGGAACGACCAAGACTCCTGCACAAGATGCTGGAGATACAGGCTTTCCATTCCCCATGAACGAAGTATAGAACTCTTGGAAGCATGGATTCAAGATGACGCTATCAAGATCACTCCTATCAGACGCCCGCCAACCGAGAAAGAGATGGCAGACCCCAAATATTGTCGTTACCACAGGTTCGTCCATCACCCAACCAAAGATTGAAACAAATTGAAGCACATCTTCAAAGAAAAGGTAGAAGCAGGAGAACTCCAGTTAGGAAACGAAGGTGTTCATAGAGATCTTCTTCCTATTAGGAGCTGCATGATTTCCGAAGATTCTGTTCGCAAGACTGTACAGTCTATGATGGAGCATTTATGTGAAGTCATATATCTCTCCAAGGCACAACGTCAATACATATTCACAGCCCTCAACTATATCGTGTCAGGCAGGCGTTTGTATCCAGAAAAGAAAGCAGTCTCGGAGCCTCAGTCTTTCCTGGAAGATGCGACCAGCAAGGGGAACTTGGGACTTTTAACCGTCGCGCGTTTGAAGGATGTCGAGTTCGACAGCACATTGATTGATGCAACCTCTGAATTCAACATCATCACTTTCAAGACTCTGAGGTCCGCAAGAATTTCAAAACAAGAAGCTACTCGCAGCCCAACCATGATCAGGAGCTCAGAAGGAGAATTTGGAGACGCCTATGGATACATTGATCTTGAAGTCAAAGTAGGTGATGCCCTAATGCATGCAAGATTCCATATAGTAAAAGAACATTCGAATTACGACATGGTCTTGGGACGCTCTTGGGTACACGACAACAAGGAAACGCTGGGAGTATGTCCTCTGTCGATTTCGATACCCGAAAGAATCCCCAACAAGCCATCCAATCCCGAAGACTGTTTGTTGTCGTATCTACAGCTTGCAGATGTGACGCATCTTCCTGGAGAGAGCCCATCAGCATACCTTAAAAGGTTCCGAGCTCAAGTAAGTCTCATCAAATAACCCTTTTTGCAACCAATCACTCCTCCTTCTGATAAGTCTCGGGAACTCGCTCCGATCGACAATCCAACCACCACTAGGAGATGTGAATGGGATGCTGGTCCTTTCAAACGTTTTGTAAAAAGTTTAGAAGTTGTCTCGATTAAAGATGACGGGTCCAAGGACCGAGTAGCTGCACAACACCCAAACCCATTTCAAATTGGAGATTTGGCGACAAAGGCGACCGCGTTACATGTTGGGAACATGACGGTGAAAGTAACCACTCAGTCTGATTCACCTACGGAAAGGGACGATGAGCCATACCTGGTAGCAGATGTTATCTTAGGCGGTTACTGCAAGCTCATCAATACCGACAAGCTGGAGGCGTAACAATTCACTCACGATGGCTCAAACCCTACAATACCTAAGACGCTTTGCTACCACTTCCTCCGGCGTCCTTCATACCTGAAACGTTGTGCTATCTCTTCCTCGAGCGTTCTCCTTAGTATTTCTTCTAGCAATTTCCTTTTCACGCAATATTTGTAATTCCTCCAAAATGATTGCACTGCTTGCATTCATAATTAGGGTTTCAATTTTCAAATTAATCGAAGTGTTATTTCCATCCAGGAATTTCTTTACCCCTTAAAGGATGACACAAATTCTGAGTCAACCCAAATTATCATTACCCACTAGATTAAACCAAAAAGAAAACCCTAAAAAGAAAAATCTTGCGTATCTTTTGAAAGCGTTGGAGGAATAGAATATGTACAGAGAAAAAAGGGAAGCACCTTGAGCAGTCTACTCCAACAGAAATCGAACGGATCTCATGATATGAGGGTAGGCAGGTTCGTGGTATTCATCATAGCACTGCTTTTTCATCACAATAATATCGCGTGGAGGCACATCACCGGGGATTCTGATGCAGCCTTAGTGGAAGATTTGCTTCAAGAATAACATAAATAAAAAACCCTTGTGCAAACAAGCAAGCAAAAGGAGGAAGACCTTGAACTCAGCTACCAATGAGTACGTGGAAAAAGTGTTCACAAATTACGAGAAAATACTCGTCCAAAAAAAAAGAAGGAACAAGGAGATTTAGTCATCAAGGATGTTAGAGCATAGCTCGGTCAAACTCGCATGCGTTGCTATCTCAAGCATGTTTGTCAATGTTAGTGATCAAAACTATGAGTCTTGATTTCTAGTCTACATAGCTAAGTCTCGGACTAGGATATAAAAGTGTAGTTGAGCTCAAGGAATTCATGGAGATTCATCATACAACGACGAAGATCTACACAAGGAACCGTGGAACTTCATCAACAAAAAGGTATGTGGAGACTTGAACTTATCTATCACTCAAAAGTCTACCTATTTTATCTCCTACTTCTTATGAGACAAAAAGTCGTATGCTATATAGATTGGATCATACACATTTGACATTTCGAGATGAGTATTCACTACTTATCTTTTTCTCGAAGTCGTGTGTTGGTAAAGCGTTTCGCTTTGATCAAGTTTATCTTCACCTAGTGACGAAAGTCATGAAAAGTTTCAATTACTTTGAGAATTGCTCTGACGTGAAACGGTATGTGAATAACGGCTATACAACGTCCTCTGAAAATGTCTCAATGATTGGAATGAGAGTTTAGATTACATAACCATGTATTCCTTAATCCGATGTTTTCGAACTTTGTTGATTGAGAGAAACCGGAGGAATTGGCTTTGCCAAGTCCGCGCACCCAGTCCGTGAACTGACGAAAGTTCTCTTGCCGAGAATTTCTGCTGGGATTTTCCAAAAACTCGTTTGCGTGTTTATTCCGCGAACTTAGTCCGCGAACCTAGTCCTCGAACTGGAGGAAGTATCTTTGTCGATATTTTCTGCTGAGTTTGGAAAACTCTGTCGGTTGCCTTAAGTCCACGAACTTGTTTGTGATGTTAAGTGGTTATGATCTAAAGATGTGCTATGAACATGAAACTTAAATTACTAAGGAATGCTTTATGCAAACCGTGGCTATAAAGTTCATGAGCCGATTCATCGAATCGAATCATCTTTGTTCCAATTGTGTCTTGTGTAGCTACATAAGATCTCATAGCAATTGAACAACTCTCTAACTAGTTCATTTGAGTCAATTGAACTAGTTATGGTGAAGAAAAACTAGGTTAATATGAAATGCTCATATGGTTAACCTTTTGGGTTACTATTTTGAACCAACATACACGTACACGTTTGGGCATGGTTTTCACAAACCCAGTAAACGTATACCCAAGTGTGTGTGACAAGCTAAGTTTTCGATCTAACGGTTGAGAAATATTAGCTTGAATCTAAATAAGGTATTCATCTAACAGTGAATATGGATTGCTTTGTAACTAAGGAAATCCCCTGATTTGGAGGATATATAAATGAGACATCTATCATTGGGCAAAACTAATCCCCACACGTCTGTGTGATACTAGTGCGCTCGCTAGAGTCAATTCTCCTTTAACCTTTGGTTTTCTTCTATAAAACCAGGTTAACAACTTAAAGACTTCATTGGGATTGTAAAGCCATACCGATTCTACTTTTATCGTAGTTGTGTGATCTGATCTTGCATCTTCTATCGTACGAGTACAATCTTTGATTGGCTTGAGATCGTGAGAGTTCTCTGACAGGCAAGATAAAGAAGTCACAAACATCTTCGTCTCACTGTTTGTGATTCCTCGACAAACCACTTTTGTAGTCAAGAAGGATTGTTGAGAGGTGATTGATTAATCTAGGCTGTTCTTCGGGAATATAAGACCGGATTATCAATTGGTTCTTGTTCACCTTGATTTTATATCTTAAGACGGAACAAAAACCTAGGGTTTTTCTGTGGGAGACAGATTTATCCTTTGATAGACTTTTCTGTGTGAGACAGATTTGTTTATTATCAAGTCTGCGATTTTGGGTTGCAACAACTCTTAGTTGTGGGTGAGATCAGCTAAGGGAATCAAGTGCGCAGTGTCCTGCTGGGATCAGAGGCGTAGGAGTAAAACTGTACCTTGAATTAGTGGGAGACTGATTGGGGTTCAACTATAATCCAGTCCGAAGTTAGCTTGGAGTAGGCTAGTGCCTGTAGCGGCTTAATACAGTGTGTATTCAATCTGGACTAGGTCCCGGGGTTTTTCTGCATTTGCGGTTTCCTCGTTAACAAAATTCTGGTGTCTGTATTATTTCTTTTCCGCATTATATTTTATATATTTGAAATAATACAGGTTGTGCGTTAATATCATCAATTAGAAATCCGACCTTTGGTTGTTGATTGATATTGATTGATCCTTGGATATTGGTCTTTGGTACCGTCCAAGTTATTCCTTGTGTTTGATTAAAGATTCGCTATTGTTTTAGCTTGAGTAAATCAAAACAAGTGAGAGACATTGACTCCTTGAGATACTTTAATCTAGATTGAGTCTGACTGTCTAGTTGATTCTCTAGCAAAGTATTTCGGAGTTTGTCCATACAGATTGCTAATCGAATTATTGGGTGGTGTTGTTAGACCCCCGCTTTTTCAATTGGTATCAGAGCAGGCAAACACGTTAAAGACCTTGTAAGTATGTGTTTGTGGCAATCTGAGTCTGTGGATAGAATCTCATACGCATACCAAAAATGCCTCCTAAAGCTATCAATTTTGTCAAGTGTCTCGGAAATACCTTAAAGGGTCACTCCTTAGATGATTCTTCCGAATCCCTAGGTAAGAAGATTGTCCCATCCTGTGTTGGTCATTCTTCCTCCAATGAGACATTGGACATAATGGTAAAGGCTGAAAAGGAGCTCACCAGAATTTCAAAAAATTCTACAGAGTTTGTTGATCTCAAGGATCGTGTACAGCTCATTGATGAATTTGAAAAGTTTATTGATCGTGAACAGGTACTCTATAACATTATAGGGTCATTCTCTAAGGAAATTGGGAAACTTCTTCAAGAAAACAATATACAGCATGAAAAGATTTGTGATCTTGAAAATCTGGTTAAAGAAGGCTCAATTAGAGAAAAATGTTTGATCAAGACGCATTCATCTGATCTTGACAGACTTCGTGTTGAGAAAAAGAAACTTGAAGCATCACTTGTAATAGCCAATGGACAGTGCAATTCCTTGGAAAAGGAAAACTCTGTTTTAAAGAAAAATTCTTTTGCACAAACTAATTCTCATGAGTTACTGTACAAAATGAAATTTTCTCCAGATGAAGATTGTGTCATGAAAAGTTTTCATAACTTACAATCTTCTCCGGTGGCTATGAAGTTTAAGCAAGTACCAGTTGTTGCTTCTCCTCCACGAATTTGTACCTTCTGTGGAAAAGGAAATCACTATGCTATCTATTGTTTTACCAGAAAGAAACGTGTTTCTGAACTTC
Organism: Papaver somniferum; assembly: GCF_003573695.1. NCBI lineage: Eukaryota > Viridiplantae > Streptophyta > Magnoliopsida > Ranunculales > Papaveraceae > Papaver > Papaver somniferum. The sequence continues at coordinate 65,928,477 of NC_039362.1, forward strand.
ACAAATTGCTTCTTTATACTATCAATAGAGTAAATAGTCGTACGATTGCTACAGTGAATGTCCCTTTCACAGGAAACCAGGCATCTTATAAAAATGATCTCTCTCCTAGAAATCATTACAGGACATTTGTAAACTCTCGGTCTACCAATGAAAGCATGTCCTGTGCTTATAAGAACAAATATGGTAAATCTAAGTCTAGTGTGTGGAGGCCAATTTCGGAAAATCCCCTAGAACCTATTTCTAGAGGTCCTAGACTTTGTTATCAGAAAGATTCCTCACCTGTGATTCCCAGAGGGACTGTGAGACGTTCTCCCGTATCTGTACACTGCAAAGGAAGGACAAGAAATGCTAAGTTCATATATCCTGGAGGAAATAACTGTTATTATCTAAGAACCTGTGGGGAGACTGTGTCTCCCTCTGCTATCTAGTAGCAGAAAGTCTATTCTTGTGTCTAACTTGAGAGATACAAGAATGAGGATTTGTGAGATGCTCAAGTATTGTGTTGTTTTTCTCCAGTTTGTATATCTTATGATGTTATGTTGTTAGTACTTCTTTCCTTTGTCACTATGTTCTTTTGGAGATAGAGAATTTTTGAAAGCATGGTATGCAGTTTTCCTAATTTGGGCCATTTGTACTTTGGCTAGTCCACAAACGTCTGCGTCTCCTCAAGAAACTTTAGGGTTTCCAGTTAGGGTACTCACAAACATATATATAAGTCTTATATGTGTTTCTTTATTCTTCAGAAAGGAACTCTATGGAATCTGTTCCCAAAGAAGAAGTTAACCCTATGGTTCAGGATGATCTCAAAGGATGTGTTTCTGGTCAAGATTTTATTTTGAAGGAGATGGTTGAAAGAAAAGAGTATAACTCTTGGATTGGAGAATCTGTCAAAGATCTGATTCATGTTCAAAATGAAGTCAAGAACGAACTTGCTAACCTTCAACTGCAGATGAACCAGCTTTTTGATGGACAGGAAAAAATCATTGGTACTCAGAATATCTTGATCATGAATCAAAAAAAAGTTATCCTTGACTGCGCAAAGTCTCGCCATTATGCTCGCACTATTGATCAAAAAGTCAACATTCTAACTTTTGAACATGGTGTTTCTACAGTCAACAAGATCAAGGATATCAGTGACTCCTATTTTGATGGACCATTTCAGAGGTACGAAATCATCAAGGAAAACTAAGGCTACCTAGTAAGTCTTCTTTTGGTTTAGTTGGAACAATAACTAGAGTTTTCAATAGCGAAGATTGTGACTACACATAGCTATTTTGTTTTCATCTTCTTATGATTATTTTTTAGGTTTATTTGTTTTAAATTCTAAAAATATTTGGAGGATGATATTATTGCAGTATTAATCTGTTTTTAAGTATTGCAATATTTTTATGGGATATGTATTGTTTGCGTCCGTGAACTTGAAGGTCCCATATTATGTCAAAAGTAAAGTCGTTCATAAATTGATATCTGTATTGATGAAAGGACGAATGGACTTTTGTCAATTACAAAAGTTATGCCTATGCAGTCATTTATTTGATGGAAAATAGGATGAAATCTTTTGTTTGACAAGGATAAAGTCTATTATGTCGTTATGAAAATAGTGATGGAAAATAGAATAGATCCTTGTATATTATCCACGGTATTGATCTTCATTGATCCATTTAGTTATGTTTTACCGTGAAGGCTCCATTGTGTATCTTATGTTGATCACCTTACAACTATGTCGATTAATATTGGCCTTGTTGGTTGTTCCATGAGATGCAATATGTGGAGCATTCTTGAACTAAATTAATCATCTTGATTGGTTATTTAGTTATTTGCTCTAAAAGTCTTCTTTTGTCGAGCAAAATCTTTTGACAATTAAATTGATTGCTTCGGTGATTATTTTGGTTGTGTATTGCAATTAAATTAATTATAGGTTCTCTTGTAATTAATCTAGTTGAGTTTTTCATATATTCCACAAGTTCTTGTGTTGAGTATATGAACGGCTATACTAATCATGTTCTATTGGTTGATGTAGTCGTATATTCCGTAAGGTTTTCCTTATGTTGAGTATTTGAACGATTAAGGTAGTCATCTCCATGTGGTTATCTTAGTCGTAGCTCCGTGAGTTTTCTTATGTTGAGCACAATAAATTAAATTGACCACTTTTGTGGTTTGATTTAGTTGCGTATTCCAATTAAATTAATCATGGGTTTACTTGTGATTAATTTGATTGAGTTTTGGATATAGAAAATCATTTCCATGGTTTTTGGTGTCCAATTAAACAAAATCCTTCTTTTCTTTCGAAATTAAGGTCGCTCTTGTTGTTCTTTCGGGAATGACATCAAATGGGGGAGAGTTCTTTTGAACTTGTGCTTAATGGTAATATCTTGCGGGGTGTGCGGATGTGGAATTTTATAGGGGTTATCTTGTATCTTAAAACTCCTTGATGAATTCATTTAGCTTCGGATTTATGATTGCATCTAAATTAAGTTGGTATATATTTTTCTTTTAGTCTATGAAATATCTCTTGTGGAAATTTCATTATGATCCCGTTCTTTTACCTTTGCCAATTTTATTGACAAAAAGGGGGAGAAATAATATAGTTCACACTACAAATACATATGGTTTTCGGATCATTGTGTAAGGGGGAGTGGTTTCCATGATCGAGATGGAGTATTGACTAAGGGGGAGTGATACATATCACCATAGTATTGTTGTTAAAGTAGTGATGCAATTGGACTTTGCTGTTACATAATGATACTACGACACTGTATAATAATGATCGAGAATCTCGATTTCTCTCATTCTTATAGCTACGGATCTTCAACAACGGTGGTGCTAAACTTACAACCTTTGGGATCATTGGAGTACTTGGAAGGACGAAGATTTCAAGAAACGTTGAAGATTAGACTATGGAATAGGAGCCACTAAAGTTTATCTTTTTTCTATTCCATATGTATTAATAGTTTTGTCACTAAAATTGACAAAGGGGGAGATTGTTAGAGCATGGCTCGGTCACCTCGCATTCATTGATATATCAAGCATGTTTGTCAATGTTAGTGATCAAAACTATGAGTCTTGATTTCTAGTCTATTATAGCTAAGTCTCGTACTAGGATAAAAAAGTGTAGTTGATCTCAAGGACTTCATGGTGATTCATCATACAACGACGAATATCTACTCAAGGAACCGTGAAACTTCATCAACAAAAAGGTATGTGGAGACTTAAACTTATTTATCACTCAAAAGTCTATCTATTCTATCTCCTACTTCTTATGAGACAAAAAGTCGTAGTTTTGATCATACACATTTGACATTCGAGCTGAGTATTCACTACTTATCTTTTTCTCGAAGTCGTGTGTTGGTAAAGCGTTTCGCTTTGATCAAGTTTATCTTCACCTAGTGATGAAAGTCATGAAAAGTTTAAATTACTTTGATAATTGCTCTGACGTGAAACGGTCTGTGAATAACGGCTATATAAAATCCTCTGAGAATGTCTCAATGATTGGAATGAGAGTTGAGATTACATAACCATGTATTCTTTAATCCGAAGTTTTCGAACTTTGTTGATTGAGAGAAACTGGAGGAATTGGCTTTGCCAAGTCCGCGAACCCAGTCCGCGAACTGATGGAAGTTCTCTTGCCGACAATTTCTGCTGGGATTTTCCAAAAACTCGTTTGCGTGTTTAATCTGCGAACTCAGTCCGCGAACTGGCGAAAGTCTCTTTGCCGATATTTTCTGCTGAGTTTGGAAAACTCTGCCGGTTGCCTTAAGTCCGCGAACTTGTTTGTGAGATTAAGTGGTTATGATCTAAAGATGTGCTCTGAACATGAAACTTAAATTACTAAGGAATGCTTTATGCAAACCGTGGCTATAATGTTCATGAGCCGATTCAATCGAATCGAATCATCTTTGTTTCAATTGTGTCTTTTGTAGTTACATAAGATCTCATAGCAATTGAACAACTCTTTAACTAGTTCATTTGAGTCAATTGAACTAGTTATGGTGAAGAAGAACAAGGTTAATATGAAATGCTCATATGGTTAACCTTTTGGGTTACTATGTTGAACCAACATACACGTACACGTTTGGGCATGGTTTTCACGAACCCAGTAAACGTCTACCCAAGTGTGTGTGACAAGCTAAGTTTTCGATATAACGGTTGAGAAATATTAGCTTGAATCTAAATCAGGTTTTCATCTAACGATGAATAAGGATTGCTTTGTAACTAAGGCAAAACCCTGATTTGAAGGTTATATAAAGGAGACATCTAGCATTGTGCAAAACTAATCCCCACACATCTGTGTGATACTAGTGCGCTCGCTAGAGTCGATTCTCCTTTAACCTTTGGTTTTCTTCTCTAAAACCAGGTTAACGACTTAAAGACTTCATTGGGATTGTGAAGCCATACCGATTCTACTTTTATCGTAGTTGTGTGATCTGATCTTGCATCTTCTATCGTACGAGTACAATCTTTGATTGGCTTGAGATCGTGAGAGTTCTCCAATAGGCAAGATAAAGAAGTCACAAACATTTCGTCTCACTGTTTGTGATTCCTTGACAAACCGCTTATGTAGTCAAGAAGGATTGTTGAGAGGTGATTGATTAATCTAGGATGTTCTTTGGAAATATAAGACCGGATTATCAATTGGTTCTTGTTCACCTTGATTCTATATCTTAAGACGGAACAAAAACCTAGGGTTTTTCTGTGGGAGACAGATTTATCCTTTGATAGACTTTTCTGTGTGAGACAAATTTGTTTATTATCAAGTCTGCGATTTTGGGTTGCAGCAACTCTTAGTTGTGGGTGAGATCAGCTAAGGGAATCAAGTGCGCAGTGTCCTGCTGGGATCAGAGGCGTAGGAGTACAATTGTACCTTGAATTAGTGGGAGACCGATTGGGGTTCAATTATAGTCCAGTCCGAAGTTATCTTGGAGTAGGCTAGGGTCTGTAGCGGCTTAATACAGTGTGTATTCAATCTGGACTAGGTCCCGGGGTTTTTCTGCATTTGCGGTTTCCTAGTTAACAAAACTTCTGGTGTCTGTGTTATTTCTTTTCCGCATTATATTTTATATAATTGAAATAATACAGGTTATGCGTTAAGATCATCAATTGAAAATCCAACCTTTGGTTGTTGATTGATATTGATTGATCCTTGGATATTGGTCTTTGGTACCATCCAAGTTATTCCTTGTGTTTGATTAAAGACTCGCTATTGTTTTAGCTTGAGTAAATCAAAACAAGTGAGAGATATTGACTCCTTGAGATACTTTAATCTAGATTGAGTCTGACTGTCTAGTTGATTCTATAGCAAAGTATTTCGGAGTTTGTCCATACAGATTTCTAATCGAATTATTGGGTGGTGTTGTTAGACCCCCGCTTTTTCAAAGGAGATTGACCGTGTCTTCACCACCGCTGGAGCCTGCTTCGACATCACCATTGTAGGCCGCTACTTCTTCTTCCTTAGGATCTGCCTCAGCTTCCCCTTCGGATATTACTGCAGCAACGTTCTCCGTTTCAACATCCTCAGTAGGGACAGTTTCCATATCTTCCTTAAGATCCACCGCGGCGTTGGAGATTTTGCTGACAACCTTTGGGTGCTCGGGTTCGTCCATATTAGAGTCAAGGATTATCACGCCCTCGTGGATCGTATAATCACGCTTATCTTCCGCTGGAGGACGTGTGTGTTCGACCCTTCTCCTCTTTTGCCGTGCAGCGAATCTTTCAGCTCTCGCGCTCACTGGTAGTTGTGACGCCTCATCATGTCTTCGTTTCTCTTCCACGTCAATTGAAGCCAGAAGGTCTTGAATGCTTTCCCGGGTAATGCGCAAGTGAAGAGTGGACATGCTCTGTATGGCGTGACCAACCTCTTGAAGCGGAAGATCAATTTTAGTCATCACTTCCTCGAACGCGCCAGCTTCAGGTTTATCGACTTCAAAGCTTCCTCCGGGAGAGATAACAGAGTAACCATTACCAGCAGCTTCCATGATGTACTGCAATAAGAGATTATGATTACATCAACAACAAAAAAATCATCATTATTGAGAAGATCAAATCATGTGATGAACATGGAACAGTACCTGGAAAAGATAAGGAAACACTTCTGCTATGGGAGTAGTCACAAAGCCTTCTTTATATTTCAAGTTAACAAGATCCCAGGAAGAAAAGAAGTCTCCACTTGCCGCTTACAAAGGCTACAGATGCGGGAAAACAATCAATGGATCCTTATCTATCTGAATATCTGGGGACAGTTGCCGCCCGATGAGAAGAAATATAACGATTAGTATACATGAAGTAATTAAAGAATCCTAGTAGAAGAAGGATTCCTTTCCTAACTCGAATACCCAAGGGAGGAAACCAGTCCCACCAAAGTTCCATGCTCGCGCGACACGTTCACATGGGCAATTACTAGCGGTCGGTCAAAACTCCTTCGGGTAAGCTTCCTTTATCCTGTGTTCTTACGTTGCATATGTCACCATCTAATGCCTACCCCACAATAATACAACCATTATGCGCTAGGCAAGGGACTTAATGTTGATGGTGGATTTTTGTTCAATGCTAAAATTGTAAAAGCTAAATTTAATGCGTTGACATCCTGCAGAGGATAAAGCTGTTTGATAAGTGATGAGTACCTCTTCGCTTTATTAATTCACCTAGAATGGAGCATGTAGCAACAATCCCAAATATTATGTGAATTAAATACACAAAAGTCATCCAGGTTGGAGCATGTAACAACAATACCAAATATCCTGTGAATTTTTAGCATTGTTTATAATGCATGATTTGCCTAGTATTTCCTGTGTTGTTCCCGCAGAACTCTCATTATTGGGGCGACATGACGACTGAGCGTTTCTCTTAACAGAGTAACACGAATCTCCAAGTGGCAATGATGAGGCATGCACGAAATACCCGTACAGGTTATATCTCTCGGTGTGTTATATTATCCCGGTTGAGCATATTTAATTTCCTAAGGGAAATCTGGACTGTCCTTATCAGTATCAGAAACGATCACGGCCACGCAGGTTGACCGCATGATTTAACTAGCCTAGACGAACCCTAGCAGGAGAAAGCTATCACCGTGACGACCACCAGCGGTCCTGTTTGCGCCCTAGCCGGTCGAACATCACACTCCTCTTCTCAGCGTGCCAAAACGCCAACCCAAAATAGGGTGGCCACGCTGCTTTGGAAGAAGCTCGAATGAGCAAGACTGCTTAAGGCAGTATCAAAATGATCATGATCGTCCAACTTCACTAGCCTGATTGGACGGCTTAGATCGTACCATTAAAGATGGAGGAGGCGCTAGCACGCACATTAGCGGGCCCACTCTATCCCTGCTCGATCGTTTTTCTCACGAGCAACCGAACGGACGCCCCCTTAATTACTAAACCGACCTTCTGTAATAATTCCATAAACACCTAGTGAAGATATGACAAACAAATAAAGTAGCCCTACGTTCGGCAAAACCATGGAGCAATGAACGTTTGCTCCAAACATGGCTGGCGTGATGCTTTTAAAAGGTCGCGGAAGTTCCACTAGTGTCTTAAAACAATCACAACCATCCAACTTCGCCACCATGTTTGGATGGCTTAGATTGCGCCTAAGACCATTGGAGAAGCGCACACACGTTCACTGTCTACCCAATGTGGACCCCACATGATCGACCTCTCCGAAGGAGAAGCCTAACCTGCAAAACCGATTAGCCAAAACCATGCGTGTGTGACTGTTTTAAAACCCTAATTAGGGTTTGCGGAATGTTACATGTGTCGTTAATCAATCACGAGCGTCCATCTTCGCCAGCTTGGATGAAGGGTGCAGGAATAGACTAAGGAAGTCCAGAGAGTATCAACGTGATCACTGTGGGCCCATCTATCTCTATGTCCGACCGACCAAGACAAGCCATGGCCGGATGCCTCGATTCGTGTGTCTTGAAGGTGGCATGTCGCGCCCTTTAAGAATCCTTTGCGGCATAGGATTCCTGTCAAAATTTGATCTAGGCCACTCCTCGTTACCAGTCAAATTGAGTGGCCTAGATCGCACCTTCATGAGACAGTGAGGTATGGACATGTACACCGGAAAGCCGTCTACACGCATGCCCGGTCGGTCCTGCCAAAAACGCCTCCCATGCTTGGTTTCGACCAAGCTGAAGAGTGATGCTTGCGCACCTCTTCAAAACCCTAAAACTTCATCAACGGTCGCAGATGAGTGTCATATATCATCTCGTCCGTCCAACTTTACCAGCTTGGTTAGGCAGCCCAAACTAGGAGTTAAATTGCCAATAAGGTGTCGTGGTGATTACCATCCATCACTCTGCCACATCATGTGATCGGCCAAGGGAGGGCTTGCATGTGCAGCTTCCAAACTATCATTCGAAGATAGCTAAGCATGCATCTGTTTTAAGACGCTTAATCCGCGACTTACTCCGTTAAGCCTTAAAACAACGATGCTTCATACACATTGATTATATTATATGCATTACATGCATAGAGTATACACGATATTTCATGAATATCGATTTCCTAAATAACTCAGTTATTTAACCTAGCATCGTATGCTACTCCCTGCGGGTCCCACGATCCACTCATTCGAGACATCAAGCATGTCACAAACTGGGGGATACTTACTGGGGTATTGTTCTGGCGGTTTACAGTGTGCAACGCGCCCTTACAAGAACGTGTCAAGAAGACATGGACGGTTAGCGATGATGGGAGAAGTGGGCCAAGACGTGATCGTGCAATCACTCACACACGACCCCACTACTTCATCACTCCACTTCCTACGATAGACGAGGTTTGTGCTTTATGACTTGTATAAATAGGTCTATCACCTATTTCCAAACACGAACACAGACAAGCACAAAAAACCAAGTGTCGTCATATGTATCCAGAAAACACCAGAACTGATAGCTTACATTGTGCAAGCCAGTTCAACTTTCTGATACAAGTCATAAACAACCAACACCTCTACAATCTCAACACCTTCTTCGCTTCCCTCCCTAAGATCAAACCCATCTCCTTCACTTTGTGACCGAAGCAAGTCTGGAACGACCATTTCTTGGTTTAGTCCAGAATTGTATAGATTGATCTCTCGAATCAGAAAGCACTCCCGTGCAGTGCATTTGTTTAGGGTTTAGATTCGTTTCTCATCCACACACCCAAATTTACCAAAAACCACAGAAACAATTTTCACCCATAAACACTACGGTAATAGATAAATTTATCTCCCACAGAAATACATACAAGATCTTGTTTCGTCTTTTGATAAATCAAGGTGAACATGAACCAATTGATAACCCACTTATATTCCCGAAGAACAGCCTAGAATTATCAATCACCTCACAATAATCTTAATCGACTAGCGAAAGAAGATATTGCGGAATCACAAATGATGAGACGAAGATGTTTGTGACTTCTTTTATACCTTTCCTATCGGAGAAATCAATCTCAAGCCAATCTTAAGATTGTACTTAATACGATAGAAACAACGAGATCAGATCATGCAACTACAGAGAAAATAGTTGGGTCTGGCTTCACAATCCCAATGAAGTCTTCAAGTCGTTAACCTACAGGGTCTCGATAGAAACCTAAGGTTAAAGGAGATTCGACTCTAGCTAATACAACTAGTATCACACATAAGGTGCGGGGATTAGGTTTCCTAGTTGATAGAGTTCTCCTTTATATAGTCTTTCAAATCAGGGTTTGCAATCTAAGTTACCTTGGTAACAAAGCATTCAATATTCACCGTTAGATGAATACCTTATTAGATTCAAGCTAATATCTTTCAACCGTTAGATCGAACTTAGTTTGTTACACACAAATGAAATGCACGTTTACTTAGGTTTGTGTAACCGTACCTAAACATGTACACTTAGTTGGTTCAACATTAGTTAACCAAATGGTTAGCCATATGAGCACTTTCATATCAACCATACTCATCTTCACCATAACTAGTTCAAATGACTCAAGAGAACTAGTTAGAGAGTTGTTCAATTGCTTAGATCTCATATAAGTATATAAGACACAATTGAAGCAAAAAGGATTTGATTCACTCGAATCAATTCATGAACTTTATAGCCACGGTTTGCAAGTATGCATTCCTTAGTTTATATAAGTTTAAGTTCACGAATAAGCGTTTTTAGAAACTAACCCACTTAAGTACGCATACTGGTATGCGGACTTAAGTACCCGAAATAAGTTTGTTTTCAGTTCACAAACTCCAGCAGAAATTCACGAGACGTGAACTACCGACAGTGCGCGTACTGGTACGCGGACTTCAGTTCCGGTTTTTCTGAGCATCAATGTACGCATACTTTGGTTCAAGGATTAAGGACTTATACACGCATGAGTTATCACACAATGTTTATATCCTTTCAAGGTTATATATTCTAAACTCTCATTTCAATCATTGAAACATTCTTAGAGGACGTTATATAGTTGTTCACAAGCTATTTTTCGTCAAAGCGATTTTCAAGTAATTGAAACTAATATGACTTTCGTTACTAGTAAAGATGAACTTGGCCAAAGAGAAAGCTTACCAACACATATTTCGAAAAATAGATAGGCGAGATAAACTCGGCTCGAAATAGCAAATGTGTATAATCATAGTATATATAGCAATACGATTTTTGTCTCAAGATAGAAGATAGAGTGGATAGAATTTTGAGTGATAGATAAGTTCAAGTCTCCACGTACCTTTTAGTCGATGAAGTTCCACCAGTTCCTTGAGTAATTCTTCGTCTTTGTATGATGATCGCCATGGAGTCTAAAGCTCAACTACACTTACTATCATAGTCCGAGACTTAGCTATAAGTAGACTAGAAATCAAGACTTATAGTTTTGGCAACTAAACTTGACAACAAGCTTGAGATATCAACGCTTGCGAGTTCGACCGAGCAGTGCTCTAGCACTAACAACCACACCTAATATTTCTCCTAGCAACCTGTATGGACTAACTCCAATATAATTTCAAGAGAATCAACTAGACAGTCAGACTCAATCTTAAGAAAAGTATATCCAAGAGTTACATCTCTATTTCTCAATTCAATCTGCAATCAAACAAATAGGAATTTGCGAGCCCGATTGAATATAAGAAATAACTTGGATGGTATCAAAAAACAATATCCAAATGTCAATCCATATATCAACAACCAAAGGTTGGATTCGAAATTGATTGAACTTACGCACAACCTGTGATATTTTGAAAAGGCAAGGGTACCCAAATATACCTCAAGATAAAACTTTTCCTACCTATAAGTCCTTTCTCCGAAAGTGATTATCTATGGACTGAGTCGAGACAATGCAACTAATCAGTTCACACTTCGTGTGATCGTCTATGGATACGAGATCGAGACAATACAACAACGAAGTATGTTTACTTGATAAAAAGGTTCGGACTTAACCAAACACAATAGGATTGCTTATCAAGTAAATAGGAATTAAATTTACTTTAATTATAATGCGGAAATATAAAGTAAATGACACAGCAAGATTTTGTTAACCAGGAAACCGCAAATGCAGAAAAACCCCGGGACCTTGTCCAGAATTGAATACTCTCAGGATTAAGCCGCTATGCAAAATTACACCAACTTCGTATAGTTAATACCAAGCAAATAAACCTATAGTTCAGCTAGTTTTGTATGTATTCCCACGCCTCCAACTTATGAATAAGTCACGAACTTGGAACAATTCATTTGGTTCGTATTCCAAACAGTAAAGGAACAACAAATCTGTTTGGTATCAACTCTCTTCAACCAACTGATGTGAGTTCGACAAAGGCTCTTCTGTTTATCTCAAATAAACTCCTTCGTCAGGTTCTTAGATCTATCTTATGTTCAACTACCGAAGTAATTGCTAAGATTTTGCAATCAATACTTTTAATCACAAAAAATTGTATTGATGCCGATCTACACAACTAATCAATCCAATCTACCACAAGGATAAACCGATTATAGTTGGATCCTCTTATACCGAAACAAGTATTGTGAACACCAAAGATTATGGACCCCAAATCAGAAATCTTCAATATCTTCTTTGTCTTCAAATCTTCTTAGATCTTCAATAAACACCTGCACACAACAACTTGAATCTCTTGTGATCAATCACGCACAGAACGGAGTCTGTTAACAATGGATTATCACAAGATCGTCTTTAGGCACTAACAACAATCTAAAGATCCCTGACGAAACTTCGATCTAGTTTGAGTGAATCTTATATCAGAAGAGAAGATTCTCAAGCATAAACAAACTAGGTGCAATCAAAGTTCAACCACCGTTAGTCAATCAATTCAATCGAAAACACAAGATAAACCAAAATTATCTAGTTTCTAACCAACGGTACTAATAGAGCTTCTCAATCCCAAAGAAGACTTTAAACTGAGCGGCCGTAAGAGATTTCTCCTAATTAGGTTACTCTCCTCTCCGAATAGGCGGTTACACCAGTAACAACACAACCGAGGAAGTTTGCTGTCACAAAGGATTAGTTTGCTAGAAATGCAAACTTCAAGTATTTATAGACAAGGAAGTTTGGACACCAAGGAATTTCCAAAACCGAAAATATTCTCAAGATATGCAATATAATTCCAAATTCGGTTTCCATAATTCTTGGAAATGCTCTGTCCAAAATAATGACTGAAAATATCTTTGGAAAATCTTTAACTAGTAAATACACATTACTAATTCTTATTTTCCTAAAATAAAATTAAGACCTTAATTACAAGATTCTTAACTTATTTATGTTTCGATCCTGGGATTTTCTTCCGTTAGCTATTAAGGTATAACTTTGAACAATTAAAGATAAACCTTGAAACCGATTTGCTACACTTCCAAACAAGTTTAGGATTGGTTCATTTGACTTTCAAGAACTATGTGATTGATCAAGAACACTCAATCAAAAATCATGGGTTTAACGGTTCTACCAAAACAAGTTTAGGTCTTACCTCCATGTGAGTATTGTGCATAGTCACACTAGCTTTCAAAAATTCGGTTGACTAGGTACTAGGATCGGTTCCCCACATATATATGGTATATAATTTATATGTGTTGCACATGTCCATAGGATCGGTTCCCCTTTGCCTAAAAACGTGTTGCACATGTCCATAGGATCGGTTCCCCTTTCTGCTACAAACTTGTTGCACCTCATACAAGGATCGATTCCCCTTTGTGATGTGTTGCACCTCTTACTAGGATCGGTTCCCCTTTACCCAGATTCGGTCATACACAAATCACAAACTCGATCATACCATCACAGGTGATTATTTAAGATCGGTTTCACTAATAAAAGTCATAGCAATACATAAGTCAGCCTTTGTGAATAGTTTTACCAAGAACACAAACAAGTCATGAGCGGTTATAAATCACATATATTGGTTGTTCACAAGATATTATATGAATAACAATACCAATAACGCCTGGAGATTTCCTTTTCGATTCATAAACAAGTTTATGAACTTACTTCCTTAAAACACATGTAAAACATTGTTTCCTAGGATGAAATACTCACCTCATACCCATACATAATCACAATAGCATTTAAACGATTACGTTGATGTCTTATCTACAAAGTTTAATGGTTAAGCAATAAACCTCGTATTGTATTCCTTAATACTATGTCTATCTAGAGTGTTCATGCTTCGCAGTTCTGTTTTCAATATGCACGACTTGAAAGATACGTTAGGATATGAAACAGTTCAAGTCAAATATCACTAACCTCAAGTGGAAGGATGATGTTGTCGTTGTAGATTCTTACTTCTTCACTTCTTCAAGTCTTCGCAATACTTGTAATGTCCCATATCCTAATACTTTCAAGCTAACCTATACAAAGTTAACTCTAGTACATAATCAAGCGACTCTTAAAATGAGTTTTGATTCACTAAAATATGACAACCAAACTTGACATACCAACGTTTGGTGGGTTCAACTAAGCTATGCTCTAACAATCGACCTCTTTGTCAATTTTAGTGACAAAACTCTTACAATCATATGGATAAAAAAATTACAAATATTCATTACACATACGCTTGATTCCCGAATTCAACAACACAATAACCTGTATACATTCAATCCTTAAATGTCGTTGTTGACATTATAATAACAAAGCTAATACTCCCCCTAAAGGTGAGATAGGTAGATTTTATCAATCCGCACGTCTTTGTTATACCAATTAATATGATATGTTACTCCCCCTTAGTATATGCTTTCACTCTTTCGTTATATAAACGTTTAAGCACAATTGTCCTTTTCCTTAGTGATACCAATCAATATAAAAGCAATGCCAGTATCACTTGTTTACTCCATATATTTCTCCCCCTTTTTGTCACAAAATGACAAAGAAACGAAAAAATAAAGGAAAAACCGAAAAGAATCTTACAAATCTCAAAATAGACTTGCAAACCTATAGAGTTCAGCACGAGGGTTCCAGACACCATTTTTGATAACCAATATCAAAAACGAAACTATAAAGTAATTTGTTTTGATATGTTATCAAGGAAATAATTGCCCGAAGCAATTTTCCCAATTTAGTTTAGCAAACCAAAAATCAACTAAGCCCCTTAGTCCCTTTGCTAAACCGATTATACAAATACAATCGCTTCATTCGATAAAGACCAAAATAAAGATAACTCTATTTTTCTCATCAGGTTCTAATTATCCATATAACTTAGACCTTTAAATTTTAAAACAAGACAAGTACTAGGTTAGTTAACTAGCATTTCTTGTTAAGGCATTCAATTAGACTTGAATAACCGAAACCTCCACTTTGATAAGTCTAACTAAGATAAACTTAGATTCTCTTATCCGGAATCGAATTGGACTAAACAATCCATCCCGTAGACTTTTTCTTTCGTTAAGCCATAAATAATTCATACAAACCAAAATAAATCGACTTGCATAATTATTTACCTCAACCGGAAGCAATTGAAATAACATAGACATTATATCACCACAATTGCACCGAAATTTTGTAAGCCTAAACAATTGATACCACACAATAAAGCAAGATAACAATAGTTTTTCTTAACCAGAACCAAATGAATCACACACACATCCATACACTTATAATGGAATAAATCATCAAATGTACCGAAATTTTGTTAAGCAAAAGAAAAATATATACGTGTAGGATCAGAATTTCACGACAATGATACGCTCGCGAAATTTTTAACAACGCATTACAAAAATGTCGCAGAGCACTTTGAGAAACGATACAATAGGTGATATTAGCTTAAACATAAGAAAAATGTAATAACTTTTCGAAGATTAGAAGATCTGCGAAATTAACATTTGTAAGCTTGTGATATCATCGCAAGCCAGATCCGAAATTAGGGGAAATCTTAGCTGCATATGAGCTGTCACCCACTAGTTAGAATCCTATATAAAGAGAAAGGAAAGAGAGGGAAAGGGGATAGATAATCAGAAAGAGAGACACACTTTAGGAGAGGATACATTCTGTAGAGAGATAAAGTAGAATTGGTGGTATTATTATTATCTTCTTCTTCTTCCTCCTTCAAGAACCTAGAGCTCCAAATACTCATTAATGGAGTCTCCATGTAATCAAGATGTAATTACAAATAATCATAGTAAAACCTAACCCCGTGGATGTAGATCAAATTGATCGAACCACGTAAATCTTGTGTCTTATTTTCTATTTTCATTATCTTTATCTTTATTTTCATATCAAATAAGTTTAGATCTGGAAATCATAGTCATGATAATACAAGGGGTGTGTTGTAGGATTTTCTGCATCTACAATACGAAATAAAATCAGGCTTTTCTTAAACAGGAGAATAATTAACTAACAACATTGTTACCTCAAATTTCGCATCCGCTTCTCCAATATGTTTGCATCTTCTTCCAGGGAGAATTGATATCGAAATATCATTATATTGTCATCCTTATGCAAAATAAAAGAATAACAACAACCAACCTTTACCAGAGAAAGGTTGAAAACCGGTTTTTAACTATTGCAAGCAAAAGTTGAAAACCACCGAAACACATATGCTTTTATGTTAAACCAAAACCGATTCAACATATTGTGACTTTTTCACATATTGTTTCTACCAGAACCCCTCATGATCCTTTGATAAAGCCTACCAACATAGGCTGGAACTTAATCCTGCTAAATCAAAAATTCACCCAAGCCATAAGGGTTCACAACATTATGAGATCGAATATCAAGGTAATAAAACCGAAATCAAACATCCCATAAAAATCCATAGAAATAATAAAGCATTATGTAAATCAAAAAACCATCACAAGAAAAATTATAAATCAAATAATTTTATTCATACTAGACTTAATACAATCATTGAAAGAAATCAAAAATTGATGTCTATTTTTCCTTTTTAACTTAATCATTGGGAAGAACATTCCTTGGGATCAAGTGCTTTTTGTCGCTCTTCTTCAATTTTTGATTCTTGATCCCAGAACTCTGATTCAAATTTTTGAATTCCTTTAAGAGTTTATGTATCTTTTCGAGCAGAAAAGCCCAGATGTTTCTGAAAAGTTGTTTACCAAGATTTTCAAGATGAACAATAAGAGACTTTTTGTAGGAATTTGGTGAAATTCTTTTAACACCCATTTTATTACTGGATTGTCCTCCAATCATTTGACCTATAGTCTTATTAGAGACAGTCGTAATGCTTCTCATATCATTTATTTCATCTCCTGAAATGAGTTTGCAAATCTATGTAATTATACTGGGAAAGCATATATGCCCTTTTATTCCTGAAGAAGCTATAGAATCTGAGATTTTTATCATTTGACTGACGATGATTCCACGGATATTAATTTGAGGGTCTCCTTTCAACAGAAAATAGACGAATTATGCAGAATCCTTATCCCAAACTGACTTATCTCTAGTACTTGAAAATAGGGTAGCTAAAGCAAGTTTACCGAATACCCTTAGGTGGAAGGGTACATCTTCTGTTGGTAATCTACCATTCTCCCATTCTGTTGATCTTCCAGTGAGATGTGTTGAAATGGTATCGTGTTCAATTTCAACTCTAGTAATCAAGTGACTACATTCCTCATTGTAATTAATAGCATTAGATATTATCTTACGACCAACTGTAGTGATCTACACTACAGATTAGCTCAGAAGCAACTCAGGATCTCTAAGAATAGAGATCAGATTTGGAAGAGAAGAAAATTGAGAGAGGAAGAAGCTTTTTGATTAATAATTCAACATAGGTCGAACAGGGACCAATCCAAAAGAGTTATACCCACTCACAACAAAGACAACACGTGTGAGAAGCACACGTGTGAATTAATTAAAACAGAAATTGAAAACAAAATTAAAACGTGATTAACGACTAAGAATGGGTGCCCCTTAGCATCTAGCCTAAACCTTCCAAGATAAGATTGTCAATTCTATGACAAATGCTCTCCCTTCTTTAGATTCTTGTCCTCAAGAATCGCTTTTGGAAACTGCACCTCAATGGCCTGCTTGTCTTCCCAAGTGGCCTCAGAATTTTCCATTCCCTCTCATTGAATCAGAAATTGCTTGACTGAGAAATTGTTCTTCTTGATGGTTATTGTGTCAAGCACATGTAAGGGTCTTACCTTCATCTCCCCTTCTTTGGAAAATTGAGGTAGAGTTGTTTGAGGCAGGACTCCCTCCCCAAGCTTGGGTTTCAGCTGAGAGACATGAAAAGTTGGGTGGATTTTGGACTCAGCTGGTAGCTTCATTTTGTAAGCTACTTGGCCAATTTTTGCTTCAATATGGTATGGCCCAAAGAATTTAGCTGATAGTTTCAGATTCCTTCTCAATTGGACTGAAGTATGCCTATATGGCTGTAGTCTCAGGTACACCCAATACCCCACTGTAAATGACCTCTCTGTCCTTCTTTTGTCAGCTTGGCTTTTGATTCTGTGTTGAGCTTCATCTAGTGCTCCTTTCAGTAGATGTTTCATGCACTGCCTCTGCTCTATGTGGTCATCAACAACTGGGTGAACTCCTTTTGCTGCTGAAGAGACTCCAAACTATGGTGGTGCATATCCATACAAGGCTTCAAAGGGGGTGAGCTTAAGGATTATGTGGTAGCTAGTGTTGTACCACCATTGGTCTAATGGCAGCCAACTAACCCATTTGCTTGGTTTAAAGCTGGTCATGCACCTTAAATAGGATTCTAAGCAAGCATTTACCCTCTTAGTATGTCCATCAATTTGAGGGTGATAAGTTGTGCTCATGTGTAATGCAGAACCAAGCCTAGCAAAAAGGGCTTGCCATAAGTTGCTTACAAAAATTGCATCTCTATCTGACACAATAGACTTAGGAAGGCCATGAAGCTTGAATATAGTGTCAATAAATACCTTTGCTACTGAAGCTGCAGTATAGGGATGGATCAAGGGAATGAAATGGCTGAACTTTGTAAGTCTGTCTATGAAAATGAAGTCCATGCTGATGTGTTCCCAGGCTTGCTCAGGAATGGGTAGTGGCTGAAGTAGGCACGTTGGACTGGTGTTAAAACCTTTGTGTTGCTGGCATACATCACAAGCTTGGACAAAGCTTTTAATATCATTGTGCATTACTATCCAAAAAAATAATATAGCTTGGCCCTTTGGTAAGTGGCATGTGCTCCTGAATGCCCCCCAATGGGTGAAGAATATGTGGAGAGAATGGCTTTCTGCCTTAATTCCCCATGTTGTCCAATATAGATCCTTCCTTTGTACCTCAAAACCCCTTGCTGATAAGAATAACTTTCCACTGCCCCCTCTTGTACAGTTAATTTGGTAATTAAGTCCTTTGCATGAGTATCATCTTTATAACTGTCTTGGACTTCTGAGAACCATTCAGGTTGTAGTCGAATTAGACTCTGGCATGAAGGTTGCTCTTCCAAGTGGACTCTGGATAAGGCATCAGCTACTTGGTTCTCAGACCCCTTCTTATACTTCAATTCATAATCATATCCCAACAATTTTGCTAACCACTTTTGTTGTAGTAGTGAGTGAATTCTTTGCTCCATGAAGTATTTAATACTTTGGTGGTCTGTGAAGATGGTGAATTTGTTTGCAAGTAAGTAAGATCCCCACTTAGTTACAACCATTACCACTGTCATCAATTCCTTTTCATAGGTGGACATAGCCAAGAACCTGAGTCTCATTCCCTTGCTGAAGTAGGCTATATGTCTTCCCTCTTGCATCAGTACTGCACCAGTGTCACAATCATCAGTTGATATCTCAAGTGGTTTGTTGAAGTCTGGAAACACTAAGACCGGTGTAGAAGTGACAACGTCCTTAAGTTTTTGGAAAGCTAGCTGAGCTGAGTCATCCAAATGGAAACAATTCTTCTTTAATAAGTATGTCAATGGTTTGTCAATGAGACCATAGTTCCTCACAAATTTTATGTAGTACCCTGTTATACCTAGAAACCCCCTCAGGTCTTTAATAGTTGCAGGGGTATGCCATCTTACCATGCAGTCAATCTTGGTGGGGTCAGCAGCTACTCCCTCACCAGAGATGATGTGCCCTAAGTACTCTAACTTGTCTTGGACAAATGAGCATTTGCTGAGCTTTGCATATAGTTGGTTCTTCTGGAGAGTTTCTAGAGCAAGCTGGAGATGTTCTTGATGAGACTCCATGTTTGGACTGTAGATCAGGATGTCATCAAAGAACACTAGTATGAACCTCCTCAGATAGGGCTTGAATACATCATTCATTAAGGCTTGAAAGAAAGCTGGAGCATTAGTCAAACCAAAGAGCATAACCAAGAATTCATAGTGCCCTTGGTGTTTCTTGAAGACAGTTTTCTGAGTATCTCTACGTGATACCCTAACCTGATGGTACCCTGCTCTCAAGTCAATCTTGGAGAAGACAAATGACCCTTTTAATTCATCTAGTAGTTCTTCAATGACTTGAATGGGGGTACTTGTCTTTAACAATAATCTCATTAACTTTTCCATAATCAACACAGAACCTCCAGCTACCATCCTTCTTCTTTACTAGTAAAATTGGGGATGAAAAAGGGTTGTGATTGGGTTTGATCACTCCTGACTTGAGCATTTCTTCAACCAACTTCTCAACCACTTCCTTCTGAACACATGGAATTCTGTAAGGCCTTTGGTTAGGTGGTGCAGAGTTTGGTTGAAAGGGTATATGATGGTCATTAGATCTTTCTGGTGGTAATGAAGTTGGCTCTTTGAATATTGAAGAGTATTTGGTGAGTATGGGTTCTAGGGTTTCTGGTGTTTGAGGGTGGGGTTTTATGGCTGTGATGAAAAACAGATGCCCTTTCATTCCATTTCTATTCTTCTTGAGGTACTTCTGACAAGCACCCACAAAAATAGATGAGATTCTGATGTCTTCAGTAATCCCCTTAAGCTCAATCTCCTTACCATCTTGAGTGAAGGACACTGTCATCATCTTGAAATCAAACTTCACAGGACTTGTAGTCCTCATCCAATCTACTCCTAACACCATATCACAACCTCCCAAATCTAGGTGTTGATGGTGGATTTTAGTTCAGGGCTAAAATTGTGAAACCAAATTTATGCGCTGACATCCTGCAAAGGATAAAGCCACTGATAAAATGATGAATACTTCTTCACTTCGCTAATTTACCTAGAATGGAGCATGTGGCAACAATACCATGTACCCTGTGAATTTATAGCATTATTAATGCATGATTAGCCTTGTATTTCCTGCAGAACTCTCATTATTAGTGCGACATGACGACTGAGTGTTTCTCTCAGCAGAGTAACACGAATCTCCAAGTGTTAATAATGAAGCATACATGAAATACCCGTACATGCTACATCTCTCGGTGTGTTATACTAGCCCGATTGAGCATATTTGAATCTGGACGGTCCATATCAGCCTCAGAAACAATCACGACCACGTAAGTTGGCCGCATAATTTAATCAGCCTAGACGATCCTCAGCAGGAGCAGGATACCACCTTAATGACCACCAGCGGGCCCATTTATGCCCTGGTCGGTCGAATACATACCACGTCTCCCAAACGGCCACCGAACACCAGCCTAGAAAGGGATGGTTGGGCTGGTGTGGAGCAGCTTGGAAAAGCTTGTGCGCACAAGAACGCCTGCGGCAGTCTCAAATTCATCACGACCGTCCAACTTCACCAGCATGATTGGACGGCGTGGATTATCCCATGACCGGTTGGACAAAGCTTTTCCTGCACACCGGCGGCCCCCTTCACGCCTGCATAATCGATCCTCCTCTATCCTAGCCACAGAACCATGTACGGTTGCCTGAATTTGGGACGGCGTGAAAGCTTAAAGGGTCTCAGGAAATTCCACTGAAGGTCTCAAATTGATCACGACCATCCAACTTCACCGACATGATTGGATGGCTTAGATCGGATCCATAGCCGTCAGGCAGGTATTGACGTGTTCATCACCGGCCCAATGTGGGCCCCACATGGTCGGCCTCCCCAAAAGATGAGCGTGGCTTTCTAATTCGTCTAGCCAAGTAGCTTGGACGTGAAACCCTAATTAGGGTTTGCGGCACATCACATGTGTCGCAAATCAGTCTCAACCATCCATCTTCGCAGGCATAGATGGAGGGTGTATATGTAGATTCAAAGGGCCCAGAGCATGCCAACACAATCACCGTGGTCCCGTATACATGTGTGACCAATCGACCAAGGCCGAACATGACTAGGTGCCTCGATTCGTGTGCCCAAACTAGGCATGGTCGTGCGGTCCCAATCGCAAAAAGATCTCGACCACTCAACTTCACCGGACAAATTGAGTGGCTTAGATCACATCTACATGGGATAGTGAGGTACAGACACGAACGCTGGCAAGCCGTCTACACGCATGCCCGATCGGTTTTTCCAAAAGCCTCTCCCATGCTTGGATTCGACCAAGCTGAAAAGGGGTACTTGCGCACCTCCTAAACCCTAATCCGACGGTCGCAGATGTGGGTCGCAAGTCATCTCGTCCGTCCAACTTCGCCAGCTTGGACGGACAGCCTAAGACAGGAGTTCTGCGACCAGTCAGGCATCACCACGATCACCGTCCACCACTCTTCCACACAGAGTGATCGTCCAAGTCAGGTCTTACCTGTACAGCCTCCAAACGATCACTCGAAGATGGCTGGACGTGATGCTATTTTAAGACGCTTAGTTCGTGACTTACTCCGTTAAGCCTCAAAAAATCGATGCTTCATACATGATGAATATATTCGATGCATTACATGCATAGAATACACACGATATTTCATAAATATCGACTTCCTAAATAACTTAGTTATTTAATCTAGCATCACATGCTACTTTCTGTGGGTCCCACGATCCACACATCTGAGACATCAAACATGTTACAAACTGGGGGATACATACTGGGTATTGGTCTGGAGGTTTACAGCGTGTAGCGCACAACGCGCCATCACAAGAACATGTCAGGAAGACATGGACGGTTAGTGATGATGGGAGAAGTGGGCAAGACTGATCGTGTGACACTAACAAACGCGACTCCACTACTCCATCACTCCACTTCCTCCACTTCCCATGAGAGACGTGGGTAAGGCCCAATGACTTGTATAAATAGGTTCTCCTCCCTATTTCCAAGACAAGACAGAAACCAAGTGTTGATACAACCGTATCCAAACACCAGAACCGATAGCTTACATTCTGCAAGCCATTTCAACTTTCCGATACAAGTCATACACAGCCAACACCTTCACAATCTCAACACCTTCTTCGCTTCCCTCCCTAAGATCAACCCCATCTCCCTACCAAAAACCGTAGAAATAATTTTCACCCATAAACAATTGGCGACCACAGTGGGAGGTTAATCCCTCAGTCGTAAAGTCAATTTCTTCAAAATCCGATTCAACTTTATCAATTTCGAAAAGGGTAGGACCAATTAAATTATCAATCCATTTCAAGATGGTAGAACTCAGGTCTGGATCAGAAATCAATTCTGATGGAGCTAGTGTGGATAACACTCTCGGTATTGATGTACCTGTCAGTGGAGCTACTGTGGTCAATACATCTCTTGGAGCCGTCACTTCTACCACCAACGCCAGCGGAGCAGGAGATGTTCCAGTAAATGTAACGCTTCCCATCACCAGAGCCAGAGCAGCCGCGAATCCCGACATCTCCTCAAGTGTAACGCCTCCGGTGGTCACCAGAGCAACAGATTCCACTCCTTCATCAGGAAGAGGAGCCAGAGGGACGAGAGGAGGACCATCTCCCATTGCCATCGCATACTTGATGGAGAGGCAGGACATTCTTGCTAAGACTCAAACGAATATGGCTACAACTTAGAAAGAGGTACTCACTTTTCTTAAAACATTAACCGATCGATTGCCACAAGAGCCGCGACAGCCGCTGGAGCCAAAAAGGAACGCATTCAATGCACACGGAGAAGGTACTTCAGCGGCGCGGGCCTACATGGACCTGATCAAAGAAGCAACATCAGATATGAGCGGTCCTGTCATGGAGACTCCTATACTTGGGACTGATCCTCACAACGATCCTTCTCAAGTCAATAGTTTCACTATGAACCAGAGGCCGGATCAGGAAGCAATTTCTCTAGGAAAGTTTATGCGAACTTTTACACCTCTCGAAGAATCAGCGGGCGGAGAAGTTTTGCTGAAATCAACCAAAGGAAGGTCACAATCGTGCCCTACATGTCACCGCACGCATCAAGGATTCAGAGTTCAAGAGGGCCCTTATCGACACAGGAGCGTCTTCGAATGTGATTACTCCCAAGACTCTCGGGACATCCAAGATTCGCCAAGGAAAGGTCGTACGGAAGCCTACTACAACGACGAGACACGAGAGGAAGTACCGGATGCTCCACGACAGCTGCAGGATGGTACCAATTCCACAAATGATGAGCTCGAAGTGGTCAACATCGGGGATGAGGAATATCCTAGTCCTATCTTCATCAGTTCGACCTTGTCTGCGGAGGAACACACGATACTTGTGCAACTTCTCAAGGAATACCAGGACATATTTTCCTGGACGTATGAAGAAATGCCAGATTTAGATTGATCACCCATCATCTACATGTCATACCCGGATCCAAGACGGTTGCAGTTCAGACACGAGGAAAATGGATAGATCAGGTGTTGCATGGATTTCAGAGACTTGAACAGATGCCGCCCCAAAAACGATTCTCCTCTACCTAACATCGACATGTTAGCAGATGCAACCAGCGGACACGGCATGTTCTCCTCCATGGATGGATGTATCGGCTACAACCAGATAAGGATATACGAGCATGACGAAAGTAAGATAGCTTTTCGAACTCCTCTCGGAAATTTTTATTATATTGTACTGCCATTTGCTTTAAAGAATGCCGGTGTAATGTATCAGCGCTCTATGACGGCAATCTTCCACTGGAAACGATACCTCAAGAGAGCCGCCTCAAGAAGATAACGATGTCCACGCGTCATGTCGAGCAAAATCCGGGAGAGTCACTCTATCAGACGATGGTGCATGTCTATCGTGCTATGTAGGCGAATCTGTGCTTTTGGTCATCCTCTGGACTTCGTGAAGTTGTTGAACGCTCATCTACAAAAGCATCTGCCCTGCTAGAAAGAACCAGTTTCGCTGAAGCAGCAAGAGAAAATCCACCGAGATACAACATCCTGTGCGTCCAAAATTGCCAACTTCAACTCTAGTACCACATGCACGACTGCCGCAATAATGAAACAACGTCCAAGATATTCCATATCTGGATGGACGGTTACTACATCAATGAGAGACGCTTTCAGAATTTGTCTCCCGTGGAAAAAGTAGTTATGTTACCAAAGGAAATTGCACCTGGGACTTAAGAGGGTGCCAAGTTCGTACAAGTTGCCACCACGCCTCTCCCTGCCAGTCTCTTCTGATCACAGCTGCTGCCAAGAACTGTTGTTGCTTATCGATTGATACCATCCAGAGATTCACCATATCAATGACCATTACGTACAAAAGACCCATCGGGCATACAAGATAGAACCATGTAAACCACGCTTGGGGACTGAGGCTCAGCACGAAGTTCCTTCACCGTCAGTCAAGGACTTCTTCAACACGAGAGAGTTGGTCAATCAAGAAGCATGAAATTCACAAAAGTAAATCAAACTGAAGAGGAAGCCACTTCAACGCTCTCTCCAGCAGAAGCTGCTTCAATGGTCTATTCAAGAGCCGCCTCAACGCTCTCTCCGGGACCCACGTTCGCTTCAGAATCCTGCTTCAATGCTCTCTCCATGAGCCACCTCCACATTTGCTTCAGAAGCTGCTTCAATGGTCTATTCAAGAGCCGCCTCAGCGCTCTCTCCGGGACCCACGTTCGCTTCAGAATCCTGCTTCAACACTCTCTCCAGGAGCCGGTTCGACGTTCGCACCAGAAGCCACTTTAACATCCTTTCGAGCCGTTTCAACACGCAAGCTACATCAATAATATGCGCTTTGGTCAAGTTATCTTTGATGTACTCATTGCTCAACATACGTGTCGTCCATCCTTCATAAGGGCCCAACGGAGCATGCCAAACCTTAAAGTCGATAGGAGAAGGGTTATCTTGTGGAACGGATATTTTCAGATAGTTGAAAGGGCGCGGTGAACAACTCATCATCTATGTTCGGCATATCTTTGAAGCTGTCAACACTCCCTGACTTGGAATCAGCATTATCCCAGAAGACATCTTAGCAGGACCCCTTTTGTTCATCCTACAATAAAATAAAAGCGGGGCAGTCAATACTTGTATGAAAACGCATGGGATGTGTATTCACGCACGACAGGACATACATTCACGTTAAAATACACCAGGCTGGGCAAAGCAAACAAGGCTGGTATTGGGCCACGTCAGCAAACGAGGCCGGTGTTGGTCGAGATCGCAAGGCTAATATCCCGTCTCGCAAGCAAGACTGATATCACGTCACGCAAGTAGGACGGTATTGGGCCACGTCAGGCCGGTATTGGTCAAGGCTGATCAAGGTCACAAGGCTGGTACTGGTCCACGTCAGCAAACAAGGCTGGTATTGAGCCACGTTAGCAAACAAAGCCGTTGTTGGTCAAGTCCACGAAGCCGGTGTTGATCAAGGTCACAAGGCCGAACGAAACAAGACAGCAAGGCCGGTGTCGATCGAAGCAGCGATGTCCGTCAGCAAGGTCGGGGTTCGTCAAATCAGCAAGGCCGGTGTTGGTCAAGGGGCAAGTCTGGTGTTGGGGTGAGGCAACATGTATGGTGTTTGGTCGAAGCAGGCACAACCGTCCCCAAGCAAAGCCGAAATGCGGCGGGTCCCACTTGATCAGGCACATCCAACCCCAGATTGGTGGAAGCAGGCACAGCCGTCCCCAAGCAAAGCAGGCACGCGGCGGGTCCCACTTGATCAGGCACAGCCAACCCAAGATTGGTCGAAGCAGGCACAGCCGGCCCCAAGCAAAGCCGGCATGCGGCGGGTGGTCCCGCTTGATCATGCACAACCATCCCAGATTGGTCGAAGCAGGCACAGCCGTCCCCAAGCAAAGCAGGCATGCGACGGGTCCCACTTTCGAGCAAGTCAGGCATAACAAGCCCACGTTCGAGCAAGGCAGGCATAACAAGCCCACGTTCGAGCAAGAAGGCGCGTGATGAGTCCCACGATCGAGCGAAGCAGGCGCAACAGTCTGTTGAGCAGGCACATCAGCCCCACGCTCGAGCGGAGAAATTACGAAGCAGGCTCTCGACCGAAGCAGGCATAGCAAGGTCGATCGAAGCAGGCAAGACCGACATCATGCTAGGGGAACGCTCGCCTGGACGCCTCTTGAACGTGACATGCTCCAAGGACAAGACGACTCGTCTCTCCTGGTAACATCTAACTTTGTCTCATAAGTTTTATCTGTAAATGTCACCATCTAATACCTACCCCACAATAGTGTAACCATTATGTGCTAGGTAGGGGACTTAATGTTGATGGTGGATTTTAATTCAGGGCTAAAATTGTGAAACCAAATTTATGCGCTGACATCCTGCAAAGGATAAAGTCACCGATAAAATGATGCATACTTCTTCACTTCGCTAATTTACCTAAAATGGAGCATGTGGCAACAATCCCATGTACCCTGTGAATTTATAGCATTATTAATGCATGCTTAGCCTTCTATTTCCTGCAGAACTCTCATTATTAGTGCGGCATGATGACTGAGTGTTGCTCTCAGCAGAGTAACACGAATCTCCAAGTGTTAATAATGAAGCATACACGAAATACCCGTACATGCTACAACTCTCGGTGTGTTATACTAGTCCGATTGAGCATATTTGAATCTGGACTGTCCATATCATCCTCAGAAACAATCACGACCACTAATTTGGCCGCATGATTTAACCAGCCTAGACGATCCTCAGCAGGAGCAGGCTACCACCTTAATGACCACCAGCGGGCCCATTTATGCCCTGGCCGGTCGAATACATACCACACCTCCCAAACGGCCACCGAACACCAGCCTAGAATGGGATGGTTGGGCTGGTGTGGAGCAGCTTGGAAAATCTTGTGCGCACAAGACCGCCTACAGCAGTCTCAAATTCAACACGACCGACCAACTTCACCAGCATGATTGGACGGCGTGGATTATCCCATGACCGGTTGGACAAAGCTTTTCCTGCACACCGGCGGGCCCCCTTCACGCCTGCACAATCAATCTTCCCCTGACCTACCCACAGAACCATGTACGGTTTCCCGAAGTTGGGCCGGCGTGAAAGCTTAAAGGGGCGCTGGAAATTCCACTAAAGGTCTCAAATTGATCACGACCATCCAACTTCACCGGCATGATTGGATGGCTTGGATCGGACCCATAGCCGTCAGGAAGGTATTGACGTGTTCATCACCGACCCAATGTGGGCCCCACATGGTCGACCTCCCCAAAAGAGGAGCGTGGGCGTGAACCCCTAATTAGGGTTTGCGGCACATCACATGTGTCGCAAATCAGTCTCAACCATCCATCTTCGCAGGCATAGATGAAGGGTGTAGATGTAGACTCAAAGGGCCCAGAGCATGTCAACACAATCACCGTGGTCTCGTCTACATATGGGACCAATCGGCCAAGGCCGACCATGACTAGGTGCCTCGATTCGTGCGCCCAAACTAGGCATGGTCGTGCGGTCCCAATCGCAAAACGATCTCGACCACTCAACTTCGTCGGACAAATTGACTGGCTTAGATCACTTCTCCATGGGACAGTGAGGTACATACACGAACGCTGGCAAGCCGTATACACGCATGCCCGATCGTTTTTGCCAAAAGCCTCTCCCATGCTTGGATTCGACCAAGATGAAAAGGGGTACTTGCGCACCTCTTAAACCCTAATCCAACGGTCGCAGATGTGGGTCACAAGTCATATCTTCCGTCCAACTTCGCCAGCTTGGACGGACATCCTAAGACATGAGTTAGGCGACCAGTCAGGCATCACCACGATCACCGTCCACCACTCTTCCACACAGAGTGATCGTCCAAGTCAGGGCTTACCTGTACAGCCTCTAAACGATCACTCGAAGATGCTGGACGTGATTTTATTTTAAGACGCTTAATTCGTGACTTACTCCGTTAAGCCTCAAAACAGCGATGCTTCATACATGCTGAATATATTCGATGCATTACATGCATAGAATACACACGATATTTCATAAATATCGACTTCCTAAATAACTTAGTTATTTAATCTAGCATCACATGCTACTTTATGTGGGTCCCACGATCCACACATTCGAGACATCAAACATGCCACAAACTGGGGGATACATACTGGGGTATTGGTCTGGCGGTTTACAGCGTGCAGCGCACAACGCGCCATCACAAGAACGTGTCAGGAAGACATGGACGGTTAGTGATGATGGGAGAAGTGGGAAAGACTGATCGTGTGACATTAACACACGCGACTCCAATACTCCATCACTCCACTTACTCCACTTCCCACGAGAGACGTGGGTAAGGCTCAATGACTTGTATAAATAGGTTCTCCTCCCTATTTCCAAGACAAGATAGAAACCAAGTGTTGATACAACCGTATCCAAACACCAGAACTGATAGCTTACATTCTGCAAGCCAGTTCAGCTTTCTGATACAAGTCATACATAGCCAACACCTTCACAATCTCAACACCTTCTTCGCTTCCCTCCCTAAGATCAACCCCATCTCCTTCACTTTGTGACCGAAGCAATTCTGGAACGGTCATTTCTTGGTTTAGGCCAGAGTTGTACAGATTGATTTCTCGAATCAAAATCACTCCCGTGCTGTGCATTTGTTTAGGGTTTAGATTCGTTTCTCATCCACATACCCACATTTACCAAAAACCGCAGAAACAGTTTTCACCCATAAACACTAGGACTCTGACATCAAAAGAAAAGTTGTTCCCCTGCATGTTCCAACTAAACTGAGGACACTTGGCATCACTAAGCACCTTGTTACCATATGCCACGGCCACATGTAAAGCAACAGTGGGTTCTATCAAAGCTCAACTGAGCCTTACCATCTCAGGGTCAATGAAACTATGTGTGCTACCACTGTCAATCAAGACAGTGAATGCCTTTTTATTCTAGGTAATACCCTTAATTTTAATAGTGTTGTGAGAAACATTACCAGATAAGGCATGTAGGGAAATATCCACTTCTTCCTCTAGCTCTTGTATGACTGGAGAACTACCAGGAGATTCTTATTCAGAAGTAGTTGATCCTTCCTCATCTACAACCAACATGTATAGTTGTTGTTTAACACACCTGTGACCAATCTCATACTTTTCATCACAATTATAACACAACCCTTTCTCCCTTCTTGCCCTCATCTGAGCATATGTTAACTTTTTAATGGGAGGTAGTTTGAGGCTGCCACCACTGGTGGGGGATGGTGAGTTAGACTTGGGTGGTGTAACAAAGCTTTTAGAGATATTATTGCCCATTGAGAGTGGAGGAAGTCTGGAAACAAACTTGGCCTTCCTAGCTGTCTTCTCCAACACAGCTTCCTGCATCCTTGCTAAGTACATATCCTGATTGAGTGTTGAGGGAGAATGCATTTGAACTGCCATTCTAATTTCTTCCTTGATTCCACTGACAAAGCTAGAAGTAAAATAAGCTTCATTCAAATACCTATGCTTAGCAATCATTAAGGACTTGATCTCTTCAAAAAGCTCTTGGTACTCCAATATTGTGCCTTCTTGACAAAGCTTGTTGAATTCCCCTACCACATCAATGGCCAAGCTCTTGAAATCTAAAATTGACATCATTGCAAAGTTCTTCCCACAAGATTACCTCCTTACCTACTTGATAATCATGAAACCATATATCTTCTTTTCCCTATAAATGAAGAGAAGCAACCATGACATTCTGCTCCTCATCCATTAAATGTAATAGAAAGAATTTATTAAACTTTCGAATCCAGGATCTAGGGTTATTTCCATCAAATTTAGGGAAATCTAACTTGGGTCTGTGAGTATTTGAAAATTGGCTAGACAAGATATTGTGATTACCTCCTGTTTTCGGTATGCTTTATTGTTGGAAGGGAGTTTCAAGTAATACATCACCTGACTTTTGTTGACTGAAAAACTTCTCTTCCAGAGACGACATCTTAGAATCAAGTAAGCTTCCTAGTCCTGCTAACAACGCTGGGGAAATCGTGTTCTGAGCTTCATCGATCTTCTTGTTGAGATCTTTGAAACCTTCATTTTGATTGTTAGTCAGTTCATTCACACGCTTATTCAAAGCGTCGAATTCCTTATGGTTTACCATAATCACACAGGAACACTCGGATCGAGTGCTCTGATACCAATTGTGGTGATCTACACTACAAATTAGCTCAGAAGCAACTCAGGATCTCTAAGGATAGAGATCAGATTTGGAAGAGAAGAAAATTGAGAGAGGAAGAAGATTTTTGATTAATCACATAGGTCGAACAGGGACCAATCCAAAAGAGTTATGCCCACTCACAACAAAAACAGCACGTGTGAGAATCACATGTGCGAATTTACTAAAGAAGAAATTGAAAACAGAATTAAAACGTGATTAACGGCTAAGACTGGGCGCCCCTTAGCAGCTAGCCTAAACCTTCCAAGTTAATATTGTCAATTCTATGACATCAACATAGTAGATTCCTTGACCAACAAGTGTAACAAAGGAAAGTTTCTTATGATCAATATTATGAATATTTGCATAAAAAATTCTTACCATATCAGGTGAATATTTTTCAAAACCAAAAAGTTTTCCCCAGTTTCGATCTTGAAAAAACTTCACATAATCGTTATCTTTAACATCTGAATCAAATTTATTTTCAGTGGTAAAATCCATTATATTGAGAATTTCGTATTTCCTGAAACAAAAGTTGTCAACAAAGCTAGCTAAATCATGCTTGTTATCAATACTGTTAGGAAATCTGATTTCATCAATGTCTTCAATTTTGATCCGATTATTAGCGGATTTGGTTCTTGATTTCCTTTTTCTCATACTTGGAAAAATATGAAAAACCCTAGTTACGGTTTTGATCAATCTTCCCCAATATGTATGAACACATAGCAAGAGATTATCTTTTATAGGAAGACTTGATATCAAAAACAGGAAATAATTAGTTTTAGGAAATACTCTCAAAATCGGAAACCGAGACTTGTGAGGAAGCAACTCCAATTTTATATCCAGGTCTTTCTTTTGGAAAACCAGTTTTTCATGGTCTGGATCTTTGTTTCGGATTGATTCCATGTTTTTCTCCAAAAACTTGTTTACTATTTATTACCAGAGAGTGGAAATATCACTTGAAACTTATTCAAGAATTTACTAGAGTATACAGAGATAAATTTGAACAAGATATGATATTTGTTAAAAATACCATCAGAATCATAAACCCAGTGATGTTTCAAAAGATCACTTGCTTAATTAAAACAGTTGTGAGGTGTATGAAGCAAACCATTGTTAATAGAATTATTAACTGAAAACTCATTCCTTACAGGATCACATATTTTCCAAAACCGTATCCTGGAAAGCGAAACATTGACAGTCCTTGATCTGAAAATGTACATGTATATAATTTAGTAGGCCATCCAAAATATATTTAAGATTCCTGATTTTGCCGGAACACAATAGTCGATGTTCATAAAAATATTGAGAAGAATCTTATGCATTTTCAAGATATGACATGTCTCACAGGCCATTGTATCATTATTACTTATTATAATGATATACAATCCTATGATACCCAATGTATTATGTAAGTCACTCAAGACATACATAAGCATAATTCCTAACAGGTTTAGGAATAAGAGTATTACATACTTCATACGTGTTTTCCACCACGATCTTATGAAGTAGTCAAATCCTGTCATTACATTAAATGAATCGACCATTAGATTCAATTCTTATAGGTTGGATCGCACCAAACACAGATTGTTAGATATTTTCATGTTTGCCTGCTCAGATACCAATTGAAAAGGCGAGGGTACCCAAATATACCTCAAGCTAAAACTTTTCCTACCTATAAGTCCTTTCTCCAATAGTGATTGTCTATGGACTGAGTCGAGACAATGCAACTAATCGGTTCACACTTCGTTTGATCGTCTATGGATACGAGATCGAGACAATACAACAATGAAGTATGTTTACTTGATAAAAAGGTTCGGACTTAACCAAACACAATAGGATTGCTTATCAAGTAAATATGAATTAACGTTTGTGTAATTTACTTTAATTATAATAAAACAATTATAATGCGGAAATATAAAGTAAATGACACAGCAATATTTTGTTAACGAGGAAACCGCAAATCCAGACAAACCCCGGGACCTTGTCCAGAATTGAATACTCTCATGATTAAGCCGCTGCACAAAATTACACCAACTTCGTATAGTTGAGACCAAGCAACTAAACCTATAGTTCACCTAGTTCCGTATGTATTCCCACGCCTCCAACTTATGAATAAGTCAAGTACTTGGAAAAATTAATTTGGTTCGTATTCCAAACAGTAAAGGAACAACAAATATGTTTGGTATCAACTCTCTTCAACCAACTGATGTGAGTTCGACAAAGGCTCTTCTGTTTATCTCAAATAAATTCCTTCGTCGGGTTCTTAGATCTATCTTATGTTCAACTACTGAAGTAATTGTTAAGATTTTGAAATCAATACTTTTAATCACAAAGAATTGTATTGATGCCGATCTACACAACTAATCAATCCAATCTACCACAAGGATAAACTGATTATAGTTGGATCCTCTTATACCGAAACAAGTATTGTGCACACCAAAGATTATGAACCCCAAATCAGAAATCTTCAATATCTTCTTTTTCTTCAAATCTTCTTAGATCTTCAATAAACACCTGCACACAACAACTTGAATCTATTGTGATCAATCACGTACAGAACGGAGTCTGTTAATAATGGATTATCACAAGATCGTCTTTAGCACTAACAAAAGTCTAAAGATCCCTGTCGAAACTTCGATCTAGTTTGAGTGAATTTTATATCAGAAGAGAAGATTCTCAAGCATAAACAAACTAGGTGCAATCAAAGTTCAACCACTGTTAGTCAATCAAATCAACCGAAAATACAAGATAAACCGCAATTATCTAGTTTCCCACCAACGGTACTAATAGAGCTTCTCAATCCCAAAGAAGACTTTAAACTGAGCGGCCGTAAGAGATTTCGCCTAATTAGGTTACTCTCCTCTCCGAATAGGCGGCTATACCAGTAACAACACAACCGAGGAAGTTTGCTGCCACGAAGGATTAGTTTACTAGAAATGCAAACTTCAAGTATTTATAGACAAGGAAGTTTGGAAACCAAGGAATTTCCAAAACCAAAAATATTTTCAAGATATGCAATATAATTCCAAATTCAGTTTCCATAATTCCTAGAAATGCTCTGTCCAAAATAATGACCGAAAATCTCTTTGGAAAATCTTTAACTAGTAAATGCACATTACTAATTCTTATTTTCCTAAAATAAAATTAAGACTTTAATTAAAAGATTTTTAACTTATTTATATTTCGATCCTGGGATTTTCTTCCACTAGCTATTAAGGAATAACTTTGAACAATTAAAGATAAACATTACTGCTTGTGTTCAAAGTGTGTCGACATCCTTACTTTGTAAGTCCTCTTTCATATATATGGTATCTAAATTATATGTGTTGCACATGTCCATAGGATCGGTTCTCCTTTGCCTAAAAACGTGTTGCACATGTCTATAGGATCGGTTCCCCTTTCTGCTACAAACTTGTTGCACCTCATACAAGGATCAGTTACAACACTCAACACAAGGGTTACAGATGCATTCATCCTTCTACCGGCATAGTTTATATTTCCAGGCTTGTCATATTCAGTAAACATTGTTATCCTTTAAGACCAACTAGCTACTTTGGTTACTACACCCATTGAACCAGTTATTACTTCAGTTAATGATTTTATTTTATTTTGAGCATCCATCTAACCCTGTTAATTCAGCTACTGTTGTTTCTCTTGATTTTATTTCATCTGTTGTTTCTATTGATACTTTTTTAGTTCAACCTGCTCATATTGCTTCTTCTACTTTATCTGTTGATTGTGATACTGCTTCACATGTTGTAGAATCTGTTACTAATGCTCACTGGAAGTAAGAATGGAGTTTTAAACCTAAGGTGTACTCCACAAAACATGCTCTTATATCTACACTTACTTATATTATTCCTCCCTCAATACCTACTAGTTTTACACAAGCAAATAAGATTCCATACTAGTGACATTCTATGGTAGATGAATACAATGCATGAAAGGAAGATGAAACTTTTCATTATCAGAATCATGTAGGGTGCAAGTTGGTTTTCAAAGTGAAGCATAACCTTGGTGGTTTTATAGCTAGATAAAAATCCAAGTTAGTAGCTAAATGATTTCATCTATAAGTTGGTTAAGATTATGAGGAAACCTTCAACCATATAGCTAAACCCACCACCGTTAGAGTGATTTTGTCTTTAGTTGTGTACTTTGAAATGGCATGTCTCACAACTTGATGTGAGTAATGCCTTTCTCCATAGTGATTTATCTGAAAAGGTGTACGTGACTCAGCATGTTGATCCCAATATCTCAACCATACGTATGCAAACTTCACAAGTCTATATATGGATTAAAACAAGCTCCCAGAGCTTGGTATGAAAAACTTATGGCAATCTTACTTTTTTATGGTTCCAAATTATGAGTATCTGAAACATCTTTATTTTTTCAAAAATAGGGCTCATGGATCACAATACTTCTTGTTTATGTAGATGACATACTCATTACAGGCAACTCAAAGTCTTATTGTTATGATTTGATTACTCAGCTAGGGACTCATTTTCCATCAAAGGACTTTGATGCTCTGCACTACTTTCAATACTTTGAGGTTGAGAGAAATTTGTATGGTCTTTTTATGTATTAAACAAAATATGCCCTGAACTTATTAGAGAAACTAGTATGACTGGTGCTAAAGTTTGTCCTTCTCCACTTCCAGTTCACTCCATGTTGTTTGCGGGTGATAGTATCCCACTAAGCTTTACAATATCTCACGTGAACCCGCCTGAAATCAATTATGCAGTGAATCAAGTATGTCAATCCATGCAAAATCCAACTAACATTTACTTTGTTGCTGCTAAAAGAATACTTAGGTATATCAAAGGGATTTTAGATTATGGAAATTTGTTTAACAAAGGTCTTTTGGTAGTTCATGGGTTTACTGATACTGACAGGGCTGGTGAACTTGATACTAGAACCCTATCTCTTAGTTAAGTAAGAGGCGGAACTCAGTTGCTTGAAGCTCCACAGAGCAGGGGTATCACAGTTTGGCTCAAACTGCTGCAAAGATTTTTTGGGTGTGTCAGTTACTATAAGATCTTAATCTTTTCCTACCCACAGCTCCAGTGATTCAATGTGATAACATTAATGCCATTTCTTTATCTTCCAATCCAGTTTCCCATAGTCGGATGAAACACATTGTAGTGGACTTTTATTTCTTTGCAAGGCACCTACATCTCCATTTTGGACCAAGTTGCAGATGTGTTCACTAAGGGGTTAGCTGGTCCAAATTTGGTCTTCTGAGAAACAAGTTGAAGGTTTTACATGCATCTCATTTTACCTTGAGGGGGCTAATAGCGCATGATGATTTTACTCTTCATTTGTTTCATTTTATTTTTTTTCTTTACTGTGTAAGTGTGTATTAGTTTCTCTACTTGACCATGTTGATCTTTATATAGTCAGATGGTTTGTTTGTAGTTTGGTGAAAAAGAGAAATTATCAAAATCAATGTAGATTTAAAGTGTTATACTATCAGCAGCTAGCGAGCAGTTTTTGAAATATTTAGGCCATGAGCCAGATTTATTGCAGATTTTGGGTCTTATGGTGGACTTTGTGTCATGTGCCATACTTTGGGTCGCGAGCTTTGGATCATCTGATAAATTTAAGCACTATGTGAATTTTGGAAGACGAAATAAATGTTGTGTCATGGGGTAACTTTAGGTAATATTGAGAGATTTCGAGTCACGAGGTGAACTTTGAAGGTCGAGGCTGTTTAGATTTTGGGTCATGAGATAAATTTTGGGATGTTGAGAAAATTTAAATTACGGGAAATTTTTTTGAATAACTTTAAATTATAATTTATGTCGGTGTTAATTTTGGGCACAAGGCATATAACTGGTCCGATGAGACCGAGGTATGACGCAAATGTTGTTTCAAATCACAATTTTGATCACAAGTCAGATTTCATGTCACCTCTGACATGACAGTCGATTCCGCTTTGTTTCCAAGGATAGTTGCTACAACCGGGACAATAGAGCTCAGACAGATATGGGACAAGAGGTGACGTCCCTGGGACCATAGATTAGCAGGAGATTGCTTTTGTGTGGAGCTGTGGATGAGCGCCACATAACTTTTCTCTTCCTTTCTTCCGTCCATATCTGTCCCGTATATCTTCCCTTCGAATTTGTCCCTGTCCCTGTCCCGTATATCTTCCCTTCGAATTTGTCCCGGTTTCAGTGTTTTCAGTTTCCAAGCGGTAAGAGTGATAAGAATTTGGGTTTTATCTAATGTAAAAAATAGAAAGTGTAGAAGAACTTGGGTTTTATCCATAAAAATAGCTCAATAAAAGAGAAGAAAACAGTTAAGTTCTCTATAAAATAACTACACAAATGCTTGAAAGTGTACATTGCTTGAAACGAGAATTAACCACCGATGATAAGAGAATACATGTCTAGTTGATGTAGGGATAGCAAATACAAAATGTACAAGCAGCAACAATTTTCTAAAGAAATGATGGAAAATAATATAAGCAAATAGGATGAGCTAGATTTGTGCTGCATCCTCCATAAGACGCCGAAATAATAAAAACGGATTTCTTTCTTAATACATTTCTAGGCTATTCCCCTTTCAAGATCACTAATTAGCGTTTCCTTCCCAAAAAAATTAAAATTAGTGTTTCCTCCTATCGTCAACTATTTCATCCATTACTCGGTTAGTTGAGTTAGCATAAATATACAGTGGTAAAAATGTACGCATGTTAAATATACTACCCAAAATACCCTCTGGTTTTTCTATCAATTAAACTCAAAACCCATCTTCACAGAAACACTAAAACCCGCCGGTTCACTTCTTTTCTGGCATTGTTATTATCTTTTTCGACCTCCTCTTCCTCTTCTTCTTCCCTTATTTTCATTCGAATAATTTATTCACGGTCATTGTTCTCGAAATTTTATGTCTTCTTCGAAATTTCAGAAAAAACCCAAATTTTTGGGTTCCTAGAAATTTCTATTCAAATTAATAGTGCCTATGGAAGATTAGGGTAGTTAATATGAACTGGGGAGCAGGATTATTTGGGGGGATTTGAATTTAATACAAGCTTGAAGAGGATTTGGATGAAGCAATTGAAAATGGTCAGGTGATTCTCTTACAACCGAAATTAACCAAGATGTTGTTGTTCAAATTGATGATCAACGGAGATGGGTGGAGGCAATCTTTGAGTTCTGTTGGAGTATAATTGGAGGAGAATGAAGAGTAATCCAGAAGTTCGAAACTATAAGAATTATGGGTTTCGAAGTAATGAGCATTTCAAGACTTAAAAATCAGTTGAACAAGAGAAGATATGGTGTGATGTTGATAATGATGATTGAATGAATGGTGCAGATTAATGAATGTCTTAGAAGTTTAATATGTTTAGAACATTGGGTCTGTGTTGAATGGGTTGGCAGGGATTTGAATAGGTATAGAAAAAGATGGTTTCTTAGTGCGTAGAAACACCACCAGATTGCATTTCAAATGTTCGACAAATTAGCTGAACGAACATTTTCTCCTAGTTCACTGCCAAGAGCTCAAGCCAGTAAAGCTTGAGTCGCTGTCGCTGATTGAGATGGGTTAGAAGAGTCAAGAACTACACGGAGATGGATGTGAATCATTAGAGGGTTGGACAGAATGTTTGGCCTGAACTTTGTTACTGCCGTTAGTTATTGATGATCGATGGAGAGGATTAAATGGTATTTTAGAGTTCTACTAGGACCAATAGTGTTGGGTAGGTTGGATTTAGAATTTCGCAGAAACTGGTACGAATCTGTGATGGGTTTTGGGTTGTAACTTGAGCGAGAAAGCAGGTTTAGAGTTTCTGCTACTGTCATTGATCTTGGGAGTGAACGGAGGGGATTAAAGAGTGTTTTTAGTCGAGGGTATTTTGGGAAGGTCACGAAATACGTGTACAGTTTTTGCCACGCGTGCAAAGGTGTTGTCTCGCCTAACGGAGCAATGGATGGAATAGTTGATGATAGGAGGAAACACTAATTTTAATCTTTTTGGGGAGAAAACGCTAATTAGCGATCTTGGAAGGGGAGGAAACTCAAAATAGCACTACATTTCTTATTGCAACTTACAAGATGACACAAACACATCTATTCTGCAGTTGATCTGATGATCTCTTTTCTGTTTAATCACAACAAAAGGAGGATATAATTATAAAATAAATAAATGTCAGAAAGATCTAAATATGAAACTACCGAGAATAAATTGACCATCGACTGTTCAAGAACTAAGATTGAATTGCTCAGGATCAAAATTTTACCTCCTTGAGTGGGTGGGGGTTGGACAACAACGTGCATGGTTGTAACTTCTCCTGTTAGACCGCATATTGGGGTCTTGCACTCTTCTAATGTTCTACTGTTCACCAATATCTTACCAGCACTTATTAACTTCACATCTTTCACTGTTCTCGGACCGTTCTCCTTCCCTGGTGTAACAACAAGAATTAGCCATGTAAATGATCTGGATGAGTGAACCATTGAAGTAGAGAGTAGCTTAAAATGGCTGCATCTAGAAAATCAAAATGTAAGAAAAAATATCAAGTCACTGACAAGTGACAACCAACCTTTAGGCCATTGTGCAAGGATGCTTTCCTTCAAAGTGCAAACACTAGTAGAAGTTGAGAAGGTTTTAGGACCAATGTCTGACCCGTCGTTCAATCGAAACCTGATCTCTAACTGATCCTGTGCTTCTGACATTAGTCTTCTGTAGTCCTCACTAACCAAGATTAAAAGAGAAACCCTGTTACCTTGATCGAGTTTATACGAAAACGCAGAACTTGGCTGTCCTGCAAAAAATGAGAAAGTCTGAAGTTGAGCTTCCAAAGATGAAGCCTGAGAAATCCATAAAAATAGCTCAATAAAAGAGAAGAAAACAGTTAAGTTCTCTATAAATTATTATGAAACTTGAAGCTTCGCCAAACTCTCCATGGGTAGTAGGGAAGATCAAATATTTATAAACAGGTAACAGATATTACACTCAACCCTTCACTAGTATTGTCTAAGAACATGTAAAAACCCTGAAATTCATGAAGTGAGTACTAAGAAAAACTAATGGAAACACTAGAAAAGGTATTAAAGAAAGGAATTCATACTTACTTGTAATAATGACATAGGGATCTTCTTCTGGTTCAAGAATCTAAGCAATGTGCATCATTGTGGAAGTCAGGAGAAATGATCCTCTAAAACAATGAGATGTCATGGTTAAAGTCGCAAACAACGCCGTTCTTGTCATCTCCTCCAATGCCAAGAAACATAACAAAGAAAAATCCATCGGTTTATGCTTGTTTTCTATAATAAAAAAACCATTCCTCCAATAAATTTTATCACTAAACTCCACGGGAACATGACAAAACCTTCGGCTGTTTGGCATATGATAAGAATAGTTTATAACAAAAATAACAAAAATGTACCGTCAGGGACTCCTAGGTCATAACATTCACGAGACAGAAAAGAATTTTAACACTCTTTTCAGTTGGTAAAGGAGACATCCTACCAAAGCTGGCTTAGTTTTTACAATATACACAAGTTTTCTGCATATTTGTGGAAAATGTCTAAAATGAATTCATGAGGGGATATATATAGTATACAAAACTGAGGAAATCTACCTCACAAAAATTCTGCCCTTAGATCCTCTACATGGCTAAGAAAGTACAAGAAAGAACAAAAAATGAGAAAGAAATTGGGTGCTCTCAAAAAATAGGGGCCGAGCAACGCAATGGTTGCTGGTGACCATGGGCTGGCTCTGATTGCTATGTTACAAAAATCGAAAGAATTCTTCTCTGACTGGTGTTGCCAACATGGGAAATACCATATTCCCTTCTCCAGTTAATCTTGCAAAAAATTGAGCCGCAAAATTTAATGGTAACCCATTCATGTATATAATTCTCCGTCAACAAATCGATATGTTCTTGTTCTCCAGTTGATCCGCCACTACTCCAAGATGTGACAGTTCCTTACAAAATCGTTGCTGTAGTTAACATACCTAGTCCAAAAAGGCCGAAGATGCTCGAATCCAATTTCTAGCCATGGTTTACATTGGCCATTGTAGTGAATAACAGCAGCTTTCTTTACAGATTCAATGTTGGTTTTACTCTGATAGCCTAAGCCTAACATGTGCCAAGTTGGATCAATTGGATGAACCTGATCTCTGAAGGCGATTAGAGCTGGCGGTAGTGTCCCAAGCTTCCACAGTCTTAAGTTTGACCTCAGATTCTGCACCATACAAAGAAAAAAAAAGGTGGGCATATGATATATCAAGAGATGAAAAATATCAAGTAAAGTCTAGAATCAGATGCTGAGTAGGATAAGTTTGTCAAGATTTAATTATCAGATTTGGCACCAATCTTTGGTTTAAGCAAACAGTGTTCTACAAGTATGTGGTTTTGACCAGCTTGTTTTCTGAATATAGTTCTCAATCTTGACAAAGTGGAATGCTCCAACTCAGCTTACGGACTTTTAATTTGCCATTTAAGACTATCAATCCGATTTCCAACCATCACCACAACCAAAACAAAGCAAAACAGAGAGCAGAAATCACAACTTTTAGGTG
Organism: Papaver somniferum; assembly: GCF_003573695.1. Taxonomy (NCBI): domain Eukaryota; kingdom Viridiplantae; phylum Streptophyta; class Magnoliopsida; order Ranunculales; family Papaveraceae; genus Papaver; species Papaver somniferum. The sequence continues at coordinate 65,969,685 of NC_039362.1, forward strand.
TGGTAAGTTATTTGAGACCTTACCTCTTTCAACCATGAATGATATGTCTCCCTAATATTCGTCTTTCTCCATGCTTGAAGGTCGAAGACATTCATCCCATATGCCCAAGCACAGTCGTCCGGGTTTAGATTCTCTGCTATCAGAGGATGAGAAAAGTTGAAGTAGTTCTTAAACCGCTTCGACATCACCCACTCATCATCCCCCTCGCAGGTTTGTACAGCCCCGTTAACTTTGCCACCAAGATCAATATTCCATAGAGGTGACAGATCACGCTGAACTACAACATCATCATCTAGAAAAACCACCTTGTCGAGGTGCGGGAAGAGCTGTTCACATTCATTAAAGTGATCAGTCATTCAGTGCAACTCTGCAAAAGGGGCTGTTGTCGCACATTACAGATGTTTAAGCCTGTTTAGCTGAAAAATTGAAAACCCCATATACAAGCATTTGACAAGAACTTTAGTTTTCTCCACTAACCTCTATATTTACTAGGATCCCTAGGTTTCCAGCTTAACGGCATTTTTATATGTCCCATAATGCATACAAGAGTAGAAAACACGATCCAATGGTTTACCTCTGGAAGATATATGCGGAGATGGTTGAGTAATGAAATGTACTTAGGACTTCTTGCCTGCAACTTCGAAGCAAAGTTCCGCGGAGTCGTCTCACTGAGATTAGCTCCAACAACATGATTTCCATGGTAATAATTTCTGATGCCATGTTGATTCTCCACAGCTTCAAGAACAGGTACATTTTCTCTTGTTAACCAATCAAATTGGTGAACACCTTTCACTTCGACAATGGCAGGAGAGAGGGGGTTCAATGCAAACCATGAATGCATCCCAGCATATGTTTTCTTGTCAGTGATGACATGAAAGATAATTTTGTCTGGCCTGAGAAACGACTGAACCATGGAAGTAACCACAACAGAAGCTGCCAAGATATTATCGGTAGATACAACAAAGTGGTAGAAGGAGTTGTCATAGAGCAAAGGAAGCAACTCTGGAGATGGCAGCTGCTTGCGGGCGTGGGCATTTGAGGAGTATTCATCGGTCAAGCGCAAAGAGAGACAGTGTAGGCCTTTTGGAATAGCACTCGCGGCAAAATGCTTATTCATTAGCTCCGCAAATTTGGATGCCCTGACCTCAATATCCGATTTCTCCATCTGCATAAGAAACTTTGCATCAGTACAAGCAGAAAGCAGTTATGAGTTTACAATGTGCATTTCCAGAAGGACCTCTACATACAAATCGGATACCCTCAAAGTTACAGAACTTAAAAGGCTATTATAAGGATCTTAGAAACCTACCATTGCCCTTAATTTGGTAGCAAACGTCTTGGCATCGTATTGGCTGTTCTTCATTTCAGAAACAAGAGCACTAAATGACTTTGGCAACTTGAGGTCATCTGGGATTTTATCTAAGTTAACTTGGTTGAGAATCTTGTATAGATCTTTAACCAGCTTCTGAGAACAATAACAACAATATGAGTTCAGGTAACAGAATTAACAGTATTAACATTCACATCTCCTACTCCAGCTAATAATGAACTAACAGTCGAACCAGTTGAACAATGTGTACAATAATTTACCATTGAATCGTCTGCCCTACCAAGAAGCCTAGGACCCAATCGCCTTCCCAAACAATCTGAGCATAACAAAACATCGAATGAAATCATGTATTAGCTTCATCAGCTAAATAATCATATAGTATTTCTTTGCAAAGCAACACAAGGAAGAAACTCAAAATCACCACAGCATCATGCCTAAGAAAAGTTCTTAGTAAAATAGGCAAGATAACGATGGAAAACATGCGACGGCATCTGGTTATAATTTGAACATTCAAAAATTCACATAAGCCATACAGGTTTCGGGTTGCTCTCCATACAAGATTCAAAACAAATACACCATTTCTCAAACCTGGCATCTTGTTTAATAGATAAGTGTTTCATTTTATCTGCTTCATGTATTAGGGGCATCAACTTCCTCACATACATTGATCCCGTGCCTAATCTCTCAATGCAAAACAAACAAAAACTGGCAACTCCTATTCACATAATGCTTGTACTTACAAAAAGAAACTACACCAATCAATTCACCAAAAGAATGTTGTTTCAAGCCCAGCATTATTAAACATAATCAATTCAGATTTAGATTCATAAACGGAAACTAACAAAAGCCTCAGCAGCAGATCCATCAATTATATAATCAAGAAAATCAACAAACCCATAAAAGCCTAAGCTTGGAATTCAAATATCAATCCCATCGAAAGAGCTCAAACAAGTAATGCAAACGAAATGACAAGAGAGAAAAGGCAAGGTAGGAAATGATCTTACTGAGGGAGGAGCAGTTATTGACGCCTTCAAGGGTGACAACAGCAGTGAGAATGAAAACGAAAGGTAATAAAAAAGCTAAAATGAGTACAGTATGAAATAGAGTTCTATAAGAAACGTGACGAGCTGCTACTTTGATCTTCATCAAGTCCAAAATACCTCCATTATTGTTATTACTATGATTGTTTGTCGAGATTGTTATAGTTTTCATGCTAGGAGATAAATGAACCTGCATCCTCGTCTTCTTCTTCTTCTATTCAATGAAACTAAATCAACCCTAATCCTATTACTACTATTCTTATAACATTCCTCGGGAATACCTACAAGGATCACCATCAGATCCAGGAAGAAGATGATGATTAGAATGACAAGGAGGAGGAGGAGAAGAGGAAGAACAAATCGATTTTGTTCGATTAGATCTCTTTTTCTTCCAATTTAAATCTCTGGGTTTTCTCAGATACGTTATTTGGTATTACAAATGAACAATCTTCGTCGATTTCAGTGTTTGTAATGATGATTTCTTCTTCATTCTTCTTCTTCTTTCTCTCTTACAGAGAGCAAAAAACTCCATTAAAACCCAAAATATCAATCTTTTTTAGAGATTTCTTCTGGAAAATGCCCAAATGTGATTGGTAATTTTGATCAAAACTTGAATCTTTGTGATTAATTTTGATGAAATTGATGAGAAAGAGAGAGAGTGTGTGTGTTTAGTCAAAAGAATACCAGAGAAACCGTGTTGTTTTTGGTTTCTAAAGAGAGAGAAAATTAAGGAGGGAAATAAGAGACTAATTAGAGCCTCTGAGTGATTTAGTGATTAGTAATTAGGGCAAAAAATGAGGTAAACATGTGGGATTAAATTTACTATGAACCCTAACTATAAGGGAGAACCATTGGATCAAAAAATGACTAGAATTCTGTAGATGTGATTTTATTTGGGAAAAGTTTGTTAAATTTAGGGTTTTCTACTTTTCTCTCAAAGTCTCCAGTAATTTGATAAAGCGAAAATTTAGGTAATTTAGTTACAGGACTGGTTTATGTCAGAAGTTTAGTGTACTTTTGTCTTTTGTCGGTCATTTATATTGTTTGACATTAATGTACTATTCAAGGCTCTACGAGAATTGAATTTCATGCACATTTATTTAGAACAAGACCTGTAGAGAGTGTAATGACTTCTTGCCGTCTGTCAATAGAGTGCTTTGCTTCTCCGGAAAGTCGTACAATAACATTTTGCTTCAGAGAAAGTTAAACTTTTTATTTCTGGAAATCGCAATTAAATTTGATATCCAACTCATGTGCTATCCAAACATATTATAAAGCTAACACTCTTTTTTTTTTTTTTCTCTTTTCCTAGAAACTGAAAATGATTTACAAAAGCTAACTACTCAGGGAGGAAAGCTGAGTAGCATCATACGTGGAAAAAATATTACAACTAGGTAATAAAGGAATCTTGTTGCCTTCCGTAGAGGATGAAACATAAGAATGGCAGTCAATCACGCCTTATTGAAAGTACAGTTAAATTGTCTAAAGTAACAAAAAAGAAAGAAAAAAAACTCAAACATTTTCATCGATCAATGCACGGCTTGTTGTTATTCTTGGGAGGTTATACTTCAATCTCAGTTTCTTTACCAGCTGATTGTGTTCGATCTTGATGTTGCATACTCTCTTTTTTCAGTTGGTGATGCCATTTAATTGCAGTTAAAGCTCTTAGTGTGTTGTTTTCTTCTAGATAGTCTACTTCGCATTTGAAAACCCTTGTCTTTGAACGCCCGATTGGGGGATATGAATTACTTCCCCCAACCAAAGATGTCTGCTAAGGGATGTTTTTTGGGACGAAAATACTAAAACACCCTTTGATTAATTAAAAAATATTATAAAAAGACTGTTATACCCTTCCCACAAAATAAGAAACTTAAAATCAAAACCAAACACAAAATCAGTTATCCCCCATTTGTGTGCCGCCATACTCGTGTGTTAGGGTTAGGTTTTGAAAAAAAAAATTCTTCCATCTTCCTCTCCTCTTCTTCATCGTTCTTCATATACTCAACGATTAATCGTTGAATCAAAAATTTCTTCGTCGTTAAAACCAACCCATAAGAATGCCTCCACGAAAGAAATCAGATGCCCAATCGAAATCAAAATCGATTGCTCAACAAATCAAGAAAAGAGGATTGCTTTGATTGCTCAAGAGCAAGAGGAAGAAGAACAAGAGAACTCGGACAATCAACCTATCGTAAACATGGCTTCTGTGAGAAGGTAAGTGATTTAGAACTGTTTAATTAGTGTTTCAATCGATTTGTAGCTTAGGTTTAGGTCAAAATCGCAAACTAACTAAAACAGTTGAGTTTCAGTAGCTTCCGGCATTCAATTTAGTATGAATACCACACCGGAACAGTGTAACGACATTCGATTTAGGATGAAGACCACGCCGGCACTGTATTACGGCATTCGATTTAGGTTGAAGATCACACCGGAACTTAGTTACGGCATTCGATTTAGGATGAAGACCACACCAGAACCCTGTTACGGCGTTAAAATTAGGTTGAATACCATGCCGGTATTCAGTCACGGCATTAATTTGAATTTATTCGATTATGCCAGCAGTGAGCTTCTAATAAACAGAGGACCCTAGGATTTTCTTATGGGTACCGGCATAGGTTTTAGGTTGGATTCCATGCCAGTACCCCGTTACGGCATGTGTTTCAATTTTACGTATGTGCCGACAATGGTGTTTTGGTATCCAGGAACTTCCTAGAAATTACCGGCATCCACGATAATTATTTGACAATGCCGGTAATGGTTCCCGGCATGTAATGGTTTGAATTTACTATGTCGTGTTTTGGTCACAGCATGGTCGATACTTTGTTAAGGTATGCCGGTAGTTATGATTCTATGCCGTTATGTGGTGTATCTATGCCGGTATTAGAAATGAAAGTTTGTTGTCTTATATTTATTTTGTGCTTCTTTTGAAATAGGGCTAAAGCAAAGGAAGCTAGCAAACGAAAAACTAAAGATGCTGGCATTAAGAAAAGAAGGAAGGACGGTCTTGGTACTCCTCAATCTCTGCCTCCTAGAGGGAAAGAACAAGGTCGCAACAAGCGTTTGGGGGCATCTACAAGAGGTGAAGTTTGGGAGAGTGGTCATGATCGTAGTAAACTCGCAATCCGTGAACCTACCGGAGCAGTTGAGGAGGAAGATGAGCAAGATGAAGAGGAAAGTGAGGAGGAAGATAATGAGATTGATCCAAGTCAATTAGCAACCCAAAGCCAAGTAGTAGTGGAACAAGGTGGTCCAAGTCAACAACCGACACAAGGAAAGGGCACATGCAAAGTAAAAGTTAAGGATTCACACCTTCCTCATATTGATGACATGATACCTGACCTTGATCTTGGTAGAATTTGGGGTGCAGCTTCTTTTGATCTGGGGCATCTATTTGGCTACAAGGACTCTTGGGATCGTATTATCTATCAAACCTATGTAAGAATTTCTATCTCGTTCATATGTATTGTTTTGTATTTATATAAAATATATTAATCGTATTATGTCCTAATTGTAGGATCATAAGAAGGTTGTGCGTGTTTGCCGAAACCAAGCCGCGTCTAATTGGGATTTGTCTAAGGAATGTGAAGAGGTCCAAACATTTGTAAAGGATTCTGGTCTATATCCTTTGGTTGAAAATTATGTGAAGCCATATATTGTGACAGTCAATTGCTTCGTCGAAAGGTATCATGGTGAAACAGATACCATGCACTTCCCGTTCGGCGAGATGACCTTGATCCCTGATGATGCTCAGAACATTCTAGGCTTGAGTGTCACTAGCAAATCAATTGCAGAAGGAGATCATTATCCGGAGCTAGAATGGTCGAAGTTTCACGCTCTTACTAACAAGCTGTTTGGTCGGGACTACAAAACCTCTGTGGAAAGATTCTATGTATCTAAGACTAGAAGGACAAAGACCATCAAGTTGATGCTGCTTAAGAAGAAGTTTGAAAACACGGCGCAGAGAAAAGACGAGGACGGATGGGACCCCGCACAGATTCATTATACTGCCTCTGCGTACCTGTTATTCATCTTGAGCACTAGGGTATTCCCTGACACTAGTGGCAACAGGGTTAGTGCAAACTACCTTCAATACTTGGATCCGTTGGAAGAGGTCTTTAGTTATTCTTGGGGCACCGTGGTAATGGCACATTTAATGACGGGGATGAGAAGGGATCTAAGGCGGTTACAAACTAATTTGTCGGGAATTTCACTCTACTCCAGGTAATTTTGTTTTTAAACTTATGTTCTTATTTATATTGTTCACATGTACCCTTATCATGAACTTAGAAACAAAATTTACTGATTTTTATATGTATCATTTCACATTTGTATAGGTGTGGGCTTATGAACATTTCCCAACATTGTTCAAGGGAAACCCCTTCTTGAAGATTATACCCATTGATGACCCCGAGGAGCCTAGAGTTAAGAGATACCAGTTCAACATCCATCCGAAGCCCGGTAACAATCGTCGACTGACAGATATGAGATTGGCTCTGGACGCGATGACTACCAAATATGTTGTGTTCGACCCTTACAGGGAGGCTAGAGAAAACCGCCAATATTTGAGGTTTTCTAACGTTGCATTTTACAATGGGCCTTTGTTCCACCCAAAGGGATACGTTATGGCTGATCCTCGACGTGTGATGTGGAAACTTGGATATAAGCTATTACCCTGCTTCATGACAGCCTCTACTGAAAGGTATCGGCTTGACCTTTATGTGTCCATGACAAGTTCCACAAGGTTGAGGGTAGAGTATGATCCAATTCCAGAACCAACACATTGGAGGGATAGGGAACCACGTCGTTTGGTAGATGCTAGTAATTGGGATCTTGTGAACAACGGTGATGAAGCCGATCTCGCCTACATTGATAATTACTTGGAGTGGTCACATCCTTTTGTCGTGCGCCCGGACGACGTCGAAGCTCCACCCCAGAAAAATCCTCTTGTTCCAACTCCTACAGAGTCACAACCTACGATAACCCAACTTAATAAGACCGTTGAATTTCTAGTAAGTATTGTTAATTGCTTAGTCGTTTAGTTTACACATAATTTTATATCAGCACATATATACTAATTATGTGTTGTATGTATGAAACTAGCGGCGTCGGCTTGGCAAGTTGAGGAAGCTGTTTGGTTGCAAGTACGACGAAGGAGAGGTGTTATCCATTGAAGAAATGAAGGAAGTCGTGGAAACGCTTGATAAAATTGAAGACCCAAGTGCGAGAGCTTTGTTTGGGGAAACGAGGAAGGCTCCCGTTGGCAAGAAGCAAAAGACCAAGTGATGAACTTTATAGTTGTGTTTCGTTATTTGGATGGTGGTTGTTATGTTTTGAACAATTTCTAACTTGTTTTTGGTTGAACTCTTTAGTTGTTTGGTTTACTTTTGGTTTATGATACCTTGATGAAGAACATTTAAGCACGATTCAGTTGTTTGGTTTATGTTGAACATGTTTATATTTCTAGTAAAATGTTGTCTTTGTAAGTTTTCTTTACACGAGAAGCGTCGACATTCATATGTTTAAGTTCCACAACACCGGTATTGGTTCCGGCAATAAAAGAAATTTAAATTCTATGCCGCCATTTGTACCGGCACAGAACAATTTTCTCCAAAACCATGCCGGGCACAATGGATGAAAATGACCAAGTTTCTGTGTAGATTATGGATAGTGTCGGCATTGAAACGTTTAAGTTCTACAGCACCGGTATTGGTTCCGGCAATAAAACTTGATGTAATTTTATGCCGTCATTTGAACCGGCACGGAATATTTTCTCTAAAACTATGTCGGGCACAATGGAAGAAAATGACCAAGTTTCTGTGTACATTATGAGTATTTCCGGCATTAACAAATTTATTGAATCTATGCCGGAATTCCGATTATCTTACTCTTGCATAGTTTTGCAGAATTCCGACATTGGATTTGATAAATATACTATGCCGGTACTGTTTATAAATAGATTACGAATGCTCCATTTATTTCATTCCTAGATAATCTATTACATTAGATTTCAAACTTTAAATTAAAACATACGAAAACATGGTAATGGAGCACTTTTAGTTTAAGATGATCTACTATTTAGTAACCCATCCCTTTTCAACAATTGCGGAACCTTTGAGCCTTTCGCGAATATCTTTGAAGACATCGTCTGGAATCTCGGTGTCAAGGACCATCTTCATTGGTTCATCTTCTCTTTCAACATATTCCTTTCCCTTCATATAACACCCATTACACCCATCAATAGGCTTGCATTGGCCCTTGTGACTTTTTCTTGCTTCTGACAGTTCGACAACTTTGTCAAACCACTGGAACTCATCGCATTTTGGGTGATTCAAACACTTTAGAAACATTCTTCCATTTTCAGCATCATTAGTTTTTGCAATCCAAAACTGGCATGTCCCATCACATTTCCTACACTGGGAATAAATAAATGGACAGTCTATGGATAAATGAGTAGGAGACTTGCAAATTTGACAGCTGCAATGATGACTCTGTAAGAGAAAATTTAATTAGTGATACGTTCTAGTAAAGAAGATTTTAACTATCGATAGTAATGGTGACTCCGTAGCAGAAGATTAGTAATGGCGAGTGTACTTACTTTGCAGATAGAGCTTGATGGTAGTTTGTTTAAAGAGCTTGTTGATTAATCGGCCATCGCTTGTGAAACTTGAACCGTGATTGCTTGATCAATTTTCTCACTCTTGCGTTCTTGAGAGAAGGATTTTTGTTATTTCGTTGGTGCTTTAAGTATATTTTTACCATGGAATGGCGGTGTATTATATAGAATGAAACTCCAACGGTCATATTTTTTTCAAAAAAACGTCCACTTATTCCGGCATGGACGTGTGTACAAAACCTATGTCAGGATTTTTATCGGCATGGTATTTTATATAAATAAACAACGTCGGAATTATCTGCAGATTGGCCAATGTTGTTGTATGAAATTGTTAGTGTACCGACATAGATGGTTTATACAACATCAAAACCGATACTCTTTCCGGCGCTCAATATAGCTTGTCGACAGTGCCGGTATTGAGAATTTCAAAAATTAAGACCGTTGAAGTGGTTCTCTATATATACGGATCTCATATTATACCCCAAATGGCCCAAAACCGAGTGTTGTCTATATCTTAACAAACTTAGTAGCTAAGTTTTGAAACCCTAACCTACTCATACACATACAACAAATGGCATCGTTTGACTCCAAAGAAGATCTAGCAATCACCCAAGCATGGTACGACGCAACTCGTCCTTCAACTATAGATAACGGTCCGCGGGGGTCAATTTGGTTGAAGATTTTTGACCAATTTACTCACGATTATGGGAACCCGAAAGGAAGAACTGCTCAACAAATCGAGCAACGGCACGACATCATCCTAGATTCGATGGTTGAATATTTAAAAATCAAACACCGGATCGAGCATGGTAGTTGTAATAGCCTAACCCCTCAACAACTCGTAAGTGTTTTAATTGTTTATTCGAAACATTCCATTTTTTTTCTTCAATCTATTTTCTTAACAAGAAACCTCCTTGTGTTGTTTTTGAAGCACGAAGCCGTCAAAGCGCGATACTTGGTGGAAAAGGGGAAGTATTCACATTTGATGAAAACGTCCACCACATAGTAACCAAAGTTATGGAGTACCACCAGCTGGGTGAATCGGAGACGGATTCTTCGTAACAAGATCGATAGGTTTGTTAGTTTTTGGTTAGGTTTTGTGGGTAGACCTCTAAGTAAACCCTCACGAGACTATAACTCGTCCACTAGGGTCACCTAAGGGTTCAAAGGCTTGATGCACGTGCTAAGTGCATCCGTTTTTCCGTCGACAAGAAATAGATATGAAAAAAATTAAAATTCCAGCACAATATCTTTGAAATCTTTCTATGACTTTATGTTCCTGTATAAAAAAAACATAATACCGGCATAGATTTCTTATACTATTTCATGCCGTCTTTGTATTTCCGGCACTGCCGAAAATTTTCATTTTACGTCGGCATCAAAAAATTTGAATAATGAAGAGTCCCTGACAGTATAACGGTCATATTCTCTATTTCCGACATAGAAACAACCATGCCGGCTACACAATTTCCAAAAAAAAAAAAGTCGTTGGATCCTCATCTATTTATTATAATTGTGTGACCCATTGGACTTGTTACCTCAAACCAGAATTATTATTTTTTTATCTCCAACACATATCTCCAATGGCAAATCCATCACCAACTAACGATTTCATCATTGCCATGGAAAAAAAAAGGCTTAAGAAGAAAAAATTATCCACTTCGATAGGAAATCAATCATCATCCACCACCAACTCTATTTCCCTTATTGTAGGATCAGAATCTCGCAGCAATAATGCCTCAGCGAAATTATCAACAACACAACACAACAGTGTCGCAGAACAATTTCAGAAATGACATAATAAACGACGTCAGCTAAATCATGAGAAAAATGTGATGGTCCTGCGAAAATTAGAGAGTTTGCGAGATTAACATTTGTAAGGTTGTGAGAATGTCGCAAGCCATATCCGAAAATAAAGGACAGATTAGTTGTCATCCACTATGTAATTCCTTATAAATAGTCGTTCAGTTGTAAACGAAAAGGGAGAGATCTTTTCTGAGTGAGAAGCAAGTAAATAGGAGAGAGAAAATCTAGAGCAGTGGTTATTCTTGATTCCTTTACCTTTTCTTGTAAGATTGTTCAAAGATTCATCAATAAAATTAAGATTCTTAATCTAAAATGAGTTGAATGTTAATGAAATTTTGTGAGGGGTGTAGTGTAGGATTTCCTGCAACTACACTTATACAAGAAAAACTTAGAAGGAAGGAAGAAACCACCAAGTCAATTGCCGCAATGGAAGAAGAGATACTCAAAAGGAAAAGAGAAGAAGAAGTGGAAGCAATAGAATCTAAATGTCGCAAAGAAACTAAAGAGATATACGAACGTGTAAAACAAGCGAAGATAGAAGCGGATGTTGAGGAAGAAACCCAATGGATTAAAAATTACTACATAGTATCGGATCTCCCGGAAGATCACCGCCCTTCAAACCTTTTTTGGGTTCTTGTTGAGGATGGTCCTTATATGCCGAAGTTTTTGGACGGTAAGTGCAAGAAACGCCAAATGGATTACGGGGATGTGTTTGTAGCGAATCAAACAATTGCCCTCATAAAATTATGTCGCAAATACAACGAGTTTCTCGCAATATTCAGAGGGAATAGGTATCAAGCTCAGGACGCATATACCAAGTGGAGAAAAGAGCCTTTTAGGCATTTCGAAGCTGCTTTGTTTGTTGAATCTCGTTACAACAAATGATGTTTGTTGCAATTAGTTTAAGATCTTTCTATTAATGTATTTAATCATTTAACCTTTTAATGTGAAAGTTATTATTAATATTTTAAGTTTGTGTGTTATAGTTATATTCCAACTGACCAAATAACTTTCTCAAAATTCTCAGTTAACCATCATTCTTTCAAAAATATGAAGCACCACTACCGGCATGGATTGGTAACAATGAATCAACGCCAGCACTGTATAAATAAACTCAGTTGAATCCGTCAGACTGCCGGCGTAGACTATAGATATTAGACAACGCCGGAATAATAACGTTTTGTTAACTTTCAACCATCATTAAAAACTTTGGAGTAACTGCCGTACCAATTCTAACTCCTTGTTCTTCTCCATTGTAACTGTCGCACTAATTATCCCGAATTGTAACCGTTACAAACTACCTCATTCCATTTATGTGACGGTTACAGACTCATTAATCCCATTTAATTGACGGTTATAGAACGGAAACGGTTCCATCTTTCTATTTCTTTTTTTTACTTCTCGGTTATTCCCAAAAGAACTTCTAAAACCACTGAACTATATTATTTTGTTTCATCCTCTAAACCAAATTTGTTCAAATCTTCAAACCCAAAGAAGAATGGGTCCTCGAAAACGTCCTGAAAAACCTAAACCTAATCCTGGAGGGACTGTTGTTGATGGTGGTAATTCCAAATCAAAAGCATCTATTGAACAAGATGATGATGATGAGGAAATAACAGAGTTGATGAGGTAAGTTATGTCTATGTTTATTGAAGCATTCTTAGGGTTTATCCTATAATAGAAAACACAAATTGAAACTTGCATGTTTATTGTTGTACTAGGTAAAAAGAAAATTTGCAATTTGCAATTTAGTGAATTTGAAATTGAAATTTAGTGAATTGAAATTCCAATTTAGTTTCAGCGTACAATTAAATTTGAATACAATGTCGTTTTATATTGCATGCAAGTTATTAGAATGTCGTTATTAGAATACCGGCATAGAATCCCTCTAAATTTCAACGCCGGCACCACCGCCGGTAGTATCTTTATATTCACTAGCCATGCCGGTTTTGATTACCTTATTTTGTTAAATCTCTGTAGACAATTCCCATATTACCAGCATAGAATTTGATTTACAGACAACGCCGTTATTAAAATACCGGGATGGAATCCCTTTAGATTACAATGCCGGAACAATGCCGGCAGTATCGTTATGTTCACCGTCCATGCCGGTTTTGATTTCCTTATTTTGTTAAATCTCTGTAGAAATTTCCCATATTACCGGCATAGTATATTAGTACTTTTTCAACATCGGCACCACTACTGGCGTTGATTATATGTTTTCCATCAATGTCGGTTTTCTTTATACAACTCATTGTACATATTGTACGTAGGTCCAGAGCAGTACAAATGAAGAAAGGAAAGGGAAAAGCTGTTGATGAAGGAAAACCTAAGTCTTCTCGGCCTCGAAGTAGTCGAACTGATCCAAAACGTGGTAAGGTCGTCATACGGAAGAATGTCCCGGGGGTAGACACAAGCAGCGATGGTGAGTGGGAGGATTTTGTACCTCCTGATCCAGCCCGAGCAGGTGGCTCATCCTCACATGGCTTAGGACAACCTGAAGTTCAAGCCGGTGAGAAAAAGGAAAAGGAACCACCAAATCACCTCCCCAAAACATATGACATGATTCCAGAACGCAATGATGGCAAACAGTGGGGTCAACCGAGAGATCCGAAACTCTTATTTGACTACAAGGACTCTTGGGTTCGTTGGATCTATTCAACTTATTTAAGACGTTTGTATCTTGTTATTATATTCTTTATATATGATCAGGTGAATTTAAGTTAGTTTGGTGTGTTTTTATAGGACCACAAGAAAGCCTTTCGTGTTTGCCGCCATCAACAAATGGATACATGGCCTTTGGAATGGGAGTGTGATGTTGTTCAAGCGGCAGTCATAGTATCTGGGTTGTATCCCGCGGTATAAAACTATGTGGCCACTGATCAAGTGACGGCGAATTGCTTATTGAAGAGGTTTTATGCTTCAACTAATACCATGCATTTTCTTTTTGGCGAGATGACCATTATCCCTGAAGATGTCCAAAGAATACTAGGTCTAGGGATCCTTGGAAAAGCCGTTAAGGAAGGAGATCATAGTAAAACATAGAATGGACCAAGATCTCTCAACTGACTAAAAAGTTGTTTGGTTTGGACGAGGCAACGACTAAAGAAAATATGTACGTGTCAAAGAAGACCATGAAAAAGACTATCAAAGTCGTCAATCTCAGAGCTTTGTTTGGGAATACCATGGGCAAGGAATTGAATCCCGAACAAATTCAGCAAACTACCGCTGCTTATATGTTGTTCATCTTGGGCATCGCAATATTCCCTGACTCTAATAGTAACAGGGTTCATATGACGAACTTACAATACTTGGATCCCTTGGAGGAGGTTCATGAGTATTCATGGGGCACTGCTTTCTTGGCACATTTTTTGGCGGAGATGCGTAGATCTTCTAAGGCGACATCCTGTCAATTTAATGGGAATTTCACTGTATTACAGGTAACATGAACTAGCTATTTTGTTTTCCAACTAGTTATTTTCTTATACATTTCATTGGAACGATCTTTCATTGGCGTAGGTGTGGGCTTATGAACACTTCCCAACATTATTCAAGGAGTACAAATCATTGGAGTCAACTTCTGGTTGGGAACCGCAACATCCTGTAGCTCGAAATACCTTTTCGACAATAATCCGAAGCCCAATACAAGAACTCGGTTACTCGCCGTGAGAGAGGCTTTGGACTCTATCACTGTCGAATATGTTGTGTTTGACCCATATAGGAACGAAAGAGGAGTTCACTTTGCAAGGCATGACAATGTAGCATTTTACAACGGACCATTGTTTCATCCAAAAGGATTTGTTATGCACAACCCTCTCCGTGTGATGCGCCAACTTGGGTACAAACAGAAAAAAATTACGGGTAAATCTAATCAGAAATTCTCTCATGACTTTCCTGAATGTCTATCAGATGAACAGCATACACTGGTAGTTTACAAACCTACTCCTCTACTTGTACATTGGAATGAAAGGGAAGAACAACAACTAGTGCTTGATAGGGTTGGTTGGGAATTGGCGGAAAACGGTTATGAGTCGGAACGAAACTTCCTCAGAGGTCATTTGAGGTACTCGCATCCTTATATTGTACGCCCGGCCACCGATGAAGTGCCTCCACAAGCAGAACCTCCTTCCACAACTCCAGATGAACTTACTGTACCCGCACTTCAAAATACCCTCACGTTGTTGGTACGTAATTCTCATTCACTTCCTATTATTTGATTATATATCTATAAACTTATAAAAGTTTACATACTAATGGAAAAATATGACAACAGCGTTCGCGGTTAGGAAAATTAGGAAACTGGTTTAAGTGCAAGAACAAGAAAGGAGAGGTGCTGACCCAGGCAGAAATGAAGAATGTCGAGGAAAAGATAGATAAAATTGAAGATCCAAGTGCAAAGGCCTTGTGGAAGGAACAAAGTGGAAGGTTCAAAAGAAACCAAAGACCGAGTGATCTAAGATGTTTGATAATGTTTCTTTTATGGTATTATTAGTTATGTCTTTGAACAATCTAGTGTGAGTTTATGTTTATTTGTATGTCTTGCTAAACTTTGAAGATCTTTGTTTCATTTGTTTTCGGTTTGGAACATCTTAACTTTACATATGGTTTGTTAAACAATCTAGTCTTTGCTATGTTATTTTGTGTGTCTTGTTAAACTTTGGAGATGCTGATTTCATTTTTTTTTTGGCTTAAAACATATAATATTGGTTAATCTATACCAAACATTGCAATTTTTATGTTTTTTTTTCAGAACCGGCACGGTCGAAATTGTAACAACAATGCCGGTAAACAAATTTCTTTCCAGACCAAGGGAATTTAGAATTCCGGCATGGATATGCTTTTCTAGAAAATGTCGATACTCTTTCTTTTCCTAACACATAAGTGATTTGTGTATACTTCCGGCATTGTTAGGAAGTTATTTTCAACGCTGGCCCTTAAACTAATGTCTCTGTGTACTTATGGTGATATTCCGGCATAAAAGAAAAAAGACTTTGTAAGTCGGGATCAATTCCCGGCATTTTAAAGTTTGAATTAAATCATGACGGCACGTCCATAGCATATGGTTTAATGATTATAATTCAATCTTCCAAAAAAAACAAAAGGTTGCGTCGCAGTGAACCACACATTTCCAAATTACTCTTCATCACTCTCTAATTTATGAATATGAATTTCTCCCTTCTCTGGGTTAACTGATAGATTTAACGCATCCCACAATTGGTGGATCTCCTCACACAATTTCATCTATTCCTCCGAGTGATTGGGGACTATATCCTAGTTTTTAGTCAACGGACAAACCGGTGGCAATGGAAAATTTTCCTTGAGCTTCAGAATAATGAAATGATTCCCGTTCACGAACGCCAAGACAATTCTTCTCTTCTTAAGAGATCCTTCGCACTGTTGCCACTTTGGCGTATAAGTTGTTTGTTCGGTGGGGGAAAAATAATGAACAACACAGTTAAATGTATCCGCCACAAGATGCCCACAAACCGGCATTTTCATCCAATATTCAGTAGGAAGGAACTTCCTCTCGTGGTCTGGCCCTAACACCCAAGCATGCAAACTATCAAACCCTTCGTCATCATCTACCAATTGTTCATAACATCTCTTCTTTTTCATAAGTTGTTCGACCATCCTCTTTCTAGTGTATCGGCATGGTGTCATCCCTTTACTAACCGCCGTCTCAAAGATTCCTAATTGTTCGGTCACGAAATGATAGCCACAATTTCCATCTCCATCGACATCATCCGTATATACAATACTCGCGAATAACCTCGGGAAATTGTTGTACATAAAACTCTATTTTGGTATGGTAATGTCTATAAGTATTACCTGTTTTGGAATCCTTAAACATATTCATATTACCAACTTTTAGCTTAAGTATATCCAATCCATCCTCTGCAATCTCTACATTTCCAATGTCTTCAGTATGTGATGGGAGTCTGTACTTCCTTGGCCTACCCCTTCGCTTTTTAAAAGAGACTACATCACCATTGTGTTGTTGATGACTAGGCATTGGTCGCTTACCTTTGCCATCACTTATCATTGGTGTGGCTTCAGAATTTTCAGCTTGATGTACTTGACTTGATGTAGGTTCCTTATTCGGCCTTTCATTTTTTATATGCAAAGACGCCCCTTCAACTATGGGTGTGACTTCGGAATGCTCACCTTGTTCAATCATTGTTGGTACCTTCCTAGGCCTACCCCTTTTCTTTGTAACCTCCGCTACATCGACTCTAGGTGTGGCATCCGCTTCCTCGGCTTGTTGTTCTTGTTCAATCGATGCGGGTACCTTCGTCGGCCTACCCCTTTTCTTTGGAACCGGAACTTCATCGGCTTGTAGTGTTGATACGGAATCCATCATTTGTTCTTGACTTGATAGCGGTAACTTCTTCGGCCTGCCCCTTTTCTTTGGAACCGGAACTTCATCGACTTGTGGTGTGGATATGGAATTCCCCATTTTTTGTTGACTTGATAGCGGTTCCTTCGTCGGCCTAGCCCTTTTCTTTGGAACCTGCGCTTACGTGAACCTTGCTTCCGAAAGCTCACATCCGGTTGGGTCTCGTTTTTTACTTGCTTCGTCTTCACATTCGCATTGATTCATTGTTTTCAATTCTTTCCTTTGTTTTCTCTTTGTTGTTTTAGTTTGTGGTCTATCGGGCTGATCTCCCTTTGTTAGCTCTTCACTTTGTGTTATCCATGGGCATGTAATTAGCCTTAGTTGGCTCAACAATACTTGTCGGCTAGCCGAGTTTCCACGTGAGTAAGCTTCATAGAATTCCTTTGCTTCGTTTGTATCCCACGGTGATTGTCCGGGAGCTTCCGTAGGGGGAGGGTCAAAAGATAGTTGCTTCCAAAACAGATCAATAACCTCAATAGGTATCACTTTTTTATACTTCACAAGCATATGACGACACGGAAGCCCCAACGAAGACATGTCGGTACAAATACACACATCATCCGGTTTGCCGTAGTTTATCTCCTTTTCCATTTATTTAATCATATGTTTTATTGCCCAATGAGAGACGTTGAATTCTATTCCTTGGAGAAAATTACTATATCGAAAATGTGATGTCATCCTTTCCATTGAGATTTTCTCAAAAGCCTTCTTGATCCTATCGATATCAGTCTTAAAGTATTGCTTCATTGCCTCGGTGACCGTAACCACGTTTCCTTGTCCGGACTGGATGAGATCTTTAAATCTCCCATGAGCGGACTCCGCTGTACTAGTTGCTTCATTCCCGTAGTGTCTATACCGATTTGTCCATGCACGCACAAATTTTTCCTTGAACTTATCCAACAATTTATCCCGACAATATGAGACGGCACTTGGATACACTTCGTTATATTTGGCGATAAACATGTTCAATCTCTTTTCATATATATCCTCGGTAAGAGACCAATAAACTTTCTCCCAATCCTTTAGAAATTCCAACCACTTTTTATGATTTTCATCATGTTCTTTGTCCACTCGCTCTTTAATCTTTCCTCTTTCGTCTTCTTCTTCTTCAGGTGATAGTAGCAATCATTATCTTCTTAATATCCGCCTTAAGGGGTTCAAACAAAGCATTACAATTTTTTGTCACATTTTGACATATATGATACTACATAGGAAATTTTGTGCATTCGGAAATACGTCGGATATAGCATTCATTAGTGCGTCATCTTGATCGGTTATAATAACCTTCGGAAATTGATTTTCCGGGAACAATAATTTCAATTGTCGTAATGCCCAATGATAATTGTAATCCTTCTCATTTTACATTAAGCGCCAAGCCAATATGAATGATACCTTGTCCGATGTTTGTCCTACGATGTTGAACAACGACATGTTGTATTTGTTTGTCTTGTAGGTGCAATCCATTATAAGAACACCACAACATGTATGAGACAATTGTGAAAGCAAAGGATGTGCAATGAATATTTGAAGGGGTTTGTTGTCCAGTCCTCTTTTAATGATACGCATGTAGTTGTGATCCAAAACTATCTTCTCAAATTCTTGCATAACGGTCCTCCCTTCCCATTCCACCCTTCTAATGGTTGCTTGTGCGTTATAACTTGTACTTAGAGAAGAAACGTTCGTATCATCCTTTTCCTTGAAGCCTTTGAGAATCACTCTTGGTTTGATACATGCTTTGGTCATTATATTTACATCCTCGAATTCATGAGGTTTTAGCTTCGCAACTAGGGAGTGACCAAAAAATCTTTCAGATCCCGGTGGTTATGACGGCCAAACCACACCGTACAATCCCATTCCTTTTCTTTGTCTCTTAAATGGAATACAAGCTTAAAGGGGAAATTGTTAGAGCATAGCTCGACTGAACCCACCAAGCGTTGGTATGTCAAGTTTGGTTGTCATATTTTAGTGAACCAAAACTCATTTAAGAGTCGCTTGATTAAATGTACTAGAGTCAACTTCGTATAGGTTAGCTTGAAAGTATTAGGATTTGAGGTTAGTAATATTTGACTTGAACTGTTTCATTCCCTAGCGTATCTTTCAGGTCGTGCATATTGAAGAAAAAAAACTGCGAAGCATGAACACTCTAGATAGACATAGTATTAAGGAATACAATACGAGGTTTATTGCTTAACCATTAAACTTTGTAGATAAGACATCGACATAATCGTTTGAATGTTATTGTGATTATGTATGGGTATGAGGTGAGGATTTCATCCTAGGAAACAATGTGTTTACACGTGTTTTAAGGAAGTAAGTTCATGAACTTTGTTTGTGAATCGAAAAGGAAATCGCCAGGTGTTATTGGGATTGTTCTTTATTGCATATCTTATAAACGACCAATATGTGTGATTAGTATAACCGCTCATGACTTGTTTGCGTTCTTGGTAAAACTATTCACATGAGGCCTGACTTTTGTATTTATATGACTTTTATTAGTGAAACTGATCTTAAGTAATTACCTCACTGTATGATCGAGTTTGTGTAGTTTGTAAGACCTAACACTGGGTAAAGGGGAACCGATCCTAGTAAGAGGTGCAACACATCACAAAGGGGAATCGATCCTTATATGGGGTGCAACAAGGTTTATAGCAGAAAGGGGAACCGATCCTATGGACATGTGCAACACGTTTTTAGGTAAAGGGGAACCGATCCTATGGACATGTGCAACACATATGAGTTAGATACCATATATATGTGGGGAACCGATCCTAGTACCTAATCAACCAAATTTTGGAAATCTAGTGTGACTATGCACAATACTCACATGGAGGTAGAACCGAAACTTGTTTTGGTAGAACCGTTAAACCCATGATTTGTGATTGAGAGTTCTTAATCAATCGCATAGATCTTGAAAGTCAGATGAACCAATTCTAAACTTGTTTGGAAGCAGGTAAATCGGTTTCAAGTGTGTAAGTATGAAAGAGGACTTACAAAGTAAGGATGTCGACACACTTTGAACACGTGCATTTATGCGTATCTTTTATTGTTCAAAGATATTCCTTAACGGCTAAGAAGGAAGTAAATCCCATGATCTAAATTAAATAAGTTAAGAATCTTTTAATTAAGGTTTTTAATTATATTTGGAATATAAGAATTAGTAATGTGCATTTGCTAGTTAAAGATTTCCCAAGGAGATTTTCGATCAATATTTTTGGACAGAGCATTCTCAGGAATTATGAAAACCGAATATGGAACTTATTATTAAATATCTTGAGAATATTTTCAGTTTTGGAATTTCCTTGGTGTCCGAACTTCCTTGTCTATAAATACTTGAAGTTTGCATTTCTAGCAAACTAATCCTTCGTAACAGTAAACTTTCTCTGTTGTACTGTTACTGGTGAAGCCGCCTATTCGGAGAGGAGAGTAACCTAATTAGGCGAAATCTCTTACGGCCGCTCAATTTAAAGACTTCTTTGGGATTGAGAAGCTCTACGAGTACCGTTGGTGGGAAACTAGATAATTGCGGTTTATCTTTTGTTTTCGATTGATTTGATTGACTAACGGTGGTTGAACTTTGATTGCACCTAGTTTGTTTATGCTTGAGAATCTTCTCTTCTGATATAAGATTCACTCAAACTAGTTCGAAGACAAGGATCTTTAGACTGTTGTTAGTTCTAAAGACGATCTTGTGATAATCCATTGTTAACTGACTCCGTTCTGTGTGTGATTGATCAAAAGAGATTCAAGTAGTTGTGTGCAGGTGTTTATTGAAGATCTAAGAAGATTTGAAGACAAAGAAGAGATAGAATATTTCTGACTTGGTTACATAAATCTTTGGTGTGCACAATAATTTTTTTGGTAAAAAGAGGATCTCACTATAATCGGTTTATCCTTGTGGTAGATTGGATATAATAGTTGAGTAGATCGGCATCAATACGGTTCCTAGGGATTAAAGGTATTGATTGCAAAATCTTATGATTTCTTTGGGTAATTGAACGTAAGATAGATCTAAGAACCTGACGAAGGAGTTTATGTTAAGATAAACAGAAGAGCCTTTGTCCGACTCATATCACTTGGTTAAAGAGAGTTGATACCAAACATATTTGTTGTTCCTTTACTGTTTGGAATACGAACCAAATGAATTATTCCAAGTACGTGACCTATTCATAAGTTGGAGGCGTGGGAATACAGATGGAACTAGGTGAACTATAGGTTTAGTTTCTTGGTCTCAACTATACGAAGTTGGTTTATTTTGTATGGCGGCTTAATCCTGAGAGTATTCAATTATGGACAAGGTCCCGGGGTTTTTCTACAGTTTTGGTTTTCCTCGTTAACAAAATCTTCCTGTGTTATTTACTTTTATTTTCCCCATTATAATTGTTTTATTATAATTAATGTAAATTACACAAACTTTAATTCCTATTTACTTGATAAGCAATCCTATTGTGTTTGAT
Source organism: Papaver somniferum (assembly GCF_003573695.1). Classification (NCBI taxonomy): domain Eukaryota; kingdom Viridiplantae; phylum Streptophyta; class Magnoliopsida; order Ranunculales; family Papaveraceae; genus Papaver; species Papaver somniferum. The sequence continues at coordinate 65,991,325 of NC_039362.1, forward strand.
TAAGTCCGAACCTTTGTATCAAGTAAACATACTTCGTTGTTGTATTGTCTCGATCTCGTATCCATAGACAATCACACGAAGTGTGAACCAATTAGTTGTATTGTCTCAACTCAGTCCATAGACAATCACTTTCGGAGAAAGGACTTATAGGAAGGAAAAGTTTTAGCTTGAGGTATATTTGGGTACCCTCGCCTTTTCAATTGGTATCAGAGCGGGCAAACACGAAAAGATATAATAATTTGTGTTTGATGCGATCTGGGGCCAAGGCAAAGTTAAGCGGGAGCGAAAACTAAAGAAAGGCTCAGTTAACATATCACAAGACTTTGAAAGTTTTGATTTTAAGAATGCTTAAAAGGAGCTTCTTCATCAAGTTCTACACTAGTGGAAAACAACCGATTTATGATAGTCAGGTAGTGTCGTTATAACGAGTTAAACGGCACTTTCAGAGTGCTGCTGAAAGTGCCGTAGATTCAGTGTCTTTTTCTGGAACGACACTTTCTGAGTGCCCCTGAATTACGATGCTTTCTGAGCGCCGCTACGCACGACACCTGGCTATCGTCGTAGATTTGATTTTTTTTAATATAAAAAAAATTAGTCAGATCTGGCTAGCTGACTCCACTAATTCTTACTGGGCTGAAATAAATCTGATTAAAATTCAAATTGTACTAAAATGAAACTCAAATTAAACTGGAATTTAAATGACAATTCAAATTAAAATTCAAATGAAATTTAAATGACAATTCAAATGAAATTTAAATGACAATTCAAATTCAAATTCAAATCACAATTCAAATTCAAATGACAATTACTCAAGTTCTCAAATTCAAATTCTATATGGAACTTGATTCGTCTAATACCAAATGACATCTCATTACATTGAACTATACTCATAAATTTATTCCAAAATCATTACAAAAAACTTCTAATTATTAAGGTTTCTTAAGTGATACAAGTCCTGAGAAATTCAACAAGAATTTCAGTCATTAGGATCTTGGCACTAGCTTGCGTGAGAGCAGAACTGTAGGCGCACAACTCTTTCAACCATTTCTACATCCAGCAGGAGAAACGATCTTACCACCATCGGGAACAGAGTGCCAGCATCCATGAAGGTATCAAACTACATTCAGAAGAAGAGTAAGTCAGACATTATATGCTAGGTTTACATGACTTCAAACACAATATACACGGAGGTGGTCTAATATACCCATCATCAAGAAAACAACAGCAACAACATTTACATAGTGACTTCATTCCTAACATCAATATGGAGATGAACAAATAAACCATATATATATGCAGTGAAAACCATAGGCATGATGAGGTACACAGTAACAATAATACGGCAGCAACCATAAGCAATAATTCGCATGCATCAGATTAAAGGCTATAAAAGATTGAATAGTTGCGAAAACATAACCTAAGGAAAATGCATTTAACTGCTTGCAAGAGATGATGACCCTCAGGAGGACCTTTTGGTAGGCAAGAAATTAAGCTACGATTCTTTTTCAAGTCCAGTTTTATCATTCAGGCCTAAGTTCAGGTCAGGCATACCAGAGAGATCATTTCATGAGAATTTTACCAGTCCCGTCACAACGCAAAACACTGCCCGTAATGACAAATTTATTCAGGAATCAGAGAATAAGAACTAATAGCTGCTTAGACAATAAATAACAGCAGAGCAGAACATTCCATACCTTTTGAGGACATAAGAAGATTCACAGTTCCACAATATCCAGAAATACCTATAATACAGTTCTGAGTGTCAAAACTTGGGATTCAATTATTGGATTCATTCATAAAAATAATACATGACTCTGTTTGCAAACCGAAGGCACCTGTAACCTGTAGAGTCGCAAGCCATGGAACTCTTTTTTTCATGTTTGTCAAAGCTTCGCAGTTCGTTGCACGTTGATACCCCAAAAAGCTATCAATGTCATCAATAAAGATAACAACCAGTTGAAGCTTATGAGCTAAGGTGATATAGCAACAACTGGAAACAGCCATCATAAAAATGTGTTAGTCATGAGCTAATGTTACTATAACTAACTTGGATCACAGATATTCAAATCTGAAGATATTAGTATTCTAAAACACACAGTTACGCAGTGTCAGCATCAGTCTCTATCTACTAACCCCTAAAAAACAAGCTTAAATTTACACAGGCAATAACAATTGTACTAGGCATTAGATATACACAATCATCATATTGCAAATAAACTACTTAACCAATTAAAAGGCCTTAAAAGAACAATCAGATTAAAGATATACCCTTGCAAGACTCATGGGAGCATAAGGATTTTCGCGTATGTGCTCGCATACCATTGTGTATCGGTGTTGCTGAAAACAATATAAGATATTTAATTCTAATATTTTCAGGCTGACTTTCTAGACTAAGAAAGAGCACCAATGAAATGAGCGAACCTTGATGCAGTGGAGTTCGTGAAGGATGCATTGGTGTCTCGCTTCCCTTTCCATATCGAGGTGTTTCACTGGTAAAACGATGAAAAGTTTCCACTAAAAAGCTATATCAGAGAAACAAAAGAAATAAAAGATCAATACAGAGAATTTGACCAATGTTGATCCTCTTAACTTTTCCAGCATAAGCTAAAGACCCGTGAACTGTACCTGCACCAAAATCACAAACTAGTTATTAGATTCCTAACCAAACTATTCAATAAACCAGAAACAATGAAAGGAAATAGTAAAAACCTTTTCAGTCATATATTACATTCAGCTTTGACACCATAGTCCCTTCCCCATTTAGTGAACCACCATCCTATCAATTTACATCCAAGAAAATGTACAAGATTGCTTAATCAAACCGCTCAAACCTGGGCATGCAAAGAAAAATTATAATTATGCTTCAAACCAGAACTATATTTGCTCCAATAAGAATGAATTCAACAGCATCCCAGCCGGTCCCAACTCTTCTAATGCCAGGAAGTGAGTAATCCTTGTCAGCAAATTCTGATTTCATCACTTGAGCAATGCTCATGAGGTTCCCGAGTGCGATGGGATGAACTGCCTTGCACTAATAGCCTCCAGCGGTGAAGTACCTGATACATTTAACGAGAAAATAATAAATAAAAAGACGTAGGAGTCAAAAAACTTTTGGATTATAAACTCTTGGGTACTGACATAAGATAAAGATATCACTAACTCTTCAACACAAGGCTCTGGACGTAAACTAGTCATACTTGAAGACTCATTATGGAATTGATATTACGGTTCACGTTGTATGACAAATGGCGCCCACAACATAATGTTTGTAACTTCTCAGTATTACAAAAACACAGGGGAACAAAACTGCAAAGCAGACATAAGGAATGAAAAACTAACGTTTCAGCGTGGAATCATAGAGATGAGCATCGAATTGTGAGCCTTCTGGAGCGAGTCCTGCCATGATAGAAAATTAGAACTCAAAGTAGTGCTAGACATGATATAATCACACAAAGCAATGAATGTAGAGTAAATACTTACATCCCACTTCTCATGTAATTATCATTCACATCAGTCTTTCACATAACGGATCCTCACCGACCTCAACCATACTTTCCTGTGAACACAAGGAAAACAATAAATTAGTAACAAATGACTATCTGTGCTTTCTTTTAAGTTGACATTCGAAACAAAAAATTACATCTGCCTTGTCGGAACCAGACATGAGACTCCAATAAGACTAGCTATTTCAAATCCTGCAATATACTGTAGAAATACTTTACAAAGTCTGATCAAACACTAATTAAGGATCAAAAACCTTTTATCGAACATCAAATTTCCCTTTTATATACCAGAGATCTTATTAAACATCAAAATACCCTTCTAATTAATGATTATACAAATTACCTCAACAGCAGTAGCAACACAAAAGTGTTGTTTGTCTAATCATTTTTCGATTCTCGACGTTACAGCCCGAGCTTTCTGAACTCCACCATTGGTAGAAGACTTTCTGATTCCATCATTTGTAAAAGAATTTACATGAGTTTCTGTGAACAAAAAATTCCAAACTCAGCAATTGTTGAATGAGAAGTTAATTAAGTAGTTGTGATCCTTATCTGCCAAGCATTTACATGTGAACAACCAAAGCAAAATGCAATGGACACACTGCAGAACGTTCAATAAAGCACATCAGCTTCAATATGTAACCCAACCGCAATTACCTCCAGTAAATCAATGGTTCACCACCAACAAGAGAAAGTCCAGCAGTCAGTATCACCAAAGCTACCATGAGAAACACTTAAAGCCACCCATAACACCAACAACTACAGAACCACCAGCTTCACCATCAAACTACCACCACCAACAATTACAAGAAAAATACCATCAACCACCAACATCTGAAGCCAATCTCTACAACAAAATTTCCATCCACCATGACAAACCCATAAAGCTCTACCAATTTCTACCTGCATCACCGCCAAATCCAAAACTAGTTATCCATAAAAGGCAAAAAAAGTAAGGAAATCTATATAAAGATAATACACAATAGACAAGAAAAAATCTGTAAACAAAATCCTATCGAGCAAAATAAAATTTGTTCATAAAAAAAAGTGAAAGAAAACCCAAATTAGAGAAACAAAAGGTGAAACTAACCATCTGACCAAGAAAAACAAATAGAAAGAGTACCAAAGAGGGAGATTAAGGATAAATAAATCACAAGAAACAACGAGAAAATCGATCACGAAAACTAAGGTCACTGCATTCAAAAAAAAAAATTAAGGCAAAAGAAAATCGTAAATCTGTCTCCAAAAATTAAATTAGGGTTTTTTTAGCAAAATTTCATTCGAGTTTACCTGATTCTTGTCCTCAACTTTCTAGGGTTTCTACTTGAATCTACTGGGTTCGCGAAATCAGGTCATTCAAAGATGGTTTTGATTTCTGAAAAATGGGTTTGCAGATGTGAGATAAGGTTATTGATTTATTACAGGTTTTAGGGTTTATTTTTGATAGGTTCAGGGGATTTTCCTGAGTTCCAGTAAGGAGAGAAAAGATGACGGAGAAGGAGAAAGAGAGGCGGAGAAAGAAAGAAAGAGATAATGTTTTTCTCTCTCTGCTTTGGGATAGAGATAGTTAAGGGGAGGCATCTGATCCAAGTGATCATATTTTTAGATTAAATCCCGACCATACAAGGTGGAGTATCTCACCAATGAAACGAAATTATTCGCATGTCTTTGTCCAAGTCAACAGAACTTTTTACACAACGACAACTTGACTTTAATCAGCGAAGCAGAGGAAGTATCGTTGTCTAAGTCAACAAAACTACCAACACAACGACGTTTACACTTTGGTCAACGACATTTTCGGTATGAAGTTATTCCGCAAAATTGATTACGGGGATGTGTTTGTAGCGAATCGAACGATTGCCCTCATAAAATTATGTCCCAAATACAACGAGTTTCTCGCAAGATTTAGAGGGAATAGGTATCAAGTTCAGGATGCATATACCAAGTGGAGAAAAGAGCCTTTTAGACATTTTGAAGCTGCTTTGTTTGTTGAATCTCGTTACAACAAATGATGTTTGTTGTAATTAGTTTAAGAGCTTTCTATTTATGTATTTAATCATTTAACCTTTTAATGTGAAAGTTATTATTATTATTTATAGTTTGTGCTTTATAGTTATATTCCAACTGACCAAATAACTTTCTCAAAATTCTCAGTTAACCATCATTCTTTCGAAAATATGAAGCACCACTACCGACATGGATTGGTAACAATGAATCAACGCCGACACTGTATAAATAAACTCAGTTGAATCCGTCAGACTGCCGCCGTAGACTATAGATATTAGACAACGCCGAAATAATAACGTTTTATTAACTTTCAACCTTCATTAAAAACTTTGGAGTAACTGCCGTACCAATTCCAACTCCTTATTCTTCTCTATTGTAACTGTCGCACCAATTATCCCGAATTGTAACCGTTACAAACTACCTCATTCCATTTATGTGACGGTTACAGACTAATTAATCCCATTTAATTGATGGTTATAGAACGGAAACGGTTCCATCTTTCTATTTCATTGTTTTACTTCTCGGCTATTCCCAAAAGAACTTCTAAAACCACTGAACTATATTATTTTGTTTCATCCTCTAAACCAAATTCGTTCAACTCTTCAAACCCAAAGAAGAATGGGTCCTCGAAAACGTCCTGATAAACCTAATCCTGGAGGGACTGTTGTTGATGGTGGTAATTCCAAATCAAAAGCATCTATTGAACAAGATGATGATGATGAGGAAATAACAGAGTTGATGAGGTAAGTTATGTCTATGTTTATTGAAGCATTCTTAGGGTTTATCCTATAATAGAAAACACAAATTGAAACTTGCATGTTTATTGTTGTACTAGGTAAAAGGAAAATTTGAATTTGCAATTTAGTGAATTTGAAATTTAGTGAACTGAAATTCCAATTTATTTTCAGCGTATAATTAAATTTGAATACAATGCCATTTTATATTGCATGCAAGTTATTAGAATGTCGCTGTTAGAATACCGGCATAGAATCCCTCTAAATTTCAGCGCCGGCACCGCTGCCGGTAGTATCGTTATGTTCACTAGCCATGCCGGTTTTGATTACCTTATTTTGTTAGATCTCTGTAGACAATTCCCATATTACGAGCATAGAATTTGGTTTACAGACAATGCCGTTATTAAAATACCGGCATGGAATCCCTTTATATTATAATGCCGGAACAATGCCGGCAGTATCGTTATGTTCACTGTCCATCCCGGTTTTGATTTCCTTATTTTGTTAAATCTCTGTAGAAATTTTCTATATTACCGGCATAGTATATTAGTACTTTTTCAACATCGGCACCACTACTGGCGTTGATTATATGTTTTCCATCAATGCCGGTTTTCTGTATACAACTCAGTGTACATATTGTACGTAGGTCCAGAGCATCACAAATGAAGAAAGGAAAGGGAAAAGTTGTTGATGAAGGAAAACCTAAGTCTTCTCGGCCTCGACGTAGTCGAACTGATCCAGAACGTGGTAAGGTCGTCATTCGGGAGAATGTCCCGGGGGGAGACACAAGCAGCGATGGTGAGTGGGAGGATTTTGTACCTCCTGATCCAACCCGGGAAGGTGGCTCATCCTCACATGGCTTAGGACAACCTGAAGTTCAAGCCGGTGAGAAAAAGGAAAAGGAACCACCAAATCACCTTCCAAAAACATATGACATGATTCCAGAACGCAATGATGGCAAACAGTGGGGTCAACCGAGAGATCCGAAACTCTTATTTGACTACAAGGACTTTTGGGCTCGTTGGATCTATTCAACTTATTTAAGACGTTTGCATCTTGTTATTATATTCTTTATATATGATCAGGTGAATTTAAGTTAGTTTGGTGTGTTTTTATAGGACCACAAGAAAGCCTTCCATGTTTGCCGCCATCAACAAATGGATACATGTCCTTTGGAATGGGAGTGTGATGTTGTTCAAGCGGCATTCATAGCATCTGGGTTGTATCCCGCGGTACAAAACTATGTGGCCGTTGATCAAGTGACGGTGAATTGCTTCTTGGAGAGGTTTTTTGCTTCAACTAATACCATGCACTTTCTTTTTGACGAGATGACCATTATCCCTGAAGATGTCCAAAGAATACTAGGTCTAGGGATCCTTGGAAAAGTCGTTAAGGAAGGAGATCACAGTAAAAACATAGAATGGACCAAAATCTCTCAGCTGACTAAAAAGTTGTTTGGTTGGGACGAGGCAACGACTAAAGAAAATGTGTACGTGTCAAAGAAGACCATGAAAAAGATTATCAAAGTCGTCAAGCTCAGAGCTTTGTTTGGGAATACCACGGGCAAGGAATTGAATCCCGAAAAAATTCAGCAAACTATCGCTGCTTATCTGTTGTTTATCTTGGGAATCGCAATATTCCTGACTCTAATAGTAACAGGGTTCATATGAAGAACTTACAATACTTGGATCCCTTGGAGGAGGTTCATGAGTATTAATGGGGCACTGCTTTCTTGGCACATTTTTTGGCGGAGATGCGTAGATCTTCTAAGGCGACAACCTGTCAATTTAATGGGAATTTCACTGTATTACAGGTAACATGAACTAGTTATTTTGTTTTCCAACTAGTTATTTTCTTATACATTTCATTGGAACGATCTTTTATTGGCGTAGGTGTGGGTTTATGAACAATTCCCAATATTGTTCGAGGAGTACAAATCTTTGGAGTCAACTTCTGGTTGGGAACCACAACATCCTGTAGCTCGGAAATACCTTTTCGACAATAATCCGAAGCCCAATAGCAGAACTCGGTTACTCGCCGTGAGAGAGGCTTTGGACTCTATCACTGTCAAAGATGTTGTGTTTGACCCATATATGAACGAAAGAGGAGTTCACATTGTAAGGCATGACAATGTAGCATTTTACAACAGACCATTGTTTCATCCAAAAGGATTTGTTATGCACAACCCTCTCCGTGTGATGCACCAACTTGGGTACAAAGAGAAAAAATTACGGGTAAATCTAATCAGAAATTCTCTCATGACTTTCCTGAATGTCTATCAGATGAACAGCATACGCTGGTAGTTTACAAACCTACTCCTCTACTTGTACATTGGAATGAAAGGGAAGAACAACAACTAGTGCTTGATAGGGTTTGTTGGGAATTGGCGGAAAACGGTTATGAGTCGGAACGAAACTTCCTCAGAGGTCATTTGAGGTACTCGCATCCTTATATTGTACGCCCGAACACCGATGAAGTGCCTCCACAAGCAAAACCTCCTTCCACAACTCCAGATGAACTTACTGTACCCGCACTTCAAAAGACCCTCACGTTGTTGGTACGTAATTCTTATTCACTTCCTATTATTTGATTCTATATCTATAAACTTATAAAAGTTTACATACTAATGAAAAAATATGACAACAGCGTTCGCGGCTAGGAAAATTGGAAAACTGGTTTAAGTGCAAGAACAAGAAATGAGAGGCGCTGACCCAGGAAGAAATGAAGAATGTCGAGGAAAAGATAGACAAAATTGAAGTTCCAAGTGCAAAGGCCTTGTGGAAGGAAACAAAGAAGAGGGTTCAAAAGAAACCAAGGACCGAGTGATCTAAGATGTTTGATAATGTTTCTTTTATGGTATTATTAGTTATGTCTTTGAACAATCTAGTGTGAGTTTATGTTTGTTTGTGTGTCTTGCTAAACTTTGAAGATCTTTGTTTCATTTTTTTTCAGTTTGGAACATCTTAACTTTACATATGGTTTGTTGAACAATCTAGTCTTTGCTTATGTTATTTTGTGTGTCTTGCTAAACTTTGGAGATGTTGGTTTCATTTGTTTTTGGCTTAAAATATATAATATTGGTTAATCTATGTCAAACATTGCAATTTTTATGTTTTTTTCAGAACCGGCACGGTCGAAATTGTAACAACAATGCCGGTAAACTAATTTATTTCCAAACCAAGGGAATTTAGAATTCCGGCATGGATATGCTTTTCTACACAATGCCGATACTCTTTCTTTTCCTAACGCATAAGTGATTTATGTATAATTCCTGCATTGTTAGGAAGTTATTTTCAACGCTGGCCCTTAAACTAATGTCTCTTTGTACTTATGGTGATATTTCGACATAAAAGAAAAAAGACTTTTAAGCCGGGATCAATTCCTGGCATTGTAAAGTTTGAATTAAATCATGACGGCACGTCCATATCATATGGTTTAATGATTACTATTTAAACTTCCAAAAAAACAAAAGGTTACGTCGCAGTGAACCACACATTTCCAAATTACTCTTTATCACTTTCTAATTTATGAATAGGAATTTCTCCCTTCTCTAGGTTAACTGATAGCTTCAACGCATCCCACAATTGGTGGTTCTCCTCATACAATTTCATTTATTCCTCCGAGTGATTGGGGACTATATCCTTATTTTTAGTCAACTGACAAACCGATGGCAATGGAAGATTTTCCTTGAGCTTCAGAATAATGAAATGATTCTCGTTCACGAACGCAAAGACAACACTTCTCTTCTTAAGAGATCTTTCGCACTGTTTCCACTTTGGCGTATAAGTTGTTTGCTCGGTGGGGGAAAAATAATGAACAACACAGTTAAATGTATCCGCCACAAGATGCCCACAAACCGGAATTTTCATCCAATATTCAGTAGGAATGAACTTCCTCTCGTGGTCTGGCCCTAACACCCGAGCATGCAAACTATCAAACCCTTCGTCATCATCTACCAATTGTTCATAACATCTCTTCTTTTTCATAAGTTGTTCGACCATCCTATTTCTAGCGTATCGGCATGGTGTCATCCCTTTACTAACCGTCGTCTCAAAGATTCCTAATTTTTCGGTCACGACATGATAGCCACAATTTCCATCTCCGTCGACATCATCCGTATATACAATACTCGCGAATAACCTCGGGAAGTTGTTGTACATAAGACTCTATTTTGGTATGGTAATGTCTATAAGTCTTACCTGTTTTGGAGTCCTTAAACATCTTGATATGACCAACTTTTAGCTTAAGTATATCCAATCCATCCTCTGCAATCTCTACATTTCCAATGTCTTCAGTATGTGATGGGAGTCTGTACTTCCTTGGCCTACCCCTTCGCTTTTTAAAAGAGACTACATCACCATCGCGTTGTTGATGACTAGGCAATGGTCGCTTACCTTTGCCATCACTAATCTTTGGCGTGGCTTCAGAATTTTCAGCTTGATGTACTTGACTTGATGTAGGTTCCTTATTCGTCCTTTCATTTTTTATATGCAAAGCCGCCCCTTGAACTATGGGTGTGACCTCGGAATGCTCACCTTGTTCAATTATTGTTGGTACCTTCCTAGGCCTACCCCTTTTCTTTGTAACCTCCGCTACATCGACTCCAGGTATGGCATCCGCTTCCTCGGCTTGTCGTTCTTGTTCAATAGATGCGGGTACCTTCGTCGGCCTACCCCTTTTCTTTGGAACCGGCACTTCATCGGCTTGTGGTGTTGATACGGAATCCGTCATTTGTTCTTGACTTGATAGCGGTAACTTCACTTTGTGATATCCATGGGAGAGCAATTAGCCTTAGTTGGCTCAACAATACTTGTCGGTTAGCCGAGTTTCCACGTGAGTAAGCTTCATAGAATTCCTTTGCTTCGTTTGTATCCCATGGTGATTGTCCGGGAGCTTCCGTAAGGGGAGGGTCAAAAGATAGTTGCTTCCAAAACAGATCAATAACCTCAATAGGTATCACTTCTTCATACTTCACAAGCATATGCCGACACAGAAGCCCCAACGAAGACATGTCAGGACAAATACACACATCACCCGGTTTGCCGTAGTTTATCTCCTTTTCCATTTATTTAATCATATGTTTTATTGCCGTACTAGTTGCTTCATTCCTGTAGTGTCTATACCGATTTTTCCATGCACGCACAAATTTTTCCTTGAACTTATCCAACAATTTATCCCGACAATATGATACGGCACTTGGATACACTTCGTTATATTTGGCGATAAAAATGTTCAATCTCTTTTCATATATATCCTCGGTAAGATACCAATAAACTTTCTCCCAATCCTTTAGAAATTTCAACCACTTTTTATGATTTTCATCATGTTCTTTGTCCACTCGCTCTTTAATCTTTCCTCTTTCGTCTTCTTCTTCTTCAGGTGATAGTTTCTTCTTGCGAACATCTTCCTCTAGTTGAGCAATCATTCTCTTCTTAATATCCTCCTTAAAGGGTTCAAACAAAGCATTACAATTTTTTGTCACATTTTGACCTATATGATACGTACATAGGAAATTTTGTGCACCCGGAAATACGTCGGATATAACATTCATTAGTGCGTCATCTTGATCGGTTATGATGACCCTCGGAAATTGATTTTCCGGGAACAATAATTTCAATTGTCGTAATGCCCAATGATAATTGTAATCCTTCTAATTTTCCATTAAACACCAAACCAATATGAATGATACCTTGTCCGATGTTTGTCCTACGATGTTGAACAACGACATGTTGTATTTGTTTGTCTTGTAAGTGCAATACATTATAAGAACACCACAACATGTATGAGCCAATTGTGAAAGCAAAGGATGCGCAATGAGTATTTGAAGGGGTTTGTTGTCCGGTCCTCTTTTAATGATACGCGTGTAGTTGTGATCCCAAACTATCTTCTCAAATTCTTGCATAACGGTCCTCCCCTCCCATTTCACCCTTCTAATGGTTTCTTGTGCGCTATAACTTGTACTTAGAGAAGAAATGTTCGTATCATACTTTTCCTTGAAGCCTTTGAGAATCACTCTTGGTTTGATACATGCTTTGGTCATTATCTTTACATCCTCGAATACATGAGGTTTTAGCTTCGCAACTAGGGAGTGACCAACAAAAATTTTCGGATCCCGGTGGTTATGACGGCCAAACCATACCGTACAATCCCATTCATTTTCTTTGTCTCTTAAATGGAATACAAGCTTAAAGGGGAAATTGTTAGAGCATAGCTCGGCTGAACCCACCAAGCGTTGGTATGTCAAGTTTGGTTGTCATATTTTAGTGAACCAAAACTCATTTAAGAGTCGCTTGATTAAATGTACTAGAGTCAACTTCGTATAGGTTAGCTTGAAAGTATTAGGATTTGAGATATTACAAGTATTGCGAAGACTTGAAGAAGTGAAGAAGTAAGGAGATACAACCACAACATCATCCTTCCACTTGAGGTTAGTGATATTTGACTTGAACTGTTTCATTCCCTAACGTATCTTTCAAGTCGTGCATATTGAAGAAGAAAAACTGTGAAGCATGAACACTCTAGATAGACATAGTATTAAGGAATACAATACGAGGTTTATTGCTTAACCATTAAACTTTGTAGATAAGACATCGACATAATAGTTTGAATGATATTGTGATTATGTATGGGTATGAGGTGAGGATTTCATCCTAGGAAACAATGTGTTTTAAGGAAGTAAGTTCATGAACTTTGTTTGTGAATCGAAAAGGAAATCGCCATGCGTTATTGGGATTGTTCTTCATTGTATATCTTATAAACGACCAATATGTGTGATTAGTATAACCGCTCATGACTTGTTTGCGTTCTTGGTAAAACTATTCACATGAGGCATGACTTTTGTAATTATATGACTTTTATTAGTGAAACTGATCTTAAATAATCACCTGATGGTATGATCGAGTTTGTGTAGTTTGTAAGACCTAACACTGGGTAAAGGGAACCGATCCTAGTAAGAGGTGCAACACATAATAAAGAGGAATCGATCCTTGTATGGGGTGCAACAAGGTTTATAGCAGAAAGGGGAACCGATCCTATGGACATGTGCAACACGTTTTTAGGCAAAGGGGAACCGATCCTATGGATATGTGCAACACATATGAGTTAGATACCATATATATGCGAGGAACTGATCCTAGTACCTAGTCAACCGAATTTTGGAAAGCTAGTGTGACTATGCACAATACTCACATGGAGGTAGAACCGAAACTTGTTTTGGTAGAACCGTTAAACCCATGATTTGTGATTGAGAGTTCTTAATCAATCGCATAGATCTTGAATGTCAGATGAACCAATTCTAAACTTGTTTGGAAGCAGGTAAATCGGTTTCAAGTGCGTAAGTATGAAAGAGGACTTACAAAGTAAGGATGTCGACACACTTTGAACACGTGCATTTATGCGTATCTTTTATTGTTCAAAGATATTCCTTAACGGCTAAGAAGGAAGTAAATCCCAGGATAGAAATTAAATAAGTTAAGAATCTTTTAATTAAGTATTTTAATTATATATGGAAAATAAGAATTAGTAATGTGCATTTTCTAGTTAAATATTTCCCAAGGAGATTTTCGATCAATATTTCTGGACAGAGCATTCTCAGGAATTATGAAAACCGAATATGGAAATTACTATTAAATATCTTGAGAATATTTTCGGTTTTGGAAATTCCTTGGTGTCTGAATTTCCTTGTCTATAAATACTTGAAGTTTGCATTTCTAGCAAACTAATCCTTCGTAAGAGTAAACTTCCTCTGCTGTACTGTTACTGGTGAAGCCGCCTATTCGGAAAGGAGAGTAACCTAATTAGGCGAAGTCTCTTACGACCGCTCAATTTAAAGACTTCTTTGGGATTGAGAAGTTCTACGAGTACCGTTGGTGGGAAACTAGATAATTGCGGTTTATCTTTTGTTTTCGATTGATTTGATTGACTAACGGTGGTTGAACTTTGATTGCACCTAGTTTGTTTATGCTTGAGAATCTTCTCTTCTGATATAAGATGCACTCAAACTAGTTCGAAGTTTCGACAGGAATCTTTAGACTGTTGTTAGTTCTAAAGACGATCTTGTGATAATCCATTGTTAACAGACTCCATTCTGTGTGTGATTGATCACAAGAGATTCAAGTAGTTGTGTGCAGGTGTTTATTGAATATCTAAGAAGATTTGAAGACAAAGAAGAGATAAAAAGATTTCTGACTTGGTTACATAAATCTTTGGTGTGCACAATACTTTTTTTGGTAAAAGAGGATCTCACTATAATCGGTTTATCCTTGTGGTAGATTGGATAGAATAGTTGAGTAGATTGGCATCAATACGATTCCTTGGGATTAAAGGTATTGATTTCAAAATCTTATGATTTCTATGGGTAATTGAACATAAGATAGATCTAAGAACCTAGGAGTTTATGTTAAGATAAACAGAAGAGCCTTTGTCCGACTCATATCACTTGGTTGAAGAGAGTTGATACCAAACAGATTTGTTGTTCCTTTACTGTTTGGAATACGAAGCAAAGGAATTATTCCAAGTACGTGACTTATTCATAAGTTGGAGGCGTGGGAATACAGACGGAACTAGGTAAACTATAGGTTTAGTTTATTGGTCTCAACTATACGAAGTTGGTTTATTTTGTATAACGGCTTAATCCTGAGAGTGTTCAATTCTGGACAAGGTCCCAGGGTTTTTCTACAGTTGCGGTTTTCCTCGTTAACAAAATCTTGTTGTGTCATTTACTTTTATTTTCCGCATTATAATTGTTTTATTATAATTAATGTAAATTACACAAACGTTAATTTCTATTTACTTGATAAGCAATCCTATTATGTTTGGTGAAGTCCGAAACTTTGTATCAAGTAAACATACTTCGTTGTTGTATTGTCTCGATCTCGTATCCATAGACAATCACACGAAGTGTGAACCAATTAGTTGTATTGTCTCAACTCAGTCCATATACAATTATTTTCGGAGAAAGGACTTATAGGAAGGAAAAGTTTTAGCTTGAGGTATATTTGGGTACCCTCGCCTTTTCAATTGGTATCAGCTCGGGAAAACACGAAAAGATATAATAATTTGTGTTTGATGCGATCCATCCTATAAGATATGGGCCAAGGCAAAGTTAAGCGGGAGCGAAAACTAAAGAAAGGCTCAGTTAACGTATCACAATACTTTGAAAGTTTTGATTTTAAGAAATGCTTAAAAGGAGCTTCTTCATCAAGTTCTACTTGTTCTTCTGAGAATAAGTCAGAATGTTCTCTAGACGAGACTAAGTTAAGCCCTGTATTCGAAATTAATGATTCAGACTTTGAAAAATGTCTTTTTGATAACAAGATATCTTTGGGTTCTATACTGGAGATTTTTTGATGAAAGATCAAGTGTAAAAACATCAGAACTAAAGGAATTGAGCAAACAATTTCTTATTTGTTCTAATGATCTTCTTTCAACACTTGAAAGAGAACGAGATTTAACTTTAAAGTTTGAAAATCTCAATGAAGAGTGTAACTTGCTGAAAGAAGAATACTCACAACAATTGCTAATTTACAAAAAGGTAATTGAGAAAAATCGGGATGATTTTAAAGCAATTAATATTGAATGTGAAAGGATGTTTCAAAATCACAAGAAGTTTAGGGAAGATACTTCTCAACAAATACAGGGTCTTGAAGAAAAACTTGTTGAATCTGATGCAAGGATTAACTCTCAACAAAAGAGTTTCAAAGAGAAGGAAGGGGAATATGTCTCACGAGAAAAACGCCTTGAGGCTGATCTAGATAATTCTCTTGATAAAATCAAGATGTTGGAAGAATAAAATTTGGACCTTAAAAAGTGCAATGTTAGCTCAAAAAATTTAACCTCAATGTTAGAATCAAGTAGAAATCATTGTGATACACGAGGATTGGGATATAAGGGAATAGATGCTTCAAATATTAGCAAAGAGGTAAAATTTGTTAAAGATAAAAATTCTTCTAAATCAAAGGCTTCCGCTGATGGCAAAGATGCTCATATTTATTGTAAAGAAGAAACGTTTGTCAAGCCTAAGAATAATGTTCAACCAGCAGTAATCAAAGAAGGCATTTCTGCTAATGTCAAGAAAGCAACAACGTTGAACAAAGACAAGAAGAAGAAGAAGAAGAAGAAGATGATGATGATAAAGAAGAAGAAGAAGAAGAAAACTCGTCGTGCTCCAGTGGAAGAGGATCCAAAAAAGGTAACATTAAACCTCATACTTCATATATTTATACTAAGCATTGTTATTATTGTGGTAATGAAGGACACTTGCAATGGGGATGCAAAGTTCGTAAGATGCAAGATGCACTTTCTATTGCATCAAACGAATTGGCTAAGTTTTATCCTCATAAGAACTCAGATCGGTATTGTCCTAAGTTTAGGAAAAAGAATTATTATAATGATAGTTCAAATTTTGCATATCACTCGACAAGGTCGTTTCATAAAAGACTCAATTATAGAAAGACATATGACTTTTTAAATGCAAAAACAAGATATGATGTTCCAAATTGGAGAAAGGGTGTATCGCAAAATATTCAAAAGGAAAATGATCCTAATGGTATGAAGAAGAAAGCTGCTCCTGCGAAACCCAACTCTAAATGGGTGCCGAAGTCCTCCATAGCCAAAAAGGGACCAAAAGTTAGTCACAAGAATGACTCTCAGCTGTTAATTGTTGGTGACAATAATTACAAGAGTATTCTTGAAAGACTAAAGAAAGACATCTCTTGTAGTAGTGAACGTTGTGATAACGACACTCTTCATCACAAGTCAAAGAAGAAAAACAAGAGATGGAACAAGAGAAAACAAACCAAGCAAGAGGTCAAGAATGATGATTTTGTCTTAGTCACTCGTGACGAACAAGACAAGGATCAACTCAACACAACCTAATTGTGTTAGAATGTGCATACTCACCTTGGTGCTCAATTTTTTGAAAGGTGAGGAAGCACATGAAACTGAGCACATGATCTCTCGGTTATTATATGACTAATTAACATCTTTAGGAGATTTCTTTTCTTCTATACTCATACTTTCTATATCTATATTTGAGGTTTTGATAGAAATAGTAATTTTGAGT
The DNA here is from genome assembly GCF_003573695.1 of Papaver somniferum. Classification (NCBI taxonomy): domain Eukaryota; kingdom Viridiplantae; phylum Streptophyta; class Magnoliopsida; order Ranunculales; family Papaveraceae; genus Papaver; species Papaver somniferum. Next base: position 66,008,631 of record NC_039362.1, read on the forward strand.
TCATGATGTTAATATCTACTTATCATATTTGTGTATCTCTTGTTTTTACGGTTAAAAGGAGCCAAAAATTACTGAATTCGGACATCGTATGCAAAAGTTATGACAAAAAACATTTTAGTATTGTGATCCTTCACTAGTAACACATGGGTACCGATCCTATAGAGAGGTGCAATACAAAGGAGTGTAAAACTGTTTTGCCTATAACTTCTTCGTCCGAACTCGGAATGACCTCATTCTTTTTGTGTTAGTTTCGTAATTAAATTTCCTACAAGAATGAGGTAATTGCAATACTTGATTTTATGTTGAATATTTATGGGGTATAGCAAAGTGATTTATGAGATGTTTGATTTCGGTTTTACTACCTTGATATTCGATCTCATAATGTTGTGAACCCTTATGGTTTGGGTGACTTTTTGATTTAGCAGGATTAAGTTCTAGCCGATGTTGGTAGGCTTTATCAAAGGATCATGAGGGGTTCTGATAGAAACAATATGTGAAAAAGTCATAATATGTTGAATCGCTTTTGGTTTAGCATAAAAGCATATGTGTTTCATGGATTTTCAACTTTTGCTTTCAATAGTTAAAAACCGATTTTCAACCTTTCTCTGGTAAAGGTTGGTTGTTGTTATTATTTTGTTTTGCATAAGGATGACAACATAATGGTATTTCGATATCAATTCTCCCTGGAATAAGAAGATGCGATCATATTGGAGAAGTTGGATGCGAAATTGAGGTAACAATCTTGTTAGTTAATTGTTTTCCGGTTTAAGAAAAGCCTAATGTTATTGCTTAACAAAATTTCGGTACAATTGATGTTTTTATTCCATTATGTGTGTATGGATGTGTGTGTGATTCAATTGGTTCCGGTTAAGAAAAACTATTGTTATCTTACTTTATTGTGTGTATCAATTGTTTAGGCTTACAAAATTTCGGTGCAATTGCGGTGCTTTTAATGTCTATGTTGTTTCAATTGCTTCCGGTTGAGGTGAATAATTATGCAAGTTGATTTGTTTTGGTTTGTATGAATTATTTATGGCTTGACAAAAGAATATGTTTACGGGATGAGTTGTTTAATACAATTCGATTCCGGATAAGAGAAACTAAGTTAATTCTGATCTTAGTTAGACTTATCAAAGTGGAGGTTTCAGTTATTCAAGTCTAATCGAATGCCTTAACAAGAAATGCTAGTTAACTAACCTAGTATTTGGCTTGTTTAAGATCTAAAGGTCTAAGTTATATGGATAATTAGAACCTGATGAGAAAAATAGAGTTATCTTTATTTTGGTCTTATCGAATGAAGCGATTGTATTTGTACAATCGGTTTAGCAAAAGAACTAATATGCTTAGTTGATTTTTGGTTTGCTAAACTATTTGGGAAAATTTCTTAGGGCAATTATTTCCATGATAACATATCAAAACATAATTACTTTGTAGTTTCGGTTTTGATATTGGTTATCAAAAATGATGTGTGGAACCCTCGTGCTTGACTCAACAGGTTGCAAGTCTATTTTGAGATTTGTAAGATCCTTTTCGTGTTGTCCTTTATTTTTTCGTTTCTTTGTCATTTTGTGACAAAAAGGGGGAGAAATATATGGAGTAAACAAGTGATGCTGGTGTCAATTTATATTGATTGGTGTCACTAGGGAAGAAGGACATTGGTGCTTGATTGTTTATCTAACGAATGAGGAAAAGCATGGACTAAGAGGGAGTAACATATCATATGATTTGGTAAAACAAAGTCGTGAGGATTGAAAATATACCTATCTCCTTTAGGGGGAGTATGAGCTTTGTTATTATAATGTCAAAAATTGTTGCATTTTTAAGGATTGAATGTATGCAGGTTATGTGCTGTTGAATTTGGGAATCAAGCGTATGTGTAATGAATTCTTGTAAATTGTTTATCCGTATGATTGTAAGAGTTTTGTCACTAAAATTGACAAAGGGGGAGATTGTTAGAACATAGCTCGGTTGAACCCACCAAGCGTTGGTATGTCAAGTTTGGTTGTCATATTTTAGTGAACCAAAACTCATTTAAGAGTCGCTTGATTAAATGTACTAGAGTCAACTTCGTATAGGTTAGCTTGAAAGTATTAGGATTTGAGACATTACAAGTATTGCGAAGACTTGAAGAAGTGAAGAAGTAAGGAGCTACAACCACAACATCATCCTTCCACTTCAGGTTAATGATATTTGACTCGAACTATTTCATTCCCTAACGTATCTTTCAAGTCGTGCATATTGATGAAGAAAAACGGTGAATCATAAACACTCTGGATAGACATAGTATTAAGGAATACAATACGAGGTTTATTGCTTAACCATTAAACTTTGTAGATAAGACATCGACATAATCGTTTGAATGCTATTGTGATTATGTATGGGTATGAGGTGAGGATTTCCTCCTAGGAAACAATGTGTTTTAATGAAGTAAGTTCATGAACTTTGTTTGTGAATCGAAAAGGAGATCGCCAGGCGTTATTGGGATTGTTCTTCATTGCATATCTTATAAACGACCAATATGTGTGATTAGTATAACCGCTCATGACTTGTTTGAGTTCTTGGTAAAACTATTCACATGAGGCCTGACTTTTGTATTTATATGACTTTTATTAGTGAAATTGATCTTAAATAATCACCTGATGGTATGATCGAGTTTGTGTAGTTTGTAAGACCTAACACTGGGTAAAGGGGAACCGATCCTAGTAAGAGGTGCAACACATCACAAAGGGGAATCGATCCTTCTATGGGGTGCAACAAGGTTTATAGCAGAAAGAGGAACCGATTCTATGGACATGTGCAACACGTTTTTAGGCAAAGGGGAACCGATCCTATGGACATGTGCAACACATATGAGTTAGATACCATATATATGTGGGGAACTGATCCTAGTACCTAGTCAACCGAATTTTGGAAAGCTAGTGTGACTATGCACTATACTCACATGGAGGTAGAACCGAAACTTGTTTTGTTAGAACAGTTAAACCCATGATTTGTGATTGAGAGTTCTTAATCAATCTCATAGATCATGAAAGTCAGATGAACCAATTCTAAACTTGTATGGAAGCATGGTAAATCGGTTTCAAGTGTGTAAGTATGAAAGAGGACTTACAAATTAAGGATGTCGACACACTTTGAACACATGCATTTATGTGTATGTTTTATTGTTCAAAGATATTCCTTAACGGCTAAGAAGGAAGTAAATCCCAGGATCGAAATTAAATAAGTTAAGAATCTTTTAATTAAGGTTTTTAATTATATATGGAAAATAAGAATTAGTAATGTGCATTTGCTAGTTAAAGATTTTCCAAGGAGATTTTCGATCAATATTTTTGGACAGAGCATTCTCAAGAATTATGAAAACCGAATATGGAAATTAATATTGAATATCTTGAGAATATTTTCGGTTTTGGAAATTCCTTGGTGTCCAAACTTCCATGTCTATAAATACTTGAAGTTTTCATTTCTAACAAACTAATCCTTCGTAAGAGTAAACTTCCTTTGTTGTATTGTTACTGGTGAAGCCGCCTATTCGGAGAGGAGAGTAACCTAATTAGGAGAAATATCTTACGACCGCTCAATTTAAAGACTTCTTTGGGATTGAGAAGCTCTACGAGTACCGTAAGTGGAAAACTAGATAATTGCGGTTTATCTTTTGTTTTCGATTGATTTGATTAACTAACGGTGGTTGAACTTTGATTGCACCTAGTTTGTTTATGCTTGAGAATCTTCACTTTTGATATAAGATTCACTCAAACTAGTTCGAAGTTTCGACAGGGATCTTTAGACTGTTGTTAGTTCTAAAGACGATCTTGTGATAATCCATTGTTAACAGACTCCGTTCTGTGTGTGATTGATCACAAGAGATTCAAGTAGTTGTGTGCATGTGTTTATTGAAGATCTAAGAAGATTTGAAGACAACGAAGAGATAGAAGATTTCTGACTTGGTTATATAAATCTTTGGTGTGCACAATACTTGTTTTGGTAAAAAGAGGATCTCACTATAATCGGTTTATCCTTGTGGTAGATTGGATAAAATAGTTGAGTAGATCGGCATCAATATGGTTCCTTGGGATTAAAGGTATTGATTGAAAAATCTTATGATTACTTTGGGTAATTGAACATAAGATGGATCTAAGAACCTGACGAAGGAGTTTATGTTAAGATAAACAAAAGAGCCTTTGTCTGACTCATACCACTTGGTTGAAGAGAGTTGATACCAAACAGATTTGTTGTTCCTTTACTATTTGGAATACGAACCAAAGAAATTGCTCCAAGTACGTGACTTATTCATAAGTTGGAGGCGTAGGAATACAGACGGAACCAGGTGAACTATAGGTTTAGTTGCTTGGTCTCAACTATACGAAGTTGGTTTATTTTGTATAGCGGCTTAATCCTGAGAGTATTCAATTCTTGACAAGGTCCCGGGGTTTTTCTGCAGTTGTGGTTTTCCTCGTTAACAAAATCTTACTGTGTTATTTACTTTTATTTTCCGCATGATAATTGTTTTACTATAATTAAAGTAAATTACACAAACGTTAATTCCTATTTAATTGATAACCAATCCTATTTTGTTAGGTTAAGTCCGAACCTTTGTATCAAGTAAACATACTTCGTTGTTGTATTCTCTCGATCTCGTATCCATAGACAATCACACGAAGTGTGAACCGATTAGTTGCATTGTCTCGACTCAGTCCATAGACAATCACTTTCAGAGAAAGGACTTATAGGAAGGGAAAGTTTTAGCTTGAGGTATATTTTGCTACCCTCGCTTTTTCAGCAATTATCCTTCCTCGTACGAGTCTTGTATACTCTATTAGTCTTCTTTGGATATACATAACCCTTTCTCTTATGGCTATCCTTCTTATTGTATTGCCCACTTCTCTTGCAAACCATCTCAAAACGATTATCTGAACGTTGGGTATTCCTCACCAATCACACACATGTTCTTAAGAGCCGTCTCTTTGGCCCAAGCAATTGCTTCTTTTGGAGATTTTATTCCCTACATAAGGACAACAATGGGAGATTATAAGGTTCATTACAAGCAATCCCCACTTAAAGCTCTAAAAACTAAGTGAAAAGTATTGTTTGGTAACATACCAGAGACATTTTATAGTATTCGGACGTATCCGGACCAAGCGGTTTGGAATTTGTTGGATCAACGTATGTCACAATATAAGGAATGAATGAAAAGAAAATTGAATTAGTTCCAAATAAAATTAAATTACTATGCCGGGTACTAGTTCCGGCATGCTCGACGACAGCTCCGGCATATTAATCTCAAAAAAACCAAAGCCGGAAACCGGTGCCGGCATTCTCGAATAATGTTCCGGAATTCCGGAAGTTCACTTAAAAAAGAGGACCTAATTTTAAACAATACCGGCATTGTATTTTCTTGAAGATAAATGTCGGAAATGGAATTGCCGACATGCTCATTACACAAGTTTCGACGCCGGAACCAAGAGCCGACACGGTCAATAATTTAAAAGCACGCCGGTATATTACTACCAAAATCACTAACTTCTAGATGTTTTTTTTATGGTACCGGCATGCTCTTTTTTTAGGTTCAAAGCCGGAATGTAGTACTGGCATGCTCGATAATTTATATACCACGCCGGTATTGAAGTTTAAAATTCTTTAACTCCTAGATGTTTTTATTGGGGTACCGACATGGTAAAGTTAGGAGTGAACCATGCCGGCGCAATATTCCATAGAATATTCAGTGGTAGGTAAAAAGTTAATTGCGGGACGACATGGAATTTTTGGTTGAAGACCACGCCGGTAAATGTTTCAAAATGGGGGATATTGTTATCCGGCATGGAAATAGTATGAATACTATGCCGATATTGATGGTGCCGGCATGGTATTCATACTATTTCTATGCCGGCACATAGCTTTTTCATAGAAAAAAATGGCGGATTCAAAAAAAAAATCAAATTTTCGACCTCTTAGCAGCATTACCTGTGTATTGGGGATGCTTGTATGTTGAACTGCTTTACTTTCTCGGGTTGGTTCTTCAAAAAACACTTCATGCTCACAAAAATCATGATCCAAGGGTGTTGGTTCTTCATGTAATTCCAATTGTGAGTTGTTATCATTAACCGAAGATTGAAGATATGCTTCTTGTTGTAGTTGAGCTAAAGATTCAGCAGCTGCAATTCTCTCCTCACAATCATCTTCCATTTTCAAAAAAAAAGTTCCCTCTCAAAAAAAAATTCCCTCCTTCTACTCTCACCTCACTCACAAAAATTCAAATAAAAACACACACTAATCATTTATCAAAAATCTTAAGATTTTACTAATTATTATTAACCACTAAACCTGATTAGTGAGGGGTAGATTAGCAATTAAAAAATTAATTAGATAAGGGGTGACCCTGATTTGATATTTTGATCCAGTTTTTGTCCTTTTCCTCTATACCCCAATTAGTTTTGATATCTCCCAATCGTGCGTTCTTGTCTTTGGACTTTGTCTTCTTCACTACTAATATAATTGCAATAGTTAGATTTTCCTGCCAAGTACTATAAACAAGTATTGATAATATGTTGTTGGTTGGTTCTGACTTGGTTTCGATTGAGTTGAACCGTGTTTGGGTTTCTGTTAGGAATGTAGTTGGATAGGCTAGTGTTGCAGGCTATGATATGACTATGGATGAAACTAATAATTACTTTAGGTGAAGGTGTCATGTTCTGAAGCAGCGAGCTTTCCATATATACCAAGATGTAAGTGCATACAACTGGATCCAAACTACATTTTCCAAAGGACTGGTACTGTTATTGTTGACCCACGACTCTATCCAATGTTTCATACTCTGGATATTGTTGTTGACTCTACAGTTTAATCCAAACCAGACTGCGTTGCTAAAGGGACACAAGAGGAAAGAGTGAAAGTCAGTCTCAAAATTGTTGTTGACTCTACAGTTTAACCTAGGTATTTAACTTGTTTCTAACAAAAAGGATTCCATTGTAGCACTTCCAAACAAACACTTAACCTCTAAATTCCAGATATGTCTCCATATTATTATTGATTTGTGCAGTATAGGTACTAGGATTATTGTGTCCACTTACCATGTACACATAAACCGATTTGACAGTCAAGACACTAGTTTTTTAGAGGAAAAATTAAATTATCAGGTTGGCTAGCGTTTTGTTGGAGATTGATACTTACAATATTTTGCACAATGTCAGGAGGAAAGACTTGTTGCAAAAAGCCCAAGTTCCACTCCTTAGTTGTTGGGTTCAAAACATTTCTCACTTTGGTTAAAATGTTAACTAATATATGTCTAATATCATTATGACAACAAAGTTTGTGCGTCTCGTGTAATTAATTATGTCATGGATGATTGTATACTACCCAATTCTTGGATTTGAGAAGTCTGGGAACAGTTATGAGGGCAGTTCAGTAATGTCTTTTAGGATTGATGTTTGTTTTGAACTTTTGAGAAATGCTCTTCCTAGATTGGATTGTGAAGAAAAAAATGTAAACCCAACCAAAAATAAAATAAAGATGATGATGGGAAAGAAATACTACTAAATGACCAAGTTCGTTATAAGTAAAAGCAGAAAACAATGCACATGGGGAACAAAACAGCTAAACATGAAATAAGTCGTCCAAAAGATCTAAAAATATGAGACTAAGTTCGTGAAAGTAGTTCAACAACGCTGGATAAATCTATTCTTGACTCAGAATGTGTCAAACTATCTAATGGAGTATCTACAACAAAAATTATTAAGCAAGGAAGCAAGGAGAATGCAACAACAAGCCCAGTTGTTTGACATTATGACAAATAACCAAGACAAGATACATCAGTTGCAAGAAAAACAACACATGGCTATAATAGGTATGCGTCTTAGTAACCTCGACCCAAAAGAGTGAAGCTACTTTTTTTTTTAATTAAAAAAAAAAAAGACAAAATAGGTATTCTGAAGGGGTTGAATGTAACCAACATTTATGATCTGAACAACGATGAAGTAATCCAGTTTTCAATTCACTAAATTAGTTATTATTGTATTTGATGTTATAGTTTTAAATAATAACCGAAGTGTTATTTTTACTTTATTATGTAGTTTAAAATGAATTACAGTAAAACTTTTTTAATATGATACACGATAATATAATATTCTCGCTAAAATAATATAATTTTCTGGTCCAAACTCGAGATCCTAGTATTAAAATAATAAAGTCGATAATATTATAATATAATACATTCCAAAAGTTCTCCTTAAACATTAATAAGTCCCAATTTTTATATAAAATAATAATTCTATTAGAAAAATAAAAAATGATTTTCATAATATGTTAAATTGAGTTGTAAATTATGTGTATTAGTTGTATTTTATTAGGGTTTGTGATTAATATAATGTTAATGTTTCTGCAACTCCAAATGGTTTATTATCTAGAAACTTCTATCAAATTACTCAATGGGTGCACATCTTAGGTACTTTGTGTTAGAGCACTGCTCGGTCGAACTCGCAAGCGCTGCTATCTCAAGCTTGTTTGTCAAGTTTAGGTGTCAAAACTATAAGTCTTGATTTCAAGTCTACTTATAGCTATGTCTCGGATTAGGATAGAATGTGTAGTTGAGCTTTAGACTTCACGACGTTCATCGATTGAAGACGAAGATCTACTAAGGGGAGCTTTGAGGAACCTCATCAACAAAAGGTATGTGGAGACTTGAACTCATCTATCACTCAGAAGTCTATTCTATTGTATCTCCTATTGAGACTAAGTCATATAACTATATAGATTTTACATTATACACATTTGATATTTCGAGATGAGTTTAACTCGCTTATATCTTTCTCGAATTATGTGTTGGAAAGATTTTTTCTTTAACTACGTTCGTCATTATTCTTGACGAGTTTAGTTGGAAACGATTTATTTGTTGGAAACTAAATAATGAGTCAAAAGATGATCATGTGAAAATCGCCTTGTAACATCTAACATGATTTGTGTGAGACGGTCATTTGATGTAAACTCGGAATGTTTCATATTGATCATTCGATCACTTGAAAATTACTTAAAAGCTAATATTTTGTGTGAGACAGCTATTGTCATCTTCTAAGGATGTTTCAATGATTGAAATGGGAGTTTAGAACAATTAACCATTGTCTGGATATAGCACAGTGTGGATACCAGTATGCAAACTGTTGTAAGTATGATTCAGGTCCGGGAACCAAGTATGCATACCCGTATGCGAACGGTTTTAACTGTCAAAGTCAGGGAACTAAGTTTGCATACCCTTTTGCAAACTATTTCACCTGAATTCGGTCTGGAATGATAGTATGTGTACCCGTTTGCGAACTGTCGGAAAAGATCAAAGTCTGGAACTTAGGTTTACGTACCCATTTGCAAACTTATGTGGTTAAGTTCTAAAATCGGTTAAGTATGATTTCAAACTCATGAACAAATACATTTATAAATTAAGGAATGCGATCTTAGCAAACCGTGGCTAAAGTGTTCGTGAACTGATTCTTTTGAATCAATCCGATTTTGCTTCAATTGTATCTTGTATACTTCTATGAGAATATAAATAATTGAACAACTCTATAAGTAACACAATTAGATTAATTTGATTATCGTTTGATCTAGAAGTGTTAAGATGAATGTGGTTAATACAAAAGTGTTCATATGGCTAACTTCGGTTAACTGTTATCGAGCCAACTCAATATACACGTTTAGGTACGGTTACCCATATCTAAATGAATGTATATTTGATTTGTGTGTAACAAGCTAAGACCATATAACGGTGGAGAGATATTTCCTTGGTTTTAAGCAAACTTAGATTGAATCTTAAATCAGGATTTCATCTTACGGTGAATATTGATTGCTTTGTTTCAAAGTTACCAAACCCTGATTTGAAGACTATATAAGGGAGAACTCTAAAGACTAGGAAACCTAATCCCCACACCTCATGTGTGATACTAGTGGAGACTAGAGTCGATTCTCCTTTAACCTAGGTTTTTCTAAAACCATTATAGGTTAACGACTTAAAGACTTCGTTGGGATTCTGAAGCCAGACCCAACTATTTTCTATGTAGTTGCGTGTTCAGATCTTACTTGTTTTATCGTATTGAGTACTATCTTCTCTAAGATTTGCTCGAGATTTATCTCCGATAGGTAAGATATAAAAAATAATCACAAAGCTCTTCGTCTCATTCTTTGTGATTCCATGATAACTTGTTCTACTACCATATAGTTAAGTTATTGTGAGGTGATTGATATTTCTATGATGTTCTTCGGGAATATAAGACCAGATTATCAATTAGTTCATATTCACCTTGATTTATCAAAAGATGGAACAAACTTCGTAGGTATTTCTGTGGCAGACATATTTATCAATCAGAATAGATTTTTCTATGGGAGACAAATTTGTTTATCAAGTCTTCAACTTTGGGTCGTAGCAACTCTTAGTTGTAGGTGAGATCAGCTAAGGGAATCAAGTACGTAGGGTCCTGCTTGGATTCATAGGCGTAAGGAACGCGACTGTACCTTGATTTGTGTGAGATTGGTTAGGGCTAAACTACATTCCAGTCCGAAGTTAACTTGTAGTAGGCTAAAGTCTGTAGCGGTTTAATACAGTGTGGTGTTCAAACCTGGACTAGGTCCCAGGGTTTTTCTGCATTTGCGGTTTCCTCGTTAATAAAACATTTGGTGTCTGTGTTATTTCTTTTCCGCATTATATTTTCTATATAATTGAAATATCACACGTTGTGCGTAGTTCAATCAATTGGTATATCCAACCTTTGGTTGTTGATTAAAATTGATTGACACTTGAATATTGGTCTTTGGTACCGTTCAAGTTGTTTCTCATAATAATCAGGCTCACGGATTCCATCTGTTTGATTTGTTTATTACTTTAAGAAACAGAGATATAACTCTTGGATATAGTTTCCTTGATTAAGTCTGTCTGTCTAGTTGATTCTCTTGGAATTACATTGTAGTTAGTCCATACAGATTTCCTAACGAAATATTGGGTGTGGTTGTTAGACCCCTACTTTTTCAATTGGTATCAGAGCAGGCAAACACGTTAAAGACCTCATAAGTATGTATTTGTAGCAATCTGACTCTATGGACAAAAGCGTTATCTCTATAAACGTACCGCCAGTCTTCGATGGCTCGAATTACTTATGGTGGAAAATTTTTATGCGTGCCTTTCTCCAAGCACGTGATTTTCTATCATGGGTTTATGTTGTTAATGGTTATAATCCTCACATGGTTACAATAGACGGTGCAACTGTTGCAAAGGATATTGGTAGGTATGAGCCCGACGAGATTCTCGGTGCAAAGAAAAATTACGACGGCTTAAATACTATCATACATGCCATTACCCCAGATCTTCAGCACCATATGACTACGTGCACTCGGTCTAAAGATGCTTGAGATATCTTAGAATCCGTATTTCAAGGGAATACCTCTTAAAAGGAAGTCAGGCTTCAAAACCTAAATTCTGATTGGGAAAACCTTCATATGGCTGATGAAGATTCATTTGATGAGTTTAATCACAAAGTGTCTGAAATTGTTAATGCTTCTTTTGCATTGGGTAAGACTATTCCTGAAAAGGACATTGTGATGAAAATTCTCAGATCGTTGCCAGCCAAATACGATTCTTAGAAACATGCCATCGTTAAAGGAAATAACCTTGAAATGCCTTCCAGAAACTCACTCATTGTAAAGTTAAGAGTTCTTGATCATGATCAATACACAGTCATAACTTCCGCGTTCAATGTTGTGACCAACACAAGTAATTCTCCTAACTTATCTTGGGATGATGAATGTTGTCCAAATCATATTGATCCTGACAGATTATTGGTTTTGGAAAAGATCAAGGATACCATGAGAAGAAGCAAAAGATCTGAGGAACATTTCTCTCTCTCTCTTTGATGCTTCAGATGTTTCAATACAAGAAAAATCATATATGTTGGTCAATTCGCATACTTCCGATGTTTGCACTGAAATTTCAACTTTCACAGCAGATACTTCTACTAACTCAAATTTTAATGCGGAATGCGAGTCTGACACTCAGATTTTTGAATTCTTGGATAAAAATGAAGAAATTCACCAAGAAAATCTTCAACTAAAGATGAGGTTGGAAACTTGAATCATCACTTCAGGTGAAAAATCTTGAGATTGACTGTCTTAATGACGAATTCACCGGAACCCTTTCTCTAAAAGATAAAGAGATTAATACTCTTAAGTGTGACCTGCAAAGGTTGTCTGGAAGCTCTGACAAGATTTCAGCAATGTTTCTTGGTCAGAAGTCTTTTGGAATACAAATGGTTTAGGGTTCAACAACAAAACTGTGAGCACAAACAACTCTTTTGTTCCGACCGGTTCTGGAATGATGGACGTTAAAAGTTGTGATAAACAGAGTCAATTCCGCAAAACGAAAATTCGTCTTTGAATTGTTTGTTTTGTGAAAATGAGAATCATGCTCAAAGTAAGTGTTGGAAATTCAAGAAGAACAACAAACGAATGGCTAACTTCAGAATGACATGCAAAGGATGAATCTGGCTTTGGGTAACGAAAAGGGAACTCCTAAAGACAATAATAAGTATAAGAGAACCATAGTCAGACGAGGTAAGAAGTCTGTTTATACAAAAAAAACTTGATAAGCCACCATGTGACACAAGATGTGTGCATTCTGCTCACCCCATCACTATCTAATTATAGTGATATATGCGTCCTCACTATTAACTTGGGAATATGAGGATTGCATCAAGGTTGCTCAAGTCTTGTATAGTTGTTAATTTCATATCTTTTTTTATTTGGGTTTATATAAGTTAATATTTGCAATTGAATATTCTCTTATCAAAAGCAGATAATGGATCGTGAACCGTGAAGACTTTTTCAAAGTTTCAGGGTTTACTCATCTGGTGCTCTATTTATATTCATTTGTGATCAAAATGCCCTTAACTGTTTTTTCTTTGAAAGATACAGTATCATGGCTCCTGTAAATAGAGGTATCACAAAAAGGGATGCAGTAGAAGCAGTTGTTGTGTATCTCTATGAAGGAATACAATCCTCAAGGAATAAAAAGGAGAAGTCTACAAATGATGAAAAAGGTTCCTCATCTAACTGTTTTTTGTCTATTTGTCAAAATGATAATAACTTTAGGGCTATGGTGAAGCATTTCATCAGCAAAAGAAATGATTTAAAATCTCAAAGCATGTTCTCTTTGGAAAAGATAGCTCAGTATGAACAAATGTTATCTTAGTCAAATAACAGCTTGTGTGAGCTGAAAAGAGAACTTAGTGAGTTAACTGATATTTCTGAAGATCTGGAGGAATTAAATGATCCCATAATCAATGGATTCTTCAATAATGAGAAGGAATTCTCAGTAGATGCTCTGAAAAAGCTCTACAATGTCTAGGAAACTTCTTATGAGAATTTATTCTTGTTTTTTAAGAAGGATAACTAGGGTTTGGAATAACAAATATTGTGATTACACATAGCTATTACCAATGATTTTCATCTTGCAATGTTTTAGATTTATTTATTTAAAAATTCTAAGTTATTTGGAAGATGATTTTGTAGTATTAATCTTTATTTGTTTTATATATTGCAAAAATGTTATGGGATATGTGTGTTTACGGCCGTGAACTATGAGTGTCCCATATATGTCAAAACTTAAGTCTATTATGTCTTTATGCAAATATTGATAAAAGATAGAATGAACTTTAAAATATTCTGCAGTATTGATCTTTTTCTGATCCACTTCTATGTGAAAATACTGTATGGCTCCGTAAGTTTTCTTATGTTGAGTGTTGATACATGAAAAATAGTACCCCTTAATGGGCGTAAGGTACCCTCAAGGAGGTGGCTATGTCAAGTAGAAAACATGGGGACTTGGGGACTAATCCTAAGTCCAACAAGAAAGTGCCCATTGGAAGGAAGGACAGGGAAGGGATTAATGAATAAGGAAGAGGTTATATTAGGGAAGGAATGGCATTAGAGGTAATTAAGGGGGTTTAGGACACATGGCATGATGTCATAAAAGGAAGGGGCTTTTGGAAAGTCTATATAAAGAAGGACAAGGTACAATGGAAGGACAACTCTCTCTCTCTCTCTTACTATTCTTGGTAAAGTGAGGTCACTTGGCTAGCTAGGACAGATAGAACCTCAAACCTAAATTCACCCTTCAACATTGAGCATTTCCGATTAAGTTAATCATTAAGGTCTTCTTGTGGTTAATTTATTCTAGTTTTCTGGATACAAATTCATGTTTCATGAGATTTGTTAATATCCAAAGAAATCCTTCTTTTCTTGTAAAAGTAAGGTCGTTATTGTTGTTCTTTCGTGAATGACATTTTATGGGGGGAGTTCTTAATTGAACTTCTACTTAATTGCCAAATCTTTGTGGGGAGTGCGGCTGTGGAACATTGTAGGAGTTTTCTTGTATCTTTATAAACTCCTTGATGAATACACTCAGTTTCGACTATGTGAAATCATCGAAACAAAGTTGATATGTTATCTTTTAGTCACGATGTATCTCTTTGACAATTTCATTATGATCCCGTTAGTTTTCATACTTTTGTCAATTTATATTGACAAAAAGGGGGAGAATTATTTATGGTTTAAGGATCATTATGTAAGGAGGAGTGGTTTTCATTGTGAGATGAAGTATTGACTAAGGGGGAGTGATACGTATCACCGTAGTATTATTACCAAAGTTGTGATACAATTGAACTTTGACGATGTGTAATAATACTATGACACTGTATAATAACAATTGAGAACATATGTTTTATTATTGTTATGGCTACGGATCTTCAACAACTATGATGTTGAGTTGAACACATTCAGAATCACTGGAGTACTTGTAGTGACGAAGAATTCAAGGAATGTTGAAGAACCAAGGAAATCAAGCATTTGGATGAGAAGCTACAAAGTTTATTTATTTTTTAATCCATATGTATTGATAGTTTTGTCACTAAAATCGACAAAGGGGGAGATTGTTAGAGCACTGCTCGGTCGAACTCGTAAGCATTGTTATCTCAAGCTTGTTTGTCAAGTTTAGGTGTCAAAACTTCAAGTCTTTTCTAGTCTACTTATAACTATGTCTCCGATTAGGATAGAATGTGTAGTTGAGCTTAAAACTTCACGTCATTCATCGATTGAAGACGAAAATCTACCAAGGGGAGCTTGGAGCAACTTCATCAACAAAAGGTATGTGGAGACTTGAACTCATATATCACATAGAAGTCTATTCTATTATATCTCCTATTGAGACTAAGTCGTATAGCTAATTAAATTTTTTACATTATACACATTTGATATTTCAAGCTGAGTTTAAATCGCTTATATCTTTCTCGAAATATGTGTTAGAAAGCTTTTTTCTTTAACTACGTTCATCATTATTCTTGAAGAGTTTAGTTGGAAACAATTTATTAGTTGGAAACTAAATAATGAGTCAAAAGATGATCACGTGAAAATTGCCTTGTAACATCTTACATGATTTGTGTGAGACAACCATTTGATGTAGACTCGGAATATTTCGTATTGATCATTCGATCACTTGAAAATTACTTATAAGCTAATAGTTTGTATGAGACAGCTGTTGTCGTCTTCTAAGGATGTTTCAATGATTGAAATGGGAGTTTAGAACAATCAACCATTGTGGATATAGCACAGTATGCATACCAGTATGCAAACTGTTGTAAGTATGATTCAGGTCCGGGAACCAAGTATGCATACCCATATGTGAATGGTTTTAACTATTATAGTTCGGGAACTAAGTTTCAAACCCGTTTGCAAATTGTTTCACTTGAATTCGGTCTGGAACGAGAGTATGCGTACCCGTTTGCGAACTTTCGGAAAAGATCAAAGTCCGGAACTTAGGTTTGCGTATCCATTAGCAAACTTATTTGTTTAAGTTCTAAAATCGGTTAAGTATGATTTCATACTCATGAACAAATATATTTATATATTAAGGAGTGCAATCTTTGCATACCGTGGCTAAAGGGTTCATGAACTGATTCTTTTGAATCAATCCGATTTTGCTTCAATTGCGTCTTGTATACTTCTATGAGAATATAAATAGTTGAACAACTCTATGAGTAACACAATTAGATTCATTTGATTATCATTTGATCTTGAAGTGTTAATATGAATGTGGTTAATACAAAAGTGTTCATATGGCTAACCTCGGTTAACTGTTATTGATCCAACTCAATATACACGTTTAGGTACGGTTACCCATATCTAAATGAAGGTATATTTTATTTGTGTGTAACAAGTTAAGACAATCTAACGGTGGAGAGATATTTCTTTGGTTTTAAGCAAACTTAGCTTGAATCTTAAATCAGGATTTCATCTAACGGTGAATATTGATTGCTTTGTTTCAAAGGTATCAAACCCTGATTTGAAGACTATATAAGGGAGAACTCTAACAACTGGGAAACCTAATCCCCACACCTCTTGTGTGATACTAGTTGCGACTAGACTCGATTCTCCTTTAACCTAGGTTTTTCCTAAAACCATTATAGGTTAATGGCTTAAAGACTTCATTGGGATTCTGAAGCCAGACCCAACTATTTTCTCTGTAGTTGCATGTTCTGATCTTACTTGTTTTATCATATTGAGTATTATGTTATCTAAGATTTTCTCGAGATTTATCTCCGATAGGTAAGATATAAAAAGTAATCACAAAGCTCTTCGTCTCATTCTTTGTGATTCCACAATAACTTGTTCTACTACCATATAGTTAAGTTATTGTGAGGTGATTGATATTTCTAGGTTGTTCTTCGGGAATATAAGAACGTATTATCAATTGGTTCATGTTCACCTTGATATATCCAAAGACGGAACAAACTTCATAGGTATTTATGTGGAGTCAGATTTATCTACCAGAATAGACTTTTCTGTAGGAGACAGATTTGTTTATCAAGTCTTGACTATGGGACGTAACAACTCTTAGTTGTGGGTGAGATCAGCTAAGGGAATCAAGTGTGTAGAGTCATGTTGGGATTCAGAGGCGTAAGGAACGCGACTATACCTTGATCAGTGCGGGATTGGTTAAGGCTCAACAACATTCCAGTCTGAAGTTAACTTGTAGTAGGCTAGAGTCTGTAGCGGCTTAATAGAGTGTGGTGTTAAAATCTGGACTAGGTCCCAGGGGTTTTCTGAATTTGCGGTTTCCTCATTGACAAAACTTCTGGTGTCTGTGTTATTTCTTTTCCGCATTATATTTTCTATATAATTGAAATATCACAACTTGTGCGTAGTTCAATCAATTGGTAAATCCAACCTTTGGTTGTTGATTGAAATTGATTGACACTTGAACATTGGTCTTTGGTACCGTTAAAGTTGTTTCTCATAATAATCAGGCTCACGGATTCTATCTGTTTGATTTGCTGATTAATTTGAGAAACATAGATATAACTCTTGGATATATTTTCCTTGATTGAGTCTGACTGTCTAGTTGATTCTCTTGGAATTACATTGGAGTTAGTTCATACAGATTACTTAACAAAATATTGAGTGTAGTTGTTAGACCCTCGCTTTTTCACTTTGTATCAAACCACAATTGTTCAAGTTCAAAAATTTAGAAATTACTCTTTAAATCAATATGTTATCAATATATCTATAAAATAATAACTTATTAAATTATCAATTATATAATATATCTTTACAACAATATGATTAGGTGGTCCCAAACCTCTTATTTTATGGAATTTTTACTGTAATATGATAGCTCATTGGATAAGTAATTTCAAATTTGAAGAGGTTTAGTGTAATTTGATTTGGTACGATGAATAATAAATAATGTTTATAAAAATATCAAACGAGATTACTTGAATTTGTTTTGTTTCGATTGACTTTAAATGTCGAATAAGATCGGATCTTATGTTATCTTAAGGTATTCAACAACGTCCTTCTCGTCCACATTGCATTGAAAATAATCTTGTCATTATCACTATCACGTATATACACAAGCATGTATGCATTTGGATATTTTGTGAACTTAAACGGAGTGTTATTGAAGTCTGCATTTGGTATTTGTTAAATATAGTATGTGAATACATATGATTAGTGTCTAAGTTGAATGTTAGCATAGATGTGATACTCCAAAGTATTAAAAATGATGGTTGAAGTAACCTCTTCCTCCCCACCATATTATTATTCTTTCTCCACTCGCCCATCATCAAATTTAAACCTTGAACATCAAGCTCCTACTAAACTTAGAGGTTTTATCACAATAAGTTATGTAGATTTGATGTTATATCAAATAAAAGTTGGCCAACCCAAAGGCTTGACAGGGAAGTACGCAAGGAAACATGGAAGATAGTAGAGACGGTCCATCAATGACAGAAAATCTCCTGAAGAATTTTATTGTAAAACTTGAAACCATAACAACAACAAAACAAAAATTTAATTTGTAGGCCAACAACTTTAGAATTGATCAGAGAGGGTTGACACATAAAATCATAGTAATGTACACCATGCACTCCGGTGTTATAAACCACTATACTACCAATCACAGTGGATAAAAAAATAATATCCTAATTTGCATCCATAAGGATGTAACTACTCAGATAATATATATAATTATTTGGGCAACATGTATTCACGATAGCACAATGATATATAATGATAATATCCCTACTAAATCTACCAGAAGTCACGTATGCTACAAGAAGGAAAAAAATTATTCACTTGCGTTAAAATTGAACTGTTAGCATGAGAAAAATGCAGTTTGAGGAATATACTCGTGAAGTATGTAAAATGCGAACTCCTTAAACTAATCTGGAGATAAATACTTGATATCTTTCTTATCAAGTTGCAATGAAAACTCATAACGGTCATTAATAAGCAAACTAGTGAGAAAATGAGGATTTAATGATATTTATAAAGCTTTAGTTTATTTAGTATTAGTTGGAATTAATTTTGAGACCTAAGGGTCATGAAGCGCACTTACTTGTTTTTATATGAGTGAATGAATGAAAAGTAATATTTAATCTCACATTGTTTAGACTAAAGATGTATGTCTTGTCTCTAACTAGATTCCCACATTGGGTATAACAGGGAGCACGGGTATATGGGCGGCGATGCTATATTTGGGCTAGCTTATGCCTGTGCGTGGGTATGATGTTAACCAAAGAATAAAAAATTTGATGAAAATATTGTTGAATGTTTTCGTTATGGAAATTAATTACAAAAATATTTTCTATTATGTTTATTTATACAAGGATTCTCTATCTGTTTTCTAGTTAAATTATGTCGACATTGTGTTTAACCGTTTTACAAGAAAACCTAAACTTTCTTTCCTTGGTTTCGTTTATCATATCAAAGAAAATTTTGAGCTCAGTTGAAATCCATTCCAAAAGCAGTTATTTTCCTTTTTTTTTTTTTTTTTCTCCTTTCCCTTCTTCTCGCTTTCTTTTGCGCTTTGCGTTTTGATTTCCTTCCAGTTCATGTTGGTTTCAATAGCACAATAACATGAAGATATTCAAAAAATAGATGTTGTTGTTGAGGTATTTGAATACCAAAAAGCTTTATTCTCAGTAAATGAAAGATACGTATATATTCAATCCGTATATATTTGTTATTTACTTTCATAGTATGTGTATTACCCATCACGATATGCCTTTTCTCCCTCCCCTAATCAATGTTTTACTCTTTTTGTTTAGATATATAGTTTTCAGTACATGTATCATTTCTCAGTGATTATGAGCCACCGTATACTTATATTTCTCCCCCTTGTTTGTCACAGAAAATGACAAAGAAACGAAGAAATACAACAGGTATTTCGAAAGGACTCAAGTTCATAATAACTCGATACAACCTATAAGAGTTAAACAAGAAAGTCTAATAAACCACTTTTGATAAGAAATACTAAAACTGAAATTACCCAAGTAATTTGGTTTTAGCCTCTTACTAATGAAACAATTACCCGAAGTAATTTTTCCTTATTTCGATAAGTCAAACTAAGATCTGAGTTGACTTAGTTACTTATCAGGATCCAATTATAAAAATAGTATTGTACCTTGTTTCGATAGTCTAACTAGGTTAGCTGACTAGTTTCTTATCAAGGGATGATTAGACACAAATAATTATACCTTATTTTGATATAAGCCTAAACTAAGATCAGAATTAATTTAGTTTTTCTTATCAAGAAAACGATTAACCAGAAATAATTTTTATCACACTTTGACAATCTAAACAAAGATCGGAGTCGATCTAGTTACATGTCAGGAAAGAGATTTTCAGAAATAATTCATCCCTCAGTTTCCACAACCACACACCCCACAAAGATATATCGTTTAAGTACCAGTTAAATATAAAGCTCCCCCTATTGTTTCATTATTCCCTGTAAAACAAAAGAATAACAAAGGGGATATTTTGACTTTGGTGCCCATAAAATGGTATACATTTGCGTTTGGTGCCTAACTTTGTCCAACTTTGAGTTTGGTGCCCAGTCAACCGATTGACTTTGTTTGACCGTGTTAACAATCCAATTTACAGTTAAAATTGTGAAATGACTAGATGAATGCAGGAAGTTATTTGTTGGCCAAGAATGGTTGAACGTATATGAATGCAGAAACTATTTGAAGGACCTTGAATTTTACAATTTTAATTGTAAAGCGGACGGTCAACACGGTCAAACAACAATCAGTTGACTGGGCACCAAACTCAAAGTTGGACAAAGTTAGGCACCAAACGCAAAGGTATACCATTTTATGGGCACCAAAATCAAAATATCCCATAACAAAAATACAACCTTCACCAGAGAAAGTTCGAAAAATCTTAGTTATTACATGCCACAAAATAAAAGGATAAAACTGAAACTCATATATATACTAAATACACAACCTATATGAATTGATAATAGTGACTTCACACATGAGTTAATCAATATTATTTGAAAACGCAGGGGTACCAATTACACCACCATTTTTTTTTGTTCGGTAACATGTATGGAAAAACCTAATAAAATTGCAAGTAAAACAACTGAATGATCCTTGAAAATTTGTATATAGAGTTTATATCTCTACCTCTTCTCAATCAGTATATATATATATATATATATATATATATATATATATATAGACAAGGGTCCATGAACCTGATTGTTAAGAAGAGTACTTAGACGATCTCAAAAATCAATATCCAAGGTCGTATCCAAATAATCCAATCGGAATTATGCCAAGTAATTAACTTGTTATTTATCTTTTAAAATACGAATTCTACAAGAAACGAGTCTCGTAATCCATCACAATTATATGGACTTATCTATTAATATTGAATACGTACAACTTACATAAATACAATTATAAAGATAAACAATATAATACGGTAAACAAAAAACACAAGACACCAGAAGTTTTGTTGACGAGGAAACCGCAACTACAGAAAAACCTCGGGACCTCGTCCATATTTGAACACAAAATATATTAAGCCACTACGGACACTACCCTACTATCAGACTTCGGACTGGAATGTAGGTGAGACTCGAATTCAACCTCCGAGCGATTCAGTTACAGTCGCGCTCCTTACGTCTTGAACCTCGCAAGGTTCGACATGATTTATTCCCTTAGTTGACGTCTTTTACAACCTAAGAGTTGTTTCAGTCTAACTGAAGACTTTTGACACCAATATTCCTCTAACTGATAAGCTTATTTTATTTATATTTAGATCAAAGATCAAGGTGAAGAATATTTGCAATAGACAAAGCTAACAAAACTCACAATTCCGGAACTTACGACTCCCGAAGAGCAGCCTAGATTCTTAACCTCCACTCAAGAATAATCTTCAAAAGATCAATTAAGATCAGTTTTCAAATATCTGTCTCGAGGAATCACAAAGCTGAGACGAAGAGAACTATGAGATTACTATCTATCTTTCCTGAAAGAGATTACGAAAACCTTAATAACAGAAAAACAAGATCAGGATACACAAACTATCAGGGTAAATATAGTCGGACCTGGATTCATGATACCCCAAATCGAAGTCTTTTAGTCGTAAAACTAATTATATCTCTCAGAGGAAACCTAGGTTTATAGAGGACGACTCTAGAATCAACTATGTTATAGAACTTCTCGGTCAAACTCGCATGTGTTGCTATCTCAAGGTTGTTTGTCAAGTTTAGTTGATCAAAACTATATACTTGATTTCTAGTCTACTTATAACTATGTCTCGGATTAGGATAGAATGTGTAGTTGAGATTTAGACTTCACAGCGTTCACCAATTGAAGACGAAGATCTACTGAGGATATTGGAGGAACTTCATCAACAAAAGCTATGTGTAGACTGAAACTTATCTATCACTCAGAAGTCTATTCTATTTTATCTTCTAATGAGACTAAGTCGTATAACTATGTAGACATTTACATTATACACATTTGATATTTCGAGCCGATCTTATCTCGCTTATCTATTTCTCGAATATATGTTGGAAGCTTTTTGCTTTAGCTATGTTCATCATATTCTTGACGAGTTTAGTTGGAAACTAAATATTAAGTCAAAAGATGATAATGTGAAAATTACCTTGAACATCTTACATGATTTGTGTGAGACAGTAATTTTATGTTAACTTGGGAAGTTTCGTATTAATCATTCGATCACTTGAAAATCACTTGAAGATAATGGTATGTGTGAGATTACCATTGTCGTCTTCTGAGGATGTTTCAATGATTGAAATGAGAGTTTAGAACAATTACCCAAGTCTGGATACAAAACATGCATACCTAGTATGCGAACTGTATTGTGATGATTCAGGTCCGGAACTCTTGTTTGCATACCTAGTATGCGAACGGATTTACCTGAGAAGGTCCGGAACTCTTGTTTGCGTACCTGGTATGCGAAGGGGTTTACCTGAGTTGGGTCCAGGACAGTTGTTTGTGAAACGGGTTTGCGAACGGCTTTACTAGGCCAAGGTCTAGAGCTGATGTTCGCGTACCCAGTTTGCAAACACAGCTAGTATGCGAACGGATTTACCTGAGAAGGTCCAGAACTCTTGTTTGTGTACCTAGTATGGGAAGAGGTTTACCTGGTTAAGTTCTAAAATCGGTTGTGTATGATTCTCATACTCATGAACTAAAAAATTTATGATTTAAGGAATGCAAATTAACTTTGCAAACCGTGGCTTAATATTCATGAATTTATTCTTGTATAAATACTGTGTAGATTACGAATCAATCCGATTTTGTTTCAAGTTGTTCATGTATATTTCTATGAGATATTGAACAATTGAACAACTCTATTTGAAACACAATTAGATTCATTTGATTATCTTTCATGATTGATTGATCATCATATTTGACATAGAAGTGTTAGATGAATATGCTTAAGACAAAAAAGTTCATATGGCTAACTTCGATTAACTATTATTGAGCCAACCCAATATACACGTTTAAATACGGTTAACCGTATCTAAATATAATTATATTTCATTTGTGTATAACAAGATAAGACCATCTAACGGTGAAGATTGATTGCTTAATTTCTAAGCAGACTTAGCTTAAATCTTAAATCAAGAGTTCATCTAACGGTGAATATTGAATGTTTTGTTACTAAGATATCTTAGATTTGATTGTAAGCAACCCTGATTTGAAAGGCTATATAAGGGAGAACTCTAGCAACTGGAAAACCTAATCCCGACACTTTCATGTGTCCTAGTTGCAAACTATAGTCGATTCTCCTTTAACCTAGGTTTTTCCAAAACTATATTAGGTTAACGACTTGAAGACTTCATTTGGGATTCGTGAAGCCAGATCCAACTATTTGTAGTTGCGTATTCTGATCTTACTTGTTCTATCGTATTTAGTTTTATCTTCTCTAAGATTTACTCGAGATTTACCTCCGATAGGTAAGATATGAGAAGTAATCACAACAGTTCTTCGTCTCAGACTCTTGTGATTCCGCAATAACTTCTTTTGTTAATCAGTTAGGTTATTGTAAGGTGACTGATATTTCTAGGCTACTCTTTGGGAGTTTAAGACTGGATTATTAGTTGGTTCCTGTACACCTTGATATTTGTATCAAAAGATGGAATAAAAACATAATAAAGAATAAACATATATTTGTGGGAGACAAATTTGTTTATAAGTCTTCGACTTTTGGTCGTAGCAACTCTTAGTTGTGTGTGAGATCATCTAAGGGAATCAAGTGCGCATAATCCGACGTGGTTCTAGAGGCGTAAGGAACGCGACTGTACCTTAATCGGTGTGAGACTTGGTTAGGTCTCAACTACATTCAAGTCCGAAGTTAACTTGTAGTAGGCTAGTGTCTGTAACGGCTTAATACAGTATGGTTTTCAAAGATGGACTAGGTCCCAGGGTTTTTCTGCATTTGCGGTTTCCTCGTTAACAAAATTTCTGGTGTCTGTGTTCTTTCTTTTCTGTATTATATTTGTTTATATAATTGAGATATCACAGGTTGTGCGTAGTTCAATCAGTTGATAAATACGACCTTGATTGTTGGATATAACTTGATTGACACTTGTGCATTGGTCTTTGGTACCGTCCAAGTTATTTCTCATACCAACCAGGCTCACAGATTTCTATCTGTTCGATTTACTGATTATATTGAGAAATAGAGATAAATCTCTTTGATATATTTCTTGATTGATTCTCACTTTTAAGTTGGTTCTCTCAGAATTATATTGTAGTTTAGTCCATACATATTGCTGAACGAATTATTAGGTGTAGTTGTTATACCCCCGTTTTTTTAATTGGTATCAGAGTAAGCAAACACGCGAAGACCTATGAAGTTTGTGTTTGTAGCAATCCGACTCTATGTACACAAGTGTTATCTCAGACAAACGCATTACCAGGAATAAAAGTTTTGTTTCTATGAAATCTATTAAAGAGAAAGACTTGTCAATCTCAAATATATATGAACATTCTATACCCATGAAACGGACAAATATTGATAAGTGTTATCCCTTCTATCTTACTGACGAGTCTGACTCTAAGTAGAAAGGGAAGCAACCCATGAAAGCGCAACGATTCTAAGACAAGTTAGAATCCAGGGTGCTGAAGTTAATAGGCTGAAACACAAAGTCAATATTCTTATTTGGTATGGTATATGATCGTGACTCTCAATTAAAGATTATTCGTGAAGAAAAAATTGAAGTAAGTTTATCAAAAACTTTACTCGAGGCGAAACTTGAGGAGAATGTGTTATAAATTAAACGTCTATTTAGTAAATATTTTATTCAATATGAGGTTTGTTCTAAAGAGTTCACTGTAACAGTTGTTTCTGACACTACTGAGAAGTTCGAAAACGTGATGACTTGTAATCATGTTTCTCTGATGAAATCAGTTTCAGAAGCTAAATTGCAAACTCTTCCTATTGATAAAGACATGCTTGTAACTTCATCGGATCAAGAAATCACCACGTCTCACGGAAGGAAGAAACCCTCTAACGGTGTTGTTAATCCTATTCACTCTAATCACTCTGGTGATCAGAAAGTGTGTCTATTTTATGATTCAAAGGGCATGTTCGACGGAAATGAAAATTTAGGTTGGATGACAATTATATTGGTCGTCTTCAACACACCTTAGATTTAATACCCAAAGGTGTAACTGATATTCGTATGTCTAAACCAATCGGTTTTAGTACTCACCCTGAAAAATCTTCCAGGAAAGTCAGTTCGATCTGCTCTTCTAACGTTCGAACCTGTAATAGTATCATTAACACGAATTGTTCAAGGAGATTTCAAAAAGATTTTTCCTCAAACTAAGAAGGGGGATTTTTTCAAGGTGTGAAAAAGGTACCATAAAGTGTAAGCAACAATAGAGATGTAAAGGACAACCTAAAGCTGATAATTAAAGAATACAAATATCTTATCAACATGCTGTCAAATTCCTCCACACAAACTTCTTTAGGTAAGGATTCAAACTTGGTTTCATACTTTGATGATAGTAAGTTTTATGATACTTTTTCACATCAAATAGGGTTTCCTCCAAAATTTAGAAGAAAAAAGAGGATTAACTATGAACAATATTCATTTGATGAGCATAAAGCTCATACTTGTGTTAATTAATCACAAGGTTTGAAATCTTACTCATGAAAAATCTTGTTGACTAAGATGTGCATGCTTAGGTATACTTGATGACAAAATGTTCTCTGTTTAGTTGAGATATTTTCTTCTCGTTCATAGCTAGACTATCGTCTACAGACATTTCTGGCATAAGTATTTTATTTGGTTGAGAATCTTCCTAAAGTGTTTTTTTTAGTTTCGCAACTTTAAATTGTTACAAATACTTAGTGTGCTACTCTTGTGCTCTAAATTTTCCTCTTGTGAGAATATAAAATTTATCGCGCTAAGATTTGTGGAAAAAAAGTTCCACTTAGCCAAATTTTGATGTGTTCCCATTACACTTTGTGGAAGGAACTTTACAGCTTTTCTAAGTTTCCCTTTGTGGGTCGTACGGGTACCCGTTGTTACATGTCACGAACCAACTCCAAAAACCCAAAAAATATATTCCCTGAGAAACCGTTTATATACCAATCCTATTGAGTTGAGTTATCTCACTCTAGGTTATTTTTCTCATATCAAGAATGTCGTCTCCTTCTCACACTTGTGATTTTGCGAAAGGGTTTCTTGATAAAGGTATGGGTTACGGTTCCAGAGGGAAGAAAAAAAGAACACTGGTAGAAGATGACTTTGTCGAATCTCAAAACTCTGAAGACTATCCTGATGTCTCATGCTATTATGCATATACCCATCAAGATGTAGAGCATGATGAGATGGTTTCTGCTGAAGTTGTTCATGATTTTCTTAAATACTTTGAGGAAGCAAAACTGCAGCTTGTTGATACTATGAAAGGTCTTGATGTGTTACGAATTGAGTTGAAAAAGGTTAATTATGACCTTGTTCTCATGAATACGCATGCTAAAGATCTTCTTAATGAGGATATATTTTCTGAAGAAGCAGTAGATGCTGTCAATCACAACTCACAAGCTCAAAGTTCTTAAAACTCGTGAGAGTTCTGAAAGTGTGCTTTAATTTTAGTACGTTTTTGTTATGGTTTTAGGAGTTGATTTTATTGTGTCTGGGAAAATTCTTATGAGAATTTATTCTTATGTTTAAGAAGGATAACTAGGGATTGGAATAGCAAATATCGTGATTACACATAACTATTTCAACGATTTTCATCTTGCAATGTTGTTAGATTTATTTATTTAAATTCTAAATTATTTGGAAGATGATTTTTGCAGTATTTATTCTTTTTGATTTCATATATTGCAATTTCTTATGAGATGTTTGCCTTTACGTTCGCGAATTGTGCTAGTATCTCATAATTGCTCAAAATTTAAGTCTTTATGTCTTTATGAAAATATTGATAAAAGATAGAATGAACTTTTGAAAATTCCGTAGTATTGATCTTTCCCTGATCCATTTCTACGTGAAGTACTGTATGGCTCCGTAAGTTTTCTTATGGTGAGCATTCTATAAGGTCTCCTTGTGGTTAATTTATTCGAGTTTACTGGATACAAATCCATGTGATTTGTTAATGTCCAAAGAAATCCTTCCTTTCTTGTAAAAGTAAGGTCGCTCATGTTATTCTCTTGGGAATGACATCAAATTGGGGAGAGTTATTAATTGAACTTGTGCTTAATTGCCATATCTTTGTGGGGAGTGCGGTAGTGGAATATTGTAGGAGTTAACTTGTATCTTCATAAACTCCTTGATGAATACACTAAGTTTCCACTATGTGAAATCATCGAAACAAAGTTGATATGTTCTCTTTTAGTCATGAATTATCTCTTTGAGAATTTCATTATGATCCCGTAGTTTTCGTACCTTTGCCAATTTATATTGACAAAAATGGGGAGAATTATTTGGTAGTTCACACTACATACATATGGTTTACGGATCATTATGTAAGGGGGAGTAGTTTTCATTGTAAGATGGAAGCATTGGCTAAGGGGGAGTGATACATATCACTATGGTATTATTTCAAATCTGTGATAAAATTGGACCATGATTCAATATAACAATACTATAACACTGTATAAAAATAATTGAGAACATATATTTTCTAATTGTTATGGTTACGGATCTTCAACAACAATGATGTTGAGTTGAACACGTTCATAATCGTTGGAGTACTTGGAGTAGCGAAGAGTTCAAGGAATGTTGAAGAGCCAAGGAAATCAAGCACGTTGGATGAGAAGCTACAAAGTTTATTTATTTAGTAATTCATATGTATTGATAGTTTTGTCACTAAAATTGACAAAGGGGGAGATTGTTAGAGCACTTCTCGGTCGAACTCGCAAGCGTTGCTATCTCAAGCTTGTTTTTCAAGTTTGGTTGATCAAAACTATATACTTGATTTCTAGTCTACTTATAGCTATGTCACAGATTAGGATATAATGTGTAGTTAACCTTTAGACTTCACAATGTTCACCAATTAAAGACGAAGATCTAATGAGGAGCTTGGAGGAACTTCATCAACAAAAGGTATGTGGAGACGAAAACTTATCTGTCACTTAGAAGTCTATTCTATTATATCTTCTAATGAGACTAAGTCGTATAGCTATATAGACTTTTACATTATACACATTTGATATTTCGAGTCGAGTTTATCTCGCTTATCTATTTCTCGAAATATGTGTTGGAAGCTTTTTGCTTTAGCTATGTTCATCATATTCTTGACAAATTTAGTTGGAAACAATCTATTTGTTGGAAACTAAATATTAAGTCAAAAGATGATCATGTGAAAATTAGCTTGAACATCTTATATGATTTGTGTGAGACAGTCATTTGATGTTAACTTGGGAAGTTTCGTATTGATCATTCGATCACTTGAAAATTGCTTGAAGCTAATGGCATGTGTGAGATTACCATTGTCGTCTTCTAAGGATGTTTCAATGATTGAAATGAGAGTTTAGAACAATTACCTAAGTCTGGATACAACACGGTATGCATACCTAGTATGCGAACTGTATTGTGATGATTCAGGTCCGGAACTCTAGTTTGCGTTCCTAGTATGCCAATGGATTTACCTAAGAAGGTCCGGAACTCTTTTTTTGCGTACCTAGTATGCGAACGAGTTTACCTGAGTTGGTTAGGGCTCAACTACATTCCAGTACGAAGTTAACTTGTAGTAGACTAGTGTCTGTAGCGGCTTATTACAGTATGGTTTTCAAAGATGGACTAGGCCCGGGGTTTTTCTGCATTTGCAGTTTCCTCGTTAACAAAATTTCTGGTGTATGTGTTATTACTTTTCCGCATTATAGTTTTTTATATAATTGAAATATCACAGATTGTGCGTAGTTGAATCACTTGATAAATCCAATATTGATTGTTGGATATAACTTGATTGTCACTTGGGCATTGGTCTTTGGTACCGTCCAAGTTATTTTCATATCAATCAGGCTCACAGATTTCTATCTGTTCGATTTGCTGATTATATTGAGAAATAGAGATAAAGCTCTTTGATATATTTCTTGACTGAGTCTCACTTTTAAGTTGGTACTCTCGGAATTATATTGGAGTTTAGTCCATACATATTGCCGAACGAATTATTAGGTGTGGTTGTTATACCACCGCTTTTTCAAACTAGAACACAAATTGTCAGGGATTGAGTTTCCCAGTTGAAAGAGCATCTATATTTATAGTTTTCAAAAACCAGGGGTTGCTTAGAATTCTGGATAATTAAGATAACTTGAGAATCAAGCGAGCACTTTTAGGTCTTAATAATACAATAGAAAAATACACACTATGTGCCGATATGGAACCGTGTATAATGACTGTTCGGTTTAGCAATTATGCCAAAGAACTTCAAGCAATTTGATGTTCATTTAAACACCTGAAAATTTAGTCATAACACACTCACATAAGTGTTTGAGTGATCAATGAAGTCTTAGAAGTTTTCAAGAGCGTTCTAGCAATGCTAAACATATTAAAAATAAGTTTTTTAGCATTTGCTAAAATATAAACTAGGATTGTTGGCACAACGGTTCGTGAACCGTTAGGATTGTTCACGAGTCAGGGTGCAACGGTTCGTGAACCGTGTTCGCCAACCTTAAAAGACTGCCGAACTCAGTTGATTATGATTTATGAACCGGGTTCGCCAACTGCTAGCCTAAAATTCCAACTTAGAAAATTCAGTTCACAACGGTTCGTGAACTGTTCCCAACTGAACTCACAGTTTGCGAACTGTTGCGCCAACCCTCTTATATTTCTGAATCCCAGGTATTGATAGGTATTGTAAAACACCTAATTTTATATCTAGTATTTATGTTTTCTTTGCTATTATCCTTGTGAATTGCATCTCTTATGTTTAGTTTTGAGCTTATTAGGTGCAATGGAGTCATTTGGAGCAAAAGAAGAAGAAAGAGTTCATTTGGAGCGTAAAGGGCAAAAAAAGGTCAATTCACAGGCGAGCTATACATGAGTCAGCTAGGTTGCGCAAGGGTGATGAAGGAATTGTCAGTTTTCCAAAACTGACAGTTAAGCAAGAAGGAATAGGATGTCTTATCAAAACTGCCGGGTGCCAATATCAATTTCTACTCCTACACAACCCTAACATTCAGAGAAGTGTTATTTCTCTCTTATCATTAGTTTTGCCTGAGCTGAAACCAAGAAAAGATGGCGGCAACACTACTCAAAAACGAGAGGGAAAGAGGAGCAGAATTTCAGAGATTCAAAGATGAAATTTAAGGTAGAAAAGCATACTGGTTGCAGAAGAGGAAGAGGAGATGAAGGATTTGGTTTGGGTTATTCTCACACATGGGCTTGGACGACTTCTATCTAAATGACTGGTCATATTGGGTTATTCTCACACATGGGCTTGGACGACTTCTATCTATTGGACTTTTGAAGACTTGACTTAAGAACAACTACAAAAAGGAAAGTTTTCTACTTCTTAAGAGATCACGTATTTTCTACTTGGAGCTGGGGAGAGCGGCGACTAGGGTTTGCTTTCATTTGTTTTTCATCTTCTTCATTTTATTATTGATTATGATTATAATGAACTCAAAAGTTATGAGTAGCTAAGCACATATTATTGGTTATGAGATAAAGTTGATTTCACAACATGATATTGTTTCAATGAATTAGTTTTGTATCAACTTTATTGTTTATGATTCATGGTATATTGTTATATGATTTGATTGTTTGTTTGGTTGAGTCCGGAATCAATCCGATTTGCACTCATTTCTAAAGCTATTTTAGGGTTTTCAATATGAAAAAGTTGTTTATCCCTGATTCTAAGTAGCATAATTGTGGGTAGTGCTTGTAGTGATATATCCTACTAGTCACAAGTGAATCATAACCTTGGTTAAATCGAATTAGTGCTTTTACACGTTTGATTGCCTTGATTAGTCTTATTCCATAGAACTTAGTGCTTTTAGGGAGTTAAACTTAATTGTGCGTTTACACTTTAGGTTGCTTTCTAGGAAGAATTCACATATACATCTTTTAATGTGGTTGTGATGAAATCAGGGAATTAGCGGGATATATTTGCGATCAAGGTATCCTAGGGATTTTAGTAAATGAGAGATTAAAATACCAATTCTAGTCATTGATGAAAATACATGTTTGTGAATGATACTATCCCATGACCAATATCTTCTCCTTATTGATTATTCAAATTATTTTATTGCTTTCAATTACTTTTATTGCTTTACTAAAACAAAAATCCCCCCCTTGGTTACTAAGAAACTAAAATTTGCATAACAACAAAAGCCTCTCTGTGAGAAAATTTCAATTTAGTTAAGTGAGAAAGTGAATTATTTTTGACGCATACGACAACGATCAAATTTTGGCGCCGCTGCCGGGGAGGCATACGGCTTGTTATTATGTTTTTAGTTTCTTTTTATAATTTCTGCTTTTATATTTTCTTTTTGTTTTCTTTTTTTGTTTCTCACTTGTTTACGAGAATTGTTTTCAGGTACCTAATCCCTGGCTTCTAAAGATTGGAACTATCCAAGGTGCGGGATAGCTACTCGAAGAGGCACAATACTCCAACCAAGTCAAGACACAACGGAAGAACAAGAGTTAGAAGTGGAAGAAGAGTTACAACTAGAAGAACAACAATAGGTTTCATTCATAGAAGAACCACTAGTTGAAGAAGAATAAGCGATGGGTGATGCAAATCGTACACTCAAGGACTTGACTTCTCATAGGCTTGATGCACAACAATGGTGTATCCAAACAAATTCAACCTTCGAGATCAAGCCGGGGTTGCTTAGAGAGTTACCAAAGTTCCATGGCATGGTTAATGAAGACCCAAACAAGCATCTTATGGACTTCCATACCATTGTCATGGCCACGCTTCCAGCGGAGACTGATGTCGATGGTGCAATGTTGAAAGTTTTTCCATTTTCTATGGTGGACAACGCTAAGGATTGGTTGTACTGTTTTCCACCCGGAAGTGTCACTACATGGAACGGGTTAAAGAAAATGTTCTTAGAGAGGTATTTTCCTGCATTGAAGGATACTCAAATTCGCAAGGAGATTTGTGGGATGAAGCAAAATGTGGGAGAATCATTGTATGAGTGTTGGGAACGATACAAGAGATTGGTGGCAAGATGCCTCACCACCAATTTAGTGACGCTATGATTATCCAATACTTTTATGAGGACTCCAAAAAAGTGATAGGAATCTTCTCGATGCTTCATGTGGTGGTGCACTAGTGAACAAGACGGTGGCACAAGCTAGAGAGTTGATTGAAAACATGGCAGCGAACTCACAACAATTCCTGAGTCGTGGTTCGGATGTGCTTCTAAGAAGAGTGAATGAAGTGAGCGAGGTCGAGGAACTTCGTCAACAAATGGGTAACATGACATCAATGATGCAACAAGTTGCAGCCGCGGTTATACCAAGTTCTCCTGGATTTTATGAAGATGAGCAAGCTAATACGATCTTTCCAAATCAACAAAGACGGTATGATCCCTACTCCAATACTTATAATCCGGGATGGAGAGATCACCCCAATTTCAGCTATGCTAACAAGCAAGGAGCGGCTCAACAACATACTTTCAACCGTCCGAATATATTTCAACCACAACAAAAACAATTTCAGCAACAACAACAACAACCTCAAAATATGGGGTCCAATATGGAAGAGTTGCTGAAATCTTTTATGCAAAGAACGGAGAGTACGGTTAAGGATTTGCAAACTCAAGTTGGTTCTATGGTTATTGAGTTGAACCAGTTGAAGGCACAAAATGGTGGGAAACTACCTTCTCAACCTATCAACCCAAAAGGGGACGTTAATGCTATTATGTTGAGAAGTGGTACACAACTTGTGCAACCCGAAGTTACTGATTCAGACAAGGTGGAAACACCGAAGGAACCTGTTTCGGAGGAGAAGAATGATGATTCTCCCCAAACTTCTGAGGTACCTATTCCTAATTCTAAAACTCTGGTTTCTACTTATGTTCCTCCTTTACCTTTCCCTCGCAGATTTGCAAGTTCCAAGAAGGCGGAACTAGAAAAGGAGATTTTAGACGTTCTTAAAAAGATCCACGTGAACATACCACTCATTGATGCTATTAAGCAAGTTCCAAAGTATGCAAAGGTGTTGAA
The DNA here is from genome assembly GCF_003573695.1 of Papaver somniferum. Classification (NCBI taxonomy): domain Eukaryota; kingdom Viridiplantae; phylum Streptophyta; class Magnoliopsida; order Ranunculales; family Papaveraceae; genus Papaver; species Papaver somniferum. The sequence continues at coordinate 66,042,118 of NC_039362.1, forward strand.
GGACTTGTGTACCAATAAGCAAAGGCTCAAAGGATATGAAGTGCTAAGTGTGGGGGAGAATGCTTCGGAAATCTTACAACACAAACTCCCACTGAAATGCAAGGATCCTGGTAGCTTTGACATTCCAGTCACAATTGGTAACACTACATTTAACAAAGCTATGTTGGATTTAGGTGCATCCATTAATGTTTTGCCTGCATCAATGTATAATTCACTTGATCTTGGTCCTCTTAAAAAAGCTGGAATTGTATTGCAATTAGCCGATCGCTCTAATGTCTACCCAATGAGTATTGTTGAGGATGTTCTTGTGCAGGTTAATCAATTAGTATTTCCAGCTGACTTTTGCGTGTTAGAGATGAATAAAGGGTCACCGGACTCGTCTCTTTCATTGCTAATTGGGCGTGCCTTCATGAAAACGGCGAGAACCATTATTGATGTGGACAAGGGAACGCTAACTATGGAGTTTGATGGAAAAACAATACGTTTCAACATTTTCAAGACGATGAGATATCCTACTGATGTCCACTCTTGTTTCTCCATTGATGTTATGGATACATTGGTACAACAAGTGTTTGAATTGAATGGTGAATACCGTTTTAACTACATCCATGGATAACGGTGTAGAGTGTGGTAATGAAGTCAAGGAAGCCCTTGGTGATCTTAACTCACTACAAGGATGCACGTAAACTCATAATATCTCTTTGATTTCTTTACCATGCAGTGATGAAAAGCTTGTACCTTCCATTGTTAAATCTCCAAAGTTAGAATTGAAACCTCTTACCGATCACCTAAAGTACTTGTACTTGGGTTACAAGGAAGATTTACCTGTGATTGTTTTTAATAAGCTTAGTGAATTACATGAGCAAAAACTTCTAAGGGTGCTAAGGAAGTACAAGACGGCCATAGGATGGACAATTGCTAATATCAAGTGTATAAGCCCTGCCGTTTGTATGCACAAGATCCGTTTGGAGGACGATGCAATGCCCACAAGGGAAGCACACCGTCGTTTAAATACCTCTATGATGGAAGTTGTGAAAAAGGAGATACTCAAGATTTTGGACGTGGGTGTTATCTACCCCATATCCGATAGCAAGTAGGTAAGCCCGGTACAAGTATTACCAAAGAAATCATGTGTGACGGTGGTGGAGAATGATAAGAATGAACTTGTCCCAACTCGTGTGCAAACCGGTTGGAAGGTTTGTATTGATTACAGGAAATTGAATGCCACCACTAGGAAGGACCATTTTCCATTGTCTTTTATTGATCAAATACTTGAACTTTTAGATGGACACTCTTACTATTGCTTTGTTGATGGCTATTCAGGTTACAATCAGATTGTGATAGTGCCGGAGGATCAAGAGTAAACTACTTTCACTTGTCCATTCGGTACTTTTGCTTATAGAAGGATGCCTTTTGGATTGTGCAATGCTCCAGCTACCTTTCAAAGGTGTATGGTAAGTATTTTTTCAGAATATGTTGAAAACATAATCGAAGTGTTTATGGACGACTTAAGTGTCTTTGGTGATTCATTTGACCTTTGCTTGAACAACTTGTCTCTAATCCTTGAACGATGTATTGCAACAAACCGTGTGCTGAATTGGGAGAAGTGTCATTTCATGGTAACTCATGGCATAATTTTAGGCCATATAATAAAAGGCTTGGAAGTTGATAAATCTAAGATAGACCTTATTCGTGCTTTAACCCCTCCCACTACAGTGAGGGAGATATGCTCTTTTCTTGGTCATGCAGGTTTTTATCGTAGATTTATCAAGGATTTTTCCAAGATAACATCACCACTTTGCAACTTATTGCAAAAAGATGTGGTTTTTAACTTTGATGAAAAGTGTGTGGCGACATTCAACCGTTTGAAAGAACTTTTGATTTTAGCCCCTATTATTAAACCACTGGATTGGAGCAAGCCTTTTGAGCTCATGTGTGATGCAAGTGACTATGCGGTTGGTGCGGTGCTTGGACAACGTGTGGGGAAGATACCTCATGCTATTTATTATGCTTCTAGAACGTTAAATGAAGCCCAACAAAACTACACAACCACTGAAAAAGAGTTGTTAGCTATTGTTTTTGCTTTGGAAAAGTTTCACTCTTATCTAATTGGTACAAAAGTTGTTGTCTTTTCTGATCATGCAGCGCTTAGGTACTTGCTTATGAAAAAAGAGGCGAAACCGAGGCTCATACGATGGATTTTACTCTTGCAAGAGTTCGATATTGAAATCAAGGACAAGAAAGGAATTGAGAATACCATTGCGGATCACTTGAGCCGTCTTGTTGTGGACAAGGAAGCTATCCCATTGCGTGAAAAGTTTCCCGGATGAGCAACTATTCTTAATTGCCTTTGGGGAGCCATGGTATGCAGACATTGTGAATTACTTGGTGTCTAAACAAATCCCAAAGAACTTGTCTCGTGCTGAGAGGGACAAACTTAAGAAGTTAGGAAACCAATACATATGGGATGATCCATACCTATGGAAACATTGTAGTGACCAAGTAATACGAAGGTGCGTTCCCGAATATGAATTTCATTCTATCTTGTCTTTTTGTCACTCTTATGCTTGCGGAGGACATTTTGGGAGTAAGAGAACCACTCACAAGGTACTTGAAAGCGGTTTCTATTGGCCAACTTTGTTCAAGGATGCGTATATATTTTGTACAACTTGTGATAAGTGCCAAAGTACAGGCAATCTAGGTGCCCGAAATCAAAAGCCACAAACTTTTATTCAATTTATTAAAGTTTTCGATGTATGGGGTATTGATTTTATGGGTCCTTTTGTCAACTCTCATGTGACTTTTTATATCTTACTTGTTGTTGATTATGTCTCGAAATGGGTTGGAAGCTAAGGCCACCCCAACTAATGATTCTAAAGTGGTTTCAGATTTTGTGTAAGCGAATATTTTTGCAAGGTTCCAAGAGCCATAATTAGCGATGGGGGTTCTCACTTCAAAAACAGGATCTTACAAACCTTGTTGAAGAAGTACAATGTGTCTTACAAGATTGCAACACCTTATCATCCCCAAACAAATGGACAAGCCGAGGTTTCTAATCGAGAGGTGAAATCCATTCTAGAGAATACGGTGAATCCGACAAGGAAAGATTGGAGCATGCGACTTAATGATGCTTTGTGGGCTTATAGAACCGCATACAAGACACATATCAGGATGTCTCCCTTTAGGCCTGTGTATGATAAACCTTGTCATTTACCCGTTGAAATTGAGCATAAGGCGTTTTGGGCTATTAAGCAATGCAATATGGAGATGGATGGGGCTGGAAAGCAAAGTAAGATACAACTTCAAGAGTTAGAGGAGCTTCACAATGATGCATTTGAAAGCTCACACATTTATAAGGAGAAAACGAAGGCCTTTCATGATACTATGATTTCTAGGAAACAATTCTGCACTGGGCAGAAAGTGCTTTTGTTTAATTCTCGCTTGCATTTATTTTCGGGTAAATTAAGGTCACGTTGGATTGGACCTTTTATTGTTACTAATGTGTTTTCACATGGTGCAGTAGAAATTCGTAGCATAGCTACAAGCAATGAACTTAAAGTTAATGGGCACCGGTTGAAACCATATTATGAGAATTTCACTTCTGAAGCGGTGGAAGGAGTTAACTTTGTGGATGCACTCTTTCTGGAGGAGTCATAGAAAGTATGGAGATAGTCGGGCTAACGACTTTAAACCAAGCGTTAAATGGGAGGCAACCCATAAGATGAGTATTTCTTGTCTTGTTTTTAGTTTTGTTTTCTTGTCTTGCATTTATTCTTTATGATTTCTTGTCATATTATCATGTAGGATTTCCCACCTTGACTTACTTTGGATAACTCAATTTACATTGAGGAAAATGTAAAGTTTAAGTGTGGGGGAGTGGTTAAGCATTTGCATTGTAAAAAATTTTCAAAATTTTCAACTTTTATGTGAACTAGTGCATGAAAAACTCCAACTTGTAGTTAGTTTAGAGTCGCATAGTATACATGTCGCTAAGGTTACACCGAGATTCTCATAAGAGTGACTGAACTTAGAGATGACAGGGAACATGATCAGGTTTCTTACTTGTATGAGAGTTAAAGTTGGATTTAACCATGCCAGTGGAAAATTAGGTGCAGACTGAATTCGGTATTAGAGTTGTGGTCCCCTATAGTGGAGACTACCCATGTTACATCATGAGAGGCACAGACCTTCACTTCTTTATACGTGTCTAAATTTGTGCTTTTAGAGTACCGTACGTAAACTCCGGGTAGAATGGTGAGCTACCCAACCTCCCACCAATAGAAGCACTATTTTGATCTCTTGAGTGCTATTTTATCAATCATGATGGTGACATCGATTTCTAACTTACATACCACTTGTAATCTTGTTCGCAGTTAGCACCATCCACTTTATCTCTCTCTACACCAACAGGTCCATAGAAACACTATCATCATCAACAAGAGGAGGAGCATCACAAATTCGAAGGAAAGTTGAAGACGTTCAAGGTTTACAAGCAACTGTACAGAAATGAGAAGATTTCAGATTCAAGTAAAGCAACAAGACAAGGAGCATAATTTTTACAAGTTGAAGACTTATGCACAAGAGCGAAGATTTTCAAGATGAGAATTCAAGAAGTTTATGATATCGAGACATACAAGTTGTGAAAAATCAAGCGGTAAAGTACTTACACCATGGCCTTTGTACTTGCATTTTTATTTTATCTTTATTTGTATTCCATTTTCTCTTGTCTTCTCTCTGTAAAAAAAAAATAAAAAATAAAATAAAAAAAAAAGACAAGAGAAAAGAAAAGTTCATTAGGTTCATCATTCATTTTAATATTTTATTTTTTTTTTCATTTGTATTTACCTTATTTATCTTGCATCTTATTAAAAAAAAAAATCAAAAAAAAAAAAGAAGAGAAAATATTCATTGCATCATATTTTGGTTTGTTTAGTTCATTTTTGGTTTTTTATTCATTCAATAAGCCAATGGAAGAAGAAATATCCATAATAAAGTTTCAAGCAACAAGGAATTAGAGGAAAGAATCACATTGTCAAGATTCTACGAAGTTCAAGATTTCATCATCAAGAGTTGAAGACCGAAGACGAAGACAAGGATTGAAGAACGAAGACGTTTCTATGGATGCTGTGAGAGTGGTGCTAACTGCACGCCGAACGGATAACGAGGTAAGTAAGCATATTCTCACCTTCGTTAAGTGGCTGATTTCCTTTCTTAGAGATCGTCAGAAAAAAGGGTTTTCAAAATGAATAAAAGATGTGGGTTTTCAAAACAACTCGGAGGATTTTGCCTTCTTACTATTATACGGGTCGCAGGATTCTCTGTTCATTCCTACCTGGACACATGTGTGACCCATAAAAAGCTATTTATTATTGATAGCAACTTCATAAAACCCTTTCTTGTGAGGCAGAGTCGAGACTTTCGATCATCCGAACACGAATTTCTTTCGATAAGGGATGGTTATTTCTCTCTCAACTTTTAAGGATGAGATTGTGTTCATATATGTGTCTAACTTCTTATGACTAGTGTGCAGAATCTCTATGTCTTCTTAGCGCGTTGGATGCTATCATTTCGGAGAACTAGTAAGTTGGAAAAGTAGGTTTTGTGGGTATATCTCTAGTAAACCCTCACGAGAGTTGTATATATATGTTAGTGATGAGTGCCAAATATTGCATATATTTATCCCTTTTTGTTGGCATTTAACTCATCTTTTGTGCATTAATTCTACATTTTATCCCATAGTCTGTATTTTCATTGTTTTCAAGAATAAATATTTTTCTTACTTAATTTTGCATTTTTAGGTAATAAATAAAGTCTGGATGAATTGCGGAGCGGAAAAGAGCTGAAGAGTAGTGAAAAGACGGGAAGAATTACGCAAGGAAGCCGCAAAGAATGGAGCGCACGTCCAAAAAGCTAGGAATGGGCTCAAGAAAGAAGAATTGTTCTTAAAGAAGATATGGGCTTGGCATACCCAAGGCCCAAAACCCTTACCCAAACCCATTTTCTATATCCAAGCCCGTCTCGGATTTCAGCCGTCAGATCGAAGCATTTCAGCATCCTACGGTCGCTCCATCATCGCACATCAAACTCCGAAGCCCCCGCTTTACATCACAACGCCCATCTCCATCTTGGGTCGTCCGTTTTGCTACATCCCTTCATCCGACGGTCGCTCCACGCTTACCTCCGTATCGCCGTTGGATCCACCTACCATCTTCCCATCCATCGCTCCTTGTCGCAGATCATCAAACCTCGCTGAACCCGCCTAACACCCAAGTATCGAACACCCTATACCCAACCAAACGCACCTTTCTTCTTTCTTCTCCATCTCTTCTTCCTTCAGAACCCGTACCACCACCATGTCCGTCTCCATCACCACCATCTTCTCCCCAAATCACTCCACCATCTACGCCACCAAACCAACCCTAAACCTAAGCCCATCATCACCATCACGTGCTATCTCTTTATCAACCACTAATTTCTCCAATTTCTCATCTCTCTTCTCACTGAAACCCTAGGTGAGAAATTGGGGATATAAGTGATGTTAAAGCAACAATTGGAGCATGAGATGAACGAGAAGAAGTAATTGGAGAGTGGGTCGACGAGATGGAGTGAGTATCTCAACACATTAGGTAAATCAATTTTACCTAATTTTCTGTTTTTGGGGAAAAGGGGTTGGAACCCTAATTCTGATAGGGGGAGTATATATTTGTAATGTTTTGTGTGAGAGAAGGAAGGGGATGCTCTCTGGACTAGCCAGTAGAAACTTGAAACAAAATTTATGCAATTCCAAATTTCAGTTTATCTATGCAGTTAACAGTAAAAGTTGTGATGTTTTGATTTTTATCTTGAATGTTGATTATTGTGTTTAATTTATCATATGTGATGAATATTGATGCTGTTAACATGTGTAGTATGAGCTAATTAGCAACAAGCTAAGGCTGTGATGAAGCCTTGGTGCACTGTCAAATGGTAGATTGCTAGGATAGGATGCCATATGCTTGTTTTTCTTGTGCATTGGGAAGAAAGCAGTGCTATGATTGCTTGTGATTGATTGTGCTGTCAAAAGACAGTCAATACTAGGGGTATTTCTGTTAGCAAGCTGTTTTTCTTTCCTTTCTATTGTATGCATAGGACCCAACTCAACCTAGGAATATGCTATTTGATTAGGACACCAGGTGGAATCCAAGCCTTAGCTTAGCCACAATTCCTTTCTTCAGTTACATTCCTTTATTCACTGCTTAGTTATTCACTGCTTTTATTCACTGCTTAGTTACATTCCTTTACTGTTTTGCTTAGTTCTTGCATTTTGAAGCCTTTTGTGCACTGAAGTCAGTGCACAAACTCACCTCTTCCCTTGGCTTCCAAGCCTTGGTTCTTAGCTGCTTTACCTTGCTGTTTTCTTAGCTGTTTTCTTTGCTTTACCTTGCAGCCTTGGTTCATGCCATTTGCCTTCTTTGTTTCACTGCCACTATAACATTGTGAAATTGTATCTTGTTTTACATCATTTGCTAGCTTAGGAAAACTTCTTGTATGCTCCCACTCCCTGTGGACTTTCCCCTGCTTTCCTTCTATTCTATAAACTTGACCTTGTATACTTGCAAGCTTCTGTGTGTCTTTGCCTGTCACACCAAGTTTTTGGCGCCGCTGCCGGGGAGTGGTGTTGCCACTGCTGAGTTCCATTAGCATCTCTGCCTTGCAATCATTGCAGGCTGCTTCACTATCATTGCAACCCTCTGCTTGCAATCATTGCAGCAGATCATTGCATACTTGCCTGCAATCATTGCATTGCAATGATTGCACTGTGATCATTGCAGGGTTGGCCTGACTATCTTTGCACTCTGTGATCATTGCAGGTACCACCTTGGCTGTGCTGCTGCTGCTGGTGCCTTCTCTGCCAAGCTGTGCTGTGCTGTTGCTGCCAAGCCAAAGCCTGCTGCTGCCAAAGCCTGCTGCTGCCAACTAGGCTGCCTACTGAAGCTGTCAACTGGGCTCGCCTATTTCTATTGCTGCTGGGCTTGTGCACGCTCTGCTGCTGGGCTCTGTTCCAACCTTTGTTGCTGGGCCTGAACCAACTGAGCTGGGCTTAGTAATCTCAATTTCGCTGGGCTTGCAACTTCTGCTCCTGGGCTTGCCTTTTCTGCTGGGCTTCGCTGCAGATTCTGCTGGGCTTCGCTGCAGATTCTGCTGGGCCTGTGTTGCTGAGTCACTTCAATTGCTGCTGGGCTTGAGCGTGAGCTGCTTAGGACGATCCTAAAGCCCAACTGGGCTGTGCAACTAAAAGGGGACCAAAAGCCTATTTTTGGGCTTCCCTCCAAAAATCAAGTAAGCCTAACCCATGAGTTAACCCACTTGGGCCTCATTTAAATTCAAATTCGGGCTTGTAATAATTAATTTAATTATTTATTTGGGATTGTAATAATTTTTATTTATTTTCTTTTTCTTTTTTTTTATATTTGGGACTGTAATTATTTTTTTTGTTTTTGTTTTTTGTTTTTGTTTTTTTTTAATTATTTTTCTTTTATTTTTCTCTTTTCTTTTATGGGCTTGTCTTAATTATTATTATTGTTTTTATTTTCTTTTATGAGTTGTGCTAATTTATGCTAGGTTTAGTTCAAAAACTTTTCCAAAGCCCAATTTTAAACCAAAAACAAAATCCCTTATTAAAACCAAAACCCATTCAAAACCAAATCTTCGTAACCCTTGTGGGCCAAAACTGTTTCCGATTGCTCTGACTAAAATATTAGTTAAGGTACCTACAAGGACATGATTGTGACCTATAGAGACCAAACAAACAGACTTGTTAGAATTAACCCAGACGAACCTATCGAAATTCTGAGTTCTGAGGGAGACAGTCCAGATCAACCAGAAACAATGGGAGAACCCCGTACCCTCAAGGATTATATGTACCCAACTAGAGCCAGTCAACCTTCTTGTATTGTGCTGCCCGAGGCTAATGGCCATTATGAGCTGAATCAAGCACAATACAGATGCTTCCTATTTTTAGAGGTGTTGAGAATGAAAACCCGTACCACCACGTGAGAGAATTCGAGGAAATTTGTGGAACTCTGCGTTTCACTCAAATGTCCGACGAAACCCTAAAGTTAAGGCTCTTTCCTTTCTCTCTGAAAGATAAAGCAAAGGCCTGGCTCTATGCTTTACAGCCTCAATCCATCATGACATGGGATGACCTCATAAAGGAGTTTTTCAAAAAGTTTTTCCCGAACCACAAGACTGCGACAATTCGTCAAAGTCTGAATAGCTTTGTGCAATTAGAGGGTGAGACCTTAGCTAGATACCTGGAGAGATTCAATGAATTATTGCTCCAATGTCCCCATCATGGTTTTGAAAAATGGAGACTTGTGCAAATTTTGTATGAAGGTCTAGATGTGTCCACCCGAACAACGGTTGAGTCGATGTGTAATGGTCTATTCGTAGACAAAACTGCTGATGCGTCTTGGGACTTCTTGATTGAAGTAGCTGAAAAGACGCAACAGTGGGAATCCATCCGTGAAACCAGAAAGACTACATCCGAAGCAAAGGCTTTTAGGATTGAAGCGGATTTTGAGGGAAGAGCAAACATGGCATCAATAGTTAGGAGATTAGAAGAGTTAGAACTACATAAAAATTCAAAACCTTCCACCACTACTCTCCGAGAACATGTCGCTTCGTCTGTTTGTGCTGCTTGTAACGACCCCAACCATCAATTCCAAAATTGTCCCGATTTGCTTGCAGTCCAGGAATCTAGGCTTGAACAGGCACATGCCATGTTTCAAAAACCAGAACATAACCCCTATTCACAGACCTACAATCCAGGATGGAGAAACCACCCTAACTTTTCATGGTCCAAAGGACCCACTCAGGGAGGACCATCTCAACCCAATCAGAGCTATCAAAACAATCAGGGATATCAGAACAATCAAGGTTATCAACACCCGAGAAACCCTCAACAACAATCAAACTCTCAACAACAATCATATCCTCAACACAATACCGACAAGAGATTATCCACCCTAGAGGAAATGTTCCAGAGTTTGATGCAAAGTCAGAAAAATCTAGATCAAAAGATGGATCAAATGTGTGAGAGAGAAAAGGGTAAACTTCCTAGCCAACCCCAACAAAATCCAAAGAGGATATTTCAAGCAGGCACAACATCCTGCACTGAAACCTCACCCGATCAAATCCATGCCATTACCACCCTCCGAAGTGGTAAAGTCATCGAGAACAACGTGGGCGAACCTAATGAATCTGATACAAATTCCACGCTGTCTCCACAACCCCAGAAATCCAAAGAATCTGAGCAAGTTGGAAAATCTGACAATTCTACTGCTGTGAATGTCCCTTTGCCAACTCATTCTCCTGTTGCCCCATTTCCTCAAAGATTGATCTATCAGCAGAAAAGTACCCATTACAATGAGATGTTAGATCTGTTCAAGAGAGTCAACATCAACATTCCTTTTCTTGGAGCAATCAAGCAAATCCCTGCTTATGCCAAATTCCTCAAAGACTTGTGTACTCAAAAGCGCAAGCTCAATGTGCAAAAACGTGCTTTCTTAGCTGAGCAGGTGAGTTCCATCATTCTGAACAAAACTCCACCCAAGTTTAGGGATCCAGGATGTCCAACAATTTCTTGCACTATAGGAGAACACACGGTCAATAAAGCGTTATTAGACCTAGGTGCAAGTGTTAACCTACTGCCATATGTTTATGAGCAGTTAGGTCTTGGGGAGTTGAAGCCAACATCTATCACTCTACAACTGGCAGACCGATCTGTCAAGATTCCTCGTGGAGTGGTCGAAGACGTTTTGATCAAGGTTGACAAATTCTATTTTCCCGTAGACTTCATTGTCTTAGACACTCAACCTGTACAAAACCCAGACTGTCACATTCCTGTCATCTTAGGACGTCCTTTCTTGGCTACGTCCAACGCGATCATCAACTGTCGGAATGGAGTGCTAAAACTGTCTTTTGGCAACATGACGGTAGAATTGAATGTGTTCGATATTAGTCAACAACCTGTGAATCTTGATGATGATGATGTGCATGAAGTTAATATGATTGAAGGATTAATGCAAGATTCGTTGACTAACATTCTATCCGTCGACCCCTTTCAAGCATGTATGGAGAACTTTAACTCAGATTCCTATGATGATGCATACTGTAGTGACGTCCTATCTCTGCTCAAATCTGTACCTCAAATGGACACCACTGAATGGAAATATGAAGTGGAACCACCCTTACTCTCTGATTCCAAGCTTATTCCATCCATTGTTGAGCCACCCAAGCTTGAATTGAAAACATTGCCTAGTACGTTGAAGTACGCATTCCTAGGTTCTTCTGATACTTTACCCGTCATTATTTCATCATGTTTAGACACGGAACAGGAAAGTAAGCTTTTAGAAGTACTTAAGGAACACAAAGAGGCCTTAGGATGGACCATCTCAGATCTCAAAGGAATTAGTCCCACCATTTTCATGCACCACATTAACCTTGAAGAGAATTCCAAACCATCTAGGGAAATGCAAAGCAGACTTAATCCTAACATGAGAGATGTAGTCAAAGGAGAGATCCTGAAACTACTTGATGCGGGTATCATATACCTAATTCCCGATAGCAAATGGGTTAGTCCCATTCAAGTTGTGCCTAAGAAGTCAGGCATTACTGTAGTTCAGAACGACAAGAATGAATTATTCCCTACTCGTACAACCACAGGATGGCGAGTATGCATCGACTACAGGAAGTTGAACACAGTAACAAGGAAAGATCACTTCCCGCTCCCTTTCATTGACCAAATGCTAGAACGTGTGTCTGGACACAGTCACTACTGTTTTCTAGATGGCTTTTCCGGTTATAACCAAATTCACATTGCTCCAGAAGATCAGGAAAAAACTACATTCACGTGTCCATTTGGGACGTTTGCTTATAGACGTATGCCCTTCGGGTTGTGTAATGCACCTGCTACTTTTCAGCGTTGCATGATGAGCATTTTTTCTGACATGATAGATAGTTTTCTCGAGATCTTTATGGATGATTTCTCTGTTTTTGGTTCCTCGTTTGACGAATGTTTGAAGCATCTTGCCCTCGTGATATCCAGATGTAAAGAAAAAAACCTTGTTCTAAATTGGGAAAAATGCCATTTTATGGTGAATTCAGGAATAGTTCTAGGACACATCATCTCAGAAAAAGGAATTGAAGTGGATAAAGCTAAAGTTGACCTCATTCAACATCTACCACAACCTTGCTCTGTGAAGGAGATCAGATCATTTCTAGGTCATGCTGGTTTTTACCGGCGATTCATCAAAGATTTCAGCAAAATCTCCAGACCTCTGTGCAGTCTTCTCTCCAAAGATGTTGCCTTCAATTTCGATGCTGCTTGTGTGAAGGCATGGGAGGAATTAAAAACCCTTCTCACCACCGCTCCTATAGTCCGACCACCCGATTGGAAGCTTCCGTTCGAACTTATGTGTGATGCCTCTGATTATGCTGTTGGTGCTGTTTTAGGACAGCGAGTTGATAGACTACCATATGTGATATACTATGCTAGCAAAACCCTTAATGATGCCCAACTCAATTATTCAACTACCGAGAAGGAATTGCTTGCCGTCGTTTTCGCATTAGACAAGTTTAGATCTTATCTGATAGGGTCTAAGATCATCATATACACAGACCATGCGGCTTTGAAGTATCTTCTTTCCAAGAAGGATGCTAAAGCTCGCCTTATTCGATGGATACTCTTATTACAGGAATTCGATCTCGAAATCCGTGATAAGAAAGGTTGTGAGAATGTGGTTGCTGATCATTTGTCTAGATTAACTTTAGAGTCTATTGATGAATTGAGCTGATTAGAGAATCATTCCCAGATGAACAGCTGATGTCTATCTCAGACCTTCCTTGGTTTGCTGATATTGTTAACTACCTCGCTACAGGTAGGATGCCCTCACGTTGGTCGAGACAAGACCGCTCTAAATTCCTGGCTGAAGTCAAACATTTCCTTTGGGATGACCCATATTTGTTTAAGTACTGCCCAGACCAAATCATTAGGAGATGTGTCCCCAACTGAACAGAAAGATGTGATATCTTTCTGTCATGACCAAGCATGTGGAGGCCATTTCAGTGCCAAGAAAACCGCTGCAAAGATCTTGCAGTGTGGATTCTATTGGCCATCATTGTTCAAGGATTGCCATGATTATTGTGTTGCTTGTGAACGCTGTCAAAAGCTAGGAAGCATTTCGAGGAGAAACATGATGCCATTGAACCCCATTTTGATTGTGGAGATTTTTGATGTTTGGGGGATAGACTTCATGGGTCCATTTCCCATGTCTGACAGCAAGTTGTACATCCTAGTCGCAGTTGATTACGTTTCTAAGTGGGTAGAAGCCATAGCAACCAGAACAAATGACCACAAGGTGGTACTTTCATTTCTAAAGGAGAACATATTTCACGTTTTGGTACCCCTAGAGCTATCATCAGTGACGGCGGTTCACATTTTCGTAACAAGTACTTTGAGTCTTTAGTACGCAAGTATGGCATAACTCACAAGGTTGCTACTCCGTACCACCCTCAGACTAGTGGACAAGTGGAAGTTCTAATAGGGAAATTAAGCACATTCTGGAGAAGACGGTCAACCCGTCCAGGAAAGATTGGTCATTGAGATTGAATGATGCTTTGTGGGCCTATAGAACAGCTTATAAGACACCAATTGGCATGTCCCCCTATCGTCTAGTGTATGGAAAGCCGTGCCATCTACCTGTGGAATTAGAACATCGTGCCTACTGGGCAATCAAAGAGCTGAACTTTTCTCTGGACGAAGCTGGAATTCAAAGGAAACTTCAACTCAACGAGTTGGAAGAATTGAGAAATGAGGCTTATGACAGTGCCAAGTGTACAAGCAAAGATGAAGATATTTCATGATAAGCGTATTCTGCGCAAATCCTTCACTCCTGGTCAGAAAGTCTTGCTGTATGACTCCCGATTACATCTTTTTCCAGGAAAACTGCGTTCCAGATGGAAGGGTCCGTACCTAGTACGCACAGTTTTTCCTCATGGAGCTGTAGAGCTGGAGGATGTCTCCAACAAGAACGTTTTCAAAGTCAACGGGCAGAGATTAAAGCCATTCCTTGAGCCATTTCCACCCGACATTGAAACAACCAACCTGGAGGACCCAGTCTATGTGGACTAAACTGGTCCACTCTTTCCCTAAATAACCAAAAAGTTTTCCAAATCTTTCCCTAAAAACCAAAATTTTTTTTTCCCAACAAAACCAAATTTTTCCCAAAAAGTCCAATCCCATTAAAAACCAAATTTTCTTGTAGATAATGTGTTAGTTAAATTTCCTTTTGTATATTTTGTGCTCATCCATTGTGACTCCTAATATGATGGATTTTTGCCTTGAATAACGGAGTTTTAATCGAGCTCGCCGTACAATCGGGTATTCTCTCTCCTTTTACTCTACTCAGCATGTTCCTCTTCATATATTGTTTTATAATTCTTTCCATATTTTGAAACATTGAGGACAATGTTTAGTTTAGGTTTGGGGGTATAGAGTAGATACCATGATAATTGCATAATTGAAAACGAACTCCTTCTTTTTGAAAAAATTGAAAAATTCCAAAAAATTGAAAAATCAAAAAAAAAAATTAAAAAATAAACATAAAAAATGGAGCTCATTTACCTTGAAATGTTGACTCTTGTGCAAATATGTAATTATTAGGAGTCTTAGTCTAGATATTTAGGCACCCTGATTCTAGCACAATTCACATAGTGATAAGAAATTTGCACGCGCACGATCTACCAATACATGTATGGCCTCGATCTTCAAGGTGTTTGATAGGAAGTTACGATTGCCAATCACTTTAGAATACTGAACGAAACTTGACTAGCTTGTTCTTTGGTTGGTTGGGATAGAAGGTGGAGGTTACATTAAGAAAGACAACCATCGAATTTAACTGGGTGCATCAAAAAGGGCTACCTCTTGCAAAGTGTCATGTAATTTTTGTTTCCTTTTGTATATGTATCAAAAGGTCCTTATGAAAAAAAAAAAAAAAAAAAAAAAAAAAAAAAAAACGATGTATATTCAGAAAAAAAAAAAAAAAAAAAAAAAAAATATCAGAAAAATACAAAAAAATCAAGTATTTATCAATTCCATCTCTCTTGTTCCAAAAATAAAAGAGAGTAGTCAATGTAAATAAGAGTCATGTAAATAGTCATTTTGTTGTTTCATTGTAATAAGCAAGGAGGGTGTATGCCATTGATGTACAACGCGAGTAATTGTGAAATACCTCCAACTCATTCACAATTCTCGTAAAGTCCGGACAGCTAGCTAGATTTCGACCTGGTTCTTAGCCTGAGAAACTATCTCTTGGTGATTAGTAGTCATAACTTCAGATCTTTCTTTACACATGTGTAGATACACTTTACACTCTTATCACATGTCTTTTTTGTTATCAGTGCTAGGATTGTGCCTTCGATAGCTAGATTGACATCTCCATTTTGCTGTGAGCTTAAACTGTTTTGCACATGTCACATTTGATGGAATCTGAGCTTATATTTTGACCTAGAACTTTGTAGGTACGTTCTAAGCAAACCTTCACGAGACTTCAACTCGTCCACTAGGGACACTTAGTGGTTTAAAAGGCTTAGTGCATACGCTAAATGCATTCGAGAGACCAGCGACAGTGGTATAGTAGGATTTCCTTAGTTTTGTTTTACTTGAGGACAAGTAAAATTCAGGTTTGGGGGTATTTGATGAGTGCCAAATATTGTATATATTTATCCCTTTTTGTTGGCATTTAACTCATCTTTTGTGCATTAATTCTACATTTTATCCCATATTCTGTATTTTCATTGTTTTCAAGAATAAATATTTTTCTTACTTTTTTGCATTTTTAGGTAATAAATAAAGTCTGGATGAATTGCGAGCGGAAAAGAGCAGAAAAGTAGTGAAAAGCCGGGAGAATTACGCAAGGAAGCGAAGAATGGAGCGCACGTCCAAAAAGCTGGAATGGGCTCAAGAAGAATTGTTCTTAAAGAAGATATGGGCTTGGCATACCCAAGGCCCAAAACCCTTACCCAAACCCATTTTCTATATCCAAGCCCGTCTCGGATTTCAGCCGTCAGATCGAAGCATTTCAGCATCCTACGGTCGCTCCATCATCGCACATCAAACTCCGAAGCCCCCGCTTTACATCACAACGCCCATCTCCATCTTGGGTCGTCCGTTTTGCTACATCCCTTCATCCGACGGTCGCTCCACGCTTACCTCCGTATCGCCGTTGGATCCACCTACCATCTTCCCATCCATCGCTCCTTGTCGCAGATCATCAAACCTCGCTGAACCCGCCTAACACCCAAGTATCGAACACCTATACCCAGCCAAACGCACCTTTCTTCTTTCTTCTCCATCTCTTCTTCCTTCAGAACCCGTACCACCACCATGTCCGTCTCCATCACCACCATCTTCTCCCCAAATCACTCCACCATCTACGCCACCAAACCAACCCTAAACCTAAGCCCATCACCATCACGTGCTATCTCTTTATCAACCACTAATTTCTCCAATTTCTCATCTCTCTTCTCACTGAAACCCTAGGTGAGAAATTGGGGATATAAGTGATGTTAAAGCAACAATTGGAGCATGAGATGAACGAGAAGAAGTAATTGGAGAGTGGGTCGACGAGATGGAGTGAGTATCTCAACACATTAGGTAAATCAATTTTACCTAATTTTCTGTTTTTGGGGAAAAGGGGTTGGAACCCTAATTCTGATAGGGGGAGTATATATTTGTAATGTTTTGTGTGAGAGAAGGAAGGGGATGCTCTCTGGACTAGCCAGTAGAAACTTGAAACAAAATTTATGCAATTCCAAATTTCAGTTTATCTATGCAGTTAACAGTAAAAGTTGTGATGTTTTGATTTTTATCTTGAATGTTGATTATTGTGTTTAATTTATCATATGTGATGAATATTGATGCTGTTAACATGTGTAGTATGAGCTAATTAGCAACAAGCTAAGGCTGTGATGAAGCCTTGGTGCACCGTCAAATGGTAGATTGCTAGGATAGGATGCCATATGCTTGTTTTTCTTGTGCATTGGGAAGAAAGCAGTGCTATGATTGCTTGTGATTGATTGTGCTGTCAAAAGACAGTCAATACTAGGGGTATTTCTGTTAGCAAGCTGTTTTTCTTTCCTTTCTATTGTATGCATAGGACCCAACTCAACCTAGGAATATGCTATTTGATTAGGACACCAGGTGGAATCCAAGCCTTAGCTTAGCCACAATTCCTTTCTTCAGTTACATTCCTTTATTCACTGCTTAGTTATTCACTGCTTTTATTCACTGCTTAGTTACATTCCTTTACTGTTTTGCTTAGTTCTTGCATTTTGAAGCCTTTTGTGCACTGAAGTCAGTGCACAAACTCACCTCTTCCCTTGGCTTCCAAGCCTTGGTTCTTAGCTGCTTTACCTTGCTGTTTTCTTAGCTGTTTTCTTTGCTTTACCTTGCAGCCTTGGTTCATGCCATTTGCCTTCTTTGTTTCACTGCCACTATAACATTGTGAAATTGTATCTTGTTTTACATCATTTGCTAGCTTAGGAAAACTTCTTGTATGCTCCCACTCCCTGTGGACTTTCCCCTGCTTTCCTTCTATTCTATAAACTTGACCTTGTATACTTGCAAGCTTCTGTGTGTCTTTGCCTGTCACACCAGTTAGAATAAGTTTTGTTTGATTTGCTCGAGGACTAGCAAAGTCTAAGTGTGGTGGAATTTGATAGGTGTTGTAAAACACCTAATTTTATATCTAGTATTTATGCTTTCTTTGCTATTATCCTTGTGAATTGCATCTCTTATGTTTAGTTTTGAGCTTATTAGGTGCAATGGAGTCATTTAGAGAAAAAGAAGAAGAAAGAGTCCATTTGGAGCGTAAAGGGCAAAAAAAGGTCAATTCACAGGCGAGCTATACATGAGTCAGCTAGGTTGCGCAAGGGTGATGAAGGAATTGTCAGTTTTCCAAAACTTACAGTTAAGCAAGAAGGAATAGGATGTCTTATCAAAACTGCCGGGTGCCAATATCAATTTCTACTCCTACACATCCCTAACATTCAGAGAATTGTTATTTCTCTCTTATCATTAGTTTTTCCTGAGATGAAACTGTTAGAGCATTGATCGGTGGAACTCGCATGCATTGTTATCTCAAGCATGTTTGTCAATGTTAGTGATCAAAATTATAAGTCTTTATTTCTAGCCTATATAGCTAAAGGTCTCAGACTAGGATATAAAGTGTAGTTGAGCTCAAGAATCCATGGAAATCATCATACAAGACGAATGACTACTCAAGGAACTGGTGGATCTTCATCGACTAAAAGGTATGTGGATACTTGAACTTATCTCACTCAAAAGTCTATCTACTCTATCTCCTATTCTTGAGACAAAAGTCGTTTTGATATATAGACTTTCATTATACACATTTCCTATTTCGAGCCGAGTGTAACTCGCCTATCTATTTCTCAAAATATGTGTTGGTAAGCTTTCACTTTAGCCAAATTCATCTTTACATAGTGACGAATGTCATGTTATGTTTCAATCACTTTGGAAATTTCTCTGACGAAAAATGGTCTGTGAATAACGGATATATGACGTCCTCTGAGAATGTTTCAATGATTGAAATGAGAGTTTAGATTACATAACCATTGGTAGGATATATGCATTGTTGTGTAAACACATATATGTATAAGTCCTTATTCCTTGAACCAAAGTTTGCGAACTTTGTTGATCAAGAGAAACGGAATGTGGCATGAGCCAAGTCCGCGAACTGGCGGAAGTTCTCGACCCGAGAATTTCTGCTGGAGTTTGTGAACTCCTTCCGTGAGCTT
The DNA here is from genome assembly GCF_003573695.1 of Papaver somniferum. Lineage (NCBI taxonomy): Eukaryota > Viridiplantae > Streptophyta > Magnoliopsida > Ranunculales > Papaveraceae > Papaver > Papaver somniferum. The sequence continues at coordinate 66,060,979 of NC_039362.1, forward strand.
AAGTCCGCGAACCCAGTCTGCGAACTTGAGAAGGTTATATCTAAAATCGGTTGTTCTTGAACTCATTTTTATATAAACTAAGGGATGCTTTTGCAAACCGTGGCTATAAAGTTCATGAACCGATTCGAGTGAATCAAACCGTTTTTTCTTCAATTGTGTCTTGTGTAGTTACATATGATCTAAGCAATTTAACAACTCTCTAACTTTCATTTGAGTCATTTGAACTAGTTATGGTGAAGAAGAATATGGTGGATATGAAAGTAATCATATGTCTAACCATTTGGTTAACTATTGTTGAACCAACAAATGTTAATGTTTGGAAACGGCTACATAAACCCAAAATTGGACATTTCATTTGTGTGTAACAAGCTAAGTTTTCGTTCCAACGGTTGAGAAATATTAGCTTGAATCTAATCAGGTTTTCATCTAACGGGGAATATTGAATACTTTGTTACCAAGCTAACATTGATTGCAAACCCTGATTTGAAATATTATATAAAGGAGAACTCTAGCAACTGGGAAACCTAATCCCCAGACCTTACGTGTGATACTAGTTGCATAGCTAGAGTCGATTCTCCTTTAACCTTTAGTTTCTTCTTCTAAAACCAGGTTAAAGACTTAAAGACTTCATTGGGATTGTGAAACCAGACCGATACTACTTTTCTTGTAGTTGTGTGATATTATCTTGTATCTTCTATCGTTACGAGTACAATTGTGATAATTGGCTCGAGATTTATATCTCTGATAGGCAAGATAGGAAATTAATCACAAACACTTCGTCTCATCGTTTGTGATTCCAAAATATATTTTTTCGCTGCGTCGATTATGATTATTGTGAGGTGATTGATAATACTAGGCTGTTCTTCAGGAATATAAGTCCAGTTTATCAATTGGTTCATGTTCACCTTGATTAATCAAAATACGAAACAAAACTCGTAGGTATATTCGTGGAAGACGGATTCATCTATTACCGTAGAATTTTCTGTGTGATACAAATTTGTTTATTAAAGTCTTCGACTTTGGGTCGTAGCAACTCTTAGTTATGGGTGAGATCAGCTAAGGAATCAAGTACGTAGCATCCTGCTGGGATCAGAGACGTAGGAGCATAACTGTACCTTGGATCATTGTGATATTGATTGGGGTTCAACTACAGTCCAGACCGAAGTTAGTTTGGAGTAGGCTAGTGTCTGTAGCAGCTTAATACAATGTATGTTCAATTTGGACTAGGTCCCGGGGTTTTTCTGCATTTGCGGCTTCCTCGTTAACAAAATTCTGGCGTCTGTGTTATTTCTTTTCTGCATTATATTTTGTTATATGATTGAAATATCACAGGTTGTGCGTTGTTCAATCAATTAGAATATCCGACCTTTTGGTTGTTGATTTAAATTGATTGACACTTGGATATTGGTCTTTGGTACCATCCAAGTTATCTCTCTAGTATTTGATAAAGACTCGCAGATTTCTATTTGCTTGAGTATATATCAAATCGAGAGATTGAGATATAAATTCTTTGATATACTTTTTATCTAGATTGAGTCTGATTGTCTAGTTGATTCTCTAGAAAGTATATTGGAGTTTATCCATACAGATTGCTAAGCGAAATATTGGGTGTGGTTGTTGTACCCCCACTTTTTCAGAAACCAAGAAAAGATGGCGGCACCACTACTCAGAAACGAGAGAGGAAGAGGAGCAGAATTTCAGAGATTCAAAGACGAAATTTGAGGTAGAGAAGCATACTGGTTGCAGAAGAGGAAGAGGAGATGAAAGATTTGGTTTGTTGATGCTGGTGGAAGAGATGATGAGCATAAAAAAGGGGATCTGAGAGTAAAGAATCAATGAAGGTTGTTGTGTTAAGTTGAGAGAAGGAATCGACAGTTTATGAAGAATTAACAAATGGGTGTGTTGAATTGCTAATTTGTGTTGATTATTACATGAAGTTGAAGATCGATTGAAGGGTTATGAAATGATTTTGGTTGATTCAGATCGAGAAATTTAGGGTTCAGTTGAGAAGATTTATTTTGTCTGCAAGGAAGAGGAATTAGAAGAATGATGAACTGCTGTTGTTGAGGACAAGATTTGCAGACAAGGATTAATGGGATCGAATCAGTGGTGAATCTGGTGATAGATGTTGGTGTTGTTGGGTTGCATCCAGATTTGATTTTGGCTTTGTTTGAATGAATCTGGTGGAGTTGTAGCTGTCAATTGAAGCAACAGAGGAGGGTCTGTGGTGATTAAACTAGTTACAGAGAAGGTGGTACTGGTGTTGGCTGTGTGCAGGTTGCACTAATGGTTTGTGGTGATGTTGTTGGTGTTGCCACAAGTAACAATGAATGTCAGGTGATGGTGGTGATATGAGGCTAATGTTATGGGTTTGGTTCATCATGAAGTTGCAGGTGAACTGAAATTTTCATGGGAAGAACAGATGGTGCAGCTGAAATGGCTAGGAGATTGCAGGTCTTGAGTGCAGTGGCGATGCTGTTGGAGATGAAGCTGTGGGCTGTAGGAGGTTGCAGTCTAGCTTTGTGTGGTACTTGAATAAGCAGAATGGAGTGCACTTGGTCCTGGTGAATGGACTGATATAGATGTATGCTTAGGATTTTGAGCGGAAGTTAAAACTGAGCTGCAGTTGAGCTGGTAGAGGTCAGAAAGTCTGGGTTCGATGAAATTGCAAACTGTTGGTGCTATAATGTATGTGAAGTTGCAGTCAGGTGGTAGTTGGTGGCCATGGATATTGCAGCTGAAGTTAAACTCAAATGGAATGTGTTTGAGGTGCTGGGGAAGATGCAGCTGTTATGAGTCCCAAGTGCAGCTGCAGTTGAAGATGGAAATGGAGGAATTATTGGTAACTGAGATGAGAAAAATAAGAAGCGAGATATTAACTGAAATGGGTATTGCAGTAGCATGATATTGCAAGAAAGAGAGAGCTTGTGCTACTGGCTTGGAGGAGGACTGAACTGAATTTGGTGGTGATGTTATTGTTGCAGTGCAACTCAGGAAATGTCTTTGGTGGTAGTGGTATTGTTGGATTGCATCTTGAGATGATGGTGATTAAATGGAGATTTGTTATTGCAGTTTGAAATGGGGAAGGAACTGACGCCATGTTGTTTACAGTGAAGTTATGGAAGAGTGTAAAGTTGATCTGGTGGTTTAATGGGTTCACTGTGTACTATTGGTATACGAATTGGGATGGTGGTTTTGAGCTGATGTTGCTGTAAGATGGGTTGGATGTCAGCTGGAGGGTTACAGAAGCTGTGATTGCAGTCAAGAGTGGAGACTTGGACACTGTTGTTGGTGGTGCTTGCAGCTGTTTTACTAGGGGGTGAAGTGCAATCACTGCGCAACAACAAGCTCAAGCCTGTGCAAATGGCCTAGGCCAAGGTCACTCAGATCCTGACTCAGTTCCTACTCATACACTGGCTCAGCTAAGTGACTGATCATATTGGGTTATTCTCACACATGGGCTTGGACGACTTCTATCTATTGGACTTTTGAAGACTTGACTTAAGAACAACTACAAAAAGGAAAGTTTTCTACTTCTTAAGAGATCACGTATTTTCTACTTGGAGCTGGGGTGAGCGGCGACTAGGGTTTGCTTTCATTTGTTTTTCATCTTCTTCATTTTATTATTGATTATGATTATGATGAACTCAAAAGTTATGAGTAGCTAAGCACATATTATTGGTTATGAGATAAAGTTGATTTCACAACATGATATTGTTTCAATGAATTAGTTTTGTCTCAACTTTACTGTTTATGATTCATGGTTTATATTGTTATATGATTTGATTGTTTGTTTGGTTGAGTCCGGAATCAATCCGATTTGCACTCATTTCTAAATCTACATTAGGGTTTTCAATACGAAAAAGTTGTTTATCCCTGATTCTAAGTAGCATAATTGTGGGTAGTGCTTGTAGTGATATATCCTACTAGTCACAAGTGAATCATAACCTTGGTTAAATCGAATTAGTACTTTTACACGTTTGATTGCCTTGATTAGTCTTATTCCATAGAACTTAGTGCTTTTAGGGAGTTAAACTTAATTGTGCTTTTACACTTTAGGTTGCTTTCTAGGAAGAATTCACATATACATCTTTTAATGTGGTTGTGATGAAATCAGGGAATTAGCGGGATATATTTTCGATCAAGGTATCCTAGGGCTTTTAGTAAATGAGAGATTAAAATACCAATTCTAGTCATTGATGAAAATACATGTTTGTGAATGATACTATCCCGTGACCAATATCTTCTCCTTATTGATTATTCAAATTATTTTATTGCTTTCAATTACTTTTATTTCTTTGCTAAAACAAAAATCCCCCCTTGGTTACTAAGAAACTGAAATTTGCATAACAACAAAAGCCTCTCTGTGATAAAGAACTCTTTCTTACCACATACTTCATTTAAATTTAGTTAAGTGAGAAAGTGAATTATCTTTGACGCATACGACAGCGATCAGGTATCTATGATTTGCCAACTGGTTCACCAACCTACCATGAGTAGAAATATCAGTAGTTCATAATTTCCCTCTTATGATGTTTGAAACATTCCCATGTGATAAAATTACTTGCACGAGACATTTCCAATTTATCCAAAAATTAATTCACAGACAATAAATTGCTTGCAATTAATGTTGTTAAGGATCATTGAACATATTTGCTAAATCATATTTCGAGATTTTTAACAAGATAAGATTGACTCGAAATTTCTTCTTTGTAATTTACTAGAAGTCATACGACGTCGTCTCAACAGATAGAATGGTAAGATAGTGAGTAAAATAGAATGTTACACTTTTCACATCCCTGATACAGAAGTTTTCCAAATGTCTTCATCGATCTTCAGTCTTCAAGGGTGATGTCTGGAACTCAACTACCGAATTCTAACCTAGTCCGAGACATGACTTAGTAGATTAGAAATCAAGATATAGTTTTGACCATCTAACATTGAAAACAATTTTGAGATAGAAAAACTTGTGGATTCAATCGAGCATTGCTCTAAAAATATCCCCATTTGTTAATTTTAATGATAAAACAATTCAATACATATGGATTCAAAAATAAACATTTCAACTCAATCCATTATGCTTGATTTCCTTGGTTCTTCAACATACGTCTTGAATTCTTCGTGCTTCAAGTTCTTCTATGGTTCTTTATGTGTTTGTTTAGCACCTTTGTTGTTGAAGATCCTTAATGATAAAAACTTATGAGAATACTCAAAAAGACGGTAATTACACTCTACTCATCGGTTGTTATACATTAACTTAGTATTGTTACCTGCTTCAAAGTTCAATTACACCATAACTTCGAAGCAATACTGCAGTGATATGTTCAGAAAATACATACTACTTTTGCAAAAAAGGTAAAACCTATAGAAAATTATCCACTCCCCTTTACATGATGCTCCGAAAAGCCATATCTAATGTAGTAAGATACTACTTAACAATTCTCCCCTTTTTGTCAACAAAATTGGCAAAGGCGAAAAAACGGTATCATAATGAATTAAACGAAAGAGTTTCAAGACTAGAGAGAACATACCAACATTCAGTTTAGACGATTTCACCGAGAGACCTCGGTTCGCGTCAAGAAGACATAAAGGTACAAGAATCTTCTACAATTCCACATCCACACTCCTCACAAAGATATTGTCATTAAGCACAAGTTCAAAAGAACTCTCCCACATTAGATGTCCCGAAAGAACAACATGAACGACCTTAACTCTAATCACAAGAGAAGGATTTTTCTTTTACATACAAATTTACTCGTCAGTTACGAACAAAGTAATAAGTATCCTAATATTTTTCTCTCTTCTCTCCAGTTAGGAACAAAGAAGTTAAAACTAGCGATCTTAATATTAGAAGCACTAAGATATATACAAGATTTTCTTGAGAAAAATAATTATGAACAAAAACTATTCTCTGCGCCGGTTACGAACAAGAGAACAATTAGTGCGATATTACTAAACATAAGAAATATAACTTCTCTATCCATGTACGAACGTAGAAATTAAAGTTCACCACTTATCCCCTGGCGGTTATGCAATTAAGGAAGTAAGTAGATTCCTATATATAGAACATCTTACGGAATCTTGTAGCAGTATATTCACAAAAGTGTAATCGTGGAGAGATCAATATTGTCATTCTCAAATAGTTTACTCCTCTTTTGCAAGAGTTAAGAGCTTAGCCTATGAGAAAATATGAAATATATGTTCTAATCACCAGAATATGATAACAAAGAACAAATCTCACAAAATAAGAAATACATATATATAATCCATGAAGATTAGGTATTGCAAGTCATCTTCCAAAATAAAATTTAATTAATAAGCTTTAGACATGCAAGATGATAGTATTTGGAATAACTAATGTAACACATAAGAACTACTCCAAAAACTAGTGTTTCCCCTTAAACAATAAGAATAAATTTCAACACGGAGTTAACTAGTAAAAAGAAGAAAAAGAAAAACATCTTCTAACTAGATACCAGTAGAGACATCATCCGTATTGCTTGGCCGAAATTGGTGCAACGAAAGTGTGGTAAGCTTTTATAGCTTACAACTCACAAGCTTCCACATTACTTTTAAATGTAGTTTAGACATGGTTCGAAAACAAATAAATTGAATCTCGGAAGAAAAAAAATCTGATCCCATAGCATTTAAGTTCTGGCTCCTATATTACTCATCATGCGGACTGTACAAATGTGAGGTCAGCTAGATATTTGTTTAGTGTATCTCTATGTTCAATCGAGCTCCGTCCGGCCTGCAATTTGTTTCCATAAACCTAAAATAATCATCGTACTTCACATATATTATCTGCATCTTCCAACTACACTGCATAAATCTTTGACAGTAATACATAATTTCCTTTGTAGACCTGTAAAATAGATCAAGTTGGCAGCAAGAATTTATACTAAATGCTGAGTTAATAAGTTCAACTGATACAAACTATTTTACAGCTCACACATCTATAGTCCAATAAATAGCTACCTCATCTGCCTGCGAGAAGAGCCAATTTTTGGTTGTTGCAGAATTCCAGTAGAATTACCGGCTTGTTATCCTCCGCGAGAACCTACAAAAACATCAACAAGAATGCAACAAAAAGCCGTTTTGGCACAGTTGAACAAATTCAACATTTATTTTTTTAGGTTTTCATCAATTTTCGTCGGAATTCATACCCATGGATCTACATAGCAACAGACGTAGTTACATGTCATAATTCAAGATCTAGTCCTAAATTCGCCAATTCTTCCCACATCTTTCTTGAACTTCTAGTTTTTCTAGTTTGACATAATTCTCTGAGCAAGAAGTTCAAGAAAGCTGTGGAAAAATTTGACAGGACTTGTCAGAATTCTTTCTTCCTTGATGCAAATGAGAAAAAATCATCAGAATTTACAAAGAAGAAGAGAGGTGAAGAAGTGACAAAGAGAAAAGGCAAAAAAGAGAGAATGAGTGAAATGAATGGTAATACTAACACTTTAAGAGTGAGTGCACGGTGGGGTAGATAAACGTGAGATGAGGAGATTCATGGGTTATGAATGAAGAGAAACAGAAACAGATGAGTACTATTATGCAGAAATCATGATCAGACTCTGTCTGTATGGGGCTCCAGTCCTGCCCTTTCTTTCTTACCCTGTGCATGTTCTCTCTAAGACGTGGTAGTATGTGATAGGATGATTGTTTGATGAATTCTGATTGGTCATCTCAAATACCAAGAAGGATTTTAGTAATTGAATCTCTTTAAATCATAGCTGCTACTGCAGGGTAGAATATTTTCAAGTCATTATGTACCTTACCTATCGTATGTTTAGTTCTAGACAAATTCAGAGAATGACGTATTTGAATAACAATCGTGAGGGTAATTCTTCTTTTTTACTTATGATGATGAAGACAGTTAAAACGAGTTACTTTCAAGGCTCTCTCGTTGCAGCACCAACCAATTAAAGCGGTTTCTATCACAACGTCAGATTCTTCTAGTCAACCATCATCCATGAATGCATTTTTTTTCATACTCGAACAAGCTATATAGTAGACTAGGAATAGATGCTGAATTCCGTCTTACACTTGCACATTCCTACAGCATCAAATGACTTAATAGGTCTAATGCTTGTTCTCTTGCATTCTTCTCATCAAAAACCATTCTTACTTCATGAATAGAGCCTTCTTTTTGGAAAGCTATTATTGAGTCGTCACATTCTAATAGAGGGGCGTCACCTAATAGGACAAAAACGGATCACCCATAAGTAATTTAACAAAAAGGCCAATTACAAAATGGTCATACTTTTTCTAATTTGGTTACAAATTGATCATACTTTTGTAAATTGTATACAAAACAATCACACTTTGGGCGACATCAGTTTTTCAAAAAAATGGTGTTAAATGTCCCCAAAATGCACTCTATCCTAACACAACCCATTTAACTGGAGTTAACCTGTGACTGACGTGGTTTGCAAACGTGGCAGATCTGTGACGTGGAACCAGGTGACGTGGCAACACGTTGGTGGCCAGAAAATCAGACCGTTCCCAACGGTCGGATTTTCACTTTTCCTTTTATACCTGCAAAAAATCATATTTATCATCAATTTCCAATAACCATAATACCTGCACACATTCATATTTATCTTCAAATCCCAACAACCACAACAGACAACATGTTCAAACAAAAAAATGGGTGGAGGAAAAAATGAATGGTGCAACAATTCAAGTGAGGCAAGCAGCAGCAGAGTAGTTGATGGATCAAGCAGCATCAATATCATTTGTTGTTTATGTGAGATCGGAATGCATGATCCTATTTCTTGTCCATGGATATATTCAAGGCGTAAGAATGTACCTTGCAATGGAGTGAGAAAGTTGTTGAAATCTCAAACTGAAGATCATGTTGCTGAGAAGTTCTTGAGATGCTCAGTCTACTCATACTTTGAGTGGTTTACAAAAAGATGGAACAAGTCTGTAAGACTCATCATAATTGCCATTTACTCTTTCTAGTGTCTTAGTTCTAGCTCTCCAGGCCACATGATAGGGAACACTAGTATTATGAGTAGTGTATAACTGATCTTGTAAATTGAAAGGACTTGGCATTGGGTCTCCACTCTTCAGCTTATCATACAAGAACTGTGCAACAAATTCTGCATTCGATGTCCTGTTTCTGGTTACTCCTTCAGTCACACATGTATGCTCCAAGTTCATCTTTCTCACTATGAAAGTAGGTTCATGACATCTGACACTTGCATAAATAAAAAACTCACAACCCTGAGATTTGTTATACTTGCAATTAACTTTGATCCTTTCTTTGTCATTGGGCTTCAACTTGTACTAAAACTTTTTCTTCACTGCATATGCCCTTAAGTGCTTCTTAAAGTCTTTCCTATCCATAAAATCTATCCCTACAAACATGGTATCAACATCCACAAACTCCTCAGCATCTCCGGTATCATCATCAAAAGCTAATGATCTTTCAGCAGCTTCTACATATGGCCCCCAAACTTGCTCATACTGGTTGATCCAAATTGTGTTCTGACCAGCATCCTCTGCAACTCCTTGGACTGATAAGGTACCTTCAACTTCAGAATCACTGCTACTAGAACTATCACCACTGTCAGTATCATATGGTACAACAGACAATGCTTTTCCTTTTGGGTCACACTCCTCAACACCACCACAATTGTTGTCATTGTGGGCTTCAACTACAACCAAATGTAGACAAATTAAAATGCATTTAACCAAAAAAATGCATACAAGTTCAAATGAATTTAATCTAAAGAGAGATAGATAGAAATCATACCTGCATTTCCCTTTTTCTTATTTGTTGTGGATGTATGAAATCAAAGGAGTCTAATCCACCAAAATAGTTGTTCACAAAGTCAGTATAAACTTCAATACCCATTTCTGCATCATTAGCAACTGGACTTCTACAGTCATCAATGGGATGGCACATATCATCTTCAATATTTGTGAGTTGTATGTTTTCATACTCCAACTCAGCATGTCTTGATTCAAATGATATTTCTTCATCCACAACCTCAACATCATCCACATTAACAAATAAATTCTTACCATTGACAGTACCCAAACTACCAGTGACTGCAGCAATTGACTTCTTCTTAGTAACTCAGGTGATTTACTATAGATAATCCTCTTCTTAGGTGTTAAAAAATGGGATGGGTCAATACTCACTGGTGCTGCATCTCTTTCAATGTGTAGTCTTGATGTACTCTGCACCTTCTCAGGTGTTGTAAAAAGACTCTTTGAAACTTACACACAAGAAGATGAAGGGCATTCATCACTAAGAGGAACTTTCATGTTGGTAACATTCATGTAAATATGAATGTACCCATCATCTTCAACCACTCCTTTTTCCCACATCTCAAAGAATTCTTCATTACTACCAATATAGAAAGGGTCTGTCTCACAGAACCGGGTCAGATTAACCATCTTAATGGGGGGTAACTGATATGCAGCATTAACAACATCACTAAAACCATTCAATTCACCAGAATTCACACTTATATTATCAAAATACCTAATCTTATTTGTATCATTTTCTTCAACCCTAAAGCTTCTAACTGGGTTCTTCACATATTTCCTGCAATACACATAATCAAATTCACACGATTAACTTGTAGCAGATAACATACCCAATTTTCAGAAATTAGGGTTTACTAAATTGATTTGTAAAATACCCAATTTTGAGAAATTAGGGTTTATAAAAGAAAAAAAGAATCAACTAATTAGGGTTTCTGAAATCAGCTAGTGAAATTGACATAAATGAGTTTGTGATTACCAACCTCATTATGTTCGCGTACATAGTGACTCAATCTTGTAAGAAACCCACCGCCGTTTGACAACCAGTTACCTTCTTTGCTTGTAAATATTCACGAATAGCACTGAAGATGGATAAAACCCACACACACTACCAGCCTAATCTAGTGATGATCTGTTTGCGCAGTAAACCGCTCAAAATCTCAAGTTTTTGAGTGTATCACCATTTCTGCAGAGAGTTTAGAGACAGAGATGGCTGAGACGAAATGAAACGAGTTTGCCTCATTGCTTGAACCCTAAATTGTTATAGATTGAGTTTTCCAACTTCCGATCCTGTGCGTATGTATCATCTCGAGATGCATCAATCGTAAGATGTACGGTCGTAGATCTAAAGTCATTAGGTTAAGGATATACTCTTAAACATTAATCTTGGTCGTATATTTATTCCTCGAGATGACTCCTTATAAGATGTACAGTGTTCGATTTAACCCGGTCAGGTTAAGGACAAACTCGTCAATTTACCATTGCTTTTAACTCTGCACCAGTGGGACCCAGTGACATAACACTGAATCTAACGGAAGTAGGATCATCTTGTTAATGGTTTGTAGCAGTGTGATCAATTTGCAAACCGGGTCTTAATAATAGGACCGTTTTTTAATTTGCCATTTAAAAAATCATATCTAAAATAATTTTATAATGACTAAACAACCGTTGTTTAGTTAATGTTAATTTTATTTAATTAGCTAATGATTAAAGAAAGCAAGAAAAGAAATTTAATATTGGTAAAATCTCATTTATTCAAAATCATCAACAATAAGAGAAGACTGTAAGAAACTAATTGGAAGCCTAACGACAAGCTGGGCTCCAACCCCTTTATGTATAACAATTCCTAACATAAGAAAAAAATTACATTTCCTTGCACTAACATCAAACCTAGACAAATGATTATGCAGTCTCTTCAAAAATTCAACTGTGTCATTCCCAAGTTCACCAAATGTAGAGAAGGCCAGAGTGCCAAAATTGTAACCTTGAGGTACACATTTGTCGAAATATTTCTTATTTTTGCGCGAAATGGCATTGGTTAAGGCTAAGCCAGGCTGGAACGCACGAACTCCACCACCAGTGAAGGGAGAAACCCCAGTAATATCCAAGCACACATCACGACCATTGTCCCAGTTAAAAACAAAAATGTCAGCAGGTCTTAAAGCATTACCGTCATTAGACATGAGACCTAAGGAAACTTCCTTCCTGGCGGGAACCCCTGCACGAAAACACATATCAAAAATAATGTCGCGGACAAGGTCGTGCCTAAATTTGAGCCCCACCTCATGGGCACAATGTAAGGAATGATCCCCATAGCAATCCATATCACGTTTACAAAATGCACACTGAGTTCCTGCAGTAAAAAGTGGGATACCAAAACAATAACACAAAACAACACTGAATAATCGCGGTCCCACCCTCTGATTGAGACCTTCGATAGGAAGAGCTTTAAGAAAGTCTTGAGCATGACTAGATATGTTGCATTGTCAAAGAGCAGAGTCCCGTAAAGACATTGAGAACTTTTCCGTCATGTCCTTCATGAAAACCTCAAAATATTTAACCGCCAAAAATTTCATGGGATGGGGGGCAGCCAAATCGACATTGACATTAGGACACACACTGGAAAACAAATCAACAGCTCGTTGCAAACCGAGATCTGGGACTTGCAGAGAAGAGTCGCGCAAAATAATGGACTGAAGAGGCTGGGTTTGGATAATAGACGCCAAATAGAAATAATTCAGAGCATCTGCCATGAAGTACAGGCCCAACCCACCGTGTCTAATTGGAAGAGAAGCTAGACGAAGTTGCAACAGTCCCATGCCAGGACCATCATTGGCCACAATGTGGCGCGGGTGCAAGGCCAGGTGGGAGTCAAAACCTTAGCTTTTTTTTTTTTTTTGAAAAACCTTAGGTTTTGATTCACTCTTAGATGAATCTTATAAGGAGAAACCAAGTTGGTTAAACACGTCAAAAAACTGGATATTTTAGCTTTTTAGACAAACTTACGATTACATGGGGATGAACTCCTAACCGTCACCGAGAAAAATTAGGAAAGCCAAAATTGAAAAACAAAAATTTACGGTTGGGCAATATAAAAAAACCAACCGTAAATTTGCTTACGGCCGGATTTGGTAAGCGTAAATTTACTTACGGCTAGATTTGTTTATTACATTTACCAACCGTAAATGTGTCTCTCTGTGTTTGAGAATTTTACTCTTACAAATCGGGCAAGTATAGTTTCAATATATATCCCGAAAGTATAAATGTATTTATACTTAATGATCGGTTTCTAATATTAAGATTATGAATAAAATACTCAATGTGGTTAACGTTTTTAATTATAACATGTTTAGTTTAGTTTATTTAGAGAAAATAAAAAATCCTTCTTGGTCCCGCATGACTGAAAATGAGTAAATTCTTCCTAAAAAATCTCACCAAATCTCTTTGTTAATCAAATTTTGGTTATCATATATATCAACTAATAAAAGAAACTATGCACGGGACTTTTTACGTTTGGTTAAAAACCAATAGAACCCGATCGTAGCACAATAATCGGTTGGTTTGTATAAAATTAAACCCAACCAAACCCAACCGTAAATTCAATAATTCAGTCGTAAATTTTTGGAAAAAAAATGTGATCTAGGATTTTTTACGGTTAAGTTTTATGAGAGTCGAATCCAACATACTAAGTGTTTTTTTTTTCAATTACGGCTAGGAGTTCTTAGTTTCCTAAGCGTAAGCAATAGTTTTTTTCCCGATTTCAACCAATTTAACTCTAATATCTCATAATCCTAATGTCTAGTTAGTTGGTTATGGTTATAAAGATTCCAAACGACGATTATAAGTTTTTCGAATCCCCGATTAATCGAAGATGATGAGATTATTTTAATTGAAAAAAAGAGAGAAGGATTTGCGGTTGACGAAGGAGATGAAGTTAAGAAGAAGAAGAGCATATTTTTGAGTCAAAATTAGGTTTTGATTTTAGGTTTTAGGGTTTTGTTTTAAATAAAGGGTAACTTAGACATTTGGCTATTGCATCGAGAGTCCCCATAGCCAACTTTTTAGTCATTAGGAATCCAAGTGAAGCCCCTCTATTAGAATGTGAAGCGCCTATAATAGGTTTCTTCGTTTGAATGCATATCCACCAAAGAATTACTCACAAAAATGTGGCTCTCAATTCCTGGACCTTTTTTTCTAGCTTTGACTAGTTCATGAACCCATATCCCAGTATGTAATCTCTCACATACAACACTCAAGCAGGTAATACTGAAACCACCGGAACAATCCCCCTGTCATATCCATGATTTATCAAACATTACTCAAATTTCCTACGCAAACCCGGTTTTAATAGGGTCGACCGAGCGAAGCTAGGGAGGACCCTATATGTGGTGACTTTGTGTCAATGTGAAGCATGATTTTTTTTTCAATTTGATAAAAAAAGATTTGATTTGTTTGGTGTAGGTGACAAAAGTTTACTGGTCATTTTTTCACTTCCAAAAATACCCTTCCTTCTGTGTTTTCTTTCTTTAGCCTATACATCACATTTGACACAACAATGTTGGATTTGGTGTCCCATATTTTTTTTTTGGTTGGGTACCTGAAAGATCACTATGCCCTTATACTTAAAAACCATTTCCTTTATAGTCCTCACTCCTCACCTCTATTTCTTTTCACCTCATTTCAGGAAAATTGATATTTTCGCCCCGTTTCAGAAAAAGTGATACTTTCGTCCGGTTTCAAAAAAAGTGATACTTTCATTTCGTTTAAGGAAAAGTGATATTTTCAATTTGACCTATTCTAGGCAAAAATGAGACTGTGAAAGCATCCATTTTTTCTGAAACCGAGAAAGTATATACCTAAAAATATCATTCCAACAAAAAGATGCATAACGAAAACATGTATATGCCATAAAAATAACATTCCAACAAAAACAAAAAAGGATGTATAATGCGTCATGCAGCGTTGTTTCGTTTTTCTCCGGTCGCCTTCCCACCGTGGCAGCGATGATCTAGTAATTCCCATTAATTAACTATGGTACTTCAACTTCAAGCAACTAAGTTTTTTCAAATTTCGTTCTCACATTCGATCATTTACCCGTTTAGCATCATCCAGCACCCCCTCCATAATTCATGTACATCGACAGCAAAGAATTTCTGACTTACATATCACCTCCAAAGACCCACTTCCCAGTTCACAGCACCAGGTTTGGACTACACGCCTACCATCACAAACCTGGGCTTTATCCTCCCGAGTCCTGACCAACTCGGCTCTTTTAATCTGGTTGGGCGGGCAAAATCTGTGGTCGGTAGTTCGAGTCGTGGCGTTGGTCCTTTCCGAAAATAAAATAAAATACGTCTCCCTCGGTTCAGCAGCTCTATAAAACATAGGGCACGATTTGTTGCACTCTCTCCCTATCTCCATTCTATAATGGCAACGCCAGCTAGAGCCGAAATTCTATCTCTCTTCAGGTCTTTACTAAGAACATCTAAAAATTTCTCAGACTATAATATCAAGGAGTATGCTAAGAGAAGAACTATTGATGGATTTCATCAGAATAAGAACCTTTCAGATCCTTCATCAATTTCTTCCGCGTTTTCAGAAGGAAAATCTCAACTTGAAGTAGCTAAAAGACAATCGATTGTTTACTCTTTATATGCTCCTAAATCAAAGAGTGTCATGGAAATGCCGAGCTTATGATCAGCATCTTCAAGATTATCTTTCTGGTACTTGTTTTTCAGTTTCGTTTGTATTGAAATGTTATAAAATAATTGTTAATTTTGGATTTTAATGACTTGCGTCTGTGACTTTGTAGTTTCTGATTAATGGGTTTTGTGATAGAATTCTTATTTGTGTTGATTTTTTCTCAGTTTGTCTTGTTACTTTTCCAAGTATCCTTTGATTGCATAAATTATGATGAGGCAATTTTAAATCCTTGATTGCATAAATTATGATGAGGCAATTTTAAATCCTTGATTGCATAAATTATGATGAGGCAATTTTAAAATTTCACTTAGGTTTTAAAGGTTGATTGATTTCTAATTTAGGGTTTAAGTGTTTGTGTTAGAATTCTCTCATTGAGGATTAATTTTAGGGATTTTAGGGTTTAAGTAATGAAATTGCCTACATATGATTCTGATACATCCAGTATTCTATTAGAGCAAGTCTCATGGTGGAAGAGTTCCATCTTCCATCTTTCACGCCACCTCAGCATTTGGAACCGTGGATGGAAGTGCAAGTGTAGCGGTGGAATAGTGAAAACGCTATTCTTAATAGCGCTTTTTTTTCTCAGCCGTTAGATTTCAACAACTCATCTTAAATCTACGGACAAAAAAAAACGTTATTCTTATTGGCGTTCAAATGGATTCCACGAACCCTTCCACGAAACGGTGGAACCTTGGTTGGATTTTCTGTGAAAAACCCCAACTTGGAAGCCATTAGACTTGACATTTCATGGTTTTTCCACACTTGGAATAGGTTGGATTCCACCATAAGACTTGCTCTTAGTCTTTATCTGATTATTCCCATCGGTACAGCCATTCAGGATTCTTCTGGTATATTTCAGGATAATAGCAACTCTATTTGTTTTATAAGTAAAAGCCAACTTTCTTGTTGAGTGATTTTATATAACCCTCTTACTAAGCCAAAGTCAACGATAATGCAGTATTCAAGTTAATGATGGTGATATGAATTAACCCATCTGAGACAGATAGAGGTAATGATGTCTCATCTAACAGGTTCTTGCCAGTTTCCGAAGCTTTACAGAATTAAGTATCATTTTTGAATAGAACTATTGTGCAGTAGATGATAATAGACTTTAGGCCAGCAAATAGGTGCCAGATTTGATGTGCTTATGGTTGTATGAGGTTTTTCTCGAGTGAGACTTTATTAGGGCGGAAATTTAGTGTTTGCATCATGCATGACAAGGCTTTTGGTAAGAATAGACATTGGACTTAAGTATGAACCAAGAATTCTTATCTTTGGAATATGTGGTTGGTCGTGTTATAACTTATAATTGTTGGAGAAATAATTTAGCTAACAAGGTCTGAGAGTGCATGTCATGAGAACTTGACCAGCTATTTGGTGGTCTAGTTGAATGTTTGAGTTATGGATCTGCAATATTAATCGATGATGTTTTCCATCACTCTTCATCAATTATCATATTTGTGTACTTGACCTTCAGGCTTTCAATTTCACAAATTAGGAGACTACGGTCTTCTAACCTTGATTGTCTATCAGTATTTCTTTTTTAACTCCACATTACATCTTCTTTAAATTCCATGCAAATTGTTGTCTCTGTTTTTACTTACCTCTTTGCTTTTTGCAAGTTAAACTTGACAAGTTGGTAAGATGAACTCTTGACTCTGAAATCGGAGCGCTAACCTTGATTGGGCGCTTGTTTTTCTGTCAGATTTCTTTAAAATATGGAAATTCCTCTGAACTTTGTTGTGTCCGGGCGGGGTCTAATTAGTCAAGTGTAATTTGTGGATTTAGCATTAACTTAAGGTTAGGGATTGCAGCGTAGTACGTCACTATCATGTTATGCAAATGAAGGGAAGATATTTCTGATCAAAGGTAAACAGGGTTACTATCTGAATAACGGAAAAGCATGGCGGAGAAGTTATTTGGCGACAAAACCAGGGTTGGAAGAGGGGTATAGCATTTTAATCTAAAGCTAGCATCCCTGATACTGTTACCAGGTATCCAACTCAATACTAAGTAGGGAAAAAATTTGGCCGTGAAAAGCAAATACTAACAGGGCTGTTATAGAATCTGGCTACATATGGAGGAATACTCAATTGCCCGGCCATGGAATCTTTCCCTTTCGCTTCCACAGAGATGTGAGTAGGAAAATGCCAGTTTTCCTTCTTTTCCCTGCTATTATCACCCATGCTGGGTGAGATCCCACTCCCATAGCGCTCTTACGAGAGAAAATTTTCCTCCTAAAAAGTTTTGGTTGGATATTTATTATCTGATTCAACAGTGTTGGGATAATTTGCAAGTAAGAGAGTTGCACGGTGAGGTTCCGACCTTCATTCTGCCGAGGGGTCGTTGTAGATGACAGTTTTATCCGACCATACTGAAGATTTGAGATGACATTTCGGGTTTGTACTTTGTAGTTGTGCAGTAGAGCTAGAGCTAGTGCATACAGTATAACATTTTAGAAACAGTGTAATTTTTTTTTCAGCCCCAGGCTAAACCCATTGTCTGATTGTCATACCGACTGCTGATGCAATCAAAGCTATACATGCATGTACATGTAGTAATTTGGATTCGAGGGCCTTTGTGACCCTCGAACCTAACGAGAAAAGGTGGAAAATTTAAGAGGAATAAAAAAAAGGGCATGCAATTGGGGCATAAAAAGAGTGACACATAATCAAAGTCATATTAATAAATGCACGAGAATTACACATGAAACTATTGATTGCAGTTGGATGGAGCTTCATAAACTTGCTCTCAGTACACAAAAGACTATGATACCCTCGACTAAAATTATGTCTACATGATTCATCTCACCACATGTACGTTGACATGTTGTAATTAAGCTTCAAAAAATGTTAATGGAAATCATGGACTTCCTCGAGCAATTTTCAGTAGCTGATCAGATGCCTCATTAGTGGAGCCAGAAAGTCATTGGACGTCGACAACCCGTGATTTGAACCTCAAAACTCGTTAGTATCATAATCTCTCCGACGAATCGAAAACAAAGACCCATAATAGTTGCTGATGAGCAAACCAAGACTAAAATCAAACCTCTGATTTTAGTATTGAACTGATCTTCATAACATCCTTATTTCTTTCATTACCTTTGTTGCTTAAACTGTTAAACATTTAAACTAGAAGTGAAATGTTTTATAAATGACCTTACATATATATATATATAGTCCATGTATGGAGCTTGAAAGATACCTAGCTAGAAAATAAAACTCAAAGAAAGAACTTTAACCTATCCGAATTACATATATGGCTGCATAACAAGATATGAATAAATAAAAACTGCCGAAAATGGGTGAATCCCACGTAAATAACCTTCATGACCATGATCAGTTATGGAGAGGATTCGGTCCAGTTGGAACAAGTCGTTTTGCAACACCATATCTCGGGTCGATTTCGTCCCCGTTTTGAAGAGGTGGTGGTAATGTGTAATAGTTGTGTTTTCTTTGTAGTTGAGGACATAAAGAGAACAATTTATCTTGAGAAGATGAGTGAGGATTGGCAACGTAATGGTGGTGATCATCATGGCGTTGGTGAGGGTGGTGGTTGTAAGAAGAGGTACTGAATGCTGGTAGAAAGGCTTTAGATGATTGAATCATCATTGTCAAGAAGAGCAAGATTATGCAAGAAGATGAAGAGGAATGAGAACACTTCATTTTCTTAGACAGAGGAGAGAGTTCGAGTGAGAGGGAGAGAGGGAGGTAATGGTGAAGGTTGAAGAAAATGAGAGATGAAGAGATAGGAGGGAATTGAAAGAAAGGTGGGGTCTGTGTGTGTTTTTATTACAACAGCAAGAGACCCATGAGCAAGAATACTAGCAAGTATAATTGGCAAGGAAAACAAGTCTCACTCGCCTTACTCTCTTCACCAAACTCAAAGTGAAAAAGTGTGAAAAAAACTAAATATGCCAAGGGGAAATTATTTTGAGACCAAAAAAAAAAATATTCTCGTTTTCAGGCCCACAATTAATTTTGTATACCGTGACACCCATAATTATATGAAATTATTATATGAATCAATACATAACTGGTTATGCATACTATCTTTTTAGGCATAACTCGTTATGCATACTATCTTTTTCAGGGGTATAATTGGCAGCGCAACTTGGACATAACATATCTAAAAATCCGCGCCTTAGAATTTTACAAATTTTATATCGTTGGAAATATTTTTAAAAGAGCTATGCAACGAGTACAAACAAGAATATCAAATTTTTGTTTTTAACGAAAAAATCGGAGGTGATCCTCATTTTAGGGAAATTTTTTGAAAACTTGATACTTAACCATTATGCAGTCACCAAAAACGATGCATAACACATTCTGCAGACGCATAACGAATTATGCAACCATTTTTCGACTGCATAACAAGTTATGCTTCTATAACAAGTTATGTAACCATTGTTTTGGTTGATTTTAGCCGTACATATAAAAAATTGATGCATAATGCAGTATGCATCCATATTTACGGATGCATATCAGGTTATGCATCTATTTTCTCGATACATAAAAGATTGTGCAACAATTTTCTCGATGCATAATGCATTATGCAGTCATATTTTCGGATGCATAACAGGTTATGCATCCATTTTCACGACTGCATAACATGTTATGTAGATATTATTATAGGTGCATGACAAGTTATGCAGCCTTATTTCTTGTTGGTTTCAATACTAAGAAAAAAGTAGCTGCATAACGTGTTATGCAACCCTTTTCTGGACTACATAACAAGTTATGCAAAAAAAAAGCTGCAGAACGTGTCATGCAACCAATTTCGAGAATGCATAACAAGTTATGCAACAAATTTTGTAGATGCATAACCTATTATGCATCACTATTTACACCTCCATTTTCTTCTAAATGCACGTCACACACACACCAAACCCATCTACACTTCCATCTCCTTTTCCAAATTTTATTTCTTATACTAGTTTCGACACATAGCAACACGCTCAACGAAGGCCTGCAAGTGATGTTAAAATATGAGAGAATCATTGGACTGTATCAAGTCTGCAAGCTTCAAAGTTAGGTGAAATCAAAGCACATCGGAATTGAACATGTAGAAGTTTATGAAAGATAGCTGAGGCAACTCGATATTGAACATGTAGAAGTTTATGAAAGATAGCTGAGGCAACTCGATATTGCGAAATAAGTAAGGTTATAGATTAGAACCTTCAGATGTGGAAGAAATATGCTACTTAGTTGATACTTGAAAATGTCGGCTCTCATATTTCTCATTGCCTGCCAAGTGGATCAGTTTATCAAAAAAAAAAAATCATTCGTAACAAATTAAACCGAACACGTAAGATTAAAAAGCTAAGTTATAATAAGTCGATACTGTAGATACAAGGGAAGCTTTACATACAATTTTGAAGCATTTTAGTTTACATGGTTCTTAGAATCTTAAAATATATATTACTAAGCAGTATAAACTTATGCATACTGGAAGCAAACTTATGCATACTCCTGTTATTTTAGTCTCCCATTTTTGTAATAATTGGAATCTATATTTAACAAACCAAAGCCAACGAAAGTTAACAAATTAGGAGATTCATTTTATCAAATTACAGAACATTTTTCCGGGACATTACCTCTACATGAGCTTCTGAGCTTCCATCTTTGGCATACAAAATAAGAGAAAGCTCCGCGTATGATTTAATTGGACAACATTCAGTTAAAATTGGATGCAGCACACTTAAATCAGTCTCAAATCTTTTTATTCCCTGTCAAAGATGTATACAAATTGTTATGTTTTAATAATTAATAATGATAGTCAAACTTTCCAATCTAGTAAGGCGATGCAAAACATTAGGAAAATGGAGATCAATAGCACGCTACGTTGCTGCATGCGTACCAGAGACGCGGGCAAGTAGTTTGATAAACAGGAAATAAAACTACAACTTACTATGAGTGGAACGATGAAGAAAGCTCCATATTCAGTACTTCCACCAGGAAACAAAACTACTCATGGAAACTACACCTCTGCCATTTTCACTACCCCAATAAAGACCAGTACTAATAACAGTACTACTAATCTATTTGAAAAAGTGATTTGAATTCGAACGACGTCAATTCCAGCTTATCATCACTTGTCTTCTCTAACTGAGAAGAGATCCAATGCGGATGACACTCTCCTCATCAGTATTATTGACTCTGAAATAGATTGTTCTGAGGAGAAATTTCACGAGGTATGTTTCTGAAGCATTTTCTGAATCCCGAACCCAGACTCACATTTACATCCACAAGAACCATTACCAACTCAGTATCTGCTCCTCATCAAACCCTAATTTCTATGTTTCAATACCAGATGTTAATGGGGACATCATCAATGCTTTCAATTTCTGGTTCAAATTCAATACGAACCCATCTTCACATCAAACCATCTTCGATCTAACAACTAACAACCTGAATTTCCATCAATCTTCACCAAATCCTGTTCCAACCCATTTTCAGTATTGAACAAACGGAGTCATGATTATAATCGAAATCTATAAACTTATTGGTAAATATATACAGGGATCGATCTAGAGAGAAAAAGAAAAAGAAAACTCAGACTAAGAAAATCACAGATAAACGGAAATTTCAATAATTATGGGTTTGGGAGAAATTTTCACCGACAGAATGGGTGCGCCCGTGAACTTTTCTGGCCGTGGGTTTCATAGTGGAAAAAATTTGAAGAATGGGTTTCTCTGTAGTTTTCACATACGCCAATGCGTACCTTCATTTTCCCTGGGCCAGTCGAGAACATTATCCAATTATAGCCCAGTAATGTCGTAATGGAAGCTCAATTGGCACTCTTATAAAAACCTGTTTTGATTCACTATCCCATCTAGGGTTGGATTACAAGGGGTGTCTAAAGGGTAGTGCAGTTACCTATATATCCTTAAATGATTTAAATTACTAAAGTGCCTTTATCCTTAAAAACTTAAAATTAAAAATCAAAATCACCTTTAAACATAAACATATTCTCTTCTTCTCTAGCTTTAAAATAAAAAATCAAAATCGACATTTTTTTAATGGTCACAATTAATCATCGATTCATGAAAATTTGATCGTCTATTGAACATAGATATAAAATGACTCGCACAAAGAAAACAAGCACTAATTAGGCGTTTAAATTCTTCTTCTAAGGGCAACTCCTATGGGAAGTAAATTCATCCATAAGCCTAGAATGATCCACAAGATATGGACCACAAAAAGCTATTGTGGCGTTTTAAAGAGTCCACAAAACTATCAACTCCATTAGGTACCCCTCAAATTTGAGGGGGTGGTTGTGGAGAGTCCATCCGTTTGGTGGATGATCGGGTACCTCATCCAGACACTTAATATCCGGATGAATATATTTAATTTAATTTATTCTCTTCCGGTCACAAACTGACCGGATGGAGCTTTTTATTTTCTAAACAGTTTCATTTAGGGACGCAAATAAGTGTTGTTGAAGTAAGCTAAGATTTTGTGAGTAAGCAACATTTATAAGTGTTGCTAATTCCAAAATTTTGAATCCGACCACTTTTTGGTCGGATGGATTATCTTTTTAGCTCTACTCATTTCAGAGGGTCCATAAATATATTGATACTCCTTGAGTTATGGATGATTTTAACTCCATACTAGGAGTTACCCTAATATGCCAATTGAAGAACAAGAAGAAGTTAAGGTGTTGAAACTGAAATACAATCACAAATTCAATCGAGTGAAGAACCGACTCTTGAAATGAGTATTAGAAGATATTTTTATAAACTTTTTTCTTATTTTGTTGTTTTTGATTGATAGATTAGGTTTAATCATTAAGAAAAAACCTAGTTTTTTTGCGGTTACAAAGCGAAGTTCAACATATAATTGAGACGAATTAGCAGTCGAACTTCTCTTTGTTCGTCACCCTGAAGGTGCTTACGAAAATTTCGGATTATATGTTTATCTTAATTATCAGCCGAACCTAGTTTAATATATTTAGAGAACTGCAAGTACGGTTGATTAGATAATATGAAAATATAACTGAACCATACAATAAGGTACAAGATGTATTTTTGCCAGGTTCGGCTGATTCGAAAATTTGATTTATTAGCCGAACCTTATGACTAATTTCCTAGGTGTCTATGTATGTAATGTTCGGATGATTATTTAGTTTATATGTCGAACTTGTTATTTAAAAATGGTTCGGATGATTCGTTATTTAGTTTATACTTCGAAACTTTAACTTGTGTTTTTCCTCAAGATAGAAGTTCGGCCAACAATTATTATTTTTCAAATGAGCCGAACTGTTCATCTATGTATCATACAAGTTATCAGACGAACCTCTCTCTGGTTCGCCGAACTTGCATGTGACAAATCAATTTTTTGAGGAATTCAACCTATAAAAAGAACGCGCGATTGGGGGATACTTGAACTAATTGGGGGATATAAATTACTTCCCCCAACCAATAGTGTTTGCTAAGGGGTGCTTTTTGGGGGCAAAAATACTAAAATACCCTTTGGTTAATTAAAAACATTATCAAAAGACTATACTACCCTTCCCACAAAATAAAAAACTTAAAATCAAAAACAAAATCAGTTATCCCCCATTTCCATTTGTGCTGGCACACACGGTTAGGGTTAGGTTTTGAAAAAAAAAAATTTCATCTTCTTCTTCTTCATCGTCGATTCAAAAATATCTTCGTTGATTACCCCAATCTATCTATAATCATGCCTCCACGAAGAAAAAAAAACCGCAATCAAAATCAAAATCAATTGCTCAACAAAAACAAGAAGAAAGAATCAATCGGATTTCTTTTCAAGAAGAAGAAGAAGAGAACTCGGACAATCAAACTCTCGAAAAAATGACTTCTATGAGAAGGTAAGTGATTCTGAACTATTTATGAGTGTTTAAATCGATTTAAGGTATGGGTTTAGGTTAGAGTGGCGAACCCTAACTCAAACAGTTGAGTTACAGTCGATGCCGGTATTGAAATTAGTATGAATACATTGTCGGTACTGAATTATGGCATTGAAATTAGTATGAATACAATGCCGGTACTGAATTACGATATTGTTTTTAGTATGAATACTATGCCGGTATGGAGTTACTGAATCACCTGAAACTGAATGTTTAGTACCGGCATTGAAGAATATGATGAATATTGTGCCGTTAGTGACTCACGACATTGTTTTTAATTTATTCGATCATGCTGGCAGTGTACTTTTAATATACAGGAAAACCCTAGCAATTTGTTAACAGTATCGGCATTGAAATTATGATGCATACTACACCAGTATTTGGTTACAGTATTGTTATGAGTTCTTACGTATGTGCCGGCGGTGTTGTATTGGTACATAGGAACTGCCTAGGAATTACCTAAGACTACCGGCATTGTCGACAACTATTCGACAATGTCGGCATAGTGTCCCGTCATAGTGTTTTTGTTAAGTTATTATGTCGTGTTTTGGTCTCGGCATGGCAGGTATATCGTGAATCAATGCCGGTATTGACAATTTTATGCAGTTATTCATTATATCTATGCCGACATAAAATATGAAAGTGAGTTGTCTTATATTTATTTCATGTTTCTTTCGATATAGGGTTAAAGCCAAGGAGCTAAGAAAGCAAAAGCTAAAGTTGTTGTCCTTAAGAAGATAAATAAGAACGATCTTGTTACTCCTCAGTCTCTACCTCCTCGAGGGAGAGAACGAGGTCACAACAAGCGTTTGGGGGAAGGCTCTACAAGAGGGAAAAATGGGAGAGTGGTGACCGTAGTCGACTCGTAATCCGTGAACCTACTGGAACAGTTGAGCACAATGAGCAAGATGAGGAGGAAAGTGAGGAGGAAGATAATGAGGTTGATCCAAGTCAATTAGTAACCCAAAGATAAGTTTTAGAGGAAGATGGTGGGCCAAGTCAAAATCCGACACAAGGAAAAGGAAAAGTAATAGTTAAAGGTTCGCATCTTCCTCATATTGATGACATGATACCTGACCTTGATCGTGGTAGAATTTGGGGTGAAGCTCTGGAACCGAAAATGCTATTTGGCTACAAGGACACGTGGGATCGTACTATCTATCAAACCTATGTAAGAATTTTTATCTTGTGCATATGTATTGTTGTGTATTTATGTAAAATATCTTAATCGTATTATCTCCTAATTGTAGAATCATAAGAAGGTTGTGCGTGTTTGCCGAAACCAAGTCGCGTCTCATTGGGATTTTTCTACGGAATGTAAAGAGGTCCAAACATTAGTAAGGGAGTCTGGTCTATATGGTTTGGTTGAAAATTATGTGAAGTGTGATTCTATCACAGTCAATTGCTTCGTCGAAAGGTATCATGGTGAAACTGATACCATGCACTTCCCATTTGGGGAGATTACCTTGATCCCTGATGATGCTCAGAACATTCTAGGCTTGAATGTTATCGTAAAATCAATTGTAAAAGGAGATAAGTGTCCGGACCTAGAATGGTCAAAGTTTCACGCTCTGATTAACAAGTTGTTGGGTTGGGACTACAAAACTTCTGTGGAAATCTTTTATGTATCTAAGAATAGTAGGACAAAGACCATCAAGTTGAAGCTGCTTAAGGAGAAATTTGAAAACACAAAGGCAAGAAGTTTGAAGGATGGATGGGACCATGCACAAATTCGTTATACAGCCACTACGTACCTGTTATTCATCTTGGGCACTAAGGTATTCCCTGATGCTAGTGGCAACAGGGTTAGTGCAAACCACCTTCAATACTTGGATCCATTGGAAAAGGTCTATAAATATTCTTGGGGCACTGTGGTAATGGCACATTTGATGGCGAAGATGAGAAGGGCCTCTAAGGCTGTTACAAACCAATTTGTCGGGAATTTCACTTTACTCCAGGTAATTTTGTTTTTGAACTTATATTCTTATGTATATTGTTTACATGTACCCTTATTATGAACTTATAAACAAAATTTACTGCTTCTTATATGTATCAATCCACATTGGTATAGGTGTGGGCTCATGAACACTTCCCAACATTGTTCACGGACTACTCCTTCTTGAAGATCAAAAACCTTTTCGAACCCGAGGAGCCTAGAGCTAAGAGATACGAGTTCAACAATATTCCGAAGCCCGGTAACAATCGTCGATTTAAAAAAATGAAATTGGCTCTGGACGCGATGACTACCAAAGAGGTTGTGTTCGACCCTTACAAGGAGGCTAGAGAGAACCACCAAATTTTGAGGTATAATAATGTTGCATTTTACAATGGACCGTTGTTCCACCCAAAGGGATACGTTATGGCTGATCCCCGATGTGTCATGTGACAACTTGGATATAAGCAATTACCTTATCCGGAGACAACCTCTCTTGAAAGGTACGAAGTTGACCGTTCTCTGAGCTTTTCTACTAAACTGAAGTTGAGGGTAGAGTATGATCCAATTAAAGAACCAACACATCGGAGGGATATGGAACCACGTCATTTGGTAGATATTAGTAACTGGGATCTTGCAGAGAATGGTGATGAAACCCACCCCGATTACATGTTTTATTACCTAGAAGAGTCACATCCTTTTGTCGTGCGCCCGGACGACGTCGAAGTTCCACCCCAGAAAAACCCTCCCGCTCAAACTCCTACAGAGGAACCACCTACGATGAGCGAATTTCATAAGACTGTTGGGTTTCTAGTAAGTATTGTTAATTGCTTAGTCAATTAATCTACACATAATATTATATTAGCATATATCTATATGCTAATTAAGTGTTGGATGTATGAAACTAGCGACGTCGGCTTCGCAAGTTGAAGAAGTTTTTTGGTTGCAAGAACGAGAAAGGAGAGGTGCTATCCCCTGAAGAAATGAAGGAAGTTGGGGAAAAACTTCGATAAAATGGAAGATCCTAATGCAAAATCCTTGTTCGGGGAAACGAGGAAGGTGGTTGTGGCCAAGAAGCAAAAGACCAAGTGATGAAATCTTTAATTGTGTTTCTTCATTTGAATGGTGGTTGTTATGCTTTGAAAAATTTCGAACTTGTTTTTGATGTACTCTTTAGTTGTTTGGTTTACTTTTGGTTTATGATACCTGGATTAAGAACATTTAAGCATAATTTAGTTGTTTGTTTTATGTTGAACATGTTTAGATTTCTAGTAAAATATTTTTTTTGTAAGTTTTCTTTACACCAAGGCGCCGACATTGAAATGTTTAGGTTGAACATCGCCGACACTGTTTCCGGCGTAGATACGTAATTAAAATTCCATGTCGCAACTAATACCAGCATTGAAATGTTTTTTTTAAAACCATACCGGAAAGTGGGGATGAAAGAGACCAAGTTCCTGTATAGAATTTGAACTGTGCCGGCATAGAAATATTTATAAAATCCATGCCGGAAATCTGATTTTTTTAAACTTGGATTTTTGCAGAAAATCGGCATGGTAAATAAGATATCTATCCATGCCGACACTCTGTAAACCCTTCAGAAATTAAAACTACAATGTCGGGATTGATTATAGATCTTTTACGAATGCTCTTTTTATTTCGTTCCTAGATAGTTTATTACATTATATTTGAAACTTTAAATTAAAACATAGTATTTTTCATGAAACTTTAAATTAAAATATACTAAAAAACATGCGAATGGAGTACTTTTGGTTTAAGATGATCTCATAATCTATTTCCATCCCTTTTCAACAATTACGTTTCCTTTGAGCCTTTCGCGAATACTTCGAAGACATCGTCTGGGATTTCGGTGTCAAGGACCATCCTCATTGGTTCATCTTCTCTTTCAACATATTCCTTTCCCTTCATATAAAACCCATCACACCCATCAATAGCCTTTCTTTGACCTTTGTGTTTTTCTCTTGATTTCGATAGTTCAACAGCTTTGTCTAACCATTGAAACTCTTCGCCTTTGGGTGATTCAAACACCTTAAAAAGATTCTTCCATTTTCAGCATCATCAGTTTTTGCAATCCAAAATCGGCGTGTTCCATCACAGTTTCTACACTTCAAATAAATAAAAGGACAGTCCATGGCTAGATGACAAGGTGACTTGCAAATTTGACAACTGCAATGATGACTCTGTAAGAGAAGATTATATTAGTGATACGTCCTATTAGAAAAGATTTTAACTATCCATATATTGTTAGTAATGTTGAATTTACTTACTTTGCAGGTAGAGCTTCATGGTAGTTTGCAAGGAGCTTGTTGATGAATCTCACATCGCTTGTGAAGATAGAACCATTGGTTGCTTGATCTATTTTTTGAGGCTTGATTTCTTGAGAGAAGGATTTTTGCTATTTGGTGGGTGTTTTCTGTAAATTTTTCCAAAGGAATGGGGTGTACATAGAATGAAGCTCCAACGGTCTTATTTTTCAAAAAACTAGCCATTTTTTTTTGAAATTCCGAGATGCCGCCATGGTCGCATAAATATACTCAATGCCGGTACGGGATGCCAGCATTGTATGTTGGTGTTGAAACTATGTCGGCATTCACCGCAGATTAGGCTGAATCTCTATAAAAAAATATCAAGTACCAGCATCGATATGGAATAGTAATCAATACCGGAACATTGTACCGACATTCTGTTCAATATTTACTACAATGTCGGCATCCGCTAATCTCAAAAAAAGTAGTCGTTGAGGTTTTTCTGTATATAAAGAGAGCTAATACTTGAACCAAAACTCGTGTGTTCTTGAGACTCATATGAAACCCTAAACCCTACAAGAGTCATCTATAAATATCTTAGTATAGAACCTACTTCCACATATAACAAATGACATCTTTTGACTTTGAGGAAGATTTAGTAATCACCCAAGCATGGTACGCCGCAACTCGCCCTTCAACTATAGATAACAGTTCGGGGGATTCCATGTGGTTGAAGATTTTTAACAAATTTACTCACGATTATGGGAACCCGAAAAGAAGAACTGCTCAACTAATCGAGCAACGACACGACATCATCCTAGATGCGGTGGTTTACTTTTTAAAAATCAAACATCGGATCGCGCATGCTACCCATAATAGATTGTCCCCTCAACAACTCATAAATATCTTTATGAATAATTCGACACAATCCACTCTTTTCAATTTTTATGTAACAAACTAAGTTTGTGTGTTGTTTTTGTAGCATGAAGCCGTGAAAGTGCTTTACTTACAGGAAAAGGGGGAAGTATTCATGTTTGATGAAAAAATGAACCACATGGAAACCAAAGTCACGGAGTACCACCCACTGGGTGAATCGGAGACGGATTCTTCGTAAGAATTATGATACGTTTAATGGTTTATGGTTAGGTTTTTAGGGTAGTTTTTGGTAAGGTTTTGTGGGTAGATCTCGATGTAAACCCTCACGAGACTATAACCCTCACATGCTTGATGCACGTCCTAAGTGCATCCGTGCTTCCTCATGAGACTATAACTCGTCCACTTGGGTCAACAAGTGGTTTAAAGGCTTGATGCACGTCTTAAGTGCATCCGTGCTTCCTGCGACAAGGATTACATTTGAAATAAATTATAGTTCTGGAATACTATGTTAACATAATTCAATGTTGTTACCATGGTTTCTGTGTACAATAAACCTTATTCCTGCTTTGATTTTTAATATGACTCCATGCCGACATTTATTGCCAGCAATCTCTTTAACCATAGTTCAGTGTTGAGATTTAACATTCAATGCCCAACGGTTATTTTTTTAAACCATAAACCAGTAAAGGGAACTTCCGGCGTGGATTTTAGGTTACTGACAATGCCGGAATGATAAAATGGAAAAAGATCCATTGTGTCCTCATATATTTAAAGGAAT
This sequence comes from Papaver somniferum, assembly GCF_003573695.1. NCBI lineage: Eukaryota > Viridiplantae > Streptophyta > Magnoliopsida > Ranunculales > Papaveraceae > Papaver > Papaver somniferum. Next base: position 66,091,199 of record NC_039362.1, read on the forward strand.
GGATACACCCATTGCACTTGATACCTCAAAAAAAAAAAGCTCCAAAACATATCTCCAATGGAAAATCCATCACCAACTACCGATTTCATCATTGCCATGGATAAAGAAAAACTTAAGAAGAACAAACTATCCACTCCGATAGGAAATCAATTATCATCCACCACCAACTCAAGTGTCGTTATACAAGAAAAGCTTAGAAGGAAGGAAGAAACCACCAAGTCAATTTTCGCAAAGGAAGAAGTGATACTTAAAAGAAAAAGAGAAGAAGAAGAGGCAACAATAGAAGCAAAATATCGCAAAGAAACCAAGGAAATATATGGTTGGGATTTTTTGATGGGTTGTAGTAAATAGGATTCGTTTCAGACTTGTGAAGGAAATGGAATTTTTATATTTAATAAAATTATATATACAAAAATATTAACAATGGGTGAGAGGTACTAGGACTAAGGATTTGGATGAATTCACTACACAAGGTTCATTCATATATTATTTGACAATTAAAACTCAATAAAATTAACATGGACTCTGATTTTGCCAAGATAGATTCTTAAAACATTGATTGTAAATCCTAAGCATGATGTATCAAAACACCTAAGCTAAGCATACATCATCAAATTAAATAACAACCAATTAATTCAAATCATATTTCAATTTTAAATTAATGCAAAAGTCATAAAAAATAATAAAATAAATTTACCCGTGTATGAAATTCACCCTCCTCCGTCGTCCTAGTGTTGGGTTTAGCTCATCATGATAAAAACACGCTCAAAATATTTATTTATTGCTCAAATGGTGTTTACAATGAAAAGAAGAAGAGAAAATGGTGTAAATCGGGTGTTTGCAACGTTTATAATCGTCGCATAATCCGTTACAAAGAACGATACATATGAAATGTTGTAGTCTTTGGGAAACTACGACCCACACTCCACTGTCGTTTTCCTTGTTGAAGAACGACAGTCTCTTACAGTCTATTGTTCTTCGTGTTCATCTTCATGCAGCAGCAGAAACAGAGTTTTGTTAAACTCTGATTTCGTCTTCTCTAGCTCTCCCTAGCTCCCAAAAATCTCGACCACCCTTCCTTGTACCTGGAGAAACTTATTTATACTCAACAGGGCCCTCGAATCTCTCCATAACTTCAAAATATTTCCCATGACTTGGCAGTAAAGAGAAAATATTCTCGGATTGTTTTCTTTCCTTTCTTGCCTACTCACGCTGTCAACCAGTGTTTACACGCTCCAAACATGCTCCCAGATCATCAAGGAATGTGTCAAGACGTTGCAAACGCATGCCATCTTCCATAAAACATCGACACAATCCCGAGTATCTTTTCTCAACCACGTATTCCCTGATTTTTTTAAACCGAGAATCAAGCCCAACTGGATCGATTCCAACAACCAAAATAGCTTCCCATATCCATATCACGTCTACCCAACAAGAATCAGAGGTTTAGTCTACCTCTAACCCCTCCAAATATCCGATTGAAATCTGCCAGGGAAGAAAAAAAAATTCCGCCAAAATTGAAATTTGAATTTGAGAAGAAGGACACCCCTTATCCAGTGGTCGCCCCCTTATCCGTTGCTGGAGTCCGAATAACACATGTCCCTTGGGGTGCCTTTAGTAATTTTTCTGGGGTGTTTCCAACACTTTTTCTGGGTTCCTCCGGTGCATTTCTGGGGTGTATTTAGTACTCTATCCTAGGGTGTAAAACACCACTTTTCGAGCCAATTTCGTCGCAAGAGCTTATTTTTCCAAAAACATCTACAAAAATATAAAATAACACAATAAGTATTTAATCGAGTCTAACAATACAGAACATTGAGAACAAAATAGACACATAAATGCGTCTATCAAATACCCCCAAACTTATTATTTGCTAGTCCTCGAGCAAAATTTATTTTTGAAAAGTGACCGAGTTAATCTCGGGTGGGTTTATCAGAGGTGTACCCACAAAAAACCATTTACTCCAAAACCTATCTATCTACGCAGAACCTTGGAAGGCACTAAAGAATCTCCTTGGTTGGCATACAAACATTGACTATAGGAGGAAGTACCCTGATGCGAAATTCCAAAATTCATATATAAGTGACAGAGCTCTACTCAGATAGTTTCACTATGGACATCATAACCGGAGTCAAAACTAATCACATAGATAGATAATGAGATGGATATAGAAAAACATAAATGGTTTTGATGTTTACTAGGTGAACGGTGTTTCCCATATCTTTCTGAAGGCCACTACTAGGATGAACCTATCCTAATGGACTGAGATACTGGTCTGACTAATATCAACACACTGGCATATACAAGGGAACCAGTGATTGACTACATAGAACAAATTATTTTTTTTTTGATATCTCAATAACTCTATTCCACCCTAGCAGTGGTAACAACTTGAATCGTGGGCCCCACCTACTCTCTTAGAGAAACATAGTTTAAAAACAAAACAAAATAAGAATAGAAGTGAAAAGGACTCAACGAGATATGGTGAAACTATCATGTTATTACTAACACCTGAGCTCTGTGCTTTTATGAATAGACTCTTTCGATGTTTCCATCTAATCAGATTGGTTCCTCAACTCCTATAACCAAGATGTTCCCATCCACTTAGATTGGTTAGTGCCAACCTTAATAAGCATAAATTTCTAGGCATTGGAGTTTATTTATTTATTCTGCAACTGAAAAGTTTCTCCCATACCCCCAAACTTAAATCTAACATTGTCCTCAATGTTCTAAAGATAAAATTAAAAGCATGAACAAGGAGAGAAATTGTTACTATTTGAAGCAAAAGAGTTAAGGAAAGATATTACCGTGTTGCATGAGATTGGGTTACCTCCCAAGAAGTGCTAAGTTTAAAGTCTTCAGCCAGACTTAGGAAAGGATTAGTCAACTCGAACCATAAAGTAACAGTCGAAATAACTGTGGGTCTTCAAAACTAAATAGAGCTGACCCAAGGAAACTGCAATGAACCAAGAAAATGAACAAGACTAGCAAGCCCTTACTTAGTTTCCTGATTAAGAAATTTATATCTAATTGTGGTTCAGGTTCTATGAAAGGATCTAAATAGAAAATTTTCATAGGCTGCGTTTCTTCATAAGTGGGATCCGAATCATTAGGTCCTAGAGTCTTGAAGAACTCAAATATGATCTTAGAAGCGCACAATAATAACCTAAATAACTGAGGATCCTCTAAGTCAATAAGATTTGACTTAAAAAATTGACCACAGTGAGGGTCGTAGTCATTCTTAAGAAAATGTGTTGATTCTAATTTCCTAAAGCATTTAGGTTTAGTCTCACAACTAAATATTCGACACATTTGAAATATAAACGTTCCCACATTTGGAAGAAAACTATTTGGTGGGAAAATAAAGTCAAAAAGGGTATCATAGCCTGGGCAAACCACATCAACCAGAGGATGGGTTTCTAATGACTGAACTTCTTTCTGGAGATTATTAGGTTCGGGAAAACGTGTATGGAGATAATCTTGTACGATGGTTGAGGCACAAATGTCAATCCCTACACGAGGGAACTTTTTAAGAGTTAAAGGTAAAGCACAGGGAAAATGATAATCACCCCCAAACTTAGAGTTTTGGGTGTCTCTAGGTAGACTAACTACAATTTCCCTAATTTCTAGATCATCGGAATCCTGAAAATGGTCAATTGCTTCTGTTAGGTTATACTCAGGTGATGCATCCTCACTCATATTTAAAAGCTCTACGAGTTCATCTTCTTCGTCTAAGACTATTGTTTCTAAATCGCTAGACTCTAAAACATTATTCTCATAATAAACTCGTTCCTCTAAATCATTATCGGCTTTGTAAACAGGAAATACTACATCGTCTAAAACGAGGGTATCTCTAGTCAAATCCTCGTCCTTTTGAACAGGTGAATAATTATTAAAATTATTTGGATTTGAAATAGAAATAATATTATCATTGTAAAGCTCAATTGGAGTATCCATTTCCTGATCATTATTCCTACATAAGTATGATTCTCCATCAACACTATCCTCATCATAATAACATGAAAAAGATCGAACCTCATCAAAACAAGTAGTGCTACCAATTCTAACCTTGTTATCTTGATTATGTAAATAACTATCTTCATTCTCAAGGGTATTATTGGATACACTATATTGGCAATTCAAGTAATTTCGAGCAATTCTTTCGTTCGTCTCAGCTATCCGCTTGAGGTGGTCTTCTAAAGAAGGTTCACTCATTATTGTAGTTCTTTCGTCTATAATTATACTATTCATCTCAGCTAACTTACGCGTCGACTCAGCTAACTTCCTGAGGGACTCTTATAAAGGAGGAATAGGAACATAGGGATCATAAAAAGGACTACTTTTCAATAGTTTGATTGTATCCTCTAGAGACGAAGAACTAGTACTATAATCTTCTTGCTCGTAAGAATGATGCATGTGTGGATAGTAATTGGGCTCACCAGGGTATGACCCATATCCTTCCAAAGGATGGCGTTCCCAACCACTATTCCCAACATGGTCATAAAAAGGATGATGTCCATATTCAAATTCAGGTCGATAATCATTGTATTGGCTTCTATCATACCAGTTCGACATTCTTAATTGCAAGGGAATTCTACACAATCACAAACAAGGCTGACTCGACGAAATCAAACCTATAGAATCTAGCAAACAAAAAGCATGATGGCTCCACTTAGATTGTTTTCTAGACCAGCTTCTATTCCTTCGAAAAGGAATTCGTTACAATTTGAGCACACCCCTCTGGAATCAATTCGATCTAATGTAAGTTGAATCGAGGCGAGGGAAGCTCAGTGGAGCTTTGATACCCAAGGCCTCACCGCTATCACAAGGAGGCGCAGTCACGCATTCAACTTACAGAAACCATCAAGAACTTTGAAGTGTGCTTAATAGAGTAACCAATATTTTTCGAAAGATTTTCCTACCAAGCTCGTTACCCTATCGGTCTCGTTCTAATCAGATTTTAAACTTGGGTTCGCGTTAGGTTTCGTTTACCTAAGGCGGGCAAGAAGGGAACGGTGATGAAATCCGAACCCTTATCTTATACGGCCAGTTCTTGCCCTTTACTAGGAAATTAAAGCAGCCGGTTCAGTCCTCAACATATAATCACCTTAAGGCAGATAGTAAACCCGCTGACAGGAGATTCGCAGGTGTTTAGAAGTTTACCTCCCGTACCAGACGGGCGAAGAACCGTTGTAGTCGACTCGGGCCACTGACTCCGGTGTCAGTGTGCGAACCCGAGGGGCCGAGACGATATTGTAATCGTCGTCCTTCCCTGCAAACAGTTTATATTTATTTTATTTTTTTATATAACCCTTCCGTAGGGTTTAAAATTAAAATAAATTGTCCAAAGTCCAGTCCAATAAAAAAAATACAAATAATAATAATAATAATTACAAAAAAAAATGGAAAGTCTCTTAAAAAAAATAAAAAAATAATAATTCTCTCTCTCTTTTTTTTTCTCTTTTTTCTTTATTTTTTTGCTTTGTCTTTTTTCCTTCTCTTTTAGCTTTAAGCTTTGATTCCAAGGTCTTTAGTATCCAACTTCAAACCTGTAATACAAAGACACAACCAAAGAGACGTAAAAAGAACAAATGGAATAATAAAAAATAATAAAAACCTAAAAATTCTACCTAAGCACAAATCCGAGCCGGCGACGCCAAAATGATTGAGGATTTTTTATGGGGTTTAGTAAATAGGATTCGTTTCAGACTTGTGAAGGAAATGGAATTTTTAGATTTAATAAAATTATATATACAAAAATATTAACAATGGGTGAGAGGTACTAGGACTAAGGATTTGGCTGAATTCACTACACAAGGTTCATTCATATATTCTTTGACAATTAAAACTCAATAAAATTAACATGGACTCTGATTTTGCCAAGATAGATTCTTAAAACATTGATTGTAAATCCTAAGCATGATGTATCAAAACACCTAAGCTAAGCATACATCATCAAATTAAATAACAACCAATTAATTCAAATCATATTTCAATTTTAAATTAATGCAAAAGTCATAAAAAAGAATAAAATAAATTTACCCGTGTATGAAATTCACTCTCCTCCGTCGTCCCAGTGTTGGGTTTAGCTCATCATGATAAAAACACGCTCAAAATATTTATTTATTGCTCAAATGGTGTTTACAATGAAAAGAAGAAGACAAAATGGTGTAAATCGGGTGTTTGCAACGTTTATAATCGTTGCATACAAAGAACGATACATATCAAATGCTGTAGTCTTTGGGAAACTACGACCCACACTCCACTGTCGCTGTCCTTGTTGAAGAACGACTGTCTCTTACAGTCTATTGTTCTTCGTGTTCATCTTCATGCAGCAGCGGAAACAGAGTTTTGTTAAACTCTGATTTCGTCTTCTCTAGCTCTCCCTAGCTCCCAAAACTCTCGACCACCCTTCTTTGTACCTGGAGAAACTTATTTATACTCAACAGGGCCCTCGAATCTCTCCATAACTTCAAAATATTTCCCATGACTCGACAGTAAAGAGAAAATATTCTCGGATTGTTTTCTTTCCTTTCTTGTTGATAGACATATTTATGTGTCTAATATGTCTCAATTGTATGTATTGTTAGTGATCGATTTTGTATTTATTGTGTTATTTTATGTCTTTGTAGGAAATTTTAGAGAAATAAGCCCTTGCGGCGAAATGGGCTTAAAAAGTGGTGTTTTACACCCCAGGATAAAGTGTTAAAGGCACCCCAGAAATGCGCTAAAAGCACCCGGAGGAGTTGTTAAAAACACCCAGAAAAATTATTGTTTCAGCCCCAAAAATTACTATTTCCGCCCCAATTGCTAAAGGGACCCAGGAATGGATAAAGGGAGGTCCCTTTCTTCCAAAATTTGAAATCAGAAAAAGGCGGGAAAAATGATGCATGCAACTGGCAGAAGTTTGATCGGACATTTGGACGTGATTTTGTGCGATTCAATCGCTGAAACTTTGTGTAAAGATGTGATATATCATAATAAAGATGGTATGGGTGTTTGGTTCGACCATAATTGGCTTGAATTGGCTAGGAAATCCACGAGCTGGAAAAAGGGGAATACGTGCAGGGAAGAGTTGTTCACGGGATTCAGCGTGTTTGTACGTGTTTGGATGGAGTTGGGATGCTGTAGAAACTTGTTTGGAGTGTGTTCCACATCAACAGAAGCGCGGAAAAGGAATTGAAGGAAAGAAAATCCAGTATTTCTTTGAAAAAGGAAAGAAAATATCCCGAGTGAAAGAAGATTATTTGGGATTAATGGAGGAGATTCAACGCGTGTTTTTGGTTTAAATAGGTTCCCTGGGAGTCCTAGAGGGGGTGTCGAGAGTTTGGGGTCGAGAGAAGGTCCAGAGAAGCAGAAATCAAGAGTTGATGAAACTCTGTTTCTGCTGATGATGATGATGAAGAACACCAAGAACACGAAGAACAGACTCGCAAGGACAGTGGTTTATCAATAGTGTCTAAGACGCACAGCCGTGGGTCGCAGTGCAGTCTAAACATCAGCAACACTTCTGTTTTATCGTTCATTCTGTGACGTTATTTGTGCGTCGCAGATTACAGTTTTACACCATTTTCTCCTTTTCTCTCCATTGTAAACACCATTTGAGCTATAAAAATATATTTTGAGCGTGTTTTCATCATGAGGAGCCAAAACCCAACACTGGGACGACGGAGGAGGCTGAATTTCATCCTTGGGGTAATTTATTTTATTCTTTTTTATGACTTTTGCATTAATCTAAAATTGAAATATGATTTGAATTAATTGGTTGTTATTTAATTTGATGATGTGTGCTTATCTTAAGTGTTTTGATACATCATGCTTAGGACTTACAATCAATGTTTTGAGAATCTATCTTGGCAAAATCAGAGTCCGTGTTAATTTTATTGAGTTTTAAATTGTCAAAGAATATATGAATGAACCCTGTGTAGTGAATTCGGCCAAATCCTTAGTCCCAGTACCTCTCGCCCATTGTTAATATTTTTGTATATATATTTTTTTTTTATTAAACCTAAAAATTCCATTTCCTTCACAAGTCTAAAACGAATTCTATTTACTACAACGACTCTCAAAAATAAAAATCATTTTGGCGCCGCCGACGCGGATTTGTGCTTAGGTAGAATTTTTAGGTTTTTATTATTTTTTATTATTCCATTTGTTCTTTTTACGTCTCTTTGGTTGTGTCTTTGTATTACAGGTTTGAAGTTGGATACTAAAGACCTTGGAATCAAAGCTTAAAGCTAAAAGAGAAGAAAAAAAAGACAAAGCAAAAAAATAAAGAAAAAAGAGAGAAAAAAAAAGAGAGAGAATTATTTTTTTTAAGAGACTTTCCATTTTTTTTTTAATTATTATTATTATTTTTTGTATTTCTTTTCATTGGACTGGACTTTGGACAATTTATTTTAATTTTAAACCCTACGGAAGGGTTATATAAAAAAAAATTAAATATAAACTGTTTGCAGGGAAGGACGATTACAATATCGTCTCGGCCCCTCGGGTTCGTACATGACATAGGAGTCGTGGCCCGAGTCGACTTCAACGGTTCATCCCCCGTCTGGTACGGGAGGTAAGTCCATCGAAACACTCGCGAATCTCCTGTAAGCGAGTTATTGTATTCCTTAAGGTGATTCATTGATTGAGGACGAATTTGGACTGTTTTTAAATTCCTAGTAAAGGGCAAGGCATGGCCAATACAAGATAAGGGTTCGGATTTCATCACCGCTCCCTTCTTGCCTGCTTTAGGAAAACGAAACCAAACGCGAACCTAAGCTTAAAATTTTGACTAAAACGAGACCTATAGGGTAATGAGCTTAGTAGGAAAGTCGTTCGAAAAATATTGGTTACTCTTTTAGCATACTTCGAAGTTGATGATGGTTTCTGTGAGTTGAATGCGTGATTGCGCCGCCTAGTGATAGCGGTGAGGCCTTGGGTATCAAAGCTCCACTGAGCTTCCCTCGCCTCAATTCAACTTACTTTGACTCGGATTGATTCCAGAGGGGTTTGCTTAAATTGTTACGAATTCCCTTTCGATGGATTAGAAGCTGGTCTAGAAACAATCTAAGTGGAGCCATCATGCTTGTTGTTTGCTAGATTTTATAGGTTTGATTTGGTCGAGTCAGCCTTGTTTGTGATTGTGTAGAATTCCCTTGCAATTAAGAATGTCGAGCTAGTATGATAGAAGCCAATACAATGAATATCGACCTGAATTTGAATATGGACATCATCATTTTTATTACCATGGTGGGAATAGTGGTTGGGAACGCCAAACTTTTCAAGGTTATGGTTCATACCATGATGAGCCCAATCACTATCCTCACAACCATCAGTCATACGAGAAAAATTCTGCTAATTCCTCTTTACTTGAGTCGACACGTAAGTTAGCTGAGACAGCACGTAAGTTCGCTGAAATGAATAACTTAGTTATGGACGAAAATAATGCAATGAGTGAACTTTCTTTACCTGATTTCCTAGATTACGTCAGGAATTCATGTGAGTCGGCCCAAAAGCTTTTGTTAGAGACCCAGAATAAAACTTCTCTAAAAGATCTAAATTTCCAAAATAGTGTTTCCAATTTTACCCTTGATGCAAATAGTGAATATTTGCCTAATTTAGAGGACGAGGTTAGAATAAAAGACACTACTTATTTAGATAAGGTTCAATCATCTTCGTACTATTATGATGAGGATAGTAGTAATGAAGAATCTGAAATGTGTAGGCATAGTGATCAGGAATCTATTAATCCAATTGAGCTTTATAATTATTCTAGTTCAAATCCAAATAATTTTTATGATTATTCACCTATTCAAAAGGACGAGGATTTGATTAGGGATACCACCGTTTTAGACGATGTAGTTTTTCCTTTTGATTACGAAGCCGATAATGCTTTAGAGGAACGGGTTTATTCCGAAAATGCTGTTTTAGAGTCTGGCGACTTAGAAACAATAGTCTTAGACGAAGAAAATGAACTCGTAGAGCTATTAAATATGAGTAAGGATGCGTCGCTTGAGTATAACCTCGAAGGAGCAATTGACTATTTTCAGGATTCCAATGATCTAGAAATTAAGGAAATTGTAGCTAGTCTATCTAGAGATACCCAAAAATCTGAGTTTGGGGGTGATTATCATTCTCCTTGTGCCATACCTTTAGCTCTTACAAAGATCCCTCATTTTGGACTTGATATCTCTGCCTCGACCATTTTACAAGATTACCTTCATACTCGTTTTCCCGAACCTAATGATGTCCAGGAAGAAGTTCAGTCATTAGAAACCCATCCTCTGGTTGATGTGGTTTGCCCAGGCAATAATACCAAGATTGAATTTGTTTTCCCACCAAATAGTTTGCTTCCAACTGTGGGAACGCTTATATTCCAAATGTGTCGAATATTAAGTTGTGAGACTAAACCTAAATGCTTTAGGAAATTAGAATCGACACATTTGCTTAAGAATGACCACTACTCTCATTGTGGTCAATTATGTAAGTCAAATCTTATTGACTTAGAGGATCCTCAGTTATTTAGGTTATTATTGTGTGCTTCTAAGATCATATTTGAGTTTTTCCAGACTCTAGGACCTAATGATTCGTATCCCACCTATGAAGAAACGCAACCAATGAAAATTTTCTATTTAGACCCTTTCATAGAACCTGAACCTGAACCACAATTAGATATAAATTTCTTAATCAGGAAACTAAGTAAGGGCATGCTAGTCTTGTTCACTTTCTTGGTTCATTGCACTTTCCTTTGGTCAGCTTTATTTAGTTTTGAAGACCCACAGTTATTTCGACTGTTACTATATGATTCTACGTGGTGACTAATCCCTGCTTAGTCTGGCTGAAGACTTTAAACTTAGCACTTCTTGGGAGGTAACCCAATATTCATGCGACACGGTAATATCTTTCCTTATCTCTTTTGCTTCATTGGTAACAGTTTCTCCTTGTTCATGTTTTTAATTTTATCTTTAGAACATTGAGGACAATGTTAGGTTTAAGTTTGGGGGTATGGGAGAAACTTTTTAGTTGCATAATAAATAAACTCCAGAGCCTAGAAATTTATGCTTATTTAGGATGGCACTAACCAATCTAAGTGGATGGAAGCATTTTGGTTTTAGGAGTTGAGGGACCAATCTGACTAGATGGACATCTAAAGAGTCTATTCATAAAAACACAGAGCTCAAGTGTTAGAAATAACATGATAGTTTCACCATATCTCGTTGAGTCCTTTTCATTTCTGTTTCTATTTTTATTTTTAAACTAAGTTTCTCTAGGTGATTAGGTGGGGCTCACGATTCAAGTTGTTACCACTGCTAGGGTAAAATAGAGTGACTGAGTATTGGAAAAAAAAATGAAAAAAAAAAAAAAAAAAAAAAAAAAAAAAAAGTTATGAAAAACAAAAAATTAGAAGAAAAAGAAAAAGTTTTAGACCAGACCATTTGACCAAACAGAATAAAATTCAATAAAGTCGGCCACTGGAACCCTTGTATATGCCAGTTGTGTTGACCTAGAGTTAGGATTATCTAACATTGGTTCCCTTGTATATGCCAGTGATTTGATATTAGTCAGACTATCTCAGTCATTTAGGATAGGTTTATTTTGGCAGTGGCCTTCAGACAGATATGAGAAACATCGTTCACCTAGTTAACATCAAAACCATCTATATTTTTTCTATATCCATCTCTTAATCTATCCATATGATTAGTCTGACTCCGAGTATGATGTCCATCGTGAAACTATCTTAGTAGAGCTCTGTCACTTATATGAATTTTAGTATACTTGGGTGCAAACTCGTATACAACAATTGGAATTTCGCATCAGGGTACTTCCTCCTGTAATTAATAAGTATGCCAACCAAGGAGATTCTTTAGTGCCTTCCAAGGTTCTGCATAGATAATCTAGAGTCTGGAGTAATGGTTTTGTGGGCACACCTCTGGTAAACCCTCCCGAGATTAACTCGGTCACTAGGGACACCTAATGAGTTAGGATTTTATTTTCCATATTAGTTTTGCTCGAGGACTAGCAAATAATAAGTTTGGGGGTGTTGATAGACACATTTATGTGTCTAATATGTCTCAATTGTGTTGTCACCATCGTGTTGTTGTTGACTAGATATGGGTCGCTTACCTTTGCTATCACTTATTTTTGGTGTGGCTTCGGAATTTTCACCTTGATGCAGGTTCCTTATTCGGCCTTCCCTTTTTGTTTGGCACCGCTGCCTCATCACCTTGTTGTTCTTTGTCACTTGATGTTGGTACCTTCGGCGTCCCACCCCTTTACTTTGGAACCTCCGCTACATCGACTCTAGTTGTGGCATCCGCATCCTCGGCTTGTTGTTCTTGTTCAATCGATGTAGGTACCTTCCTCGGCCTACCCCTTTTCTTTGTAACCTCCACCATATCGACTCTAGGTGTGGCATCTGCTTCCTCGACTTGTTGTTCTTGTTCAATCGATGTGGGTACCTTCCTCGGCCCACCCCTTTTCTTTGGAACCTCTGATTCATCGGCTTTTGGTGTGGATACGAAATCCGCCATTTGTTGTTGACTTGATAGTGGTTTCTTCCTCGTCCTACCCCTTTTGTTTGGAACCGGCGCTTCTGCGAGCCTTGATAATGAAATCTCACAAGCGGTTTGAACTCGTTTATTACTTGCCTCGATTTCACATTCACGTTAATCCATTTCTTTTAATTCTTTCCTTTGTTTTCTCCTTGTTGTTTCGGTTTGTGGTCTACCGGGAGGATCTCCCTTCGTTGGTTCTTCACTTTGTGTTGTCCATGGGAGAGTAATTATCCTTAGTTGGCTTGAAAAGACTTACCGGCTAGCCGATTTGCCACGTGAGTAAGCTTCGAAGAATTCCTTTGCTTCGTTAGTATCTCATGGTGATTGTCCGGGAGCTTCCGTAGGGGAAGGGGTGAAAGATAATTGCTTCCAAAACGGATCAATAACCTCAATAGGTATCACTTCTTCATACTTAACAAGCATATGACGACACGGAATCCCCAACGAAGACATGTCGGGACAAATACACACATCACCCGGTTTGTCGTAGTTTATCTCCTTTTGCATTTTTCTCATCATATGTTTTATTGCCCAATGAGAAACGTTGAATTCTATTCCTCGGAGCAACTTACCATATTGAAGATATGAAGTCATCCTTTCCATTGAGATTTTATCAAAAGCCTTCTTGATCCTATCGATATCACTCTTAAAGTATTGCTTCATTTCCTCGGGGACCGTAACCACGTTTCCTTGGTTAGACTCGATGAGACCTTTAAATATTCCATGAGCGGACTCCGCTATACTAGTTGTTTCATTCCCGTAGTGTCTATACCGGTTTGTCCATGCACGCACAAATTTTTCCTTGAACTTATCCAACCATTGATTCCGACAATACGAGACGGCAGTCGGATAAGCTTCGTTCCAATTGGCAATAAACTTTTCCAAATTATTTTCGTACATATCCTCGGTAAGAGACCAATAAACTTTCTCCCAATCTCTTTGAAATTCCAACCACTTTTAATGATTTTCCTCATGTTCTTTGTACACTTGCTCTTTGATCTTGCCTCTTTCATCTTTTTCTTCTTCAGGTGATAGTTTGTTCTTGCGAACATCTTCCTCTAGTTGAAGAATCATTCTCTTCTTAATATCCTCCTTAGAGGGTTCAAACAAGGCATGGAAATCTTTTATCACATTTTGACGTATATGATATGTACATAGGAAATTTTGTGCATTAGGGAAGACGTCGGATATTACATTCATTAATGCGTCATCTTGATCGGCTATGATGACCCTCGGAAGATGATTTTCCCGGAAAAATAATTTCAATTGTCGTAATACCCAATTATAATTATAATACCTCTCGTTTTTCACTAAACACCAGGCCAATGAGAATAATACCTTGTCTGATGTTTTCCCCAGGATGTTGACCAACGACATGTTGTATTTGTTTGTCTTGTAGGTGCAATCCATCATAAGAGCACGAAAACATGTATGAGACAATAATGCAAGCAAAGGATGCGAAATGAATATTTGAAGGGGCTTGTTGTCCATCCCTCTTTTAATTATACGCGTGTAGTTGTAATACCAAACAATCTTCTCAAATTCTTGCATAACGCTCATCCTCTCCAATTCAACTCTTCTGATAGTTGTGAGTTCGCTATAAATAGTACTTAGAGAAGACACGTTCATCTCATCCTTTTCCTTGAAGCCTTTGAGAATTTGTCTTTGTTTGATACATGCTTTGGTCAATCTCTTTACATCCTCCAATTCATGAGGTTTTAGCTTCGCAACTAGGGAGTGACCAACAAAATCTTCCGTATCCGGGTGGTTATGACGGCTGAACCACACCGTACAATCTCATTCCTTGACCTTGTCTCTTAAATGGAATACAAGCTTAAAGGGGCAATTATCCTTCCTCGTGCGAGTCTTGTATACCCTATTAGTCTTCTTTGGATATACATAACCCTTTCTCTTGTGGCTATTCTTCTCCTTGTATACCCCACTTCTCTCGCAAGCCATCTCAAAACGAATCTTTGAACCTTGAGTATTCCTCACCAACACACACATGTTCTTAAGATCCGTCTCTTTAGCCCAAAAAATTGCTTCCATTTTAGATTTTATTCCCTACATAAGGACAACAATGAGAGATTATAAGGTTCATTACAAGCAATCCATTAGTAAAGTTCAAGATACTAGGTGAAAAGTATTCTTTGGTAACTTACCGGAGGCATTTTATAGTATTCCGACGTATCCCAACCTAGCGGTCATGCATTTGTTGGATCAATATATGTCACAACATAAGGATCGAATGAAAATAAAATAAATTAGTTCCCCAAAAAATTAAAATACTATGTCGGACCACGGTTTCGGCATGCTCGACCAAAGTTCCGGCATGCTCGAACTGAACCGAAACTGAAGACCAAATTTGAAACGCTTTCCGGCATACAAATTTCATTTGAAATCAACGCCGAAAACAAAGGTGTCGGCATGCCCATTATCTACGGTTCCATGCCGGTACAATGTTCCGGCGTGGTTGATAACATGCCGGTATTTAGCTGTGGAAGACACTGCTTCCTGTATGTTTTTTATGCGGTACCGGAATGGTAACGTTAGAATTGAACCATGCCGGTAGCATATTACATAGAATATTATGTGGTAGGTAAAAAGTAACTTCTGTACCGGCATGGTTTTTTCGGATGAATACAATGTCGGTTTGCCATTCAAAATGGGGGATATTTTAGGCCGGCATGGATATAATATAAATACCATGCCGGTAATGGTGCTGCCGGCATTGAATTCATACTACGTCCATGCTATTTCAGCTACAACAATGGTGGATTCAAAGAAAAAATCAAATTTTCAACACATTGGCACCTTTACTTGAGTATTGGGAGTGCTTGTATGTTGAACTAGTTTACTCTCTTGGGTTGGTTCTTCAAGAAACTCTCCATGCTCATAAAAATCATCATCTAAGGGTGTTGGTTCCACAAATACTTGCAATTGTGAGTTGTTGATATTAACAGAAGATTGAAGATATGCTTCTTGTTGTAGTTGAGCTAAAGATTCAGCAGCAATTCTGTCTTCACAATCATCCTCCATTTTCACCAAAAAAAGTTCCCTCTCAATTTTTTTCCCTTCTTCTACTCTCACCTCACTCACCCAAATACAAATAAAAATACACACTAATCATTTATCAAATAATCTAATGAATTCACTAATTATAATTAAGCATTAATCCTGATTAGTGAGGGGTAGATTAGGTATTAGGTACAATATTTAGATAAGGGGTGACCCTGATTTGATATTTGGATCCAGTTTTTGTCTTTTTCCTCTATCCCCCGATTAGTTTAAGTATCCCCCAATCGCGCGTTCTATAGAAAGGACATTAAATATACCTATGTATTATATTATGTTTACGAGATGAAGATTCTCCTTCATCATGTAAATCACCCATATTGAATTTCAATAATCTCAAAAATCTAAAAAAAATTCACTTCTTTTTCCTCTCAAAAAACCCAACTCTCTTACAAAGATCTGATTTCTCTACTAATAAAACAGTAACAACTTAACTTTAATAATCATTAACATTATTAATTAATCATAATCATTAAATCTAATCATAATCATCAACTCTAATTAAGTAAGGGTAGTTATGCCATTATCAAAAAATGGTGGATAAGGGGTGATGATGTTTTTTTATCCAATGACCCTATTTTGTACCATTAGGTATGCCTCAATAAAAAAGTATGCCTCAAAACAGGTTTCCTCTTATAATCTGGTTGTTACCCGCTCGAATCCAACCACAAAATCCACCCTTTAAAATACACCCTTATTCAACTTAAAAAAATACCCGTTACTAGCAGCAATTATCACAAGTTGCTTCCAAAAGCTGAAAGCAACTAGCCCAAGTCCAAAAGTCAAAGAAACTTTCTCAAGTTGGTTCCAAAATTTGAAACAACTTTTTTAAGTTGACCCCAAACAAATATTATTTTTTGCCCCTCGAGGATACTTGTGTAAGGTCGACCAGTAAGAGTTTAACATCAATGAGGTAGAAAGAAATAAAGAAAAAAATGATTTCAATAACCCGGATTTGTGGACAAGGGTCCTCCAACTGATCTTTTTGGCACGTAAATATTTGAATACTAATATCAGAAATGAAGTATGTTTCTTTAAGTTAATAGCCATTTTGAACAATGTAATTGATGTAGTGAACTTGCATCCAAAAGGAAAGAAAACAAAAATGACATGACAAAGCTATTAAGACAAAGGTTGACTAAGCCAGACAGAACCTCCATCTTGTTGCATGTTTCATCACTTATCTAACCTCATGTTGGGGAATTACCAATATGCGATGCTATGCATAATATGGAACTTATTCAAGCAATAATACGCAATACCCAATATGACGAAAATAATGACAAATACCACAACACCAAGATTAACGTGGAAAAAACCTATTCAATGCGAAGAGTAAACAACCACGGATAAACTTCCACTACGATAAATAATGGGCTAAGAACGACTTCTACCAAACTGGGGTTTCATATAACTTCAAGGTGCATATAGCACTTGGATAACAATGCCCTCTTTCTCTACTCACCGCTAATGTTGGATAACTAATTCTTTACAAATAATTAGGTAGATTCAACCAATAACAAAACAAGGAAGATGAGAAACTTACTGCTACTAGGATTTGAACAAACCTTAGAAACCCTTTGAAGAGATGTAGGATGTGGTAGATAAATCTTCACCAATCAAAAACCGGTCCTTCGCCAGAACACCCTTCTTCTTCGAGCTCACAAACATCACCAATCGATTCCCTATGGTGGTTGTCTTCTTTTCTCTTTCCTTTTCTCCCTGTTTTTCACAGCTGCAAATCTCACATCTCTGTTTTGATCGTCGCATCCTTCTTGTTTTCACGAACAAGAGTTTAAACCAAATTTTCTTTTTCTAAACTCAACCTCCTTTATTTACATGGATGTTAATATAGGGTACCAATCTACTTGGAGATGTACCATCACAAAGGTAAGAAATGTTTTGTCTTATTCATAATTTGGTACGCCCCCAAATATTCTGGTACACCCATTAGCAATCTTGTTTATTTAGATCCCCTAATTCGGTAAGGGTCACCTTGACTTTTGGCCATAAGGAGTGAACGGCCCAATACCTCCTGCAAATTATTTTTTTTTTAAAGATAAATCATATTCATTGGCTAATATTACAAGTTCAGCTTCTGCAAGACTTGCAGAAGCTGCCTCCTGATTACATTTGGAGGATGATCACTCCACACAACATTACATATAGAGTTTCGAGCAAACTTAGCAAATACATCTGCAGGATGAATACATTTTCTATTTATATATTTTACAGCACACCTATAAAACAAGGAAAGCTGATCTCTTATGTACTTGATTAGCTGATAGTCTTCTCGTCTGCAACACAAGTCAATTCTAGAAACAGCATCCGCCACAACTTTATTGTCTGTTTGTACAAGAAGTTTTTTACAACGCAGTTGTTGAGCCCAATTTAAACTTTCCAAGACTGCTAGAGCCTCTGTTTGTTCACTATCACGCGCAGTTATTGAGATGGCTTTTGCAGCTAAGAAAACTTCTGCATCATTACGTATAATAATACCCATACCAGCAGCATTATTATTAGAATTCTTAGAAGCATCAACAGTAATAGAGATCCATCCTTTAGTAGGAGGAAACCAGTGCATATGCATTTGTGATGACCTATGATTATTCACTGATGCTTGATGATCTATTTGAACATCTATAGACATTGTATGACAATAATGATATATGCCTTGTATAGTGTTGTTAGGGTTAGGTTTAATGGCCTGGAACACAAATGAGCAACGTGCTTTCCGTATAAACCACATTGTCACCACCGCCAAATTGGAGAAATGAGCTGCATGAAATGAGACTGGATTCCGTTTTTGGTTCCATGATGAAAACCACTCTTATAAGTTGTTGAATGGTATAATGTGATGGCATAAATGTGATGAAGTACCAAACCAAACTGCTCTTGTGAATGGACATTTTAATAGAAGATGTATTGAAGTTTCAATCTCATTCCCACACATTGGACATATCTGAGATTTTTGAGGGAAGTATTTGTATATCACAGTTGCAACAGGTAAAATATTTTGCGATATTTTCCACATGAAGAATTAAAGCTTATATGGGAGTTTCATATGCCCTAGTTTTAACCAGTAAGGTGTAGAGAGAGTTGTGTTATTCATACCTTGCTGATGTTGGATAACTAGTTGATTATAATTAGAGCGCACTGTAAACTTGCTTGTTCTGGTGAGAGACCACTGCAACTTATCCACAGCTTGAGGAAATAAAGGTATCTTTTGTATCTCACAGAGAGTGGCGGGGTTGAAGTATAGTTGAAGTTGAGACAAGTCCCACTGCTGAGAATTGGTGATGAAATGAGATAGCTTCAGTTGTGGATGTTGGTTCAGTTGGGGTGAAGGAGAGATTGGATATGTGGTAAGCCAATTGTGTTTCCCTGGTTTTATTTGCTGACCATTTCCCACTTCCCATATATAGTGCTGCCTAACTATCTGAAGACCGTGTAAAATACTTCTCCATATTCATGTCCCATGATTTGGTATCACATATGTAAGTAAGTCCTTGTTTTAAAATAGCGCGTTCTAAGTACTTGAGCCCAGGGTGCATCAGGTTCAGTGAGTAGCCGCCATGCCATCTTTGCTAGCAAGCCCAAATTAAATAGATGGGGATTTTATAAATCCCAAACCTCCTAATCTTTTAGGAATACATAATGAGACCCAAGAAGTACCTCCAGATGTTGGTTTGTTCCACCAATAGCCCCTCTGAATTTGATTGTTTTTCTATATAGTGGTGTTCGACATTTTGAAGTACTTCATGTGAAAGTTGGCCATGGTGCTGATTACCGCTTGGATTTGGGTAGACCTGCCTGCTTGGTTGATGATTTTTCCATGCCATCCTTGCAATCTAATCTTCATTCGATCAATTGTTGGGGTGAAGCACTGTGATTTATTTCTTGATGTGAACAAGTTGATGCCCAAGTACTTCTCAGTGAGCGGCATTTGCTTCATTTTAAGCATTTGTAGAAGATCTTCGCAAGCTTCTGGAGATAGATTTTTACTGAAGCAAACACTTGACTTAGAGTAATTAATCATCTGACCTGATAGAACACTGAACTTTTGAATAATTTCTTGTAAGTTATGGATATAGGTACCTTTTGCTTCAGTAAACAACAGATAATCGTCTGCAAAGAACAAATAAGTAATGGATGGGCTATGCATTGCTGGTTTTACTCCTTTGATGAGCCTCTATGATTGTGCATGTTGAATTAATCTGCTGAATCCTTCCATACAGGGGATAAATAAATACGGTGATAAGGAATCACCTTGTCGCAGTCCCCGAGTTGGATAGAAAGCTTTTGTTGGAGACCCATTAACCAAAAGTGATACATAAACTGTGCTAATGCATTGATATATCAACTGACACCAATGTGAACAAAATCCCATGTGCTTCATGATTTGAATTAAAAAAGACCATTCCATACGGTCAAACGCTTTGGACATGTCCAACTTTACACCGATAATGCCAGAGGAAATCTGAGTTATTTCATATATGCAATCACTTCATGTGTTATTACAGTGTTGTTGGCAATGTTTCTTCCTAGTACAAATGCAGCTTGCCATGGAGAGACTAATTTAGCAATGATTGGTTTTAATCGGTTAGTGAGAAGCTTAGAGATGATCTTATATGAAACATTGCATAGACTAATTGGCCGGTAGTCTGAAGCTTTGTAAACAGTTTCTATTTTTGGTATGAGAATTTGAAAAGTATGATTTAACTGCTTGAGTAAATAACTAGTATTAAAAAAAAATTGTGCCAATTGAGTGATTGCAGTGCCGACAGTATGCCAGAATTTTTGATAAAATCCTGCTTGAAAACCATCGAGGCCTGGAGATGCCCAAGGTTTGAGTTGAAACATCGTGGCTTTAATTTCTTCTTCTGAGGGGACTTGGATTAACCTGATATTGTCTTCGTCTGACACACAAGCTGGAAACAATGTTAGAAATTCGTTATCGGTTGGTGGATTCGAAGTAGTGGTTACTCCTTGAAAGTGCTGCATCAAGTTATCTGTGATATTTGCTCGACTTGTATACCAAACACCTTGATTATCTTGAATGGAGTCAATATGGTTACGTCTCCGTCAATAATTGGCTTTCGAGTGAAAAAATTTGGTCTTCTTGTCTTCATATTTCAAAATGTTTTCACGTGATTGCTGAAACATCATGTTGTTATAAGAATCATACAGGTCATCTAACTTATCTTTGAGTGCTTGGATAAGATGCAGGTCACCGTTTGAATCTATTGTTTCTTGAAGTTGAGCTTGTAATTGATCAATGAAGGCTTGTATGTTACCAAATGTTGCAGTTTTCCACTGTTGGCGAGCTTGTTTGGCTGTTTTGAGTTGAGCCACAAATTGATAAGCTGGAGAATCCTTGACATCTGTTTTCCAACTTGATGCAATAATGTCTCTCCATTGAGGGTATTTAAACCAGAATTTATAACAACGAAATGGTCTCCGTAGAAGAGGCGAGCTTGGATCTATATGCAGTAAGATGGGAGAGTGGTCTGATCCCATAGGGAGCAGATGATATACCAATGCTTCTTTATACTTGTAGAACCAAGAAGAATTTGCTAATGCTCGATTTAGGCATACTCGAACTTGGATATTGGCAGTTCTGTTATTACACCATGTGAATGGATAACCAGAAAATGGAATATCTATCAATCCAATCTGATCTATAGCTCTTGAGATAGAAGAACGTGAAGGCGTCGTGTGAGTTGAAAATGTCTGCTTCTCCGTGGAATGTAATGTAACATTCAGATCTCCAACAATGACCCATGGTTGGGTAATGTGGCGGCTCATTTGGGTGATGTATTCCCATTGGGCCTGTCTAAGATGTGTATATGGCGATCCGTGCAAGTTAACATCCACTTATTGGTTCTGAATTGGACTTGAGTATGATATTTATTAAATAAGAACGATTTTTTGGGGACCATGGTTTTTTTGGGGGACCATGGTTTTATTTTGGGTAAAGGCATAAGAAGTAATTTTAGGTCACCCACCATATCTAGTTATTTATTTAATACCTAATCTACCCTCTTAATTAATTTTAGGTTATGATTAGTGAATGATTTAGTTAAAAACGATTAGTTAGATTAAACTAAAAGATGGGTTTATTATTAGTTGAGTAGAATTATTGAGAGAGTAGAGTTAGAGAAGATGGAGGAGAAAAACATGGAAAATAATTTTTTTTTCTAATTCACTAAGTTTGAGTATTCAAATGATGAAAACTCATCTGATTCTTCATCTCCATCCTTTCCTAGAATATTTGTTAATCTTCAAAATGATCCGGATTTGAACTGGATTTTGAACAGTTCGGTTGCCCCGTGAGATGAACAAGTAACCGAACTCATCTGAAAGTGTAGTTCGGTTACTTGTTCCAAACACGCAGGTTACCGAACTCTCAAATAATAGAATTTCTAAGAGTTACAGCGTTATGTTCGGTTGGTTCTCAACTAACCGAACATTGGTGTACAAAGTTCGGTTGGTTCGCAAACTGCATGCACTTTTGATCTAACCGAACTTTACGTAATATAAGAGTATATAAGTTTACAAAGTTCGGTTCTTTCGCAAACTTGAACCTAACAGCTAACCAACCGAACTCTGAGTTCGGTTTCCGCGATAAAATTGTGAAGTTGCCGAACTTAACAAACAAACAAAAATGTGAAGTTCCAGCGTCTATTGGATACGTTCGGTTACTTTGTAGTTTTAAAAGTTTTTGCGAACAAACCGAACTCTGTTGGCTAAGTTCGGTTATTTTGGAACTCAACATAGTGGCCACAACAACACAGTTCGGTTAGACTGGATTTGTTTTTTTCGGTTCTAAGGGTGGAGTTCGGTTACTTTGTAGTTTTAAAATTTTTTGCGAAACAACCGAACAGAGAGTTCGGTGACTTAGTTTTAAATCCAATAGAACCGAACTGTTCTTCGTGTTCTTCATTTTCAAGAAGTTCGGTTAGTAAACTAGGGTTTTTTGGAAAATCGGCCTAACCGAACATGGCTTTGTAACTCCTATTAAAACCCTATTTTGATGATTTCTATTCGATTGAAGCAATCAAAATCAAATTAAAGTGAAGGGTTTGTTGGAAAATACCTCTGGAGTGGTCCCATGGCAGAATCAGGTTGCGGTTGGCGTCTTTTATACTCGATAAAATTATTATGTAACTGAACTTAATTGTGATTGCATTGATGTTGTTACATTTCTTAAATAGGCGGTGGCGGTGGGAGGAGGTGGTGGTGGTAATCGGTGGTTGGTGGTGGTGATAATCGGAGGTGGTGGTGGTGGTGGTAATCGGCGGTGGTGGTTGGTGGTGGTGATAATCGGAGGTGGTGGTGGTGGTAATCGGCGGTGATGGTGGGAGGAGGTGGTGGTTATATATATAGGTAGTTATTAGGTTGGTTTTAAATTAAATTAGGTTGAGGATAGGTTGGTCATTTCAACATTTTAGGACACCCCTTATCATTATAGGGAAGGGAAGATGGCCTAATAAAACCATGGTCCCCTCAAAAAAAAATCATGGTCCCTAAAAAATCATTCTTAAATAAGAATTATTGTCTTGAATTTGAAAATAGAAGCCATCCTTCCGCATACCTCCTGCACTTGCAACACTTAGTTTACATTCATAAAAAATATCCAGCTTCCATGATATGAGCTTAGGCTTAAATTACTTGGTTGTTGAATGCATGTAACCTATAGGAGCCAACGGTCTTCAAGAACTCTTTTGATGGTCTTGAGTTAAAGATTTGATGACCTTAAACATGTTAGTCAAGGAGAATGTGTACCACTGATTCATTGCAAGTGACAATAAGTAAAGTTCTAAACTGTGAGCCCATAGAATACGTACCTAATAGAAGACTAGAAGTGGTAAAATTTGTGTTCAACAGAAAATCAAGTGGAAGTGATCCATATTACAATTCATGGATAGTTAATCTCTAATTGCTACATAAAGGCCTAAAGACTGAGTGATTCTACTTCTAACCTAGATAACATATACACAGTAATCCTACTTGCAGTCTGCTTAGCTGATTCATCTTCAGCCCTCAGAAAAGCTAGAAAACAACCAATTCGCCTGCCTCTCCTCCATCCTGCCTACACGAATATCCAGTTTCTCGGTTTCTCAGGACAAATTCACGGAGCCAGAATTCCCAAGTTGTTGCACCTATGAACAAAATGTAGACACATTCTCTTGAATGAACCAAAAGGTAATTCTCATCTTGGTGATCTTCCTTTAGACCACAAGACTTCGTCCACTGTTCCCTACTGGAGCTTAAGAGCCTCACTACTTAAAGACATCAGATAACAAATATTTCAGATGATTACAATATGCTTTGGTACAAATTCAGCAAAAAGTTCCCACTGGATCACAATACAAGTTCATTCATTAGACTAATAGCAGCAGCACTACCAAAACCAAAGTTAGCATTACAATATCTTCCTAACAATCATAGAAAATGAAAATAAAAATAAAATAACAGACTACAAATCATACCAAAATGAAGTTGGAAAGAAGCATGCCTAGCTAGAATCAAGTCAAACACAAAATCTCTGATTATTACTTTCTTCTACTCATCAAATCATCAATCTTAGGCTCCATTGTCACTGGCATTGGAGGAGAGAACAAAAAGTTCCCGTTTCCATTAGAAAACTGTTTGTGTGATCCATTATTGTTCATGACCTCAGTTTTCACATACTCTCTAGGACTACTACCTTCACTGCCATTACTGGATTGGGAAGCTCCTTCATCATCATCGTCATCCTCGGAAACTTTAGATGAGTAACCCCCAACAATTTCTTCAGCATTTCTAGACAAACTTTCCACAAATTGTTTCTGATTATTTCCACCACCACCACCACCAATGCTGACTACATCCGAATCTGAATCATGAGAACCACTACTACTTACGAAAACATTTCGCTCATTGACTGCAAATTTCACATTTTTCTTTGACTTAACTGAAACATTAGGTCTCTTCACCAAAATCCCATAATTAGGATTTCTAGAGTTTTCTTGCTCATCATCTACAGGGTGTAAATCTTCAATCTCCCCTTGTTCTTCTTCTTCTTCTTCATCAGTGTCATTCTCATCATAAATAACCCTGTAACAATTTTGAATTCTTTGACTCAATTTGTCCAGCACCTTTCGACTACCACCCTGATCATGACAAACCCTGAATTCCTGATTGTTTCCAGTTTGAATTCTCACATTCTTCATTGATTTAGACGAAATTTGTTGCCTTTTCGCTGAAATGCTATCAATAAACTCCAAAAACCTCACCAAATCTCTACTAATCAACCTCTTTCCATCTCGAATCATTGGATCACCACCCTACAAAGTCAATCCAACTCCTTTTTGAATCAAGAAATGCCTTAAAACTAAAAACCCATGCCAACAATAAAGAAATTGAATTGTTATTTACCTGAACAGAATCGAGCTTGAGAAGCAAATCCATGGCTTTCTGTGACAAAACAGAATGATTCAGCTGAGAATTGTTGTTATTACTTGAAAGAGATGATTTCAGGGAATTAAAAGAAGATTTGATAAAAGCTAGGTTTTTGAGGTATCTAAGAGTACGTGATCTTCGAACTAAGAAAGCACGGAAATGGATTTGGATTATACGAGCTGCCAAATCTCTGAGAGAAGGTTGATTATGATGAGAGTGAGAAGAGGAGGAGGAAGTAGACAGATGACGAAGAGATGATTCAAGGGCATCAATCCTACAATGTAGATTTTTAAGGAGAGATCTAGTTCGTTTCTCTTCCTGATTCTGTGTTTGTTTTTCATGTTGTTTCCGAGGTTTCAGGAATTTTGGATAGAGATGGTTTTCTGGTGGTGGTGGTGGTGGTTGAGAAGATTGAAGGATTTGAGTAACTATAGATTGGATTAGAAGCGGGTCTATTGAATAAGGTGTGTTACATTGAGGAGATGGAGAAGGATGATGTGAAGGTGGTGGTGGTGGCGGAGGAGAAGATTGAAGGATTTGGGTAACAATTGATTGAATTAGAAGTGGGTCTGAGTTAGGTGGATTACAGTGAGAAAATGGAGATGGAGAAGGATGATCTGAAGGTTGTGATGGTGGTGGTGGTTGACTAGAACCACCACAGTGACAAGCAGGGTTGTTGCTTTGCTGCTGATGGGGTAAAGGTTGCTGGTGGTGGTGGTAGTAATGGGTGTTCTGGTGATGAAATGCCATTGGAGACCAGAGTAGGTCTAGAGTGAGTGGAGAAGGGTACCTATTGGTAAGTGTATAATGAGGTAAACAACAAAAAGGCTTTTGCTTTACATCTGATCTGATCTTGATGTAATGGGAGGCATCTTGAGATGGATTTAGGTCAAGCTTTTCTCCAAAATGAGAGAGACCATGTAAATGGAATCTTCTCCCTAATCTCACTCTTATCCCATTTTTCAAATCAAAGTCCAAATCTAGACATTAAAAAATACAATACTTCTCCCGTAATATAAACCCCGTGAGAAGAATTTGTCTCTACCCCAAATATTGGGTAGTGCAGTTTCAGGATGGTTGGTGAATTTTGTGTCTTACAAGAGATGCATATGACCTCTTTATTCAAAACAGGTCAGTCAAGACCCAAGACTGGAGATGTGAAACTTGAAAATTAAAAATACTAAGGTTGTGACATTGCAACTTGCAAGTGCATCTTTACTGGAAAAGAAGAAGTTTCTAGGGAAAGAAAAAAAACCCGAGAGAAGTAAACAATTTCAGATTCTAACTACATACAACTAAATAGCCATGTTTTGATTAATCAGTGATCATGTTTTGGGTACAAAGTCAAAACACTATATTTATCATCATATTGTGTAGGTAACTATACTGGAATGAAAAGGAATGACCTGAATACATTCTTATAGCAAAGAAATACATGACTGGGATGGAAAAGGTGACTATACGACCGAGTGGCAAAAGAGCCATGTCAAGATGATCCAAGAATAGGGGCTGTTGATACTTGATAGACAAAGACCACGCCACATCATGGGGTCTTCTTCTCTTCTATTTTCCAAGCAAGCGGCGCCCACGTGCATTGGCCTGTTTAACTCTTGAATTAAGCTCTTCGACATCAGTGTCAAGATGGTCCAGAGCTTTGTTTTGCCTGCATTCATATTCATGAGAGAGTAAATACTTGAACAGTATTTGCATCATAAAACCAAGGAAGCAAATAGGAATTCACAACTACAGAGAAAACCCAGTCCAAAAGGTCATATCATAAGAAACCTAGAGTTTGTCAATAATAAGGAAGTTTCCCACATTATACAGCTACAATAATTGGACCTACCTTCAAGGCTCAAACCAAGACTTTCCTAAAGGAAGGATTCAATTTATATGCAACAGTATTTTCCACTGAGAATTTATGTTCTTTCATATGTTTAAGGTCTTCTAACTAGTAAAATGCTCTGTTATAAGCATCGCTTAAAGGATCATTCAAAGGCTTGCTGATTCATATCTACAAGTATTACACCCACAAGATGCATTTCCATGCCATTGCTAAGTAAAGAGAACGAATGCAAAGCTGATACTTCTATTAGGAACCTAACAATTGTTCTTCAGCAAAGTAATTTCTATAAATTTATAAAGCAAAAAGAAAACATAAAAATCAAGATGTACTAGCTAAGGGGAACTACTGACCTTTCGAGCTCTGATCCCATGTCAACAGCCATTGACTTAAGGTCGCCCAAAATATTGCTCAAGTCGTTGAGTGCATCATCTTGCTTGTCCTTTTCCTCCTGTTATAGTCAGCAAGCCAAGTAATTAAACACTAGGAGTAAATAGAAACAGAACAAATACAAGAAACACATCACCTTCAATACTATAAATGATAGGGATGCAAACTTCCCACATCTATCTTTAAGGAATCAGTTTATGTTTACACTTTGTTAGTTAGGCTAGACTTAAGTGCACAATGAAGCATTTGCAGGGTTTGAGTCTGGACTGTAGAATGTTGGCGATGTGACTTGAGATACCGGAGTAAATGATCAAATGGAGTTCAAGGAAACAGAAATACATATTGGTGAAGCAACTATATTAGTACAAATGAAGGCAGGGATTTGAATTTCCCACTTTTTGTTTTCTTAATTTGGAATTGTTGAGCCAGGTTAAGCTTGGTAGACAATGGATCTTTTCAGGTTTTCTCCTTTCGGCAGGGTTGTATACTCTTAGTGATGTCACTGTAGGGTAAATATTTGTGATGTCACTGCAGGGTAAATAGATAGCATACCTCGACCTTCTGCATTGCACTCGAAGATTCAGCAGCAGACCCTCGAGAGTTCTTTGGCCCCTTGGGAATAGGTGCTACACCTAACTTCTCTCTCTGCTCCTTGCTTGCCTTAGCTTTAGAAGAATCATCTACAAAGTACAAACCAATCAAAGACGAATTTAACAAATAAAAGAGGAATTGCGAAATTTTGGCTACACCAGATCCGGAAATCACAAAAAAAAAAATGTTGATCCATACCAGCAGTGATGAGAGGCCCAGTTATTGCTCGAGTCTTCTTTGGCTTCCATGTTTTAGAGAACATACCTCCAAGACTTCCCAAAAGCTTCTCCCCCTGATATCAATTCCACAAAATTACAGTTACAACAGAAAGCCCATATTTGAGCAATTACACGGCACTGGAATACTAAAATATGGTCACAAAGTCTTCTTCACATCTAATCTGACAAGTGTAACACATCTACTGATGGTTATCAAAATGGTGATAGAGTAAATCCTGGAATACAGCATAATTAACGAAAACACGGCATTCAAAAAGGCCAATGAGAAAAAAAGAAAAGGTTCAACTGTGTTTCTAACAAAGATCCTACGCTAACTATGTTCAAATGAAATTCAAAACCAACCCATGGTGTTGGGGACACCAGAATACTGGAATATAGATAAGACAGATGTAAAAATGCAATCGTCTTTACATTGCAAAACATCACTCACAAATACCTACCACAGATATCAAACTCAGATGGATGACTTTAATATCTAATCTGCCAACATCTAGGTCAAACAATAATCAATAAGACTAATTACATGTTTAAATTTAAACTCTTGATCTAGAATATCTAATTTTCAGCGCCAAACCACGATTTACCCTACATAGTAAACTAACAGGGAAAAACATAGAGGACGTGTCTCACAAAATTCTTAAAAGACCTGCTGAATGTCTATTTAAATAACATCGGTTTAAAGACGCGTTGGTTTACAGTCTAGAATTTGACCGAAAAAACAAACCACCAATAGCACACCAAAGTCATAGACAAAAATGAAATCTGAGAATTAGTTGTGATATCCTGTTATATAAGTCATAGTCTTCATAGCCATCGCCATATTATAAATCATCACTCACATAACTGTTATAATAATCCAGTCTGCCATAACCAGGTCAAAGAATAATTGACATGACTACTTCACATGTTTGAACTCTTGATGGTTATCAACATGGGAATAGAAAATCCTGGAGTAGAGCATAAAAGACGTAAACATGACATTCAAAGAGGCTAATAAGCAAAAGAAAAGGTCTAACTATGTCCAGATGAACTTTCTTACGAAGATCCTGTACTAGCTATGTTCAGATGAACTTTCATTACCGAAATTCTGCAGCACCAGAACACTGGAATAAAGATAAGATAACTCGAAAAACTCAACCTTCTTCGCATTAAAGAACATCACTCAAATATACTCTTTTCTAGGAATACCATAGGTATCTAACTCAGATGGCCAACTTTAATACTCTAATCTGCCTAAAACTAGGTCAGTCTATTTGACAAGAGTATTGACACATTTGAACTCTTGATCTAGACGATCTAACTTTCAGTGCAAACCATGACTATACCCTAGGAAGTAAACTTATGAGTAGCCAAAACATATATGAAATCCATGACTATACCCTAGGTCAGTCATTCAAAAACTTTCTAGTGGGTGAAGACCTGTTGATGCTCCATCAAAATAACATGATTCTAACAAAGTCATAGACAAATATGAAATCAGAGAATTAGCTGCAACTCCATGCTATACAAATCTCTACTATATAAATCGTTGTCTTCATGTTCTTTTTCTGAGACCCAATTCAAAGTATTGTAAGGTATAAAAGTAAGAAAGGGCATACTCGGCTGAGATCTTGGTCAATATCTTGACACATTGCATGAGTCCTGGTGATCTGTTCTCCTTGTTGATGCAATGTAACCAAAGTCTTACTAGCATCTTCTCTAATATCCTCTGCAATCTTTAAACAACTATTCACCGATTTGGTAGTTTCCTCGGCTTTGTACACGGCGTAATTCTCTAGTTCCTGTACACTCTGATTTTCAAAACCACCAGAATCGCTGAAGTCGTTTTGATAGCTGTTCCTTCCTCCCCTATTAGCTGTGTGAGAAGATGAAGAGGGTTTTCTACCATCATCGTCATCAAAGGGATTCGAGTTAAGATCAGATAGAACAGGCTCAGAAGATGTCCTTCTTGCAGGCCTCATCCTTTGCTTACTGTTGTCAGATTCAGAATCAGAATCAAATGGGTTCGATGTAGACGAACCAGGTGGATCAACTGAGTTCTGCTTTGTTATTTTATTAGGAGATTTCATAAACCCAAACATGTTTAGAAATCTAAATTTAAAAACCTGAAAAAAAATAAAATAAAGAAGATCAATCAAAAAACCCTTGAGAATACAAACCAAAGTTAGGGCAAATACTAATCAAAAGCTAATAATGGTCCCTTTTTAGGCCAGCCATAGAAAATTTCAAATTTGTACTGTTCTCTTAAAATATTGGGTCTCTGGGGCGATTTATCAAACAAACTGTGTACAACAAAAAATTTAAGTACGAAACCGAATGAGAAGAACAAAACCATGAAAGGGTTTTCAGTATCTGAACCCATAATCAGAATCAAACCAACAAAACTCAAAAATTAAGAAAATTTACCTGAGATTTCAACAAAATCTTGGAAGAACCAAGAATAATGCAGCAGTTTTATCCAAGCAACAAACGATATTGTCAAACCAACTAGGGTTGAAATTAGTTACAGAGAGAAAGAGATGGAGAGATAGAAAAATGTGGGTTTGGATTTTGATTTTTCGTCTCTAGATATATCTCTCCCTGATCACCCTTTCTTTCTTCCTGCTTTCTTCTTTCTTTCTCGTTTATGGTCCTTTTTTGAAAGATTCAAACAAATTTTTTTGTTTAAAGAAACGCGTTTAGAGAGAGAAAAGAAGGAACCTCTCAAATTTGACGTATCAAACTAAAAGTCTTTGTTTAGTCTTTTGTTTACTAAATCTGGGATGATTCTAATTTTATTATTTTCCAAACAAACTGTCCGGCTAAGAAATTTTTACCCTAAATGCCGTATTTAGGATCATTTTATTGAGTTAAAATAATCCTTATCTGGCATGAGTTGTATTTTTGCGATTCACCAAGGTATTCATGGTATGTGTGGCTTTAATGAAAAAATATATACATTAAATTTTGATATATTACACATTTTTCGTGGTTTTAATGGAAAATATATATAAACAGCAAGTCTATTAGCAACATTATTAGCTTATCTATATCATCTTTAAGAGAATTTCAGATGATTAGTGATACGGAGAATTTTTTTTTTTTAGCCCAAATATTATTTTTCTTATATTAGAAACCCGTCATTAAGAAAACCTATATTAGAAACCCAAAATTAGTTTTATCACCACTAGTTTTACTATACTGACCTTTAAGGCTTAGTTTAGTATTACTGCAGCTTTTGTAAAAGCATTTTTCTGTTGTGCGTTGTTGTGCTGTGCTGTGAGAAAAAAACAGTTAGACGTTTGGTAAAAAATTAATTAAAGTTAAAGCTGATTAAAAAAGAAATCAAAGTGTGTTTGGTAAAATATCATATTCAACCATTGTTGTTGTAGCAAATGACAAAAACATACATTGAAAATAATTAAATTAAATTTTATTGGTTTAAGAAATAAATTAATTTTTTACTATTAAATATAAATATATATAATATCAAATTTACTAATTTTCACTATTATTATGATTGTTAAAAAAAATTATTTTACTTAACCACTTTTAAATATACATATATATGTATAATTTTCAAACAAAAAATCAAACTAAAATAAAGTGATTATTTAATATTTTTTATTATCGACAAAATTGAATGAAATGGTATACAAAATAGTTTGAAAATAAAATATAATAATATTTAAAGAATAAAATTTGAGAAATGAAAAATTGAAATTTAAGGGTAACACTTGTCATTTATAAAATAAAGTAGGGATAGAAAAGATAAATCAAACATTAAATTTAGGTGGGACCAAAGCTTATGTTTTTGTAGCTTTTAAAAGAAACCACAATTGGGGGATACCATCAAAAATTGGGGGATACTCACAGTTATATAGGATTAGATTTTGGTTAAGAGGTTCTTTTTTTAGTGATAAAAAGTCAACAATGTCCTTCACTTTAATATAAACTAAAAAGAAAATTTTAAAAGTATCCCCTCATTATTTTTCACGATCTCTTGTTTTCTACTGCTCTTCTTCTTCTTCGCTTCCTCCATAACTTCTTCAATTTATCATCAATTAATCGACGATCAAAACCACTCAATACAATGGCTCCGGTTAGAAGGTGATTAATACCCATTTAATTTCGTATTGATTTGATTGAATTTTGATGGGTTTTAATCAAAAATTAGGTTAACAGAAGAGTTGTCGGTATTGCTTAGGGTATGAGCGCAATACCGACTGTGACTATCGGTATTGATTTGAGTTTAAACGCAATACCGACTGGGACTATCGGTATTGGCCGGTTGTTGAAGACAATACCGAAAGTTCTTTCACCTAACTAGTATTTGTTTTCAGAACCAACTTCAGGTGTAGACAATACCGAAAGTTGTTGAAGACAATACCGAAAGCTTCATAAACTCCACTTGCAGTCTTAAATGCCATTTCATCAAGGCCTTCGTGAATCATAGATGCAGCTACAACGTATGTTACTCCAATCCATTTTTCTTTTGACTGGATTGTTGTCATGTCAACTGTCCTATCTGATCATACACGTCTTTTGCCTTCTGAAATTTGAGCCGGAAATGTTCCTCCGAAGCTGGAGCACTTATCCTTGTTACGTGATTTGGAATTTATATCTAAAGTTCTGAAACATAAAATTAATATCTAAAGTTCAATCTTAATATATTTGGGGGATACTCAAGGGTGATTTATTCATTATCTTTTATTTTTGATAAGGTTTTTTTTTAATTATTTCATAATGTTCTTTTTTTCTTTTTTGAGTATCCCCAATTTCTGGTGGTATCCCCCAATTATGGGTTCTTTTAAAAGCTCCTCCACCCCAGCTTTTAAATAGAGTAATTATCTTATTCTTAATATTAGTGATTATCCAAATTTAGTCTACTGTGAAAAAGTCAAAAACCAAAAATTTAGGAAAATCTCAAAAATCAAGGTCACCTAGTTTTTATTGTTCCGCATGACGCGCGTCATAATTTCCCAATTATTTTCTTCTTCCAGTTGCTTCTTCCTTCTTTGTTCAAGGTAAACGAAAAAAAACCAGAGATGCTAGTTTTCACGCTAACCCATGCGTAAACTTAAACAATTTTAACTTTCACGGTATGTGAAATATTTTTTATTCTGATTTATCACCATTACGATTGCTAATTGACACATGCATGTTTTGAATGTGTGAATCTTTTTTGATTTGCATTCAAGAATGGAGTTTTTCTTTTTTATGCTTTAGTTAGTCCGTGATAATCAAATTAATTGGGTTTTATATTTTTTCTGTCCAAAATCAGTTCCTTAGCTGTCAACTAATAGTTGATGTCATTTAACATTAATTGGGTCATGACCATGAGTTTTTCTTCTTGAAAAGGATAAGTTAGAGATGAAGAAACATGGTGATAAAGATACTGATTATAACGAATGCAGTGGCGACGATGATTTCATGAAGCCGAAGAAGAAAAAGAAAACCAGTGCCTACGATGATTTCGTGAAGTCGAAGAAGAAAAAGAAAACCGAAGACTCAAGTAAAGATGGTGCTAAAGGACGCTAAATCAGGTAAATATCAAAGATTTTTATGCGATTGTGAATTTATAATTAGGTTGATAGTCTTCCATTAACAAATAATTTGTGATAAATTCACATATTCCTGATTTTAGTGGTGATAATTGATCATTTTAATGTAGTTAAATTGTGATAGTAGTCATTATCGTCCCATGAAATTGATTTTGGTGGTGATAATTGATGTTTTTAATGTAGAAAAAATGTGATAGTAGTCATTATCGTCCTATGGAATTGTTTTTGGTGGTGATAATTGATGTTTTTAATGTAGTAAGAATGTAATAGTAGTCATTATCGTCACAAGGATTTGATTTGGTGGTGATAATTGATGTCTTTAATGTAGTAAAAATGTGATAGTAGTCATTATCTACCATGGAATTGTGATAGATGTACTTATCCCCTGGAGCATGATGTGTAAAATGGTGTTTTCCATAACCAATGCATATT
Source organism: Papaver somniferum (assembly GCF_003573695.1). NCBI lineage: Eukaryota > Viridiplantae > Streptophyta > Magnoliopsida > Ranunculales > Papaveraceae > Papaver > Papaver somniferum. The sequence goes on from NC_039362.1 coordinate 66,125,301, forward strand.
TGGAATAGTTGACGATATCAACAAATATTACATATTTAGAGATATTGTTATCCCTAAATTTTGATGTGATAATTGATGCTTTCATATAGTAAAAATTGTGATAGTTGTCGTTATCATCCCATGATTTTGTAATAGATGTACTTATCATTGGATTATGATGTGCTAAATGGTGTTTTCATTTACTAAAGTTGGGATAGTTGACGTTATCATCCCATGGTTTAGTGATAATTGCTAATTGATGAGTTTTTTTTCGTACCGTATACAGAATCCCAGTTTTTTTGTGACATAAGCTCAATGAATTTTTGTTTTAGTACATACTACGGACGTATGAAAACCCCATGGTATAAATCATCACATTATCTAAAAACATTGTCAAAACTTAAAATAGTAATGAATTGATGGCTCCTTAGATTTTAGTTGAAAGTTTTCGTGATGATTTAATTTTTCCATTGGGTACTAGGTGATAGCAGATTCGATTTTCACATGCCGTCATTTCTTTATTTCATTGCTAAAGCCTTAAAACCGTAAGAAACATTCTTTAGCAATCTTGGGTTTCTTTTAAAGTTTTTTAGCAAGTTACATTCAGAACAGTTTGGTTGTTTGAGTAAGCTGATACAAAAATTCTTATTGATATAGCATAGTTGTATAGTAAATTGTGATGTCAATGGTGGAAAATGCAATCAGCATCCACAAATATTGTTTGTTTGCACCCATAAATATTTCCGGGCACTAAATACGATGATTTTGGTGTTGTTGAGGAAAAGGGGTTTAAAACATGAAACAAGCATAAAGAAAAGAGACACAGATTTTACGTGGTTCGGCATGGTTTGCCTACATCCACGGACGAATCCCCTTGGAGAGTGATTTTTTATTGATAATATAATTACATGAGATTTTTTCTCTACCAGCTACCCCCTTCTCAGGATTATGTTCCCTCTATTTATACAATTCTGAACTAGGCTCTTCCCCTCATTATGAGGTAAACATAAATTCTATTTATTTCCCTTGCATAAAACCTCCTGGAATTAATTTTGCATGAAACCTCCTGGAATTAATACTGCATGCAACCTCCTGGAATTAATTCCTGGAATTAATCTGCCATGCATAACTCCTGGCATTAAGCTTCCTTGCATGGCTCCTTCTATTGATTTGCGGGCCTCCGTGTATTTTATACACATTACAAACATCGCCCCCTCTTAACCTCCAACTTGTTGGGGGTTAAGAATTTTTTTTATCCTTCGCGTCGATCGTCGATGACGTAACTCGCCAGTCGCCCCCAAGCGTGAGTAGAGACATTACAAAGACGCCCCCAACTGTGATAACCTGCAACAAAATTTGCTCACGTGCTAGGCGAGACTTTTTGCCACGTGGTGGACTTGTGATGCTCGATAGCTAGTCGAGTCTTGAGTAGAATGTAGTGTGTGCTTGCGGCTGGGGCAAGGCTTTTTTCTCGCAACGTAACAAGGCTTGCACTTGCTGCTCGGGCAGGCTGGTTGTTGCTTGTGTTGAGTCTTTGGACCAATATCGGGCATTGGGCTCGTGGTTGAGACGAGACTTTATGCTTGCCAAGGTGCAAGTCTTTCATACTCACGTGCAAGACGAGATTTTATGCTTGCGATAAATGCAAGGCTTAAGTGCTCACGTGCAAGGTGAGGCTTTAGATGCTTGCGAAGTGATACAAGGCTAAATATTGAAGGGTCTAAGCAATACTCATCTCCAACTTGATCATGTCGCCATCCACGAACCTCGAACTCAATCATATTGCTGCTGATTTTCGCATGGAACTCGTGCATGATTTCTTCCGCGCTTTCTCAATGGTAAAACACGATTGTTTTCATGAATCCCCTTAGTCGGCGCCAATGTTTGCACCCAGAAATATTTTCGGGCACTAAACACGATGATTTTTGTGTTGTTGAGGAAAAAAGGGTTTAAAACATGAAACAAGCATAAAGAAAAGAGACACGGATTTTACGTGGTTTGGCATGGTTTGCCTACATCCACGGACGAATCCCCTTGGGGAGTGATTTTTTATTGATAATATAATTACATGGAATTTTTTCTCTACCAGCTACCCCCTTCTCAGGATTATATTCCCTCTATTTATACAATTCTGAACTAGGCTCTTCCCCTCATTATGAGGTAAACATAAATTCTATTTATTTCCCTTGCATAAAACCTCTTGGAATTAATTTTGCATGAAACCTCTTGGAATTAATACTGCATGCAACCTCCTGGAATTAATTCCTGGAATTAATCTGCCATGCATAACTCCTAGCATTAAGCTTCCTTTCATGGCTCCTTGTATTGATTTTCGGGCCTCCCGTGTATTTTATACACGGTACAAACACTGTTCTTTATTAGATTTCCTGTGTGTTCTGTTTAATTTTTGTTCATATTGTTGTTGATTCTTTGAACTTATTATCATTTTTTATGTTAGGGTTGTCTTGGAAGTTCGCCGACGATGATTTTGGTTCTCCAAAAACGCAGATGATTTCGAAGGGGAAATGGTGATTATCACTAATTTCTGAAAACTAAAATTTCACTCGAGCTAGCGCCAATTGTATAACTGGAGTTTTTGCTATGCCTATGAACTACTCAAGTGAAAAATAATGTTTTCCTCACCACTTTCTAAGTTGAAAGATCCAACATTCATAGTATTCACATCTGAACACCTATTTCTAGTGAAATACCCAACTTTCACTACATTTTCATGTGAAAAATCTATTTATCACCTATTTCGTTGTGGAAGATCCAACTTTCATACAACATGAGTATGTTTCATGTTTTATGAAGTAATAATTACACTGAATTGATGGTATATACATTTGCATTTAGTATACCATGAATAGATTTTCATCGCCTCTTCTCGAGTATTTTGTACTTACTAGCCACAATACTTGACAAAATAGGATTCTACCGTACCTTTCCAAGGAAGAAATAGATGTATCACATTACTACCAATGGTCTCACATGGGTACAAAAGAGTTTCCAAATCAATACTTTTATAATACCCAATCCAATTCAAGCTTACCAAAATTAGGGTGATCCGTTCTTTTCTCAAAGACTCCAAACAGATATGGCAGTCAATTACGTACCACACCCGGAAGATAGATTAAAATAGATTTACCGAAGCGCAATTATAGGTTAAAAGTAATTGACGGGAGATAATGGGAAGATATGTCCAGAGATATTTGTGGACATCAACTAATTGACCGTAAAATGTGGATTATATTTTAAAAGTAAGTTAGTTTAGTCAAATTCAATAAAAGGGTTAGTTTAGTCCAACATAAAATATAAAAATCTAAATTCAATCTAAAACTAATAATACTGACCGTAGATTTTGTATTTTTGGCTACACACATATGTAATCTTAATTACGGGTTTCTGGAAGAGAGAGGAATCGAAATTGGGTTCCTCATAAATTTCCACTTAGTAATATTATTAACTTATCTATATCTTTGAGAGAACTTCGGACGATTGAAATAGCATTTGAGAGTGTTGATTTTATTGATGAGTCTTATAATATCCCATTTTGTCTGGGAATCCCTTTGCATAGCTGAATTGCATATTCTGAATCATTTTCTACCTTCAAGTTAAGTATACCCAGTTTCATACCCAAACGAAACCCATTTCTGATGGCCCAAACTTCTGCAACATTGTTTGTGTTCTTGAAAGTATGTTTAATGTAGCAAGCAACAAAATTTCCTCTTTCACTCCTGATAATGCCTCAAATGCCTGCAAAATTATCACCATTAGCAAGTCCATCAGTAATTAGTTTGTGAAAACCAGCACTGGGGACCTTCCAAGCAATATGTATCTCCTGCTTTTTATCATTTTGTTGTTTCGTTTCCTTGTTAGCATGTTGATACTCTCTAGACCTTCGCATTGCTTTATCAAGGACAAGAGGAGCATGAAATTTCGCATTTTCAAACAAGAATTTCTTCTTGTATATCTAAATACTCCATACGACAAAAGGATAAACATCCTTCCATTTCATCCCTCTTATTTTAACATCAACAAAGCGAAGTTTTCTGATAAAATTAGGAGAGAGAGGTTCAAGATCGAACTGTAAACCAATTTTATCCTTGAGCTTTCTATAAATGGGTCAAGTACAAGCATATCCAAAAACAAACAAACACAAGTTTCTAGGTCCTTATTACACAACATGCAACCCGGATGGTTACCAACACTTTTACGATAAAGAGACTCATTCATCAAAGATTTTTATGTTATAACTTCCAAATAAAGAATTTATATTTAAAAGGACATTTCAGCGCCCATACGAATCTTCAATCGTATTAAGAGTTCGAGAGTCGATATTGCCTACTTGGAGATGCTTCCAAGCATCTTTTATGGTAACATCCCAGTGTTATTTTCTAGCCATGTAATATTATCCTGCATATAAATGTTGAAGATCGTAATTCAATTCATTATTTATATCAGAACTAAAAACCTAAAAGAATTTAATATGGTTGTCATTTTTTAGAATATTGAAAAGTAACGAAGTTGATTATAGATGGTTTTTGTTTTGAAGATTAATCATTTAAAACTAAAATTATGTTGAAATAGATCGCGAAAAAGAAATAAATATACCAAAATATTTTTAAAAAACTAAAGCCTGATTTAGGGAAACAAAATGCAAATATGAAAATTAAGAAGAATCCTATTATTTGGGTTGGGGTTGCAGTGGGGACAATTTGGAGCTGCAAAAATACAAAAGGGGTCACATAAATTTTGATCAATGCATTCACTTAGAAAACTTTAACTGGTCCAGGTACCTGAAGCTTAATATTTTAAAATGTTGGGTACCAAAGCAATGTGTTGGACATTTGTTGGTTGTCAACGGTTAAATAGCCCTATATACAACTATCATCTTGATAGTTCCGGTACTTGTATCTTGATTTGGTCTATTATATATAATTTTTGTCTATTCCAAGATCCTCTCTTTTGCTAGATGGACATTAAAAATTATTGATCAAATACAAGATTTGGTAGAACTTAAATCTCGATGGCATACAATACTTATCTACTAGAATCCAAGATTTGAAGATTTTAAAGAATTCATTTAAAACTAGTTTTAAGATTGATATTCTTGTGAGATAGATTCATTAGGTATATGTAAAAGTTTTTAGTAGTATAAATCCTTGAAAATTATAGGGTACCAAGTACACCAACAACTCTTTCGTTTGGGAACATGTATGGATAAACTTGTTACAATCGGTAAGTATTGGATGATCTCAAAAATAGAAATCTAAGAATCAACCTAGTATGTACCCCAAACTGTACACTGACCGGATTCCAACGAGAACAAGTCTTGTAATCTATATTTCAAGACACGAATTCATAGGAGTGAATCTTGTAAGTTTTACAGATTTTGAGCTTAAAAACTGTCTAAGTTGTTTAACGTACTACTTGTGATATTTCTATTATAATGATAAACTATATAATACGAAAAAGAAATAACGCAAGACATCAAAAAATTTGTTTGCGAGGAAAAATACAATGTAAAAAAAAAAACCTATGTACCTAGTTCAGTTTTGAATACTGCCTTGTATTAACTATCCTACTATCAGACTTTGGACTGAAATGTAGTTGAGACCGAACTGACCCTCCGAGCAATTCATCTTCTGTCGTGCTCCTTACATCTCTTGAATCTCGCAAGATCATACGCACATAATTCCCTTAACTGAAGTCCTTTACATCCACGGGAGTTGCCTCAGCCTAAGTGAAGACTTTTAACTAATACGCCTCTAACATATATATATTGATTTCCTTCAAAAAGATGTACAATCAATATAATGGTAATCTGTTTGCATATGAGGGATCTTCAAGGTGAATAATACATCAAGCAAACCTCGACAATTAGGATATTTTACTCTCTTAAAAAGGTTATAATTTCTAATTGACACTACCTCGTAAGATCAATCAAACACATATGGTACTTGCAGAATTACAAATTCTGAGACGAAAAACACTTTGTAATTTCGATCAATCTTATTCCCCTATCAATAAGTATTGAATAATCGTATAGCAAAAGAAACTTACCTTTGGAACGGACAACAATTATAATTGGGCCGACCGACCGAGCAAAGCGAAGGAGGGAGGACCTTCTATATGGTCACTTTTTTGTAAAATGTAAGTGATCAATTGACACAAAAAGATTCGAAATGGTCTGGGACGAAAAACAAAAAATGCCCCTCCCTTTTAGTCCAATTACTATAAATCCTTGTGTATCCTATCTTTTCAGGGGTATAATTGGAAAGCAAACTAGAATATAACATATATAAAAATTCATGCCTTGGAATTTTACAAATTTATATCGTTGGAAAGCTTTTAAAGCTTTTACCCAATATTTCGCTTAGCAATCTGTATGGACTAACTCCAATATAATTCTGAGAGTACCAACTAATAAAGCGAGCTCAATCAAGAAATATATCCAAGAGTTATATCTCTGTTTCTTAACGTAATCAGCAAATCAAACAGATAGAAATCCGAGAGCCTGATTAATATAAGAAACAACTTGGACGGTATCAAAAATCAATATCCAACTGTCAATCAATTCAATCAACAACCAAAGGTTGGATTCACAATTGATTGAACTTATGCACAACCTGTGATATTTCAATTATATAAACAAATATAATGCGGAAAAGAAATAACACAAACACCAGAAATTTTGTTAACGAGGATACCGCAAATGCAGAAAAAACCAGGGACCTATTCCAGATTTGAACACCACATTGTATTAAGCCGCTATAGACACTAGCATGCTCAAAATTAACTTCAGACTGGAATGTAGTTGAGCCCTAACCAATCTCACACTGATCAAGGTACAGTCGCGTTCCTTACGCCTCTGAATCCCAGCAGGACTCTGCGCACTTGATTCCCTTAGCTGATCTCACCCATAACTAAGAGTTGCTACGACCCAAAGTCGAAGACTTGATAAACCAATCTATCTCACAAAAAAAACTCTATTGAATAGATAAATCTGTCTCCTACAGAAATACCTAAGAATTTTGTTCCGTCTTTTGATAAATCAAGGTGAACAGGAACCAATTGATACACCAGACTTATATTCCCGAAGAACAGCCTAGTAATATCAATCACCTCATAATAATCTTAATCGTATGGTAGCGAAACAAGATATTGTGGATTCACAAACGATGAGACGAAGATGTTTGTGACTACTTTTTATCTTGCCTATCGGAGAATAAATCTTGAGAAAATCTTAGAGAAGATAGTAATCAATAAGATAGAAAACAGCAAGATCAGAACACGCAACTACAGAGAAATAGTTGGGTTTGGCTTCACAATCCCAATGAAGTCTTCAAGTCGTTAACCTACATGGTTTTCGAGAAAACCTAAGGTTAAAGGAGAATCGACTCTAGTCACAACTAATATCACACAAGAGGTGTGGGGATTAGGTTTACATGTTGCCAGAGTTCTCCCTTATATAGTCTTCAAATCAGGGTTTGTAATCAATGTTACCTTGGTAACAATGCATTCAATATTCACCGTTAGATGAAAACCTGATTAGACTCAAGCTAATATTTTTCAACCGTTAGATCGAACTTAGCTTGTTACACACAAATGAAAAGTCACTTCATTTAGATATGAGTAACCGTACCTAAACGTGTACACCTTTGTTGTCTCAACAATAGTTAACCGAAGTTATCCGTATGAACAATTTCATATCAACCATATTCATCTTAACCATAACTAATTCAAATGAAACTAATTCTAGAGTGGTTCAATTGTTTATATTCTCATAGAAGTATAAAAGACACAATTGAAGCAAAATCGATTTTGATTTACTCGAATAAATTCATGAACATTAGAGCCACGGTTAGCAAAAGATTGCATTCCTTAATATATAAATGTATTAGTTCATGAACAAACCGATTTTAGAACATAACCAACTCAAGTATGCAAACGGGTACACATACCTAAGTGGTCGGACTAAGTTTGGGTCCGCCAGTATGCGAACTGGTACACATACCTTCCAAAACTCAGTTGAATTTCCGGACATGAACTTTACGCCAGTACGCATACGTGTATGCATACTAAGTTCCCGGACTTTCATTAACCAACCAGTATGCATACGGATATGCATACTATGGTTCCTGGACTTGGAATAACTTGCAACAGTTAGCATACAAGTACGCATACTGTGTTATATCCAATCATGGTTATTTGTTCTAAACTCTAATTTCGATCATTGAAACATTCTTAGAAGACGACGATAGATGTCTCACATAAACTATTAGCTTCGAAGCAATTTTCAAGTGATCAAATGATCAATACGAAACATTCTGAGTCTATATCAAATGACTGTCTCATACAAATCATATAAGATGTTACCAGGCGATTTTCACATGATCATCTTTTGATTTTCGTCAAGAATATAAGATGAACTTGGTTAAAGCAAAAGCTTACCAACACATATTTCGAGAAATATGTAAGCGAGTTAAATTCAGCTCGAAATATCAAATGTGTATAATTGAAGTCTATATAACTATACGACTTTTGTCTCAAATAGGAGATAGAGTAGATAGACTTTGAGTGATAGATGAGTTCAAGTCTCCACATACCTTTTGTTGATGAAGTTCCACAAGATCCCTTAGTAGTTCTTCATCTTCAATTGATGAACGTCGTGAAGTCTAATGCTCGACTACACTTTCTATCCTAATCCGAGACTTAGCTATAAGTGGACTAGAAATCAAGACTTATAGTTTTGACAACTAAACTTGAAAACAAGCCTGAGATAGCAACGCTTGAGAGTTCGACCGATCAGTGCTCTAACAATCTCCCCCTTTGTCAATTTTAGTGACAAAACTATCAATACATATGGATTACAAAATAAATAAACTTTATAGCTTCTCATCCAAATGCTTGATTTATTTGGTTCTTCAACATTACTCGAAATCTTCGTCACTTCCAAGTACTCCAGTGATTTTGAACGTGTTCAACTCAGCATCATAGTTGTTGAAGATCGTAATTATAACAATGAGAAAACAATAGCTCTCAATCATTGTTATACAGTGTCATAGTATCATTAGACAGCATCAAAGTTCAATTATATCACAACTTTGACAACAATACTATGGTGATATGTATCACTCCCCCTTAGTCAGTACTTCATCTCACATGAAAACCACTCCCCCTTACATAATGATCCGTAAACCATATGTATTTGTAGTGTGAATTACACATTAATTCTCCCCCTTTTTGTCTATGTAAATTGGAAAAGGTAAGAAAACTAGTGAGATCATAATGAAATTCTCATAGAGATACTTCATGACTAAAAGAAAACATATCAACTTTGTTTCGATGATTTCACATAGTCGAAACTTAGTGTATTCATCAAGGAGTTTATAAAGATACAAGATAACTCCTACAATATTCCACAGCCGCACTCCCCCACAAAGATTTGGCAATTAAGCACAAGTTCAATTAAGAACTCTCTCCCATAAAATGATATTCCCAAAGAACAACAAGACCTAACTTTTACAAAAAAAAAAGAAGGATTTCTTTGGACATTAAAAAATTACATGAGACATGAATTTGTATTCAAAAAAATCAATTAAACTAACCACAAGAGAACCTATGATTAATTTAATCGAAAATGCTCAACATAAGAAAACTTACGGAGCTGCACAATACGTTTACATAGAAGTGGATCAGGGAAGGATCAATATTGCGGAATATTGAAAGATTCATTCTATTTTTCATGAATATTTTCATAAAGACATATAATAGACTTATTCTTTGCAATCAAAAGTTCATCCTATTTTCCATCAATATTTGCATAATGACATAATAGGCTTTACTTTTGACATGTATGGGACAATCATAGTTCACGGACGCAAACACACATATCCTATAAAGACATATAATAGACTTATTCTTTGCAATCAAAAGTTCATCATATCTTACATCAATATTTGCATAATGACATAATAGGCTTTACTTTTGACATATATGGGACAATCATAGTTCATGGACGCAAACACACATATCCCATAACAGTTTTTGCAATATATATATAAAACCAATAAAGATTAGTATTGCAAAATCATCTTCCAAATAAACTTTAGAATTTAATAAATCTAAAAACACTGCAAGATGAAAATTGTTGGCAATAGCTATGTGTACTCACAATAATTGTTATTCAAAACCCTAGTTATCCTTCTTAAAACACAAGAATAAATTCTCATAAGAAGTTTCCTAGATAAAAAAATAACAAGAGATAAATAATTTACTCATCATCTTCATCATCGGAAACCATCCAAGAGGCTTGAACAATATCCATGTCTTCCTTGATTTCGGGAAACTTAGTAGCAATCACACGTAATTGTTCGTGCACGCATTTTGCCTTGGAATTGATCTTATACACACCCTTGAGAACTCGATGAATAATACCCAAGGTGGTAGGATCACAAGAACCGTCAAGGGAATCACATCTTTGTCTTTTGCAAGCATTCTCCTTCATACGTTTGAAAGTACAAGGACGAACAAGTTTGGGAGTTACAAGGGAGTTGCCAATAGGAGCAAAGGAATGTGCACGAAAGATTTGCTCAGTTAAGCAAGGAAAGCCTAACTTCTTATTGGATGACATCATCGAGACCATTTGAAGAATGATAATCCACAAATATCGAGACTTGGAGTACCCAATTCAAGGAAATAAACCAACTCCGCAAATTCACGACTCCACCGAGAATTCGTAATTGTGGAGGGACAAAGATTAGAGATACCAAGTTTTCCAAAGGACACCAAAGCAAGACTAAGATAATTAGTAGGAAATTTTCCTTCAATCCAATCAACACTCTTGCCACAAAGACCATTCGAGATGGTTTCATATGATGGTCTTTCAATACTTGGCCTAGGAAGGCGAAATCACCCAAAGGAATTTTGTTAATCCTTGAAATCAAATCTCTACTAACAAGAATCATTTCCCTATTTATCATGGTTTTGAATTCCATGTTATCAAGATCAACATCATGGATGTTAGCATAAAAGATTCTTGTGAGAGTGTCAAAACCTTCACCAAGACCATCAAATATGTTTCCAAGATTATACATTTCAAAGCAAACCGAATCTTCTTTATAACCACTAGACATTTCCAAAATATTTTCTAGGATGAACCCAGTTGAATAAATCCTTTCAATTGTCTTACCACAAGAATCATTGACAAATCTGATTCTAATGGATGCTTGGTCTATAGGTATGTGAAAAAAGCAGGGGTACAACAACCACATCCCAACAATTTGTTTGGAAATCTGAATAGACAAACTCCAATATACTTTTAAGAGAATCAACTAGACAGTTAGACTCAATCTAACGAAAAGTATATCAAAGAGTTTTATATCTCTATCTCTCAATTCAATCTGCAATCAGCAAATAGGAATTTGAGAGCCCGATTGAATATAAAAGAAATAACTTGAACGGTACCAAAGACCAATGTTTAAGGATCAATCAATTTCAATCAACAACCAAAGGTTGGATTTCCCAATTGATCGATTCAACGCACAACCTGTGATATTTCAATTATATAACAAAATATAATACGGAAAAGATATAAAACAGACACCAGAAGTTTTGTTAACGAGGAAATCGTAAATGCAGAAAAACCCCAAGACCTAGTCCAGATTTGAACACCACACTGTATTAAGCCGCTACAGACACTAGCCTACGAACAATGAACTCGGACTGGACTGTAGTTGAACCCTAATCAATCTCACATTGATTCAAGGTACAGTTGCGCTCCTTACGTCTCTGATCCCAGCAGGATACTACGCACTTGATTCCCTTAGCTGATCTCACCCACAACCAAGAGTTGCTACGACCCAAAGTCGAAGACTTGATAAACAAATCTGTCTCACACAGAGAAATCTATAGGAATAGATAAATTTGTCTCCCATAGAAATACCTATGAGTTTTGTTCCGTCTTTTGGTAAATCAAGCTGAACAAGAACCAATTGATAACCCAGACGTATATTCCCGAAGAACTGCCTAGTATTACCAATCACCTCACAATAATATCTTAATTGTATGGTAGCGAAACAAGATATTGTGGAATCACAAACGATGAGACGAAGATGTTTATGATTAATTTTTATCTTGCCTATCGGAGAATAATCAATCCAATCTTAAAGAAGATTGTTCCCAAACACGATAGAAGATGCAAGATCAGATCACGCAACTACATAGAAAATAATTGGGTCTGTCTTCAGAATCCCAATGAAGTCTTCAAGTCGTTAACCTACAAGGTTTCGTGAAAAACCTAAGGTTAAAGGAGAATTGACTCTAGCCTATATATATGCAACTAGTATCACATATGAGGTGTAGGGATTAGGTTTCCCAGTTTTTAGAGTTCTCCTTTATATAGTTTTCAAGTTACCTCGGCAACAAAGCATTCAATATTCAACGTTAGATGAAAACCTGATTAGTTTCAAGCTAATATCTTTCAACCGTTAGATCGAACTTAGCTTGTTACACACAAATGATATATACCTTCATTTAGGTTTATGTAGCCGTACCTAAACGTGTACACCATGTTGTCTCAACAATAGTTAACCAAGGTTAGCCATATGAACACTCTCATATCAACCTTATTAATCTTAACCATAACTAGTTCAAATGACTCAAATGAAACTAGCTAAAGAGTTGTTCAATTGTTATATTCTCATAGAAGTATACAAGAACACAATTGAAGCAAAATCGATTTGATTCACTCGAATCAATTCATGAACATTATAGCCACGGTTTGCAAAGAATGCATTCCTTAATGTATAAATGTATTAGTTCATGTACTAAACCGATTTTAGAACTTTAACCTTCAAGTACGCGAACAGGTACGCATACTTGAAATACCCTGACTGAAATTGGGTTTCTCCAGTACGCGAACAGGTACGCATACCACCAATCCTAGCAGAAAATTTCGGACATGAACCTTACGCCAGTACGCGTACGGGTACGCATACTAGGTTCCCGGACTTCTCAAACCAACAGGTACGCATACGGGTACGCATACTATGGTTCCCAGACATGGATCACATACGTGCAAGAGTACACTACATGTTACAATCCAATAAAATCTTTATTTCAATCATTGAAACTTTCTTAGAGGATGACAATAGCCGTTTTCACACACTATTAGCATCAAAGCAATTTTCAAGTTATTGAAATAATCATAACGTAACATTCCAAGTCTACATCAAATGATTGTATCACACAAACCATGTAAGATGTTACTCGGCGATTTTCACATGATCAAGATGAACTTGGTCGAAGCGAAAGCTTTCCAACACATATTCCGAGAAATATGTAAACGAGTTAAACTCAGCCCGAAATCTCAAATGTGTATAACAGAAAACTATATCGTAACACGACTTATGTCTCAATATAGGAGATAAAGTAGAAATAGACTTTCCAAGTGATAGATGAGTTTGAGTCTCCATATACCTTTTTGTTGCTGAAGTTCCACAAGCTCGCCTTAATAATTCTTCGTCTTTAATGATGAACGTCGTGAAGTCTAATGCTCAACTACACAATCTATCCTAGTCCAAGACATCTATAAGTAGATTAGAAATCAAGACTTATAGTTTTTATCACTAACATTGACAACACAAGCTTGATATAGTAACGCTTGTGAGTTCGACCGAGCAGTGCTCTAATAGTATGTCCATGCTAGAAGGAGAAGATGAACCCAAGTTTTTCGAAACCTTCTTTGGAATCTTGAAATTTCTCATTAGACCTAGAAATTGAGAGTACAAGGAGAATAAAAAACTTACTTGATACGCTTCTCTTGAAGATAAAGAAAACCCTTAGCCTCTTTTGAATCTCCAAAGATGAATTTTAATGGAGATGATACTGAACCCTAAAAAAGTTCACGTACGCGGACTAGAGAAGGAAGAAGAAGGGTATGCGTACCATACTTCTTACAAACCCAATAATGGGCTTGGACCCATTCATGAACCGCGACCAGCAAAAGGAAAGCAGGATTTCTTAAAGCATTCAACAACCAAGGTTCGAACACTGAAAGGACGGTACAGTGCAGTAAAAGGATGGTAGAAAAAAACTACATCACTTTAATTAATCTTTGGGTAGAGAAAAAAACTTGTCAAGGAATTTTTCTCAGAGAAAAAGATTAAAAATAAATTAACCCAAACACAAAAATAATCAAAGTGTTACTTGCCCCATCTCAAGTTATATAAAAATGGGGTAGAGCCAAGCTTGCTACCAAGAGGCTAGATGTGCAGAGAGATCCTCATGCAACTTTTCCGGTTGATATTTGTGAAATGTACCAGAAGTATAATCATAATAATGATGATACTCGAGGTTAATAAAAAAATTTAAATCCTTTTTCTTATGACCAAGGAATGACGTTTTCCGACAGTTCGAACCTACACCGAACTCATTAGTAATCTTTTTATCAATTTCACATTAGTTGGTAGTAAGCATAGTTCGTACTTCATGAATACATAATCTGACAGGTTCAAAAATTTTATCAGAAAGATTTTTTTCCTCAATCGAATTAAGTTTTTCTAAGAATTTAAAAACGCTCTCAAAAGCTCTAAATAGATCTTTGTCAATTGATCCATCATGATAGTATTCCTCAAAAAGATTAAGAGTTAATCTAGTGAGATTTCATATCTTTGAGCGTTGACCACGTTTTCTCGAATGGTTTTTCTTAGAAGAACTTTTAATTTTTCTTTTAGACTGTTTGTCATCATCTAAGTTTTCCAAAGTCTTAGATGGAACGAGATTATCATGAGAGACCAGAGGTCTAATGGATAATAAGCTCTGAACAATCTTTAAGGAATTCTGGCGTGCATTACAGATGCCTAGAGCAAGTCTCCCACAGAAATTTTCCATAGGGACAGACTTTAGGGATCAGTCAAACACAAACTTATTAGGTTTCTAATGTTTGCCTGCTCTGATACCAATTGAAAAAGCGGGGGTCTAACAACCACACCCAATATTTCGCTTAGCAATATATATGAACTAACTCCAATATAATTCTGAGCGCACCAACTAATAAAGCGACCTCAATCAAGAAATATATCCTAGAGTTATATCTTTGTTTCTTAACGTAATCAACAAATCAAACAGATAGAAATCTGTGAGCCTGATTAATATAAGAAACAACTTGGACGGTATCAAAAATCAATATCCAACTGTCAATCAATTCAGTCAGCAACCAAAGGTGGGTTTCAAAATTGATTGAACTTACGCACAACCTGTGATATTTCAATTATATAAACAAATATAATGCGGAAAAGAAATAACACAGACACCGGAAATTTTGTTAACGAGGAAACCGAAAATGCAGAAAAACCCAGGTACCTAGTCAATATTTGAATACCACATTGTATTAGGCCGCTATGACACTAGCCTGCTCCAAGTTAACTTCGGACTGGAATGTAGTTGAGCCCTAACCAATCTCACACTGATTAAGATACAATCGCGTTCCTTACGCCTCTGAATCTCAGCAGGACTCGGCGCACTTGATTCCCTTTGCTGATCTCACCCACAACTAAGAGTTGCTACACCCAAAGTCGAAAACTTGATAAACCAATCCGTCTCACACATAAAAGTCTATTGAATAGATAAATCTGTCTCCCACAGAAATACCTAAGAGTTTTGTTCTGTCTTTTGATAAATCAAGGTGAACAGGAACCAATTGATACACCAGACTTATATTCTCGAAGAACAACCTAGTAATATCAATCACCTCACAATAATCTTAATTGTATGGTAGCGAAACAAGATATTGTGGAATCACAAACGATGAGACGAAGATGTTTGTGACTACTTTTTATCTTGCCTATCGGAGAATAAATCTTGAGAAAATCTTAGAGAAGATAGTAATGAATAAGATAGAAAACAACAAGATCAGAACACGCAACTACAAAGAAATAGTTGGGTTTGGCTTCACAATCCCAATGAACTCTTCAAGTTGTTAACCTACATGGTTTTGGAGAAAACCTAAGGTTAAAGGAGAATCGACTCTAGTCGCAACTAATATCACACAGGAGGCGTGGGGATTAGGTTTCCCTGTTGCTAGAGTTCTCCCTTATATAGTCTTCAAATCAGGGTTTGTAATCAATGTTACCTTGGTAACAAAGCATTCAATATTCACCGTTAGATGAAAACCTGATTAGACTCAAGCTAATATCTTTCAACCGTTAGATCAAACTTAGCTTGTTACACACAAATGAAAAGTCACTTCATTTAGATATGAGTAACCGTACCTAAACGTGTACACCTTTGTTGGCTCAACAATAGTTAACTGAAGTTACCCGTATGAACACTTTCATATCAACCATATTCATCTTTACCATAACTAGTTCAAATGACTCAAATGAAACTAGTTCTATAGTTGTTCAAATCAATTCATGAACATTAGAGCCACGGTTATCAAAAGATTGCATTCTTTAATATATAAATGTATTAGTTCATGAACAAACCGATTTTAGAAAAGAACTTATCCAAGTATGCAGACAGGTACGCATACCTAAGTGGCCGGATTAAGTTTGGGTTCGCCAGTATGCGTACGGATACGCATACCTTCCAAACTCAGTTGAATTCCCGGACATGAACTTTACGCCAGTACGCATACGGGTATGCATACTAAGTTCTCATATTTTCATTAAACAACCAGTACGCAAACGGGTATGCATACTATGGTTCCCGGACTTGGAATAACTTGCAATAGTTAGCATACAAGTACGCATACTATGTTATATCCAATCATGGTTATTTGTTCTAAACTCCCATTTCAATCATTGAAACATTCTTAGAAGACGACAATAGCTGTCTCACACAAAGTATTAGCTTCGAAGCAATTTTCAAGTGATCGAATGATCAATACGAAACATTCTGAGTCTATATCAAATGACCGTCTCACACAAATCATGTAAGATGTTACCAGGAGATTTTCACATGATCATATTTTTACTTTCATCAAGAATATAAGATGAACTTGGTTGAAGCAAAAGCTTACCATCACATATTTCGAGAAATATGTAAGCGAGTTAACCTCAGCTTGGAATATCAAATGTGTATAATCGAAGTCTATATAGCTATACGCCTTTTGTCTCAAATAGTAGATAGAGTAAATAAAATTTTGAGTGTTAGATGAGTTCAAGTCTCTACATACCTTTTGTTGATGAAGTTCCACAAGCTCCCCTTAGTAGTTCTTCGTCTTCAATTGATGAACGTCGTGAAGTCTAATGCTCAACTATTTTTTCTATCCTAATCCGAGATTTTTTATAAGTAGACTAGAAATCAAGTGTTAGAGCATTGCTCGGTCGAACTCGCATGCGTTGCTATCTCAAGCATGTTTGTCAATGTTAGTGATCAAAACTATAAGTCTTGATTTCTAGTCTACTATAGCTAAGTCTCGGACTAGGATAAAAAGTGTAGTTGAGCTCAAGAACTCCGTGGCGATCATCATACAAGACGAAGAATTACTCAAGGAACTGGTGGAACTTCATCGACTAAAAGGTATGTTGAGACTTGAACTTATCTATTACTCAAAAGTCTATCTACTCTATCTCCTATCTTGAGACAAAAGTCGTTTTGCTATATAGACTTTGATTATACACATTTGCTATTTCGAGCCGAGTTTATCTCGCTTATCTATTTCTAGAAATATGTGTTGCTAAGCTTTCGCTTTGGCCAAGTTCATCTTTACCTAGTGACGAAAGTCATGTTATGTTTCAATCACTTGAAAATGGCTTTGACGAAAAATGGTTTGTGAATAACAACTATATAACGTCCTCTAAGAATGTTTCAATGATTGAAATGAGAGTTTAGATTATATAACCAATGTTGGATATAAGCATTGTGTGGTAACACATACATGTATACGTCCTTATTCCTTGAACCAGAGTCTGTGTACTTTGCTGCTCAGGAAACCGGAACAGAGTGCGCGAACCCAGTCCGCGTACTGTCGGAGGTTCTCTTCCCGAGAAAATCTGTTGGAGTTTGTGAACTTTTTACAAACTTATTCCGGGTACTTAAGTTTGCGTACCTGGTTCGCGTACTTAGGTTGGTTATATTCTAAAAATGATTATTTGTGAACTTATACTTATATTAACTAAGGAATGCAAGTTTGCAAACCGTGGCTATAAAATTCATGAATCGATTCGAGTGAATCAAATCATTTTTTCTTCGATTGTGTCTATTATACTTCTATAAGATCTAAGCAATTGAACAACTCTCTAACTAGTTCATTTGAGTCATTTGAACTAGTTATGGTTGATATGAAAGTGCTCATATGGCTAACCATTTGGTTAACTACTGTTGAACCAACAAATTTACATGTTTGGGTACGGTTACACAAACCTAAAACGTGCATTTCATTTGTGTGTGACAAGCTAAGTTTTCGAACTAACGGTTGAAAGATATTAGCTTGAATCTAATCAGGTTTTCATCTAACGGTGAATATTGAATGCTTTGTTACTAAGCTAACATTGATTACAAACCCTGATTTAAAAGACTATATAAAGGAGAACTACAGTAGCTGGGAAACCTAATCCCCACACCTCCTGTGTGATACTAGTTGTATAATCTAGAGTCGATTCTCCTTTAACCTTAGGTTTCTACTGAGACCCTGTAGGTTAACGACTTGAAGACTTTATTGGGATTGTGAAGCCAGAACGATACTACTTTCTTGTAGTTGTGTGATCTGATCTTGCTGTTTCTATCGTATTGAGTACAATCGTAAGATTGGCTTGAGATTGATATCTCCGATAGGAAAGATATAAAAGTAATCACAAACATCTTCGTCTCATCGTTTGTGATTCCGCAATAACTTGTTTCGCTAGTCGATTAAGTTTATTGTGAGGTGATTGATAATTCTAGGTTGTTCTTCGGGAATATAAGTCCGGGTTATCAACTGGTTCTTGTTCACCTTGATTTATTAAAAGACGAAACAAAACTCGTAAGTATTTATGTGGGAGACAGATTTATCTATTACCGTAGACTTTTTTGTGTGATACAGATTTGTTTATTAAAGGTTTCGACTTTGGGTCGTAGAAACTCTTAGTTGTGGGTGAGATCAGCTAAGGGACTCAAGTGCGTAGTATCCTTCTAGGATCAGAGACGTGGGAGCATAACTGTATCTTGGATCAGTGTGAGATTGATTAGGGTTCAACTACAGTCCATACCGAAGTTAGTTTGTAGTAGGCTAGTGTCTGTAGCGGCTTAATACAGTGTGTGTTCAATTTGGACTAGGTCCCGGGGTTTTTCTGCATTTGCGGTTTCCTCGTTAACAAAACTTATGGTGTCTGTGTTATTTATTTTCCGCATTATATTGTTTATCTTTATAATTGAAATATCACAGGTTGTGCGTTTGAATCAATCAATTGGGAAATCCAACCTTTGGTTGTTGATTGATTGATTGAACATTGGTATTTGGTACCGTTCAAGTGATTTCTCTTGTATTCAATTAGACTCGCAGATTTCTATTTGCTTGAGTATGTATTCAATCGAGAAAGAGAGATATAACTCTTTGATATACTTTATTAAAATTGAGTCTAGTTGATTCTCTTGAAAGTATATTTGAGTTAGTCTATACAGATTGCTAATCGAAATATTGGGTGTGGTTGTTGTACCCCCGCTTTTTCAATTGGTATCAGAGCAGGCAAACATGTTTAAAGACCTTATAAATCTGTGTTTGTAGCGATCTGACTCAATGGACAGTAATTATATCTTCATAAACGTACCACCAGTCTTCGATGGCTCAAACTACTTATGGTGGAAAATTGTTATACGTGCTTTTCTTCAAGCTCGTGATTTTCAAACATGGGTACGTGTTGTTAATGGATATGATCCTCCGGTTAATACAGAAGGCGAAGTATCTATACCGAAGGATATAGGTAGATATAGCCCAGAAGAAATTCTTGCTGCAAAGCATAATTATGACGGCTTAAATGCTATCATACATGCCATTACCCCAGACCTTCAGCACCATATGACTATGTGCACAAAGCCTAAGGAAGCATGAGATATCTTAGAAACTGTATTTGAAGGGAATACCAATGAGAAAGAAGCTAGGCTTCAAAACCTTAGTTCTGATTGAGAAAACCTTCGTATGGCAGATGAAGATAAAAAGCATGCCATCGTTGAAGGAAATAATCTCGCAACGCTTTCTAGAAATACTCTGCTTGGGAAGCTAAAGATCTTTGATCATGAGCATACGTCCAAGGCTCGTAAGGATGTTGCTTTCAAAGCACTAAAGAACACTAAATTACTTGATAAAAGTAAAAGTGTTTATATCTCTGAAGATGATCTTTCTGAGGCTGATTCATCAGATGGAGATCTTGACAAGTCAGTCTCGTTGATCACAAGACAGTTTAGGGATCTTCTTTTGAAGAGAAGTAAATGGTTTTCCAGAGATAAATCCAAGTCATCAGGTAAACCTCATAATCGTGTTCCTCCTAAAAATAGGGATATTGATGAACTGATGACGAGGATATGCCTCAGTGCGTTAAGTGTAAAGGTTTTGGTGATTTTGCAAATGAGTGTCCAAATCGAAAGAAATACACTGGGAACAAAGGTCTTGCTGCAACTCTTGATGAAATATCTGACAGCTATGATTTTAATGAAGACGAAAAATCGAGCGTTGCACTTCTTTGTGAAAATATTGAGTTTGATAATTGTAGCAATACATACATCAATCTTGATATTCTTTCAGAATAAAACCCAACTAATCTGGAAGATAAAATTGACCCCTTCTTTGGAAACTTTATGTATGATGTTTCATGTTCCACTATGTGTCTAGCTGCTTGCACATCCCAGATGCCTGAATTATATTCAAAATTGACGTGCTCATATTGTCCACTAAAGGGTCATGAACTATCAAAGTGTTACAAGTACAAACACAAATTGAGACATGTCAACAAACTTCAACGAAGAGAAAATCGATTAACAAATAAGCTTAAACTCGCGCAGAAGACTGCCGAGGTATGTAAGATTTTATCTTCATCTAAGAAGTTAGTTTCCAAAGACAAAACAAGACCATTAGAGAAGAAAATATGGTCAAATCGTTTTGATAGACAGAGGTCTGTGGATTCCTCTCAAGAGGAACATGGTGGACAAATTGTTGTTCACCGGCAACACAACTTGATTGTGTTGATTTGTAAATCTTGTCTCATGTGCCTGATCAAAAGAGACAAGATTGTGTACCTCTCAGGCTTTAAGAAAATTTTGGTTTCTTCTTTTCTTAGTTTTGTTTTTTTAATTTCCTGTCTATCAATAAAGGAGGGTCATTCTCGATAATTCTACTCTATTTAGGGTTCATAGTTGTGCGTGCACGAACCTGTTAAAGGTTGTGTAACCCTACGTTCCTTTTTCCTTCCCTAAAACTTCTTTTATCTTAAGACTGCTTGTTGTTGTGATTTCCTCTCACAAACCCATATGCTTATGGATACTCCAAGTATTATGTCTTCTGATGGAAAAGATGTTAATATGATTGTCAAGCCATCAATCATGAAGGAAAAATAGAAATCTCCGTTGCCTCCAACCTTGAAAAGAAAAAAAAGGAATGTGAGGAAGCCAAGAGTTGTTACTTCAAATTCTCAGAAGTTTCCTGATGTTCTTGAAGAGTTAAAGGAGACAAGGAAGGAGATTCATCAAATAAAGGCTTTTGTTTTGAGATCTCTTGAAATTCAGAAGGCCCTGGTTCGACATCTTCAGCCTAGAAGACTTGTTGGAATTGACTCCTTTCTTCATGAACCATATGTTCCCATGGATGTTGACGACAAGGAGTTTGGGGACGATAAATAATTTTTTAGAGGCCTCAACATCTAGTAAATCTTCTTATAAGAATTTTATTTTCTTGTTTTGATTAGAAGAATAACTAGAGTTTGAAAAAGCGGAGGTCTTACAACACCACCCAATACGATTAGCAATCTGTATGGACTAACTCCGAAATACTTTACTAGAGAATCAACTAGACAATCAGACTCAATCTAGATAAAAGTATCTCAAGGAGTTAATATCTGTCTCTTGATTTGATCTTTACTCAAGCTAAAATCAATAGCGAGTCTTTATCAAATACAAGGAATAACTTGGACGGTACCAAAGACCAATGTCCAAGGATCAATCAATATCAATCAACAACCAAATGTTGGATTTCCAATTGATGATCACGAACGCATAACCTGTATTATTTCAATTATATAAAATATAATGCGGAAAAGAAATAACACAGATACCAGAAATTTTGTTAACGAGGAAACCGCAAATGCATAAAAACCCCGGGACCTAGTCCAGATTGAATACACACTGTATTAAGCCGCTACAGACACTATCCTAATCCAAGCTAACTTCGGACTGGACTATAGTTGAACCCCAATCAGTCTCCCACCGATCCAAGGTACAATTGTACTCCCACGCCTCTGATCCCAGCAGGATACTACGCACTTGATTCCCTTAGCTGATCTCACCCACAACCAAGAGTTGCTGCAACCCAAAATCACAGACTTGATAATAAACAGATATGTCTCACACAGAAAAGTCTATCAAAGGATAAATCTATCTCCCACAGATAAACCCTAGGTTTTGTTCCGTCTTAAGATATAAAATCAAGGTGAACAGGAACCAATTGATAATCCGGTCTTATATTCCCGAAGAACATCCTAGATTAATCAATCACCTCTCTACAATCCTTCCTGACTACACATGCGGTTTGTCGAGGAATCACAAACAGTGAGACGATGATGTTTGTGACTTCTTTATCTTGCCTATTGGAGAATTCTCACGATCTCAAGCCAATCAATCGATTGTACTCGTACGATAGAAGATGCAAGATCAGATCACACAACTACGATAAAAGTAGTAGCGGTCTGGCTTCACAATCCCAATAAAGTCTTTAAGTCGATAACTTGGTTTTAGAGAAGAAAACCAAAGGTTAAAGGAGAATCGACTCTAGCGAGCGCACTAGTATCACACAGACGTGTGGGGATTAGTTTTGCTCAAAGCTAGATGTTTCCTTTATATAGCCTTCAAATCAGGGTTTTGCCGTAGGTACAAGCAATCCTTATTCACCGTTAGATGAAAACCTGATTTAGATTCAAGCCAATATTTCTCAACCGTTAGATCGAAAACATAGCTTGTCACACACACTTGGGTAGGCGTTTACTGGGTTTGTGAAAACCATGCCCAAACGTGTACGTGTATGTTGGTTCAACATAGTAACCCAAAAGGTTAACCATATGAGAATTTTATATCAACCTTGTTCTTCTTCACCATAACTAGTTCAATTGACTCAAATGAACTAGTTAAAGAGTTTTTCAATTGCTATGAGATCTTATGTAACTACGCAAGACACAATTTAAACAAAGATGATTCGATTCGATTGAATCGGCTCATAAACATTATAGCCACGGTTTGCATAAAGCATTCCTTAGTAATTTAATGTTTCATGTTCAGAGCACATCTTTAGATCATAACCTCTTAAGTTCACAAACAAGTTCACGGACTTAAGTTAATCGGTTGAGTTTTCCAAACTCAGCAGAAATTATCGGAAAGAGAACTTCCGCCAGTTCGCGGATTTAGCACACAAACGAGTTTTGGAAAATCCAGCTGAAATTCTCGGTCGAGAACTTCCGATAGTTCGCGGACTTGGCAAGCCAATTCCACAATCCTCCTGATTTCTCTTGATCAACAAAGTTCGAAAACTTCGATTCAAGGAATACATGGTTATGTAATCTAAACTCTCATTTCAATCATTGAGACATTCTCAGAGGACGATATGTAGCCATTATTCACAGACCGATTCACGTCAGAGAAATTCTCAAAGTGATTGAAACTTTTCATGACTTTCGTCACTAGGTGAAGATAAACTTGATCAAAGCGAAACGCTTTACCAACACACGATTTCGATATAAAAAGATAAGCAATGAATGCTCAGCTCGAAATGTCAAATGTGTATGATCTAGTCTATATAGCATACGACTTTTGTCTCATAAGAAGTAGAAGATAAAATAGATAGACTTTTGAGTGATAGATAAGTTCAAGTCTCCACATACCTTTTTGTTGATGAAGTTCCACGGTTCCTTGTATAGATCTTCGTCATTGTATGATGAATCGCCATGAAGTCCTTGAGCTCAACTACACTTTTTTATCCTAGTCTGAGACTTAGCTGTGTAGGCTAGAAATCAAGAATCGTAGTTTTGATCACTAACATTGACAAACATGCTTGAGATAGAAACACATGAGAGGTCGACCGAGCTATGCTCTAACAATCTCCCCCTTTGTCAATTTTAGTGACAAAACTATTAATACATATGGAATACAAAAAAGATAAACTTTAGTGGCTCCTATTCCATAGTCTAATCTTCAACGTTCCCTGAAATCTTCGTCCTTCGAAGTATTCCAATGATCCCAAAGGTTGTAAGTTTAGCATCACCGTTGTTGAAGATCCCTAACTATAACAATGAGAGAAATCGAGATTCTCGATCATTATTTTACAGTGTCATAGTATTATTATGTAATATCAAAGTCCAATTGTATCACGACTTTAACAATAATACTACGGTGATATGTATCACTCCCCCTTAGTCAATACTCCATCTCGATCATGGAAACCACTCCCCCTTACACAATGATCCGAAAACCATATGTATTTGTAGTGTGAACTACATTATTTCTCCCCCTTTTTGTCAATAAAATTGGCAAAGGTACAAGAACGGGATCATAATGAAATTTCCACAAGAGACATTTCATAGACTAAAAGAAAAATACATACCAACTTAATTTAGATGCAATCATAAAGCCGAAGCTAAATGCATTCATCAATGAGTTTTAAGATACAAGATAACCCCTACAAGATTCCACAGCCGCACACCCTGCAAGATATTACCATTAAGCACAAGTTCAAAAGAACTCTCCCCCATTTGATGTCATTCCCGAAAGAACAACAAGAGCGACCTTAATTTCGAAAGAAAAGAAGGATTTTTTAATTGGACACAAAAAACCATAGGAATGATTTTCTATATCCACAGCTCAACCAGATTAATCACAAGTAAACCCATGATTAATTCAATTGAAAACGAAACTAAATCAAACCACAAAAGTGATCAATTTAATTGAAAGTTCTCAACATAAGTAAACTTACGGAGCTACGACTAAGGTAATCATACGGAGATGACTAACTTAATCGTTCACATACTCAACATAAGGAAAACCTTACGGAATATACGACTATATTAACCAATATAACATGATTAGTATAGCCGTTCATATACTCAACACAAGAATTTGTGGAATATATGAAAACTCAACTAGATTAATTACAAGAGAACCTATAATTAATCTAATTGGAATACAAACAACCAAACTAATCACCGAAGTAATCAATTTAATTATTTTGGGCTCAACATAAGAGAACTTATGAAACCCCGACTAAGTTCATCATAGAATATGACAACCTTAACCGTACATGTACTCGACATAATAAAGAAAACTTATGGAGTACAAACTAAATAACCAAACTGGTTGATTAATTTAGTTCCTAATGCTCGACATATAACATCTTATGGAACAACCAACAAGCCAATAAGAATAATTGACTTAGTTATATAGTACTCAACATAAGACACACAATGGAGCCTTCACGGTAAAACATAACAAGATGGATCAATGAAGATCAATACCGTGGATAACATACAAGGATCTATTATATTTTCCATCATAACTATATAATAGACTTTATCCTTATCAAACAAAAGATATCATCCTATTTTCCATCAAATACATGATTGCATAGGCATAAATTTTGTAATTGTCAAAATTCCATTCGTCCTTTCATCAATACGAATACTAATTCATGAAAGACTTTACTTTTGACCGCAATATGGGACCTTCAAGTTCACGGACGTAAACAATACATATCCCATACACAAATTGCAATATCACAAAATCATAAAGATCAATACTGCAATAACATCATCCTCCAATTTTTTTTAGAATTTAATAACCAATAAACGTAAAAAATAACATAAGAAGATGAAAACAAAAATAACTATGTGTAGTCACAATCATCGCTGTTCAAAGCACTAGTTATTCTTCCAACTAATCCAAAAAGAAGACATACTAGGCAAACAACTAGATCCAAGATCATACGAAAAACTAAATCATGTCTGCAACCAGGGATTGAACAAGAGCGAGTTCCTCAGTTGCCTTCCTTAGTTCGTCTTTTAGGTAGTCTAGATTTCATGTTGCGATACCAAGTTGTTCGCGAATGACCATGAAGTCTCCAAGAAGATTTCCTACCAGTTGTGAAGAAATCTGAACTGGCAGTTTGTCTTTGTTTTCATGATCAAGAGCATGAAAGCAGTAAATATCAATAGGACATAGCTCAACATCATCAACCTTGTTGCTTCCCTCCATTGTGCACCACAAAGACTTTTAGAAAATCTTTTTGCACCTCTGTAACACATTATAAAAATAAGGGATTCCATCAAACCCTAGGAAACAAGACGTTCGTGAGGGTTGGTGCGTGTACTAGAGAAACGGGCCTATGATAGACCAAAGAAGCCCAGAGAGAAAGAGAAATAGATGTTTGAGGAGCAAACGGAATAAGTAACATCGAATGTAGTACAATCCTGACAGTTTTCTCAAGATGAAAATCCTGAGAACCATGAGCATCCCTTTTTAACAAGACAAAATAAATTAAAAAGAGATGCAACATGAACATGCCAGGTTGTAATAAGATGAGCATCTTGCTCATCATTATTCACTTCTTATTTTTCCTTTTCATCGGTGTTTAACAAACTACCTGGTTTAGTTGAACAAGCATTATCAAGAGAAGATTTATAAGTACCTGTTTTAACAGCATTCCATGTTTTCTTGATATTCCGTCTCAGTCTGTTTATGTGAATCTTCAGATCAGGGACTCGATTTTTGACATGTAAGAAGTCTGAGTTGGAAGTCTTGGATTCACAGTTCTTTTTGAGAACATTAGGGGAACTTGACTCGTTTTTCTTTCCCATGTTCTTTTTTCTCTTTCCAGACTGATTTACAGCATCTGTCACACTTTTATTGTTCTTCCTTCCACCATTGTAGGTATCCTTCGGTTTGAATACATAATTAGGAAAATCCCTATCACAGTATTTCCCTTGAGGCCGGACAGGAATGATTCCAATCTGTGATATAGGTTTAACAACTTCTTTAGACATCCAAGTAAGAATGTTGTGAAGTTTTTCATTCCTAATCCGAAGGCGACACCTTCGCTCAGAGTGTCCTTTGTTTCCGCAGTAATAGCAGTTGAAGGACCTATGTTCAGTAGTTCTCTTTTGAGCAAATATAGAAGAGGTAGAATCCTTGTTTTTGTAAGCTGACACAGGTTCTTCACATGGATAAATATTAACATCTTTAACAAACTTAGTCTTACCACTGTTAGGAGCGTCTATTCCTTTATATCCCAGACCACGTTTATCATGATGTTCTTTACAGGCTCCCAGCATAGAAGACAGTTTTGTATAGCTAGAACCGAACCTATTTAGATTCTCTTCCAGTGATTTTACCTTATTAAGAGCAGCATTGAGTTTGGTTTCCAAGGACTTTTCTTTGAGAAGAAGACTGCGTTCTTTGTCATTGAAATACTTCTGTTGAGATTCACATCTTGCTTCACTTTCGGCAAGCCTCTCTTTTAATATATAGAGGTTACGAAGAAGATTGTCACATTCAGAATTTTTTGAGCGAACCTCTTCTTCATGATCTTTAAACGGTAGATTGTAACAGTCTGTATCCACCATCATAACCTTTGAAGAGTTTTCTCAATTTTCTGTTTTCTTGACAGAGAGGACTCATATACTTTCTTAAGCAAGCAGTTGTCCTTGTTTCCTTCAATTCACGATTAAAAAACTTGATGTATTGAGAAACTTCCTCATCAAGACTCTGTCCTTCTTCAGAATCACTATCATCCGAGAGATCATCCAACTGTTCATCATGAGATTTCCTCCAGTTGGATTCAGATTCGGTTGAAGGAGACGAGAAGGAGTTTTTCTCAGTGGTTTCAGATTTTTGAAACTTATCTAAGTAGTCATGTATTGATGTTGCGTTTCCAGAGATAGTACTCTTGTCCATAAAGTCAAATCGTTACAAACACAGACTTGATAGGTCTTAAACGTGTTTGCCTTCTCTGATACCAATTGAAAAAGCGGGGTCTAACAACACCACCAAATATTTCGGTTAGCAATCTGTATGGACTAACTCTGAAATACTTTATTAGAGAATCAACAAGACAGTCAGACTCACTCTAGATAATAAAATTATCTCAAGGAGTTAATATCTCTCTCTTGATTTGATTTTTACTCAAGCTAAAAACAATAACGAGTCTTTATCAAATACAAGGAATAACTTGGACGGTACCAAAGACCAATGTCCAAGGATCAATCAATATCAATCAACAACCAAAGGTTGGATTTCCAATTGATGATCACGAACGCACAACCTGTATTATTTCAATTATATAAAATATAATGCGGAAAAGAAATAACACAGACACCAGAAATTTTGTTAACGAGGAAACCACAAATGCAAAAAAAAACCCCGGGACCTAGTCCTGATTGAATACACACTGTATTAAGCCACTACAGACACTATCCTACTCCAAGCTAACTTCGGACTGGACTATAGTTGAACCCCAATCAGTCTCCCACCGATCCAAGGTACAATTGTACTCCTACGCCTCTGATCCCAGCAGGATACTACGCACTTGATTCCCTTAGCTGATCTCACCCACAACCAAGAGTTGCTGCAACCCAAAATCACATACTTGATAATAAACAGATCTGTCTCACACAGAAAAGTCTATCAAAGGATAAATCTGTCTCCCACAGATAAACCCTAGGTTCTGTTACGTCTTAAGATATAAAATCAAGGTGAACATGAACCAATTGATAATCTGGTCTTATATTCCCGAAGAATACCCTAGATTAATCAATCACCTCTCTACAATCCTTCCTGACTACACATGCGGTTTGTCGAGGAATCACAAACAGTGAGACGAAGATGTTTGTGACTTCTTTATCTTGCCTATCGGAGAACTCTCACGATCTCAAGCCAATCAATCGATTGTATTCGTACGATAGAAGATGCAAGATCAGATCACACAACTACGATAAAAGTAGTATCGGTCTGGCTTCACAATCCCAATAAAGTCTTTAAGTCGTTAACCTGGTTTTAGAGAATAAAACCAAAGGTTAAAGGAGAATCGACTCTAGCGAGCGCACTATTATCACATAGACGTGTGGGGATTAGTTTTGCTCAAAGCTAGATGTCTCCTTTATATAGTCTTCAAATCAGGGTTTTGCCTTAGGTACAAAGCAATCCTTATTCACCGTTAGATGAAAAACTGATTTAGATTCAAGCTAATATTTCTCAACCTATAGATCGAAAACTTAGCTTGTCACACACACTTGGGTAGACGTTTACTGGGTTTGTGAAAACCATGCCCAAACGTGTAAGTGTATGTTGGTTCAACATAGTAACCCAAAAGATTAACCATATGAGCATTTTATATTAACCTTGTTATTCTTCACCATAACTAGTTCAATTGACTCAAACGAACTAGTGAAAGAGTTGTTCAATTGCTATGAGATCTTATGTAACTACATAAGACACAATTGAAACAAAGATTATTCGATTGAATCGACTCATGAACATTATAGCCACGGTTTGCATAAAAAATTCCTTAATAATTTAATATTTCATGTTCAGAGCACATCTTTAGATCATAACCTCTTAAGTTCACAAACAAGTTCGCGTACTTAAGTTAATCGGTTGAGTTTTCCAAACTCAGCAGAAATTCTCGGAAAGAGAACTTCCGCCAGTTCGGACTGAGTTCGCGGACGTAGCACACAAATGAGTTTTGGAAAATCCAGCAGAAATTCTCGGTCGAGAACTCCCGACAATTCGCGGACTTGGCAAGCCAATTCCACAATCCTCCCGATTTCTCTTGATCAACAAAGTACGAAAACTTCGGTTCAAGGAATACATGGTTATGTAATCTAAACTCTCATTTCAATCATTGAGACATTCTCGGAGGATGCTATGTAGCTGTTATTCACAGACCGATTCACGTCAGAGCAATTCTCAAAGTGATTGAAACTTTTCATGACTTTCGTCACTAGGTGAAGATAAACTTGATCAAAGCGAAACGCTTTATCAACACACGATTTCGAGATAAAAGATAAGCAATGAATGCTCAGCTCGAAATGTCAAATGTGTATGATCTAGTCTATATAGCATACAACTTTTATCTCATAAGAAGTAGGAGATAAAATAGATAGACTTTTGAGTGATAGATAAGTTCAAGTCTCCACATACCTTTTTGTTGATGAAGTTTCACGGTTCCTTGTATAGATCTTCGTCGTTGTATGATGAATCGCCATGAAGTCCTTGAGCTCAACTACACTTTTCTATCCTAGTCCGAGACTTAGATATGTAGGCTAGAAATCAAGACTCATAGTTTTGATCACTAATATTGACAACATGCTTGAGATAGCAACGCATGCGAGGTCGACCGAGATATGCTCTAACAGAGTTTGGAATATCCATTATTGTGATTATACATAGCTATGTCCAACGTTTTCATCTTCATGTTTTTAGGTTTATTTGTTTAAATTCTAAAATTGTTTGGAAGATGATTTTTGCAGTATTAATCTTTATGGTTTTATATATGGCAATGTGTTATGGGATATGTGTGTTTGCGTCCGTGAACTATGATTGTCCCTTACCTTGACAAAGTTAAGTCTTTCATATGTTCATATTCATGTATTGATACAACATTGATGAACTTTTGACAAATAAAAGTTAATCCTATTTTGTCATTTATCGATGGAAGATAGGTTAAAATCTTTTGTTTACCGATAGACACATTTTTGTGTCTAATTTGTCTCGATTCTATATATTGATAGTGCTCATTTTTGTACTTATTATGGTGTTTTATGTGTGTGTAGGTATTTTTGGCCAATAAACATTTTTGGAAAAATCGGCTCGAAAAGTTGCGTGGGGTACCCCCGGAGGACACTTGCTATTCGGACCCCTCAAATGGATAAGGGGTGACTAATTACTAAGGGGCATCCATTTCCAGGCAACTACTAAAGAGAGACCAGCACAGGATAGGGGGAGGTCATCTTCATCGTTTTAAAAATTGAAATTGGCAGGAAATTTTGTGCATGCAACTGGCAGAGTTGGGGATTGATTTCTAAGGTGTTTTAGTGAGATTCAATCGCCAGAATTGATTGGGATGGATGTGATTCAACTAAACAAGCCTGGTATAGTCGTTTGTTTGGATCGAATTGGGCTAGAAACCGAGTTGGAGCTAAACAGGGAAAGTGTTTTTACACGGACCCTATTGAGATTATTTTTAAAAGTTCTAGAGAGACTAAAGACCTAAAAATCTTTCCAAAGATACATATATATGTAAGGAAGAGTTTGAGATAAGTTGGAAAGCTCAGAAACGCGTGAAACAATTTTGGGAAGAGATTATTGCCGTAACTGCCAAGAAAAGAAAAGAAGAGATTTCGAGAAGTTTTGGGGAGATTAAATCGCTCTGTTGGCTATATATAAGTTGCTGGGAGTTCATAGAAGGGAGTCGAGACTTTGGGGGACCGAGCTGAGGGCTTGGTGAAGCTGCAGAGGTGAAAATCAAGAGTTGCAGAGAAGACGTTTCTGCTGCTGAAGAACAACGTCGTAGAACACTTCGCAACTTAGCAAGAAACCGTTACCTAATCTTTCAAATCCAATACCTTTGTAACAGCTTTGCAACAACTATTCCTGTTAGGATTTATTTGTAAGGGAAGCTTCCGTAACAGTGGATTCTGTAACAATTATATTTGTTACAGATTCACTTCTTCAATAAAAACACATATTTGAGCCATGATTAAATATTTTGAGCGTGTTTTTGACATGAGGAGCTAAACCCTAACACTGGGATGATGGAGGAAGCCCTATTTCACAATCACTTGGTAACTATAATTGATTCTTTATGACTTTTGCACTTGTTTTAATCGATTTATGATTTTTCTTGATTAATTGTGATTTTGTTTGATGTCGCATGCTGGGTTTTAGGAACTTTTGATGCGTCATGCTTGTGATTTACCTCTAATGCTTTATAAAATATAATTTTGGCAAAGAAAAGAGTCAACAAAAGAGCTAGAATTGTTATGAGTAATCATATGAACCAATTGAATGTGATTAGTGGTGAAATCCTAAGTCTCAGTACCTCTCGATATTCGGGACAACCTTGTGAATATATTTTTAGTATTTTTATTCTTATTTCTTAAATCAAACCTTTACACAATCCGAGTTGAACGAACTTTACTACCACTTTCAAAACTACATCAATTTTCGGCGCCGCCGACGCGGATTTGTATTAGGTTTTAGGTTTTAGATTTATTTTATCTCTTTTAGAATTTTTGTTCTCTTTTACGCCTTTGGTATTTTTTGATTCTTTTCAGATTTCGAGCGAAGCTACAAGGAAAGAAAAAGTGCTATAAAAGGAAAGCATCGCCAAAGAAGGAAAGAAAAGAGGAATCCGAAAGGAGTGAAGAAGAAGATTTTGTATATAGTTATTTTGGTTTATTTTTAGAAACTGTAAATAGGGTTTTAGTTTTTGTAATTTTTCTTTTTATTTTTGGATACTTTTTGGAGTTTATTTTTGGACTGGACATTATTTTTTTAAAACCCTACGGAAGGGTTAAGATTAAATATAAACTGTTTGCAGGGAAGGACGACAGTTACGATAGTGTCTCGGCCCCTCGGGTTCGTACACTGACATCGGAGTCGGTGGCCTGAGTCGACTTCAACGGTTCATCGCCCGTCTGGTACGGGAGGTAAGACTCTATCCACCCACGAATCCCCTGTCAGTGGGTTTTATTTTGTGTGACAACTCACACCCCTTCAATAGAATGTCGAACTGGTATTACAAGAGCCAATACAACGAATATCCGACTGAGTTTCAAAATGAACGTTACTACTTTGACCATAATGTGAATAGTGGTTGGGAACATCAGCCTTTTAAAGGTTATGGCTCATACCTTGATGAGCTCAATTACTATCCACACACGCACCGGTCATACGAGCAAAATTCTTATATTTCTCCTTTAGAAGAGTCCCTCAGGAAATTAGAGGAGTCGACACGTAAGTTAGCTGAGATGAATAACTTAGTTTATGACGAAAGAGAACTTTCTATAGAGGAATACTTCAAGTTGATAGCTGAGACGAACGAAAGAATTGCTCGAAATAATCTTAATTTCCAATACAGTGATTCCAATAGTACCCTTGAAAATGAGGATAGTTATTTGCATAATCGAGATGATGAGGATAAAATTGGTAACACTACTTGTTTAGATGAGGTTCAACCATTTTCATGTTATTATGATGATTATGATGTAGATAGTGTTGATGAAGAATTTGAAATATGTAGGCATAGTGATCAGGAATTTGTTACTCCAAATGAACTTTATGATGATAGTGTTATTTCTAGTTCAGATCCCGATAATTTTAATGATTATTCACCTATTCAAAAGGACGAGGATTTGATTAGAGATACCACTTCTTTAGATGATGTAGTATTTCCTTTTGATTACGAAGTCGATAATGGTTTAGAGGAAGGAGTTTATTCTGAGAATACCGTTTTAGAGTCTAGCGATTTAGAAAAAATGGTCTTAGACGAAGAAAATAAACTCGTACAACTATTAAATATGAGTGAGGATATGTCACTTGAGTATAACCTAGAAGAAGCAATTGACTGTTTTCAAGATTCCAACGATCTAGAAATTAAGGAAATTGTGGCTGGTCTATCTAGAGATACCCAAAACTCTAAGTTTGGGGGTGATTATCATTCTCCATGTGCTTTAACTCTTACAAAGGTCCCTCACTTAGGACTTAACATATGTGCCTCAACCATTTTGCAAGATTATCTTCATACACGTTTTCCTGAACCTAGTGATGTCCATAAGGAAGTTCAGTTGTTAGAAACCCATCCTATGGTTGATGAGGTTAGACCAGGCTATGATACCAAGATCGACTTTGTTTTCCCACCAAATATTTTTCAACCAATTGTGGGAACGTATAAATTTCAGATGTGTCAATTATTTAGTTTTGAGACTAAACCTAATTACTTTAAGAGATTAGGGTTGATACATTTGCTTAAGATTGACCACCAGTTTCATCGTGGTCGATTCTGTGAGTCAAAACCGATTGATTTTAAGGATCCTCAATTATTCAGGTTATTATTACGTGCTTCTAAGTTTTTACTTGAGTTTTTCCAGACTCTAATACCTGAACCGGATCTTAGCTTTGAGGAATTCCAACCCATGAAAATATTTTATTTGGACCCAGTTATAGAACCTGAACCTGAACCACAACTAGATGTAGTTGTCTTAAACAGGAAACTAGACAAGGATGTGATTTATTTGCTTATTTTCTTGACAGGTTGCAGATTCCTTTTATTTGTGATAACTCTATTTGGTTTTGATGACCCACAGAAATTTCGGCTATTACTTTATGATTCTATGAGGTGACTAATCCTTTCTTAGTCTGGCTGAAGACTTTAAACTTAGCACTTCTTGGGAGGTAACCCAACATTCATGCGACATGGTAATATTTTTCCTTATCTCTTTTGCTTCAAATGGTAACAGTTTCTCCTTGTTCATGCTTTTAATTTCATCTTTAGAACATTGAGGACAATGTTAGATTTAAGTTTGGGGGTATGGGAGAAACTTTTTAGTTGCAGTATGAATAAATAAACTCCAGAGCTTAGAAATTTATGCCTATTTAGGATTGCACTAACTAATCTAAGTGGATGGAAGCATTTTGATCGTAGGAGTTGAGGAACCAATCTGATTAGATGGAAACATCTAGAAGAGTCTATTCATAAAAGCACAGAGCTCAGGTGTTAGAAATAACATGATAGTTTCACCATATCTCGTTGAGTCTTTTTCACTTCTATTTTTCTTTTGTTTTTAAACTATGTTTCTCTAAGTGATAGGTGGGGTCCACGATTCAAGTTGTTACCAATGCTAGGGTGAATTAGAGTGATTGAGATACCAAAAAAAAAAAAAAAGTTGAAAAAAAAAGATGAAAAAAAAAAAAAATTTGAGACCGGACCATTTGACCAAAAGGAAAATTCAATAAAGTCGACCACTGGTACCCTTGTATATGCCAGTTGTGTTGACCTAGAGTTAAGTTATCGACCACCGGTACCCTTGTATATGTCAGTGTGTTGATATTAGTCAGACTAGTATCTCAATCCATTAGGATAGGTTCATTTTGGCGGAGGCCTTCAGACAGATATGGGAAACGCCGTTCACTTAGTAAACATCAAAACCATCTATGTTATTCTATATCCATCTCTTAATCTATCCATGTGATTGGTTTGACTCTGAATATTGATGTCCATAGTGCAACTATCTGAGTAGAGCTCTGTTACTTTATATGAATTTTAGTATGCTTGAGTGCAAACTCGTGTACAATAATTGGAATTTCGCATCAGGGTACTTCCTCCTGTAGTCAATAAGTATGCCAACCAAGGAGATTCTTTAGTGCATTCCAAGGTTCTGTGTAGATAGCTAAGGTCTGGAGTACAAGTTTTGTGGGTATATCTCTTGTAAGCCCTCCCGAGACTATAACTCGGCCACTAGGGCTACCTAGGGGTTTAAAGGCTTATTGCATACGCTAAATGCAATCGACGATGCCTGCGTCGGTGAGTTAGGATTTTTATTTTATTTAATTAACTCGAGGACGAGCAAATAATAAGTTTGGGGGTATTTGATAGACACATATTTGTGTCTAATTTGTCTCGATTTTATATATTGATAGTGCTCATTTTTGTACTTATTATGGTGTTTTAAGTGTGTGTAGGTATTTTTGGCCAATAAACATTTTTGGAAAAATCGGCTCGAAAAGTTGCGTGGGGCACCCCCGGAGGACACTTGCTATTCGGAAACCTCAAATGGATAAGGGGTGACTAATTACTAAGGGGCATCCATTTCCAGGCAACTGCTAAAGGGAGACCAGCACAGGATAGGGGGAGGTCATCTTCATCGTTTTAAAAACTGAAATTGGCGGGAAATTTTGTGCATGCAACTGACAGAGTTGGGGATTGATTTCGAAGGTGTTTTAGTGAGATTCAATCGCCAGAATTGATTGGGCTGGACGTGATTCAACTAAACAAGCCTGGTATAGTCGTTTGTTTGGATCGAATTGGGCTAGAAACCGAGTTGGAGCTAAACAGGGAAAGTGTTTTTACACGGACCCTATTGAGATTATTTTTAGAAGTTCTAGAGAGACTAAAGACCTAAAAATCTTTCCAAAGATACATATGTATGTAAGGAAGAGTTTGAGATAAGTTGGAAAGCTCAGAAACGCGTGAAACAATTTTGGGAAGAGATTATTGTCGTAACTGCCAAGAAAAGAAAAGAAGAGATTTCGAGAAGTTTTGGGGAGATTAAATCGCTCTGTTGGCTATATATAAGTTGTTGGGAGTTCATAGAAGGGAGTCGAGACTTTGGGGGACCGAGCTGAGGGCTTGGTGAAGCTGCAGAGGTGAAAATCAAGAGTTGCAGAGAAGACGTTTCTGCTGCTGAAGAACAACGTCGTAGAACACTTCGCAACTTAGCAAGAAACCGTTACCTAATCTTTCAAATCCAATACCTTTGCAACAACTATTCCTGTTAGAATTTATTTGTAAGGGCAGCTTCAGTAACAGTGGATTCTGTAACAACTATATATGTTACAGATTCACTTTTTCAATAAAAACACCTATTTGAGCCATGATTAAATATTTTGAGCGTTTTTTTGACATGAGGAGCTAAACCCCAACACTGGGATGATGGAGGAAGCCCTATTTCACAATCACTTGGTAACTATAATTGATTCTTTATGACTCTTGCACTTGTTTTAATCGATTTATGATTTTTCTTGATTAGTTGTGATTTTGTTTGATGTCGCATGCTGGGTTTTAGGAACTTTTGATGCGTCATGCTTGTGATTTACATCTAATGCTTTATAAAATCTACTTTTGGCAAAGAAAAGAGTCAACAAAAGAGCTAGAATTGTTATGAGTCATCATATGAACCAATTGAATGTGATTAGTGGTGAAATCCTAAGTCTCAGTACCTCTCGATATTCGTGACAACCTTGTGAATATATTTTTAGTATTTTTATTCTTAGTTCTTAAATCAAACCTTTACACAATCCGAGTTGAACGAACTTTACTACCACTTTCAAAACTACATCATTTACGAGGATTATATCTATTGTATGTCATTGTGCAAATAGTGATGGAAAATAGAATGAATCCTTGTATATTCCGCAGTATTGATCTTTCCTGATCCATATTTTATGTATATACTGTGAGGCTCCGTAATTTCTCTTATGTTGAGCATTTCCGATTAGATTAATTACGGGTTCTCTTGTGATTAATCTA
This sequence comes from Papaver somniferum, assembly GCF_003573695.1. Lineage (NCBI taxonomy): Eukaryota > Viridiplantae > Streptophyta > Magnoliopsida > Ranunculales > Papaveraceae > Papaver > Papaver somniferum. The sequence continues at coordinate 66,162,757 of NC_039362.1, forward strand.
ATTGAGTATTTTTGGATTCAAATTCATATTCGTATGTGATTTGTTATGTCCAAAGAAATCCTTCTTTTCTTATGAAATTAAGGTCGCTCTTGTTGTTCTTTCGGGAATGACATTATGTGGGGGAGAGTTCTTAATTGAACTTGTGCTTAATTGCCGAATCTTTGTGGGGAGTGCGGTTGTGGAATATTATAGGAGTTATCTTGTATCTTTATAAACTCCTTGATGAAAGCATTTAGCTTCAGCTATATGATTGCATCTAAACAAGTTGATATGTGCTTTCTTTTGGTCATGAAATGTCTCTATGGAAATTTTCATTAGGATCCCATTTTCGTACCTTTGCCAATTTTATTGACAAAAAGGGGGAGAATTAATGTGTAGTTCACACTACAAATATATATGGTTTTCGGATCATTATGTAAGGTGGAGTAGTTTCCATGTGAGATGGAGTATTGACTAAGGGGGAGTGATACATATCACCATAGTATTGTTGTCGAAGTTGTGATACAATTGAACTTTAATGTTGTATAATAATACTATGACACTGTATAACAATGATTGAGAATTCTTGTTTTCTCATTGTTATAGCTACGGATTTTCAACAACGATGATGCTAAACTTACAATCTTTGGAATCATTGGAGTACTTGGAAGTGACGACGATTTCGAGTAATGATGAAGATTAGGCATGTGGAAGAAGAGCTACAAAAGTTTACTTATCTATTTTTGTATTCCATATGTATTGATAGTTTTGTCACTAAAATTGACAAAGGGGAAGATTGTTAGAGCACTGCTCGGTCGAACTCGCATGCGTTGCTATCTCAAGCATGTTTGTCAATGTTAGTGATCAAAACTATAAGTCTCGATTTCTAGTCTACTATAGCTAAGTCTTAGACTAGGATAGAAAGTGTAGTTGAGCTCAAGAACTCCATGCCGATCATCATACAAGACGAAGAACTACTCAAGGAACTGGTGGAACTTCATCGACTAAAATGTATGTGGAGACTTGAACTTATCTATTACTCAAAAGTTTATCTACTCTATCTCCTATCTTGGGATAAAAGTCGTGTTGCTATATAGACTTTGATTATACACATTTGCTATTTCGAGCCGAGTTTATCTCGCTTATCTATTTCTCGAAATATGTGTTAGTAAGCTTTCGCTTTGGCCAAGTTCATCTTTACCTAGTGAAGAAAGTCATGTTATGTTTCAATCACTTGAAAATGGCTTTGACGAAAAATGGTTTGTGAATAACAACTATATAACGTCCTCTAAGAATGTTTCAATGATTGAAATGAGAGTTTAGATTATATAACCAATGTTGGATATAAGCATTGTGTAGTAACACATACATGTATAAGTCCTTATTCCTTGAACCAGAGTCTGTGTACTTTGCTGCTCAGGAAACCGGAACAGAGTCCGCGAACCCAGTCCGCGTACTGTCGGAGGTTCTCTTCCCGAGAAAATATGCTAGAGTTTGTGAACTTTTTACAAACTTATTCCGGGTACTTAAGTCCAAGTACCTGTTCCGCGTACTTAGGTTGGTTATATTCTCAAAACGATTATTCATGAACTTATACTTAGATTGACTAAGGAATGCAAGTTTGCAAACCGTGGCTATAAAGTTCATGAATCGATTCGAGTGAATCAAATCGTTTTTGCTTCGATTGTGTCTTGTATACTTCTATAAGATCTAAGCAATTGAACAACTCTCTAACTAGTTCATTTGAGTCATTTGAACTAGTTATGGTGAAGAAGAATATGGTTGATATGAAAGTGCTCATATGGCTAACCATTTGGTTAACTACTGTTGAAACAACAAATGTACATGTTTGGATACGGTTACACAAACCTAAAACGTGCATTTCATTTATGTGTAACAAGTTAAGTATTCGATCTAATGGTTGAAATATACTAGCTTGAATCTAAACAGGTTTTCATCTAACGGTGAATATTAAATGCTTTGTTACTAAGCTAACATTGATTGCAAACCCTGATTTGAAAGAATATATAAAGGAGAACTCTAGCAACCGCGAAACCTAATCCCCACACCTCCTATGTGATACTAGTTGTACAAGCTAGAGTCGATTCTCCTTTAACCTTAGGTTTCTATTGAGACCCTGTAGGTTAACGACTTGAAGACTTCATTGGGATTGTGAAGCCAGAACGATATTACTTTCTTGTAGTTGTATGATCTGATCTTGTTGTTTCTATCGTATTGAGTACAATCGTAAGATTGGCTTGAGATTGATATCTCCGATAGGCAAGATATAAAAGTAATCACAAACATCTTCGTCTCATTATTTGTGATTCCACAATAACTTGTTTCGCTAGTCGATTAAGTTTATTGTGAGGTGATTGATAATTCTAGGTTATTCTTCGGGAATATAAGTCCAGGTTATCAAATGGTTTCTGTTCACCTTGATTTATCAAAAGACGAAACAAAACTCGTAGGTATTTCTGTGGGAGAAAGATTTATCTATTGCTGTAGATTTTTCTGTGTGATACAGATTTGTTTATTAAAGGTTTTGACTTTGGGCCGTAGAAACTCTTAGTTGTGGGTGAGATCAGCTAAGGGAATCAAGTGCGTAATATCCTGCTGGGATCAGAGACGTGGGAGCATAACTGTATCTTGGATCAGTGTGAGATTGATTGGGGTTCAACTACATTCCACAACGAAGTTAGTTTGTAGTAGGCTAGTGTCTGTAGCGGCTTAATACAGTGTGTGTTCAATCTGGACTAGGTCCCTGGGTTTTTCTGCATTTGTGGCTTCCTCGTTAACAAAACTTCTGGTGTTTGTGTTATTTCTTTTTCGCATTATATTGTTCATCTCTATAATTGAAATATCACAGGTTGTGCGTTTGAATCAATCAATTGGGAAATCCAACATTTGGTTGTTGATTTAAATTGATTGATACTTGAACATTGGTCTTTGGTACCGTTCAAGTGATTTCACTTGTATTCAATTAGACTCGCAAATTTCTATTTGCTTGAGTAAGTATTGAATCGAGAAAGAGAGATATAACTCTTTGATATACTTTATTAAGATCGAGTCTAGTTGATTCTCTTGAAAGTATATTGGAGTTAGTCCATACAGATTGCTAATCGAAATATTGGGTGTGGTTGTTGTACCCCCACTTTTTCATCAAGACTTATAGTTTTGGCAACTAAACTTGGAAGCAAGCTTGAGATAGCAACGCTTGCGATTTCGACCGAGTAGTGCTCTAACAAACCCTAAATTTGATAGATCAAGATATATCTAGATTATTTCTAGGTGATCTTGTGAGGAAGAACTAAATTTTTGAGGAGCATATTCTAAAGAGAATTAATGTTGTGTGAGAAGATTTTTTCTAGAATATCTTCTAAAGAGAATTTGCGTTCTGCTAGAAGATTTACAAGAGCAATTCCTAAAGAGAATCAGTTTTCTGCTAGGAGTGTTACAAGTGCATGAATACAAAAGAAACAAGTATATTATATCTACTTTGAAATATAGTAGTAGGTAATTGTTGTAACATCTTAAATTAGCGTGTGTTCAATCTGGACTAGGTCATAGGGTTTTTATGCAAGATTGTAGCTTCCTCGTTAACAAAATTTTCTAGTGGCTATGTTATTTTTTTCCCGCATTATATTATTTTATCTTTATAATTGAAATATCACAGGTTGTAACTTTTTGAACATAGAAAGTATCAACTTAACTATAAAGAACCTACAAGACTCGTTCTTGTTGAATTCGTGTCTTGAAATATAATTAAAAGACTTGTTCTTGTTGGATGTCGATCCGTGTATATACTAGGTATACCTTGTTCAAACAATCTTATATAGAGTTTCATAACTGAATGTATAGATTGTATAATGATTGTTTGTATAGGTTTCCCGAACGAAAAAGTCGGTGATGTACTAGTTACCCTCTCATTTTCAAATTGTACATAGTATAATACTTATAAAGGAAGTGTAAGCATAAAATGGATACACTAGCGACTCCAAAAATGTAAAAATACCACAGTTTTGTGGAGCCATATGACTATACGTAGAACTTTGCTTTGCCTTGCCTTGTTATTATTTATGTTGTTCAAAAAAAAAGATAACAGATTACCCTTTAACAAGAATTGTGATTGATACAAATCGAATATGTTACCTTCATCTTACATTGTCATGTTTAATCTGTATATGTTCTAATAATCTTATGGAAGTTTTTATTCTTTCTAACTATTATTTATACAAGCCTCTAACCTGGCACATAAATGATACATAAACATAATATGTTTGGATTTTTGTTATAGGGAAAGCTAAAACGTATTGGGGAAAGCTGACTTTTGGTCAAATAAAATTGACAAAGGATTAAGATGGGTGGAAACAAAGACTCCTCTTATATCTCCAATTCTCGATAATCGTTTACCTTTTCAATCTTCGTTTAGCTTTTTTACCTTTTCGTTCTCCATGACTGGAATAACAACATAATGTTCGAAATAAAACTGACCTAATTTTTGACATAATCTTTTTATTTTAGAGTTCTTGACATATTACTAGAATTCACAATTGTTAATTATAAACTGAGTCATCTTTGATTCGAAGTTAATAGTATTATTGATCAAATTAATATACACCATCAAAAGAAGAATAGTGGAGAAAACACTAACCATGAATGATACACGTTGGTGCTATGAAAGTATGAAGAGATTATTTTGATAATACTACTGAGTTTTCATTAACATAAATTAATGATTCTTTTGATACTTCTGATCAAATTATTCAATAAAATGATAGAATAGGCTAGAAATCCAATCAGAAAGGATGATTTTTCAAGGTTAGACAGTAGAATATGCTCTCAAAAAGGCTTCGCGAAAAAAACAATGTAGTCTGCACGAAAAATTAGAGAAACAATAAACAGAAGTAGTTGGATTGTTTAAATCATAAATGAGATTGATCAAATCAATATACAATTGAAAATGAATTTTTTTAATAAAAATACTTGATCAATTTGTTTTACTTGGAACAAAACTCGTTTTTTTCCGTGTCAAATGGATATAGCTAATCTTTAGAGGAAAGATGTCATTGCTTGTCTGGAGTCTGGACGATGGTTGTCTCGTTACAGTTGAGAAGGAGAAGATCTCTTCACATACTGTTTTTCTGTTTACCCCATAATTGACACTAAGTCATCTCTCATTGACTAAAAGTCAGCTTTCCCCCTAAATGTTTTAGCTTTTGATGGATGATGTAAAAATTATAACATTACTTTTTTTTCTTTGAAAAATCATCTATAATATGTAACATCAAAGATTAAAATATAATGTTCATGTTATTCGTCGTTCACAAAATTTGATGTTAAAATCGCATTATCCTCCTTACTGATTAAAGTTTTTTTAATTAACACTTATACACATTTTGAAAGGGATTCACTAATTTTCGCATTAGGATTTGTGAAATCCTAAATTTGATACATATTTTTTGATATTGTTTATCAAATGTTTGGACAAAAAAACAGTATACTAAATTTTAGTTTATATATATGATATTTATGGCGTGCTTTCTTGTATTTTATATATACGCAGATGGAATACCTTGCGCATATAAGGCTTTAAAAAATCATGAACAAATTGTGTAATGTGTAAAAATTAATTACTAATGTCATTTATGAATAATTTTTTTTTTTAATAAAATTGCATTGATAAGCATTGCTTACTTATTGTTTTTATCCTGTTGGATGAAAATGCTAATCCAATCAGGCACATTATTTAACCAACTGAAACAAACTGATGATGATGATGTTACATCAGAACAATTGAAAATATCATGTTCATATGATGTTTTACTTGAAAAAACATTGGCCGAGAAGGCTCATCTTGAGTATAGAAAAGATGTTAAGATTCCTTTGACTCTGATTCATGGGACTTCTTCGTCCAAGGTTAAAATGGTCTTGTGTTTTTCATCTCAATCTGACGTTTCTAAAGATATCAAGATTCCTTCCCTCTATTTTATAGCTTATCTTTTCAGTTCATTCCTCAAACAGATTATGGAACAGAAAAACACTTGCTGAGCTTCACAGCTCGAACAAGGATTTGTGAATGCAAATTCTAGGGTATATTACTTGTTAACCTTCTACATATGTATGTATTTAACTGTTGTTTTCTTGTTGGAGAATGTTTTTTTTTTTTTTTTTTTTTGCCGAGGCATGAAATGTTGTTAAATCTTTTTAATTCAGGAAAAATTGAAGATTCCTGAAGTTGTCGAGACCTCTCAAGCTAAGGTACATTACTTTGTTTAGTTTCTGTTCATATGTGTGTTAAAATGTTGTTTACTTGTTGTTCTTGTTTTTTAAGGGAATGTGTTTTTCCTGATTCTTTAGGATGTTGTTTCTGTAACAAATCCTGAGATTGATGAAAAAGCGGGCAAGAGATTTATGAAAAAAAGGTAGTGTTAGAGAATTGCTCGGTAGAACTCGCATCCGTTGCTATCTCAAGCATGTTTGTCAAGTTTAGTTGTCAAAACTATATGTCTTAATTTCTAGTCTACTTATAGCTAAGTCTTGGACAAGGATAGTTAAGTGTAGTTGATCTCCAGACTCCATGGCGATCATCTTACGAAGACGAATAACTACTCAAGGAACCAGTGGAACTTCATCCGACTAAAAGGTATGTGGAGAATTGAACTTATCTATCACTCGAAAGTCTATCTACTCTATCTCCTACTCTTGAGACAAAGTCGTATAAGTATGATAGTTTTCATACATACACATTTGCTATTTCGAGCCGAGTTTACTCGCCTTTCTTTTTCTCGAAATATGTGTTGGTAAGCTTTCGCTTTAACCATTTTTCATCTTAACCCGTGACGAAAGTCATGATGACGTTTCAATCTTGAAAATAGATTTGATGAAGATAGTTGTGAATAACGACTGTTATAACATTATAGAAGAATGTTTCAATGATTGAAATGTAGAGTTGAGATTACGTAACCAATTATGGATATAAGCATAGATAGTGTGTTCGCAAATTAGTGTATAAATCCATGTGCCGGAAACCAAGTGTGTGCATATGTGTGCATACGGTATTGGTAAAGGAGACAGGTTGAGTACGCGTACCAGCGGAAGTTTTCGAACCGAAAATTTCTGTTGAGTTTGTAAGTTTGCAAACCGTTAAACCAGTCACCTTAGGTACGCATACCCGTACGCGTACCCACGAAAGTTTTCGAACCGAAAATTTCTGCTGAGTTTGTAAACTCAAATCCGGTAGCTAAGGTACACGTACACATACGCGTACCCAAGCAGGTTATATTTCTCAAATCGTAAGTTCATGAACTTAAACAATAAATCAATAAGGAATGCAATCTTTGCAAACCGTGGCTATATTGTTCATGAATTGATTCAAGTGAATCAAACCGATTTTGTTTCAATTGTGTCTATGAATAAAGACCTAAGCAATTGAACAACTCTTCAACTAGTTCTTATGAGTCATTTGAACTAGTTATGAGAAAGATGAATACGATTAATATGAAAGTGCTCATATGGCTAACCATTCGTTAACTATTTGTGAACCAACTAAGTGTACACGTTTAAGTACGGTTACTCAAACCTAAATGAAATACATTTCATTTGTGTGTGACAAGCTAAGTTTCGATCTAACGGTTGAAATATATTAGCTTGTATCTAATCAGGTTTCCATCTAACGGTGAATATTGAATGCTTTGTTACCAAGGTAACTTGGATTGCAAACCCTGATTTGGAAACTATATAAAGGAGACATCTCGCAACTGGAAAAACTAATCCCCACATCTCCTGTGTGATACTAGTTGGTTTTGCTAGAGTCGGTTCTCCTTTAAACTTAGGTTTCTTCTCGAGACCCTGTAGGTTAACGACTTAAAGACTTCATTGGGATTGTGAAGCCAGACGAAACTACTTCTCTTGTAGTTGAGCGATTGATAAGCACGAAAGTGCGACGCATTTTAACCATAAATACATTGGCTAGGACTCATTATTTCTCTAATAAACTTGTTTTAAGTCTTTTCAAGGAAATAAGCTCTTATGGAGAAAGTTGCTCGAAAAGTGGTTTTTACACCCCAGAGGACACGTGTTATTCAGACTCTCACTATTGGATAAGCGGCACCTCAATTACTAAGGGGCACCTCAATTACTAAGGGGAACCTTCTTTACTATTCAGCACCTATTTCTAAAGGGACACCGAAACTGGATAAGGGGAGGTCATCTTCAACCTTTTGAATCTTTGAAATTTGGCGGGAAAGTGGCAACAGAATTAAGGTTTCAATTTTAGAGGTGTTTGGTTGAGACTAAATAGCTGAAATCAAATGGGTTTGCTCCTAGAACCTAAACAGGGATGGTAATGTGCTCTGAATCAGTTAAGTTGGGCTGGATAATCACGGATTGATGTAAACAGGGAAGAACAGTTTTGGCGGGAAAGTATAACTCTCACCTGCGTATTATTTTGGATTGATGCCTGTAGAGATTTGCTCGGATTTGTTGCCGTGTTTGGATAGATTTGAGACAGTTAGAGTTAAACAGGGGAGGTATATGTTCCATGCACGTAAAAAAGGAAGGATTTTTTCATGATTTGATAAACAGGGAAAGTGTTAAATGCTCGAGAGATACTCGATATTCTGGCAGTGATTTGAGAGATTTTGTCGTGAAGATTCTCTGAGATTTGTTTGGAAATATCCTGTTACACTTAAACAGGATTGGTGGGTGCGTTAATATGGGAAATAATGGGCGTGTACGTGGATTTTACAAAACATAGTTTGAAGATATACATAGACTTTGTTTGTGTTATCTTAGAAGATACGTGCTGATTTGGAGGATATTTGTCGTGGGAGTATATTCTGAGTTGATTAGAAGAGTTTGGAAAGATTTTCGAGCAAAAAAGAAGACGCGTAATGGAAACAAATATCTCGGGTTGTCTGTTATTTCTCCACGAGATAATTGAGCTGTTTTTGGGAGTTGCATGAGGTGAAAGAATGTTTGAATCTATCCGGTACGTGTTGGAAACAAGTTTGGAGTATGAAAACCACGAGCAGAGGCGTGAGAATGGAGAGAAGAAAAATATAAGGGAATAATATCTCGAAAAAATGGAGAGAGTGATTGCGGAAGATTTTGGAGTTATTGTTGATTATTTAGAGGCTGTCGGGCATAAATAGTCTTATGGGGCAGTGAAAAAGGGCATCGAGTGATTGGGGAGGCTACAGAGTCGAGAGAATTGCTGCAGAGAAATCTGCATCAGCAGCAGAAAAACAGTGAAGAACGAAGAACATGCTTGCAAAGATAGTCGTTTTCCAACAGTGACAAAGACACTTAGCCGTGGGTCGTATATCTACAGTGGTTGCGACACATAGTGACAGTCGTAGAAGCTACATCGTCAGTAACAGTTTATTGTTGTATCTGTAACAATTATAACTGTTACAAAAGCCCTGTTTTTATACCTTTTCTCCTTGTAAACACCTTTTTTAGCAGTGAAATATTATTTTGAGAGTGTTTTCACCATGTGGAGCTAAACCCCAACACTGGGTCGACGGAGGAAGCTGAACTTCATACTTGGGTGAATTTGTTTTATTTTCTATTTGACTTTTGCACTTAATTAAAATAGAATTATGATTTGAAAAAATTAGTTATTATTTTATTAGATGGGTCATGCTTGCTTAGATGTTTGATGTCCCATGCTTACGATTTATAATTAATGTTTGGAGAATCTACCTTGGCAAGAATAAGAGTCGATGTTGTTTTATTTCTCGAGCGATAATTGTTTGAGAATGAATAATTGAACCTATTGATATGATTTTGGCCGAATCCTAGACCCAGTAACTCTCTATTTTATTCCTTTAAAATTAATCTTAACAAGTCTTAGAGTTCGAATCTTTACTACTACAACAACCACAATCAAAAATCTTAATCAGCGATCTGATCTTGCCATTTTCTATCGTACATGTTCAATTGAATAATTGACTTGAGATTATATCTCCGATAGGGCAAGATAAAAAGAAATCACAAACATCTTCGTCTCATCGTTTGTGATTCCAAAATATCTTGTTTCGCTACCATACGATTAAGATTATTGTGAGGTGATTGATAATACTAGGCTGTTCTTCGGGAATATAAGTCCGGGTTATCAATTAGTTCCTGACGGAACAAACTCTTAGGTTTATATGTGGGAGACAGATTTATCTATTATCGTAGACTTTTCTGTGTGATACATATTTGTTTATTAAAGTCTTCGACTTTGGGTCGTAGCAACTCTTGGTTGTGGGTGAGATCAGCTAAGGGAATCAAGTGCGTAGTATCCTGCTGGGATCAGAGACGTAAGGAGTGCAACTGTACCTTGAATCAGTGTGAGATTGATTAGGGTTCAATTACAGTCCAGACCGAAGTTAGTTTGTAGTAGGCTAGTGTCTGTAGCGGCTTAATATAGTGTGGTGTTCAATCTGGACTAGGTCCCGAGGTTTTTCTGCATTTGCGGTTTCCTCGTTAACAAAATTTATGGTGTTTGTGTTATTTCTGTTCCACATTATATTTTGTTATATAATTGAAATATCACAGGTTGTGCGTTAAGATCAATAAATTAGAATATTCAACCTTTGGTTGTTGATTTAAATTGATTGACACTTGGATATTGGTATTTGGTACCATCCAAGTTATCTATCTACTATTTGATAAAAGACTCGCAGATTCCATTTGCTTGAGTATATATCAAATCGAGAGATCGAGATATTAACTCCGACTATCTAGTTTATTCTCTTAAAAGGATATTAGAGTTAGTCCATACAGATTGTTAATCGAAATATTGGGTGAGGTTGTTAGACCCCCGCTTTTTCAATTGGTATCAGAGCAGGAAACACGTTCAAGACCTCAAAAGTTTGTGTTTGTAGCAATCTGACTCTATGGACAGAGCTACTATCTCTGATAAACGCGTCACCAGAAATAAAGACTCTGTTTCTAATAGGTCTATTAAAGAGAAAGATTCTTCAATCTCTGGTATATGCGAACCTAGTGTTCAAAAGAAATAGACCAACACTGACATGTGTTATCATGATGAATCTAACTCTTTTATTCAAGAGGCAACATCTAGTGAGAGTAAACTGATTCTAAATATCGTTAGAATTCAAGCTGATAGATTCAAACAGTTGAAAAGACATGTCAATGTTCTTCGTGGTGTAGTTAAAGACCGTGACTCGATAGAAAAGGCTTCTTACAAGGAAAATCCTGAAGTTCGATCTACTCGTATCTTACTTGAGGCAAAACATAAAAAGGATGCCTTAGAAATTGAACATCACTTGGGTAAACTCTCCATTCTAGGATGTTCAGAAAAGTCTTCTATACCATCTACTTCTATACAAACTGAAAGAGCTCCAGTTTCAGAAGTAACTTCAGATTCTCTTCCCACTCAAACTGGGGATTCACACATCAGTTGGAAGAAACAAATCTCCAAATGATAATGTTAGGTCTGCAATCTCTAATCACTTCCGTGATCAGAAAGTGTGTCTCTTTTGTGAATCAAAAGGGCATAAAGTGAAAAAAAGAAAACCCAAGTTGAAAAAATCGTTGGTTCAACTTCAACACACCTTAGATTTGATTCTTAACGGTGTAACTGACATTCATATGTCTAAACCAATTGGTTTTAGTACAAGTCCTGTGTTTCTTACCAGGAAAGTCAGTTCAATGAGTTCCTCAAATGCACAAAAGTGTGATAGACCTTTTGACAAATATCGTCCAAGAAGAACTCATGTTCTCTCTCCTATCAGAAATGGAGATAATGATAACCTTGATGTGAAACATGTATCAAGTGAAGAATGCAGATATGAGAAGATGGATGACAACCTTAAATTGATTATTGAAGGATATAAGGAAATCATCAACAGGATGACTGCCCCATCTAGGCAACACTCTTCAGGTAAAAATCCCTACTATGCGTAGTATTATGATGATAGTAAATTTTACGATAATTTTTCACATCATGACAGTCTTCCTCCAAAGTACAGAAGGAAGAAATCTAACCAAAAACAATATTCATTTGATGAGCTAAAAGCTCATACTTTTGCTACTTAATCACAAGGTTGAAATCTCTCACACAAAAATCCTGGTTGAGAGATATGCTCAGGTATACTTGTTGGCAATAGTATTTTCGACTTCTCAAGCTATTTTCTTATCATCTTTAGCATGAGTATCCTTGTGTAAATGCTTGCACAACTATTTGTTTATGCGGTGATCAGTTTTTGGTTAAACTTTGTGTTACTCTTGTACTCTAAAATTGCTTCTCTTATGAGACATTTTTTTTGGAGTCTTTATGATTTCTTCTTGTGCAAAGAGTTTTCTGCAAGGTCGTGTGCAAACGACTCTTGTCTTTCGTTTGGGTCAAGATTGATCTCGTACGGGCTACCGTATGTCTGGCACGAATCAATTAAGGAAACCCTAAAAACTCATTCCCTAAGAAACCTTTAAGTACTCAACCTATTGAGTTAAGTAAGTCACGTACGCATACTCTAGGTTTGGGTTGCCAATAATGTCTTCTTCTTCATCTCACTATGGTGATTTTGCAAAGGGATTTCTTGAGAAAGGTTTCGGTTTCGAATCAAAAGGGAGGAAGAAAAGAACTCTGCTAGAAGACGGTGCACCCAATGCCTCATGCTACTATGCATACTCACATCAAGATGTTGAAAATGGGGATATGGTCTCTGCTGAAGTGGTTCGTGACTTTCTTAAATATTTTGAGAAAGCAAAGCTACAACTTGTTGATACTATGAAAGATCTAGATGTGATTAGAACTGAGTTGAAAAAGGTTACTACTGACCTTGGTCTCATAAATTCATATGTTAAAGGACTTCTCAACGAGGATATCTTCTCTGAAGATGCAGTTGATGATATGAATCACAAGCTCAAAGGTCTCGAAACCCGTGAAGCTGCCGAACGTGAACTTTGACGCAACTTATGTTCAGTTTTTCTAGAAGACTTTGTTTATGTTTATTGTCTAGGAAACTTCTTAAGAGAATTTTTATTCTTGTTTTGTTTAAGAAGGATAACTAGGGTTTGGAATAGCCATTATTGTGAGTACACATAGCTATGTCCAACGTTTTCATCTTGCAATTTTTTTAGATTTATTTATATAAATTCTAAAGTTGATTTGGAAGATGATGTTTGCAGTTGTTTGAGGGTGAAAACGGTTTCTGCTGATTTTGGTAATTTCAGATGTGTGGGTGAGAAACGAATTTAAACCCTAAACAAAGTACTACAAGGGAGTACTTTAGATTCGAGAGATCAATCTGTACAAATCCGGTCTAAACCCAGAAATGGCCGTTCCAGACTCGCTTCGGTCACAAAGTGAAGGATAAGGGTTGGTTTTGGGGAGGGAAGCGAAGAAAGTGTTGAGACCAGAATAATTGATTCTGGAAGAGTAGTTATTTTCTACGACTTGTATCAGAAAGTAGGAAGATGACAAATGGAAAGCTAGCAAATGTTTTCTGAGTGTTGTATGCTCCCGACCTGAACTTGTTGTTCGGTGGAAATAGGTAATGCCTATTTATACAAGTCGAAGTGAAACGTACCCTGGTCTCATTAAGAAATGGAAAACGGATGAGTAAATGGGAGGAGGTGGTAACCGGTAACGCCTGGAATTGATGTTCCATAAAAGAAAGCGTTTCACCATTACTACCTGTATTTACTAACCGCCTCAACCTTATGACAGTTTCTTACAACGGGCGTAGTGTACGCCGCACGCTGTAAACCGCCAAACTAATACCCAATGAGCATCCCCCAGTTTGTGACATGCGTTGATGTCTCGAGTGTTTTCATGGAAAACATGTAGCACGTTATTATTTTCTGGCAAGTTGAGCTTGGGAGACTTGCCGACTCGGTGGTGACCTTCGACGGTCGAGATTTTGTATCTTAAGAGGAAAGGTAGCCGTTTATTATGCAACCCTTCGTTTGGAAGTCAGTGATATAAAAGCATGATCAGTATGGCTTTAATATGGCCTAGTTTAGGCGCGGCCAAAAGTTAGGGTTTTGGCTTTGTTTAGGCGCGACCAAACTAGGGCCAAAGGTTGCCATGCGTTAGCTGTTAACCTTGGACGGCTAAGATCTGCACCTTAGATGAAAGAGTGGTCGTTGATTTTTGCAGGCCTTCGTTTTGGTAGCCGCAGAGGGAAGGCCAGAATAGTATGGCGCGGCAAGGTGGTTGGCATGCCATTGGAACATGTGGCATGGCATGCCTTGGCGCGGTTTGGCGTGGCCAAAACTAGGGTTTTGGGCCAAAGGTTACCATGCGTTGTTTGGCGACCTTGGACGGATAGGATTTGCATCTAGGATTGAAGGGTGACCGTTGATCGTCGAACGCCTTCGTTTTGGTAGCCGCATAGGGAAGGCCGGCATGGTATGACGCGGCAAGGTGGTTGGCATGCCATTGGCACATGTGGCATGGCATGCCTTGGCGCGGTTTGGCGTGGCCAAAACTAGGGTTTTGGGCCAAAGGTTACCATGCGTTGTGTGGCGACCTTGGACGGCTAGGATTTGCATCTAGGATTGAAGGGTGGTCATTGATCATCGCACGCCTTCGTTTTGGTAGCCGCATAGGGAAGGCCGACATGGTATGGCACGACAAAGTGGTTGGCATGCCATTGGCACATGTGGCATGGCATGCCTTGGCGCGGTTTGGCATGGCCAAAACTAGGGTTTTGGGCCAAAGGTTACCATGCGTTGTTTGGCGACCTTGGACGGCTAGGATCTGCATCTAGGATTGAATAGTGGCCGTTGATCGTCGCACGCCTTCGTTTTGATAGCCGCATAGGGAAGGTCGGCATGGTATGACGTGGCAAGGTGGTTGGCATGCCATTGGCACATGTGGCATGGCATGCCTTGGCGCGGTTTGGCGTGGCCAAAACTGGGGTTTTGGCCAAAGGTTACCATGCGTTGTTTGGCGACCTTGGACGGCTAGGATTTGCATCTAGGATTGAAGGGTGGCCGCTGATCGTCGCACGCCATCGTTTTGGTAGCCGCATAGGGAAGGTCGGCATGGTGGGGCCAAGGCAAATGGCGCGGACAGCTTGGCATAGTGGGGCCAAGGGTTTGGCACGGACGGCTTGGCATGGTGGGGCCAAGGAAAGGTGTTGTTGGGTTGGCATGGTGGGGCCAAGGCAAGGTGCCGTTGTCTTGGCATGGTGGGGCCAAGGGTTTGGCATGCCATTGGTGCATGGTGCGGCTAGCATGGTTGGGGCCAAGGCAAGGTGCGGTTGGTTTGGCATGGTGGGGCCAAGGGTTTGGCATGTCGTTGGCGCATGGTGCCGCTATCATGGTTGGGGCCAAGGCAAGGTGCGGTTGGCTTGGCATGGTGGGGCCAAGGGTTTGGCATGCCATTGGCGCATGGTGTGGTTGGCATGCCTTGGCGCGGTAGACGTGGCTGGCATGGTTTTCCATTGGGACAGTGGTGCAGCTTCCATGTTTGGCATGCCTTGGCGCGGAGATGTGGCTGGCATGGTTTGCCATCGGCACAGTGGTGCGGATGGCACGGTTGGCATGCCTTGGCGCGGAGATGTGGCTGACATGGTTTGCCATTGGCACAGTGGTGCGACTGGCATGGTCGGCATGCCTTGGCGCGGAGATGTGGCTGGCATGGTTTACCATTGGCACAGTGGTGCGGCTGGCATGGTTGGCGTGGCTTGGCGCGGTAGACGTGGTTGGCATGGTTTGCCATTGGCACAGTGGTGCGGCTGGCATGGTTGGCATGCCTTGGCGCGGTAGCATGAGAATTAGGGTTTGGCA
Source organism: Papaver somniferum (assembly GCF_003573695.1). NCBI lineage: Eukaryota > Viridiplantae > Streptophyta > Magnoliopsida > Ranunculales > Papaveraceae > Papaver > Papaver somniferum. The sequence continues at coordinate 66,178,492 of NC_039362.1, forward strand.
TAGATGATGCCAGTCGATGTTAAGGGTTCTGCCGTGGAACATGACCCATAAAAAAAAGGTACCCCGGTAATTCTTACGTAGGCATGTTGATTGATTCAATAATTGTGATAATGGTCATAGTGACGTTATGTCTGGTGTACGGTTTTACGATTTTAACCCTAAGATAAAAACCACCATCAACATTAAGTCCCTTGCTTAGCTCGGAACAGGATCATTGTTGCGAGGTAAGCATAAGATGGTGATGGTTAAGGACAAAAATCGAAACGACAAGTCGTGGAAAGATGGTCAGGAAGGTATGACTAACCTTTTTCGAGAGGTAAGGAGAGTCCATGATCCTCGTGTTTGGCGGCCTTGTATAGATTTTATTCGTGGTGTAGACCGTGAAGTGGTGAGATGAAGATCGTCGTCTTAGTCTAGCTATGCATCACCTTGGATGGGTTAGGGAACATCCTGACGCTGGCTTGGCGAGTTGTTGGTGTTGGCGCGACATGTCATGGCGCGGCACGATGGTGCAAGGCATGACACGATTTGGTGAGGCAAAGCATGCGCGGATGGCGGTGCAAGGCATGACACGGTTTGGTGAGGAAAAGCATGCGCGGATGGCGGTGCAAGGAATGACACGGTTTGGTGAGGCAAAGCATGCGCGGACGGCTTGGCGGGGCGGGGCCAAAGTATGGCGTGGTTCTGGCGAGGCAAAGCATGCGCGGATGGCGGTGCAAGGCATGACACGGTTTGGTGAGTCTAAGCATGCGCGGACGGCTTGGCGTGGCGGAGCCAAGGCATGGCATGGTTCTGGCGAGGCTAGCATGGCGCGGTTTGGTGAGGCAAATCATGCGCGGACGGCTTGGCCCAGTAGTGGCTTGTCTTTGCTGGCATGGTTGTCTCTTTTCCTTACGTGACTCACATAGGAAGTTCTTTCCTTATTCAAAACCCCGCAAGTGTTATGCCCGTAGAAAGGGGGCGTTATTCCTTCTCCTCATGTCACCTTGTCGGTCTTGTTTTCTCCAAGTCTCGGTGCTCACGCGGCCAGGCATTCCCTTATGTTTGCTAGTAGAAAACGGTTTCAGTAGAATCTGATATCACGCCTCAATCCGCGACTAGTAGAAGGCTTTCCTTTTCGGGACCTCATCGCTCTGCTGGTTATAAGAGGTGATCTTGAATTCTTCATTTGTACAGGTCGTTCTGAAATCATGTCTATCCTCTATCCTTTATCTGGTTTTGTAGCGCATAATGGGATCTTCCAATGACAGAAATGTCTCCAATTTTTCGGGGAGAAACTTTGGAATCGACGAAAACCAGTCTTCTTATCATGAGGAGGCGTTGGATAGAATTGAATCTCTGTTTCGTGAAGCTGGCGAAACCATTCGGGACATACCTTTGGAGGAAGAACGGGAAGGCGGCGAAGCATCCCAGTGCGTTGGGAGGATTTGGTGCAACAAAACCTCTTCACGACCCACTGTTAGGGAGGGACAGTTTGCTTCTCAGTTGAAATGGCGGAAGACCGAGCTTGTGGAACTTTTAGGGGAAAATAAACGTAGATCCCCTGTCCAGGACGGTGTCATAACCCTTGATTCTGATGAATCGGGAAATTCTCCTCGAAAGGTCGCTGAGAAGACTCCCGAGGAAGATGATGATGTTGCGGTTGATGAAACTGAAACAACTTTTGGAGAAGACGGCGTAACTGTTGTCGGTGGCATTAGAGGAGTCGTGGTGGCATATGCTAGGTTGGTTGTCGAGGCGTATGTCGGTAAAAAGACGGATGATGTTGCTGCTGAGACGACTTCCGGGTGGGATGTTGAGGCTGCTATTGCTGATGTGGTTTCCGGATGGAATCTTTGCTGCCCGAAAGATTATTGGGGGAAAGTGTTTGAAAAATCTCTGGTCGAGGCATTGGAAATTCACACATTGGCTTTCTATGACTAGCTTCTTCTTCTTCTTCATTGTTCCTATTCGTCGCTTAGTTGTCCTGATGTTTTGCAGACACTTTTTTTTACCTTCCTTGTATTCGCGGCGAAGTTAGGGTTTCTTCAATTAGCATCCCGCTTGCGGCTTCTGTCTTTGAATAAAACTTCTCATTTTTGAAAGACCCAAGTCTTCTCCTAGAATGGGTTGGTGTTTCTGGTTATGATTGGATGGTTAATGACTTCTCAATGATTTGGGATTTATTTGGTATATGTTTCCGATATTTGGAAAACTCATTCAGAAATAAATGTATGCCTTTTGAATAAAAACGAAACCCTAAAGAAGAATACAAACGGTGCATTCATCTTAGGGAAATACAAATATCAAACGGAAGGAGAAATTGCTGAAGAAAATACTAAAGGGAGAGTGATGGAAGAGGGTAGTATAGCGTTTTAGGGATTGAAAAGCTTGAGCCATCGTGAGTGAACTATCACACCTCCCATCTTGTCTGTGTTGATGAGCTTGCAGTAACCTCCCAAAAGAACGTCTGCCACCAGATATGGCTCGTCTTCTTTTTCCTTGGGTGAATCGGTCCGAACAACTATCTTTACCGTCATCTTCCCGACTTGAACGAGTTCACTTTGACCACCATATCTCCGATTTGAAACGAGTTCGGGTGTTGTATAACCTTTTGAATCTTGGTCTCGTCAGTTTCGATGGCAGCTTCCAAATTCTTTGCAAAGCTTTTGAATGTCCCAGCGCCCCACTCACATATCTTGACAGCGTCCACACCAGTAATCGCGCTGAGTCCCCATGACGGAATAGGGGAAGAAATGACTGGTTGTAGAGAAGATCGTTCGGCCAAACTTACTTGCATTTGGAATCTATGAGTTAACGCCAACAGGTCATCTCCAGGTGTTCGGGTTCCATCGGTAACTCGTCGATGCGGCAGCAAGTGGGACGGTTTGTTGGAGATTCTTTCGGGCGTCGACATCGGTAGAGGGGATGTTCCCGATTTCTCCTGGTTGTCGAGTACCCACAAGTTCCCCAATATCATGTTGTATCCCAGTTCTTTGGCAATGAGGAATTTGCTATGCGTTATAGCGTCTCCCATCTTGATCTCGAGGTTAATGTAGCCATACGCGTTCAAGGATTTCCCTCCCGGGTTCTTAATCACGTATGGGGAATGGGTAGCCTCTTGTTTCGTAAATCCCGCAGCTTTCAGAGTCTTGAAAGTAACAATGTTGAAGTCATATGCCGTGTCGATTAGCGTGTTGTCGAATTCAATACCTATTAAATAGGACGTGGTCAACATTCCCCAGTTGTCCTTTTCGATTCCGCTTGCTGAGAGAGCGTGGGCTCTTGGCGTGGCTTCCGTGGAGGGAAAAATCCGTTTGCCCGATACGACACGATTGAGAGCCGTGAAGATATCTTGGCGCTGCACCTTGGAAAGGTAGAGAATTTCGCATACGTGCTGCATCATGGATCGCACAGTCTCGTGCACAGAGTCCCCAGAGACTCCACAATTCCTCACCGGAAGTGGGTCTTGATGTACTCCCTCGTTTCCTAGTTGAAGTTCCCATGCTTCTATATTTTCTTTGAAGATATGCTTCAGTCTGTTGCAATCACTGGTTGGGTGGTGAACAAATCTGTGGTAGTGGCAGTATTTGGGGTTTGCCATCTCGGCCTCAGTCGGTGGGCATCTGGGAGATGGTAGTCTGATAACATCATCTTGAATCCATGCTTCTAAGAGATCGATCACCTCCTCAATGGGAAACGGGAAATCCAGGGTATTTCCTTCAGCTTCATGATGACGCATGGGAGCTTTAGCGGCGGCCTTCCGTGGCAGAGTTGCTCGTCGTGCTGGTACTTCGCGTTTAGGATGCTGGTCTGCAGCTGGGGCCTTCCTTTTTCCTCCCTCGTTTACTATGCTCACAGAGGAGGGACCAGTGTTGTACTGCTTGTTGATGAGACGTCTATTCCCGCGAGTTTCGCGTACGTCTTCGGCTCTGGTTGGTCTAGATCTTTCTAATAATGCTGGTGCTGTCGTTGTTGATCGTCTGACAGCTTCATGGAGCTCAGAGAATGTCTGGAAACACAGGTTCTCTAGCAAGGCGCGGTAAATGGGAGCCATACCATTGATACATGAATTCACCAGCTATTGCTCAGTCACGTTTGGGTCATGACAGTCTAGTGCTTGAACCCTGAATCTCTTCACAAAATCAATTGGATGTTCGTTGTCCCGTTGGTACATCCTTCCTAGGTCCGAGAAGGTAACTTTTTCAGACACAAAGAAGTACTTCTTGTAAAATGCGGTAACCATGCCACCCCAGTTGGGGATGCTGTTTGGCGCGATGCTGTTGTACCATGTGTACGCTCTTCCGGTAAGCGATTTCGAAAACTCCCTCAGACGAAGAACGTGATTGTATTCATGTTTGCCTAGGGACTCTAAGAAGCGAGAGACATGCTCACGTACATTTCTGGTGCCATCGTACAGGGTGAATTGAGGAGAGGAGTATCCTCTTGGAAGAGGAATTCTTTATATTTCAGGTGGGTAAGGAGGTTGATGCTTATGCATGTCTATTTCATCATTCTTGATTCAATTCCGGAGAAGTTGCTCCAGATCCTCTCGTGTGACAAAATTGGACGGCTGACTTCTTTACAATGGGGTTCTGGCACAAATCTCCTTGTCCGCGGAGACGCGTTCCGCCGAGGTACTAGCGTTGGGGGTGTTGAAGGTGTTTCTAATCGGCTATGGAGGGCGTGACTCACGCGGCAGTCATTCTGTCAGGGCTTTAAGAAAGACGAGTACTTCTTTCTGTGTCGAAACCATATACGTCTGGGCTCTAGCGAGAACCTCCCGTCGTTCTGATAAGAAATCCCCAATTACTTAGAATTCTTAATTAAAACTAGGGTTAAGGTTAGAAATCCCTAAATTCTCTTGTTTTAGGCATTAGTTTATTTTTGGAAATTGTTCTGTTTTAAGAATTTTATTTTAGATTCCTAGTTATAGAAGTAGTTTCCCTTCTAGGTTACCTTTCCTTAATTTTATAGTTCAGTGGCCTATATAAGAAGGTCTAGTGTTATTAGTTTGATTATCGATGAGAACTATAAGTTTGTTCTAAGTTTCTATGTTCTTTTAAAGTCTACTCTGCTGGCCGTAGGTAAGAACTATTAAGTTCTTATCAATTGGTATCAGAGCCGGCGTATCCTGTTTATGACCAAAACTCGAAAACAAAAACAAGTAATTATGGAGAAGCAATTAGGTGAGCTAACGGAGAAGATGGCTGAGATGACATCAAATCAAGCTTTGTTAGTTGAGAGGATCGTCCAGCTTGTGGAAAGCAAAGCAGTTGGGTATAATGAGGGACAAAACCAATCAAAAAGAGGAGGTGAGCGATTATATTTTTCCAAGTTTGATGGATCTGATGTAGAAGGTTGGCTCTTTAAGGCTGCACAATATTTTGAGTATTATGAAACACCTGCGAATCAGAAAATCAAGTTGGCAACATGTAATTTAGATGGTAAAGCTTTACAATGGTATAGGTGGTTGAAGAGAACTAAACCTGTAGTTACTTGGGGATAATTTGAGAAATCCATTATTAGCCGTTTCGGTATTACTTCATATGAAGATACAAGAGCAAAACTCGCTAAAATTAAGCAGTCAGGTTCATATGTAGAATATTGTGAAGAATTTGAATGATTATCAAATTTGGTGGATAATTTACCTGAAGAATTTTTAGTGAGCTGTTTTCTAAGTGGATTAAAAGACGAGGTAAGACTAGAAACTTGATCCCACACTCCTATTAATTTACATGATGCAATGGCAATTGGAAGGTTACAATATGAGAAGGTAACATTGCGAAAACAATCATATAGAATAGCACCAAAGACACCTAGTGTTGTTAATACTAGTAGACCTTTTAATTCTAGAGCACATATATCATCTTCAAAACCCATGACAGAAACTCCAGTTGTTAGAAGATTAACTCAGGATGAAGCTGAAGAAAGAAGAAAGCAACAACTATGTTATAACTGTGATGAAAAGTGGCACCGAGGTCATCGCTGTAAAACTTAGACATTGTTCTTAATTGATAGATATGACAATCAGGATGAAGATAAAGGTACAGATGAAGTTGTTATATATGAAGAATCTTAAAAAGAAGCCGTCGAGATTTCTATGCATGCACTGGATGGATCATTAGCTCCACAAACCATACGGGTACAAGGAGAAATTAAGAAGGCTAAAGTTACCATACTTATCGATTCTGGAAGTATCCATAATTTTGTTGATTCTGCGATACCTAGAAGAATGGGAATTAAGATAATTAAAGATGAGACTTTTAAGATGTTGGTAGCTAATGGTGCTAGAATGACTTGTGAAGGAAGATTCTTGGATCTGGATTATAAGTTAAATAAATACGGGTTCAAAGGAACTTTTTTATGTATTGCCACTTGGGGGATGCGATGTGGTTCTGGGAGTCCAATGGTTAGAAACGTTGGGTCCCATAACTTGGGATTTCAAACATTTAACCATGGATTTTAAGAGGGATGGTGAACGTATTCGACTAGAAGGAGATAAGAAAAATAAAGTAAATTTAGCCAACATCAATAGCATCCAGAAACTCTTAAATAAGGGATCAACTGGGTTCTTTTGCAAAATCAACCAATGTTCAGAAGCACAAATTAGTCAAGAAACACCAGGGGAGATACAAGAATTAATTGAATAGTTTGGTGAGGTGTTCTCGGTACCCACAATGCTTCCACCTGTGAGAAGCCATGATCACCGCATAATGTTACAACCTGGGAGTGCTCCAATCAATGTACGACCTTACAGGTACGCACATTACCAGAAAGGTGAGATCGAAAAGATTGTTAAAGATTTGGTAGACTCAGGATTAGTGATGGGTTTTATAAACAACCTACAAATTGACCTGCAAGTATACAGGGTCAATTGTAGCTAGAATAGGAAGAAAGGGAAAGTCCACAGGGACAAGGGGGAGCAAATGTTGTTTTCTAGCTTCTCTAGCTGCTTCCTAAGCTAACATGGACTGATGTATGAGAGCTGAATGAGGGCAGTAAACAGTGAGTGAAACAAGTAAAGATTGTGGTGCTAAGACACCACTGTGAGCATGAGGGGAAATCAAACAGTGAGCAATGAAGGTAAAAAAAATGAAAGAAAACAGAAAACAAGCAAAACAGTTGAAGATGGAAGTGTATGAAGATGGATGAGAATTCTCCTTCACCTATCTAGTTCACCTTGGTTACATCCCTGTCATGTGGCTAGTTAACTACCTAAAGTCCTTGGATAACCCCTAGCATTGCCTATATGATTAAAGCATAGGCAATCACAAGTGATTTAGGGTCTAGGTCTCTAACTAATATGGCTTTGTGAATCCCTTAGATTATCACTAACTCCTAGCATTAATGGTCTGTTTAAAGCACCACTAATCACAAGCCAGTGAACCTTTGGAATGTCACTAATCTAACTGTTTTGAGCTCAACAGGGACTAACTCAAATGGCTAACCATTTGGCTCAAGGGTCTTCTCACCCTAGTGATGGATTAGAACATGCTGGAGTTAGGAGCTTTCATGTTGTCAAGCATTAAGACTCAAAACAAGAACATATAAGTAAACAAGGGAATTACATGACTAATATTAGAAGATTCACAAGACAACAAACAATTGAACATTCACACAACAAACATTAACAGTGGATAAGAAGAAGATATGCATTGGATTGAAAAATGAAATTAACCCAATTAGGGGGAACTAGGATGACCCAAGAACCCCTTTTGCATTCTCTACAGCTTCCCTTTTATAGTTTTTCAAAAATACAAAACCCTAATTCGAAACCCTAATTTTTTGGGGAAAATCAAATTCTCTCACCAATTTCCTGAATTGAGCTCGACCCATGCTTTGGGTATGTCCCCTCTGCTCTTCTGAAGCTTTTCCTGCCCTCAATTTTGTCTTCTCCTCGCTGTTGGTGAAACCCTAGCTCGAGCTTTCTTGTCAAACCCACACCTAGGGTTCAGAGATGTGAATTTGGAAAGAAGTCTAGGCTAGGGAGAGATGTCGTGGTGTTGTCGGTGGTTGTGTGGTTCGAGAAGAAGGTGTAGCTGGTGGAGGTGATGGAGTTGCAGAACTGTGGAGCAGCTCTCTGCATTTTGGGGAAGATGAGAAGAAGAACTCGATGGAGAAGAAGGGTCCGTTTGGTTAGGGGTATAGGGTTCTGATGCTAGGGTGTGAGGCGGGTGTATCAAAGGTTGATGCTCAGCAAAGTGAAAGTGTAGGATGAAAAGGTGATGGAATGATCCAACGACGCGATAGAAGCGACCGTTGGATAATGAGATACAACAAAACTGACGGCTTCAGATGGAGTTAGGTACTATAGTGTTTGACGGGAGCTTCGGAGTTTGATGCACAGTGATGAGGCGACCGTTGGATGATGAGATGGATCCAATATGACGGCTCTCATGGAAATGGGTATGGATAATGGAAATGGATTTGGGTAAGGGTTTTGGGCCTTGGGTATGCCAAGCCCATATCTTCTTTAAGAACAATTCTTCCTCTTCAAGCCCACTTCTCGTTGATCCGGCTCTTGCAAACATCATTCTTCGCTTCCTCCTAGCGAGAGTCTTTGCCGTTCCTTTGCTCTTTTCGCTCCGTGAGTTAACCAGGCTTTATTTAGTACCTAAAAATGCAAAATTAATTAAGAAAAGTATTTATTCTTGAAAACAACGAAAATACAGAATATGGGATAAAATGTAGAATTAATGCACAAAAGATGAGTTAAATGCCAAGAAAAAATATATAGAAATATGTACTTTTTAGCACTCATCAATTAGTTAGGCCAAGCACAAGTCCTTTCTCTTCTCCTGTTTTGTTAGTTAAGAAAAAAGATGGCACTTGGCGTATGTGTGTTGATTATAGAGCTTTAAACCAGGATACTGTCAAGGATAAGTTTCTTATTCCAGTCATTGATGAGTTATTAGATGAAATACATGGAGCTTTATTCTTTTCGAAGCTAGATTTAAGATCGGGTTATCATCAAATTAAGATGTATGAACAAGATATCTACAAAACAACTTTTCGAACCCATGACGGACATTATGAATTCCTAGTGATGCCGTTTGGATTAACTAATGCTCCATCTACATTTCAACATCTTATGAATGATGTGTTCAGAAATCAATTAAGAAAATCTGTCTTGGTTTTCTTTGATGATATTCTGACTATAGTCCTACCTGGGAAGCACATTTATTGCACCTTCGTGAAGTATTCCTGATATTAGAAAGCCATCAAGTTAAGGTCAAATTAAGTAAATGTTCTTTTGGTACTGAGAGGGTTGAGTATTTGGGTCAATCATCTCAAGAGGAGGAGTGGAAGATGATCCTAGCAAGATACGGGATATGTTGGACTGGCCGTTACCAAGAACTGTCAAGGCATTACGAGGATTCCTAGGTTTGACAGGATATTATAGGAAATTTGTACAAGGTTATGCTAATATTGCAGCACCACTTACAAAATTGCTAAAAAAAGACGGTTTTTTGTGGACAGATGAAGCAACAAACGCATTTGTTAAATTTAAAAGTGTAATGACATCCACACCCGTGCTAGCATTACCTGACTTTACAAAGACCTTCATTATTGAAAGTGATGCTTGTGGAGTAGGAATAGGTGCGGTTTTGATGCAAGAAGGTAGGCCAATTGCTTTCACAAGTAAGCCACTTGGACCTCGTCATATGGGTTTGTCAACTTATGAGAAAGAGTTGTTAGCAGTAGTTCATGAGGTTACTAAATGGCGACCTTATCTAATTGGGAGAAGATTTCTTATTCGGGCAGACCAACAAAGTTTGAAGTATTTTTTGGATGCTAGAGATGTAACACCGGAACGACAAAAATGGTTAACAAAATTATTAGGCTATGACTACGCGATTGAGTACAAGAAGGGATCGTCTAACAAGGTTGCTGATGCACTTTCTCGCAAATTTGAAAACGGTGAAATTTTTTCCGTAATTATGTTAGTTGTGCTTGGATGGAAGACCTATTGGCTGAACTAAAAATAGATCTGTGGATCACAGATTTCATCTTTAAAGTGAGTCAGCCTTCTTTCGGCAAGAATAACTTTACCGTACGAGATGGTTTAGTTTACTATAAACAACATCAACTAGTGATAAGTCCTACTTCAAGGTGGAAGGCACTACTACTAGATGAGTTTCATGACTCTCCAATTGCTGGTCATGCCAGATATTTGAAGACAGTAAAACGTTTATCTAAGTTGTTCTATTGGTCTAGAATGCATAAAGAGGTGAGAGACTACATTTCTTTCTTTGATGTTTGCCAAAGCAATAAATATAGTACTCTTTCTCCAGCAGGATATCTTCAACCATTGTCGATTCCTACTACAGTATGGACAGATATATCCATGGATTTTGTTGAAGGGTTTCCAAAGTCTAAAGGGAAAACTGTGATTCTTGTAGTGGTGGATCAACTAACTAAATATGCCCATTTTCTTGCATTAAAACATCCATATACAGCCACATCGGTAGCCCAGAAGTTTTTAGAAACAATCATCAAACTTCATGGATTTCCTCAATATATAGTTTCTGATAGGGATGCTGTATTTACAAGTAATTTTTGGCAAGAGTTGTTTCGCCTGCATGGAAATCAATTAAGGATGAGTTCCTCCTATCATCCGCAAACCGACGGTCAAACTGAAGTGGTTAACAGATGTTTGGAAGGTTACTTACGGTGTTTCGCTGGAAATAAACCAAAAGGATGGTCATCTTGGTTACCATGGGAAGCGTATTGGTATAATACATCCTATCATACTTCAACTAATACTACACCGTTTGAGGCTTTGTATGGCATTCCTCCTCCGGTATTAGCAACTTATTTACCAGGAGAAGCGAAAACCACAAAATTGGATGAGGCAATAACCAAGAGGAATGAAGTTTTACCAATGCTTAAGGATCAACTTCAAGTGGTGCAGAATAAAATGAAGCTAAGGGCAGATGAAGGACGTCGGGACGTTGTATATCAAGTTGGGGATTATGTGTATCTGAAGTTGCAGCCATATCGGCAAAATTCTAATGTGCAAAGGAAGAACCAAAAATTATCTCCACGATATTTTGGACCTTATAAGATTTTAGAGCGTATAGGACCTGTGTCTTATCGATTGGACTTGCCTAAGGAGTCAAAGATACATTCGGTATTTCATGTATCGTTTCTGAAGAAGGCTTTGTTTCCTAACACAACTGTTGGGGATAATCTACCAGAAGAAGAAGATGAGGTTGATCCAGTAATCTCCATGGTTGAACTGATCCTTGAGGTCAAGGAAAATCTTAAGGGGGAGGGAATGATAAGAAATCCTCAATTACTTAGAGTTCTTAATTAAAACTAGGGTTAGAAATCCCTAAATTCTCTTGTTTTAGGCATTAGTTTATTTTTGGAAATTGTTCTGTTTTAAGAATTTTATTTTACATTCCTAGTTATAAAAGTAATTTCCTTTCTAGGTTACCTTTCCTTAATTTTATAGTTCAGTGGCCTATATAAGAAGGTCTAGTGTTATTAGTTTGATTATCAATGAGAATTATAAGTTTGTTTTAAGTTTTTGTGTTCTTCTAAAGTCTACTCTGCTGGCCGTGGGTAAGAACTATTAAGTTCTTATCACGTTCCATCAAATCAGCGATGGTGATATAGGGTCGGCTTCCTCCGGCTTCTCACTCCGTTGGTGGTGTAGTTGAAGTCTTAGTGGCAGTTGGAGGCGCCATGCTTGACGAAGCGTTAGGAGAAGTAGCGGCAGCTCTGGCCCTGGTGACTGGTGGCGTAACGTCTGAAGGAGCACTTTCAGTACTGCCAGGATTAGTAAGTTGCGCGGGGACATTAGAGGCGGCAGCGGCTCTGGCCCTGGTGATCGGTGGTGTTACACCTGAAGGAGTGCTTTCGGTGTTACTGGGGTCAGTAGGTGGCGTAATGATGCTGTTGGAAGTAGCGTTAAAACCAGGGACAGATTCTGCGTTGGTGTTCTCGGCAGCTGATCCGGATCTGAGTTCTACCATGTTGGAGTTGGAAGTGAAAGGTGATATCGGAAATTTGGAAATCGATATTGCAACCGAGAGATTGATCTCCCACTGTGGTCGCCAATTGTTTGAGGGTGAAAACTGTTTCTGCTGATTTTGGTAATTTCGGATGTGTGGGTGAGAAACTAATTTAAACCCTAAACAATGTACTGCAAGGGAGTACTTTAGATTCGAGAGATCAATCTGTACAAATCCGCCTAAACCAAGAAATGGCCGTTCCATACTTGCTTCGGTCAAAAAGTGAAGGAGAAGGGTTGGTTTTGGGGAGGGAAGCGAAGAAAGTGTTGAGACCAGAATAGTTGATTCTGGAGGAGTAGTTGTTTTCTACGACTTGTATCAGAAAGTGGGAAGCTGAAAGCTGGAAAGCTAGCAAATGTTTTCTGAGTGTTGTATGCTCCTGACCTGAACTTGTTGTTCGGTAGAAATAGGTAATGCCTATTTATACAAGTCGAAGTGAAACGTACTCTGGTCTCATTAAGAAATGGAAAACGGGTGAGTAAATGGGAGGAGGTGGTAACCGGTAACGCCTGGAATTGATGTTCCATAAAAGAAATTGTTTCACCATTACTCCCTGTATTTACTAACCGCCTCATCCTTATGACACTTTCTTATAAAGGGCGTAGTGTACGCCGCACGCTGTAAACCGCCAAACCAATACCCAATGAGCATCCCCCAGTTTGTGACATGCGTTGATGTCTCGATTGTTTTCATGGAAAACATGTAGCACGTTGTTGTTGTCTGGCAAGTTGAGATTGGGAGACTTGCCGGCTCGGTGGTGACCTTCGACGATCGAGATTTTGCATCTTAAGCGGAAAGGTAGTCGTTGATTATTGCAACCCTTCGTTTGGTAGTCTGTGACATGAAAGCATGATCAGTATGGCTTTACTATAACCTAGTTTAGGCGCGACCAAAATTTAGGGTTTTGGCTTTGTTTAGGCGCGACCAAACTAGGGCCAAAGGTTTCCATACGTTAGCTGGTAACCTTGGACGGCTAAGATCTGCACCATAGATGAAAGAGTGGTTGTTGATTGTTGCAGGCCTTCGTTTTGGTAGCCACATAGGAAAGGACGGATTAGTATAGCGCGGCTAGGTGGTTGGCATTCCATTGGCACATATGTCATGGCATGCCTTGGCGTGGCCAAAACTAGGGTTTTGGGCCAAAGGTTACCATGCGTTGTTTGGCGACCTTGGATGGCGAGGATTTGCATCTAGGATTGAAGGGTGGACGTTGATCGTCGCACGCCTTCGTTTTAGTAGACGCATAGGGAAGGCCGGCATGGCATGGCGCGGCGAGGTGGTTGGCATGCCATTGGCACATGTGGCATGGCATGCGTTGGTGCGGTTTGGCGTGGCCAAAACTAGGGTTTTGGGGCAAAGGTTTCCATGCGTTGTTTGGAGACCTTGGACGGCTAGGATTTGCATCTAGGATTGAAGGGTGGTCGTTGATCATCGCACGCCTTCGTTTTGGTAGCCGCATAGGGAAGGCCGGCATGGTGGGTCCAAGGTGAATGGCGCGGACAGCTTGGCATTGTGGGGCCAAGGGTTTGGCACGGACGGCTTGGCATGGTGGGGCCAAGGCAAGGTGCGGTTGGCTTGGCATGGTGGGGCCAAGGGTTTGGCATACCATTGGCGCATGGTGCGACTTGCATGGTTGGGGACAAGGCAAGGTGTGGTTGGCTTGGCATGGTGGGGACAAGGGTTTGGCATGCAATTGGCGCATGGTGCGGCTACATGGTTGGGGACAAGGCAAGGTGCAGTTGGATTGGCATGGTGGGTCCAAGGGTTTGGCATGCCATTGGCGCATGGTGCGGCTAGCATGGTTGGCATACCTTGGCGTGGTAGACGTGGCTGGCATGGTTTGTCATCGGCACAGTGGTGCGGCTGGCATGTTTGGCATGCCTTGGCGCGGAGATGTGGCTGGCATGGTTGGGGCCAAGGCAAGGTTCGGTTGGCTTGGCATGGTGGGTCCAAGGGTTTGGCATGCCATTGGCGCATGGTGCGGCTAGCATGGTTGGCATGTCTTGGCGCGGTAGACGTGGCTGGCATGGTTTGCCATTGGCACAGTGGTGCGGATGGCATGGTCGGCATGCCTTGGCGCGGAGATGTGGCTGGCATGGTTTGCCATCGGCACAGTGATGCGTCTGGCATGGTTGGCATGCCTTGGCGCGGAGATGTGGCTGGCATGGTTTGCCATCGGCACAGTGGTGCGGCTGGCATGGTCGGCATGCCTTGGCGCGGAGATGTGGCTGGCATGGTTTTCCATTGGAACAGTGGTGCGGCTGGCATGGTCGGCATGCCTTGGCGCGGAGATGTGGCTGGCATGGTTTGCCATTGGCACAGTGGTGCGGCTGGCATGGTTTTCCATTGGCACAGTGGTGCGGCTGGCATGGTCGGCATGCCTTGGCGCAAAGATGTGGCTGGCATGGTTTGCCTTCGGCACAGTGGTGTGGATGGCATGCCTTGGCGCGGTAGCATGAGAATTAGGGTTTGGCATAGATGATGTCAGTCAGTGTTAAGGGTTCTGCCGTGGAACATGACCCATGTAAAAAAAGGTACCCCGGTAATTCTTACGTAGGCATGCTGATCGATTCAATAAATGTGCTAATGGTCATAGTGACGTCATGTCAGATGTACGGTTTTACGATTTTAACCCTATGCTAAAAACCACCATCAACATTAAGTCCCCTGCTTAGCTCGGAAAAGGAGCATTGTTGCGAGGTAAGCATAAGATGGTGACAGGCGAGGACAAAAATCGAAACAACAAGTCGTGAAAAGATGGTCAGGAAGGTCCGACTAACCTTTTTCGAGAGGTAAGGAGTAGGCCTGTCAATATATGTCTGATATCCGGAATCCGTTTCCGATTATTCGAGATCCTATAGGATTTTATCCGTTTTATCGGATATCGGATATCGGATAAAAAAAATTATCGGATATTTCTTCCTTAACCTATCTATATCGGATTAGGCTATATCCGTTTGGTTAACATCCGATATCCGATAGAATTAGGGGTATAATTATAATTTCATCTATTAATCGATTATCACTGCCTGGATTGAGTGGATTCAGTCGAGAACCGAGTCATTTTTTTCGTTTTCTTTTTTTCCTTCTCTTCTCTTCTCAGTTCTCAATCGATCACTCTCTGTCTCTCCCGATCAATCACTCACTCAGTTGCTTTGCTTATCAATCAGACAATCACTCACCCGCTCAATCAGGTACTTCTATTTCCATATTCGATTTTTGTGTTCGATTTTCATGAAATTAGGGATTTGTGGTTTCTGTCTTGCAAAAAAATTTAGGGTATGATGAAATTAGAGAAAGATTTGAGATGGGTTTATTCTTAAATAAGAATATGAGGCCTAACAATCTGAGATTATGAAAGTTTATGAAAGTTTTATGGAAATAGGGAAACTGATGAATATCTTTTGATGTGAGTTTTCTTCTAATTTTTGGTTTTTGAATTTTAGATGTTGGATGGATATAGGGTTTTTAGTAGTTTAGATCGATTATTGTATGATTTTCCCTTTTCTTTTTTGATTTGAGAAAAGTGAATTAGGGGTTCAGCAAATGCATCATAGAGATTTTTAGAATAATTAGGGGAATGTGATTATGTGACCACTGTTCTTGAAAATGATTTGGTAATGTTGTATCATACACATGATAGTATTGGATGAACTAGGGACTGGGGAACAAAGACTAAGCTTTCAGTGTCTTTTCTTTAAGCTGGTATTATTAGTGCTCTGTAGCATTGATGCTTGAGAGTTTCATGTGTCTTAGTTTCCCTCTTTGTATGATTCCTGCTCAAATTAAATTAGTGAAACTGGATACAGAAATCTAGCTTAGTAGCTTTTACTTCTACTTAAGCGATTGGTTGCCAGATTTCATTTGTGATGAAGGTAAACATTTTTTTCTTCTTAAACTCAGTGCATAGTTCCTATTATTACTACTTAGACAATTGTTGTGTATCTTATTCTATCTGAATGTTGACTTGTTAATTGTTATAATGCAGATATGGAAATTTTGGAAACCGAAGACGAATGAAGACAAGAGAGACCCTGTTTGAATATCTGTTAAGTTTTTACTTTCTTTAGCATTTGCTTGTGCTTCTTTTCATGTATGTGTGTGAGTAAGAGACTTACATTCAGATGAAGACAATTCAGATGCCATCTTATGAGTACTGTTTCCAAGTTTTATGTATGACAGTATGAGAATAATTTCACCTTTACAGATTTTTTTGTTACTAACGGATATTATCGGATAAATATCCGTTATCCGATAGCTTAACCTATCGGATATCGATATCTGATTTTGATATCCTATAGGATATTCTCGGATATCGAATATCCGATAGTTCTTAACCTGTCGGATATCGGATATCCAGATATCCGACGGATATTCTTCCATTGACAGCCCTAGTAAGGAGAGTCCATGATCCTCGTGTTTGGCGGCTTTGCATAGATTCTATTCGTGGTGTAGACCGTGAAGTGGTGAGATGAAGATTGTCGGCTTAGTATGGCCATACATCACCTTGGATGGGTTAGGGAACATCATGACGCTGGCTTGGTGAATTGCTGGTGTTAGCACGGCAAATCATGAGCGGACGGCTTGGCGTGGTGGGGTCAATACATGGCACGGTTCTGGCGAGGCAAGGCATGCGTGGACGACTTGGCATGGTGGTGATTTGTCTTTGCGGGCCCGATTGCCTCTTTTCCTTACTTGACTTAAATAGGAAGTCCTTTCCTTATTCAAACTCCCAAGTATCACGCCTATAAAAGGAGGGTCGGCCTCTCCTTTTATTTCACACCTATATTTTTTTTATTCTGGTCGTGTGGTAGCAGTAAAGCGGACGAGCGAATTCCAGGTATGTCTCCCAACACTTCCTCTTTAACTTGCTTTTCTTGTTGTTTTTTTTTTGTGTTAGTGCAAACCCTAGCTGTAGGCGTACCTTTTCATGAACTTGTAGAAATATTTTCCTTCTGCGTTGGTATGAATCCTAGCCGTAGGTATGCTTTGGACGAACTTGTAGTAACATTTAGGTACTGTAGTGATGTTGTCCGCCTCAATTATCGTGCAAAGTAGGCATGCATGAGCTGGTAATTTTTATTCCCTTCCCGTGAAAACCTAGCCTCTAGGGGTTTACTCTTTTTTTCCTGGTGTGGCCGTGTGTATGGTTCCCGTGGTGGGGCGCGCCTCCTCGGCCGGGCGCAAATTTCCTGCTGCAGGGTACGGCCTTGGGATGAGGTGGTGATGCAGGGTATGTCAGTCCCCATTTCTTTGCCTATGCGCATTATGACTTTGAAACAAATTGGCTTGCGTCCAGGATGGATCTCCTGTGTCTGATAAAACAATTTCCATGCGCTTTCCGTAATGATTTCTCTTCGTATTGTTCCATTGTAGTTATTTCGAAGGTGGAAGTAGCGTGAGAGAATTCTCGTTAAGATGTCATTTGAGAAAAGTTCTGCCGTACCGAAAGATGTTGGCAATTCCAAGCCAAACATAGATGATGAGTTCTTTACAACATCCGCCACGATTAGGAAAAATCATCCCAAGTATGTGTCGATTCTTCTGACTGGTCCGGAAAGTGAAGGAGAGGCCCGGTCGGTTCGGCCAGGAGGTGTAATAAGGTTTTGTCTTCAGAGGAAAGAGTATCATGCTTCTCCTATTGGATTTAAAATCTCTGTGAGTCCGTTGCGTCCCTTTGAGAAATGGATGTGATTCATGATGAGCCAGGAATGTGTAAAAG
This sequence comes from Papaver somniferum, assembly GCF_003573695.1. Classification (NCBI taxonomy): domain Eukaryota; kingdom Viridiplantae; phylum Streptophyta; class Magnoliopsida; order Ranunculales; family Papaveraceae; genus Papaver; species Papaver somniferum. The sequence continues at coordinate 66,196,219 of NC_039362.1, forward strand.
CCAGTTTGACCAAGGCGCGGATCATTGATGATGTCGCGGCTTCCGCAGTGCTTCAAATTAGGAAAGATATTCCAGGCTTGGTTGCTTTTATTTCCAGATGGTGTCCAGACACTCACACGGCCATATGCAGGTGGGGTGAAATGACTATCTCCTTAGAGAGCGTGGCCGTGTTGCTGAACCTTCCCGTAATAGGAAACCTCGATGTCAAATTGTCTGCAGATGAAGAAGAAATGCGCGCCGCTCTGGCTGCGAAATCAAAAGGATTTGTTCGGAAAGAAAACGATACGAGGTGCTTCTATGGCTTGTGGGTGTCTCAGTGGTTTCTCGATGAGTTGGAGCCGAATCATAAGAATAGTACGCTTCATGTCGCGGCGTTCTTGGCTCTTTGGTTATCCAGAGATGTTTTCGATGACAGATCGGGTAAGAAGGAGATAAGATATGAACTTATCAAGTTTGTCATAAAATTGGAAAAAGGTGGCGTTATCCCTATTGGCGGCTTGTTTCTTGGTTCTCTGTACACACACTTGGATCAGCTGGTCGCGAATATGTGCGCTTCAAATGGTTACATGAAAGTGGATTCGTATATTCATGCCGCTTTTATCCAAGCGTGGCTGTGGGAGCACTTCGAAAGGTATGCTCCAAAATCGTTGTCCGTACTTCCCGAGTCTTGGGGTGGCTTTAGAATACTGCGTTGGTCGAATAGGCGCCCAAAGATTGGTTCGAAACTGGTTGGATTCCTTGACAACTCGCACACGGTCAATTTTCGTCCATGGGCTCCGGTGCATGCGTCCATAACTCAGATCAGTACCTTTGTTCCTGCTCCGAGCATGTCTTTGTCTTCTGATAAAGAGGATATGAGTGTTGGAGAGATGGTGTTCATGCGAAGCTGCACGCCCGGTCATGTGTCGTCTTTCTTTCGAGGATCTTGCAAAGCAGTCTCTTACAATATCGATAGGGCGGCTCAACATATGGTTTTTGACCAAGGGGTCCCACTTGTTCGTCAGCCGGTTGTTCCAGAAGTCTCGTTGCCAACTGTTCTGGATGCTACTGTTCTTGTGTCGGGTAAAAATCTCCCTTTCCTGCTTGCGGAACGAAATCCATCAACAACCTCCAAATATAACATATTTTGGCAGGATGAGTTTCTAATTTTCCATGGATTCGTGAATGATGTGGTAGAAAACCGTCGCGGTAAGCCTTCTCCTGCGGTTTTAGCGGAGCATCCACTGCTGAGGGATCCTTCTTCGCCCAAGCAAAAATCCGTTAGCCCGAATGCAAATAGTCCCCAAGTGAAGGAGCGAAGATCTAAAAGCCGTGCATATGTTTCCCAGTCAGTTTCGACAGCCCTACCGACTTTCAGTTCATCCAATATGCGGGTACGTATGATTTTCCTCTTGACTTTAGTTGGATCGTGTATATCCTTGTTTCTTTTCTGAGTATCCGTCTTTGTATCTTTCCTAGGGTCTCAGCAGCGTTAACGCCTTTACCAAACTTGCAAGTAGTCAGAAAACATCGCTTCCCAAGACGGAGGGTGGCGGTGCTGAGCCTATCCATGGTGATGGGGAACCCGAGAAGGATGAAAATTCAGAGTCCAGTGATGGCGAGAGTAGTTCTTCCGACAGCAGTGTTGAATCTTCCTCTAGTCGGTCTGAAAGCGAAGCAATGAGTCTCCCGCATGTTTTTTTCTTCTTTCCTCTCTACCTTTATCTTTAGAAAATATTTAATCTGTGATATCATAGGGGGAAGCCATTTCTGAAGATGTCCCTGAGATGGAGACTGGCGAAGATACAGCTTTGTCTCCAACTGTGGCAGCTGCACCGGGTGACCTTGAAATGGATGTTGATCGAGATGAAAACGTCGTTGTGACTCATACAATGGAGAGTATTCCATTGGACGCAGGTGCAATTGTCCTTAAAAATCCCTTGCTTGTCGTTGATGCAGTCGCGGGCGCCACTTTCAATCCTCCATACCTGGTTCCTCATCCGGATCATGTGTTGATCGGGGGATTTAGCGTGCCAGCCAAACATGCGGCGCTATACACTAAGATATGGGAAAGCTACGGACATATCTCCACGACCAAGAAAATTACTAGTCGATTTGCATTGGTTAAGCGTGTGGAGGAAGCTTTTTCTTCGATTGACGACATGTGCAACGTGATAGGTCATACTGTTTCTGAGGATGTAGTCTCGAGCTGGAGGTTCCATCGCGACGTGTGTGTAAACTTCGAGTTTAATGTTCCTTGGTTCGTTGAAGGTCTCTCTGAGGTTGAAAATTTGCTGGCCGAAACAGTCGAAAGTCCTTCTGCGGATATGGTGAAGAAGCAGGAAGCGGAAGTCGAAAAGTTGTCCAGGAAGTTGAAGTTGAAGAGGGAGGCTCTCCAAAGCACGAAGGAGGATTTCTCCAAGAAGAGCAAGCCATTGTTGAAAAACTTTCCTTGAACGCATTTCTGTCTTCTGAACTTCTTATTTTAGGTTGTTTTTTTTTTTGAAAGGCAAATGAAACGCCTAGTTTATGGTTTTGATTTCCAGAATTTTTGGGTTGGTAGACAGATGTTACCCTGAGGGTTTTGAATTATTATTTAGAATGAATCGCTTTAGAATAATGATGTTTTGGTTATGAACATAAGCGTCATGAGTACCCCAGGAGAGTCATGGAATTTTGAATGTTGTGCGATAGTAGAAAGCATGAAGCACGGGAAAATATGGCTATTGGTTTTCATTTCTCCTGTGAAGACTTGAGGTAGTAGACCATGTATTTTTCCTGGCAAGACTTACTCGGTTTTTCAGATCTTCTGGTGAAAAGGAATCTCCCGGATGTAAGACCGAGTTTTGTGGGAAACATCGCTGTGACTGTGGAAAGTCCCCAGTCATTCCTTGTCGTGTCTCCAATCCCTGGTCGTATCGTTTGCTTCTAACCCATCGGGAGTCCCCAGTCGTCCCTTGTCGTGTTATGACTGGTAATCGAGCCGCCTGGTAGCTGAGACGTTGATTCCCGAGCGGATCGTTTGATTCTACTGTCCTGACGTCTGGGTCGAGGTATGAGATCGAGGATTGAAAACCGACATCGTGACCGAAAGATCAATCTCCCACTGTGGTCGCCAATTGTTTGAGGGTGAAAACGGTTTCTGCTGATTTTGGTAATTTCGGATGTGTGGGTGAGAAACGAATTTAAACCCTAAACAATATACTGCAAGGGAGTACTTTAGATTAAAGAGATCAATCTGTACAAATCCGGCCTAAACCAAGAAATGGTCGTTCCAGACTTGCTTCGGTCACAAAGTGAAGGAGAAGGGTTGGTTATGGGGAGGGAAGCGAAGAAAGTGTTGAGACCAGAATAATTAATTCTGGAAGAGTAGTTGTTTTCTACGACTTGTATCAGAAAGTGGGAAGCTGACAGATGGAAAGCTAGCAAATGTTTTCTGAGTGTTGTATGCTCCTGACCTGAACTTGTTGTTCGGTGGAAATAGGTAGTGCCTATTTATACAAGTCGAAGTGAAACGTACTCTGGTCTCATTAAGAAATGGAAAACGGGTGAGTAAATGGGAGGAGGTGGTAACCGGTAACGCCTGGAATTGATGTTCCATAAAAGAAAGTGTTTCACCATTACTCCCTGTATTTACTAACCGCCTCATCCTTATGACACTTTCTTATAACGGGCGTAGTGTACGCCGCACGCTGTAAACCGCCAAACCAGTACACAATGAGCATCCCCCAGTTTGTGACATGCGTTGATGTCTCGAGTTTTTTCATGGAAAACATGTGTCACGTTGTTGTTGTCTAGCAAGTTGAGCTTGGGAGACTTGCCGACTCGGTAGTGACCTTCGACGGTCGAGATTTTGCATCTTAAGAGGAAAGGTAGTTGTTGATTATTGAAACACTTCGTTTGGTATCCAGTGGCATGAAATCATGATCAGTATGGCTTTAATATGGCCTAGTTTAGGCGCGGCCAAAAGTTAGGGTTTTAGCTTTGTTTAAGCGCGACCAAACTAGGGCCAAAGGTTGCCATGCGTTAGCTGGTAACCTTGGACGGCTAAGATCTACACCTTAGATGAAAAAGTGGTCGTTGATTGTTGCAGACCTTCGTTTTTGTAGCCGCATAGGGAAGGCCGGTATGGCGTGGCGTGGTGCGGCGAGGTGGTTGGCATGCCATTGGCACATGTGGCATGGCATGCCTTGGCGCGGTTTGGCGTGGCCAAAACTAGGGTTTGGGGCCAAAGGTTACCATGCATTGTTTGGCAACCTTGTATGGCTAGGATTCACATCTAGGATGTAAGGGTGGTCGTTGATCGTCGCACGCCTTCGTTTTTGGTAGCCGCATAGGGAAGGCCGTCATGGTATAACGCGGCAAGGTGGTTGGCATGCCATTGACACATGTTGCATGACATGCATTGGCGCAGTTTGGCATGGCCAAAACTAGGGTTTTGGGCCAAAGGTTACCATGCTTGTTTGTTGACCTTGGACGGCTAGGATTTACATCTAGGATTGAAGGATGACCATTGATCGTCGCATGCGTTCGTTTTGGTAGCCGCATAGGGAAGGCCGGCATGGTATGGCGCGGCAAGGTGGTGGGCATGCCATTGGAACATGTGGCATGGCATGCCTTGGCGCGGTTTGGCGTGGCCAAAACTAGGGTTTTGGGCCAAAGGTTACCATGCGTTGTTTGGCGATCTTGGACGGCTAGGATTTGCATCTAGGATTGAAGGGTGGTCGTCGATCATTGCACGCCTTCGTTTTTGGTAGCCGCATAGGGAAGGCCGGCATGGTGGGGCCAAAGAAAATGGCGCGGACGGCTTGGCATAGTGGGGCCAAGCAAGGTACGGTTGGCTTGGCATGGTGGGGCTAAGGAAAAATGGCGCGGAAGGCTTGGCATAGTGGGGCCAAGGGTTTGGCACGGACGGCTTGGCATGGTGGGGCCAAGATAAGGTGTGGTTGGCTTGGCATGGTGGGGCCAAGGGTTTGGCATGCCATTGGCGCATGGTGCGGCTAGCATGGTTGGGGCCAAGGCAAGGTGCGGTTGGCTTGGCATGGTGGGGCCAAGGTAAGGTACGGTTGGCTTGGCATGGTGGGGCCAAGGCAAAATGGCGCGGACGGCTTGGCATAGTGGGACCAAGAGTTTGGCACAGACGGCTTGGCATGGTGGGGCCAAGGCAAGGTGCGGTTGGCTTGGCATGGTGGGGCCAAGGGTTTGGCATGCCACTGGCGCATGGTGCGGCTAGCATGGTTGGGGCCAAGGCAAGGTGTGGTTGGCTTGGCATGGTGGGGCCAAGGGTTTGGCATGCCATTGGCTCATGGTGCGGCTAGCATGGTTGGCATGTCTTGGCGCGGTAGACGTGGCTGGCATGTTTGCCATTGGCACAGTGGTGCGGCTGGCATGTTTGGCATGCCTTAGGAGGAGATGGCTGGCATGGTTTGCCATCGGCACAGTGGTGCGGCTTGCATGGTGGGCATGCCTTGGCGCGGAGATGTGGCTGGCATGGTTTTCCATCGGCACAGTGGTGCGGCTGGCATGGTCGGCATGCCTTGGCGCGGAGATGTGGCTGGCATGGTTTTCCATCGGCACAGTGGTGCGGCTGGCATGGTCGGCATTCCTTGGCGCGGAGATGTGGCTGGCATGGTTTGCCATCGGCACAGTGGTGTGGCTGGCATGGTCGGCATGCCTTGGCGCGGAGATGTGGCTGGCATGGTTTGCCATTGGCACAGTGGTGCCGCTGGCATGGTCGGCATGCCTTGGCGCGAAGATGTGGCCGGCATGGTTTGCCATTGGCACAGTGGTGCGGCTGGCATGGTCGGCATGCCTTGGCGCGGTAGCATGAGAATTAGGGTTTGGCATAGATGATGTCAGTCAGTGTTAAGGGTTCTGCCGTGGAACATGACCCATGTAAAAAAAGGTACCCCGGTAATTCTTACTTAGGCATGCTGATTGATTCAATAAATGTGTTAATGGTCATAGTGACGTCATGTCAGATGTACAGTTTTACGATTTTAACCCTAAGCTAAAAACCACCATTAACACACACATAAAGTGCTCATAAACTATTATCCTACCTCTTATAAATATCATGTACACATGTTTTATCTTGTTGCATTACGGTTTTGGATTACTGATGAGCTATGACATGTCATGGATGTGGAATCCGCTTTATTGAAGTCAAAACATGGAAATATGTTTGTTGCTGCTAGAGAAGACATGTGGAATTATTTATTTTTTGATAACATCGCATATAATTTCATTCATGATAAAATATAGATTATATGGACTCCAAGAACATCATGATCAAAGTTCAATTACAAGCAAAAGGTATAAACATCGAGTATTCCACGAAGAGAAGTAACAAAATTCCAACAAGAGTACCGAGCAATCCAAAAATTGAAGGAATCCATCACTATCTATCCAACCATTTTGATAGAAATTTTTTTCCAACAAAAGAGATAATTTCATTAAAGAGAACAATATGTCCAAAGTTTTGAATTTAGATCACCATTCTTGAACAATGTCCACGAAACATCTCCATTAGAACCACGAAGAAATGCCGTGAAAATGCAAAGAGAACATCCATAAAGGAAAAAGCACAAACAAATGGGTCAAAGTAAAAAAGAAAAAAAAACGTTGAAATATGACATTGAAAGCAACGACCTCTATTAGATAACTAGAAAAAAAAGTAAGTATATGAGAAGAAACCTGCGGCCTTATTGATCAAAACAAGAAAAAGAAGAAAAACCCTGCAGCCCAAAGAAGACCAGACTTGAGCAGTAATAGCTGACGGCAGTAGACCTTTTATAGGATTTTAGGGTACCCTTAGAGACGAGAGAGAGCAGAGACATGTGGATTCGACTGTTTGATTTCCATATATACAGGCAAGGAGATCGGTGTGTACTGAGTCTACTGACTAGTAACTCCAATATTTGGCATTTGATGCATCAAATGTCAATGCAATTTTTTTGGTGTTATCTTATTTTACCGTCAAATTAAATGTCATCCATTATTTGAACTCAATGCTTAGAGGTAAAACAAAACAACTATTTGAACTCATCTAGAATCTGCTATTTTACATATTGTGGTGTAATCCGCCGCTGTTACTTTTGGCATCCATGCAGCATCCTCTTTTTTTACTGCTCCGGCATGTCATGCTGGACAATCGTCGTAAAAAAAAAGTGTATTAACAAAAAGAACGAATGTGGTTCAAATATCAAAACTAGCCTTTACTTTCTTTTTCTTTTTTCCTTTCTTTCTTTCCCATCTTTATCTTCTCTCTATTCTGTTTAGCTACTTTTGTTTGAAGCTTGTTGTTTTATTCTTACTCTGAATTTGCTACCCCAGCCCTTGGTGGTTCTACCTAGTTCATGGATATTGATTTCTTGTTGGCTCTTGGGGGGTGGTGTATTACTGGTAGTCCTGGTTGCATGGAAACAATTACAATAACATCATCATCTTCTTCTTCTTCTTCTTCTACATCTTCATCAGCTCATGATCAAACCATCATCAAAAGGAAAATTTCAAAAACATTACTTGTTTTCTTATTCTTTATAAGCTTTATCTTCTTTACTCATCTTTCTAATCCAACATGGGTTATGGGTACAGACGAATCGAAGATGATGATACCCATGGATACTTCATCGCTGATTACAAGGAGATTTTTATCTCAACCATCTACAACTTCATTGACGACTACTACAACTACATCTACACCCACGTCTCATGATGACAATCATCCAAAGCGTTCATCCAAACAGTTTGAAGCAAGTGACCATGAAGTCCCAAGTGGTCCAAATCCCATCTCTAACAGGTAGGATTAATCACCATCAGTGCTGCTGCTGGTATCATCACAATCGAGCTTCTTGTCGATATCGATGAAGAAAAGAACACATACATTTATAACATCGTTCTCATCATTGACTCATCATAATCGCCGTACGTGGTCACTACGTTAGTATTTATTTAAATTACTTGTCTTCTATCTCAGAGGTTTGTTACCATTAAAAATTTGTGTCTTAGTATCATGATCAGTCCAGTCTTTGTATTCATCATTTTCTTTTCTTTCCTTTCTAGAATGTGTATAGCAAGTGGATACTATGTGCATTTTTATGTTGTGGTTATTTTTAGTTTAAAAAAAAGTATTAGAAATAAGAAATGACTATTCCTAAATCATAAAGACTCTGTTAAGATTAGTCACAATCTTGTTAGAGAGGGAGAGAATTTAAGTCCTAATCGGACAAAGTGCCCATTGTTCTATGTACAAACTATTGTTCCATGCTTGCGGATGCTTGCTGCTTGAGGCACAAAATACTGGGTTGAACTGCACTTTAGAATTTGCAAGGCTTGATAAACTTGGTAAAGAAAATTGAGTTTAAAAGAAGTGTAATATTTCTTAATCATAACTGCCAATTGGAGATTGAGTTTCTGAGTTTTCTTTATTTTTAAATACTTACACCAATCGAATTTTGACGACCCACAAAAAAAAAACAACAACATATTTCGTCTGATAGGAGGCGAGGGTTCCATCACCGTTCAACATGAGAGCTTTATCTGTCTAGGCCTTTTTAGGTGCTGAAATTTCTTGTTTTCTCACCACCAAGTGTCAACGACTTAAAATAGTTGGATGTTTTAACTTTTAAGTTTCCTCTAGATTCCATGCTATTCTCAATTCTTCAGATACTATCTCATCATCCTCAATGGAACCCACTGTTTTTGAAGGTTCAGCTTCTAAAGGTTTTTTGTCAAAGCAATCTCCGATTAGATTACCATTAATTTACACTGGCCACAACTGCACATATCATTTCTATGTATATTTGATTGTATCCCCTGAAAAAGATATTTGCAGAAATCACAATTCTAAGCAAATGCAAATTAAACTAAGAAATACCTGAAAGTGATTCTTGGAGCTTTGAAGACCATTTTTACCATCTTTAGCTTTTCAGTTTTCTATTTAAGTTGTTCTCCAAAACAGCTACTCTGTCAGGTGATGCACTAATCTATCGTGGCTATTTAGAGAAATTACCTTTAAGACGTTTTTCAAATGGAGGATCTCCAAGGATCTGGTATCAGCTAGGATCTGTGCCTCGCGAAAATTCCTGTTAACCAAAGAGGCCTTTCTCTGTTCTGTCCGAACCTGGAGGGCAATGCGTACAGTAAGAGAGTTAATACGTCTGGACAACACTGCATTCAAGTAGAAAAAAGCAAATAATAATAATAATACCTGTGTCTCTAACTCCGCTATTCTTTGTAAGGATACTTGTTCAACAGAAGCACGGCGTTTGCACTCTTGTTCGAGCATGCCCGTGATTTGGTACCTTAATTCTGCCATTTCTTGAGTTAGGTCCTCTGCTTCATCCTTTGCTTTTGACTTTTCTTCTCTCAGATCCTCCTAGTAAAAGTACACAATGTTACTCTAAGAAAGACTCCTTCAAAATTAACTCACAGAAAAGGATCTAGTGATCAAGACAAACTGAAAAGCACCCAACCCAAACTGATTGACAACTAGATACTGATTCATGACAGTTTTCAAGTGCTAGGTCAAGTTATACAGGTGTCATCACAATTTTAGCAGCATTTGAAACTGGACCTAATCAAGCTGAGGGTATAACTTTATCAAGTTGAGGACCAAAACCTCCATGCATTAATAACTTCCTTAACTAATTGTTCCCAAGAAAATATACAATTTGGTCAAACAACTCAAACCTTTAGCTGTTTCACAAGACGCTCGTATTCGAAAATCTGATGGGACATCTTTTCTATGTCATCCTTTAATGTTTTATCCGACTCTGCTGCAACAGCCAATCTTGATAGTAGTGGGCTAAGAAGTTCCTCAGCAGTGCTATAAAATAAATTAAGAGCGTTAAGATAAAATTCTTGAACTTTGATGCACGTCAGGTCTTAATATGTATACGCACAAACTTTCAAAAGGAATCCCAAAGATTATCAAAAAGAACGCTCGACCAGAAGGAGACTTTAAGCCTACCAAGGACATCATACACCGAAAGAGGTTCTTATTCTCCTTGACTGAAGTAAATACATAGGTGATATATTGTCATTTCATAGTAAATAAGAAGTTAATGAAACATACCCGACTACATCTGATGCTGAAATCTCGACTTTTAGGTGCTCCCCAACCTTTTGACAATACATTCCTGAATTCCCCTCTGAATCTCTTATATTCTTCCTCAATTCTGTATTCTCTCTCTCCAAGCGCTTGATCATCTTTTTGGCATCATGATATAGGAACTCAAACCTATCTTTTTCTTGAACAGCTTCTTCCTGAGACTTTTTAGCCTCAAGGGAACTATTTTCCAAGGCTGCTATATCTAGCTTTAAGCTCTCAATTTCACATTCCGAATCCAATGCAACAGATGATATTGTGTCCTCCAGTTTCTCAATAAATAATGAGGAATTTTGTAGTTCAACTTCCTTGTTTTCCAATTCGCGCATCAAGAAAAAACGATCGGAATTGGCTTTAGATAACTCCTCCTTCAGTTCGCTAACATTTTGACGTAATTTTCCTCCTTCCACCAGCTTTAGTTCAAGGCTATGTACATGCTCACCCAAACAGTTTGCTTCTATGTTCCTCAAATTTAATTGGTCCTGAAGGTATGCTGTAAAGAAACGTTGGATAAGTTTATATGCAAGAAACTGAATTCGATTCTCAGGCGACACATTTTTGCTGCAAATCTAATACTAGTATTCTGCACTTTATTTATTTTTTATTTTTTTGATATCAGATACGCATGCACTTGATGCTACACCCCAAAAAGTTATTCCTGCAACTAGTTGTGCAGGTCCACTGGTTTCTATAAACAATTACAGTGGAAATAACAAAAATGCATGCAAGAATAAGTACCTAATTCTTGAGAGCAGTTACTCAGTTCTCTTTGCAACTCCTGAATGTGTTTCCTATCTGCTGCATGAGCTTCGGATAATGACTGTAAATCCAGTTCTAGTTTCTGCATTGAACATATCTTGGAAATGAATGAGATACTTTTTACCAAATTAAAACATTATACCTCTACAAGATTATACTTGCAAAGTTCATCTGCTGTAGAGGAACAATTTATGCCCTCCAAAACCAGTTTCACTTGTTCTAGTGAAAGCGCAGGATTCCAAACCAAATACACATATTCCGAAATATTAGACAACAGTTTCTTATCTTATCACTGGTAAAATCTTCAAAGAGTTTCATAGAATTGCAGATACATATAAGAACCAATTTTTTTAAAAAACCTTCTGAATGCTAAAACTTACTGTGATCTCCTCATCGCTTTTGGACTGTGATTCTTTAAGCACGTCTCTTTCTTTCCTCAACTGCTATGAAGATAATAAGATCACAAATGTCAAAAGGAATAAAGAAAAAACAAACGCTTTAACAGATTTCTAATTATAACTGAAGACCGTCATCATACCATCATTATGTACCAAATGTTGGAGTGTTCTCAAACTAATCAACCAAAAATTAAACAGAAGTTTGTAATCCTGGAACTATATCAAAGACCAACATGTTTGTAGAAGTGGACTTTGCAAGGGACAGGTGATGCAGAGAAGAGTAATGTTTCTATCAGTTTCTTGTTATGGCCACAATTAGCAAATAATTTGCTTTGAGCCTTCTTTAAAAACATATGTGCCCATTGTTACGGGGAATAGAGAGAGACAAAGAGAAATCTATACCTCCGAACGCGTTGCTCCCATATGTAAGAGTTCATCAGCATCGAAAGAATAATTGTGACCAATTTTGAAGTTACTAGACATCTGCAAGAACAAAAGTAAGGATATCACAAAGAAGCCAATTCACTGCCGCTATGGTCCTACTAAGGATACCACAAAGCAGCAGTCTTGGTCGCTAAATTATGCGAATTTAGTAAACAGTCAAAGCACAAATAGGAGACTATCCTAGCCGATATTAATCGAAACAGAATACAAAACATACACAAATAGACTAGTAGTTCGAACATGCCAACAACATAATCAAATTAACTTTAGCAAAAAAATAGCAAGGGCCAATTGGTGCTGATTTCTACAATGCTTTTACAATATCTCCAACTATGTGCATTGGAAGCTTTTTGGGTTTGGGCAGATATTTGAATTTCTAACATAAAAAATATAGCATTTTCATAAGATACCCAGAATTGAGAATTACATAAAAATGAAATATTTGATTGAAAACAAGGAGAAATTTGCTTGAATTTGAGCTAAAATACGGCAAAACCTGTGAATTGAGTGTTTGAAGCAGATAATAAAAGAAAAAATACCCACTTACGGATGAATAAATTGCTTCTCAATACATGTAATTCTGAATCTCTTTCTTGATACCTCGAACGGACAGATAGGGATTAGGGAGAGCAAAGAGAATTTGTCTTCAGATTTCAGCGCTAGTTTTTGAAAGTTTTATTCAGACAAGAAAAAAAAGGATTAGAGTTTGGTCGGACACATCAGAAATGACGGAAGCTGTGTAAACAGAGAAAAGTTTTGAATCTAAAGTTTATAATCCTGGAGGGGCACCACTTAAGTGTATCCTGTTCCTGAATAACGTGATTATGTGCACGTGAAAATTGAGCTGGCAGCACAACTATTTTTGTTCTAAAGGAGATAAATTGATTGGTGGAAATGTTTAGGGGTGTTTAGGCACTCTGGGCAGTCCAAATCTGTTCACCCTCCTCTAACCAGTGTATATTTCAAATATTTTTTTAATTAGTTGATTATTTAATTGATGGCCCCATTATCCTTCATATCTAGAATCACGACACTCGTTACATAACTCTCTAAATTAAATTAAGGATAGACATTAAAATGTGAAATACACGCTCGTTAAGAAATGTGCACGAATTCACACTCACTCTGGGAAGACTTAAAATTTCCGGGCTGGCAAAGTGTCAAAGTGATAACCTCCACGCCCACCGCTACAGTGAGAACTAATAATCCGATTGAAAACTAATCCATGTATAGCCCTAAACTCTACGTAGTAATAACCCGACTCTTTACTTATCCTGCCGCAAGAGATGGAGTTTTCTCCTTGAACCAGTTTGGAGAACTCATTCAGGGGAAAATGACGCATTGATGGCTAAATTAAAAGAACTCCGCATTGTATTCCGTTTGGAAGGATGGTAGAAACGGGTAAGAGATCACTATTGACATAAGGAGAGAAACCTATTTTGAGGCATACTCATCTTTTTTGAGGCATACCCATCCATTATATTATCTAGGGTGGGTTTATAAGGGGTGTCTAAAGGTAGTGTAATTACCTATATATCCCTAAATAATTTCAATTTGTCATAGTTTCCTTATCCTCAAAAACCTAAAATTAAAAATCAAAATAAACTTTAAACTTAAACATCTAGGACTCCAATTCAATAAAGAAATTAATCAAACAAAGGAAACACGAATCGAAGTGAGCGATGTTGGAATGCGAAATCCAAATCTCAATTGCTCTTAGATGTATTTTAGAATGTATGCGTAAAAAACCCATCTTGTTTTTGATTGATTTTATTTTGTTTGATCGGTAGAATATGATTTCAAAGATGAAATTAGGGTTTTCAGAAGATCAGTTCGGCTGATCTTGTAGTATCAATTTTGAGCCGAACTTAGTGTATGATTTAGAGAAACACTATGTTCGGCTAATGCGACTTTACAATATTTTCAGCCGAACCTCAATTTTCCAGCCGAACCTCAATTTTTCAAGCCGAACCTAGTGGATGATTCAGTTTCTGAGTGAAGTTCGGCTGATAACTTTTGAGTCGAACCTCTGTTTTTTTGAAATTATACCTAGGTTCGGCTGACAAGTTATCATCCGAACTTAGGTATAATTTCAAAAAAAAAAACAGAGGTTCGGCTCAAAAGTTATCAGCCGAACTGTTCATCTGGTCAGCAGATCTGGGTTTTAAAAATTCAATTTTTTGGCAGATTCAACTTATAAAAGGAAATTAAACCTCGATAAAAGTTTACCTCTGATTTGAATCACACATTTTAGTCACTTCTAGTCACTAAAATCTCAAAAGTCAAAACCCAAGCTTTTTTTTTTCACTTCTTCTTCTTCCTCTCAAAAATCCCAACTCTCTCACATAAATTTGATTTTTCTACTAATTCACCACTAATAATTTAATGTTTAATCAATCCTTAAAATTCATAATTAATCAATTCTAATCATAATCATTTATACTAATTATATAAGGGTAGTTATGCCATTATCAAAAATGATGGATGAGGGGTGATGTTGTTTTTTATTTAGTGACCCTATTTTGGCATTATCTAGTATGCCTCAAAAAAATATAGTATGCCTCAAAATAGGTTTCTAAGGAGAAGGAGGAGAAGATGTATAACGCGATGAATGACTAAGAAGAGCCCAACAAAGAGAATGACTAAGAAGAGCCCAGCAAGGTAGAATCTTCGAACCCTGATTTTGGGCATACCAAAATCTTCCTAGGCATACAAAGCACTAGCCCTAACTTGTGTGACCTTATAAGGGGTACCCTATGGGGTGGTTCAATTACCTATATGCCCTTAAATCCTTTAAATTACTAATATATCCCTAACCCTAATACAAAAACCTATAATCAATAAACCTAAAATCAGTTTTATAACCAAAATCAGTTTCATATCCCTAACCCCTTCTTCTTCCTCCTCCACAACAGCCGAACCCTTCTTCTTCTTCTTCCTTTTTTTTCATCGTATCATCGCGGAAATTTAATCGTCGATTCGTGAAAATTTAGTCGACGATTAAACTCATTTATATAATGGGTCGTCGTAAGCCAGTATCTCGTTCAAATCTATCGACTGAACAACCTATTGAAGAAGAAGAAGATTTAGAGAGTGAAGAACAAACTCAAAATCAACCACAAAATCAACCGGAAGAAGAGATTGAAGAAGAACCAACTCCGGAAATGAGAATAAGAAGGTTAGTTCTACAAACCCATCTCGTATTTGATGTTTTAGATTGGTTTGGTCGATTTAATTCGTCAAAATCATGTTTCTGCGGCGGTGACAGTGTATAGTTCGGAGCAAAACAAATCTTAGATGTGCGCCGAGCTGTTCTTGAAACTGAACCCTGAAAGTGCATATGAACGGCTCGGCGTAAATCTGAAATCCGTTTTGAGCCGAACTTAGTGACACAGAGACTTATATTTAGGATCGGCTTATTCGATGGTGTTAGTTTTGTGCCGAATATGTTTTGTGAATTTCAGAAATTTTGCATGTGCGTAGGATCGGCTTGTATGGTAGTATTAGTTTTGTGCCGAATAAATGTTATTTGAATTTCAGAATTTTTGCATGTGCTTAGGATCGGCTTGTGTGGTTGTATTAGTTTTGCGCCGATTAATGTTGTTTGAAATTCATGAATTCTTTATGTGTAGGATCGGCTTATTTATATGACACCATTTTGCGCTGAATAAATATTTCAATTCATAAGTCTAGATTCGGCTTATTCGATAGTATTAGGGTTGCGCCGAATATCATTGTTAAAATTCCATAAATTTTACAAGTGTATAGGATTGGCTTATTTATATGATATCATGTTGCGCCGAATACATGTTTGAGTTCATAATCATAGATTCGGCTTATTCGACAGTATCGGTTGTGAGCCGAATATATAGGATCGGCTTATAATTTTTTGTGGTATGAGCCGATCCACTCTCTGTATAAGCTAATAAAAATTTCAAGACATGATTCCGCTCATATGTGTTATTTCGGGTAAGCCGAGCCTTCTTATTTTCTTACAATTTTTTGGCTTTCCAAATCTCTTTGTTGTTCGAATTAGTCTTATAACTTTCATACTTGTGTCAGGACCAATGCAGCTACAAAGAGAAAGAAGATGGAGGTAACACCTTCTACTTCTAAAACTCCTGATCCTAGAGGAGGAGGTAAGAAAAAATTGGAAGCGGGAGGTAGAGGAGGAATTTTAGAAGAAGAAGCTGAACAAGTAAGAATTGAAAGACAAGAAGAAGGAATAGATGAAGATGAAGAAGTTGATGATAATCAAGAAGTTCATCAAGAAACACAACCCCAAGGAAAACCCAAGAAAGACAAGAAAGGTAAGAAGGTGGCAGAACCCGAGAAAGAGAAGGACGATGATGATCGACGGATCACTGGTTTACACATTCCTGATGAAGATGACGTAATCCCTAACCACATTACTTGTTGCATCACCATCCTACCTTGCAAATTGAGTCTTCTAATCTTTTGTCTTGCATTGTAGATAGTTTGCATAGTCGACTTGTTATTCTTGTTGTCCGCCTTCAATTTGCTAAGAATCCTAGAAGGTGGCAAACGTGCTCGTGTCATTTTATCCACTTCTAGCATCTCGTCGGGTTTGAGTCGCTCTACTTTCGCATGTCCATGAAGGTCTTTGGGACGTGGGTGGTTATGACGACAATCCATATCTTTATTCGTTATCCAATATTGATCTTCTTTGTTCATGGTCTTATTCTTGAGGTTGAAAACGATCTTGAAAGGGAAATTTCTTTTCTTCGTCTTCGTCCTATTCTTTCTCCCTGTCTTCCCAACGTATACAGTACCCTTTTTAACCTTGCTAGCGCCGGTTCCACTACGCTCACAAATCATTTCAAACCGATCCCATCGGCTGTGTTGTCCTTTAACTAGTACACAATTTATCTTCATCGCGTGTTCCTCAAGACAATCCATAACTTCTGGTTTAGTTTTCCATATCTACGTTCATTCCAAAACAAGTAATTTGTAAGAAAAACTTTGGAATATTCCGACAACATTAAGGTAAACAAAAGGTTCTTACATACCAAATCATTTTGGAAGTGATCCTTGGTATCCTCGTGAATTATGTCTACTGGATCAGGTTGATTTTCCATGGGTCCAAGCACGATCTACAACGAAAAACACAAGGTTAAACACTAGAAAGAGAATATAATAACAAGGTTCGGCGCATTCGATAATCACATTATGTGCTGAACTATAAACATTTACAGGTTTCGGCTTATACGATATCCTCAATATGTGCCGAACCACAAACAATATTTTAACCCAAAAATTAACAAATTCATGTTCGGCTCAGACGATAATCATATTATATGTCGAACCTTGAACATAAGAGGTTTCGGCTGATACGATATTCTCCATATGTGTCGAACCAGTAACAATATTTCAACCCAGAAATTAAAAAATTATGTTCGGCACATACAATTTTGGATATATAAGCCGAATTAGTAATGATTCTATTCCGGGCTATTCAGGATGTTGTTCGGCTTACTATGAAACTTTCATATAAGCTGAACTAGTGTCTAGCAAAAGGGTTGGAATTGGAAATTATAGGTTCGGCGCATGCAGTAAACAGATTCAGTAAGCCGAACCGTTCATCAATTGGTAGATTCGGCTCATAGATGTGAGCCGAACCTCAACCTGTTTCGCCGAATCATGATTCAAAAAACCTAACTTTTGATAATTGAGAGCTATAGAAGTGAGATTAAGTATAGGATATAAGTGTACCTGTGTATTAGAAGCATTGGGTTCGTCATCAATGTCTTCATCATCTGGATTTGGCTCATAAAAATCATCATCTTGAGTTTGTGTTTGAGTTTGAGCTTGTGTTTGAGTTTGTGTAAAATCATT
Organism: Papaver somniferum; assembly: GCF_003573695.1. Taxonomy (NCBI): domain Eukaryota; kingdom Viridiplantae; phylum Streptophyta; class Magnoliopsida; order Ranunculales; family Papaveraceae; genus Papaver; species Papaver somniferum. The sequence continues at coordinate 66,213,766 of NC_039362.1, forward strand.
CTCATAATCTAAGAAATCAGCAATTTCTGGATCATTGTTGTAATTGATATGTATTTTCCTAGGTTTTTTAGATGAATGATGACTCTCCTCATCCTCCATTGAATCAAGAATTAGAATTTTCTCACTTTCTCCTTCTCTTTCTCTCCTTCTTAACCAAACCAAAACTTTGATTTTCTTTTCCTCAAATTTTCATCTAAATAACTCTTATAATTCTGAAAATTATTTTAATCACTAAACAAAATATTTAATCACTAATCAAGATTATTAACACTAATACGTAAAGGGCATATTTGCCATTAAAAAATGGGTTAAGGGGTTATCTGATTTTGCTATTTCACAACCTTTGTTATCTTCATTCAATATGCTTTGGAAGATTTTGGTATGCCCAAAATCATAGTTCGAATCTTCAGTTTCTGTTTCAATGATATCACCAGAAAGTTTTACACTGAAATGACATTATGGACAGAAAATACACCACTACATAAGAAGATAAACATAACAAGATAAATATTATTGATCCGACTTTAAGTTACAATTGTTCCTGCTGCTGTAAGTTTCTTAACCATGGTAGCATGTTTCTGCCCAGCAAGATGATAATGGAAAACAGTTTGACTATTACATATAACATCGCATACCTTGCAAATCCTAACAGCTTCAACTGCTGTACCGCCTTCCAAAAGCTTCCTTCTCTTAGTGTCCAAGCTCTCTTTTGATGACAATGCTGCTTTCTTCTTTTTTGATGACTTCCCTTGTGGACCAACAACAGGAGCTGTAACCACATTTGGAGGAGGAGGTGCTGGTGAAGGAACGATTGGAGGGGGGACAATAACATGAAGAGGTGTTGGTGAAGGTACGATTGGAGGGGGGACGATAACCTGAGGAGGTTGAACTGCAATTCGCTTAGCTTCTTTGATTTTCTCCAGGTTTTTCTTGTGTTTCTTTCCTGATCTGTGATTTGCAAGTGTATCCCTGCTGGTACAATCAATCTTGCAGACTTCACAGTATGCAGATTGTACGACCTTGGTTTTCTTGTTTTTCTTTAACCCCTTGTTAAGAGCAGTACTGTTCACACAAGGTTGAACCGCCGGGTAGGTCCATTGAGCGGACGTGTTAAGAGTTGGAGCAACTGCTGGCACTGATGTACCCATCGATGTAGCCTGCAAGGAATATCGTAATGAATTTGATCTTGAGAAATATATAAACAAGTCCTACCTAAAACTTTAAGGCATTAAGATACAGTTCATATATTTACCACTTGTTCATTGATGTGGGACTTGTTGCAGGAGCAAGAACAACATTTAAAGTGAAAAATAATCGTGAATAACAAAACAAATACTAAAGCTATGTTGATAATATGTTTTTTTTACAGCATATAATATAAAGAACATGAGAAAATCCAACAACTGCTCTCAGTCACCAGACTCGCCACATTACTTGTCATAAATAATGGCAGAGTAGGATTAATAACAGAAGGAAAGGAACCAGGGGTAGAGTTTCATAGGCTGAGAACGTCCACCCACAGCATATACGCTTCAGTCATTTTGTATGAGAATAACACGGTTTTACTATAGTGAAACTCTACCTTCACTAGGATTTTTATGAGAATGGCACAGGTTTACCATAGTGATCCTACATTCATACGCCATTTCTCTACAGAAGGATTAACGTGGCCTTATCATAGTCATGCCCTATCAAAAACAGTACTTTCATTAGAATAACTTCTTTTTCAATCATTTTCTAAATGAAGGCAGTTGGAGTTCTGGGATTCTCTGACTGACCAGATTATTATAGTGATGGAGAAACTACCACATTTCTATGCTTGGACTTAGATGGAAAATCTCTCCTGTTCTAGGATTCAGGTAGCTAATAGTCACGCGATTATTGCAGTTCAAACAAGCTAAAAAAAAGGAGAGCAAGCACCCAAAGAGAAGATTTAGGTGTGAAATTCTTGTGGTGGAAATGTGGATAAAATTAAATATCTATCAACACACAACCAAGTTTATGCAAGACAAGGTGAAGCTGGTTATTTCATAGGTCAACCCTTCGGACATGCTATATTCTCCGAAACCACTTATATGCTCTTACCACAGGAAAAGCAGGGAGACTAGAAGCCTTTGAAATTTTTGGGACACTTCTCCCCATGACAATAACCTTATACTAAATCTGAATAGACACATTTCAATTTCAATATGTAATTAAGCACGAGAATGAATAAGAAAAAATGATTGTTGTACGAAATTTGCATAAGCAACAATTGGCCATTGAGTGGTACAAGGGAGAAAACGAAGAAAACCATCTCCTTGAACGGACACACCCCAAAACTGGCTCAATCCATAAACATCATAATGAACAAAAATGGAAGAACTACCACAACAATCACTGGTAAAGGAAATCCAGAGAAAACACGGTCCATTTACTAATCAAGTACATACCCTAAACATAAAATCTTCAATTCTAAAAACTATCATATAACTAGATTCACCTATTTTGCACCCAAATTAGTACATTTTAGCTAAATACAACTTAATGCAAAAAAAGAGCTCAAATTTCCAAAAAATAAAAATAGATAGATAAATTTCTACCGCAGTCGTAGTCAGGGAAACAGCAGCAGCATGTGGGTTGTGATGAAGATGAGCTGCTTGCCACTCCTGGATTTGTTGTTGATAAGCTGCAGCAGCAGCAGCTTGAGCAGCTTCATAACAAGAACGTGAAGGAGGTGGAAGTTGATATGTATTTATAAAATTAGATGATTCAACTCCAGGTGGTTGTATACAAGATGCATATACTGGTAATTGCGATGATGATGAAGAGGGGATTGTATAATTAGGATTAGGGATTTGAGTAAGTGGGTCTTGATGAGGAGGAGGGTAATAATGGGGATAAATAGTTGGCATTTGAAATTGATTTTGAGGATTCAGTGTAGAGTTAGAATTAGGGTTTTGTGATGGAATTCCTTGCATTGTGATCAAGGAATCTGAAAGACATCAGAGAAAACCTGCAGTTAGACCGACCAGCTTCTTCTTCCTCTTTTCTCGATACAAACGGAGAAATGATGAGCAATATTTTGTTGACTGCTGCGAACGATGTTATACTAAGATCTTAATCATTTATTTTATGCACGCGAATGATGCTTTTAGATTTAGAGTATTGGCAAAAATGAACTTTATTTTTGTTTTGTTAAAAAGGTATTACATGCAAGGTTTGAAAAACTCCCATTTTTTCTGAAAAAACGACCGTTATAATTAACCGTCGTATCCATATACAGTGGCCGTGAGGATTCACGAATCTCGTGTCTATATAAAGCCGATAAATAGGAAATAACGACAGTTTTTTAGGACTGTTTTTCCGTTTTCACACACGTTATAACTGTTTTTCTAAAATTGAATATTACGTTTTTTGCTTCTAAATAACATTTTAAAGCAAGTTTTTTAGACCATCCTTTCCGTTTTCATGCCAGTTATAACCGTTTTTATAGAAAAAAGAATTTAAAAATATTTTTTGCAATATTTTATTTTTTAAATTAAAAATTAAAAAGTTACAATTAAATTTTTGAAAATAAAAAAATAAAATATCAATATATAAAAAATGTCGTAACAGCGTTATTAAACCCGTTATAACTGTTTTCACGTACGTCATAACGGTTAGGTAGGAATTTCAGATCATAATTCTTTTTTATTTTCTATTTAACTATTATAACGCCCGTTATTTTAAAATAACATATAAAATACGCGTTTTTTTCTAAATAACATGTTTTTTGTCCGAAACGTGTTCACACCCGACAAAGCGTGGTATAACGGTCATGCCCAGTGACCGAGACCTGAGATGTGACCCGTTTTTCAAACCTTGATTACATGTTTATAAGTTAATAACGGACGTAATTGTGTAAAAACGATAAATGTGATCATAAAAAAGTTTGGGTTTTGTTAAGAATCGTATTATTGGGTGTGGGGGTGGGGGACCGAGTTTTTGGAGGCTTAAAATGATAATCAAAACCAAACCGTGGATATGAGGGGATCTAATCTATGTAAAAGTTCAAAAACGCCGTCCATGTATTTAACTTATTCTTCTTTGCCTTCCATTAACTAACTAATGTTACTAAAAAAAAAAGAAATCAACATCAAAACCGTTTCCTCACTTCCTCTCCTTATTCTCTTTTTCTCTTTTTTTTTGTAGGACGATTAATCGTCGATAAAAAAATTTCATCATCGATTAAATCCATTGTATAAAATCATGAAGAGAAAGGAAAAACCATGGAAATCGCGTCAAATCCACCTCCTCTTGAACCAGAGAAATCAACTTCATCAAATAAAGATGAAACTGTAAATCAACAAGTGATTGAAGGAGATGAACCAGCCGCCAAAACTCCTGATATGACTGCAGTAAGGTATGAATTGAAAAACCCACTCTTTAGTTAAGCGTTTGAATGATTATTGAGTTGATTTTGAAAAAATTAGGTCTGAAAAACAGTTTCAGTAACAGTTTACTGCTAGGAGTTCTTATTTTCCTAGCCGTATATAAGGCTTACGGTTGGGATCACTAACAACTCCCAGCCGTAATACAGGTGATGCAGACGAGAACTGCTGAACCCTAACCGCAATAATTTGTTTACGGTTAGGTTATTCCTAGCCTAACTTCTTCTGTGTTCAAAATTTAATTCAGCGATAGCGTATACGTCTAGGTTTTTCCAATCCGCAACTTTAGTTCCTAACCGTAAATATATTTTCCTAGCCGTTTCGTATGTTACGGCTTGGTCGATAACTCAAAGTCCCATCTGTATATTTAATAACTAGGTTATTCCTAGCCGTATCTTCTATTGTGTTGAAAATCAATCATGCGGTAGTATTGACGGATAGGTTATTCATATCCGTAGTTTGGTAACCAAGCCCCAAACTATGTTTCCTAGCCATTATTTGTTTTACGTCTTGGTCGATTATTAAATATCTCATCCGTAAATTTGGTTACGTCTGGGACTGTCAATTTTTCCTAGCCTTGTTTTGTGTCACGACTTGGTTATGATTAGATATACCAACCGTATTTACTCATTTGGTTTTGTTTTTTTGGTCTTGTTTGTCTTTGAACATAGAAAATGAAAGGAGGAAGATAAGAACACAAGAAGTAACGCCTTGTAATGTCCCGACTCCGCAACCTCGTCAAACAAAACCATTGGGTGCAAATGCAAGAAATGCAAGTGGTGTTTCCACTGATGGAGGAAGTGAAGGTGGTGTTGGCACTGATGGAGGAAATGAAGGTGGAGTTGTCATGGGTGGAGGAAGTGAAGGTGGAGGGAATGAAGGTGGAGTTTTCATGGGTGGAGGAAGTAAAGGTGAAGAAAATGAAGGTGGTGTTGCCTCTGATGGAGGAAATGAAGGTGGAGTTGTCATGGGTGGAGGAAGTGAAGGTGGTATTGCCTGTGATGGAGGAAATGAATGTGGAGTTTCTACTTGTGGAGGAAGTGCAAATGTAGTTGTTGAACAACCAAATTTAGAGATTGTAGAAGGAAACTTGGCCGAAACAAGTGTTGTTGGTGCTGCAAATGATAAGGATAAAGGCGTGATTGAGAAGAAGAAGTATCCACCAAAATACTCGGCAACACAAATCATTGATGTTATAGAGTTTTTACCTCTTAAGAAGAACGGGAGACCTTGGGGTGAGCCAAAAGATAGATCCGTCTTGTTTGGTTACCCGTCATCATGGGCTGCTAGGGTCTATGCCGCAAAGGTAATAAATCAAATTTAATATATGTTGTTTTCATTTTATTATGGATATTTATTTGAACAACCAAAATTTTGTATTCTTTGTAGTTTTTCGATAAAGCGGTCCCTAAACTAAAGCACCAACAAGGAAAGTTTTGGCCGTTGAATAAAGAGCATCCATATGTGGTAACTTTGGTAAAAGCTTCAGGGATATGGTCTGGAATCGAGGCTTTGCAGAAGACCTATGTGGTTTTAGAGAAAGATTTTGGCCCGAAATCATGACTTTTCTACTCTCGTTCAGCGAGATGAGTATGACTCAGGATGATGCAAAGCAAATTATCGATCTAGCTTTGGAAGGAAAAGTGGTGTTTGAGGGTTTCAACTATTCTATTCCTTTTTGTTATAGCACTGCTCGGTCGAACTCGCAAGCGTTGTTATCTCAAGCTTGTTTGTCAAGTTTAGTTGCCAAAACTATAAGTTTTGATTTATAGTCTACTTACAGCTATGTCTCGGATTAAGATAGAATGTGTAGTTGAGCTTTAGACTTCACGGCGTTCATCGATTGTAGACGAAGAAATACTAAGGGGAGCTTGTGGAACTTCATCAACAAAAGGTATGTGGAGACTTGAACTCATCTATCACTCAGAAGTCTATTTCTATTCTATCTCCTATTGAGACAAAAGTCGTATAGCTATATATACTTTACATTATATACATTTGATATTTAGAGCTGAGTTTAACTCGCTTACATATTTCTCGAAATATGTGTCGGTAAGCTTTCGCTTTAGCCAAGTTCATCTTTATTCTTGACGAAAGTCAAAAGATGATCATGTGAAAATCGCCTGGTAACATCTTACATGATTTGTGTGAGACAGTCATCTGATGTAGACTCGGAATGTTTCGTATTGATCTATTGATCACTTGAAAATTGCTTTGAAGCTAATAGTTTGTGTGAGACAGCTATTCCCGTCTTCCAAGAATGTTTCAATGATTAACATGGAGTTTAAAATGATTGACCATTGATTAGATATAACACAATATGCGTACTTGTATGCTAACTGTTGCAAGTTATTCCAAGTCCGGGAACCATAGTATGCATACCCGTATGCGTACTGGTTTGATAGTTGAAGTCTGAGAACTTAGTAGTGCATACCCGTATGCGTAAGTTCAAGTCCTGGAATTCAACTGAGTTTGGTCATGTGCGATAGTATGCGTACCCGTTCGCATACTGGCGAACCCAGACCAAGTACGGCTACTTAGGTATGCATACCGTTTGCATACTTGAATGGGTTAAGTTCTAAAATCGGTTTGTTCATGAACAAATACATTTATATAATAAGGAATGCAATCTTTTGCAAACCATGACTATAATGTTCATGAATTTATTCAGGTGAATCAAAATCGATTTTTCTTCAATTGTGTCTTGTATACTTCTATGAGAATATAAACAATTCAACAACTCTAGAACTAGTTTCATTTGAGTCATTTGAACTAGTTGTGATTAAGATGAACAAGGTTGATATGAAAGTGTTTATATGGCTCACTTCGGTTAACTATTGTTGAGCCAACTATGTGTACACGTTTAGGTACAGTTACCCATATGTAAATGAAGTCACATTTCATTGGTGTATAACAAGCTAAGGTCGATCTAACGGTTGAAAGATATTAGCTTGAATCTAATCAGGTTTTCATCTAATGTTGAATATTGAATGCTTTGTTACCAAGGTAGCATTGATTGCAAACCCTGATTTGAAGATTATATAAGGAAGAACTCTAGCAACTGGGAAACCTAATCCCCACACCTCTTGTGTGATACTAGTTGCGACTAGAGTCGATTCTCCTTTAACCTAAGTTTTTCCTAAAACCATTATAGGTTAACGACTTAAAGACTTCATTGGGATTCTGAAGCCAGACCCAACTATTTTCTTTGTACTTGCGCGTTCTGGTCTTACTTTGTTCTATCGTATTGGGTACTATCTTCTCTAAGATTTGCTCGAGATTTAATCTCCGATAGGTAAGATCAAAAGTAGTCACAAACATCTTCGTCTCATCGTTTGTGATTCCACAATATCTTGTTTCGCTACCATACGGTTAAGATTATTGTGAGGTGGTTGATATTACTAGGCTTTTCTTCAAGAATATAACGTGTATCAATTGGTTCCTGTTCACCTTGATTTATCAAAAGACGGAACAAAAACTCGTAGGTATTTCCGTGAGAGACACTATTCCATAGACTTTTCTGTGTGAGACACATTTATTTATCAAGTCTTCGACTTTGGGTCATAGCAACTCTTAGTTGTGGGTGAGATCAGCTAAGGGAATCAAGTGCGCAGAATCCGGCATAATTCAAGAGGCGTAAGGAACGCGACTGTACCTTAATCAGTGTGAGATTATTTAGGGCTCAACTACATTCCAGTCCGAAGTTAACTTGTAGTAGGCTAGAGTCTGTAGCGGCTTAATACAGTGTGGTGTTCAAATCTGGTGTCTGTGTTATTTCTTTTCCCCATTATATTTTTATATAATTGAAATATCACATGTTGTGCGTAGTTCAATCAATTGGTGAATCCAACCTTTGGTTGTTTATTGAAATTGATTGACGCTTGGATATTGGTCTTTGGTACCATCCAAGTTAATTTCTCATATTAATCCGGATCACAGATTTTTGTCTGTTCGATTGCAGATTGATTTGATAAATTGAGATATAACTCTTGGATGTATTTTCCTTGATTGAGTCTGACTGTCTAGTTGATTCTCTTGGAAATATATCGGAGTTAGTCCATACAGATTGCCTAAACGAAATATTGGGTGTGGTTGTTATACCCCCAGTTTTTCACTTTTGAAGATCTTTTTCTATTGGAAAAAGACTGTCTTTGATGGGACAAACTTGAAGTGGAAGAAGAGTTTGAGATAGGTGGCGGAGCCGTGCCTAGAGTTATAAGAAAGTTCAGTGTATCGGGTGAACATCCTGAAACAGTTAATATGACAAGAAAGATTAACATGGTTCGTCTGAGGGAGAAGTTTGAGGATTATGGCCCCAAGACTTGTAGTGGACAGGTGGTGATGAACAGAGCAAGAGCTAGACATACATATATAGATTACTTGTTGCACTCTCTTGGAACCATATTTTTTCCCGATTTCTTAGGAAATAAGGTAAATGCTTGTTATTTTGCAGTGGTTGAAAACTCTTAGTTTCGATCCAGAAACAAATGAGGTACCTAGGTAATCGCGGGGGACCACCCTCCTTAGTAGTGTGATGGAAAATATTTGCAAAGCTTCTAGGTGGAACATAACACAAATTACAAGATGTGTTGTTCTTATCCAGGTTTCTTTTTATTTCCAAATAACAAATTATTTGGAAAACTTATATATTTTGTCTGCTATCTTATTTATATATTTTTTGCTTTCCAGTGGGCATGGGTTTACGACCATTTTAAATTCTTGAGGCCTTCTCGGGATAAAAATTGGGATCTATAGAAATCTACAGGAGGAAGATACCCCTTTCGAGGGACCCAACACAAGGCTAAAGAGATGGAAATGGTCGACATGAGGAAAATATTGGATGCTTTGACAATCGATGATGTTGTTTTTGATCCTTGTTTGAAACTTGATGAGGATGGAGAAGATGAAGTTGGTGATAGAGTATTTTATGATGTGACGACCTACGTAGGACCTTTGCTTCATTCAACTGGGTTCGTCATTTTAGATCCTCGTAAAACGCTTCGCCAAATTGGTATTGTTCAGAAAATAGTACCCGAAGACTCTCGTTTTAAACTAGCATAGGCAACTCCCAATTTAAGGACAAAGATGTCAAATTCACCTATCACCGTCGATCGACCATTGGAATGCTTGTTCCGAAGAAGTAAACCAAATGAGTAGAATAGCGATTGAAGCTTCTCATGGAACTTCAGTTGCGTATGAGAATTACATGGAATGATATCAAGAGTGGTCTCATCCTTATATGGAAATTTGGATCCGGAAGCAAATAAACACTTGAGATTTCAAAATCAAGGACATCAAGGAATGAAGAAAGTGATTCGAGGGAGATGGTGGTATATATACCACTACTTATGTTTGTATATGTTTATTTTTTTTTATTATCTATGAATAATTACAGTTTGTGTATTTGATATGAAAAAATAGATGGAACAAGTTAATTGGGTGGTCGAGGACATGACCCGTAGCATTAATTCGGGTGAGAATTTAACGGTCCCTGAACAAAGATTACTTCAGAATCCAGTTAAAGCATAATAATCCATGAGAAAGGAGGTCTCTATGCTTATAAAGAGGACCGACCAAGGAGAAGTAAGAGGGATATGTCTCCTTCTTCTAGCGACGAATCGGATACTCCCTCCAATGAGCATGTTCAATCAAAGAAAGGAAAAGGTGGTTGAGGCGGTCGAGGTGGAGGTGGAAGCAAAAAAGGTGTATGTGGTAGAGGTGAAAAAGGTGGTCGTGCTGGAACAAGTTCTCAAGGTGGACGTGGTGGAGGTAAAAAGACTCCAATTCAAGGTGGCAGTGTAAGAGTTAAAAAAGCTAGAGTTGTAGAACATGTTGTGGAAGAGGACAAAGAGGAGGACGATTTGGATGCATTTTTACGCTCGGATTCTGACCAACTAGTGTCGATATATGATCGAGAACTGAAATCTATCAGAACTTAAGGTTTTTGATCAACAACTCTTGAATGGTCTTATATCAGAAGAGAAGACCTTAGAATAGACAAGAGGTGAAAAACTTAGATTACAAGTTGTGTAACTATCACGAAAATTATTACTAACTCAGCTGTGCGATCCCCAAAGCAAAGACTTAATTATCTCACTCTTGTTCACGAAAAACAGAAGAAAACAACCTTATAAAGCTTACACCAATTTTCCAAAGGGGATAAAAAAAGGTTTAGCATTCACGAACCCTTTATTTATAGTGAACAGGTTAGCTTGAAAGCTAAGCAAATGTATCTTGAATCCTAAGCAAGTTTCCTTTCTCAAGACTCTCCTAATTTTGGGAGTCTTTCCTAAATTACAATATATTTTACATAAATAATTAAACGAATAATTACTTTAGCATATATTGTATTTATGTGAATAAATCATAATTTAACTTAGGAAGGAAATCTAAAATATCACAAACACTTTAATATGGTAATCAAATATGTTTGGAGTAATAGCCATCTTGCCTATATAAGGAAACATCGAAAACTTGACTAAAAAAGGCCTCTGGTCACGTATTTGCGCTCAAGTCCGTGAACCGTTATCAACAGTTCGTGGATGGTTTCCTACTAACGAATTGCAACAGTTACCGCAACACTTATAACTGTTCTTTTAATAAATCAGTCATAACTTCATCGTTATAACTCAGAATTGAGTGATTCTTGGCTCGTTGAATTCGTAAGATCATTCACTATAATATAAGAACCTTTCCAGGGATAAATGTTATTGTCACAAAAGTCGTGGCTCAAATAAAAAGAATGCAAAAATAATTCTGTTAACGTTTCCGTTGAATAGAATTGAAAGATAAAAAGAATGCAAAAAGAATGAGGTCATTCCGAGTTCGGACGAAGAAGTTATGGCCAAAACAAGCTTTTTATCGAATACCGAAGACAGGAAAAGTATACAAACGGGTACGCAAACGGATTTTCAGTATACAAACGGGTATGCATACTTATTTCCCTAGATTTTATTACAATATTAAGTATGAGATCGGGTATGCATACTTGTGAAGGCCAAAATTCACGGTTAGGGTCTTTCATTCGTAATTTCGGGTCGGGTTCCTTAACCACCGAAGATACTTGAAGGACAAACAATGTAAACCTATAAAAAGGTATTAGGCATTCCAAAGATAATATCATCATATCTCATATCACAAGTTAGGGTTTATTCAACATCAAAACCTAGGGTAAAGGGGGAAACCACCATTATTCATCTTCTTTGTAATATGAGTAGCTAAATCCTTTGTTGATTAAGGATGAATTCAATGTTCTAAGCATGAGGTTTTATTATTAATACAAATCTATTGAGAGTTTTTATCATCATCATTTTTTTTACCACATCTAGGGTTTATGAGTGATTCTTATATTGATTTGGAGTGCACGCTAGATTGATCTATTGATCGTTCTATTGCTAGTAGAAGTTAGGAGATAAGTAATCATCGAATAACTCTCTACACAAGTAGAAAAAGCGAGACCTTATAGAGGGATTCTATGGAGGAATAGTGTGCGAAAACAGCACCAACAAGTAAACCTTGAGCTAAGAGTTTAACTACTGGGATTAACCTAATTCACAAAGCCTAAAGCGTTTGATTGGATTACACCTTGAGTAAGATACTACTTGGTGGTTCAGTTGAATAGAATCTGATATTGGAGAGCTTCCGTATCTGTGGTACAAGGAGTTTTGGGGATAGCACCGAGCTAGCTGTTATTCTACGGTTGGTGATGAATGATTCTAACAGAATATAAATAAGTATTCTAATCCTATTAACGCTTGATAACAACGAAGGATTCCTTAATAGTCTCTTTTCTTCTTTATTGTCTTTTTATTTATCTTACAACCAAACCCCCCTTTGTTATTTACTTTATTTTTCTGATCAAATAACCTATCAATTACACAGCTCTCTGTGGAAACGATCTCTTACTACCGTTATATTACTAGTTAATTAGTGGGAAATATCTTTGTTAGAGCACTGCTCGGTCGAACTCGCAAGCGTTGCTATCTCAAGTTTATTTGCCAAAGTTATAAGTCTTGATTTCTAGTCTACTTATAGCTATGTCTCAGATTAGGATAAAATATTTAGTTGAGCATTAGACTTCACGGTGTTCATCGATTGAAGACGAAGAACTACTTAGGGAGCTTGTGGAACTTGATCAACAAAAGGTATGTGGAGAATGTGTAGTTGAGCATTAGACTTATTGAGACAAAAGTCGTAGCTATGTAGATTTTACTTTATACACATTTGATATTTCGAGCTGAGTTTAACTCGCTTACATATTTATCGAAATATGTGTTGGTAAGATTTCGCTTTAACCAAGTTCATCTTTATTCTTGATGAAAGTCAAAAGATGATCATGTGAAAATTGCCTGGTAACATCTTACATGATTTGTGTGAGACAATCATTTGATGTAGACTCGAAATATTTCGTATTGATCTATTGATCACTTGAAAATTGCTTTGAAGATGATAGTTTGTGTGAGACAGCTATTCCCGTCTTCCAAGAATGTTTCAATGATTAAGAAGGAGTTTAGAACGATTAACTATTGATTGGATATAGCATAATATGCGCACTTGCATGATAACTGTTGCAAGTTATTCAAAGTCCGGGAACCATAGTATGCATACCCGTATGGTACTGGTTTGATAGTTGAAGTCCGGGAACTTAGTATGCATACCCGTATGCGTACCGGCAGAAAAGTTCAAGTCCGGGAATTCAACTGAGTTTGGTCACTTACGCAGTATGCGTACCCGTTCGCATACTGGCGAAACCATACCAAGTCCGAAACTCTAAGTATGTGTACCCGTTTGCATACTTGAGTGGGTTAAGTTCTAAAATATGTTTGTTCATGAGCAAATACGTTTGTATATTAAGGAATGCAATCTTTTGCTAACCGTGGCTATAATGTTCATGAATTGATTCAAGTGAATCAAAATCGATTTTCCTTCAATTGTGACTTGTATACTTCTGTGAGAATATAAACAATTGAACAACTCCATAACTAGTTTCATTTTGAGTCATTTGAACTAGTGGTGTTTAATATGAATAAGGTTGATATGAAAGTGATAACTTCGGTTAACTATTGTTGAGTTATGTGCACACGTCTGGGTATGGTTACTCATATCTAAATGAAGTCACAATTAATTTGTGTATAACAATATAAGTTCAATCTAACGATTGAAAGATATTAGGTTGACTCTAATCAGGTTTCATCTAACGGTGAATATTGAATGCTTTGTTACCAAGGTAGCATTGATTGCAAACCCTGATTTGAATACTATATAATGGAGAACTCTAGGAACTGGGAAACCTAATCCCCACACCTCATGTGTGATACTAGTTGCGACTAGAGTCGATTCTCCTTTAACCTAGGTTTTTCCTAAAACCATTATAGGTTAACGACTTAAAGACTTCATTGGGATTCTGAAGAAAGACCCAACTATTTTCTCTGTAGTTGCGTGTTCTGATCTTACTTTGTTATATCGTGTTGAGTACTATCTTTTCTAAGATTTTCTCGAGATTTAGTCTCTGATAGGTAAGATAAAAATTAGTCACAAACATCTTTGTCTCATCGTTTCTGATTCCAAAATATCTTGTTTCGGTTCCATAAGATTAATATTATTGTGAGGTAATTGATATTACTAGGTTGTTCTTCGGGAATATAAGTCTGGTTTATAAATTGGTTCATGTGCACCTTGATTTATCAAAAGACGGAACAAAAAATCGTAGGTATTTCTTTGGGAGACAAATTTATCTATTCAATAGACTTTTCTATGTGAGACAGATTTGTTTATCAAGTCTTCGACTTTGGGTCGTAGCAACTCTTAGTTGTGAGTGAGATCAGCTAAGGGAATCAAGTGCGCAGAATTCGACGTGGTTCAAGAGGCGTAAGGAACGCGATTGTACCTTAATTAGTGTGAGATTGGTTAGGGGATTAGGGCTCAACTACATTCCAGTCTGAAGTTAACTTGTAGTAGGCTAGATTCTGTAGCGGCTTAATACAATGTGGTGTTCAAATCTGGACTATGTCCTGAGGTTTTCTGCATTTGCGGTTTCCTCGTTAACAAAATTTCTGGTGTCTGTGTTATTTCTTTTCCGCATTATATTTTTATATAATTGAAATATCACAGGTTGTGCGTAGTTCAATCAATTAGATAATCCAATCTTTGGTTGTTGATATAAATTGATTGACACTTGGATATTGGTCTTTGGTACCATCCAAGTTATTTCTCATATTAATCCGGCTCACAGATATCTATCTGTTCGATTGCAGATTGATTTGAAAAATTGAGATATAACTCTTGGATGTATTTTCCTTGATTGAGTCTGACTGTCCAGTTGATTCTCTTGGAAATATATTGGAGTTAGTCCATACAGATTGCCTAAACGAAATATTGGGTGTGGTTGTTAGACCCACGGTTTTTCAATTGGTATCAGAGAAGGTAAACACGTTTAAGCCCTCATAAGTCTGTGTTTGTAGCAATCTGACTCTATGGACAGAAGTGTTATCTCTAGAAACGTACCACCGGTCTTCGATGGATCGAATTACTCATGGTGGAAAATTGATGTGCGTGCTTTTGTACAAGCTCGTGATTTTCAAACATGGGTTCGTGTTGTTAATGGCCATGATCCTACGGTTGTTACAGAAGGAGATGTAACTGTTCCAAAGTATATTGGTTGATATGAACCTGACGAGATTCTTGTTGCGAAGGAAAATTCTGATTGTTTAAATGCTCTGTTACATGCCATTACCCCAGATCTTCAGCACCATGTGACGACATGCACTAAGCCTAAAGAAGCCTGGGATATCTTAGAAATTGTATTCGAATGAAATTCCTTTGATAAAGAAGCTAGGATTCAAAACCTAAGTTCTGATTGGGAAAACCTTCGTATGGCTGATGAAGATTCTTTTGAGGAGTTTAATCACAAAGTGTCTGAAATTGTTAATGCATCTTTTGCATTGGGTAAGACTATTCCTGAAAATTACACTGTGATGGAAATTCTCAGATCGTTGCCAGCAAAATACAACTCTAAGAAATATGCCACCGTTGAAGGAAATAACCTTGAAACACTTTCCAGAAACTCACTCATTGGAAAGTTGAGAGTTCTTGATCATGATCAGAACACAGTCAGAACATCCGCGTTCAATGTTGTGACCAACTCAAGTAGTTCTCCTTGCTTTTCTTGGGCTGATGAATGTTGTTCAAATCATATTGATTTTTATAGGTCATTGATTTTACAAAAGATCAAGGAAATTGTGAGAAGAATCAAAAGATCTGAGGGACATCTTTCTCTCTTTAATGATTCAGATGATTCAATACAAAGAAAATCATTTCAGTTGGTCAATCCACATACTTCCAAAGTTTGTACGGAAATTTCAGCTTTCATAGCAGAAACTTCCTCTAACTCAAATTCTGATTCAGAATGCGAGTCTGACACTGAGATTTTAAAATTCTTGGATAAAAATGAAGAAATTAACCAAGAAAATCTTCAACTAAAAATGAGTTTGAAGAAACTTGAATCATCACTCCAGGTGAAAAATCTTGAGATTGACTGTCTTAATGACGAATTCGCCAGAACCCTATCTTTAAAAGAAAAAGAGATTAATACTCTAGTGTGACCTGCAAAGGTTATCTGGAAGATCTGACAAGATTTCAGCAATGTTATTCGGTCAAAAGTCTTTTGGAAACACAAATGGTTTAGATTTCAAAATCAAGACTGTGAGCACAAATAATTCCTTTGTTCCGACCGGTTCTGGAATTGTGGATATTAAAAGTTGTGATAAACAGGAGCCAAATCTGCAAAACGAAAATTCATCTATGAAGTGTATGTTTTGTGGAAATACAAGTGATGTTCAGAGTAAGTGTTGGAAATTCGAGAGGAACAACAAACGAATTTCCAAACTTCAGAATTGACATGCAAAGGATGAATCTGGTTTTGGGCAATCAACAGGGAACTCCTGACGACAAGAAGAAGTCTAAGAGAACCAGAGTCAGACGAGGTAAGAAAGTTGTTTATGCAACTAACCTTGATAAGTCACCAGGTGACGCAAGATGTGAGCATTCTGCTCACTCCATTGTTATTTAACTATAGTAATGTTTGCATCCTCATTATTAATTTGAGAATACGAGGATTGCATCAAGGTTTCTCAAGTCTTGTATTGTTGTTAATTTCTTATCTTGGCAGTTTAAGATTATTTAAGTTAAGACTTGCAATTGAATATTTTCTTATCAAAAATAGATAATGGATCGTGAACCATGAAGACTTTGTCAAAGTTTTTTTGTAGGGTTTACTTATACGATATGTTATTTATATTCATTTGTGATCAAAATGCCCTTCACTCCTTTCTCTTTGAAAGATACAATTTCATGGCTCCTGTAACTAGAGGAACCACAAAAAGGGATGCAATATAAGCAGTTAATGTGTATCTTTGTGAAGGGATCCTATCCTCAAGAAAGAAAAAGGAGAAATATGCAAATGACGAAAAAGGTTCTTCCTCTAACTTCTCTTTGTCTATTTGTCTAGATAATAATAACTTTAGGGCTATGGTGAAAGATTTCATTAGCAAAAGAAATGATTTAAATCTCAAATCATGTTCTCTTTGGAAAGGATAGCTCACTATGAACAAATATTATCTCTGACAAAGAACACCTTGTGTGAACTAAAAAGAGAACTTAGTGAGTTAGCTGATATTTCTGAAGATGCGGAGGATTTAAATGATCCCATAATCAATGAGTTCTTCAATAATGAGAAGGAATTCTCAGTAGATGCACTGAGAAAGCTCTACAATGTCTAGGAAACTTCTTATGAGAATTTATTCTTGTATTTTAAGAAGGATAACTAGGGTTTGGAATAGCCTATATTGTGATTACACATTGCTCTTGCCAACGATTTTCATCTTGCAATGTTTTTAGATTTATTTATTTAAATTCTAAAGTTTATGTGGAAGATGATTTTGAAGTATTAATTTGTTTTGGTTTTATATATTGCAAAAATTGTTATGGGATATGTGTGTTTGCGTCCGTGAACTATGATTGTCCCATATATGTCAAAAGTTAACCCTATTATGTCATTATGCAAATATTGATGGAAGATAGGATGAACTTTTGATTGCAAAGATTAAGTCTATGATATCATTATGCAAATATTAATGACAAATAGAATGAATCTTTGAATATTCTGCAGTATTGATCTTTCCCTGATCCACTTCTATGTGAAAGTACTGTATGGCTCCGTAAGTTCTCTTATGTTGACAATTTCCGATTAAATTAATCATAGGTTCTCTTGTGGTTAATTTAATTGAGTTTTATGGATACAAATTCATGTTTCATGTGATTTGTTAATGTCCAAATAAATCTTTTTTTTCTTGTGAAAGTAAGGTCGCTCTTGTTGTTCTTTCGGGAATGACATTTTATGGGGGAGAGTTCTTAATTGAACTTGTGCTTAATTGCCAAATCTTTGTGGGGAGTGCAGTTGTGGAATATTGTAGGAGTTTTCTTGTATCTTTATAAACTCCTTGATGAATACACTAAGTTTCGACTATGTGAAATCATCGAAACAAAGTTGATATGTTCTCTTTTAGACATGAAGTATCTCTATGATAATTTCATTATGATCCCACTAGTTTTCGTACCTTTGCCAATTTATATTGATAAAAAGGGGGAGTATTAATGTGTAATTCACACTAAAAATACATATGGTTTACGGATCATTATGTAAGGGGAGTGGTTTTCATTGTGAGATGAAGTATTGACTAAGGGGGAGTGATACATATCACCGTAGTATTATTTTCAAAGTTGTGATACAATTGGAATTTGATGTTGTGTAATAATACTATGACACTGTATAACAATAATTGAGAACAATTGTTTTCTTATCGTTATGGCTACAGATCTTCAACAACTATGGTGCTGAATTGAACACGTTTAGAATCACTGTAGTACTTGGAAGTGACGAAGATTTTTAGTAATGTTGAAGAACCAAGGAAATCAAGCATTTGGATAAGAAGCTACAAAGTTTATTTATTTTGTAATCCATATGTATTGATAGTTTTGTTACTAAAACTCACAAAGGGGGAGATTGTTAGAGCACTGCTCGGTCGAACTCGCAAGTGTTGTTATCTCAAGCTTGTTTGTCAAGTTTAGTTGCAAAAACTATAAGTCTTGATTTCTAGTCTACTTATAGTTATGTCTCGGAATAGGATAGAATGTGTAGTTGAGCATTAGACTTCACGACGTTCATCAATTGAAGACGAAAAACTACTAAGGGGAGCTTGTGGAACTTCATCAACAAAACGTATGTGGAGACTTGAACTCATCTATCACTCATAAGTCTATTTCTATTCTATCTCCTATTGAGACAAAAGTCATATAGCTATATAGACTTTACAATATAAACATTTGATATTTCGAGCTGAGTTTAACTCGCTTACATATTTTTCGAAATATGTATTGGTAAGATTTCGCTTTAACCAAGTTCATCTTTATTCTTGACGAAAGTCAAACGATGATCATGTGAAAATCACTTGGTAACATCTTACATGATTTGTGTGAGACAGTCATTTGATGTAAACTTGGAATGTTCATATTGATTTATTGATCACTTGAAAATTGCTTTGAAGCTAATGGTTTGTGTGAGACAGCTATTCCCGTCTTCCAAGAATGTTTCAATAATTAAGGTGGAGTTTAGAACGATTAACCATTGATTGGATATAGCACAATATGCGTACTTGTATGATAACTTTTGCAAGTTATTCAAAGTCCGGGAACCATAGTATGCATACCCGTATGCGTACTGGTTTGATAGTTGAAATCCGGGAACTTAGTATACATACTCGTACGCGTACCGGCAGAAAAGTTCAAGTCCGAGAATTAAACTGAGTTGGTCACGTACGAAAGTATGCGTACCCGTTCGCATACTGGCGAACCCAGACCAAGTCCGGAACTCTAAGTATGCGTACCCGTTTGCATACTTGAGTGGGTTAAGTTCTAAAATCGGTTTATTATATTAAGGAATGCAATCTTTTGCAAACTATGGCTATAATGTTCATGAATTGATTCAAGTGAATCAAAATAGATTTTGCTTCAATTGTCTCTTGTATACTTCTATGAGAATATAAACAATTGAACAACTCCATAACAAGTTTCATTTTGAGTCATTTGAATTAGTTGTATTTAAGATGAACAAGGTTGATATGAAAGTGTCCATACGGCTAACTTAGGTTAACTATTGTTGAGCCAACTATGTGCACATGTTTGGGTACGGTTACTCATATCTAAATGAAGTCATATTTTATTTGTGTATAACAAGCTAAGTTCGATCTAACGGTTGAAAGATATTAGCTTGACTCTAATCAGGTTTTCATCAAACGGTGAATATTGAATGCTTTGTTACCAAGGTAGCATTGATTGCAAACCCTGATTTGAAGACTATAACTAGAAATAGGAAAGCTAATCCCCATACCTCTTGTATGATACTAGTTGCGACTAGAGTCGATTCTCCTTTGACCTAGGTTTTTCCTAAAACCATTATAGGTTAACAACTTAAAGACTTCATTGGGATTCTGAAGACAGACCCAACTATTTTCTTTGTAGTTGCTTTTTCTGATCTTACTTTGTTCAATCGTGTTGACTATTATCTTCTCTAAGATTTGCTCGAGATTTGATCTCCGATAGGTAAGATAAAAAGTAGTCACATACATCTTCGTCTCATCGTTTGTGATTCCACAATATCTTGTTTCGCTTCCATACGACTAAGATTATTGTGACGTGATTGATATTACTAGGTTGTTCTTCGGGAATATAAGTCAGGTGTATCAATTGGTTCTTGTTCACCTTGATTTATGAAAAACGGAACAAAAACTCGTAGGTATTTCTGTGGGAGACAGATTTATCTATTCAATAGACTTTTCTGTGTGTGACAGATTTGTTTATCAAGTCTTCAACTTTGGGTCGTAGCAACTCTTAGTTGTGGGTAAGATTATCTAAGGGAATCAAGTGCGCAGAATCTGGCGTGGTTCAAGAGGCGTAAGGAACATGACTGTACCTTAATCAGTGTGAGATTGGTTAGGGGTCAACTACATTCCAGTCCGAAGTTAACTTGTAGTAGGCTAGAGTCTGTAGCGGCTTAATACAGTGTGGTGTTCAAATCTGGACTAGGTCCCGGGGTTTTTCCTGCATTTGCAGTTTCCTCGTTAACAAAATTTCTGGTGTCTGTGTTATTTCTTTTCTGCATTATACTTTAATATAATTGAAATATCACAGGTTGTGCGTAGTTCAATCAATTAGATAATCCAACCTTTGGTTGTTGATATAAATTGATTGACACTTGGATATTGGTCTTTGGTACCATCTAAGTTATTTCTCATATTAATCCGTCTCACAGATTTATATCTGTTCGATTGCAGATTGGTTTGAGAAATTGAGATATAACTCTTGGATGTATTTTTCTTGATTGAGTCTGACTGTCTAGTTGATCCTCTTGGAAATATATTGGAGTTAGTCCATACAGATTTCCTAAACGAAATATTGGGTGTGGTTGTTAGTCCCCCGGTTTTTCACCATTGACTTTGATTATTTCTTCTAACCTGTTATACTTAAGAATTTCAACGCAATTCGAGTTAGGTAATAAAAAATCATACAGTGGTATATAGCTAATTTATCAATATTCATCTAACACTTCTAGATCAAATATGATTATCAATCAATCATGAAAGATAATCAAATGAATCTAATTGTGTTTCAAATAGAGTTGTTCAATTGTTCATTATCTCATAAAAAAAATATATGAACCAATTGAATTGGAATCGGTTTGATTCGTAATCGTACAAAGTACATATACAAGACTCAATTCATGAACATTAAGCCACGGTTTGCAAAGATTGCATTCCTTAATTCATAAATGTATTTGTTCATGAGTATGAAAATCATACTTAACCGATTTTAGAACTTTAACCACTAAGTTTGCAAACAGGTATGCAAACTATAGCTTCCGGACTTTGGTCTTGTCCAGCCGTTTGCAAACGGGTGTGCAAACATCCGTCCCGGACCTAACTCAGGTAGAACCGTTCGCATACTGGTATGCAAACACGGTTCCCGAACTTCACAGTTAAAACCGTTCGCATACTAGGTATGCAAACAAGGTTTCTGAACCTGAATCATACCAAAACAGTTTGCATACTAGGTACATACCGTGTTGTATCCAAACATAGTTAATTGTTCTAAACTCTTATTTCAATCATCGAAACATCCTTAGAAGATGACAATGATGTCTCACACATACCATTAACTTTTAAGTAATTTTCAAGTGATCGAATGATCAATACGAAACTTCCCAAGCTAACATCAAATTGCTGTCTCGTACAAATCATATAAGATGTTCAAGGTAATTTTCACATGATCAACATGAGTCATAATCTAGCTCATAATAATAATTTGTTCCACATGTTCAAAAATTTACCCAATATATATGTGTGCCCCAATTCTTTTGCTTTCCTCACCGAATTTACTAGGGATTCTTGGTGAGGATGCACTTCCAACACAATCAAGTTGTGTTGAGGGGAACAAAATCTTTCTCACCACAGGTAATCGAAACAAAATCATGCATAGACTCTAGGAGTTTAACAACTTCCCTGAAACTTTCAATAACTGTTCCATACCTCATTAAGATGTTTTCCCTTGTCGTACTCTTGTCTGGGAGATCCTTCTTAATGGCACTCGTTGCGTTATTAATCTTCTTTTGTACTCATTTTTGACGAGCTTTTGGAGCAACACATTTATTTTTCTCCCCAATATTATTACGAAACTTCTTGGAGGGAATATTGGAAGAACTAATATTATGTGACTCAGTTTTTCTCCAGTTTGGAATATCAGATCTTGTCATCTTAACAGAATCAGATCTGGTTTTATCTCATTTAAGAAATATGCAATTCCTTTGCAAGTGACCTGGTTTTACACAATAAAATCAATGTTTAGTAGAATGTAAAAAGTCATGTTTAGTGTTACCTGAATGTGTATGTGCTTGCTTTGGGGCTTGACAGAATTTCCTCTTTTCATCATCAGCAGTTGGTGGAGATAGTTCACTTTTGTCATCCATGGAGGATTTTGGTTGAGAAGAATCTTTAGCTTTGATAAATATAACCTCTTTGCAAATACCAGGAGCGCATATTCCTTCATAGCCCAATCCTCGTGTATCACGATGAATTCTACCTGCTCCCAATATCGAGGTTAATTTATATGAGATGTTATTTCTAGACAAACTCTCTTTTAAGCTCGAGTTTTATTCTTCCAACCTTTTGACCTTTTCAAGCACAATAACTAAATCATTCATGATTCATATTGAACTTTAATATTTTCTCGTTCCGAATAAAATAACAAGTTCATCTCAGTATTCTCCAAGTTATCTAACTTTGCTTGAAGAATAATTTCTCCATCACGACCTCCAACAATTTCTTCTTTAAGAACACATATTTCGTTGAGATAATCTCTTGCACCACTAGAATCAAGTTGGTCTTGCAAATCTTTATTTCGAATACGAATCCTATCATATTTAAATTTCTCACGGAATATGGTGCTTTCAGTTTCAGAAAGTTTCTGATGACATTCCTTAAGAAGTTTATTAGCAACTGGATCTACATGGAACACTTCTTCGTCGAAATCTGAATCAGTATCTGAAAGACTTTTCCCCGTAACTAATGCAACCTCGCCTGCGTACTCGTAGTGATCATAATATTCAGGTCCATCATCAAGAGTAGGCATAGCAGTTGTATATGCCGGTAGTATACTAATCCATATAGGGCATGCCGAGGAAAAGTGCCCGAAACCACGACAGTTCAAGCATTGTACATCATCATTAGGAGATGTTGTATCTTTAGAAAATCTCTTTTTCCTATTTCTCAAGAATTTTCTAAATTTTCGTGGAGTAACATCCTTAGTATCTGACGAACCAGATTTTTCCTCAGAGGATTCAGAATTGTCTGCAGCTTTAAGAGAAATCACTTCTTTTTCAGACTGGTACATTGTCAAAGATCTTTAACTTTCCAACAAGAGTATTTATGGAGAGTGTTGAAAGATCGTTTGTGTTAGAGAAATGCTCGGTCGAACTCGCAAGCGTTGCTATCTCAAGCTTGTTTGTCAAGTTTAGTTGCCAAAATTATAAGTCTTGATTTCTAGTCTACTTATTGCTAAGTCTCGGATTAGGATAGTAAGTGTAGTTGAAATATAGAATCCACGGCGTTCATCGAACGAAGACGAAGAACTAATCAAGGGAACTTGTGGAACTTCATCAGCAAAAGGTATGTGGAGACTTGAAATTATCTATCACTCAAAAGTCTATCTATTTTATCTCCTATTTGAGACGAAAGTCGTATTGCTATATAGACTTCAGTTATACACATTTGCTATTTCGAGCTGAGTTTAACTCACTTATCTATTTCTCGAAATATTTGTTGGCAAGCTTTCGCTTTAACCAATTTCATCTTTACTCTTAACGAAAGTCATATTGATTATTTCAATAACTTGAAAATCGCTTTGATGCTAATATTTTGTGGATAACAACTATTGTCATCCTCTAAGAAAGTTTCAATGATTGAAATGAGAGTTTAGAATAAGTAACCATGTTTGGATATAAACATAGTGTGTATTCACATTTGTGTAAAACCCAAAACCGGGAACCTAAGTATGCGTACCCGTACGCGTACTGGTTGGTTGTTGGAAGTCCGGAACTAAGGTATTCGTACCCGTACGAGTACTGGCGAAAGTTTGGGTTCCGTGAATTTCTTCCGGAGTTTGGAATTGTGAATTGGTATGCGTACCCATACGCGTACTAGCGTTACCAAACTCGGTCCGGCTACTTAGGTATGCGTACCCGTTTGCATACTTAAGTAGGTTACTTTCTAAAATCAGTTTATTCACGAACTAAAACATTTATACAATAAGGAATTGAATCTTTTGCAAACCGTGGCTATGATGTTCATGAATTGATTCGAGTGAATCAAAATCAATTTTGCTTCAATTGTGTCTTGTATACTTCTATGAGATCTAAGTAATTGAACGACTCTCTAACTAGTTTCATTTGAGTCATTTGAACTAGTTATGGTGAAGATGAATAAGGTTGATATGAAAGTACTCATACGGCTAACCATTGGTTAACTATTGTTGAACCAGCTAAGTGTACACATTTAGGTACGATTACTCAAACCTAAATGAAGGTACATTTCATTTGTGTATAACAAGCTAAGTTCAATCTAACGGTTGAAAGATATTAGCTTGAATTTAATCAGGTTTTCATCTAACGGTGAATGTTGAATGTTTGTTACCAAGGTAACCTAGATTGCAAACCCTGATTTAAAATCTATATAAAGGAGAACTCTAGCAATTGGGAAACCTAATCCCCACACCTCCTGTGTGATACTATAGTTGCATAAGCTAAAGTCGGTTCTCCTTTAACTTTAGGTTTTTTCACGAAACCCTGTAGGTTAACGACTTGAAGACTTCATTGGGATTGTGAAGCCAGACCTAACTATTTTCTATGTAGTTGCGTGTTCTGATCTTGTTGTTTTTTATCGTGATTGAGTACTATCTTCTTTAAGATTTGCTCGAGATTTTATCTCCGGTTGGCAAGATTGAAAAGTAGTCACAAACACCTTCGTCTCATCGTTTGTGATTCCACAATATCTTGTTTCGTTAATCGATTAAGATTATTGTGAGGTGATTGATAGCATTAGTCTGTTCTTCGGGAATATAAGTATGGTTTATCAATTGGTTCCTGTTCACCTTGATTTATCAAAATACGGAACAAATTTCGTAGGTATTTTTGTGGGAGACATATTTATATATTCAATAGAATTTTCTTTGTGATACAAATTTGTTTATCAAGTCTTCGACTTTGGGTCGTAGCAACTCTTAGTTGTGGGTGAGATTAGTTAAGGGAATCAAGTGCGCAGAATCCGACGTGATTCTTGAGGCGTAAGGAACGCAACTGTACCTTGATTAGTGTGAGATTGATGGGGGCTCAACTACATTCCAGTCTGAAGTTAACTTGGAGTAGGCTAGTGTCTGTAGCGGATTAATACAATGTGGTGTTCAAATCTGGACTAGGTCCCGGGGTTTTTCTGCATTTGTAGTTTCCTCGTTAACAAAACTTCTGGTGTCTGTGTTATTTCTTTTCCGCATTATATTTTGTTGTATAATTGAAATACCACAGGTTGTGCGTTGAATCGATCAATTGGTGATGAGTGCTAAAAAGTGCATATTTCTATATATTTTTCTTGGCATTTAACTCATCTTTTGTGCATTAATTCTACATTTTATCCCATATTCTGTATTTTCATTGTTTTCAAGAATAAATATTTTTCTTACTTAATTTTGCATTTTTAGGTAATAAATAAAGTTTGGATGAGTCGCGGAGCGAAAAGAGCAGAAAAGTAGTGAAAAGCCGGGAAGAATTACGCAAGGAAGCCGCAAAGAATGTTGTGCACAAGACCAAAAGGCTAGAAGTGGGCTTGAAGAAGGAAGAATTATTCTTAAAGAAGATATGGGCTTGGCATACCCAAGGCCCAAAACCCTTACCCAAACCCATTTTCTATATCCATACCCGCCTTCATTCCCGATCGTCAGATTGGATCGCATCTGCATCCTACGGTCGCTTCTTTGCCTGCGCATCAAACCTCGATACTTTCGCTTAACACTACAACACCTAACTCCATCTTGGGTCGTCCGTTTTGCTACATCCCTTCATCCGACGGTCGCTCCACGCTTACCTCCGTATCGCCGTTGGATCCACCTACCATCTTCCCATCCATCGCTCCTTGTCGCAGATCATCAAACTTCGCTGAACCTGCTTCACACCCTAGCAACCGAACACCTACACCCCAACAAACAGACCCTAATCCCATTTCCATCGAGCTCTTCTTCCCCTTCTTCCCAAAATTTGCAGAGCTCTGCAACTCCATCACCTCCACCAGCTACACCTTCTTCTCGAACCACACCACCACCACAACCACCCAACAACACCACGACATCTCTCCCTAGCCTAGGCTTCTTTCCAAATTCACATCTCTGAACCCTAGGTGTGGGTTTGACAAGAAATCTCGAGCTAGGGTTTCACCAACAGCGAGGAGAAGACAAAATTGAGGGCAGGAAAAGCTTCAGAAGAGCAGAGGGGACATACCCAAAGCATGGGTCGAGCTCAATTCAGGAAATTGGTGAGAGAATTTGATTTTCCCCAAAAAAATTAGGGTTTCGAATTAGGGTTTTTGTATTTTGTTGTAAACTATAAATAAGAACTGATGTAGGATGTTAAAAGTTGTTCTTGGTTAGCCGAGATACCCCCAAATTTGGGTTAATCACTGTTTAATTTTAGTTTTAATTTTTACTGTTAATTTTTAGGGTTCTTCTTTTGCAATTTTCATTCACTGATTAGTAGTTTAAATGTTGTGTTGTTCCTGTTTAATCATGTATGTCACTGTTCAAATTGTTGTTCATGTTAAGCTGCTGTTAATGTGATGTTTGTGATGTTTGTTCCTTCATTGTTCATCTTTTGTTCACTATTTATGTTTTCCTGTTCTCTAATGTTCTTGTTATGTATGTTCTAAACCTCAAATGCTAGGACTAGATGAAACCATGAATCAATAAGATAGTCTTCATCATGTGCAGCTCATGTCCATTTGTTTAAGCCCTTAGACTAGTTGTACTTTAATCATACAATTAGTACTTTGGTAACTATTTTAGCTGTGAGTAGAATATCCCTTAGGTTAATGGTGGATTCAACATCCTAGTGTTCTTTCATCTCTCTTGTTTGTCAACTGTTAGCTTCTCAATGTTATGATTAGTTTACTGTTGTGTGTCAATGCTAGGTTAGAGCCTTAGAGCATTGAGTTGATTGAGCAGTGGGGAGAAACTAGTGCTCACTAGTGACTGTGAGCAAGCTGGTTCTCTTCCCACTCTAGATGAATGCCTAAAGCCATTGCCTTGGCTTTGCTTTTTTTTTTCCTTCCTTTTTTTACTTCACTGTCTTCACACCCCTGCCCTTGGCTTAGGCCTTGGTTTACTTCCATTGTTCTTGTTTAGTTTCATTGCACTGTCACTTTTCCTCATTCCTTCACTGCCACTGTTTTACTTTCACTTGTCCTCATTTTGTTTGCTATTTTCTCCTGCTACTCAACTTCTCCCTTGCTGCTGCCTCTGCATCTGAGTTCTGCAGCTGTTGCTTCCACTCCACTTCTCTTGCCATGTGCTACAGCCACTGCTGCTGCTGCAACTGAGCTTGGCTCACAGCACAAGCCCAGTCCAGTCATTACAAAGCCCACTGTTCTTCTGTTCAAGCCTAAGGCCCAGCCAACTAAACCCAGTTCACTCTTAAGGTTCAAAAGCCAAAGGCCCAGTTCATTCCCAAAGAACTCAAAGGCCCAAAGCAATTCATCAAAGTCAACTGAATCCAAGACCATTCCAAAACCAAAGCTAAGCCCAATTTACTCAAAGGGTATTACTCCAAAGGGTATTCAAAGGGTATTCATAACCCATTGGTACCACAACCCTTTGATACCTAAAGCCCAATAGCCAACTAGAACCCAAAATAGCTAGAAACTCCAAACACCCCCAGTCTCTGTGGATCGACCCGTACTTGCACGAGCTACAACTGACGACCGTGCACTTGCGGTATTACTGTAGGCCCGTTTCATTTCACTTCAATTTTATACGCTTTCCCGGGTCCACCAAGTTTTTGGCGCCGCTGCCGGGGATTGGTGCTGTGTTTTTCTTGTAGTTTTATTTGCATCTGCATCTGCTTCACTTCATTTGCTGTTGGACCTGCTGTTCTGAACCAGTTTTTCCTCTGCTGGGACGCCACCAAGGAAAAGAACCAAAGCCCAACTGGGTTTTTGCAACAATATCAGAGCAGCTGGGCTGTGCTAAAAAGGTAACCCATTTAAGAGAACCCGAATTGTGGGCTTGTAATATTAAAGCCAATTTTTGGGCTTTTTATTTTCTGTTGGGTTTGTAATTAATTTTTGTGGGCTTGTTTGTTTAATTTGTGGGCTTGTATTTAATTTTTGTGAGCTTGTTTAATTTGGACTTGTATTTTGTATTCTGGGTTTTTAAACCCAGCTGAGCTTGTAACCGATCACGCTAGGTTAACTCGTTAGTGGACCGAGTACCCAAATTCTAGGCCGAGATTTTGGACTCAGTTTCACCAAACGTTTTCAAACCAGCTGAGCCAAAGCAAACACAAAACCAACAGTGGGCGTGCTCCCATTTCAAAAACCAAATTTTATTTTCTTCATTTTATTGTTCTTAAAAAAAAAAAAAAAAAAAAAAAATCTTTTGCTCCCATTTTTAAACCAAATTTTCTTTTTCAAATATATCCCATCAAAACCAAAATTTTCCCATAAAAACCAAATTTTTGAAAACCCATTAAAACCAAATAGTGGGCTTTGTGTCTTTTCAAAATGGGCCAACCTAATGCTCTCCATGAATACATGTGTCCCACAATAAAAATTCCATCATCATGTATTGTCTTACCTCAAACCAATGACCTTTTTGAAATAAATGCAAGCATGATACAAATACTTCCTATATTTCGAGGGCTCGATTCTGAGAACCCCTATACTCATGTAAAAGAGTTTGAACAAATTTGCTGTACTATGCAGCCTGATCATAAGGCCGAAGACTCTCTGAAATTGCGTTTGTTCACATTTTCTCTAAAAGAAAGGGCCAAAACATGGTTTTACGGTTTGAGACCACAATCAATCAACACTTGGGACCAACTCACAGATCTATTTTTTAAAAAATTCTTTCCACATCATAGGACCATCGCTATTCATCAAAGTATCAATTGTTTTGTCCAGTTGGATGAGGAAACTGTTTTTGACTATTTTGAACGTTTTAATGATTTGTTGAGCGAATGTCCACACCATGGATTTGAGAAGTGGAGACTTGTCGTCATCCTCTATGAGGGACTAAACTTTAAATCTTGAACCATGGTTGAGTCTATGTGTAATGGTAAATTTCTTGATAAATCTGTGGATGATGCATGGAAATTTTTAGCCGAGATTGCAGAGAAAACCCATCAATGGGAATCCGTTAGGGAAACAGGAACAACACCACATGATATGAGTCACCCCCATGAATTAGAGTTTTATTCTTGTAATAGCTCCGACCTTAGGATTGAAAATTATCCTAGATTGCAAAATCCCTATCATGATGATGATGATGACTATGATGTTATGTTAGAAGAACATGTCTATACTGAAAATGTTATGGAACCTTTGGGTTCAAATACATTAGGCGTCTCTGCCCCGACCTTAATGCATGATATGTCTTCTAGTATTCCATGTGATGTTTCCCCTGATGAGCCGATACACGAGGATAAATCTGTTAATGATGTTGATGACTCTGATTGTGATCTTGCTAATGTGATTGATGATTGTAAGCATGATGTGACATGTGTAGATGATTTAGGAGATTTTGATTTGATTGATAATGATGTGCCTATTCTTCTACATAAGTCACAATCTGATGGCCTTCCACCCAACCTAGATTTGGTTTGTACCCATATTGTCAAACCGACTTTTCTGAGAGTCCCTAATCTAGGTTTGGAACTGTGTGCTTCCCAAGTCCTCTTGGACTATTTTGCATCTAAGTATAATACATTTGAGGAACCACAGTTGGAATTAGCATTTTTGCCCGTCCCTAGCACAGTTCACTTTGAGTTAGACCTTGTGCATGATGAACCCCCGAAACTGCGCGATTTTGTTTTCAAAATTATATCTTCTGTAAAATCCAGGTTTGGGGGTAGCTCATTTTGTTTCACAGCTTCACTTGCATGCCTACCATATTATTATTGTGTGAAGCTGTTGAAACCTCTACACTTTGTCTTTTGGGTTGATCCTCAACTCTTTAGATTGTTAGTGTATGGTGAATTTTTGTATATAATCCAGTAGATAAAATTTCTTAAAAACCCTTTTTTCCTTTTGTATATATTTTGCTAATCCAATATGATCTCGGCTGACATATGGATTTTGCCTTGAATAACGGAGTTCTAATATTGCTTTCGCCGAAATCGGGTATTCTCTTTCCTTTTTCTCTACTCAACATGATCCTCTTCATATGTTGTATTATAATTTTGTTCATATTTTGAAACATTGAGGACAATGTTTAGTTTAGGTTTGGGGGTGAAAGTAGATACTTTGATAATATGCCATAATTGAAAACAAGAACTCCTCTTTTTGAAAAAAATGAAAAAATCAAAATAAAAAAAAAATTGAAAAAAACATAAAAAATGGAGCTCATTTACCTTGAAATGTTGACTCTTGTGCAAATATGTAATTATTAGGAGTCTTAGTCTAGATATTTAGGCACCCTGATTCTAGCACAATTCACATAGTGATAAGAAATTTGCACGCGCACGATCTACCAATACATGTATGGCCTCGATCTTCAAGGTGTTTGATAGGAAGTCACGATTGCCAATCACTTTAGAATACTGAACGAAACTTGACTAGCTTGTTCTTTGGTTGGTTGGGATAGAAGGTGGAGGTTACATTAAGAAAGACAACCATCGAATTTAACTGGGTGCATCAAAAAGGGCTACCTCTTGCAAAGTGTCATGTAATTTTTGTTTCTTTTTGTTATGTATCAAAAGACTACCATATGTAAAAATCAATTTCAAGTTCTTGTGCAAAAAAAAAAAAAAAAAAAAAAAAAAAAAAAACGATGTATATTCAGAAAAAAAAAAAAAAAAAATCAGAAAAATACAAAAAAATCAAGTATTTATCAATTCCATCTCTCTTGTTCCAAAAATAAAAAGAGTAGTCAATGTAAATAAGAGTCATGTAAATAGTCATTTTGTTGTTTCTTTAATAAGCAAGGAGGGTGTATGCCATTGATGTACAACGCGAGTAATTGTGAAACCTCCAACTCATTCACAATTCTCGTAAAGTCCGGACAGCTAGCTAGATTTCGACCTTGGTTCTTAGCCTGAGAAACTATCTCTTGGTGATTAGTAGTCATAACATCCGATCTTTCTTTACACATGTGTAGATACACTTTACACTCTTATCACATGTCTTTTTGTTATCAGTGCTAGGATTGTGCCTTCGATAGCTAGATTGACATCTCCATTTTGCTGTGAGCTTAACTGA
This sequence comes from Papaver somniferum, assembly GCF_003573695.1. Lineage (NCBI taxonomy): Eukaryota > Viridiplantae > Streptophyta > Magnoliopsida > Ranunculales > Papaveraceae > Papaver > Papaver somniferum. The sequence continues at coordinate 66,245,294 of NC_039362.1, forward strand.
CTTGCACATGTCACATTTGATGGAATCTGAGCTTATATTTTGACCTAGAACTTTGTAGGTACGTTCTAAGCAAACCTTCACGAGACTTCAACTCGTCCACTAGGGACACTTAGTGGTTTAAAAGGCTTAGTGCATACGCTAAATGCATTCGAGAGACCAGCGACAGTGGTATAGGTAGGATTTCCTTAGTTTTGTTTTACTTGAGGACAAGTAAAATTCAGGTTTGGGGGTATTTGATGAGTGCTAAATGCATATTTTATATATTTTTTGGCATTTAACTCATCTTTTGTGCATAATTCTACATTTTATCCCATATTCTGTATTTTCATTGTTTTCAAGAATAAATATTTTTCTTACTTAATTTTGCATTTTTAGGTAATAAATAAAGTTTGGATGAGTCGCGGAGCGAAAAGAGCAGAAAAGTAGTGAAAAGCCGGGAAGAATTACGCAAGGAAGCCGCAAAGAATGTTGTGCACAAGACCAAAAGGCTAGAAGTGGGCTTGAAGAAGGAAGAATTATTCTTAAAGAAGATATGGGCTTGGCATACCCAAGGCCCAAAACCCTTACCCAAACCCATTTTCTATATCCATACCCGCCTCCATTCCCGATCGTCAGATTGGATCGCATCTGCATCCTACGGTCGCTTCTTTGCCTGCGCATCAAACCTCGATACTTTCGCTTAACACTACAACACCTAACTCCATCTTGGGTCGTCCGTTTTGCTACCTCCCTTCATCCGACGGTCGCTCCACGCTTACCTCCGTATCGCCGTTGGATCCACCTACCATCTTCCCATCCATCGCTCCTTGTCGCAGATCATCAAACTTCGCTGAACCTGCTTCACACCCTAGCAACCGAACACCTACACCCCAACAAACAGACCCTAATCCCATTTCCATCGAGCTCTTCTTCCCCTTCTTCCCAAAATTTGCAGAGCTCTGCAACTCCATCACCTCCACCAGCTACACCTTCTTCTCGAACCACACCACCACCACAACCACCCGACAACACCACGACATCTCTCCCTAGCCTAGGCTTCTTTCCAAATTCACATCTCTGAACCCTAGGTGTGGGTTTGACAAGAAATCTCGAGCTAGGGTTTCACCAACAGCGAGGAGAAGACAAAATTGAGGGCAGGAAAAGCTTCAGAAGAGCAGAGGGGACATACCCAAAGCATGGGTCGAGCTCAATTCAGGAAATTGGTGAGAGAATTTGATTTTCCCCAAAAAAATTAGGGTTTCGAATTAGGGTTTTTGTATTTTGTTGTAAACTATAAATAGGAACTGATGTAGGATGTTAAAAGTTGTTCTTGGTTAGCCGAGATACCCCCAAATTTGGGTTAATCACTGTTTAATTTTAGTTTTAATTTTTACTGTTAATTTTTAGGGTTCTTCTTTTGCAATTTTCATTCACTGATTAGTAGTTTAAATGTTGTGTTGTTCCTGTTTAATCATGTATGTGTTCTGTTCAAATTGTTGTTCATGTTAAGCTGCTGTTAATGTGATGTTTGTGATGTTTGTTCCTTCATTGTTCATCTTTTGTTCACTATTTATGTTTTCCTGTTCTCTAATGTTCTTGTTATGTATGTTCTAAACCTCAAATGCTAGGACTAGATGAAACCATGAATCAATAAGATAGTCTTCATCATGTGCAGCTCATGTCCAATGTTGTTAAGCCCTTAGACTAGTTGTACTTTAATCAGACAATTAGTACTTTGGTAACTATTTTAGCTGTGAGTAGAATATCCCTTAGGTTAATGGTGGATTCAACATCCTAGTGTTCTTTCATCTCTCTTGTTTTGTCAACTATTAGCATCTCAAATGTTAGGATTAGTTTACTGTTGTGTGTCAATGCTAGGTTAGAGCCTTAGAGCATTGAGTTGATTGAGCAGTGGGGAGAAACTAGTGCTCACTAGTGACTGTGAGCAAGCTGGTTCTCTTCCCACTCTAGATGAATGCCTAAAGCCATTGCCTTGGCTTTGCTTTTTTTTTCCTTCCTTTTTTTTACTTCACTGTCTTCTTCACACCCCTGCCCTTGGCTTAGGCCTTGGTTTACTTCCATTGTTCTTGTTTAGTTTCATTGCACTGTCACTTTTCCTCATTCCTTCACTGCCACTGTTTTACTTTCACTTGTCCTTCATTTTGTTTGCTATTTTCTCCTGCTACTTCAACTTCTCCCTTGCTGCTGCCTCCTGCATCTGAGTTTCTGCAGCTGTTGCTGCCACTCCACTTCTCTTGCCATGTGCTACAGCCACTGCTGCTGCTGCAACTGAGCTTGGCTCACAGCACAAGCCCAGTCCAGTCATTACAAAAGCCCACTGTTCTTCTGTTCAAGCCTAAGGCCCAGCCAACTAAACCCAGTTCACTCTTAAGGTTCAAAAGCCAAAGGCCCAGTTCATTCCCAAAGAACTCAAAGGCCCAAAGCAATTCATCAAAGTCAACTGAATCCAAGACCATTCCAAAACCAAAGCTAAGCCCAATTTACTCAAAGGGTATTCAAAGCCCAACAGTTCCAAAGGGTATTCATAACCCATTGGTACCACAACCCTTTGATACCTAAAGCCCAATAGCCAACTAGAACCCAAAATAGCTAGAAACTCCAAACACCCCCAGTCTCTGTGGATCGACCCGTACTTGCACGAGCTACAACTGACGACCGTGCACTTGCGGTATTACTGTAGGCCCGTTTCATTTCACTTCAATTTTATACGCTTTCCCGGGTCCACCAATTGGTAAATCCAACCTTTGGTTGTTGATTGAAATTGATTGATCCTTGAATATTGGTCTTTGGTACCGTTCAAGTTATTTCTCGTATATTCAATCAGGCTCACAAATTACTATTTTTTTGATTAAATGGATAAATTTAGATGTAACTCTTTGATATACTTGTTCTTAAGATTGAGCCTGACTGTCTAGTTGATTCTCTTGAAAGTATATTGGAGTTAGTCCATACAGATTTCTAAGCGAAATATTGGGTGAGGTTGTCAGACCCCCGCTTTTTCAATTGGTATCAAAGCAGGAAAACACGTTTAAAACCTCATAAGTCTGTGTTTGTACCGATCTGACTCTGTGGACAGAAGTTTATCCCCGTGTTAGCATAAATAATTTGTCTTCTAATGCTTTTAACTATGTCAAATATCTTGCGCTTCCCATAAAGGATAACTCCTTAGTTAATTCTTTCGAATCCCGAGTCAGAAACGAGACAGTTGACATTATGACATAAGCTAAAAGGAATTTCACTAGAACTCAAAAAAAATCGGCTGAGTCGATTGATTTTTACAATCATGCTCGACTCCTGGATGAATTTGAAAAGTCTCTTGGTCGAGAACGGGAACTCTACTATATTACTAAATCCTTCTTTAACAATATCAAGAAACTCGTTCAAGACACTGCTCTACAGCGTGAAAGGATTAGTACTCTTGAGAATATTGTTAAAGAAAGCTCAGACAGAGAAAAATGTTTGACCGAGACTCATTTATCTGATCTGAACAGTCTTCGTGTTGAAAAAGAAAGACTGATTCCGTCTCTTCTCTTAGCCCAGGAACAATGCAATTCCATGAAAAAGGAAAACTCTGTCTGCATGAGAAAATGATCTTCTATGCCAATGACTAATCCTCAAGTGAAATTGCATTACACGAAGAGAAGTTCTCCAAAGAAAGTTTCTGCTAGGAAATATTCGTGCTTCTTGCAGTCTTCTAATAAGGATATGAACTTAAAACAAGTGTCTACCAATGTCTCTCTTCCACTAACCTGTTCCTCCTGTGGGAAAAAGAATCATCATGTTTTACATTGTTTTGCTAGAAAGAAACAGATTTCTGATCTTCAAAATCTAATTCTTTTCACTGTCGACAGAGTAAACTCTCTAATGACCACTACACTGGATTTCATTCCTGCAGAAAAACAAGACTCTCGTAAAATGGATTACAATGGTCGCTCATCTCGAAATCCCCACAGGAATCGTGTCCCTCCGTATGGTGGAAATTCTTACACCACAAAAATACACATTCCCATTATTTATGAGAATAAGTCTGGTAAATCTAAGTCTAGATGGTGAGACATGTCTCCTCTAATCCTCTGAAACCAATCTCTAGAGGTCCTAGACTTATTCCTCAGAAAAATTTCTCCGATGGATCACTTAACAAGGTTATGTTGAATTCTTCTGGAATAAGACTGAAAGAAGGTAAGAAATACAGGTTCAAACTTTCAGATGGAATTTACAACTGATCTCTCAATATTCATAGTGGGATTACATCTCACTTGACTACCTAATCGAATGCAATTTCATTCATATATCTAACTTGAGAGATGCATGAATGACTTTTGGGAGATACTCAAGTCTACTGTAGTTTTCTATTTGTATTATGTTTGAATATACTGTTTTCTTTTGATGTAAAAATAGAGTCACTTCTTGACTCCTTGTTGCTCTATATCCCTTTCTTATGCTCTGATTAAATTTTTAATTATTGAGTCATGATGATGAGGGATATATGAAAACAGAGAGTATTTTTTTCTTCTTGGTTCTTTTCTGATCTGTTATTTTCAACTAGTCCACGAACGTCCGTGTCTCTCTTGAGAGTTTTAGGGTTTCCACAACAAGGTTGTCCCTCTCTTGTTTGAAAACATATATATATCTTATATTGTTTTTCCTTCCCTAATAAAAAAAAAGGTATGGAAAAACTCCTCAAGACCTCAAGAAGTTGTGAATCTTGAGATGGAAGAAGACTCTAAAGGATGTGATTCTGTTCAAGAACTTGTCTTGAAAAGGATGATTGAAAGGAAAGAGTACAACTCCTAGGTTGGAGAATCTATCAAGGATTTAATTGTTTTTTCAGAATGACTCTAGGGTCGAGTTTGCAAATCTTCAACTGCAAATAAATCAGCTTATTGATGGTCAGGCCAAAATCCTTGAAAATCAAAACACCTTGATCAGAATTCAGAAGAAAATCATCATAGACTGCATCAAAGCCAGACATCTTGCCCGCATTTTTGATCTCAAAGTTAATGTTCTCACCCATGAACATGGTGTCTCAACGGTCAAAAGAATCTAGGATATCAGTGATACCTTTTATGATGAACCCTTTAAAAGGTATGATGTCATCAAAGAAACTTTATATTTTCATCTAGGAAACTTCTTATGAGAATTTATTCTTGTGCTTTAAGAAGGATAACTAGGGTTTGAAATAGCAATTATTGTGAGTACACAACTATTTCCAACGTTTTTTCATCTTGCAATGTTTTTAGATTTATTTATTTAAATTCTAAAGTATGTTTGGAAGATGATTTTGCAGAACTAATCTTTATGGTTTTATATATTGCAACTTGTTATGGGATATGCATGTTTACTTCCGTGAACTATGATTGTCCCATACATGGTCAAAAGTTAAGTCTTTCATATGTCTTTATGCAAATATTAATAAAAGATTGAATGAACTTTTGACAAACAAAAGTTAAGCATATTATGTCATTATGCAAATATTGATGGAAGATAGGATGAACTTTTGTTTACAAAGATTAAGTCTATTATATGTCATTGTGCAAATAGTGATGAAAAATAGAATGAATCTTTGATTATTCCGCAGTATTGGTCTTTCCCTGATCCACATATTTGTGTAAATACTGTGTGGCACCGTAAATTTTCTTATGTGAGCATTTCCGATTAAATTAATCATGGGTTCTGTTGTGGTTAATTTAACTGAGTATTTTGGATACAAAATTCATGCTTCATGAGATTTGTTAATGTCCTAAGAAATTCTTCTTTTCTTGTAAAAGCAAGGTCGCTCTTGTTGTTCCTTTTGGAATGCCATTTTATGGGAAAGAGTTCTTAATTGAACTTGTGCTTAATTGCCAAATCTTTGTGGGGAGTGCGGCTGTGGAATATTATAGGGGTTATCTTGTATCTTTATAAACTCCTTGATGAATGCATTTAGTTTCGGCTATATGATTGCATCTAAACAAGTTGATATGTGATTCTCTTTTGGTCATGAAGTGTCTCTATGGAAATTTCATTAGGATCCCACTAACTTTCGTACCTTTGCCAATTTTATTGACAAAAAGGGGGAGAATTAATGTGTAGTTCACACTACAAATACATATGATTTACGAATCATTATGTAAGGGGATGTGGTTTTCATGTGAGATGGAGTATTGACTAAGGGGGAGTGATACATATCACCGTAATATTGTTATCGAAGTTGTGATACAATTAAACTTTGATGCTGTGTAATAACATTATGTCACTGTATAACAATGATTGAGAGCTACTGTTTCTTATTGTTATAGCTACGGATCTTCAACAACGATGATGCTGAGTTGAACACTGATGTAGTTTTGAAAGTGGTAGTAAAGTTCGTTCAACTCGGATTGTGAAAGGTTTGTTTTAAGAACTAAGAATAAAAATACTAAAAATATATTCACAAGGTTGTCATGAATATCAAGAGAGACTGAGAATCAGGATTCCACCAAATTCCATTCATGTGATTCAAATAATAATTCCAATCAATTATAGATCAAACATTAAAAATATGGACTCTTATTCTTTGCCAAAAAGTAGATTTTTGAAAAATAATGATTGTAAATCAAAAGCATGATGTATCAAAATACATAGACCAAGCATACACCATCAAACGAAATCACACCCATTCAATAAAAATCATAAATCGATTAAAAATCAATGCAAATAGTCATAAAAGAATTATTAGAATTACCACATGCGTGAAATAGGGCTTCCTCCGTCATCCCAGTGTTGGGGTTTAGCTCCTCATATTAATCACTTGCTCAAAATACATGTTTATAGCCCAAAAGTTGATTAAAAGAGTGAAAAGAATAAAATCAGTGAATCTGCGACCCACAGAAGGCGTCCAGAAAAGAACGATAAAACTGAAGTGTTGTTTCTGTTGTTTTAAGACTGCCAAGCGTCTGTCTGTCCTTTTCACTGTAGAAGGACGACTGTCTTTGGAAGTCTGTTCTTCGTGTTCTTCGTGCTCTTCAATGGCAGCAGCAGCAGAGACGTAACTTCCTGCAACTCTGATTCTCGCCTCCTGAGCTCTCCTCTCGACCCCAAACCTCTCTCTTCCTTCTTCTAGGGGACCTAAGCATCCTATTTATACATAAAAGGGTCATTGAATCTTTCCCAAATCGCATCAAAATCTCTTGTTTCCTTCCTTGGCAGTCACGGCAATAATTCCTTCCTGAAATTGTTTTACGCGTTTCTGAGTTATTCTCACTTATATCAAACTCTTCCTTAGATATATATGTATCTTTGGAAAGAGTTTTAGGTCTTTAGTCTCTCTGAATTTCCTAATACAAGCTTGACATGGACCGTGTTTCCTTATTTGCTTTGTTTCCTTTTTCCGGCAATTCCAGCCCAATTTGATCGATCCAAACACATGTATTAACCCTGTCTATCCATGAGAAGTCCATCCCACTCGAGCTTAGCAATTAAATCTCCATAAAACAGCTCCAATAATCGAGTCCAAAATTTGCCAGGCGCTGCACATAGTTTCCCGCCAAAATTTCTAATTTGAAACGTGAAGAAGGTGACCTCCCCCTTATCCATTCCGGGGGTGCGAATAGCAAGTGGGGTTGAAATAAAATTCTTGGGTGGAAATAACCAAAACTTGGGTGCCTTTAGTAATTTTTCTGGGTTACTTCCGGTACACTTCTGGGCGCTTCCAGTACACTTCTGGGGCGCTTCCGGTACGTTATCAACGGAGGTCCAAATGCCATGTTTTTAGCCAATTTCGCCGCAAAATCTTATTTTTCCAAAAACACCTACAAATAAATAAAATAACCAAATAAGTATAAAATCGAGCACTAACACTATATACAATTGAGATATATTAGACACATAAATGCGTCTATCAAATACCCCCAAACTTATTATTTGCTAGTCCCGAGCAAATCAAAACTACAAAATAAAATCCTAACTCACTGTCGCAGGCATCGTCGATTGCATTTAGCGTATGCAATAAGCCTTTAAACCCCTAGGTGTCCCTAGTGGCCGAGTTATAGTCTCAGGAGGGCTTACTAGAGATATACCCACAAAACCTTAATACTCCAGACCTTAGCTAACTACGCAGAACCTTGGAAGGCACTAAAGAATCTCCTTGGTTGGCATACTTATTGACTACAGGAAGAAGTACCCTGATGCGAAATTCCAATTGATGTACACGAGTTTGCACTCAAGCATACCAAAATTCATATAAAGTGACAGAGCTCCACTCAGATAGTCGCACTATGGACATCAATATCCGGAGTCAAAACTAATCACATGGATAGATCAAGAAGATGAATATAGAAAAACATAGATGGTTTTGATGTTTACTAAGTGAACGGCGTTTCCCATATCTGTCTGAAGGCCTCCGCCAAAATGAACCTATCCTAATGGATTAAGATATTAGTCTGACTAATATCAACACACTGGCATATACAAGGGAACCATAGGTCGATAACCTAACTCTAGGTCAACACAACTGGCATATACAAGGGTACCAGTGGTCGACTTTATTGAATTTGTTCCTTTTGGTCAAATGGTCTGGTCTCAATTGTTTTCTTCTTTTTTTTTTCAACTTTTTGGTAACTACCATTTTTTTTTTCTCTTTTTCTTTTTCAACTTTTTTTTTTTTTTTGCATGGTATCTCAATCACTCTAATTCACCCTAGCATTGGTAACAACTTGAATCGTGGGCCCCACCTATCACTTAGAGAAACATAGTTTAAAAACAAAATAAAATAAAAATAGAAGTGAAAAGGACTCAACGAGATATGGTGAAACTATCATGTTATTTCTAACACCTGAACTCTGTGCTTTTATGAATAGACTCTTCTAGATGTTTCCATCTAATCAGATTGGTTCCTCAACTCCTACAACCAAAATGCTTCCATCCACTTAGGTTGGTTAGTGCAATCCTAAATAGGCATAAATTTCTAAGCTCTGGAGTTTATTTATTCATACTGCAACTAAAAAGTTTCTCCCATACCCCCAAACTTAAATCTAACATTGTCCTCAATGTTCTAAAGATAAATTAAAAGCACGAACAAGGAGAAAATGTTACCATTTTGAAGAAAAAGAGATAAGGAAAGATATTACCGTGTCGCATGAGATTGGGTTACCTCCCAAGAAGTGCTAAGTTTAAAGTCTTCAGCCAGACTAAGAAAGGATTAGTCACCTCATAGAATCATACAGTAATAGCCGAAATTTCTGTGGGTCATCAAAACCAAATAGAGCTATCACAAATAAAAGGAATCTGCAACCTGTTAAGAAAATAAATAAATAAAGCACACCCTTGTCTAGTTTCCTGTTTAAGACAACTACATCTAGTTGTGGTTCAGGTTCAGGTTCTTTAACTTTGTCCAAATAAAATATTTTCATGGGTTGGAATTCCTCAAAGCTAAGATCCGGTTCAGGTATTAGAGTCTGAAGAAACTCAAGTAAAAGCTTAAAAGCACATAATAATAACCTGAATAATTGTGGATCCTTAAAGTCAATCAGTTTTGACTCACACAGCTGACCACAATGAGAGTGGTGGTCTATCTTAAGCAAATGTGTCAGTTCTAATTTCCTAAAGTACTTAGGCTTAGTCTCAAAACTTAATATTCGACACATTTGAAAATCATTCATTCCCACATTTGGAAGATAAGTATTTTGTGGGAAAACAAAGTCGATCTTAGTATCATAGCCTGGTCTAACCTCATCAACCAGAGGATGAGTTTCTAACAACTGAACTTCCTTATGGACATCACTAGGTTCAGGAAAACGTGTATGAAGATAATCTTGTACAATGGTTGAGGCACATATGTCAAGTCCCAAGTGAGGGACCTTTCTAATAGTTAAATAACATGGAGAATGATAATCACCCCCAAACTTAGAGTTTTCTGTGTCTCTAGAAAGACTAGTCACAACTTCCCTAATTTCTAGGTCATCAGATTCCTGAAAATGGTCAATTGATTCTTCTAAGTATGGTTCATCCTCACTCATCTCTACGAGTTCACTTTCTTTGTCTAAGACTAATGTTTCTAAATCGCTAGACTCTAAAACAATATTCTCAGAAAAAGCTCGTTCCTCTAAACCATCGTTGGCTTCGTAATCATAAGGAAATACTACATCGTCTAAAACGGGAGTATCTCTAATGAAATCCTCGTCCTTTTGAATAGGTGAATAATTATTAAATTTTGGATTTGAACTAGAAATAATATTATTATTAAGCTCAACTGGAGTAACAAATTCCTGATCGCTATATTTCAAATTCTTCATCAACACTATCCTCATCATAATCATCATTATAATAACATGAAAATGGTTGAAACTCATCTAAACAAGTAGTGTTACCAATTTTATCCTCGTCATCTTGATTATGAAAATTACTATCCTCAGTTTCAAGGGTATTATTGGAAACACTGTATTGGAAATTAAGATTATTTCGAGCAATTATTTCGTTCGTCTCAGCTATCAGCTCGAAGAATTCCTCTATAGAAAGTTCTCTTTCGTCATAAACTAAGTTATTAATCTCAGAGAACTTACGTGTCGACTCCTCTAATTTCCTGAGGGACTCTTCTAAAGGAGAAATATAAGAATTTTGCTCGTATGACCGGTGCGTGTGTGGATAGTAATTGGGCTCATCAAGGTATGCGCCATAACCTTGAAAAGGCTGATGTTCCCAACCACTATTCACATTATGGTCAAAGTAGTAACGTCCATTTTGAAACTCAGTCGGATATTCGTTGTATTGGCTATCGTAATACCAGTTCGACATTCTATTGCAGGGGTGTGAGTTGTCACACAAAATAAAACCCACTGACAGGGGATTCGTGGGTGGATAGAGTCTTACCTCCCGTACCAGACGGGCGATGAACCGTTGAAGTCGACTCAGGCCACCGACTCCGATGTCAGTGTACAAACCCGAGGGGCCGAGACAGTATCGTAACTGTCGTCCTTCCCTGCAAACAGTTTATATTAAATTTTAACCCTTCCTTAGGGTTTTAAAAATAATGTCCAGTCCAAAAATAAAGTCCAAAAATAAAAAGAAAAATTACAAAAACTAAAACCCTATTTACAGTTTCTAAAAATAAAACAAAATAACTATATACAAAATATTCTTTTTCACTCCTTTTGGATTCCTCTTTTCTTTCATTCTTTAGCGATGCTTTCCTTTTATAATACTTTTTTTTCCTTGTAGCTTCGCTCCAAATCTGAAAAGAATCAAAAAAAATACCAAAGGCATAAAAGAGAACAAAAATTCTAAAAGAAATAAAATAAATCTAAAACCTAAAACAAATCCGCGTCGGCGGCGCCAAAATTGATGTAGTTTTGAAAGTGGTAGTAAAGTTCGTTCAACTCGGATTGTGTAAAGGTTTGTTTTAAGAACTAAGAATAAAAATACTAAAAATATATTCACAAGGTTGTCACGAATATCGAGAGAGACTGAGACTCAGGATTCCACCAAATTCCATTCATGTGATTCAAATAATAATTCCAATCAATTATAGATCAAATATTAAAAATATGGACTCTTATTCTTTGCCAAAAAGTAGATTTTTGAAAAGTAATGATTGTAAATCAAAAGCATGATGTATCAAAAATACATAGACCAAGCATACACCATCAAACGAAATCACACCCATTCAATAAAAATCATAAATCGATTAAAAATCAATGCAAATAGTCATAAAAGAATTATTAGAATTACCACATGCGTGAAATAGGGCTTCCTCCGTCATCCCAGTGTTGGGGTTTAGCTCCTCATATTAATCACTTGCTCAAAATACATGTTTATAGCCCAAAAGTTGATTAAAAGAGTGAAAAGAATAAAATCAGTGAATCTGCGACCCACAGAAGGCGTCCAGAAAAGAACGATAAAACTGAAGTGTTGTTTCTGTTGTTTTAAGACTGCCAAGCGTCTGTCCTTTTCACTGTAGAAGGACGACTGTCTTTGGAAGTCTGTTCTTCGTGTTCTTCGTGCTCTTCAATGGCAGCAGCAGCAGCAGAGACGTAACTTCCTGCAACTCTGATTCTCGCCTCCTGAGCTCTCCTCTCGACCCCAAACCTCTCTCTTCCTTCTTCTAGGGGACCTAAGCATCCTATTTATACATAAAAGGGTCATTGAATCTTTCCCAAATCGCATCAAAATCTCTTGTTTCCTTCCTTGGCAGTCACGGCAATAATTCCTTCCTGAAATTGTTTTACGCGTTTCTGAGTTATTCTCACTTATATCAAACTCTTCCTTAGATATATATGTATCTTTGGAAAGAGTTTTAGGTCTTTAGTCTCTCTGAATTTCCTAATACAAGCTTGACATGGACCGTGTTTCCTTATTTGCTTTGTTTCCTTTTTCCGGCAATTCCAGCCCAATTTGATCGATCCAAACACATGTATTAACCCTGTCTATCCATGAGAAGTCCATCCCACTCGAGCTTAGCAATTAAATCTCCATAAAACAGCTCCAATAATCGAGTCCAAAATTTGCCAGGCGCTGCACATAGTTTCCCGCCAAAATTTCTAATTTGAAACGTGAAGAAGGTGACCTCCCCCTTATCCATTTCGGGGGTGGGAATAGCAAGTGGGGTTGAAATAAAATTCTTGGGTGGAAATAACCAAAACTTGGGTGCCTTTATTAATTTTTCTGGGTTACTTCCGGTACACTTCTGGGGCGCTTCCGGTACACTTCTGGGGCGCTTCCGGTACGTTATCAACGGAGGTCCAAATGCCATGTTTTTAGCCAATTTCGCCGCAAAACCTTATTTTTCCAAAAACACCTACAAATAAATAAAATAACCAAATAAGTATAAAATCGAGCACTAACACTATATACAATTGAGATATATTAGACACATAAATGCGTCTATCAAACACATTTTGAATCATTGGAGTACTTGGAAGTGACGAAGATTTCGAGTAATGTTGATGAACCAAGGAGATCAAGCATTTGGATGAGAAGGTACAAAGTTTATTTATTTTGTATTCCATATGTATTGATAGTTTTGTCCCTAAAATTGACAAAGGGGGAGATTGTTAGAGCACTGCTCGGTCGAACTCGCAAGCATTGCTATCTCAAGCTTGTTTGTCAAGTTTAGTTGCCAAAACTCTAAGTCTTGATTTCAAGTCTACTTATAGCTAAGTCTCGGATTAGGATAGTAAGTGTAGTTGAGCTTTAGACTCCACGACGTTTATCGAATGAAGACGAAGAACTACTCAAGGGCACTTGTGGAACTTCATCAACAAAAGGTATGTGAAGACTTGAACTTATCTATCACTCAAAAGTCTATGTATTTTATCTCCTATTTGAGGCAAAAGTCGTATTGCTATATAGACTTCAATTATACACATTTGCATTTCAAGCTGAGTTTAACTCACTTATATATTTCTCGAAATATGTGTTGGTAAGCTTTCTCTTTAACCAAGTTCATCTTTACTCTTGACGAATGTCATATCGATTATTTAAATAACTTGAAAATCGCTTTGATGCTAATACTTTGTGGATAACAACTATTGTCATCCTCTAAGAAAGTTTCAATGATTGAAATGAGAGTTTAGAACAAGTAACCATGTTTGGATATAAAGATAGTGTGTATTCACATTTGTGTAAAATCCAAAACCGGGAACCTAGGTATGCGTACCCGTAAGCATACTGGTTGGTTGTTGGAAATCCCGGAACTGAGGTATGCGTACCCATACGCGTACTGGCGGAAGTTTGGGTTTCGTGAATTTCCGCTGGAGTTTGGAAGTGTGAATTGGTATGTGCACCCGTACGCGTACTGACGTAACCAAACTCGGTCCGGCTACTTAGATATACGTACCCGTTTGCATACTTAAGTAGGTTAATTTCTAAAATCGGTTTATTCATGAACTAAAACATTTATATAATAAGGAATGCAATCCCTTGCAAACCGTGGCTATGATGTTCATGAATTGATTCGAGTGAATCAAAATCGATTTTTCTTCAATTGTGTCTTGTATACTTCTATGACATCTAAGCAATTGAACAACTCTCTAACAAGTTTCAGTTGAGTCATTTGAACTAGTTGTGTTGAAGATGAATAAGGTTGATATGAAAGTACTCATATGACTAACCATTGGTTAACTATTGTTGAACCGACTAAGTGTAAACATTCAGGTACGGTTACTCAAACCTAAATGAAGGTAAATTTCATTTGTGTATAACAAGTTAAGTTCAATCTAACGGTTGAAAGATATTAGCTTGAATCTAATCATGTTTTCATCTAACGGTGAATATTGTATGCTTTGTTACCAAGGTAACCAAGATTGCAAACCCTGATTTGAAATCTATATTAAGGAGAACTCTAGCAACTGAGAAACCTAATCCCCACACCTCCCGTGTGATACTAGTTGCATAAGCTAGAGTTAATTGTCCTTTAACCTTAAGTTTTTCACGAAACCCTGTAGGTTAACGACTTGAAGAATTTATTGGGATTGTGAAGCCAGACCCAACTTTTTACTTCTGTAGTTGCGTGTTCTGATGTTGCTGTTTTTTATCGTGATTGAGTACTATATTTTTTAAGATTTGCTGGAGATTTTATCTCCGGTAGGAAAGATTGAAAAGTAGTCACAAACACATTCGTCTCATCGTTTGTGATTCCATAATATCTTGTTTCGTTAATCGATTAAGATTATTGTGAGGTGGTTGATAATACTAGGCTGTTCTTCAGGAATATAAGTCTGGTTTATCAATTGGTTCATGTTCACCTTGATTTATTAAAAGACGAAATACAACTCGTAGGTATTTATGTGGAAGACAAATTTATTTATTCAATAGACTTTTCTGTGTGATACAGATTTTTTTTCGACTTTGGGTCGTAGAAACTTTTAGTTGTGGGTGAGATCAGCTAAGGGAATCAAGTGCGCAGAACCCCGCGTGGTTCTTGAGGCGTAAGGAACGCAACTATACCTTGATCAGTGTAAGATTGATTAGAGCTCAAATACATTCCAGTCGAAGTTAACTTGGAGTGGGTGATAGACGCATTTATGTGTCTAATATATCTCATTTGTATATACTGTTAGTGCCCATTTTTGTACTTATTATGGTGTTTTATTTATTTATAGGTGTTTTTGGAAAATTAATCTTTTGCGGCGAAATTGGTTAAAGATGCGGCGTTTGGAGCTCCGTTGACGGTGTACCGGAAGTACCCCGGAAGTGCACCGGAAGTACCCCATAAATACCCCGGAGGAACCTCGAAAAAGTGCGAAAAATGTCCCAGAAAAATTACAAAAGGAACCCAAGAGAAATTGATTAGGGGCACCCCTTTTCTTCACGAGTTCAAAATAGAATTTTGGCGGGATTTTTCCATGCACGTCTGCATGGTTTTGATTTGATTTCTGGGCAGCTTTGAGCGAGATTCAATCGCTGGAAATTATTGGGCTAAGCCTGTTAAGGCTAAACAGGCCGAATGCAAGTGATTTTAGCGATCAAGTTGGGCTGGAATGACCGGGAGAGAAGATCAAAGTCCAAACAGGGGAGCTGTTTTCACGGGTCTGCTGGGGAGGAATTTATGGAGAATATTTGAGGATTAAGGGAAGATATCTTCTGTTATTTGATTCCAGTATATCTTGGGAACTTTTGGTAACAAAATTAGACGCTTACGAAGAGATTTGAAGGGATCAGCAGTTATGAGGGAATAATATCGAAACCATGCAGTGAAGATTAAAGAGAATATTCCATGAAGATTTGGTGAGCTATTACGTATAAATAAGCATCTTTAGGAGTCATAGAGGTTTTGTCAAGAGTTTGGGGTCGATCCAGAGCTAGGAGGAGCGAGAAAATGGAACCAGCAGCAATGTTCACCTGCTGCTGCTGCCATTAAAAAGCTTCAAGAACACGAAGAACAGACACTTAAAGACAGTCGTTCTTCAACAGTTCCAGCAGCGGAAAGGAAGTGCCGTTGTTTACAGCGCTCAGGTTCTATCGTTCTTTTACAACAGTTTAGTTATATCGTTTCTTTCTGGACGCCTTCTGTGAGTCTTAGAATCATTGTTTTATAACTTTTGACTCTTTTAATCATATTTTGAGCATCAAATATATATTTTTAGAACATGATTATTATGAATAGATAAACCCCATTACTGGGATGATGGAGGAAACCATTCTTTATGCATGAGTAATTCTGTTTAATTCTTTTATGACTATTTGCACTATTATGAGTTGATTTATGATTTTTCTTGATTATTTGTGATTTTATCTGATGATGTATGCTTAGTCTAGGAACTCTTGATGCATCATGCTTATGATTTACATCTAATACTTTACAAAATCTATTTTTCGCAAAGAAAAGAGTCGATATTTGTTATCATTATAAGCTATAATTGTCTAGAATTAATAGTTGATTCGCATGAGTATAAGAATTGGTGGAATCCTGAGTCCTAATATCTCTTGATCATGTGACAAATTTTGTATATATTTTTGTTTTAAAAATCTTTTCAAGTCCGAGCAACGAATCCTTATTTACCGCAATCGAAATACTAGTTTTTTAATTATTTTTGTTCTTCTTTATGTTTCTTGGTTTTTTGTCTTTTTCTTTCAGATTTTGGAAGTTGGAGCGAAAGAAAATTTTGCCAAAGTTTTTGGTGAATACTTAAAGACTGGAGTAAAAGGCAAAGCGAAAGGGGCGAAAGAAGAAGATTTTTTTTATTTTTTATTTTGAGAAAAAAAAGAGAGAAAAAAAAGAGAGAGATTTGTATTTTTATTTTTTTTAGACTTTATTTTTCTTTTGCACTTTTTTTTTATGGACTTTGGACTTTAAATTTTGGGACATTAGTTTTTTATACCCTACGGAAGGGTACCCTTAAATATAAACTGTGTGCAGGTAAGGACGGCGATTACAATATCGTCTCGGCCCCTCGGGTTCGCACACTGACACCGGAGTCAATGGCCCGAGTCGACTTCAACGGTTCATCCCCCGTCTGGTACGGGAGGTAAGCTTTCGAAACACCCGCGAATCCCCTGTCAGCGGGTTTACTGTAATCCTTAAGGTGATTCATTGATTGAGGACGAATTTGGACTGTTTTTAAATTCCTAGGAAAGGGCAAGGCCTGGCCAATACAAGATAAGGGTTCGGATTTCATCACCGCTCCCTTCTTGCCCGCCTTAGGAAAACGAAACCTAACGCAAACCCAAGCTTAAAACTTGACTAGAACGAGACCGATAGGGTATCGCGCTTATCAGGAAAAAATTTCGAAGGATATTGGTTACTTTCTTAAGCACACTTCGAAGTTCATGATGGTTTCTGTGAGTTGAATGCGTGACTGCGCCGCCTTGTGATAGCGGTGAGGCCTTGGGTATCAAAGATACACTGAGCTTCCCTCGCCTCAATTCAACTTACTTTGACTCGGATTGATTCCAGAGGGGTTTGCTTAAATTGTAACGAATTCCCTTTCGAAGGATTAGAAGCTGGTCTAGAAACAATCTAAGTGGAGCCATCATGCTTTTTGTTTGCTAGAAATCAGTAGGTTTGATTTGGTCGAGTCATCCTTGTTTGTGATTGTATAAAATTCCCTTGTAATTAAGAATGTCGAACTGGTATGACAGAAGCCAATACAATGAGTATCGATCTGAATTTGAATATGGACATCATCATTTTTATGACCATAGTGGGAATAGTAGTTGGGAACGCCAACCTTTTCAAGGTTATGGTTCATACCATGGTGAGCCCAATTACTATCCACACGCGAATTGGTCTTACGAGCAAGAAAATCAGGAACAATGTAGTACTGGTTACTCGTTTTTGGAAACTAGTCCTGATTATGACATTTCTGAACCTGTTCCTTCTCTAGAAGAGACCCAACAACGGATTGAAAGGACGTATAAACGTTTAGTTGCAATGAATAGTTCAAAAGAAGAGTGTACACGATATTCTGAGATTATAAACGAGAGTGGTGAACGTATAAGTGTTATGCTCGGTGAAATTCAGGCACGTCTAGAGGCAGAAAATGAACAGTTGGCTAATGCTGCTCGAAATAATCTAAATTTCCAAAATAGGGTTTCTAATTCTACCCTTGATATCAATAGTGAATATTTGCCTAATTTAGAGGACGAGGCTAGAATAAAAGACACTACTTATTTATATAAGGTTCAATCATCTTTGTACTATTATGATGATGAGGATAGTAGTAATGAAGAATCTGAGATATGTAGGCATAGTGATCAGGAATCTATTAATCCAATTGAGCTTTATAATGATTATATTATTTCTAGTTCAAATCCAAATAATTTTTATGATTATTCACCTATTCAAAAGGACGAGGATTTGATTAGGGATACCACCGTTTTAGACGATGTAGTTTTTCCTTTTGATTACGAAGCCGATAGTGGTTTAGAGGAACGGGTTTATTCCGAAAATGCAGTTTTAGAGTCTAGAGACTTAGAAACAATAGTATTAGATGAAGAAGATATACCCGTAGAGATGAGTAAAGATGCACTACCTGATAATAAATTAAAAAAATCAATTGAACATTTTCAAGAATCTAATGATCCAGAAATTAGGGAGATTGTAACTAGTCTATCTAGAGACACTGAAAACTCTAAGTTTGGGGGTGATTATCACCTTCCTAGTGCCTTACCTTTAACTCTCAGAAAGTCCCTTCACTTAGGACTTGATATCTCAGCCTCGACAATTTTACAAGATTACCTTCATACTCGTTTTCCCGAACCTAATGATGTCCAGGAAGAAGTTCAATCGTTAGAAACCCATCCTCTGGTTGATATGGTTTGCCCAGGCTATGATCCCCAGATTGACTTTGTTTTCCCACCAAATAGTTTTCTTCCAACTGAGGGTACGTTTATATTCCAAATGTGTCGAATATTAAGTTGTGAGACTAAACCTAAATGCTTTAGGAAATTAGAATCGACACATTTGCTTAAGAATGACCACTACTCTCATTGTGGTCAATTATGTAAGTCAAATCTTATTGACTTAGAGGATCCTCAGTTATTTAGGTTATTATTGTGCGCTTCTAAGATCATATTTGATTTTTTCCAGACTCTAGGACCTAATGATTCGGATCCCACCTATGAAGAAACGCAGCCAATGAAAATTTTCTATTTAGACCCTTTCATAGAACCTGAACCTGAACCACAATTAGATATAAATTTCTTAATCAGGAAACTAAGTAAGGGCATGCTAGTATTGTTCACTTTCTTGGTTCATTGCAGTTTCCTTTGGTCAGCTCTATTTAGTTTTGAAGACCCACAGTTATTTCGACTGTTACTATATGATTCTACGTGGTGGATAATCCCTGCTTAGTCTGGCTGAAGACTTTAAACTTAGCACTTCTTGGGAGGTAACCCAATATTCATGCGACACGGTAATATCTTTCCTTATCTCTTTTGCTTCATTGGTAACAATTTCTCCTTGTTCATGTTTTTAATTTTATCTTTAGAACATTGAGGACAATGTTAGGTTTAAGTTTGGGGGTATGAGAGAAACTTTTTAGTTGCATAATAAATAAACTCCAGAGCCTAGAAATTTATGCTTATTTAGGATGGCACTAACCAATCTAAGTGGATGGAAGCATTTTGGTTTTAGGATTTCAGGGACCAATCTGACTAGATGGAAACATCTAAAGAGTCTATTCATAAAAGCACAGAGCTCAGGTGTTAGAAATAACATAATAGTTTCGCGATATCTCGTTGAGTCCTTTTCATTTCTGTTTCTATTTTTATTTTTAAACTATGTTCTCTAGGTGATTAGGTGGGGCTCACGATTCAAGTTGTTACCACTGCTAGGGTAAAATAGAGTGACTGAGTATTGAAACAAAAAAAATGAAAAAATGAAAAAAAAAAAAAAAAATTTTAAAAAAAAGTTTTAGACCAGACCATTTGACCAAACAGAATAAAATTCAATAAAGTCGGCCACTGGAACCCTTGTATATGCCAGTTGTGTTGACCTAGAGTTAGGATTATCGAACACTGGTTCCCTTGTATATGCCAGTGATTTGATATTAGTCAGACTATCTCAGTCATTTAGGATAGGTTTATTTTGGCAGTGGCCTTCAGACAGATATGAGAAACATCGTTCACCTAGTTAACATCAAAACCATCTATATTTTTTCTATATCCATCTCTTAATCTATCCATATGATTAGTCTGACTCCGAGTATGATGTCCATCGTGAAACTATCTTAGTAGAGCTCTGTCACTTATATGAAATTTAATATACTTGGGTGCAAACTCGTATACAACAATTGGAATTTCGCATCAGGGTACTTCCTCCTGTAATTAATAAGTATGCCAACCAAGGAGGTTCTTTAGTGCTTTCCAAGATTTTGCGTAGATAGTTAGGGTCTGGAGTAATGATTTTGTGGGTATATCTCTGGTAAGCCCTCCCGAGACTATAACTCGGCCACTAGGGCCACCTAGGGGTTTAAAGGCTTATTGCATATGCTAAATGCAATCGATGATGCCTGCGAAAGTGAGTTAGGATTTTATTTTGTAATTTTGATTTGCTCGGGACTAGCAAATAATAAGTTTGGGGGTATTTGATAGACGCATTTATGTGTCTAATATATCTCATTTGTATATACTGTTAGTGCCCATTTTTGTACTTATTATGGTGTTTTATTTATTTATAGGTGTTTTTAGAGAAATAATCCCTTACGGCAAAATTGGTTAAAAATGCGGCGTTTGGATCTCCGTTGATAGCGTACCGGAAGTACCACAGAGGTGTGCCGGAAGTACCCTGGAAATGTCCCGGAGGAACCCCGAAAAAGTGCGGAAAATATCCCGGAAAAATTTCTAAGGGGACACCACTGTTTGCTAAGGGGGACACCACCTTCACGATTTAAAAGAAAAATTGGCGGGAACTTCTCAAACACGTCTGCATGAATTTCAACCCGATTGTTGGACGTGTTTTTGGAAGATTCAATTGCTGGAAATGATTGGGATGAACCTAATATGTCTTAACAGGCCTGGTGCAGCTGTTTTAATCGAGCAAATTTGGCCAAGGAATCCGTGGGAGATAAAACAGAGCAAAACAGGGAAGAATATTTTGAGAGTGATTCTCGGGATTTTTAAGCTATCTTTGGAAGATTGGCATGTTCCTGGACGAGCTTTACTCAATATTTAGGAGATTTGGAGCGTGCATGAGCAACAAAATACACGGGAGAATCAACAGAAGGCGCGTGAAAGGTGAACAGGGAAAGAAAATATTCTCGTGAATAAAAACCATTAATGGGTATTTCTTGGAGTTATTGTGAGGATTACAGGGGTTGGTGATGTATAAATAGGATACTAGGAAGTCTGTTAAGGGGATCAAGAGTTTGGGGTCGAGCCAGAGCCGATAGGAGCGAGAAATCGGGACTTGCAAGATTGTTCACCTGCTGCTGCTGAAGAAGAAGGAGGAGCTCAAGAACACGAAGAACGGACGGCCAAATACCGTCGTTCTTCAACAGTTCCAGCAGCAGTGGAGAAGTGTCGCAGTTTAGCTGCAGTTTTCTGGTATCGTTTCTTTCTGGACGTGTTTTGTGAGTCTCATAACCACTGTTTTATAACTTTTGACTCTTTTAATCATACTTTGAGCATCAAATATATATTTTGAGAACATGATTATTATGATTAGCTAAACCCCAACACTGGGATGATGGAGGAAGCCGTTCTTTACGCATATGATAATTATATAAATTCTTTTTTTTGACTACTTGCACTTTTTATTAATCGATTTATGATTTTTCTTAATTGGTTGTGATATCGTATGATGATGTATGCTTGGTCGTAGTGCTTTTGATGCGTCATGCTAGTGATATACAATAAATATTCTAAAAATCTACCTTGGAAAGAATGAGAGTCCTTATGATTTGAGCTATAATTGTTTCAAATAAATACATGAATTGTGTGAATGATTAATGGTGGAATCCTGTGTCCTAGTGTCTCTTGATCCTGTGAAAAATATTATGTATATATTTTTGTTTTAAAAATCTTTTCAAGTCCGAGCAACGAATCCTTATTTACCGCAATCGAAATACTATAACCAAAATGAGAACGTTTATATTCCAAATGTGTCGAATATTAAGTTGTGAGACTAAACCTAAATGCTTTAGGAAATTAGAATCGACACATTTGCTTAAGAATGACCACTACTCTCATTGTGGTCAATTATGTAAGTCAAATCTTATTGACTTAGAGGATCCTCAGTTATTTAGGTTATTATTGTGCGCTTCTAAGATCATATTTGAGTTTTTCCAGACTCTAGGACCTAATGATTCGGATCCCACCTATGAAGAAACGCAGCCAATGAAAATTTTCTATTTAGACCCTTTCATAGAACCTGAACCACAATTAGATATAAATTTCTTAATCAGGAAACTAAGTAAGGTCATGCTAGTCTTGTTCACTTTCTTGGTTCATTGCAGTTTCCTTTGGTCAGCTCTATTTAGTTTTGAAGACCCACAGTTATTTAGTTTTGAAGACCCACAGGCCCCGTGGGAACTATCGTGTAATCTGCTGACAAGAAGCATGTGCTTGGATCAAAAAGATCTATTCATGCCGTTAAGTTAAAAAAAAATGGTTATTGTTCTGTGTAGTCAACTGCTGGTTCCCTTGTATTTGCCAGTTTGTTGATCTAGATTTAAGTTATTGACCACTGGTTCCCTTGTATATGCCAGTTGTGTTGATATTAGTCAGACCGGTATCTCAGTCCATTAGGATAGGTTCATTCTGGCAGTGGCCTTCAGACAGATACGTGAAACATCGATCATTTGGTTAACATCAAAACCATCTACATTTTTCTAGTTACATCTCCTTTTTCTATCCATATGATTAGTTTGACTCCGGATATTGATGTCCATAGTGCGACTATCTGAGTAGAGCTCTGTCACTTTTATATGAATTTTAGTATGCTTGAGTGTAAACTCATGTACAACAATTGGAATTTCTCATCAGGGTACTTCCTCCTGTAATTAATAAGTATGCCAACCAAGGAGGTTCTTTAGTGCTTTCCTAGATTTTGCGTAGATAGTTAGGGTCTGGAGTAATGATTTTGTGGGTATATCTCTGGTAAGCCCTCCCGAGACTATAACTCGGCCACTAGGGCCACCTAGGGGTTTAAAGTCTTATTGCATATGCTAAATCCAATCGATGATGCCTGCGAAAGTGAGTTAGGATTTTATTTTGTAGTTTTAATTTGCTCGGGACTAGCAAATAATAAGTTTGGGGGTATTTGATAGACGCATTTATGTGTCTAATATATCTCATTTGTATATACTGTTAGTGCCCATTTTTGTACTTATTATGGTGTTTTATTTATTTATAGGTGTTTTTGGAAAAATAATCTTTTGCGGCGGAATTGGTTAAAAATGCGGCGTTTGGATCTCCGTTGAAAGTGTACCGGAAGTACCCCGGAAGTGCACCGGAAGTACCCCAGAAATACCTCGGAGGAACCTCGAAAAAGTGCGAAAAATGTCCCAGAAAAATTACAAAAGGCACCCAAGAGAAATTGATTAGGGGCACCCCCTTTTCTTCACGAGTTCAAAATAGAATTTTGGCGGGAATTTTCCATGCACGTCTGCATGATTTTGATTTGATTTCTGGGCAGCTTTGAGCGAGATTCAATCGCTGGAAATTATTGGGCTAAGCCTGTTAAGGCTAAACAGGCCGAATGCAAGTGATTTTAGCGATCCAGTTGGGTTGGAATGACCGGGAGAGAAGATCAAAGTCCAAACAGGGGAGTTGTTTTCACGGGTCTGATGTGGAGGAATTTATGGAGAATATTTGAGGATTAAGGGAAGATATCTTCTGTTATTTGATTCCAGTATATCTTGGGAACTTTTGGTAGCAAAATTAGACGCGTACGAAGAGATTTGAAGGGAATAATATCGAAACCATGCAGTGAAGATTAAAGAGAATATTCCGTGAAGATTTGGTGAGCTATTACGTATAAATAAGCATCTTTAGGAGTCATAGAGGTTTTGTCAAGAGTTTGGGGTCGATCCAGAGCTAGGAGGAGCGAGAAAATGGAACCAGCAGCAATGTTCACCTGCTGCTGCTGCTGCCATTAAAAAGCTTCAAGAACACGAAGAACATACACTTAAAGACAGTGGTTCTTCAACAGTTCCAGCAGCGGAAAGGAAGTGACGTTTTTTACAGCGCTCAGGTTCTATCATTATTTTACAACAGTTTAGTTCTATCGTTTCTTTCTGGACGCCTTCTGTGATTCTTAGAATCATTGTTTTATAACTTTTGACTCTTTTAATCATATTTTGAGCATCAAATATATATTTTTAGAACATGATTATTATGAATAGCTAAACCCCATTACTGGGATGATGGAGGAAACCATTCTTTATGCATGAGTAATTCTATTTAATTCTTTTATGACTATTTGCACTATTATGAGTTGATTTATGATTTTTCTTGATTATTTGTGATTTTATCTGATGATGTATGCTTAGTCTAGGAACTCTTGATGCATCATGCTTATGATTTACATCTAATACTTTACAAAATCTATTTTTCGCAAATAAAAGAGTCGATATTTGTTATCATTATAAGCTATAATTGTCTAGAATTAATAGTTGATTCGCATGAGTATAAGAATTGGTGGAATCCTGAGTCCTAGTATCTCTTGATCCTGTGACAAATTTTGTATATATTTTTGTTTTAAAAATCTTTTCAAGTCCGAGCAACGAATCCTTATTTACCGCAATCGAAATACTATAACCGTGGGCTAGTGTCTGTAGCGGCTTAATACAGTGTGTGTTTAAATCTGGACTAGGTCCCGGGGTTTTTCTGCATTTGCGGTTTCCTCGTTAACAAAACTTCTGGTGTCTGTGTTATTCCTTTTCCGCGTTATATTTTGTTATATAATTGAAATATCATAGGTTGTGCGTTGAATCAATCAATTGGTATATCCAACCTTTGGTTGTTGATTGAAATTGATTGATCCTTGAACGTTGGTCTTTGGTACCGTTTAAGATATTTGTCTTATATTCAATCAGGCTCACAAATTACTACTCCCTCTTTCCATTTTTATCTGTCCTAATTTCTACTTTGGTCTGTCCATTTTTGTCCGTCCGCCATGTTTATAGACATACTTTTCCCTTCAACTATCAAATATACCCTTTCATTTTTATAATTATAAAATTATTTTTAATATAAATTTAATTAAAAATCATAAATATCATCACCATATATAAGGAAAAAATCTATTCAATATTTTTTAATATTAATTGTCATTCATTTTTTAAATAAAAACATTTATGAGTAGTTACAAAATTCTTAATACTTCTATTTATGCTTACATTGCCTTTTCATCTGTATTAATAATACTATCCAAATTAAAATTTATGACAAAATATTTCTTTATAATATTTCCTAAAACAATAATACTATCAAAATTAAAAATTTTAACACTAATAATTTTAATTTTAGTAATAATGTAATATTGAATAGGCTAGTCAAGGGCTAGTCATGACATTTTATAGGATTTCCTTAATATATTGAAAAAGTCAAAGCGGACTCTTAAAAATGGACGGAGGGAGTATTTGTTTGATTGCGGATTGAATTGAGAAACCAAAACTTGTATCCCTTAATGAAAAAGCGGGGGCCTAACAACCTCACCCAATATTTCGCTTAGCAATCTGTATGGACTAAACTCCAATACAATTCCAAGAGAATCAACTATGCAGTCAGACTCAATCAAGAAAAGATACCAAAGAGTTATATCTCTTTCTCAAATCAATCAACAAATCAACATGATGGTATCCATGAACTGGTTGGTATGAGAATCACTTGGACGGTACCAAAGACCAATGTCCAAGTGCCAATGAATTTCTATCAAACAAACAAGGTTAGATTTCTCAATTGATTGAACTACGCACAATCTGTGATATTTCAATTATATAACATATAACGCGGAAAGGAAATAACACAGACACCAGAGATTTTGTTAACGAGGAAACCGCAAATGCAGAAAAACCCCGTGACCTAGTCCAGAATAAACACACACTGATTATAAGTTGTTACACCAATTACCTACTACCTATTCGGACTAGATGTAATACCTACTTCAGCTGTATTCAAGCACTTGTAGAACTCCTAGCAAAACACCGATTCTCTTTAGGAATTCTTCTAGCAGAACACAAATTCTCTTTAGAAGTTATTCTCGAAATCCTCTAGCAGAACACATGTCTCTTCAGAAGTACTCGCAAAAATCTTCTAGCAGAATGTTAGTTCTCTTTAGAAGATGCAACAACACGTTGATACTTTTCGATCTTTTGTTTTCACAAAACACCGGTTTGATTTCCCTTTAGATGTGAATTAAGGTTTTGGAAATCTTGTGTTTGTTTTGAGAAAAACAATTACTAGGCAAAAGTAATATCAAAACAAACTTGTAGATTAGGGTTTATTATACTCTTCAAAAACTAGAAGAAACCTAATTATTCTACAACAAGAACATCTAGAATAAATCTAGAGATATCTTGTTAAAACTTCTTAAGGATTTTTACGAGATACCTTAATCAAATTTTTTCTTTCTAGCTCCGATTTCGACCAACTAGTGTCGGTATACGATCGAGAACTGAAATCTATCAAAACCTAGGGTTTATGATCAACAAATTTTGAATTTATATCAGAAGAAAAGACCTTAGAATAGACAAGAGGTGAAAACCCTAGATTACAAGTTGTGTAAAGACTTAATTATCTCACTCTTTTTCACGAAGAACAGAAGACATGGAAAAAAACCTTATGAAACTTACACCAATTTTCCAAAGGGGATAAAAAAAGGTTTAGCATTCACGAACCCTTTATTTATAAGGAACAAGTTATCTTGAAAGCTAAGCAAAGATAGCTTGAATCCTAAGCAAGTTTCATTTCTCAAGACTCTCCTAATTTTGGGAGTCTTTCCTAAATTACAATATATCTTGCATACATAATTAAATGTATAATTACTTTAGCATATATTGTACTTATGTGAATAAAAACTTAGGAAGGAAATCTAAAATATCACAAACACTTTAATATGGTAATCAAACATGTTTGGAGTAATAGCCATCTTGCTTAGATAAGGAAACATCAAAAACTTGACTAAAAAAGGCCTCTAGCTCAAGTCCGTGAACTATTACAAATAGTTAGTGGATTGTGCTAACGAACTGCAACAATTACATCAACACTTATAACTGTTCCTTTAATATATCACTCATAACTTCATCGTTATAACTCGGAATTGACTCGTTGATTTTTGGCTCGTTGAATTCGTAAGCTCATTCGATATAATATGAGAACCTTTCCAGGGATAAAGGTTATTGTCACAAAAGTCGTGGCTCAAATAACCTCGAGTATATATACATAAATGTACATTTACAGTCATAGGAATTGTTCCATAGAGTGAGCATTTGTTTCGATAGATAGAAAGGTAGAATTGAACAAGAATCCAAATGAAATCAATAACTACATACCTTTATTGATGAAGTCCTTGTTGATGTCTTCTCGTAGTCTTCAATGGATAGCTTCGATTCTAATTCTTAGGC
This sequence comes from Papaver somniferum, assembly GCF_003573695.1. NCBI lineage: Eukaryota > Viridiplantae > Streptophyta > Magnoliopsida > Ranunculales > Papaveraceae > Papaver > Papaver somniferum. The sequence continues at coordinate 66,272,755 of NC_039362.1, forward strand.
CTAATTTAGTCTGAAACTAACTTTAGTATACTAAATCAAGAATGTGTTTTGACAACTAACTTGACATACCTGAAAAAGTGGGGGTTTAACAACCTCACCCAATATTTCTCTTACCAATTTGTATGGACTAACTCCAATATACTTTCAAGAGAATCAACTAGATAGTCAGACTCAATCTTAAAAAAATAATATCAAGGAGTTATATCTCAATTTCTCGATTCAATACTTACTCAAGCAAATAGCAATCTGCGAGTCTAATTGAATACAAGAGAAATCACTTGAACGGTACCAAAGACCAATGTTAAAGGATCAATCAATTTCAATCAACAACCAAAGGTTGAATTTACCAATTGATCGATACAACACACAACCTGTGATATTTCAATTATATAACAAAATATAATGCGGAAAAGAAGTAACACAGACACCATAAGTTTTGTTAACGAGGAAACCGCAAATGCAGGAAAACCCCGGGACCTAGTCCAAATTGAACACCATACTGTATTAAGCCGCTACAGACTCTAGCCTACTACCAATTAACTTCAGACTAGACTGTAGTTGAACCCTAATCAATCTCACACTAATTCAAGGTACAGTTGCGTTCCCCACGTCTCTGATCCTAGCAGGATACTACACACTTGATTCCCTTAGTTGATCTCACCCACAACCAAGAGTTGCTACGACCTAAAGTCGAAGACTTGATAAGCAAATCTGTCTCACACAGAAAAGTCTATAGATTGAATAAATCTGTCTCCCACAGAAATACCCAAGAGTTTTTGTTCTGTCTTTTGATAAATCAAGTTGAACAGGAACCAATTGATAAACCGGACTTATATTCCCCAAGAACATCCTAGTATTATCGATCACCTCACAGTAATCTTAATCGACTAGCAAAATAATATATTGTGGAATCACAAACGATGAGACGAAGATGTTTGTGATTACTTTTATCTTGCATATCGGAGAAATTAATCTCGAGTCAATTATTTCAATTGTACTCAATACGATAGAATCGGGTAAGATCAGAACACGCAACTAGAAAGAAAATAGTTGGGTCTGGCTTCACAATCCCAATGAAGTCTTTGAAGTCGTTAACCTACAGGGTCTCGATAGAAACCTAAGGTTAAAGGAGAATCGACTCTAGTTATGCAACTAGTAACACACAGGAGGTGTGGGGATTAGGTTTCCCAGTTGCTAGAATTCTCCTTTATATAGTTTTCAAATCAGGGTTTGCAATCCAAGTTACCTTGGTAATAAAGCATTCAATATTCACCGTTAGATGAAAAACCTGATTCAACCAAGATAATATCTTTCAACCATTAGATCGAACTTAGCTTGTTACATAAAAATGAAATGTACCCTCATTTATGTTTATGTAATCGTACCTAAACGTGTACACCATGTTGGTTTACAAATAGTTAACCGAGGTTAGCCATATGATTACTCTCATATCAACCTTATTCATCTTAACCATAACTAGTTCAAATGACTCGAATGAAACTAGTTAAAGAGTTATTCAATTACTATATTTTCATGGAATCATACAAGAACACAATTGAAGCAAAATCGGTTTGATTCACTTGAATCAGTCATGAACATTAAAGCCACGGTTTGCAACGATTGCATTCATTATTATATAAATGTTTATGTTCATGTTTAAAACCGATTTTAGAACTTTAACCTTCAAATATGCAAACGGCTACGCGTGCTTGAAATATCCGGACTAAGATTGAGTTACGACAGTATGCAAACGGGTACGCAAACTTCAAATCCCAACAGAAATTCTCGGGCATGAACCTGTACGCTAGTACGCAAACGGGTACGCATACTTAGGTTCCCGGATTTCTCAAACCAACAGGTACGCAAACGGGTGCGCGTACTATGGTTCCCGGACATGGATTACATATGTGCAAGAGTGCACAACATGACATATCCAATAATGTTTAAGTGTTCTAAATTCTTATTTCAATCATTGAAACTTTCTTAGAGGATGACAATAGCCGTTTTCACACACTATTAGCATCAAAGCAATTTTCAAGTTATTGAAATAATCATTACGAAACATTCCAAGACAACATCAAATGATTGTATCACACAAACCATGTAAGATGTTACTCGGTAATTTTCACATGATATAAGATGAACGTGGTCGAAGCGAAAGCTTTCCAACACATATTTCAAGAAATATGTAAGCGAGTTAAACTCAGCTCGAAATCTCAAATGTGTATATAGAAAACTATATCATAATACGACTTATGTCTCAATATAAGAGATATAGTAGAAATAGACTTTCCAAGTGATAGATGAGTTTAAGTCTCCACATACCTTTTGTCGATGAAGTTCCACAAGCTCCCCTTAGTAGTTCTTCGTCTTCAAATGATGAACGTCGTGAAAACTAAGCTCAACTACACAATCTATGTCCTAGTCCGAGACATCTATAAATAGGCTAGAAACCAAGACTTATAATTTTGATCACTAACATTGACAAACATGCTTGAGATAGCAACGCATGCGAGTTCGACCGAGCAGTGCTCTAAAAACATAAGAACACAAATAAAACTATCAAAAGGTGTGGATTTATCAAGTGGAGGATATTTACAATATATTTGATGATAGATGGATATTAACTCAAAATAAAAGTAAACATAAAAATATCGTCTACCGCATATGCTTTCAGTAAACCTACGAATCTAGTCTACTACATACGCTTTCACTTCCCTCATTCTACCTATTTATTATCTTAGAGCACAATTCATGCTTCAAGAAAGATAAATTTCAAAGCACAATTCGTATGATTTTTGGTAAAGAATACCAAGGATTGAGAAATATACCAAACTATGTAAGAACACAATTCATATGATTTTTCCAAATACAGCAAGTTTATCGAAACTATCTATATCCCCAGAAAATTTCCCCTCATAGTTGGTAACCATGTCTGCCAACTTCATTCGTAGATGCCCTTGTCCAGTAAAAAAATATACAAAACAAATTTGGATAGAAAAATATAAAAAAGTTTAAAAATAATAAGAAAATAAAGTACTTTATCCAAACAAAAGACCTTACCTTAGTCGTTGAGTATTTTTGTTAAAATCTGCTTGGCATCAACAAAGCATGTTACTACAATCTGCAATATAAGAAAGCGCCAAGACGGTCTTCCCTTATCATAATGATTATTATTTTCTATAGGCATGTAAAGCAATATTTATATAAAATGAAATTAGAGATACCTCGAAAGCATTTTTCTCGCACATGTAAGAGTCAACTGCAACCGTGACACGATCATGTTCTTTGACAAGACTCTCTTTGATAATTACAGAGTGCATTTTCTCTAGTCATGAAATTAATCCTAAGTTCATTACACAATCTAGTAAACAAGTTATAAATATTATGTCTATGTCGTAATTACGAAGTTCAAAGATAAATGTTATACTTCGTAATTCAAGTTGTAAAACAACTTGTACATTCTTCCTTGACACTTTGATCATAGAAAGATAATCAAGTCTCTAATACTAGAGTTTCATGTATATAACTTCACATGTTATGTTTTCAGTCTAAACGACTTGAAAGTAACGTGATAGAAATGGAAAGAAGTCAAAGTATTGTATTACAAACCTCAAGTAGAAGGATGATATCTTCATTGATGTCGATACATCTTCGGAATCTTCAGTTCTTCAAAGCAATACTTGCATGTTTCAACATTTCTAGACTTCTTAGTTTAACTTAACGAAGTTGACTATATAACATGATCAATCTAGTCGTATAAGAGTTCTTGGAAGATCTCAAAAATTAATATCCAAGATCAATCTAGTCATATCTTAATTAAGAGGATTCGAATTCTAAAAAGTATAAACTTGCAAATTTATCTTTAAAGATGCGGGTTCATGTATACGTAAATTTCAATTATGTTTGATATAAAAAGTTGATTTTGGAGAAATATATGGATAAGTCTCGTATTCCGACCCATAACGCTTCGAGTTCGGATCTCCATACGGGTATGATCCTAGTCCGAAACTCGGGGTGTTATATTACTAACCTCAAGTGGAAAAATGGTCTCAATACGTCTTCGGATTCTTCGGGTCTTCAGAGTAATACTTGTATGTCTCAACATTTCTATACTTCCTAGCTTAACGTAACGAAGTTGACTTTAGTAATCTAATCAAGCGATTTATGAGTTTTCATAATAAAATATGACTATCAACCTTAACATACCAACGCTTGGCGGGTTCAAATGAGAAGTGCTCTAACAAATAGTCTTCCTCAGTACCGTAATAACAAACTTGATTCTAACTTATGATCGATCACACACATATTGGAGTCTGTTAACAATGGATGATCGCAGGTCAACGTCAGATCTAAAATCATACATGAACTACCGCTAATCTCTTGATCTAGTTTGAGTGACCTTATGTCAGAAGAGAAGACTCTTAAGAATAATCAAACCAGATACAATCAAGTTAACAACCGTTAGTAGATCAAATCAATAATTAAAAACTAAAATTAATAAGAATGCAGATTCTAGTTTCCCACCAACAGTAATAGTAGGCGCTTCTTGATCCCAAAGAAGTCTTTAAACTAGCGAACTAAGAGATTTCGCATGATTAGGTTACTCTCCTATCCAAGATAGTATTACAAATAATATTATTAGTCAGCTACAACAGTGATTACAAAATGAAGTGCCTGCCTTAGGATAAGTTTGTCAGGAGAACAAACTTCACTGTTTACAGTCCAAGGTAGTTTGGACACCAAGGAATTTACATAACCGAAAATTCTCAAGATATGCAACAAGCACCTAGATTCGGTTATGTATATTTTCTCCTAATGTGTCGAAATGTTCACTTTGATGTAACTTTTATTACTTAATTGAAGAGTAAAGTTGACTCCCCACAACTTGATATCACTCCCTACACCAGTCCCTACTTGCACTATAAAATCAATAGTGGTTCCTAGTGATGTCCGTACATGCACTTTAGAATCAACAGTCTTGGTCCCAACTCCAGTACCTACTTGAACTTTATAATGGGCCTTTCCAACACAACAATCCATATTACAAACTTCAGAGGTTTTTCTCATAGGTGGTAACCATGTCTGCCAACTTCATCCGGAGATGCCCTGTTCGGTCCAAAAAAACAAAACAAAGTTGGGTAGATATATATAGACACATATAAGTTTTAAAATGATAATAAATTGAAGGACTATATCCAAATGGAATACCTCCACATTAATCTTTGGGTATTCTTTTAAATTCTGCTTGGCATCAACAAAGCACGCTACTAGAATCTGTAACATAAGAAAGTAATGATTATCATACTCTATATGTAAAGCAATGTTTATACATATAAAATCATATGACAGATGCATAAACATTGATGAAGAAAGTAATAATTATCATGTAAAGCAAGGTTCATATTTCTTATGTAAAGAAATGTTTATACAAAATGAAACTAAAAATACCTTAAAAAGCTTGTTTCTCATATAGGTAAGTCGACCAAAATCGTGACACGACCACGTTCTTTAACAAGACTCTCCTTGATGATTCCAGAGAGCATTTTCTCTATTAAGATATCCACGTTATCGTAACTTTTACTCCTTATTTAAAGATTAAAGATGACTCTCCATAGCTTAACTTCAGGCCCAATTCATTTCATAAAATCAACATTCTTAGTCCCCTGCTACTTGTTCCTCCTTGGGAGCTTTCCAGACATTTACAAGATTCCCAGATTTTCCAAAACAACACTCCAGATACAAAGTTTAGCTTTTGTGAACAAAGAGAGGTTTTTGACTTCTTTATGTCGAAGTCACCATTTTGAACATAGTCCGAAAAAATTATTAAATCCTCTGACACAAGTCTTATCGTCACCTATTTCCTGATAAATGAAACATAAAACATTATCATAAGAGAAATCAAACTATTTGTTAAATAGTAAAGTTGGTATGTATTGAGATTTACCTCAACCACATTATTTGTTATATAACCACCCACATATCTGAAGGAAAAAAAACAAAACATTGAATACTCAAAAACAAACCAAACAAAAATTCAAAGATAAACTAACAAATGATATATAAAAAGGCAAGTAAATTACCCATGGTACCAAAGCTTTAACAACATCAATACCAACACCAGCAATTTTTTCCTCAAACCTACAAAAAAAAATGTCAGACACTGAACTTTCCCAATGTATATACAAATCACTTGGTAAATAAACGATGAAAATAACACAAATACACCAACCATATCCTGGAGGGAAATCCACCAGCCTTTATAGCTGAATTGTATTTCATACATGAAGATATAATGAATTGCCTTTTCTCTGGAACCTTGCTTCTAAGAGAGCTGATGTTTCCTAGAGCAATTAGCTTTTTGGTATGCATTATTGGAGGAGGGTAAAAGGTGTTTTTACTAGTTCGAATAAATGGATACTTCTTAAAACTAGTAATATCCCTTCTTAGCACACATGCCATGAATCCATGATCTAGAAAGCTTTACAAAAAAAAAATATTAGTAAAACAAAAGCAGACCGGAACATGTAATAAAGGTTTCTGGACATGTATAATATTTGTAAAACAGTAAATAACCTCCACAACCTTTGAAGGATGAATAACATCACTATTTTCTCAATAAACTCTCAAATACATCATTGTATCTTTTATACTTATTATATCATTTTAAACGAGATCCAATTTAAAATCTTAAAGAATATTTGTATAATTAGGAAAATAATGTGTTAATATCTTTCTTGTTTATCTTCATTCGTTTACAAAGAAAACTATTTTTAGCTACAAAAGTAATTTTTTTTATAAAGATTATATTCCACACTCTAAAATATTTTTTTCATTTTGATAAAGTTTCCAAAGATTTGACATTTTTTAGTTTTATTTTTTTTATTTTCTTTTTGAAATCCTCACAACAATTTTAGGTAGTTTTTAATTCTAACTTTTTTATAAAATAAAATAGGTAAATAATTAGATAGTTAATTAAGGATATAGTAAAATTTTATGAAAGTCAAAGCGGACTAAAATAAAAATTCGAAAGGAGTAGTATTTCCTTTAGGCTTTTCTCTCTCAAATTGTTCTAACATCTTCAAGTAGTACTTCCTCTTAAGGTCTTCTTTTCTCTCAACCGCTCTAATATTTATTTGTGTTTTCAAATCAAATTGATTTTCAATGAATATTTTTAGCACAATTCATACATCTTACAAGATGGGAAAGATTTTATTTTTCTCCCTTTCTTGTAACCCTCCCACTGTCGCCTATTGAGGCTGGGATGTTTCTTGTTCAATTTCCTCCTTGTCTGTCAAGAGTTGTTTGACTATTCATCTGGTAGTGATGTATTTTGAGGTCTAAACTTTTTCAATATCTAATTAAGTTTTTTTTCTTTCTTTTTGCTTTTGAATTTTTAGGCTATTGTAAAATTACTTTGTGTTTCATGTAGCTTTAAAAGCATGTTATTCGTGGTTAATGTAGTTTCAAAAGCTTGTTATTCTAAATGGTTGATTTATGTTTATGAGTTACTCAATGAATTCTAAATGGTTGACTTATGTTTATGTTTCTGAGTTGCTCTATGAACTTGTTAAAGCGAGAAACAATTTTTTTTTTGTGTTATCGCACGTGCATGGGAGAGCAATGTTTATCTCAAAAAGTTGCATGCACAATTTTAATGCAACTCGGAAACACGTGGTTGTCACTATTTTGTCTCGTCTAGATTTTCCAACTAATTATCTAATATTAATAGGAGCTTGGATTACAAACTTTCCTAGAAAAAAATGGAATCTAAATCTTGATGAGAAAATTCAAAGCATCATAATATGGTACTAAACTTCTATCAAGGTTAATAAGGCTCGGTTTACAAACTTGCCAAACAAACATAAGGAAATATATGCAGAGGGTCAACAAAAATGAGAAGAATTTGTGGTGGTTATCAATAAATTAATGATGAGAGAATATCATCATTGTTCTTCTCCAACCAATCCTTAGATTTATATTATGATGCTTCGAATATTTATTCATCTCCAGTTAATCAATCGTCATTAAAATCACTATTTATGGCATGTTTTATCCTTTTATAACTAGTACATATTTATCACATCAATACCAGTGTGGTTAATCTTGGCCGGGATGACCGATTTTCTTGTGAGATCTTGTATCTCAGCACTTTTTCGAGATGAATCACAAATATTTAATTAAACACGATTTTAATAATAACTTCGTCTATCTCGTGAATCTTGGTCGAGATTCAAGCACTGGTTAACTCGGTTATGTCTATAAAATTTGCTCAAATCAGTTTCAATATCTTTCCAAGTCAAAACCTGGATTAGTTTTATTACATGATGAAATTGAATTATGAAATCTCTTGTTCTATTACAGCATAAAGGTGAAGCCAAATATAAATTCCTATTTTGAGCCAAACACAAAAAGAATTGTTCATGATCTCGAAATCAGATAATTAATAAAGCAGAGATATCTATATCAAAAAAATTCATGTTTTTCTTAGCACCAGGATCTTCATCCTACTAGCAAAAAGTCTTGAACAAATTCCTTAGGACATAACCAAGATCATGATAATAAAAAGACATTTAATTGTTTTAATTTGTAAGAGGAAGAGATGTAATCAAAAAGTTACTGACTCATTTTTTTGGTGTTCTTTAGTAAAGGGTAAAAGTGATAGAGAAAATCATGGAGAGATGCATATAAGTCCATAAAAGAGGAGGCTTGGGAGTTCTACTAGTCACATTTTTCACAAGAGGGCCCAGATAAGAATGATATAATTTAGAAAATCTAGAGTGTTTTTATGTTTTAATCTAACGACTACAAAATCCAGTTAAATAGTATTCGATCACCACTTGAACATATCCTACCCATTTTTAATGGTCTTATTATGATTTTCTTATAAAAAGAATATATTTCTCAAAGTCATTTTAATATAAAATTTGGAAGCGAAATTTCAAAGAAAATTTCAACGATAATCTCCCCGATAAAAAGTTGTCATCGTGTCTCGGTCCCAACTGAGATTCGAGATTGACTATATTGCATGTAATACACCTCTACAGGAAAGGTATTTTTGAGACTAGAAAGTGATTGCACGAGGGTATGTCATATACCCATTGAGTCATTTGGTAAAATTTGTTACAAAAAGGATGGGATTGTATGATCTCATATTGTAGTTGATATAAAGTTCTCAATTGACTTCCATGTGCCTCGTGATTCTCCAGTCCATCCACTAATTGGTTTCCTTCTCTGCAGTTGTGTTTGATAATACTTTATAGAATTTAAAGCATTTTTTGTTTGATTTCTAGAACCATTCAAGTATATACCTTGGTGGTTTAGTATCATAATCTATGAATCAAAACAAGTTCTCGTAGTATTTCAAAGGATATTTTGACCCATGTTTATCGATTGTTGTTCGTGGCGCCATCATCATAGCCCATTTTTCAGTTGTCATTGCAGTGGTGATCCTTATAGGTTATGCTATCATTACCAAAGTTGATGTTGCCGAATCCCTGCATATAAAACTTATACTTGCATATTTAGGAATTCTTTAGCCACCTTATACGCATTAGTATCAATCCATCCTAGCTCAGGGGTGACTAAACAAACATATTCACACGATAGTATTGGCAACATTAAATATCAAGTCAATACACATAATAAAGATCAGTTAGAGACTTAATAAAAATGGTTAGACATACCGTAAAGAGTTTTTTCCACCAAAAATATGGAAGCATAGTTGTGATTCAAGTCTCGAATCAGTACTTAGGTTTATCTAATTTTTTCTTTAAAGAGTGGGTCATTTTCTTATTTGCACTATTTTAAGGTGATAAAGAAAAATGATGATTTTTTAAGTTTTTTTTTACCATTTGCACCTTTATGTTTGTCAATGTAACAATACTTAGAGGAGACATATATCTCAAATTAAAGAACTGTATTTGTCAGTTTTTGAAAAGACGAGGGTACCCAAATACACCACAATATTTTATTTATCAACCTATAAGTCCGTTAGCAAGTGTGATCGTCTATAGACAGAGTCGAGACAATACAACAACTTCAGTACACACTTCGTGTGATCGACTATGGATACGAGATAGAGACAATACAACAACAAGATCACTTGTGTGATTGACTATGGATTCAAGATCGAGACGATACGACAACGAAGTGGTCACCTGATAATAGGTACAGTATTAAGCCGAAACTATATAGGATCAATATCAAGTGTTATGGAGTTAACATACGTGTGTAATTTACTTAACTATAATAACAATTATAATGCGAAAAATAAAGTAAATGACACAGCAATATTTTGTTAACGAGGAAACCACAAAACCCCGGGACCTAGTCCAGTTTTGAATACTCTCATAATCAAGTTGTTATACAAAATCTAATACTAACTTAGTATAGTTGAGACCAAGCAGACTACCCCTAGCTACTTAGTTTCTTCAGTATCCCTGCACCTTCGAGTTCAAGAGTCACGCACGTGAATCACAACTCCTTTGGATCGTATTCCAGACAACAAAGGATGAAAATCTGTTTGGTAACAACTCTATTCAATCTTAGTGATAAGATAATGAGTTTTACAAAGGATCTTCAGTTTAATCTAATAAACTCCTTTTTCGGGTTAGATCAAATTCTATATTTGCAATCAATCAATATGAAAAGACGAGGGTACCCAAATATACCTCAATCTAAAACTTTTCCACCTATAAGTCTTTTCTCCGAAAGTGATTGTCTATGGACTGAGTCGAGACGATACGACCAATCGGTTCACACTTCGTGTGATCGTCTATGGATACGAGATCGAGACAATACGACAATAAGATAACTTGTGTGATTTACTATGAATACACGATCGATACAATACAACAACTAAGTATGTTTACTTGATAATTGGTTCGAACTTAACCAAACACAATAGGATTACTATCAAGTAAATAGGAATTAACGTTTGTGTATTTTACTTCTAATTATAATAAAAATAATTATAATTGAGGAAATAGAAAAGTAAAAGACACAACAATATTTTTTTAACGAGGAAACCGCAAATGCAGAAAAACCCTGGGACCTTGTCCAGAATTGAATACTCTCAGGATTAAGCCGCTATACAAAATCAAACCAACTTCGTATAGTTGAGACCAAGCAACTAAACCTATAGTTCACCTAGTTCCGTCTGTATTCCCACGCCTCCAACTTGTAATAAGTCACGTACTTGGAACAATTCCTTTGGTTCGTATTCCAAACAATAAAAGAACAACAAATCTGTTTGGTGACAACTCTTTTCAACCAAGTGATGTGAGTTCGACAAAAGGCTCTTCCGTTTATCCCAATAAACTCCTTTGTGAGGTCCTTAGCTATATTTAATAACAACTACCAAAGTAATTGTCAAGATTTTGCAATCAATACTTTGAATCACAAATAATTGTATTGATGTGATCTACTCAACTAATCAATCCAATCTACCACAAGGATAAACTGATTATAGTTGGATCCTCTTTAACCGGAACAAGTATTGGGCACACTAAAGATTATGAACCCAAATCAGAAATCTTCTTCATCTTCAAATCTTCTTAGATCTTCAATAAACACCTGCACACAATCAACTTGAATCTCTTGTGATCAATCACACACAAAACAGAGTCTGTTAACAATGGATTATCACAAGATGTCTTCAGATCTACAAACAGTCTAAAGATCCCCTTCGAAACTTCGATCTAGTTTGAGTGAATCTTATATCAGAAGAGAATATTATCAACCATAAACAAACTAGGTGCAATCAAAGTTCAACAATCGTTAGTCAATCAAATCAATCGAAAACTAATAATAAACCGCAATTATCTAGTTTCCCACCAATGGTACGAATAGATCTTCTCAATCCCAAAGAAGCCTTTAAACTGAGCGGCCGTAAGAGATTTCGCCCAATTAGGTTACTTTCCTCTCCGAATAGGCGGCTCCACCAGTAACAACACAACTAGGTAGTTTTGCTGTCTCTGAGGATTACTTTGCTCGAAATGCAAACTGTTAGAGCACTGCTCGGTCGAACTCTCATGCGTTTCTATCTCAAGCATGTTTTTCAATATTAGTGATCAAAACTATAAGTCTTTATTTCTAGTCTACTTATAACTAAGTCTCGGACTAGGATAGAAAGTGTAGTTGAGATCAAGACTCCATGGCGATCATCATACAAAGACGAAGAACTACTCAAGGAACTGGTGGAACTTCATTGACTAAAAGTTATGTGGAGACTTGAACTTATCAATCACTCAAAAGTATATCTACTATATCTCCTATCTTGAGATAAAAGTCATTTTGCTATATAGACTTTGATTATACACATTTGCTATTTCGAGCCGAGTTTATCTCGCTTATCTATTTCTCGAAATATGTGTTGGTAAGCTTTCACTTTGGCCAAGTTTATTTTTACTAGTGACGAAAGTCATATTGAGTTTCAATTACTTGAAAATTGCTTTGACGAAAAATAGTGTGTGAACAACAACTATATAACGTCCTCTAAGAATGTTTCAATGATTGAAATGAGAGTTTAGATTATATAACCATGGTTGGATATAAACATTGTGTGGTAACTCTTACATATGTATAAGTCCTTATTCCTTGAACCTAAGTATGCGTACTTTGCTGCTCAGGAAAACCAGAACTAGAGTCCGCATACTGTCGGAGGTTCTCATCCCGAGAATTTCTGCTGGAGTTTGTGAACTGAAAACAAACTTATTACGGGTACTTAAGTCCGCGTACTTAAGTTGGTTATTTTCTAAAAACGATTATTCGTGAACTTAAACTTATATAAAAGGAATGCAAGCTTGCAAACCGTGGCTATAAAGTTCATGAATTGATTCGAGTGAATCAAATCGTTTTTGCTTCGATTGTGTGTTTTATAATTCTATAAGATCTAAGCAATTGAAAAACTCTCTAACTAGTTCATTTGAGTCATTTGAACTAGTTATGGTAAAGAAGAATATGGTTGATATGAAAGTGCTCATATGGCTAACCATTTGGTTAACTACTGTTGAACCAACCAGATGTACATGTTTGGGTACGGTTATACAAACCTAGATAAACGTGCATTTCATTTGTGTGTAACAAGCTAAGTTTCGATCTAACGGTTGAAAGATATTAGCTTGAATATAATCAGGTTTTCATCTAACAGTGAATATTGAATGCTTTGTTACTAAGCTAACACTGATTGCAAACCCTGATTTGAAAGACTATATAACCGAGAACTCTAGCAATTGGGATACCTAATCCCCAAATCTCTTGTGTGATACTAGTTGTATTAGCTAGAGTCGATTCTCATTTAACCTTAGGTTTCTACCGAGACCCTGTAGGTTTCTACCGAGACCCTGTAGGTTAACAACTTGAAGACTTCATTGGGATTGTGAAGCCAGACCGATACTACTTTTCTTGTAGTTGTGTGATCTGATCTTGTTGTTTCTATCGTACTAAGTACAATCGTAAGATTGGCTTGAGATTGATTTCTCCGATAGGAAAGATATAAAAGAAGTCACAAACATCTTCGTCTCATCGTTTGTGATTCCGCAATATCTTCTTTCGCTAGTCGATTAAGATTATTGTGAGGTGATTGATAATACTGAGCTGTTCTTCGGGAATATAAGTCTGGTTTATCAATTGGTTCCTGTTCACCTTGATTTATCAAAAGACGGAACAAAAACTCGTAGGCATTTCTGTGGGAGATAGATTTATCTATTACCGTAGACTTTTCTGTGTGATACAAATTTGTTTATTAAAGTCTTCGACTTTGGGTGGTAGCAACTCTTAGTTGTGGGTTAGATCAGCTAAGGGAATCAAGTGCGTAGTATCCTGCTGGGATCAGAGACGTAAGGAGCGCAACTGTACCTTGGATCAGTGTGAGATTGATTGGGGTTCAACTACAGTCCAGACCGAAGTTAGTTTGTAGTAGGCTAGTGTCTATAGCGGATTAATACAATGTGTGTTCAATCTGGACTAGGACCCGGGGTTTTTCTGTATTTGCGGTTTCCTCGTTAACAAAACTTCTGGTGTCTGTGTATTTATTTTCCGCATTATATTTGTTTATATAATTGAAATATCACAGGTTGTGCATTGAATCGACCAATTGGAAAATCCAACCTTTGGTTGTTGATTGAAATTGGTTAATACTTGAACATTGGTCTTTGGTACCGTTCAAGTGATTTCTCTTGTATTCAATTAGACTCGCAGATTTCTATTTGCTTGAGTAAGTATTGAATCGATAAAGAGAGATATAACTCTTTCATATACTTTTATTAAGATTGAGTCTGACTATCTAGTTGATTCTCTTAAAAAGTATATTGGAGTTAGTCCATACAGATTTCTAAGTGAAATATTGGGTATGGTTGTTAGACCCCCGCTTTTTCAATTGGTATCAGAGCAGGCAAACACGTTTAAAGAACTTACAAGTCTGTGTTTGTAGCGATCTGACTCTATGGACAGGAATTCTATCTCCATAAACGTACCACCAGTTTTTGATGGCTCAAACTACCTATGGTGGAAAATTTCTATGCGTGCTTTTCTTCAAGATCGTGATTTTCAAACATGGGTACGTGTTGTTAATGGCTATGATCCTCCGGTTAATACAGAAGGCGATGTATCTATACCTAAGGATATTGGTAGATATAGTCCAGAAGAAATCCTTGCTGCAAAGCAAAATTCTGACGGCTTAAACGCTATCATACATGACATTACCCCAGATCTTCAGCACCATGAGACTATGTGCACTAAGTTTATAGAAGTCTGGGATATCTTAGAAACCGTATTTGAAGGAAATACCAGTGAGAAAGAAGCTAGGCTTCAAAACCTAAATTCTGATTGGGAAAACCTTCGTATGGCAGATGAAGAAACATTTGATGAGTTTAATCACAAAGTGTCTGAAATTGTTAGTGCATCTTTTGCATTGGGTAAGACCATTCCTGAAAGGGACATTGTGATGAAAATTCTCAGATCGTTGCCATCTAGATACGATTCTAAGAAGCATGCCATTGTTGAAGGAAATAATCTCGCAACGCTGTCCAGAAATACTCTGGTTGGGAAGCTAAAGATCTTTGATCATGAGCACACGTCCAAGTCCAGTAAGGATGTTGCTTTCAAAGCACTAAAGAACACTAAATTACTTGACAAAAGTAAAAGTGTTTACATCTCTGAAGATAATCTTTCTGAGGTTGATTCATCATATGAAGATCTTGACAAGTCAGTCTCGTTGATCACAAGACAGTTTAGGGATCTTCTTTTGAAGAGAAGTAAACGGTTCTCCAGAGATAAATCCAAGTCATCAGATAAACCACATAATTGTGTTCCTCCTAAAAATAGGGATAATGATGAAACTTATGATGAGGATATGCCTCAGTGCTTTAAGTGTAAAGGCTTTGGCCGTTTTGCAAATGAGTGTCCAAATCGAAAGAAATACACTGGGAACAAAGGTCTTGCTGCAACTCTTGATGAAATGTCTGAAAACTATGATTCTAATGAAGACGAAAAATCAAATGTTGCACTTCTTGTGAGAATATTGATTTTGATAATTGTAGAAATACATACATAAATCTTGATATTCTTTCAGAAGAAAACTCAACCAATCTGGAAGATGAAACTGACCCCTCTATTGGAAACTCCGTGAATAATGTTTTAGGTTCAACTATGTGTCTAGCAGCTTGCACATCTCAGATGCCTGAGTTATATTCAAGGTTGACGTGCTCGTATTGTTCACTCAAAGGTCATGAACTATCAAAGTGTTACAAGTATAAACACAAATTGAGACATGTCAACAAACTTCAACGAAAAGCAAATCGATTAACAAACAAGCTCAAACTTGTTCAAAAGACCGCTGAGGTATGTAAGATTTTATCTTCGTATAAGAAGTTAGTTTCCAAGGATAAAACAAGACCATTAGAGAAGAAATCATGGTCCAATCGTTTTGATAGACAGAGGTCTATCGATTCCTCTCAAGAGGAACATGGTGGACAGATTGTTGTTCACCACAACACAACTTGATTGTGTTGATTTGGTGATGTTGTCTCATGTGCCTGATCAAAAGAGACAAGGTTGTGCACCTCTCAGGCTTTAAGAAAAGTTTGCTTTCATCTTTTCTTAGTTTTGTTTTGTGATACAAAATGGGAATTCCTATCTATCAATAAAGGAGGGTTATTCTCGACAATTCTACTCTCTATAGGGTTCAAAATTGTGCGTGGACGAACCTACCAAAGGTTGCGTAACCCTACATTCCTTTTTCCTTCCCTGAAACTTCTTTTATCTTAAGACTACTTGTTGAGTTGAATTGTGATTTCCTCTCACAAACCCATACGCTTATGGATGCTCCAAGTATTATGTCTTCTGATGGAAAAGATGTTAATATGATTGTAAAGCCATCAATCATGAAGGAAAAATAAAAATCTCTGTTGCCTCCAACTTTTAAAAGGAAAAGAAGGAATGTGAGGAAGCCAAGAGCTGTTCATTCAAATTCTCAGAAGTTTTCTGATGTTTTTGAAGTGTTGAAGGAGACACGAAAGGATATCAACAAATAAACTCTTTTGTGCTTAAGACTCATGAGATTCAGAAGGCCCTGGTTCGACATCAGTCAAGAAGGTTTATTGATAGTAACTCCTACCTTCATGAACCTTATGTCCCAATGGTTGTTGACAACAAGGAGTTCGAGGACGATAAAGAATTCTTCAAAGGTCTTAACATATAGTAAATCTTCTTATGAGAATTTTATTCTTGTGTTTTAGAAAGAATAACTAGAGTTTGGAATAACCATTATTGTGATTACACATAGCTATGTCCAACGTCTTCATCTTCATGTTATTTTTTAGATTTATTTGCTTAAATTCTAAAAAGTTGTTTGGAAGATGATTTTTGCAGTATTAATCTTTATGGTTTCTATATATTGCAAACTTATTATGGGATATGTATGTTTGCGTCCGTGAACTATGATTGTCCCATACCTTTTCAAAAGTTAAGTCTTTCGTATGTCGATATGAATGTATTGATAAAAGAATGAATGAACTTTTGACATTAAAAAAGTTTTAAGCCTATTATGTCATTATGCAAGTATTGATGGAAGATATGATGAACTTTTGTTTACAAGGATTATGTCTATTGTATGTCATTGTGTAAATAATGATGGAAAATAGAACGAATCCTTGTCTATTCCGCAGTATTGATCTTCCCTGATCCATTTTTTATGTATATACTGTGCGGATCCGTAAGTTCTCTTATGTTGAGCATTTCCGATTAAATTAATCATGGGTTTTCTTGTGGTTAATTTAATTGAGTATTTTTGGATTCAAATTCATATTCGTATGTGATTTATGTCCAAAGAAATCCTTATTTTCTTGTAAAGGTAAGGTCGCTCTTGTTTTTCTTTCGAGAATGACATTTTATGGGGGAGAGTTCTTAATTGAACTTATGCTTAATTGCCAAATCTTTGTGGGGAGTGCGGCTGTGGAATATTATAGGGGTTATCTTGTATCTATATAAACTCCTCGATGAATGCATTTAGCTTCGGCTATATGATGGCATCTAAAAAGTTGATATATGCTTTTTTTGGTCATGAAATGTCTCTATGGAGATTTCATTAGGATCCCACTAGTTTTCGTACCTTTGCCAATTTTATTGACAAAAAGGGGGAGAATTGATATGTAGTTCACACTACAAATACATATGGTTTTCGGATCATTATGTAAGGGGGAGTGACACATATCACCATAGTATTATTATCGAAGTTGTGATATAATTGAACTTTGATGTTGTATAATAATACTATGACACTGTATAACAATGATTGAGAATTCTTGTTTTCTCATTGTTATGACTATGGATTTTCATCAACGGCGATACTAAACTTACAACCTTTGGGATCATTGGAGTACTTGGAAGTAACGAATATTTCGAGTAATGTTGAAGAACCAAGAAGATCAGGCATGTGGAAGAGAAGCTATAAAAGTTTATTTATCTATTTTTGTATTCCATATGTATTGATAGTTTTGTCACTAAAATTGACAAAGGGGGAGATTGTTAGAGCACTGATCGGTCGAACTCGCATGCGTTACTATCTCAAGCATGTTTTTCAATGTTAGTGATCAAAACTATAAGTCTTGATTTCTAGTCTACTTATAGCTAAGTCTCGGACTAGGATAAAAAGTGTAGTTGAGCTCAAGACGCGATCATCATACAAAAACGAAGGACTACTCAAGGAACTGGTGGAACTTCATCGACTAAAAGGTATGTGGAGACTTGAACTTATCTATCACTCAAAAGTCTATCTACTCTATCTCCTATCTTGAGGCAAAAGTTGTTTTGCTATATAGACTTTGATTATACACATTTGCTATTTCGAGCCGAGTTTATCTCGCTTATCTATTTCTCGAAATATGTGTTGGTATGATTTCGCTTTGGCCAAGTTCATCTTTACTAGTGACGAAAGTCATATTAAGTTTCAATTACTTGAAAATTGCTTTGACGAAAAATAGTGTGTGAACAACAACTCTATAACGTCCTCTAAGAATGTTTCAATGATTGAAATGAGAGTTTAGATTATATAACCATGGTTGGATATAAACATTGTGTGGTAACTCATACATGTATAAGTCCTCATTCCTTGAACCTAAGTATGCGTACTTTGCTGCTCAGGAAAACCGGAACTAGAGTCCGCGTACTCTGTCCGCGTACTGTCAGAGGTTCTCATCCCGAGAATTTCTGCTGGAGTTTGTGAACTGAAAAAAAAACTTATTCCGGGTACTTAAGTCCGTATACCAGTCCGCGTACTTAAGTTGGTTATTTTCTAAAAACGATTGTGTCTTGTATACTTCTATAAGATCTAAGCAATTGAACAACTCTCTAACTAGTTCATTTGAGTCATTTGAACTAGTTATGGTAAAGAAGAATATGGTTGATATGAAAGTGCTCATATGGCTAACCATTTGGTTAACTACTGTTGAAGCAACTAGATGTACATGTTTGGGTACGGTTACACAAACCTAGATAAACGTGCATTTCATTTGTGTGTAACAAGCTAAGTTTTGATCTAACGGTTGAAAGATATTAGCTTGAATCTAATCAGGTTTTTATCTAACGTGAATATTGAATGCTTTGTTACTAAGCTAACATTGATTGCAAACCATGATTTGAAAGACTATATAGAGGAGAACTCTAGAACTGGGAAACCTAATCCCCACACCTCCTGTGTGATACGAGTATTATTAGCTAGAGTCGATTCTCCTTTAACCTTAGGTTTCTACCGAGACCCTGTAGGTTAATGACTTGAACACTTCATTGGGATTGTGAAGCCAGACCGATACTACTTTTCTTGTAGTTGTGTGATCTAATCTTGCTGTTTCTATCGTACTAAGTACAATCGTAAAATTGGCTTGAGATTGATCTCTCCAATAGGCAAGATATAAAATAAGTCACAAACATCTTCGTCTCATCGTTTGTGATTCCGCAATATCTTTTTTCGCTAGTTGATTAAGATTATTGTGAGGTGATTGATAATACTGAGCTGTTCTTCAGGAATATAAGTCTGGTTTATCAACTGGTTCCTGTTCACCTTGATTTATCAAAATACGGAACAAAAACTCGTAGGTATTTTTGTGGGAGACAGATTTATCTATTGCCGTAAACTTTTCTGTGTGATACAGATTTGTTTATTAAAGTCTTCGACTTTGGGTCGTAGCAACTCTTAGTTGTGGGTGAGATCAGCCAAGGGAATGAAGTGCGTAGTATCCTGCTGGGATCAGAGACGTAAGGAGCTCAACTGTACCTTGGATCAGTGTGAGATTGATTGGGGTTCAACTACAGTCCAGACCTGTTGATGGTGGATTTTTGGTTCAAAGGATAAAATTGTAAAGCCAAATTTTATGCGCTGACATCCTGCAGAGGATAAAGCTGTTTGATAAGTGATGAGTACCTCTTCGCTTTATTAATTCACCTAGAATGGAGCATGTAGCAACAATCCCAAATATTCTGTGAATTAAATACACAAAATTCATCCAGGTTGGAGCATGTAGCAACAATCTCAAATATCCTGTGAATTTTTAGCATTGTTTATAATGCATGATTTGCCTAGTATTTCCTGTGTTGTTCCCGAAGAACTCTCATTATTGGTGCGACATAACGACTGAGCGTTGCTCTTAACAGAGTAACACGAATCTCCAAGTGTCAATGATGAGGCATGCACGAAATACCCGTACATGCTATATCTCTCTGTGTGTTATTGAAAAAGCGGGGGTCTAACAACACCACCCAATATTTCGCTTAGCAATCTGTATGGACTAACTCCGAAATATTTTGCTAGAGAATCAACTAGACAGTCAAACTCAATCTAGATAAAAGTATCCCAAGGAGTTAATGTCTCTCTCTTGATTTGATTTTTACTCAATCTAAAAACAATAGCGAGTCTTTATCAAATACAAGGAATAACTTGGACGGTACCAAAGACCAATGTCCAAGTGTTAATCAATGAAATCGGCAACCACAAGGTCGGATCTCCAATCGATTAACCTGTAACGCACAACCTGTATTATTTCAATTATAAAGATAAACAATATAATGCGAAAAATGAAATAACACAGACACCAGAAATTTTGTTAACGAGGAAACCGCAAATGCAGAAAAACCCCGGGACCTAGTCCAGATTGAATACACACTGTATTAAGCCGCTACAGACACTAGCCTACTCCAAGCTAACTTCGGACTGGACTATAGTTGAACCCCAATCAGTCTCCCACCGATCCAAGCTACATTTGTACTCCTACGCCTCTGATCCCAGCAGGATACTACGCACTTGATTCCCTTAGCTGATCTCATCCACAACCAAGAGTTGCTGCAACCCAAATCACAGACTTGATAATAAACAGACCTGTCTCACACAGAAAAGTCTATCAAAGGATAAATCTGTCTCCCACAGATAAACCCTAGGTTTTGTTCCGTCTTAAGATGTGAAATCAAGGTGAACAGGAACCAATTTATAATCCGGTCTTATATTCCCGAAGAACAACCTAGATTAATCAATCACCTCTCTACAATCCTTCCTGACTACACAGGCGGTTTGTCGAGGAATCACAAACAGTGAGACGAAGATGTTTGTGACTTCTTTATCTTGCCTATCGGATAACTCTCACGATCTCAAGCCAATCAATAGATTGTACTCGTACGATAGAAGATGCAAGACCAGATCACACAACTAAGATAAAAGTAGTATCGGTCTGGCTTCACAATCCCAATGAAGTCTTTAAGTAGTTAACCTGGTTTTAGAGAAGAAAACCAAAGGTTAAAGGAGAATCAACTCTAGCGAGCGCACTAGTATCACACAAACATGTGGGGATTAGTTTTTCACAATGCTAGATGTCTCCTTTATATAGCCTTCAAATCAGGGTTTTGCCTTAGTTACAAAGCAATCCATATTCACCGTTAGATGAAAACCTGATTTAGATTCAAGCTAATATTTCTCAACCGTTAGATTGAAAACTTAGCTTGTCACACACACTTGGGTAGACTTTTACTGGGTTTGTGAAAACCATGCCCAAACATGTACTTGTATGTTGGTTCAACATAGTAACCCAAAAGGTTAACCATATGAGCATTTCATATTAACTTGTTCTTCTTCACCATAACTAGTTCAATTGACTCAAATGAACTAGTTAGAGAGTTGTTCAATTGCTATGAGATCTTATGTAACTACACAAGATACAATTGAAACAAAGATGATTCGATTCGATTGAATCGGCTCATGAACTTTATAGCCACGGTTTGCATAAAGCATTCCTTAGTAATTTAAGTTTCGTGTTCAGAGCACATCTTTAGATCATAACCTCTTAAGCTCACAAACAAGTTCGCGGACTTAAGACAACCAGTGGAGTTTCCCAAACTCAGCAGAAAATCTCGGCAAAGAGACTTTCGCCAGTTCGCGGACTTACACGCAAACGATTTTTTGGAAAATCCCAGCGGGAATTCTCGGTACAAGAAGTTCCTTCAGTTCGCGGACTGAGTAGCGAATTGGGTTCGCGGACTTGGCAAAGCCAATTCCTCCAATTTCTCTCAATCAAAAAAGTTCAAAAACTTCAGATTAAGGAATACATGGTTATATAATCTAAACTCTCATTCCAATCATTGAGACATTCTCAGAGGACGTTATATAGTCGTTATTCACAGACCGTTTCGCGTCAGAGAAATTCTCAAACTAATTGAAACTTTTCATGACTTTCGTCACTAGGTGAAGAAAAAATTAATCAAAGCGAAACGCTTTACCAACACATGATTTCGAGATACAGATAGGCGAGATATACTCGGCTCGAAATATCAAATGTGTATGATCCAGTCTATATAGCATACGACTTTTGTCTCATAAGAAGTAGGAGATAGAAGAGATAGACTTTGAGTGATAGATAAGTTCAAGTCTCCACATACCTTTTTGTTGATGAAGTTCCACGGTTCCTTGAGTAGATCTTCGTCGTTGTATGATGAATCGCCATGAAGTCCTTGATCTCAACTACACTTTTCTATCCTAGTCCGAGACTTAGCTATGTAGGATAGAAATCAAGACTCATAGTTTTGATCACTAATATTGACAAACATGCTTGAGATAGCAACGCATGCGAGGTCGACCGAGCTATGCTCTAACAGTTATATTAGCCCGATTGAGCATATTTAATTTAATAAGGGAAATCTGGACTGTCCATATCAGTCTAAGAAACGATCCGACCACGCAGGTTGACCGCATGATTTAACTAGCCTAGACGAACCCTAGCAGGATCAGGCTATCACCGTGACGACCACCAGCGGGACTGTTTGTGTCCTAGCCGGTCGAACATCACACTCCTCTTCTCAGCGTGCTAAAACGCCAACCCAAAATATAGTGTCCACGCTACTTTGGAAGAAGCTCGAATGAGCAAGACTGCTTAAGGCAGTCTCAAAATGATCATGATCGTCCAACTTCACTATCCTGATTGGATGGCTTAGATCGCACCATGAAAGATGGAGGAGGCACTAGCACGCACATTAGCGGGCCCACTCTATCCCTGCTCGATCAGTTTTCTCACGACAAAGCCATGGAGCAATGAACGTTTGCTACAAACATGGCTGGCGTGATGCTTTTAAAAGGTCGCGGAAGTTCCACTAGTGTCTTAAAACAATTACAACCATCCAACTTCGCCAGCATGTTTGGATGACTTAGATTTCACCTAAGACCATTGGAGAAGCGCACACACGTTCACTGTCGGCCCAATGTGGGCCCCACATGATCGACCTCTCCGAAGGAGAAGACTAACCTGCAAAACCAATTAGCCAAAACCATGCGTGCGTGACTGTTTTAAAACCCTAATTAGGGTTTGTGGCATGTTACATGTGTCGTTAATCAATCACGAGCGTCCATCTTCGCCAGCTTGGATGAAGGGTGCAGGAATAGACTAAGGAAGTCCATAGAGTATCAACGTGATCATTGTGGGCCCGTCTATCTCTATGTCCGACCGACCAAGACAAGCCATGGACGGATGCCTCGATTCGTGTGCCTTGAAGGTGGTATGCCGCGCCCCTTTAAGAATCCTTTTATAGGATTCCTGTCGAAATTTGATCTCGGAAACTCCTCTTTATCGGTCAAATAGAGTGGCCTAGATCGCACCTTCATGAGACAGTGAGGTACGGACATGTACACCGGCAAACCATCTACACGCATGCCCGGTCGTTCCTGCCAAAAACGCCTCCCATGCTTGGTTTCGACCAAGCTGAAGAGTGATGCTTGCGCACCTCTTCAAAACCCTAAAACTTCATCAACGGTCGCAGATGAGTGTCATATATCATCTCGTCCATCCAACTCTACCAGCTTGGTTAGGCAGCCCAGGCTAGGAGTTAAATGGCCAATAAGGTGTCGTTGTGATTACCATCCGTCACTCTACCACATCATGTGATCGGCCAAGGGAGGGCTTGCCTGTGCAGCTTCCAAACTATCATTCGAAGAAAGCTAAGCATGCATCTGTTTTAAGACGCTTAATCCGCGACTTACTCCGTTAAGCCTTAAAACAACGATGCTTCATAGACATTGATTATATTCTATACATTACATGCATAGAGTATACACGGTATTTCATGAATATCGATTTCCTAAATAACTCAGTTATTTAACCTAGCATCGTATGCTACTCCCTGTGGGTCCCACGATCCACTCATTCGAGACATCAAGCATGTCACAAACTGGGGGATACTTACTGGGGTATTGGTCTGGCGGTTTACAACGTGCAGCGTGCAACGCGCCCTTACAAGAACGTGTCAGGAAGACATGGACGGTTAGCGATGATGGGAGAAGTGGGCCAAGACGTGATCGTGCAATCACTCACACACGACCCCACTACTTCATCACTCCACTTCCTCCACTTCCTACGAGAGACAAGGTTTGTGCTTTATGACTTATACAAATAGGTCCATCACCTATTTCCAAACACACAAACAGGCACAGAGAAATCAAGTGTTGTCACGGTATCCATAAAACACCAGAGCTGATTGCTTACATTATTGCAAGCCAGTTCGGTATTCTGATACAAGTCATAAACATCCAATACCTTCACAATCTCAACACCTTCTTCGCTTCCCTCCCTAAGATCAACCCCATCTCCTTCACTTTGTGACCGAAGCAAGTCTGGAACAACCATTTCTTGGTTTAGGCCAGAATTGTATAGATTGATCTCTCGAATCAGAAAGCACTCCCGTGCAGTGCATTTGTTTAGGGTTTAGATTCATTTCTCATCCACACACCAAAATTTACCAAAAACCGCAGAAATAGTTTTCACACATAAACAATTGGCGACCACAGTGGGAGATTAATCTCTTGGTTGCAATATCAAGATTCTCAAAAAGATGGTTGGCCTCAGGGATAATTCTACCGTGACGGATCTCAGCCAGAATCCCTCAAATGGTAATGTTTCTCACCCTCTTTTGAACAATTCTGTTTATAATGAATTTTCATATTTCAATACCCACCATTCTGTTTATAACAAATTTTCATATTTCAATACCCCCATCATCTCTGTCGCTTCAACCGATGGAGAAATCCCAACTCTGGATGAACTAGCACGGAGGTAAGAAATTCTGGCAAGGAATGTGGACCGGATAAAAGGAGTGATTGACAACTTGTTCACCTGCTTGGTGCACATGACGAGAATTTTAAGAGCAGAAATGGTGGAACGCCCGGCGGAAAATCCTCCTCAGGTCAATAGTTTCACTATGAACCGGAGACCAGTGGACCAGGAAGCAGCCTCTCTAGTGGAAAGTTTATGCGAACTTTTACACCTCTCAAAGAATCAACGGGCGGAGACATTTGCTGCAATCAACCAGATAGCCCTAGACGTACATTTAGCCCCTTTGCGTCCAGAAATCTCGAAAACGCCAGAAATGTCTGTGAATAATGTCACATTTACAAAAGACGACATGATGGCGGAGGAAGGTCACAACCGGTCCCTACATGTTACTGCACGCATCAAGGATTCAGAGTTCAAGAAGGCCCTCATCGACATGGGAGCGTCTTCGAATGTGATTACTCTCAAGACTCTCAGGACGGCCAAGGTTCGCCCATGCAAGATCGTATGACAACCTACCACGATGACAGACTTTGAAGGAAACCACACCAAGACGCCGGCTAAACAATCTCTGAGGCAGTTCAGACACGAGATCAGGTGCTGCGTGGATTTCAGAGACTTGAACAGATGCTGCCCTAAAGCTGATTTTCCTCTACCTAACATCGACATGTTAGTGGATGCCACCAGCGGACACGGCGGGTTCTCCTTCGTGGATGGATATAACGGCTACAATCAGATAAGGATGTACGAGCATGACGCGAGTGACTGCTGATGGGATCAAGGTGGACCCATCCAAGACCCAAGTTATCCTCACGATGCCGCCTCCACGAACGTTGAAGGATCTACAAAGCTTCATGGGCAAGGTGAACTACATTCGACGTTTTATACCTGGTTTATCCCAGCTGGTTGCTTCATTCACCCCGTTGCTGAAGAAAGGAGCAAGCTTCGTATGGACCACACTATAACAGGAAGCGTTTCAGAAGATTCAACGAATATTGTCATCTCCAAATCGTCATAAAGAGTTCGACTATTATGTCAGGCCGGACGAGAGCGAGCCCGAGAGATCTTAATATCTACTGGAGCCGACACCTCAAGGGAGCAGCCTCAAGAAGATAGCGATGTCCGCATCATCATGTCGAGAAAGAATCCGCAGCTTGGGTGAATCAATCTGACAGACTTAAGAGGAATGCTTCAGCGAAACAACGAACATCCAAATGATTATGCCAAGAGCTCCCGGATTCAGGCAATGGAGGGTCACGGTCCAAATGTGACTTAAAAACAAGTGGTGTAATTGTGCATCAATAGGATGGTACCTTTCAATCGTGATTTGTCGAAGAACCCGCTTTCAGGCATCTGTGAAGCTGTTAAACACTCAGTTGTGACATCACCTTCCCTGCTAGAAAGAACGAGCCTGTCAGTAATGAAGAGCCTCATGATGTTCGCATACATCTCACCAACAGGCAATACAACCTTCGGCCTTCTGCAAGCAGTTTCGCTGAAGCAACAAGAGGAAAACCACCGAGATACAACATCCTGCGCGTCCAAAATCGCCAACTCCAGTACCACATGCACGGGTGCCACGGTGATGAAACAACGTCCAAGATATTCCATGTCTGGCTCGACGGCAGCAACATCAATAAGGGACACTTTCAGAATTTCGTCTCCCGTAGAAGAAGAAGTTGCGTTACCAAAGGAGATTGCACCTGGGACTTAAGAGGTACATACAGATTATCCATGTCAAGAACTTCATCATATTTGCAGAAACTATTAGTTATGTCATTCGCATGAAAGAACTTCCCTACTCCTCAAAGACACAATCCAAAGATGATAATGGCAAAGGAGTATGACTGAGGACTGCTTAACACTGCCCATCTCAAATATGGTGAATTTGGAGAGATGGAAGCACGCTACCATTCCAAGTTGTCCAAAGACGAGGATATACTCAAGAGAGAAGACGTATTGTCGAAGGCCAGTGATATTCCTGGACGTCTATGAAACGCAACGCAGACGTAAAGACGGCCTCATGAACCCAGCGTGACAACATCTATCAAGTCGAAGGCTCAGTAGATACTCATGTGCAGGGCACTGTCTCTCTCTTTTCCGTTCCATGAGGAAGCATGAAGGAAGCTATCGGTTCCATCATTAGCTTCTCCCTATAATTACGAGACAAGCTCTACCACTATATGATGGCCGCCGAGTTCGAGCCCGGAGCTGTCACGCCTCTTCCTGCCAGTCTTTTCTGATCAGAGTTGCAGCTGAGAACCGTCGTTTGTTGATACCAGTGACCGAGATTCACTATGGAAATAACCACGACGCACAGAGATAGAACCATATAAGTCATGCTTGGGGACTGAGGCTCAGCACGAGATTCCTTCGCCATCAGTGAAGGACTTCTTCAACACAAGAGATGGTCAATCTAGAAGCATGTAAAGGGAAAACCAAACTGAAGAAGAAGTTGTTTCAACGCTCTCTCCAGGAGCCGCCTCCACGTTCGCTTCAGAAGCTGCTTCAACGCTCTCTCTAGGAGCCGCCTCCATGTTCGCTTCAGAAGCTGCTTCAACGCTCTCTCCAAGAGCCGCATCCACGTTCGCTTCATAAGATGCTTCAACGCTCACCTGGATGCCTCTTGAACTCCAAAGACAGGACGACCCATCTCTCCTGGTAACATCTAACTTTGTCTCATAAGTTTTATCTTTATTTGTCACCATCTAATGCCTACCCCACAATAGTGTAACCATTGTGTGCTAGGCAGGGGACTTAATGTTGATGGTGGATTTTTGGTTCGAAGGCTAAAATTGTAAAGACAAATTTTATGCGCTGACATCCTGCAGAGGATAAGGCTGTTTGATAAGTGATGAGTACCTCTTCGCTTTATTAATTCACCTAGAATGGAGCATGTAGAAAAAATCTCAAATATTCTGTGAATTAAATACACAAAATTCATCCAGGTTGGAGCATGTAGCAACAATCCCAAATATCCTGTGAATTTTTAGCATTGTTTATAATACATGATTTGCCTAGTATTTCCTGTGATGTTCCCGCAGAACTCTTATTATTGGTGCGGCATAACGACTGAGCGTTGCTCTTAACAGAGTAACAAGAATCTCCAAGTGTCAATGATGAGGCATGTACGAAATACCCGTACATGCTATATCTCTCGGTGTGTTATATTAACCCGATTGAGCATATTTAATTTCCTAAGGGAAATCTGGATTGTCCATATCAGTATCAGAAACGATCACGGCCACGCAGGTTGACCGCATGATTTAACTAGCCTAGACGAACCCTAACAGGAGAAGGCTATCACCGTGACGACCACCAGCGGGCCTGTTTGTGCCCTAGCCGGTCGAACATCACACTCCTCTTCTCAGCGTGCCAAAACGCCAACCCAAAATAGGGTGGCCACGCTGCTTTGGAAAAAGCTCGAATGAGCAAGACTGGTTAAGGCAGTCTCAAAATGATCAGGATCTTCCAACTTCACTAGCCTGATTGGACGGCTTAGATCGCACCATGAAAGATGGAGAAGGCGTTAGCACGCACATTAGCGGGCACACTCTATCCCTGCTCGATCGGTTTTCTCACGACAAAGCCATGGAGCAATGAACGTTTGCTCCAAACATGGATGGTGTGATGCTTTTAAAAGGTCGCGGAAGTTCCACTATTGTCTTAAAACAATCACAATCATCCAACTTCGCCAACATGTTTGGATGGCTTAGATTGCGCCTAAGACCATTGGAGAAGCGCACACACGTTCACTGTCGGCCCAATGTGGGCCCCACATGATCGACCTCTCCAAAGGAGAAGCCTAACCTGCAAAACCGATTAGCCAAAACCATGCGTGCGTGACTATTTTAAAACCCTAATTAGGGTTTGCGGCATGTTATGTGTGTCGTTAATCAATCACGAGCGTCCATCTTCGCCAGCTTGGATGAAGGGTACAGGAATAGACTAAGGAAGTCCAAAAAGTTTATCTCTATGTCCGACCGACCAAGACAAGCCATGGCTGGATGCCTCGATTCGTGTGCCTTGAAGGTGGCATGCCGCGCCCTTTAAGAATCCTTTGCGGCATAGGATTCCTGTCGAAATTTGATCTCGGCCACTCCTCTTTACCGGTCAAATTGAGTGGCCTAGATCGCACCTTCATGAGACAGTGAGGTACGGACATGTACACCGGCAAGCCGTCTACACGCATGCCCGGTCGATCCCGCCAAAAACGCCTCCCATGCTTGGTTTCGACCAAGCTGAAGAGTGATGCTTGTGCACCTCTTCAAAACCCTAAAACTTCATCAACGGTCGCAGATGAGTGTCATATATCATCTCGTCCGTCCAACTCTACCAGCTTGGTTAGGCAGCCCAGGCTAGGAGTTAAATGGCCAATAAGGTATCCTGGTGATTACTATCCGTCACTCTACCACATCATGTGATCGGTCAAGGAAGGGCTTGCTTGTGCAGCTTCCAAACTATCATTCGAAGATAGCTAAGCATGCATATGTTTTAAGACGCTTAATCCGCGACTTACTCCGTTAAGCCTTAAAACAACGATGCTTCGTACACATTGATTATATTCTATGCATTACCTGCATAGAGTATACACGATATTTCATGAATATCGATTTCCTAAATAACTCAGTTATTTAACCTAGCATCGTATGCTACTCCCTGTGGGTCCCACGATCCACTCATTCGAGACATCAACAATGTCACAAACTTGGGGATACTTACTGGGGTATTGGTCTGGCGGTTTACAGTTGTTGATGGTGGATTGTAGTTCAGGGATAAAATTGTAAAACCAATTAATATGCTGACATCCTGCAGAGGATAAAGCTATCTGAGTGATGAATACTTCTTCACTTTACTAATTCACCTAGAATGGAGCATGTGGAAACAATCCCAGTATTCTGTGAATTAAATATACAAATTCATCCAGGTTGGAGCATGTAACAACAATCTCAAATACCCTGTGAATTTTAGCATTATTTATAATGCATGATTAGCCTTGTATTTCCGGTGTTGTTCCCGCAGAACTCTCATTATTGGTGCGGCATGAAGACTGAGTGTTGCTCTCAGCAAAGTAACACGAATCTCCAAGTATCAATAATGAGGCATGCACGAAATACCCGCACAGGCTACATCTCTCGATGTGTTATACTAGCCCGATTGAGCATACATCTCTCGGTGTGTTATACTAGCCCGATTGAGCATACATCTCTCGCTGTGTTATACTATCCCGATTGAGGATACATATCTCGGTGTGTTATACTAGCCCAATTGAGCATACATCTCTCGGTGTGTTATACTAGCCCGATTGAGCCTACATCTCTCGGTTTGTTATACTAGCCCGATTGAGCATACATCTCTCAGTGTGTTATACTAGCCCGATTGAGCATATTTCCTAAGGGAAATATGGACTGTCCATGTCAGTCTCAGAAACGATCATGACCATACAAGTTGGCCGCATGATTTAACCAGCCTAGACGAACCCTAGCAGGAACAGGCAACCACCGCAATGACCACCAACGGGCCCCCTTAATGCCATAGTCGGTCAGGTACAAGTCACTCCCTCCAAACGACCACCAAAACCAGCCTGAAGTTGGATGTCCAGGATGGTATGGAGCGGCTTGGAGGAGCTCGTACGAGCAAAGGCTGCCTACGACAGTCTCAAATCCATCACGTCCGTTCATCTTCGTCGGCGCGATTGGGCGACGCGGATTGCCCCATTCCCGGTCGGACAAGCACCTTTGTGTACACCGGCGGGCCCCCTTTCTACCTGCATAGCCGACCATCTCACGACCTAGCCAGGGAGGAGCAAACGCTCGCCCAAAGTTTGGACGGCGTGATGCTTCAAGGGTCGCAGGAAATTCCACTAAGGGTCTTAAATCGATCACGACCATCCAACTTCACCGGCACGTTTGGATGGCTTAGATCAGACCCATAGCCATCAGACATGTATTGGCATGTTCACCACCGACCCAATGTGGTCCCCACATGGTCGTCTAGCCCAGACGAGAAGCATAGATTGCAAATTCGTCCAGCCAAAGTAGCATGCACATGAAACCCAAATTAGGGTTTGCGGCATATCAATGTATCGCATATCAGTCACAACCATCCATCTTCACAAGCATAGATGGAGGGTGTAGATATAGATTCAAAGGGTCCCAAGCATGTCAATACAATCACCATGGGCCCGTCTACATGTGTGACAGATCGGTCAAGGCCGACCATGACTAGGTGCCTCGATTCGTGCGCCCAAACTAGGCATGGTCGCAACTCCTTTGCGGCATGGTTTTTCTATTGCAAACCGATCTCGACCACTCAACTTTTCCGGACAAATTGAGTGGCTTAGATCACATCTTCATGGGACGGTGAGGTACGGACGCGTACACCGGCAAGTCGTCTACATGCATGCCAGGTCGGTCTTGTCAAAAACTTCTCCCATGCTTGGATTCGACCAAGCTGAAGAGTGATGCTTGCTCTCCTCTTCAAAACCCTAATCCAACGATCGCAGATGTGGGTCGCAAGCCATCTCGTCCGTCCAACTTCGCCAGCTTGGACGTACAGCCTAAGACAGGAGTTAGGAGACCAGTAAAGCATCATCACGATCACCGTCCGCCACTCTTCCACATAGAGTGATCGGCCAAAGTGTGGCTTGCCCATGCAACCTCCAAAAGATCACTCGAAGATGGCTGGACGTGATACTATTTTAAGACGCTTAATTCGTGACTTACTCCGTTAAGCATTAAAATAGCGATGCTTCATACATGCTGAATATATTCGATGCATTACATGCGTAGAATACACACGATATTTCATAAATATCGATTTCCCAAATAACTTAGTTATTTAACTTAGCACCTATGCTATCTTCTGTGGGTCCCACGATCCACACATTCGAGAATCAAGCATGTCACAAACTGGGGGATATATATACTGGGGTATTGGTCTGGCGGTTTCCACCGTGCAACACGTCATCACAAGAACGTGTCAGGAAGATATGGACGGTTAGTGATGATGGGAGAAGTGGGAAAGACTGGTCGTGTGACACTAACACACAACTCCATTACTCCATCACTCCACTTCCTCCACTTCCCGTGAGAGGCGTGGGTTAGGCTAAATGACTTGTATAAATAGGTTCTCCTCCATATTTCCAAAAAAAAAAAGACAAGACAGAAGTCAAGTGTTGATACAACGTATCCCAACACCAGAACTGATAGCTTACATTCTGCAAGCCAGTTTAGCTTTCTGATACAAGTCATACACAACCAACACCTTCACAATCTCAACACCTTCTTCGCTTCCCTCCCTAAGGTCAACCCCATCTCCTTCACTTTGTGACCGAAGCAAGTCCGGAACGGCCATTTCTTGGTTTAGGTCAAAATTGTACATATTGATTTCTCGAATCAAAAGCACTCCCGTGCAGTGCATTTGTTTAGGGTTTAGAGTCATTTCTCATCCACACACCCCAAATTACCAAAACCGGCAGAAATAGTTTTCACCCATAAACAACAGCGTGCAACGCGCCCTTACAAAAACGTGTTAGGAAGACATGGACGGTTAGCGATGATGAGAGAAGTGGGCCAAGACGTGATCATGCAATCACTCACACACAACCCCACTACTTCATCACTCCACTTCCTCCACTTCCTACGAGAGACGAGGCTTGTGCTTTATGACTTATACAAATAGGTCCATCACCTATTTCCAAACATACATACAGGCACATAGAAATCAAATATTGTCACAGTATCCAGAAAACACCAGAGATGATTGCTTACATTATTGCAAGCCAGTTCGATATTCTGATACAAGTCATAAACAACCAATACCTTTACAATATCAACACCTTCTTCGCTTCCCTCCCTAAGATCAACCCCATCTCCTTCACTTTGTGACCGAAGCAAGTCTGGAATGGCCATTTCTTGGTTTAGTCCAGAATTGTATAGATTGATCTCTCGAATCAGAAATCACTCCCGTGCAGTGCATTTGTTTAGGGTTTAGATTCGTTTCTCATCCAGACACCCAAATTTACCAAAAACCGCAGAAATAATTTTCACCCATAAACTACCGAAGTTAGTTTGTAGTAGGCTAGTGTCTGTAGCGGATTAATACAGTGTGTGTTCAATCTGGACTAGGTCCCGGGACTTTTCTGCATTTGCGGTTTCCTCGTTAACAAAACTTCTGGCGTCTGTGTTATTTCTTTTCCGCCTTATATTTTTTTATATAATTGAAATATCACAGATTGTGCGTTGAATCAATCAATTGGAAAATCCAACCTTTGGTTGTTGATTGAAATTGATTGATACTTGAACATTGGTCTTTGGTACCGTTCAAGTGATTTCTCTTGTATTCAATTAGATTCGCAGATTTCTATTTGCTTGAGTAAGTATTGAATCGAGAAAAAGAGATATAACTCTTTGATATACTTTTATTAAGATTGAGTCTGACTGTCTAGTTGATTCTCTTAAAAAGTATATTGGAGTTAGTCCATACAGATTGCTAAGCGAAATATTGGGTGTGGTTGTTAGACCCCCGTTTTTTCACAAACTTTGATATTTATAGAACAAGGAAGTTTGGACACCAAGGAATTTCCAAAACCGAAAATATTCACAAGATATGCAATATATTCCAAATTCGGTTTCCATAATTCCTGGAAATGCTTTGTCCAAACATTGGCCGAAAATCTCTTAGAAAATCTCCAACTAGTAAATGCACATTACTAATTTTCATTTTCCAAAAATAAAATTAAAAACCTTAATTAAAAGATTCTCAATTTATTTTTTTGATCCGAGATTTTCCTTTAGCTATTAAGGAATATCTTTGAACAATAAAAGATATGCGTTACTGCACATGTTCAAAGTATGTCGACATATTTACTTTGTAAGTCCTCTTTCATACTTACAATCTTGAAACCGATTTGCCACACTTCCAAACAAGTTTAGAATTGGTTCATGTGCTTTCAAGAACTATTTGATTGATTAAGATCACTCAATCACCAAACATGGGTTTCACGGTTCTACCAAAACAAGTTTCGGTTCACCTCCATGTGGGTACTGGATTTAGTCACACTAGCTTTCCAAAAATTCGGTTGACTGGTATTAGGATCGGTTCCCATATATATATGGTATCTAACTTGTATTTATTGCACATGTCCATAGGATCGGTTCCCAATATCTAAAAACGTATTGCACATGTTCATAGGATCGGTTCCCAATATCTAGAAACTTCCTGCACCTCATACAAGGATCGATTCCCCTTTGTGATCGGTTGCAACTCTTACTAGGATCGGTTCCCCTTTCCCTAGAGTTGGTCATACCAATTACAACAAATCGATCATACCATCTCAGGTGATTACTTAATATCGGTTTCACTAATAAAAGTCATACCAATACAAAAGTCAGGTCTTGTGAATAGTTTTACCAAGAACATAAGCAAGTCATGAGCGGTTATACTAGTCACACATATTGGTAATTCAATAGATTTGCAATGAATAACAATACCAATAAGCCTAGCGATTCCCCTTTCGATTCACGAAACAAGTTCATGAATTTACTTCCTTTAAACGAATGTAAAACATTATTTTCTAGGATGAAATATTCACCTTATACCCATACATAATCACAATAGCATTCAAACGATTATGTCGATGTCTTATATACAAAGTTTAATGGTTAAGGAATAAACCTCGTATTGTATTCCTTAATACTACGTCTAACTAGAGTATAATCATTCATGCTTCACAGTTATGTTTTCAATATGCACGACTTGAAAGATACATTAGGGAATGAAACAGTTCAAGTCAAATATCACTAACCTCAAGTGGAAGGATGATGTTGTCGTTGTAGCTCCTTACTTCTTCACTTCTTCAAGTCTTCAATAATACTTGTAATGTCTCATATCCTAATAATTTTAAGATAACCTATACGAAGTTGAATCCAGTACATAATCAAGTGACTCTTTAAATGAGTTTTGGATCACTAAAATATGACAACCAAACTTGACATACCAAAGCTTGGCGGGTTCAACCGAGCTATGCTCTAACACAATATAGAACTCAAAGAGTAACTATAATACGATGTCGATCTCACACAACTAGACGATCAAGTCTATCAAAGATAAACACGATTCTAGTTGGATCCCAGCCGATCAAGATGTGTATACAAGATTCACCAAGATACAAAAACTAATAAGAAAATCTTCTTCGTCTTCAAATCTTCAATCGCATTCTTAAAACCTGCACAATATACAAACTTGAATCATCTTGTGATCAATCACACACAGAACGGAGTCTGTTAACAATGGATGATCACAAGATGTCTTTATATCCGAAGATGGTTCTAAAGATCTTATCGATACTTTGATCTAGTTTGAGTGACCCTTATGTCAGAAGAGAAGGCTCTTAAGAATAATCAAACTAGGTTCAATCAAAGTTACAATAACCGTTAGTCAACCAAATCAATAATCGAAAACTAAAAAACAACGCAATTATCTAGTTTCCCACCAATGGTACTCGTAGAGATTCTTGATCCCACATAAGTCTTTAAACGATCGGTCGTAAGAGATTTCTCTTAATTAGGGTACTTTCCTCTCCGAATAGACGGCTCCACCAGAAACTATACAAATAAAGTTTGCCTGGCTCTTAGGATAGTGTGCAAGAAATGCAAACTCAACTATATATAGACCAAGATTGTTTGAACAACAAGGAAATTCCAAAACAAAAATTGTTCTCAAGATATGCAATAAGAGCAAAATTTGGTTTTCCTATTCCCAATAAATGTTGAACAATTTTTTCGAAATCTCCCATAGAAAATTTCTAATTAATAGTCTAGCACATTGATTAATAATCATTTTCTAGAGTATATGATTTTATTGCTGGAAATGAAAGCATATAAAATCAAAGATCATAATTAAATCCTCTTTAGTTATTTTGGTTTGGGATCACCTTGAGTATCAAGGAATATATTTGAACAATTAATGATATGAGTTGTGCACATGTTCAGAAAATATCGATATCTAGAATCTTCTCACTTTGGAAAACCCTAAACCCTGATTCACACACATCGTGAAGAAATATGTGAACCATGGAAACTTGTTTCATGGAACCGATTATACCATCGCTCCAAAATATGTTGTAGCCGGTTATAACATGATTCCCAAGATAGGTTGTAATCAGTTACACCTTGCTCCACAAAGTAGCTTGTGACTGGTTACACCTTGCTTCCCAAAGATAACTTGTGACCGAGTACAACTAACTTCCCAATCCATCCTGTGACCAATTATACCTTGGATTCCAAAGTAACTTGTGACCGGTTACTGTTAGAGCATTGGTCGGTCGAACTCGCATGCGTTGCTATCTCAAGCATGTTTGTCAATGTTAGTGATCAAAACTATAAGTCTTGATTTCTAGTCTACTATAGCTAAGGTCTCGGACTAGGATAGAAAGTGTAGTTGAGCTCAAGAACTCCATGGAAATCATCATACAAGACGAATGACTACTCAAGGAACCGGTGGATCTTCATCGACTAAAAGGTATATTGAGACTTGAACTTATCTATCACTCAAAAGCCTATTTATCTGCTATCTTGAGCCAAAGTCGTTTTGCTATATAGACTCAGGTTATACACATTTGCTATTTCAATCCGAGTTTATCTCGCCTATTTATTTCTCGAAATATGTGTTGGTAAGCTTTCGCTTTAACCAAGTTCATCTTTACCTAGTGATGAAAGTCATGACAAGTTTCAATCACTTTGAAAATTGCTTACTTTGACGAAAAATAGTTTGTGAATAACAACTATAGAATATCAACGTCCTCTAAGAATGTTTCAATGATTGAAATGAGAGTTTAGATAATATAACCATTGGAGGATATAAGCATTATTGTGGAAACACATATATGTATAAGTCCTTATTCCTTGAACTGAAGTTTGCGAACTTTGTTGATCAAGAGAATCGGCATGGTGGCGTGAGCCAAGTCCGCGAACTGGCGAAAGTTCTCGTCCCGAGAAGTTCTGCTGGAGTTTGTGAACTCCGTCCGGGAACTTAAGTCTGCGAACTTGAGTAGGTTATATCTAAAAACGATGTTTGTGAACTTATTCTTATATAAACTAAGAAATGAAAATTGCAAACCGTGGTTATATAGTTCATGAACTGATTCGAGTGAATCAAATCGTTTTTGCTTCGATTGTGTCTTGTGTAGTTACATAAGATTTCCTTGCAATTGAACAACTCTCTAACTAGTTCATTTGAGTCACTTGAACTAGTTATGGTGAAGAATAATATGGTTGATATGAAAGTGGTCATATGGCTAACCATTTGGTTGACTATTGTTGAACCAACAAATGTACAAGTTTGGGTATGGTTACACAAGCCTAGAAACGTGCATTTCATTTGTGTGTAACAAGCTAGTTTTCGATCTAACGGTTGAAAGATATTAGCTTAAATTTAAATCAGGTTTTCATCTAACGGTGAATATTGAATGCTTTGTTACCAAGCTAACATTGATTGCAAACCCTGATTTGAAAGACTATATAAGGAAGAACTCTAGCAACTGGGAAACCTAATACCCACACCTTCTGTGTGATACTAGTTGTTCTAAGCTATACTTTAACCTTTGGTTTCTTCTTCTAAACCAGGTTAACAACTTAAAGGCTTCATTGGGATTGTGAAGCGATACCGATACTACTTTCCCGTAGTTATGTGATATGATCTTGTTGTTTCTATCGTACGAGTACAATTGTAATAATTGGCTTGAGATTGATATCTCCGATAGGCAAGATATAAAACTAATCACAAACACTTCGTCTCATTGTTTGTGATTCCACAATATCTTTTTTCGCTACGTCCATTAAGATTATTGTGAGGTGATTGATAATACTAGGTTGTTCTTCGGGAATATAAGTCTGGTTTATCAATTGGTTCCTGTTCACCTTGATTTATCAAAAGATGGAACAAAAATCGTAGGTATAATCGTGGGATACAGATTTATCTATTACCGTAGACTTTTCTGTGTGATACAGATTTGTTTATTAAAGTCTTCGACTTTGGGTCGTAGCAACTCTTAGTTGTGGGTGAGATCAGCTAAGGGAATCAAGTGCGTAGTATCCTGCTGGGATCAGAGACGTGGGAGCATAAATGTACCTTGGATCAGTGTGAGATTGATTGGGGTTCAACTACAGTCCAGGACGAAGTTAATTCGGAGTAGGCTAGTGTCTGTAGTGGCTTAATACAGTGTGTGTTCAATATGGACAAGGTCCCGGGGTTTTTCTGCATTTACGGTTTCCTCGTTAACAAAATTCTGGTGTCTGTGTTATTTTTTTTCCGCATTATATTTTGTTATATAATTCAAATATCACAGGTTGTGCGTTGTTCAATCAATTAGAATATCCGACCTTTTGGTTGTTGATTTAAATTGATTGAAACTTGGATATTGGTCTTTGTTACCATCCAAGTTATCTCTCTAGTATTTGATAATGACTCGCAGATTTCTATTTGCTTGAGTATATATCAAATCGAGAGATTGAGATATAAACTCTTTGATATACTTTTTATCTAGATTGAGTCTGACTGTCTAGTTGATTCTCTAGAAAGTATATTGGAGTTTGTCCATACATATTTCTAAGCAAAATATTGGGTGTGGTTGTTGTACCCCCGCCTTTTCAGTTACAACTTGCATTCCAATATATCTTTTGATCGGTTACACCTTGATTTCCAAAGTAACTTGTGACCAATTACAACTAGCTATATATGATGGGCTATGATCGGTTATACCTCATATCTTAACCAAAGTGAAGAGTGGTTCTACCGAGTCATCTTGTATTGATCAATCAAATATTCAATGAAGATTCGGATCAACATAACATGATTTCCCTTTCGGTTATGAAACAAGTTCATACATCTACTTCCTTAAACTAATGTAATAATACATAGTTTTCTAGGATAAAATCACACCTATATAATGCACACATAATCAAGTTTATTAAATATAATATATTATGTTGATGTCGTATTTACGAAGTTCAAAAGATAAACGTTATGCTCTGTAATATAATTCCTTAATACTTTGATCATACTATTATGACCAAGTCTAACACTAGAGTTTCATATGTATATATCTTCGCATGTTATGTTTTCAATATAAAGAGACTTGAAAGATACGTTAGGAATGGAAACAAGATCAAGTCAATATTAAGGATGATGTCATCGTTGCAGTCGTTACTTCTTTACTTTCTTCAAGTCTTCGGAGTAAGACTTGTACGTCTCAACATTCCTAAACTTTCTAGTCTAACCTAAACAAAGTTGACTCTAGTATTTAATCACGCGACTCTAGATGAGTTTTGATACTAAAATATGAAAACAAACCTTGACATAACAATGCTTGGTGGGTTGAACCGAGCTATGCTCTAACAATCTCCCCCTTTGTCAATTTTAGTGACAAAACTCTGATACATATGGAGATAAATGAATTACTAAAAACTCAATCTTCATACGCTTGATTCCAAGTTTCAACAGCACAGTAACCTGCATATACCCAAAAATAAATGTCGATGTTGACATTTGAATAACAAAAGCTTTTAATCCCCCTAAAGGAAAGCTAGGTAAATATTCAATTCGAACATCTTTTTTAATCCTCTTTTGTAGTATGAAATACTACACAACATGATGATATGTTCCCCCCCCCCCCTAGTCTATGCTTTACTCTTTCATTAGATATAGCATCTAAGCACATATATCCTTTCCTAGTGATTAAAAATCACTTGTTTAGTCCATATATTTCTCCCCCTTTTTGTCACAAAAATGACAAAGGTACGAGCAAACAAAAGTACAAACCGAAAGGATCTTACAAATCCATAAGACTTGTACAACCTGTAAAAGTTAAACACGAAGGTCTCATATACCATTTTATATAACCAATGTTAGAGCATTGTTCGGTCGAACTCGCAAGTGTTGCTCCCTCAAGCTTGTTTGTTAAGTTTAGTTGATCAAAACTATAAGTCTAGATTTCTGGTCTACTTATAGCTATTGTTAGAGCATAGCTCGGTCGATATCGCATGCGTTGCTATCTCAAGCATGTTTGTCAATGTTAGTGATCAAAACTATGAGTCTTGATTTCTATCCTACATAGCTAAGTATCGGACTAGGATAGAAAAGTGTAGTTGAGCTCAAGGACTTCATGGAGATTCATCATACAACGATGAAGATCTATACAAGGAACCATGGAACTTCATCAACAAAAAGGTATGTGGAGACTTGAACTTATCTATCACTCAAAAGTCTATCTATTCTATCTCCTACTTCTTATGAGACAAAAGTCGTATGCTATATAGACTATATCATACACATTTGACATTTCGAGCTGAGCATTCATTGCTTATCTTTTATCTCGAAATTGTGTGTTGGTAATGCGTTTCGCTTTGATCAAGTTTATCTTCACCTAGTGACGAAAGTCATGAAAATTTTCAATCACTTTGAGAATTGCTCTGACGTGAATCGGTCTGTGAATAACGGCTACATAGCGTCCTCTGAGAATGTCTCAATTATTGAAATGAGAGTTTAGATTACATAACCATGTATTCCTTGAACCGAAGTTTTTCGAACTTTGTTGATCAAGAGAAATCGGGAGGATTGTGGAATTGGCTTTCCAAGTCCGCGAACCCAGTCCGCATACTCAGTCCGCGAATTTTCGGAAGTTCTCGACCGAGAATTTCTGCTGGATTTTCTAAAACTCGTTTGTGTGCTAAGTCCGCGAACCCAGTCCGTGAACTAGCGGAAGTTCTCTTTCCGAGAATTTCTGCTGAGTTTGGAAAACTCAACCGATTAACTTAAGTCCGCGAACTTGTTTGTGAACTTAAGAGGTTATGATCTAAAGATGTGCTCTGAACATGAAACATTAAATTACCAAGGAATGCTTTATGCAAACCGTGGCTATAAAGTTCATGATCCGATTCAATTGAATCAAATCATCTTTGTTTCAATTGTGTCTTGTGTAGTTACATAAGATCTCATAACAATTGAACAACTCTTTAACTAGTTCATTTGAGTCAATTGAACTAGTTATGGTGAAGAAGAACAAGGTTAATATGAAATGCTCATATGGTTAACCTTTTGGGTTACTATGTTGAACCAACATACACGTACACATTTGGGCATGGTTTTCACAAACCCAGTAAACGTCCACCCAAGTGTGTGTGACAAGCTAAGTTTTCGATCTAACGGTTGAGAAATATTAGCTTGAATCTAAATCAGGTTTTCATCTAACGGTGAATAAGGATTGCTTTGTACATAAGGCAAAACCCTGATTTGAAGGCTATATTAAGGAGACATCTAGCTTTGAGAAAAACTAATCCCCACACGTCTGTGTGATACTAGTGCGCTCGCTAGAGTCCATTCTCCTTTAACCTTTGGTTTTCTTCTCTAAAACCAGGTTAACGACTTAAAGACATCATTGGGATTGTGAAGCCAGAACGATACTAGTTTTATCATAATTGTGTGATCTGATCTTGCATATTGTATCATACAAGTACAATCGGTTGATTGGCTTGAGATCGCGAGAGTTCTCCGATTGGCAAGATAAAGAAGTCACAAACATCTTCGTCTCATTGTTTGTGATTCCTCGACAAACCGCTTGTGTAGTCAGGAAGGATTGTAGAGAGGTGATTGATTAATCTAGGTTGTTCTTCGGGAATATAAGACCGGATTATCAATTGGTTCATGTTCACCTTGATTTTATATCGTAAGACGAAACAAAAGCTACCTAAAAATTTATCGTTTGATAGACTTTTCTGTGTGAGACAGGTCTGTTTATTATCAAGTCTGTGATTTGGGTTGCAGCAACTCTTGGTTGTGGATGAGATCAGCTAAGGGAATCAATTGCGTAGTATCCTGCTGGGATCAGAGGCATAGGAGTATAACTGTACCTTGGATCGGTGGGAAACTGATTGGGGTTCAACTATAGTCCAGTCCGAAGTTAGCTTGGAGTAGGCTAGTGTCTTTAGCAGCTTAATACAGTGTGTATTCAATCTGGACTAGGTCCCGGGGTTTTTCTGCATTTGCGGTTTCCTCGTTAACAAAATTTCTGGTGTCTGTGTTATTTCTTTTCCGCATTATATTTTATATAATTGAAATAATACAGGTTGTGCCTTCGTGATCATCAATTGGAAATCCAACCTTTGGTTGTTGATTGATATTGATTGATCCTTGGACATTGGTCTTTGGTACCGTCCAAGTATTCCTTGTATTTGATAAAGACCCGCTATTGTTTTTAGCTTGAGTAAAAATCAAATCAAGAGAGAGATATTAACTCCTTGAGATACTTTTATCTAGATTGAGTCTGACTGTATAGTTGATTCTCTAGCAAAGTATTTCGGATTTAGTCCATACAGATTGCTAAGCGAAATATTGGGTGGTGTTGTTAGACCCCCGCTTTTTCAATTGGTATTAGAGCAGGCAAACACGCTAAGACCTCATCAGTCTGTGTTTGTAGCGATCTGACTCTATGGACAAGAGTACTATCTCTGATAAATGCGTCACCAGTAATAAAGATTCTCTCTTGTCTAAATCTATTAAAAAGAAAAGTTTAATCTCGAATATAGAGAAACCTTGTGATTCGACGAGACAGACAAACAATGGTATGAGCGTTCATGATTACCGTTCGGAAGAGATCTTCTCTTCTAATGAATGGGATACAGCTGAAGAGAGTAAATTGATTCTAAATCTTGTTAGAATTCAAGTTGTTAGGATGAAATACCATGTCAATGTTCTTCTTGGTATTGCTAGAGAGTGCAAATTCCATGGAAACGCTGAAGATCAGTCTCCATTCTTGACTCTTGAGGCCAGCCTCGAAAAGGATGCCTTGGATATTGAACGCCGCTTGAATAAACTCTCCATTCAAGGATGTTCCAAGCAATCTAATGTACAAATAACTTCTGATGCTTTACATTCAGAAGTAAATACAGATGTTCCTAATGATTCCTCCAATCTTGAACTTGGGACATTCTGTAAAAGAGACAACTCTTCTGACGACGATATTGAGACTGCATTCTCTAATCATTCTTATGATCGAAAGGTATGTCTTGTTTGTGAGACCAAGTGCTCTGTTAGAAAAAAGAGAAACTCCAAGTTGAATAAAGACTCCTTAGTTCAACTTCAACACACCCTAGATTTGATTCTCAAAGGTGTGACTGACATCCGTATGATTGAGCCAATTGGTTTTCGTACGTATCCTGTGTATGCTACCAGGAAAGTCAGTACAGTGTGTTCCTCCAATGCTCAAGGGAAAAATAGACGTCTTAATAAACATCGTCCTAAGGAAGTTCGACGCCTTGTTTCTAAATGCAACATTGTTCCTGTTGAGAAAATCATTCCAGAAGAAAGGAGAATTGATAAGATAAGAAAGGATATTATAGAGATAATTGTAAGATACAAAGAGCTTGTCAACATATTATCTTCTTCCTCATGTCAAGACACTTCTGGTAAGAACTCTAACTATGTCTCTTATTTTGATGACAATAAATTTTATGATAATTTCTTATGTCAAACAGGATCCCTTTCTAAGACTAAGAGGAAATACAAACTTAACCAAATACATGAACCTCGTAATGAGCCTGGGGCTCGTACTTGTGCTAATTAATCACAAGGTTCGAGAACTTACTCATATAAAATCATGTTGAGTAAGTTGTGTTAAAACATGTATACTTGTTGCTTGCATCTGTTAAGTTAAGTTATTTTCTTATCGTTCATAGCTAAACTTGTGTTGACAGATCCGCTAAGATCAAGTATTGGTTAAGTCAAAAGAAGTTGTTGCATATTGTTTTAAAACGTGTTTTTAGGTCCTGTTTTCAATTTGTTGAAGGACTTTATTTCTTGGGTACTTGTTGTACTCGAACGGATTCCGTTCTAGCCCGAGTCAACAGTTTCTTTTTGAAACCCTAAATTGTTGTCCCTAAAGAATATATATCCAACTTCTTAGGGTTGCAAGTCACGTACGTGTACTCCTGGT
Organism: Papaver somniferum; assembly: GCF_003573695.1. NCBI lineage: Eukaryota > Viridiplantae > Streptophyta > Magnoliopsida > Ranunculales > Papaveraceae > Papaver > Papaver somniferum. Next base: position 66,316,816 of record NC_039362.1, read on the forward strand.
GGTTTTCGGATTTTCAATAATGTATTCCTCCTCTTTTTGCTATGGTGGTTTTGTAAAAGGATTTCTTGACAAAGGTGTTGAGGTTGATTCCAAGAAGAAGAGAACACTTGTAGATAAATATCATCCCAATGCTTCATGCTTCTTTGCTTATTCTCATGAAGACGTTGAGAAATATGATATGATCTCTGTTGAAGTTGTTCATGACTTTTTTAAGTACTTTGGGGAAGCAAAACAACAACTTGTTGTTCCTTCAAAAGGTCTTGATAAAGTGAAATCTGAGTTGGAAAAGGTTGTGTCTGACCTTGGTCTCATAAAATCTCAAATCAATGATCTTCGTAAAGAGAATCATCTCTCTGATAATGCAGGGAAGGCTGTCGTTCACAAGCTGGAAGACTCCTTGTCTTGTGAGGATCCTGTTGTGCCCTTATCCCTATTCGCTGTCAGGGAAACAATGGAGTCTGATTCTCTCTAGCTTGTCTTTTTAGATGCCTAGGATGTCTTCGTTTGGATTAGTTGAAAGAATAACTAGTGCTTTGAATAGCGATGATTATGACCACACATAGCTATTTTTGTTCTCATCTTCTTATGTTATTTTTTAAGTTTATTGGTTTTAAATTCTATAAATATTTGGAGGATGATGTTTATTGCAGTATTTTAATGGTTTGTGATATTGCAATATTTTTATGGGATATGTATTGTTTGCGTCCGTGAACTTGAAGGTCCCATATTGAGGACAAAAGTAAAGTCATTCATGAACCGGTATTCGTATTGATGAAAGGACGAATGGACTTTTGACATATACAAAAGTTATGCGTATGCAGTCATGTATTTGATGGAAAATATGATAAAATCTTTTGTTCAACAAGGATAAAGTCTATTATGTCGTTATGATGGAAAATAAAATAGATCCTTGTATGTTATCCACGGTATTGATCTTCATTGATCTATTTTATTATGTTTTACCGTGAAGGCTCCATTGTGTGTCTTATGTTGAGCACCTTACAACTAAGTCGATTTACCTTGGCTTTGTTGGTTGTTCCATGAGATGCTATATGTCGAGCATTAGGAACTAAATTAATCAACTAGTTTGGTTATTTAGTTAGTACTCCATAATTTTTCTTTCTTATGTCGAGTACAAGTACGGTTAAGGTTATCATATTCTATGATGAACTTAGTCGGGGTTCCATAAGTTCTTTTATTTTGAGCCCAAAATAATTAAATTGATCACTTCGGTGATTAGTTTGGTTATTTGTATTCCAATTAGATTAATTATAGGTTCTCTTGTAATTAATCTAGTTGAGTTTTCGTATATTCTACAAGTTCTTGTGTTGAGTATATGAAAGGCTACACTATCATGTTCTTTGGTTAATGTAGTCATATATTCCGTAAGGTTTTCCTTATGTTGAGTATTTGAACGATTAAGTTTGTCATCTCCGTGTGATTGACTTAGTCGTAGCTCCGCGAGTTTACTTATGTTGAGCACTTTCAATTAAATTGATCACTTTCGTGGTTTGATTTAGTTGCGTATTCCAATTGAATTAATCATGGGTCTACTTGTGGTTAATTTGGTTGAGTTTTGGATATAGAAAATCATTCTCATGGTTTTTGGTGTCCAAATTAAAAAATCCTACTTTTCTTTCCAAATTAAGGTCGCTCTTGTTGTTCTCTCGGGAATGACATCAAATGGGGGAGAGTTCTTTTGAACTTGTGCTTAATGGTAATATCTTACGGGGAGTGCGGCTGTGGAATTTTATAGGGGTTATCTTGTATCTTAAAACTCCTTGATGAATGATGTTAGATTCGGATATTAGATTGCATCTAAATTAAGTTGGTATGTATTTTTCTTTTGGTCATGAAATGTCTCTTGTGGAAATTTCATTATGATACCATTCTTGTACCTTTACCAATTTTATTGACAAAAGGGGAGAAATATTGTAGTTCACACTACAAATACATATGGTTTTCGTATCATTGTGTAAGGGGGAGTGGTTTCCATGATCGAGATGGAGTATTGACTAAGGGGGAGTGATACATCTCACCGTAGTATTATTGTTAAAGTCGTGATACAATTGGACTTTGATAATACTATGACACTGTATAATAATGATCGAGAATCTCGATTTCTCTCATTGTTATAGCTACGGATCTTCAACAACGGTGATGCTAAACTTACAACCTTTGGGATCATTGGAGTATTTGGAAGGACGAATATTTCAGGGAACGTTGAACATTAGACTATGGAATAGGAGATACTAAAGTTTATCTTTTTTGTATTTCATATGTATTAATAGTTTTGTCACTAAAATTGACAAAGGGGGAGATTGTTAGAGCATAGCTCGGTCGACCTCGCATGCGTTGCTATCTCAAGCATGTTTGTCAATGTTAGTGATCAAAACTATGAGTATTGATTTCTAGCCTATATAGCTAAGTCTCGGACTAGGATAGAAAAGTGTAGTTGAGCTCAAGGACTTCATGGCGATTCATCATACAACGGCGAAGATCTATACTTAGAACCGTGGAACTTCATCAACAAAAAGGTATGTGGAGACTTGAACTTATCTAATCACTCAAAAGTCTATCTATTCTATCTCCTACTTTTTATGAGACAAAAGTCGTATGCTATATAGACTAGATCATACACATTTGGCATTTCGAGCTGAGCATTCATTGCTTATCTTTTATCTCGAAATCGTGTGTTGGTAAAGCATTTCACTTTGATCAAGTTTATCTTCACCTAGTGACGAAAGTCATGAAAAGTTTCAATCACTTTGAGAATTGGTTTGACGTGAATCGGTCTGTGAATTACGGCTACATAGCGTCCTCTGAGAATGTCTCAATGATTGAAATGGGAGTTGAGATTACATAACCATGTATTCCTTGAACCGAAGTTTTTCGAACTTTGTTGATCAAGAGAAATCGGGAGGGTTGTGGAATTGGCTTGCCAAGTCCGCGAACTGTCAGAAGTTCTCGGCCGAGAATTTCTGCTGGATTTTCCAAAACTCGTTTGTGTGTTAAGTCCGCGAACTGGCGGAAGTTCTCTTTCCGAGAATTTCTGCTGAGTTTGAAAAACTCAATCGATTAACTTAAGTCTGCGAACTTGTTTGTGAACTTAAGAGGTTATGATCTAAAGATGTGCTCTGAACATGAAACATTAAATTACTAAGGAATGCTTTATGCAAACCGTGGCTATAAAGTTCAGAGTCGATTCAATCGAATCGAATCATCTTTGTTTCAATTGTGTCTTGTGTAGTTACATAAGATCTCATAGCAATTGAACAACTCTTTAGCTAGTTCATTTGAGTCAATTGAACTAGTTATGGTGAAGAAGAACAAGGTTAATATGAAATGCTCATATGGTTAACCTTTTGGGTTACTATGTGGAACCAACATACACGTACACGTTTGGGGATGGTTTTCACAAACCAAGTAAACGTCTACCCAAGTGTGTGTGACAAGCTAAGTTGTCGATCTAACGGTTGAAAAATATTAGCTTGAATCTAAATCAGGTTTTCATCTAACGGTGAATAAGGATTGCTTTGTACCTAAGGCAAAACCCTGATTTGAAGGCTATAAAAAGGAGACATCTAGATTTGAGCAAAACTAATCCCCACACGTCTGTGTCATACTAGTGCGCTCGCTAGAGTCGATTCTCCTTTAACCTTTGGTTTTCTTCTCTAAAACCAGGTTAACGACTTAAAGACATCATTGGGATTGTAAAGCCAGACCGATACTACTTTTATCGTAGTTGTGTGATCTGATCTTGCATCTTCTATCGTACGAGTACAATCGATTGATTGTCTTGAGATCGTGAGAGTTCTCCGATAGGCAATATAAAGAAGTCACAAACATCTTCGTCTCACTGTTTGTGATTCCTCGACAAACCGCCTGTGTAGTCAGGAAGGATTGTAGAGAGGTGATTGATTAATCTAGGCTGTTCTTCGGGAATATAAGACCGGATTATCAATTGGTTCATGTTCACCTTGATTTTATATCTTAAGACGGAACAAAACCTAGGGTTTATCTGTGGGAGACATATTTATCCTTTGATAGACTTTTCTGTGTGAGACAGATCTGTTTATTATCAAGTATGTGATTTTGGGTTGCAACGACTCTTGGTTGTGGGTGAGATCATCTAAGGGAATCAAGTGCGTAGTATCCTGCTGGGATCAGAGGCGTAGGAGTACAACTGTACCTTGGATTGGTGGGAGACTGATTGGGGTTCAACTATAGTCCAGTCCGAAGTTAGCTTGGAGTAGGCTAGTGTCCGTAGCGTCTTAATACAGTGTGTATTCAATCTGGACTAGGTCTCGGGGTTTTTCTGCATTTGCGGTTTCCTCGTTAACAAAATTTCTGGTGTCTGTGTTATTTCTTTTCCGCATTATATTTTATATAATTAAAATAATACAGGTTGTGCGTTCGTGATCATCAATTGGAAATCCAACCTTTGGTTGTTGATTGATATTGATTGATCCTTGGACATTGGTCTTTGGTACCGTCCAAGTATTCCTTGTATTTGATAAAGACTCGCTATTGTTTTTAGCTTGAGTAAAAATCAAATCAAGAGAGAGATATTAACTCCTTGAGATACTTTTATCTAGATTGAGTCTGACTGTCTAGTTGATTCTCTAGCAAAGTATTTCGGAGTTAGTCCATACAGATTGCTACGCGAAATATTGGGTGGTGTTGTTAGACCTCCGTTTTTTCAGCTATATCTCGGGGTAGATGGGGAAAAACGGTTCGCTGGTTTTTACGGAATTGAGGAGACGTCCGTGTGGAGACTCCTTGAACCGAGCGAAATATTGAACCTCATACAGATGCACTGCAAGAAGGGAGTGCTTTAAGTTCGAGAGATCAATCTGTAGGACTCCGGCCTAAACCAAGAACAATGGCCATTCCAGAGTCAATTCGCTCACAAGAGGGGATGGGTTGATCTGTAGGAGGGAAGCTGAGAAATGTGCGGGATCAGTGGTGATCTAAGATTGTTGGTGTGTCATGAATTCATCGTAAGAACGCTCTGAATGATTTAATTTTACTCAATTGAGAGTGATTGCTCAGACGATGAGTTCGTGTAGACGAAAGATTGTCTGTATGAACTTGCCGAGAAATTGCTTGTTTAGACGAATGTTCGAGTATTCGAATCTTGTCCTTTCAATCATGATTCAGAGGTCTTTTTATATTACTAAATTAAAAACACCATGATCCCATGAAGTGTGACAGTTGCTGGAATCAGAGAGTGGGGAAGTGGGAAATCGTGTTAAAACCAGTTGCTCATCGTGCAGAGACTTGGTTAATTTTTCACCCACTACTTTGCTGACTCTTCCAACTGATTGCACGACTTGCTCACATTATCTTCGTGGGTGAACACACGTGTCGTAGATCGCCAGACCAAAACCCTAGTTAATATCCCCCCATGTGACACGATTGATATCTCGTGATTATGGAGTTGGTTGCTGACTTTATGGGACGATGAGTCGATGTATTGCTGAGTTGAACATGATTTGTAAATGTTCTGAAACTCATGAATTAAATATGTCTGCTGAGACGAGGTATTATTATGTTGATTACCTAAGACGAGCAAAATGTGTTGCTAAATTGTTGAATATTGATAGTTGAACCAATATTCTTGAATCTGAGTAAATATTGTTGGTTCGAGCAAATATTGCTCATTTGATGAATTGTTGGTAGCATGACCAAATAAAATATTAATTTAAGATACTGAGTGCTAGGTCGAGCATAATAAATAAAAATGTTGATCATGGAATCAACATAAAATTATCAGTTTTTTAATCTGCTCAGAATCATGTTTTTGCAGAGCCCTGGATTCAAAAACCCTAATTTTAATGAAATGATGATTTATTCAAAATCAACCGCCGAGTGAAGCAGGGACCGGCTACATGGGATGATGACTCCACCATGTAACGCCAGATGCTAGAATGAGCAAAATACCAAAGTCTCTTGAGGACCAGATGGTGAAAGAATGATTAAATGCCGGTTTAATCATTTATTAAAATAATGCTCGTGTTAGCGACAAATAACAAAACCTAGACATGAAAAGATGAGGGACCGAGCGGCTCTTGGTGACCGTGGGACCAATTGATGGTCGTTTGAGCAAACCCCCAATTATTTGGAAAGAGTTTGAACCTAATATGAGCAATTAAGCAAATTAGGTTAAAATGATTAAAACGTGTGGGACCGGATGTTTGCAAGCCTTAGGGTCACCCTTGGTCGGTCAAGGGGATGTGCCCGTGTCGCCATAGTGTCCGTGTCTCAGTCCTGAGAGTTTCAATATTTTTCGATGCGCGTTTGAGCAACATTTTGAGAAAATATACAGAATTCAGTGTTTTGCTGAAACTAGGAAAAATACATAAGATGATGAAAAATAATAAATAAAACAGGGAACTGCAAGGTGTGGGACCGGCCACGGCTAGGGCATGGCCGGCCGGCTGAAAAGCACGGTCCCACACTTTTCCCAGTTTTATGTAATTTTGCGTATTTTCTCTGAATTGAGGGAAATCCCATGAAACCGGAAAGTTTTATGAAATTAGGGAACTTCCATGAGATGAGAGAAATAAAATAATAATAAAATAGGGAATGTGGAGTGTGGGACCGGCAATGACCAAGGCATGGCCGGCCGGCCAACGGGCACGGTCCCAGGGCACTCTTCCCAATTTTATGTAATTTTCATGATTTTAGAGAATTTTCATAAAATCAGAGAGATTTTTTGAAACCAAGGTATTTTGTTGAAATCAGGGAGTTTTCATGGAATGAGGAGAACAAAAAAAATATCAATAATAGAATAAGAGGCGTGTGAGACCGTCCAGGGCATGACCGACCGGCTAGGATCCGGTCACACGAGTTTTCTTAATTTTATAATATTTTTCATGGGTTTAGGGAAAATTCATGAAATCAGGGAATTTTCATGGATTGAGAGAAATAATAAAATAATGGGGACGTGAGGTGTGGGACCGGCCACGTCTAGGGCATGGCCGGCCTGCTGGTGCTCGGTCCCGTGACACCTTTCCCTAATTTTATTATTTTCTTGACATAAAGAAATATCATGATATTAAAGAATTTGCTCGAACGAGAGAATTTTCATGAGATCAGGGAAAAATAATAAAATATGATAAAATATAAAATTTGGCGTGGGACTGGTCACGGCATGACCGGCCGGCTGGTGAGCCTAGTACCTGGCGCCTTTGCTAATATTTTTTTATTATTATTTTTCCTTCCTATTTTGCATAGGTTCATCGTTCATTCGTATTTTTGAAATGCTCGTTTGCACATTCAAATGCTGGTCTGTGCATTATTGCTAAGTACACTTGCACCATTTTAGTCAGGGATTATTCGATGCTCCGATGCCTGTGCGTTGAATATTTATCAGTAACCCGTGGAATTCTGCTGGGAAGAACCACGAATTGAAGTGACGAAATATTACGAAGAATCGTAGAATATTGCTGGATATTCAGACCATTAGAGATAATTAACTTGATGGCTCTATACTAGCAGGCATGCTGTCTAGGAACATTAATTATCTTAGGGTGGAGTAATATGAGCTTGCTGAAGCGTCATATTTCTCTTATATAGTCAGGGAAAACCAGGTTGCATCCTGAAGACGTTATCGCTTTTCACTATTTACAGCCCAAAATCACTATTCGTACCCCAAGAATTGCTATTTATACCCCAAATTTCTAAAGGGGCACCGAAACTGGATAAGGGGAGGTCATCTTCAACCTTTTGAATTTTTGAAATTTGGCGGGAAAATGGGTTTTAATGCAACAGAATTAGGGTTGAAGATTTGAAGGTGTTGTACTGAGATTCAATCGTTGAAATTTTGTGGGTCTTCTCGATTGAGCTTAACAGAGCTGGTAAAGGTCTTGGATTTGTCTAGAATTGACTGGAATGTCAAGATTTGAAAAAAACAGTGTTCACTGATTTTGGCTGGAAAAGCAAGCTTCAAATAAACAGAAAATACGATATTTTCTGTGATGATTCTGGTCGAGTTTTGATGAGATTTAATCGCGAGTTATGATTGGTATTAGCCTGTTAGACTAAAACAGGGTTGGTATGAGCTGTGATTTCGAAAATATAGGGAGAGTTTGTTCGGTTCAAGCAAAACAGGGGATAATTATTGCCGGCCTTCTGTTACTCGACTCGGGAGAGTTTTAATTGGTTTTAGTCTCTGTTATGGATTGAGAATGAATGGTAGAGATTAAACATGTATGGTAGGTTGGTCAGATTCGAAAAAATAGGCGGTCTGCGACAAGTTTGGTTAAAACAGAAAAGGGGGTAAACTGGGTGTTTGTTTTCACGGGAAGTTACGTGTAGATAGTGTGTTGTACGAGTTTTGACTATGTCTAAACTGTATATTGCACGAGTGGAAATATGTTGGAAGAAATTAAGCACGTAAAAGACAAAAGCAGAGAAGAAAATGGAAACAAAATCTTCATAGCATGCAGAGAAGGAATATTTCAGGATTTTGGTTTATGTTCGGTTTATCGCTGAGGATAAAGAGATATTATCTCTTCTGAATATTCTAAATATCAATCATCCAGTTTTGGAAAGCTTTGACAACTGATGTTGACGCGTGAAAGGAAGGAAATAAGAATAAAATCTCTGAGACTTTAAAGCAAAAATATGGGGCATTAACTCGAAGAATTGAGGGTCCTGTGAGTATAAATACAAGCCTTGGCTGTCACAGAGAGATATCGAGAGTTGGGGAGAAAAGTAGAGGGTTGCAGAGCAGATTTCTCTGCTGCGGCAGAGAAGAAGAAGAAGAAGAAGAATATTGACGTCCATTGACTGTCGCAGAGAACTGTTGTTTATAAACGGTACTCGTAAAAATCAGTTTGGCACGCTTAATTTAATTTTGCAACAACTCTTGTAACGCTGACTTCTGTAACGTCAATACAGCGTTGCAGATTCATTGTACTTTTTAGTTTTCTTCAATAAAAACACCATTTGAGCTATGAATTATATTTTTGAGTGTGTTTTCATCATGAGAAGCTAAACCCCAACAATGGGTCGACGGAGGAAGCCGAAATTCATACGTTACTGAATTTATTTTATTCTTTTTATGACTTTTGCACTTATTTTAAATTGATTTATGATTCGAATTAATTAGTTATCATTTTATTAGATGGGTCATGCTTGCTTAAATGTTTGATGTCCCATGCTTACGATTTATAACTAATGTTTTGAGGATCTACCTTGGAAAAATAAGAATCGATTTTATTTTATTTATTGAGCGATAATTGATGAGAATAAATATTGAACCTATTGATATGAATTCGGTGGAATCCTAGACCCAGTAACTCTCCCTTTATTATTAAATTTTTAAATTAATCTTCACAAGTCTTAGAGTTCGAATCCTATTTACAACAACCACAATTAAAAATCTTATCATTAACCATACGATGTTCATATCCAGACATTCCCATCTTTGCAACAACTATATCATCTTTGGGTAAATCTCTTCTCCTGATGAGTTTGATTGTTCCTTCAAACAGGCTTGGAGCAACGACTTTTGAGAGAGTTGTCTTGATGGAAAAAGAACAATATTTGGAAGATAATCCATATTTCCCTTTCTCAAAGAATGTGGAACTTGACTCGAGAATTCTCTCAATCTTTTCCACACAAAAATCACATACAACATCACTATATTCCTTTTCCTTTACTAAGAAAGGAATAATATGTAGTACTTTCGAACGAGGTTCAAGACTGCAAGAGTTAATTACATCCGAAATTTCTTATGATAGGTCTTCCTCACTCTCTATATAAGAGAGAGTATTGTACAATAATATTTGTAAGAAAGAGAAACAAAGCCGAACATATATTATATACTTCGAAAGAGGTTTAAGGAAACCTTCAAAATTCGGAGTATTATACAAATAAGGAAAGTCTCTTTTTGATAACTAAATTAAAAACCCATCTTATATGCGACCATGAATATTTTTTTTTTCTAATAAGATTTGTATAATCAGGGATTCCTGATTGACTTCCTTTTTCCTTTTCGACTTTGCAGTAGATTGTCGAAAGATACCTGTGAATCAATATCACTGGATGTTTTTAAATCCTCTTTGAGTCTAAATATTAGACGTTCATAATTATCTTTATCTAAGATTACAACATGATTGTTTTTCTTAGCATTTTCTTTAGATGATCTCTTTTTACCTCTCACTTCAGACCTCGGCATCCACTTGTAGGTGGGTTCGAGATGAAGATCTTTCATCTCTTGCAACATTGCATTTTTCCAAGCTGAAACCTCAGATCTCATATTCTTGTTGACAAAGGTGTTAACCTTTTTTTTATCATTGTTCATTTTAGGAATACTCCTTGTAGGATAAGAATGCGAATTATTAAAATAATTCTTTTGTCTTAAAATAGGACAATGGTGATATGAGAATTTTTTTGAGGTAAATTTACTCAATCCTTTTGAAACAAAGGATAAAGTGTCCTGCATCTTTCGAATTTTACAACTCCTTTGCATATGAACTTTATTTCCAAAATAATAACATTGCTTACAGAGAGGAGTTTAGTTTTTGGGATTACCTTTGTGAGACGTTTTCCCTTTATGTCTATCTTTGATCTGAGACTTAGCATGATTGCAGCTGGAACTGTTTTTTTTAAAGTCTCACTTGAGATCTTTGGAGGATCAGAAATATTAGTTGGTTTAGGTAGATCCTCTGGTGTGGAAGAGCATACAACCTTTACAAATTTTATTTCTTTGTTGGTTGAAAAAGTATTGATTCCCTGATATCCCAAACCACACATATCACCATGACTTATTCCTGTTTCCAACAAGGAAGACAAGTTGGTTGTGCTATCGTTAAGCCTTTTTAGTTTTGCAACTTCTGTAGGATCAGAATCTCGCAACAATGATATCTTAGCGAAATTATCAACAACACAACACAACAGCGTCGCAAAACAATTTCAGAAATGATATAATAAACGACGTCATCTAAAATCATGAGAAAGATGTGATGGTCCTGCGAAAATTAGAGAGTTTGCGAGATTAACATTTCTAAGGTTGCGAGAATGTCGCAAGCCATATTCGAAAATAAAGGACAGATTAGCTGTCATCCACTATGTATTTCCCTATAAATAGTCGTTCAGTTGTAAAGGAAAGGAAGAGAGATCTTTTTGAGTAAGAAACAAGTAAATAGGAGAGAGAAAGTCTAGAGCAGAGATCATTATTGATTCCTTTATCTTTTCTTGTAAGAACATTCAAAGATTGATCAATAAAATTAAGAGTATAAACCTAAAAATGAGTTGATTAATAATGAAATCATATGAGGGGTGTAGTGTAGGATTTCCTGCAACTACATAATGGCGCTAGAAATAGGGAGATTGAAGATCGAAAGTTGAAGATTGATGTTGAGATTGTTCAAATCAAGAAAGTGATTAAGTAAATCAGTGAACCAGTTAAAAGAAAAATGATTAGAATTAATGAAGATGACAAAAGATTGGAGTGTAATATGATAACAAAAACGATGGTTAATGAATTCCATGAAAACATCAATGGAAGAATACATAAACGAAATTTTGAAGGAAGGAAGGTTATGGCGGTAGAAAAGACATCACCCTTGACAGATTGGGAAAAGCAAAATATTACATTCATGGCGGCAGAAATACCAAAATAAAATTTGAACCACACATCTCCATTGGTTGTTACAGTGCCTATGACGCGAAAAGAGAAGGAGACGACAACAAAATCCAAGGGAGAATGGATATTGAACAGAACTTTAATCAATACAGGAAGTTCAGTGGATATAATATTTTATCATGCATTCCGGGAAATGGGATTTAAAGATGAAGAAATGTCCAGTTCAACATATTTTGTTCACGGCTTTGGAAAATCCACAAAAAAAACTAAAGGAGAAATAGTGGTACGAATTCCACTTGGAGAGATCGAGATATACGTAACACTATGTGTGGTGGATATGGAATCACCGTATAATATTTTGTTAGGAAGACCATGGATACATGCGATAAAAGCTGTAGTATCAACATTACATCAATGTATTAAATTCCCCACACCAAATGGAATAGGAGAAATCAGAGGAGATGTTGATAATGCGAAATTATGTCATCAAATCGAAGCAAAGCATTATGAAAGACAAGCAAAAAAGAAACAATTTCGTAGAAAGTTGGCAAAGGAAGCAAAGAAAGAAGAAGAATTTAGAGTATATATGATAAGGGCAAAAGAAGGCAAAGGAATACCCAGCGAAATTTCGGAAGAAGGAGAATGACCTGTGAAAACAATAAAAGAACCGACACCAATAGGAGAACCTAAATCTAGTTACATTGCTGCAGAACCAACGAAAGAAATAAACGTTGGGACTATAGAAGAACCTCTAATATTTAGAATTGGAACAAAAATGGATGTGGAAGAAGAAGAAAGAACTGCTAACCTTTTGCGAGAATATAAAGATGTTTTCGCAGGAAGCATGGATGAGATACCGGGAATAGATCCATCAATTGCATGCCGCAAGTTGGAGATTAACAAAAATGTGAGACCATTTAAACAGAGAATAATAAAAATTGCAACAACTTACCATTCACAAATAGAAGAAGAACTACAGAAAATGCTTGACGCGGGAATCATAAGAGAAGCTAAATACCCAGAATGGATAGCAAATATGGTCATTGTCCCAAAGAAAAACAAAGGAATCAGGATTTGCATAGATTTCACTGATTTAAATAAAGCTTGCCCCAAAGATAGTTTTCCGTTACCAAATATTCCTCAAATGGTGGAATCCGCAGCGGGAAATGATAGAGCATCGTCTTTAGATGGGTATAAAGGGTATAACCAAATCCCTCTCGCTGAAGAAGATCAATAACATACTGCTTTCTTCTCCCCTAGAGGTTTATATTGTTACACGAAAATGCCATTTGGTTTGCGAAATGCGGGAGCGACATACCAAAGAATGGTAGAAAATGTGTTCGCAAAATGGATACACAAAACATTAGAAGTATACGTGGATGACATGTTAGTAAAGAGTAAAGAAGCTAAAGACCATGTACAAGACCTGAGGGAGATTTTTGAACAAATGCGGCAGTATAACATTAAATTGAATCCTGAGAAGTGTATTATTGGAGTTGCATCGGGAAATTTTTTAGGCTACATTATATCAAAGGAAGGAATACAGGTTGATCCAGAAAAAGTGCAAGTAGTTCGTGACATGCCAACACCAGTAACAATAAAAGATTTACATAAGTTGAATGGGCTTCTAGCTTCGCTGGGAAGATTCATTTCGCGATCATCAGAAAAATGCAAATATTTTTTCGATATACTCAAGAAGGGTGCGAAATTTAAATGGACTGATGAATGTGAAAAAGCTTTTCAGGGGATCAAAGAACATCTTATGAATACAACTATTTTACAAAAAGCAGAATCAGGAGAAGAATTATTGATCTATCTTGCGACGACGTCGCATGCATTAAGTGATGTGTTATTGCGGGTAGACGCAGGAGTGGAGAAACCCATTTATTACATTAGCAAAACTTTTAATACTGCCGAGAAGAATTACTCAAAGATTGAGAAGTTAATCTTAGCATTAGTTTATGCATCATTTAAACTCCGCATATATTTTCAAGCGCACAAGATAAAGGTATTAACAAAAGTACCAATTGAATCAGTAATGAAGAATTCTAAAAGATCAGGAAGAGCGAAGAGATGGAATGGACAAGTAGGTGATAGACGCACTTATGTGTCTATTTTGATCTCTTTTATGTATTTTATTAGTACCCATTTGTTCTCATTATGGTGTTTTTATGTTTGTTTAGGTGTTTTTGGAGAAAATACCCTTGTATGGAAAGAGTTGCTCAAAAAGTGATGATTTACACCCGGGAGAAAAGTACTAAAGGCACCCCAGAAATGTCCCGGAGGAAACCAGAAAAATTACTATTTCATCCTAAATTATTAAGGGGACACCAAGACAGGATAGGGGGACACCCGTCTTCTTCATTTGAATATCGATTTTGGCGGGGAAAATGTTCACAACACAGGAGAATTTTCGATCGAAGAAATGAAGTAGTGTTAGGTAGATTCAATGGCTGAATTTTGGTATAGAGATGTGATATAGGTGGAGGAGCACAGTATGGGTGACGGAATCGGTCAATTTTGGCTAAAATTCCTGGTTCGATTCACCAAACCAAAACAGAGCAACACGCACTGTAAGCGAGCTCAAGTGTGTTTCTGCTGTGCATGGAGTGATGTGGAGGTGCGGGAAAGCTTCCGAGGCATGAAGAAACTAATTTGGAGCGTTTTGGGAGTGAGTTAACGTGTGGAAATTCTATAAATGGTAAGTATTCTCATTTTTGGGCAGCAAAAAATAATCGAATTAAATAGAAAATATACGCAATCAATGGTCGGATTTCTTGCTCCAAAACACTATAAATACAAGTATCGGTCATTGGGAAGAGGCTGTCGAGAGTTGGGAGAGAGTTAGAGACGTAAAAATCAAAGAACCAGACGCTGTGAAGAAGTTCATGCTGCTGCTGGAACTGAAGAACACGAAGAACATTGGACGAGGCAGGAAAGTCGTTAAAAACTGTCGCTTTATTGCGAAACTTTTCCACTCCTTTCCGCGACTGAGTCGTTGTACCAACAGCACTATATCTGTGTCGTTGATTCTGGACGCCTTCTGTGGGTCGCAGAATCCTGTTTTATACTATTTACTTATCTTTCTCTTCATTGTAAAACACTTTTGAGCATCAATGAAATTCTTTGAGAGGTTTTCCAATATGATGAGCGACTAATTCCCTCGTAACCAAGGCAATGGAGGAAGCTATTCACGCAACATAAATGGGTAACTATTTCATTTAATTATATAATTCACCTAATCGCTGCTTTTGCAGAGTTTTAAATTATTTGAATGATTGTCTTAATTATTTGTTATTCAGTTTGATAGGTTATACTTGGTTAAATCTCTTGATAATCTATGCTTAAAGTTTACAAATAAAATTTGAGAATTTGTATGATTGATAGTGAATTAAAGATAAAAGAGGACTTAAGAATAGAATAGAGTTTTGAAATATTTATCAATCAATTTTGCGTAATAGTGGAATCTAGTGTCTTGGTTACCTCTCGCACCCATTGTTAATATTTTTGTATATATATTTTTAAATCTAAAAATCCATTATCTTTACAAGTCCGAGCAACGAACTTTTACTACCACTTTCAAAACTACAACAAAATGGCGCCGCCGACGCGGACTTGTATATAGATTGATTTTTTTTTTAGGTTTATTATTTATTTTTTTAGAATTTTTTGTTCCTTTTTACGTTTCTTTTTGTCTTTATTTTGCAGGTTCAAAGTGAAAACTAAGGACTTGGAGAGGAAAAATCTTAAAGCGAAAAGCGAAAAGAGAAGAAAAAAAGGACAATTTTAGGATTTAATTTTTAATTTGTGATTTTTTTTAGAGTGTGTGAGGAAAACTGAAATTTTTTTTTTTTATTTATTTTGGACTTTGGACTTTAAACAATTGGACTTTGTTTTTTTTTAACCCTACGGAAGGGTATTATTATTAAAAAAAATGTATTATATAAATTGTGTGCAGGGAAGGACGACGATTACTATATCGTCTCGGCCCCTCGGGTTCGCACACGGCATAGGAGTCGTGGCCCGAGTCGACGACAACGGTTCATCGCCCGTCTGGTACGGGAGGTAAGTCCAATCGAAACACCCGCGAATATCCTGCAAGCGGGTTACTGTCTGCCTTAAGGTGATAATTGTTTGAGGACGAACCAGACTGTCTTTATTTTCCTAGTAAAGGGAAAGGCCTGGCCTAAACAAGATAAGGGTTCGGATTTCATCACCGCTCCCTTCTTGCCCGCCTTAGGAAAACGAAACCTAACGCGAACCCAAGCTTAAAATTTGGAATAGAACGAGACCGATAGGGTAACGAGCTTAACAGGAAACTCGTTCGAAAAATATTGGTTGATCTTTAAGCAAACTTCAAAGTTCATGATGGTTTCTGTGAGTTGAATGCGTGACTGCGCCGCCTTGTGATAGCGGTGAGGCCTTGGGTATCAAATCTCCACTGAGCTTCCCTCGCCTCAATTCAACTTACTTTGACTCAGATTGATTCCAGAGGGGTTTGCTCAAATTGCAACGAATTCCCTTTCGAAAGATAGAAGCTGGTCTAGAAACAATCTAAGTGGAGCCATCATGCTTTTTGTTTGCTAGAAATCTTTAGGTTTGTTTTGGTGGAGTCGAGTCGGCCTTGTTTGTGGTTGTGTAGAATTCCCTTGCAATTAAGAATGTCGAACTGGTTGATAGAAGCAATACCAATGAATCAACTAATTGATCGAAATCTGTGATATGTAGTTAGAAGCCAAGGTGGGAATAGTAGTTGGGAACGCCAACCTTTTCAAGGTTATGGTTCATATCATAGTGAGCCCAATTACTATCCACACACGAATTGGTCTTACGAGCAAGAAAATCAGGAATATTATAGTACTAGTCATGCGTTTTTGGAAAATTACTTAAAAACTAGTCCTGATTATGACATTTCTAAACCTGTTCAATCTCTAGAAGAAACCTACCAACAAATTCGAAGGGAGTATGAACGTGCAGTTAGTTCAAGAGAAGAGAGTACACAACGGTCTAAGATATTCAATGAGACTTGTGAACATATAAGTGTTACGCTCAGTGAAATTCAAGCACGTTTAGAGGCAGAAAATGAACAGTTAGTTAATGCTGCTCGAAATAATCTAAATTTCCAAAATAGTGTTTCCAATTCTACCCTTGATATCAATAGTGAATTTTTTCCCAATCTAGAGGACGAGGTTAGAATAAAAGACACTACTTATTTAGATAAGGTTCAATCATCTTTGTACTATTATGATGATGAGGATAGTAGTAATGAAGAATCTGAAATATGTAGGCATAGTGATCAGGAATCTATTAATCCAATTGAGATTTATAATGATTATATTATTTCTAGTTCAAATCCAAATAATTTTTATGATTATTCACCTATTCAAAAGGACGAGGATTTGATTAGGGATACCACCGTTTTAGACGATGTAGTTTTTCCATTTGATTACGGAGCCGATAGTGGTTTAGAGGAACGGGTTCATTTCGAAAATACTGTTTTAGAGTCTAGCGACTTAGAAACAATAGTCTTGGAAGAAGAAGATAGACCCGTAGATATGAGTAAAGATGCACTACCTGATAATAAATTAGAAGAATCAATTGACCATTTTCAAGAATCTAATGATCCAGAAATTAGGGAGATTGTTACTAGTCTATCTAGAGACACTAAAAACTCTAAGTTTGGGGGTGATTATCACCTTCATAGTGCCTTACCTTTAACTCTCAGAAAGTCCCTTCACTTAGGACTTGATACCTCTGCCTCAATAATTTTACAAGATTACCTTCATATTCGTTTTCCCGAACCTAATGATATCCAGGAAGAAGTTCAGTCGTTAGAAACCCATCCTCTGGTTGATGTTAGAAACCCATCCTCTGGTTGATGTGGTTTGCCCAGGCTATGATCCCCAGATTGACTTTGTTTTCCCACCAAATAGTTTTCTTCCAACTGTGGGAACGTTTATATTCCAAATGTGTCGAATATTAAGTTGTGAGACTAAACCTAAATGCCTTAGGAAATTAGAATCGACACATTTGCTTAAGAATGACCACTATTCTCATTGTGGTCAATTTTGTAAGTCATATCTGATTGACTTAGAGGATCCGCAATTATTTAGGTTATTACTTTGTGATTCCAAGTTCTTATTTGAGTTTTTCCAGACTCTAGGACCTAATAATTTGGATCCAACCTATGAAGAAACGCAGCCAATGAAAATATTCTATTTAGACCCTTTCATAGAACCTGAACCTGAACCGCAATTAGCGATAGTTTTCAGGAAACTAGGTAAGGGCATGCTTTTCTTGTCCATTTTCTTGGTTCACTGCAGTTTCCTATGGTCAGCTCTTTTTGGTTTTAAAGACCCACAGTTATTTCGACTGTTACTTTATGGTTCGAGTTGACCAATCCTTTTCTAAGTCTGGCTGAAGACTTTAAACTTAGCACTTCTTGGGAGGTAACCCAATCTCATGCAACATGGTAATATCTTTCCTTAACTCTTTTTCTTCAAGTGGTAACAGTTTCTCCTTGTTCATGCTTTTAATTTTATCTTTAGAACATTGAGGACAATGTTAGATTTAAGTTTGCGGGTGGGGAAGAATCTTTTTGTTAGTTTTAAGTTGCAATAAATAAACTCCAGAGCCTAGAAATTTACGCCTATTAAGGATAGAACTAACCAATCTAAGTGGATGGAAACATTTTTGTTTTAGGAGCTGATGAACCAATCTGACTAGATGGAAACATCTATAGAGTCTATTCATAAAAGCACAGAGCTCAGGTGTTAGAAATAACATGATAGTTCCATATCTCGTCGAGTCCTTTCATTTTCTATTTTTAGTTTTCTTTTATTTCAAGTGATTTGGTGGGGCACACGATTCAAGTTGTTACCTTTCCTAGGGTGAAATAGAGTGACTGAGTTACCTTTTCAAAAAAAAAAAAATTTAGACCGGACCAGTTAGACCAATCGGAATAAGTATTAACACTTGGATAGCAATATGCGTGTGTTCTCCCTGTTTCCGTCGCCTAAGCAAGCGTGGAATGCAGGACCCGTGGGAACTATCGTGTAATCTGCTGAAAAGAAGCATGCGCTTGGATCAAAAAGATCTATTCATGCCGTTAAGTTAAAAAAAAAATGGTTATTGTTATGTGTAGTCAACTGCTGGTTCCCTTGTATTTGTCAGTTTGTTGATCTAGATTTAAGTTATTGACCACTGGTTCCCTTGTATATGCCAGTGTGTTAATATTAGACAGACCGGTATCTCAGTCATTTAGGTTAGGTTCATCTTGGAAAAGGCCTTCAGACAGATATGGGAAACACCGTTCACTTTTCAACCATCTACATTTTTCTTTTTCCATCTTCTTAATCTTTTCATGTGATTAGTCTGACTCCGAGTATGATGTCCGTCGTGAAACTATCTTAGTAGAGCTCTGTCACTTATATGAATTTTAGTATGCTTGAGTGCAAACTCTTATACAGCAATTGGAATTTCGCGTCAGGGTACTTCCTCCTGTAATTAATAAGTATGCCAACCAAGGAGGTTCTTTAGTACTTTCCAAGATTTTTCGTAGATAGCTAGGGTCTGGAGTATTGGTTTTTGTGGGTACACCTCTGATAAACCCACCCGAGATTAACTCGGTCACTTTTCAAGAATAAAATTTGCTCGAGGACTAGCAAATAATAAGTTTGGGGGTATTTGATAGACGCACTTATGTGTCTATTTTGATCTCTTTTATGTATTTTATTAGTACCCATTTGTTCTCATTATGGTTTTTTTATGTTTGTTTAGGTGTTTTTGGAGAAAATACCCTTGTATGGAAAGAGTTGCTCAAAAAGTGATGATTTACACCCGGGAGAAAAGTACTAAAGGCACCCCAGAAATGTCCCGGAGGAAACCAGAAAAATTACTATTTCATCCTAAATTATTAAGGGGACACCAAGACAGGATAGGGGGACACCCGTCTTCTTCATTTGAATATCGATTTTGGCGGGGAAAATGTTCACAACACAGGAGAATTTTCGATCGAAGAAATGAAGTAGTGTTAGGTAGATTCAATGGCTGAATTTTGGTATAGAGATGTGATATAGGTGGAGGAACACAGTATGGGTGACGGAATCGGTCAATTTTGGCTAAAATTCCTGGTTCGATTCACCAAACCAAAACAGAGCAACACGCACTGTAAGCGAGCTCAAGTGTGTTTCTGCTGTGCATGGAGTGATGTGGAGGTGCGGGAAAGCTTCCGAGGCATGAAGAAACTAATTTGGAGCGTTTTGGGAGTGAGTTAACGTGTGGAAATTCTATAAATGGTAAGTATTCTCATTTTTGGGCAGCAAAAAATAATCGAATTAAATAGAAAATATACGCAATCAATGGTCGGATTTCTTGCTCCAAAACACTATAAATACAAGTATCGGTCATTGGGAAGAGGCTGTCGAGAGTTGGGAGAGAGTTAGAGACGTAAAAATCAAAGAACCAGACGCTGTGAAGAAGTTCATGCTGCTGCTGGAACTGAAGAACACGAAGAACATTGGACGAGGCAGGAAAGTCGTTAAAAACTGTCGCTTTATTGCGAAACTTTTCCACTCCTTTCCGCGACTGAGTCGTTGTACCAACAGCACTATATCTGTGTCGTTGATTCTGGACGCCTTCTGTGGGTCGCAGAATCCTGTTTTATACTATTTACTTATCTTTCTCTTCATTGTAAAACACTTTTGAGCATCAATGAAATTCTTTGAGGGGTTTTCCAATATGATGAGCGACTAATTCCCTCGTAACCAAGGCAATGGAGGAAGCTATTCACGCAACATAAATGGGTAACTATTTCATTTAATTATATAATTCACCTAATCGCTGCTTTTGCAGAGTTTTAAATTATTTGAATGATTGTCTTAATTATTTGTTATTCAGTTTGATAGGTTATACTTGGTTAAATCTCTTGATAATCTATGCTTAAAGTTTACAAATAAAATTTGAGAATTTGTATGATTGATAGTGAATTAAAGATAAAAGAGGACTTAAGAATAGAATAGAGTTTTGAAATATTTATCAATCAATTTTGCGTAATAGTGGAATCTAGTGTCTTGGTTACCTCTCGCACCCATTGTTAATATTTTTGTATATATATTTTTAAATCTAAAAATCCATTATCTTTACAAGTCCGAGCAACGAACTTTTACTACCACTTTCAAAACTACAACAGTAGGCCACTTTGATATTAAATATGAAATTTTTTCTTCACCAAAATCACAAGTTGTTGCAGATTTCTTGGCAGAGTTTCCTTTAGAAGAAGATGAAGCGGTAGAAGAAATGATGGATATAGAAGAAGAACATGGAGATCCAAAAGATTTATTAACAGAACCAAATAGATGGGAGATATTGGTAGATGGATCATCAAATGGAGAAGGAAATGGAGTTGGAATTGTTTTAATTTCGCCAGAAGGAATAAAAATGGATTTTTCATTCATATTGGAATTCGCATCTACTAATAATGAAACGGAATATGAAGATATGATACATGCTTTAAAATTCGCAATAGAAATGAAACTAGAAAATGCCAGGATCACTAGTGATTCGCAGCTAGTTATTCGCCAAATAAAGGGAGAGTATACTACAAATGAACCATCCTTGAAGAAATATAAGAAGCTGGTTGAAGAATTGTCAGCGAAAATACCAAAAATAAAATGGAGGCACATCTCAAGAAAAGATAAAAGACTCGCAGACGCTTTTGCTTTCATCTCAAGCATGATGACAGATCCAACTGCGAGATACATAAAAATACAAACACTTCTATCACCATCAATTAATAAAGAAGAAGAAGTGGATGTGATGATAATAGACAATGAAGAAGAAGAACAAACGAACAATATCGCAGACTGGAGCACAGAACTTCATGCATATTTGGCGAAAGGATAAACACCAAGAAATAGATTAGAAACACACAAGTTAAAAAGCCGCGCAACGAATTATGAATTAAGAGATGTGATGCTATACCGAAAATCCTTTAACGGACCTTCCCTCAGATGTTTGACACGAGAGGAAGGAGAAAAAGTGCTAAAAATGTTACGTAGTGGTGATGCTGGCAATCATAGCGGGGGAAGATCTTTGGCACATAGATCAAAAATGCAAGGCTATTACTGGACATACATGCATGAAGATGCAAAACAAATATCAAGGCGTTGCGAAGATTGTGAGCGGCATGGAAAGAAAATACATGCACCTGGAGCACCGTTATCATCTTCAACCAGTGTGTGGCCTTTTGGAAAGTGGGGCTTATATATTGTGGGACCATTTTTACCAGGTTCTGGACAAAGAATATATTTAATAGTCGCAACAGATTATTTTACAAAATGGACAGAAGTGAAAGAAGTACAACATATTCGCGACAAAGATATCTTTACATTCATATTCGAAAATATCATTTGCATATTTGGAATTCCTGCGCAGTTGGTATCTGATAATGGGAAACAATTCGAAGGACAGAATATAGAAATGCTACTTAATGCATTCAAGATAAAATGTGGAAAGTCTACTCCATTGTATCCACAAGCTAATGGGCAGGTAGAAGCAACAAACAAAACAATTGCAGATATATTAAAGAAGAAATTGGAAGGACATCACAGAGCATGGTGCGAACAAGTACATAATGCAGTATGGGCTTCTAATACAACTAGAAGAGAAGCTACTGGAATGTCAACTTTTTGTTTAACATACGGAGTTGAAGCGGTGTTACCAACAGAAGTTGTTATTCCGACAACAAAAAGGGAAGCTTGGGAGAAAAATCTTAGCGCGGGTTTGATCTTAAACAAACTTGATGAATTAGAAGAAAGAAGAGAAAAAGCTTTACAACATATGGAGAATTATCAGCGAAGATTATCCCGAGAATATAATAAAAGTGTCAAAGTACACGAATTTCAACCAGGAGATTTAGTTCTGAGAGAGACACCAATATATCAGCGAGAAAATGGCGGAAAATTAGCGAAAAAATGGGATGGACCTTACATCATTAAGGAGATAGTTGGAACAAGAGCTTATAGATTAATGGATCAAGAAGGTAGAGATGTTGGTCATAGACTTGATAGACCATGGTACAGGTTGTACATAAAAATATATTATCAGTAAGAAGCTTTGAGAAGTTATGGATTCTGAAAAAATAATTGCAAGATTTTTCATATCAAAACAAGACCATGATGTGCGAAATTTTCGCAGAGATAATCACAGAACAATGACATAAAAGAAAGGGGAGAACCTTTATGGCGTACACCCTAGTTCGCGAATAAAATTTCGCAAGAGGCAAATGTAAGACCTAAAGTACGTCATATTAGGGGGTACCTGTTCATGACTCAGGGAAAGGCTACACCGCCACCGGAACCTGAGTCATGGAGATTTGGGGTCAATAACGCCCATCCGGGAGAGGCACCTTGGATTCTCAGCTTAAGCATATGACTTGGGTTAGGCGACTAAGGTAATAAGGACTCTCCCAAGGAGTGCAGATCTGATCAAGGCACCGAGGTACACGGTTGAGTCAAGAGTGCCAGGGACGTTTGAAGCGTACCTTGCCATTATTGACAAGTCTTGGCTTATACTGCACTCGGCCTGAAGAAAACCCCACTTAGGGTGCAGTCTCGTAACCATAAGCCCTATAGGTAAAAGGGATAAGAGGCTGCGAAAACAACTGGTTGTTGTTAATACTGGATGGGAGGAGCTAACCTTGTATGGTAGAAGTACGCCTCCTTGAAGGGGCAACCAGGGAGAAGATAAGGGCGGCACCCTCCATTAGGGAGCTAATAAGTGTCTTAAGACGCAAATGTCATGAGGATTTCTATTCGCAAGAGTATTAAGACTTGTCATATTTGTGCAACAATCCTGAAGAGGCAATAATACAAAAGAAAAAGATAAGACGAGGTCAATGGGTTTTCGCATGAAAGTGCGAAGACGTCCTGCGATTTCGTCGCAAGACGGCAATGTCATGGGGCTTTATTTTCGCAAGAATATTTAGGCCTGTCATATTTTCGCAACATTCCTGAAGAGGCCATAATACAAAAGAAAAAGTTAAGGCAAGATCAATGGGTTTTTGCATGAAAGTGCAAGGACGTCCTGCGATTTTGTCGCAATGACAAGAGGTGGCATAATAAGACCTTTAATTAGGAAGGCAAAATAAGACCACATGACAAAACAAAATATTTATAAGTATTTATAACAGATCATTTCTCGCAAGAAAGATAATGCGAGGAAAGTATGGGAATCAGTAAACAAGAGGCATTATCTTTCTCGCAAGCAAAATACTAAAAGAGAGAATTAATTCCAAAGTTGGTTGAAGAATATTATTCGCAAGAAATAATAAAGACGAAACAATTCAAAAAGATAGAACTAGATAAGAAGCTCTTCGCCAATGTTCACATTATCGCCAGTCTTTTCTTCATCTCGATTCTGATCTTCGCCAACAATAATTTCTTTAAGATGGACTTCTTTTTCACTTCCATCTTGATTATCGCCAGCAATTACTTCTTTAGAAGGGATTTCTTTTTCACTTCTATCTTGATTAGCACCAGCAGTTGCTTCCTTGGAAGGGATCTCTTCTTCATCTTCCAAAAGATCAGTCTCTCCACCACTTTCGTAATCATAATCACTGTCAGCTGGACGAGGAATTTCATCATCATCTACTTCCAAAGGCTCAATTGATGTAGGAGGAAGAGATTTGGACAATAAAATATCATTCACAAGAACTTCAGCCCGGAGATGAACTTGACGAACAAGTATTCTCCCAACGGTCCATTGCGTCATCAAATTTATCTCCAATTAAACCTTTAAGTCGAGACTGAAGATTTTTCTCTTTAGGAATAAGAAAGGCATTTTTCTTCGCAAGAGAAGAATAAGATTCTTCTAATTTGGAATATTGTTCTTTAAGTTGATTCGCCTTTACACTTAAAGCTATTCTACCTTGAATGAGTGTATCTCTTTCAGCGATAGATGACTCTGTTACTTCTTTAAGTTCATTTCTCAAAGAGCGAAGAGATTGCTCTTGGTCATCACATACTTTCTGAAGAATGCTAAGTTGTTGCGAAGATATCTCCATCTTGTTTAAATAAGTTCGCTTCTCTTGAGATAAGGTTTTATTCTCATCTGATAAAGTTTCCATCCCTAAATTAGCTTTAGTTAAAGAATAAGAAAGGCGAGATACTTCATTACTTAATAAATCTTGTTTCTAAACTAATTGGGTATTTTCATTGGTAAGATTATTTATATGATCAAGGGAATATGAATAGAGGCTATCTAATTGGTTATATTGATCCATCAAAATTTCTTTATCAACACGGGCTTCTTCAGCGGCAGATTCAAATTGATATCTCTCCCTTATTCGTTTCTGGTTTAAGGCTTAACATGCGAAAGAGGGATTTCAAGGATAATTAAATATGGGAAGGATAAAACCATTAAAAGGGAAAATGGAAGACACATATAAGAAAATCATACCTTTCAATTCATCATTCTTCTTGCGAAGATTGTCACGATCCAACAAAACATTCTGAAGCTTTTGATTTTCGAGACGAAGAACATTACATTCTTTTTCCAAAGTTGTCTGCGAAGCAGCTCTGTCAGAACCTAAATACTTGCTCAGAATTTCGCAAACATTATACTTGATAGGATCAATAGAAGACTTCTTGCGATCATCCAGGACTTCAGATAAAACTTTGAAAGCAATATCTATTCCTTCCACGGTTTCTTTCGAAAGAGGAAGAGACTCAGGTAGAGAACTGGTAGTGATAGAAGGTTGAGAAACATTCTCAATAGGAAGAAAAGAGGTTTCATTCATAGAAGGATCAACAAGGGGGGTTTCAATCATTGAAAGGTCAGCTTAAGAAATGAATTCTGAGGCAGCTTTTTCGCGAATTGGAGATAAAGGTTTATCTTGCGAAGATGTCGCAGGAGATTTAGAAGAGATGAGTAAGTGGAATGGAACGGAAGTTGGAACAATTTTAAGGTGGCGAGATTTCTTGAGAGGTATACTGACATCCTTATCACCCTGCGAATTACAATCCAGATAAGAAACAGAGGCAACAATATTGTTATTAGAAAAGGATAATGTTTCTTACTACCTTCTCATTCGCAGACTTTCTTTTATGCGCAACAACCTTATGCTGCGATTTGGGAATATTAGGGTTGTGCACTGTAAATTTAGTGTTGGAGGCGCTTTTGCTGAAATAACAAGAGTATGGGAATCACATAAACAACATCAAATAAGGCAATAAACAAGATCAATTTCAGCAAAACCCACAAAGAAGAAAAAACAAAACTAACCTTGATGAATCCATGGAAAACAGTAGCAGGAGGATTATTTCGAATAAAATTACGAACGATGAAGATCTGCAGAAGAAATAGTATGAAGATGAAGAATAACTTAAAAAGATTGAAGAAGAAAGAAGAAAAGTTGCAATAACAGAATTTGCAGAAGAACGATGAAGTTGCAGAGAAAAAATAAGAGAGTGAGAAAGAATATATATAGAGGGAATTTTTCCTCGAGAAAATAAACACGATTAATACGGAAAGATATAAGCGGTTAAAAAGCAACGGTTACAAAAGACGTGTCAAGAAACAGATGAAAGAAAGAATACGTGTGATAAATGCAGAATATGAAGAGAAGAACAGCTGCGGAATTTCTCACATCATTCTCTACTTCGCAGAAAAGATATGAGAAGAGGCAAGATGTAGGATCAGAATCTCGCAACAATGATATCTTAGCGAAATTATCAACAACACAACAGCGTCGCAGACAACTTCATAAATGATATAATAAACGACGTCAGCTAAAATCATGAGAAAGATGTGATGGTCCTGCGAAAATTAGAGAGCTTGCGAGATTAACATTTGTAAGGTTGCGAGAATGTCACAAGCCATATTCGAAAATAAAGGACAGATTAGCTGTCATCCACTATGTATTTCCCTATAAATAGTCGTTCAGTTGTAAAGGAAAGGAAGAGAGATCTTTTTGAGTAAGAAACAAGTAAATAGGAGAGAGAAAGTCTAGAGCAGAGATCATTCTTGATTCCTTTATCTTTTCTTGTAATAACATTCGAAGATTGATCAATAAAATTAAGAGTATAAACCTAAAAATCAGTTGAGTAATAATGAAATCATATGAGGGGTGTAGTGTAGGATTTCCTGCAACTACAACTTCTTCTTCCAATAGCTTAACTTTGTCAAGAGCATTGACAAGGTCGACCTTAAGAAGGCTCTCTTTGGAAGAAACAAACTCCTCCTTTTCTCCACACATTACCTGTTGAGAATTAATTCTTGCTTCAGTTTCAATAAGTTTCTTATTCAACAGATAATGTTTTCTGTAGAGATTCTCATAATCGAGAGTCTTTGAGTTTAGGCTTTCTCTGCAGTCTTTCAGAATATATCGAGCACTTTGATATCCAGAGTAGAATCCAGAGAAGATCTTCCCCAGTTTCCTAATTTCTCTGCAGAGACCAGCAAGGAGTCCAACAACATCTGAGGTGGATAACCTTTTTGTAGAAACAACACTTAATAGTGATGAAAATACATAATATCTGCTTCTACATCTTGATCAATTTCTGAATCACTGTCTTCGGAAATTTCATCAAGTTGTTTTTCAAGGAAAGTTTGATAGTCATCAGAATCTTCATTATACTGATCACTTTGTTCAGTAGATTCACATAGGATGACTTTATTAGGTGTTGATTCTTCATCTTGTTTTTCGTTAACTGAATAATTTACATGTTCAACTGTAATCATTTTGATTCAAATCTTATAGGTTGGATCGTACCAAACACAGATTGTTAGATCTTTTCGTGTTTGCCTTCTCTGATACCAATTGCAAAGATGAGGGTACCCAAATATACCACAATCTTCTATTTATCCACCTATAAGTCCTCTTACCGAAAGTGATCATCTGTGGACAAAGTTGAGACAATGCAACAAATCGGTATCCACACTTTGTGTGATTGTCTATGGATACGAGATCGAGAGAATACGACTACCAAAGTGTGATGCTTGATAATAGGTTCAAACTTAACCAAACTCTATAGGATCACTATCAAGTATATCAGAGTTAACGTTTGTGCATTTTACTTTTAATTATAATAAATAATTATAATTGCGGAAATAGAAAATCAAAAGACACAGCAAGATTTTGTTAACGAGGAAACTGCTAATGCAGAAAAACCTCGGAACCTAGTCCAGAATTGAATACTCTCATAATTAAGCCGCTATACAAATTCTACACCAACTTTGTATAGTTGAGACCAAACAACTACCCCTAGTTCACTTAGTTTCCTCAGTATCCTTGCTCTTCCGAATTCGATGAGTGCACGCACTGGAACAATTCCTTTGGATCGTATTCTAAACTGTAAAAGAATAACAAATCTGTTTGGTAACGATTCTTTCAATTCTTTCAAGATAAAGATATCTCAAGTCATACGCAAAGGCTTTTCCGTTTAATCTAATAAACTCCTTTGCTTGGTTAGATCAATCTATCCAATAACTACCAAAGTAGTTAAGTTTAAATTCGAAATTAATCAGTATAGATCTCAACGAGAAACTATAAATCTATACCGATCTCATACAAATAATCAATCCAATAAATTTGATTCTAGTTGGATCCCAGCCGATCAAGGTTTGTGCACACCAAAGATATGAGAACTAAATCTTCTTCGTCTTCAAATATTCTTTGATCTTCAATAAACACCTGCACAACACCACTTGAATCTCTTGTGATCAATCACACACATAACGGAGTCTGTTTAGAATGGATTATCACCAGATATCTTTAGATATAAAAATAGTTCTAAAGATCCCGTCGATATTTCGATCTAGTTTCAGTGAATCTTATATCGGAAGAGGAGATTCTCAAGAATAAACAAACTAGGTGCAATCAAAGTTTCAACAACCGTTAGTCAATCAAAATCAATCGAAAATTAATAACACTGCAATTATCTAGTTTCCCACCAACGGTACTCGTAGATCTTCTTGATCCTACAGAAGTCTTTAAACGAGCTGTCGTAAGAGATTTCGCCTAATTAGGGTACTTTCCTCTCTGAATAGACGACTCCACCAGAAACAATGAAAAGATAAAGTTTGCATGGTTTGCTAGAAATGCAAACGTAGGTATTTATAGACCAAGGATGTTTGGACACCAAGGAATTTCCAAAACTGGAAATATTCTCAAGATATGCAATGAGCAAAATTCGGTTTTCCTAATTCCACGTAGGTGTCAAATAACCGTTTGTCAGGTGCAATTAATGCTTGTCCAAAATTTCTGAAATCTCTCAATAGAAAATCTCTTAATTAGTAAATGCACATTACTAATTTTTATTCTCTGGAGATATGCATTTAATTGCTGGTAATTAAAGCATATAAAACCAAAAACTTTAATTAAAAGATTCTCAATTTATTTCGGCAAAGGATCTCCTTGAGTACTAAGGAATATCTTTGAACAATAAATGATAAGAGTTAATGTATGTGTTCAAAGTATGTTGACATTTTTTCACTGTAAATCCTTATTCATATTTACATGGATTTACATTCTTGGAATCGGTTATACCACACTTCCAAACAAGTTTAGAATTGGTTCACTTGTATTCCAAGATTACTATGTGATTGATCAAATATCAAGTCACATACATAGGTTCAATCGGTTCTACCAATCACTAGGATCAGTTACACCTTAATATGGAAATACTTGTGATCGCTCACACCAGTTACCAGGACCGGTTACTTCAGTTACTAGGATCGGTTACATCAAATTACCAGGACCGATTACCATATTCTCATGGTATTGCTTATGATTGGTCACACCAGTTACCAGGATCGGTCACACCAATTACCAGGACCGGTTACCAATTACAAGGATCGATTACGCAACACTCTGTGATCGGTCACCCCAATTACAAATATCGATCATTCCATATCATGGTGATTACTTAGGATCGGTTACACTAATAAAAGTCATACCAATACATAGGTCAGGCACTTGTGATTAGTTGTACCAAGATACATAACAAAGTTACGATCGGTTCTACCATCTCATACATATTGGTAATCCAAAGATTTGCAATGAATAGCGTACCAATAAGCTTAAAGATTTCCCTTTCGATTCATAAAACAAGTTCATGAATTTACTTCCTTTAAACAAATGTAAAACATTGTTTTCTAGGATGAAATCTTCACCATAACCCATTCACATAATCATAACAGTATATAAAAGATTATGTCAATGTCATATCTACGAAGTTCAAAAGATAAGAGTTATACTTCGTATTCTAATTCCCTAATATTATGATCATACAAATATGACCATGTCACATCACTAGAGTATTATACAATATGTACAGTATATACAGCTTCGCAGTTATGTTTTCAATATAGCACGACTTGAAACATACGTTAGGAATGAAAAAGTTCAAGTCAATATTACTAACCTCAAGAGGAAGGATGATGTTGTCGTTTTAGTTCACTTCTTCTTCACATTCTTCAGGTCTTCGGAATAATACTTGTATGTCTCAACATTCCTAGACTTTCTAGTCTAACCTAAACGAAGTTGACTCTAGTTTACAATCAAGCGACTTTAGATGAGTTTTGACACACTAAAATATGACAACCAAACTTGACATACCAATGCTTGGTGAGTTCAACCGAGCTATGCTCTAATAGCCGTGAAGTCTAAATCTCAACTACACATTCTATCCTAATCCGAGACGTAGCTATAAGTAGACTAGAAATCAAGACTTACAGTTCTGATCAACTAAACTTGACAAATAAGTTTGAGATAGCAACGCTTGCGTGTTCGACCGAGCAATGCTCTAACATAATCGATCAATAGGAAACTTCCCAATTCGACATCAAATGATTGTCTCATGAAAATCATATAAGATATTTCAAGGTAATTTTCACATGATCATCTTTTGACTAAATATTTAGTTTCCAACAATAAATTGTCTCCAACTAAACTCGTCAAGAATAAGATGAACTTAGCTAAAGCTAAAAGCTTCCAAAACATATTTTGAGAAATAGATAAGCGAGATAAAATCGGCTCGAAATATCAAATTTGTATAATGTAAAAGTCTATATAGATAGACGACTTAGTCTCATTAGAAGATAAAATAGAATAGACTTCTGAGTGATAGATAAGTTTTAGTCTCCACATACCTTTTGTTGATGAAGTACCTCCAAGATCTTCAGTAGATCTTCTTCTTCAATTGGTGAACTCCATGAAGTCTAAATCTCAATTACACACTTCTATCTTAATCCGAGACATAGCTATAAGTAGACTAGAAACAAGTATATAGTTTTGATCAACTAAACTTGACAAACAAACTTGAGATAGTAACACTTGCGAGTTCGACAACACTTATAATAAACATCATTTTCAACATAATCTTGTCTTAGGTTATATGATTAAATGAACTATACACACGATATATTCAGTAAATAACGTGTACATTGGTGGTATTGGACTTAGATAAGTGTATGTAAGATTTTAAAAGTAAAAAATGTGATTGAAAATGGTAATTTGGTGATGACATGGCAAAGTATTATATGTGACGTACAGTTCGGTAATCCGTAAACACGCATATAATTTGTTTTTAGGTTGGAAATTCGCAGAAGTAAGTCGGGATTCCAAACACACGGATGATACAGAAGGATTCACTAATTATACGAGTATAATTCACTGAATTTACGTCGAATTTACTAACTAGTTGTGACTCATTATGAGCATAAATGGGCCGGGGTCGAACATGACACTTCATTTGTTAATAAATAAATTTAGCTATATAAGAGAAAAAAACCTATCTAATATCTATCGTACAGTTTCAGACATTTTTCTTTTAGTAATATTCCCTTCTAAGGTTTTTTCTCTCAACTTTTTCATCTATCTAATACTTCCTCCGTTTTCTTTTTTGTTTTCGTCCTCTATTCCATTTTTGTCAGTTCCAAAATTGTGTCCAGATTCTGTTTATAGCCATATTTTCTCGATAAACTCTCAAATACACCCTTGTATATTTTATACTCATGACTCATTTTAATCGGGACCCAGTTCAAATCTTCAAAAACATATGTACAATTATGAATCTTAATTTCTTTTGAGATTCTTTTCAATGTGTTAATATATTTTTTATTTATCTTCATTTCTTTGAAAAGAAAAATAAATTTTGATACAAAAGTTAAATTTCTTATAAATTTTATACTCCATAGTCTAGAATATTTTTTTGCTTATGATAAAGTTTTCAATGTTTTTGATATCTTATAGTTTCGTTTTTAATTCTTATTTTAAAATCCTCATAAAAATTTTATGTAGATTTTAGTCCTAACTTTTTCTTTATAAAAACAAAATAGGTAAATAATTGGATAATTAATTAAGGATAGTCTAGTAAAATTTAGTGACAAAGTCAAAGCGACTAAAATAAATAAATAAATAAAAACGGAGAATAGGTTTTCTTTTCTCAAACTGTTCTAGCATGTACCTAGCCTAGTTAGTAAGTTCGCGAATGATTCGTGAATCATTCGCGAATTTTTACGTGTCATGAATTTTATCGTCTTATTCGCGAACGTTTGCAACTCCGAACCCAAGTCACGTATTATATGACATTTCCGGATTATTCGCGAATCGTTCACGAATTTTACGTATCCCGAATGATACGTCCGCTTAATTTTCCATAAATTCTTTAGCTTTTACGTTTTCAAAGACCCTACTTTTTGGGATTTACTGCCTCCCGAGCATACACGACCCAATATTAGACGTGTTGTATTTTTTATGAAACAAAAATGACTGAAGAGATTTGAAGGTGAAGGTGAGAGAGATCCCAAACTCACTAACCAAGCATCTAAACCACCATATGACGTCCTCTTGGATGACTAATGTTGTATATATAATTAATATCATCATATTAAGTTTATTTTTTCTTTAAATAACTCACACATATGCATAAAATTGGTCTATGACCTTATAAATACAAATTATTTGTTATATATAGATACCGAATTTTCAGAGCCGAACTCACATTTATAAATCGAATTATACACGTACGTATGCCGTTCCGAATTACTGACGAATCACGTCCCGTTGACCGAATTTTGGACCGAATCTGAATTTTACAAAACCATATAATACTCGTACGTTTGCCGTTTCGTACGTTTATCGAATCCCGAATTGCTAACTAGGGTACCTAGTAATACTTCCTCTCAAGGTGTTCTTTGTTATCAACTGTTCTAATATATTTATGTGTTTTTAAATCAAATCAAACGTCGATGAGTATTTTTAACACATTTAAGAGACCTTACAAAATGGGAAAGATATCTACGCTTGGATTGTTATTTCTTATGGTGCATACTACTGTATACTCGCTTGGATTGACCTAGGGGTCATAAACTTCACAAGTATAAACAATTTTCCGCTTCTATATATCGATGTATGATTATTTCGTGAAAGTAAGTGTAAGAATCTTATTAGCACCATGTGGTGTTTTTCATCCGTATGTTTATCTGACATTCATGTATGTTCTTATAACCATCTTATCCTTCATAGTCTCTGAATTCAGAAGAGATAAAACCGGTTTCATTAAAGGTTGTTTGGAAGCTTTTATCATATTGATCATCACTGACTGAGTACACTCATAGGTAGTTCGCACTTGTATATTTTGTATGAGTTCTGCTCCCTCAAGCATTTTTTGTTGTTGTGACAATTTATGTGTTTCTTCCTATGAATTATCTTTTCTTTTGCCTCTTTTGATTTTTATATTCTCTCTGTTTTGTTCTCCTCCTTTTGCGGTCCTGGTTGTATGTATTCCAATATTCGGCATGGGCTTCACAATAGTTTCTATCATTTATCTTCCTTTTCCTGCATATCCAAGATCCTCCTCCTTTTCTCTTACAATAATCATTATCATTCCTGCAATCAATATCAGCCACGGGTATAAATAGAATTATATAGTCCAAAGAAACGAACTAATTTAGTATAGACGTGAAGTGCATTACAACGAAAACGGGTTCTTCAACCAATGAACAAAATAATTAAGTGAGGAAACAAAAATAGATGTGAACAAAATAATAGTTCAAGAGTACCTTTTATCAGGAGATTCCTTGTATTCAGCAAGTATTTGGAAGCCAGAATTCGCGTCTCCCGCTATATCATCTGGATATCCAAGTACACGAGATATAACTACAAACAATTCGTTTGTGAAACAAAATGATATATTCATAGGAAACTCAAAGTGAAAAGCTCGGGCTTCTAGGTTAAGGGTCTGGAGATTCAGAGATAATGAATATAGAAGAATGGGCACCTTTTCTTTCCATTGGTTCCATTCAGTTATCAAGTACATAATTCTCAAACTCTTACCTTCTTCATTGAATGCAAAAACACCCCCAAGGTTGTCACTGCCAAAAGTACATAAAAGTTGACCTTCAAAAGTTGGATGGAGAATGGGTATAAAAGTTCCCAAAACATAAAAATCAAACATTAAATAGCCTCCAAACTTAATATAACGGGAGAAAAAATAAAAAGGTAAAATGAACATACAGTTCAAGACCGAAATCATCCTCCTTGGCTTTCTCTAGTGATCGGGAATGAACAACCTGTAGCAAAAGGATGGAGAGGTATTGGCTAAATCTGAACTACGTAATACTGATATATCACAACAATTCATTAAGTATGAAGCTTGCAACACTAAATTCACTACTACATGCACACGTCCATTCAGAACCATACCTGCTGATTGTGAACATACTCCAAAAATTAAGGAACATCAGGATAACGATGCCGTTGTTCAGGTTCGGTAGAAGGAGGTTTCTGAAAACATATAATATCACCATCTTCGAGCTGCAAGAAATGTCATTTGAAGGTTAATCATCACAAAGAATGGCAGTTGAAACCAAAAAATATCAAACATTCACGTATATACCTGGCTAGTTCGGAAAGTGAGTTTCTTGTCAATGTGTTCACACATGACAGTAGGATCAAACTGTATTTCCTAAACATCAAGAGAATCAAGGTTATCTTACTGTATGAGTAACTAACCAACTATTAGTAGTTGTGGTAAAAGAGGGATGGCTATAAAAAACAATAAAATTCTCAGATGGGAGATCAACCTTATACAGTTTAATTTCTTCCTTTGCGGAAAACTCAGACATTTCATTTTGCTTAGACAGTATCTCTAAGGGATTGCCATTGCCTTTCACAAATAACCTCCTTACAAACCTGATAATATTCAAGGAAAAAAATCAAAAAAACCTGTAAAGACAGGTTTCATGGTAATTTGTGCCATCATTACTGGAATAGGTGTTTTCACTTAACAAAGATGTTAGAGCACTGCTCGGTCGAATTCGCAAGCGTTGTTATTTCAAGCTTATTGTCAAGTTTAGTTGCCAAAACTATAAGTCTTGATTACTAGTCTACTTATAGCTAAGTCTCGGACTAGGATAGAAAGTGTAGTTGAGCTCTAGACTTCATAGTGTTCATCATGCAAAGACGAAGAACTACTCAAGGAACTGGTGGAACTTCATTGATAAAAAAGTATGTGGAGACTTGAACTTATCTATCACTCAAAAGTATATCTACTCTATATCCTATCTTGAGACAAAAGTCGTATTGCTATATAGACTTCGATTATACACATTTGCTATTTCGAGCCGAGTTTATCTCGCTTATCTATTTCTCGAAATATGTGTTGGTAAGCTTTCGCTTTGGACAAGTTCATCTTTACTCGTGACGAAAGTCATGTTGAACATTTCAATTCCTTGAAAATCGCTTAGATGAAAAATAGTGTGTGGATAACAACTATATAACATCCTCTAAGAATGTTTCAATGATTAAAATGAGAGTTTAGATTATATAACCATGTTTGGATATAAACATTGTATGTGAACTCATACTTGTGTAAGTCCAAAATCCTTGAACCAAAGTATGCGTACTTTACTGGTTTAGGATGACCGGAGCTAAGTCCGCGTACCTGTACGTGTACTGTCGGAAGTTCACATCCCGTGAATTTCTGCTGGAGTTTGTGAACTGAAAACAAGCTCAGTCCGGGTACTTAAGTATGCGTACCCGTATGCGTACCTAAATGGGTTATTTTCTAAAAACGGTTTATTCATGAACTAAGACATTTATAAATTAAGGAACGCAAATTTGCAAACCGTGGGTACAATGTTTGTGAATCGATTCGAGTGAATCAAAATCGTTTTTGCTTCGATAGTGCCTTGTATACTTCTATGAGATCTAAGAAATTGAACAACTCTCTAAACTAGTTCATTTGAGTCATTTGAACTAGTTATGATGAAGATGAATAAGGTTGATATGAAAGTGCTCATATGGCTAACCATTGGTCAACTATT
The DNA here is from genome assembly GCF_003573695.1 of Papaver somniferum. Lineage (NCBI taxonomy): Eukaryota > Viridiplantae > Streptophyta > Magnoliopsida > Ranunculales > Papaveraceae > Papaver > Papaver somniferum. The sequence continues at coordinate 66,352,748 of NC_039362.1, forward strand.
GTTGAACCAACTAGGTGTACACGTTTAGGTATGGTTACACAAACCTAAATGAACGTGCATTTCATTTGTATATAACAAGCTAATTTCGATCTAACGATTAAAAGATATTAGCTTGAATCTAATCAGGTTTTCATCTAACAGTGAATATTGAATGCTTTGTTACCAAGGTAACTTAGATTGCAAACCCTGATTTGGAGACTATATAAAGGAGAAGTCTAGCAACTGGGAAACCTAATTCCCACACCTCATGTGTGATACTAGTTGTATAAGCTAGATTAGATTCTTCTTTAACCTTAGGTTTCTATCGAGACCTTGTAGGTTAACGACTTGAAGACTTCATTGGGATTGTGAAGCCAGACCCAACTATTTTCCCTGTAGTTGTGTGATCTGATCTTGTTGTTTCTATCGTATTTGAGTGCAATCGTCAGATTGGCTTGAGATTAATTTTTTCGATAGGCAAGATAGAAAAGTAGTCACAAACATATTCGTCTCATCGTTTGTGATTCCACAATATCTTTTTTCACTAGTCGATTAAGATTATTTTCAGGTGATTGATATTTCTAGGCTGTTCTTCGGGAATATAAATGTGGTTCCTGTTCACCCTGATTTATCAAAAGGGAACAAAACTCGTAGGTATTTTTGTGGGAGACATATTTATCTATTCCTATAGACTTTTATGTGTGAGACAGATTTGTTTATTAAAGTCTTCGACTTTGGGTCATAGCAACTCTCAGTTGTGGGTGAGATCAACTAAGGGAATCAAGTGCGTAGTATCCTACTGGAATCAGAGACGTAAGGAGCGCAACTGTACCTTGGATCAGTGTGAGATTATTGGGGTTCAACTACAGTCCAGACCAAAGTTAGCTTGTAGTATGCTAGTGTCTGTAACGGCTTAATACAATGTGTGTTCAATCTGGACTAGGTCCCGGGGTTTCTGCATTTGCGGTTTCCTCGTTAACAAAACTTCTGGTGTCTGTGTTATTTCTTTTCCGCATTATATTTTTTTATATAATTGAAATATCACAGGTTGTGCGTTGAATCGATCAATTGGTAAATCCAACCTTTGGTTGTTGGTTGAAATTGATTGATCCTTGAACATTGGTCTTTGGTACCGTTCAAGTTATTTCTCTTGTATTCAATCAGGCTCGCAGATTTCTATTTGTTTGAGTAAGGATTGAATCGAGAAATTGAGATATAACTCTTTGATATACTTTTTATTAAGATTGAGTCTAACTGACTAGTTTATTCTCTTAAAAAGTATATTGGAGTTAGTCCATACAGATTGCTAAGCGAAATATTGGGTGAGGTTTTTGTACCCACACTTTTTCAATTGGTATCAGAGCAGGCAAACACATTTAAAGACCTCACAAGTCTGTGTTTGTAGCAATTTGACTATATGGACGGCAGTAATATCTCTGATAACGCAACATCAGTTCAGAGTTACTCTGAGGTGTTTCAAAATCCTAAGACATCTAAGAAATCTCATGTATCTGCTTCTTTGACTGAATCTTCCTTCAACTGAGAAAAGTGTCTTAATGAATAGTTGGATGACCTTTCAGATGAGAGTGATTCGGAAGAAGGACAAAGTATTGATGAGGAAGTCTCTCAATATATCAAGCTCTTTGACCATGCTTTGAAAGAAAAGAAGTCAACAGATTTCTTGGGTAAAATATTTGGAACCTCTCTGTCAAGAAAACAGAAAGATGAGAAAACTCTTTAAATGTTATGATGGTGGGTATAAACTCTTACAATCTACCGTTAGAGATCGGGAAGAAGATATACGCTCAAAAAGGTCGGAATGTGATAATCTTCTTCGAATTCTTTTTATGTCGAAATAAAGGCTTGCAGAATCTAAATCAAGATATGACTCTCAAAAAAAATGTATTAATGACAGGGAACGCAGTCTTCTCGCCAGAGAAAATTTTTTGGAGACTGATTTCGCTGCTGCCCTTGATAAGGTAAAATCACTGGAAGAGAATCTGAAAAGATTCAATTCTAGCTCTACAAAATTATCTTCTATGCTTGGATCATGTAAAGAACATCGTGATACACGTGGTCTCGGCTATAAGGGAATAGACTCTCCAAATTCTAGTAAGATCAATTTTGTTCGTGCTAATGACAACTCTTTATGTGAAAAACCTTTTCCAGCAGCTGACATTCCTAGGAACAAGGATTGTGCACCTTCGAAATCAACTCGCATGAGAACAGTCCATAACAATTCCTTTAACTGCTATTATTGCGGAAATAAAGGACACAGTGAACGAAGATGTCGTTTTCGACTGAGGAATGAAAAACTTCATAACATTCTTGCATGGATGTCTAAAGAAGTAATTAAACCTGTCTCTCATCTTGATGGAGTAAAAGGCATTGTATGCAATCAAGAGAAATGCGGTGATGAGCCATTTCTTGATTATGATTTTGAGATAAAAAACGACTACAATTGTATAAGGAAGAACGTCAGATAGACAACCGACTCCTTGAATTACTCTAAGAAGAGAAAAAAGGCATAGGAGAAAGAAAAAAGGTTCAGATTCCTTTACACTTTCTGAAAAAGGCCTTGAATCCAAAGTGTCTGCTCCAGACTTCATTCATATCAATAATCGAGTCTCGGAGCTACATCCCAGCATAAACAGACTCAAACGGAGCATTAAGAAGGCAAGGAAAGCAGCAGTTTCAGGTATCCCTCTCCTCTGTTTAAATCTCCTTCGACTAATCCTAGTGATTTTTCTGAAAATCTTCATGAAGGAAAGAAAGAAGAAGTCAATATTCTTGATGAGCAAAATGCTCATCAAAATACAACTTGACTGCTCAATGTAGCATCCTTCTTGTAGTTGTGGAAGGATGCTCATACTTCTCAAGAAGATATTTTGTCTTGAGAAAGTAGTCGTTGTTATATTATTCTTTTCAGTATTTTTTTCCGTTACGTAATGATGATCATAAAACTGTTGAGACTTGCTCCAGTACTTTACATATTGTAATGTTTTTGATCGTCCACTCTTGAGAATAATTCCTTGTTGATTGTCTTGAAGGATTTCTTCATGTCCAATCAGTTGTTGTTTATCAACAATTATTTTATGTTATTTTGAACTAAGAATGTCTTCAAATTGTTTTAGAATGAGTCCTTGAGTTCTTCAAGACCTTCTCTAAATTTAGCTCCACTTCCTTCTTGGTCGTGTACCAAGTTTGTAACCACAAGTGCACGGACTTCTGTCTCGCACGGAACATATACGAGTTTCCCTAGGGTTTCCTAAGAAATATTCATATATATATACACATATGTATCATGCCCCTCCTTGATACATATACGTTCTGAAACGTAAAAGAAAAAGTTCACCTGAATTTTTTTGTGTGCATAATGGATGGATGCAACAAGGAAGACAAAGTTGAGAAGGGCAAGACTATAGAGTTTCATGAGAACCCTGTTTTCATATCCTGCTATCATGTTGTTTATCATGAAAATAAACTACCAGTTCAGATGTCATCACAACTGGTAGGAAATCTTCTTTGAGATTTTGAGGTCGTACGTGAACAACTTGGAATTGCAACAAGGACTCTTGAATTTCTGAAAAACGAACTGCAAAAAGCAACTGATGAGCTCGTATATCTAAGAATCTTTTTTATGAAGTTTCCTAGTCATGTTTAATGTTTTTCGAATTATGTTCTCTAAGAATCTTTTTTATGTCTAGGAAACTTCTTATGAGAATTTTATTCTTGTGTTCTTAAGAAGGTAACTAAGGTTTGGAATAGCCATTATTATGATTACACATAGCTGTGTCCAACGTTTTCATCTTCAATGTTTTTAGATTTATTTATTTAAATTCTAAACTTGATTTGGAAGATGATTTTTCAGTATTAATCTTTATGGTTTTATATATTGCAATTTGTTATGGGATATGTGTGTTTGTGTCTGTGAACTATGAGTGTCCCATACATGGTCAAAACTTAAGTCCTTCACATGTTGATATGCAAGTATTGATAAAAATTGAATGAACTTTTGACAAAACAAAAGATAAGCCTATTATGTCATTATGCAAATATTCATGGAAGATAGGATGAGATTTTGTTTACAAAGATTAAGTCTATTATATGTCATTGTGTAAATGGTTATAAAGAATAGAATGAATCTTTGTTTATTCCCCAGTATTGATCTTCACTGATCCATATTTTATGTATATACTGTGCGGCTCTGTAAGTTTTTTTATGTGAGCATTTTCGATTAAATTAATCATGGGTTCTCTTGTGGTTATTTAATTGAGATTTTTGGATACAAATTCATATTCTTATGTGATTTGTTAATGTACAAAGAAATCGTTCTTTTCCTGTGAAAGTAAGGTCGCTCTTGTTGTTCTTTCGGGAATGACATTTTATGGGGGAGAGTTCTTAATTGAACTTGTGCTTAATTGACAAATCTTTTTGGGGAGTGCGGCTGTGGAATATTATAGGGGTTATCTTGTATCTTTATAAACTCCTTGATGAATGCATTTAGTTTCGTCTATATGATTGCATCTAAAAAGTTGATATGTGCTTTCTTTTGATCATGAAGTGTCTCTATGGAAATTCCATTACCCAAATATACCTCAAGCTAAAAATTTTCCTACCTATAAGTCCTTTCTCCGAAAGTGATTGTCTATGGACTGAGTCGAGACAATGCGACTAATCGTTTCACACTTGGTGTGATCGTCTACGGATACGAGATCGAGAAAATACAACAACGAAGTATGTTTACTTTATAAAAAGGTTCGGACTTAACTAAACACAATAGGATTGCTTATCAAGTAAATATGAATTAACGTTTGGTGTAATTTACTTTAATTATAATAAAACAATTATAATGCGGAAATATAAAGTAAATAACACAACAAGATTTTGTTAACGAGGAAACCGCAAATGCAGAAAAACCCCGGGACCTTGTCCAGAATTGAATACTCTCAGGATTAAGCGGCTACACAAAATTAAACCAACTTCGTATAGTTGAGACCAATCAACTAAACCTATAGTTCACCTAGTTCCGTTTGTATTCCCACGCCTCCAACTTATGAATAAGTCACGTACTTGGAACAATTCCTTTGGTTCGTATTCCAAAAAGTAAAGGAACAACAAATCTGTTTGGTATCAACTTTATTCAACCAAGTGATGTGAGTCGGACAAAGGCTCTTCTGTTTATATTAACATAAACTCCTTTGTCGGGTTCTTAGATCTATCTTATGTTCAATCACCAAAGGTAATTGTTAATATTTTGCAATTAATACTTTTAATCACAAAGAACTGTATTGATGTCGATCTACACAACTAATCAATCCAATCTACCACAAGGATAAACCGATTATAGTTGGATCCTCTTATACCGAAACAAGTATTGTGCACACCAAAGATTATGAACCCCAAATCAAAAATCTTCAATATCTTCTTTTTCTTCAAATCTTCTTAGATCTTCAATAAACATATGCACACAACAACTTGAATCTCTTGTGATCAATCACGCAAAGAACGGAGTATGTTAACAGTGGATTATCACAAGATCGTCTTTAGCACTAACAACAGTCTAAATATCCCTGTCGAATCTTCGATCTAGTTTGAGTGAATCTTATATTAGAAGAGAAGATTCTCAAGCATAAACAAACTAGGTGCAATCAAATTTCAACCACCGTTAGTCAATCAAATAAATTGAAAACATAAGATAAACCGCAATTATCTAGTTTCCCACCAACGGTACTCGTAGAGCTTCTCAATCCCAAAGAAGACTTTAAACTGAGCGGCCGTAAGAGATTTCGCCTTATTAGGTTACTCTCCTCTCCGAATAGGCGGCTACACCAGTAACAACACAACCGAGAAAGTTTGCTGTCACGAAGGATTAGTTTGCTAAAAATGCAAACTTCAAGTATTTATAGACAAGGAAGTTTGGACACCAAGGAATTTCCAAAACCGAAAATATTCTCAAAGATATTCAATATATTCCAAATTCGGTTTTCATAATTCCTGGAAATGCTCTATCCAAAATAATGACCGAAAATCTCTTTGGAAAATATCAACTAGTAAATGCACATTACTAATTCTCATTTTCCTAAAATAAAATTAACAACCTTAATTAAAAGATTCTTAACTTATTTATATTTCGATCCTCGGATTTTCTTCCTGTAGCTATTAAGGAATAACTTTGAAGAATAAAAGATAAACATTATTGTACGTGTTCAAAGTATGCCGACATCCTTACTTTGTAAGTCCTCTTTCATACTTACAACCTTGAAATCGATTTGCCACACTTCCAAACAAGTTTATAATTGGTTCATCTGACTTTCAAGAACTATGCGATTGATTAAGAAACACTCAATCACAAATCATGGGTTTAATGGTTCTATCAAAACAAGTTTCAGTTCTACCTCCATGTGAGTACTGTGCATAGTCACACTAGCTTTCCAAAATTCGGTTGACTAGGTACTAGGATCGTTTCACCACATATATATGGTATCTAACTTATATGTGTTTGTTAGAGCATTGATCGGTTAAACCCACTAGCGTTGTTATGTCAAGTTAGTTGTCAATTTTAGTTTCCAAAATGCATTCTTGATTTAGCATACTAAAGATAGTTTCAGACTAGTTTAGGTTTAAGAAGTTGAATCGAAGCTATCCTTAAAGGATGAAGATTGAAGATTCAAGGCTACAAGAAGACATCAATAATTACTTCATCAACAAAGGTATGTGATTGATTTCATTTGGATTCTTGTTCAATTCTACCTTTCTAATCTATCAAGATAAAATGCTCACTCCATGGAACAATTCCAATGACAGTAAATGCACATTTATGTATATATACTTGAGGTTATTTGATTCATGACCTTGGAGACAATAACCTTTATCCTTATAAAGAATCTCATGGTATATTGAATGAGCTTATGAATCCAACGAGCCAAGAATCACTCAATTCCGAGTTATAACGATGAAATTATGAGTGATTTATTAAAGTAACAATTATAATATTGTTACAGTTTGTTAGTAGGAAACAATCCATGGTCTGTTTGCAACAGTTCACGGACTTGGGTCCAATTACGTGACTAAGAGGCATTTTTGGTCAAATTGGTGATGTTTCCTTATCTAGTCAAGTTAGCTATTGGTCCAAACACTTTTGATTACCATATTAAAGTGTTTGTGATTCATGCCTAAGTTAAAATGTGATTTATTCACATAAATATAATTTTTGCTAAATAAGTTATTTATTTAATTATTTGGGCAAGAGTTTTAACTTAGGAAAGACTCCCATATTTATGAGAGTCTTGTAAAAAGAAAATAGCTTTGCTTAGCTTCCAAGATATTGTTCATTATAAATAATGAGTTCGCGAGTTTACACGTTTTCATCCCTTTGGAAAATTGGCGTAAGCTCTGCAGGTTGTTTTCCACGTCTTCCGTTCTTCGTGAACGAGAGTGAGATAAAAGTCTTTGTAATGGGGATCACAAATCCAAGTTAGATTTAATCTTCGTGGTTGATCATACAACTTGTAATCTAGGGTTTTCACCTCTTGTCTATTCTAAGGTTTTCTCTTCTGATATAAAACCATTCAAGAGTTGTTGATCATAAACCCTAGGTTTTGATAGATTTCAGTTTCCGATCGTATACCAACACTTGTTAGTTGGAATCGGAGACTAGAAAGAAAAACTTCTTTTGAGGCATCTCGTAAAAATCCTTGAGAAGTTTTAAACAAGATATCCTTAGATTTATTCTAGTTGTTCTTGTGGTAGATTTATTAGGGTTTTCTTAACTTGGAAATTGATCTTTGGAATCACCCAAGTTTACTTACGGAAATAAGGACCACGAACTCCTTGTGTGTACGCATACTGATTGTAAGTTAAAACCCTAATCTACAAGTTTGTTTTGATATTACTTTTACCTAGTAATTGTTTTTATCAAAATAAACACAAGATTTCCAAAAACTTGATTCACATCTAAAGGGAAATCAAACTGGTGTTTTGTGCAAACAAAATATCATATCGTATCGATCGTTGTGGTGTATCTTCTAAAGAGAACTTTGGGTTCTGCTAGAAGATTTGTGTGAAGAGTTCCTAAAGAGAATCGGTATTCTGCTAGGAGTTCTACAAGTGATGAAGAAGGTATTACATCTAGCCCGAATAGGTAGTAGGAAATTGGTGTAACAGCTTATTATCAGTGTGTGTTTATTCTGGACTAGGTCCCTGGGTTTTTCTGCATTTGCGGTTTCCTCGTTAACAAAATTCTGATGTCTATGTTATTTCTTTTCCGCATTATATTTTATTTATATAATAGAAATATCACAGGTTATACGTTAAGATCAATCAGTTCTTGTATCCGGCCTTAGGGTTGTTGAGTGAATTGATTGACACTTGAACGTTGGTCTTTGGTACCGTTTAAGTTAATCCTCTTATATTCAATCGGGCTCGCAAATCCCTATTTGTTGATTGCGGATTGAATCAAGAGATAGAGATATAAAACTCTTTGATATAATTTTGATAGATTGAATCTAACTGTCTAGTTGATTCTCTTGAAATTACATTGGAGTTTGTGTATTCAGATTTCCAAACTAAATATTGGGTGGTGTTGTTAGACCCCCGCTTTTTCAATTGGTATCAGAGCAGGAAAACACGCTAAGACCTCATAAGTATGTGTTTGTAGCAATCTGATTCTATGGACAAAGGTGCTATCTCTATAAACGTACTACCATCCTTCGATGGCACTAATTACTTATGGTGGAAAATTGCCATGCGAGCTTTTCTTCAAGCACGTGATTTTCAAACATGGGTATATATAGTTAATGGCTATGATGCTCCCGTTGTGGAAGTTGGAGATGTAAATGTTCCCAAGAACATTGGTGAATACAGTCATGCCGAGATACTTGCTGCAAACCAAAACGCCGACGGTTTGAATGATATCATCCATGCCATTACCCAGATCTTCAGCACCACGTGACTACGTGCAATAAGTCTAAAGATGCTTGGGATATCTTAGAAACCGTATTCGAAGGGAATGCCACAGAGAAAGAAGCAAGACTTCAAAATCTAGCTTCTGACTGGGAAAACCTTCGCATGTCTGATGATGGAACTTTTGATGAGTTTAACCAAAGACTTTCTCAAATAGTTAACTCCTCTTTTTCATTAGGAAAAACTATTCCAGAGAAAGATATTGTGTGCAAAATTCTCAGGTCTCTACCATCAAGATACGAGTCTAAGAAACATGTCATTGAAGAAGGAAACGATCTTTCTACACTCTCCAGAAGTACTCTTGCTGGAAAGTTAAAGATCTTTGATAATGAACATGCAAGAAAATAGGTGATTTCTCTTAAAGCTGCAAACAATTCTGAATCCTCTAAGGATAAATCTGGTTCGCCAGATACTAAGGATGTTACTCCACGATAATTTAGAAAATTCTTGAGAGACGGGAAAAAGAGTTTTCCTAAAAGTGTAACATCTCCTAGGGATGATGTACAATGCTATGACTGTCGTGGTTTCGGGCACTTGTCTGCAGTATGTCCTAGCTGGAGTCGTAGACAATCGACATATGCAGCAGATTTTCCTACTCTTGATGATGGACCTGAATATTATAATCCTCAAGAGCTCATAGGAGAGGTTGCATTAGCTTCTGAAAAAATTCTTTCTGATACTTATTCTGATTCTGATGAAGAAGTGTTCCATGATGATCCAGTAGCTAATAATCTTCTTAAAGAAAGTCATTGGAAACTCTCGGAGGCTGAAAGCACCATTTTCAGTGAGAAAGTTAAATATGACAGACTTCGTAGTCGGTCTAAAGACTTGCAAGACCAACTTGATTCTATTGGTGCAAGAGATTATCTCAACGAAATATGAAAGCTTAAAGAAAAAATTGCTGAAGGTCGAGATCGGGAAGTTACTCTTCAAGCAAAGCTAGATAACTTGGAGAATATTGAGATGAACTTGTTATTTGATTCGGAACGAGAAGATCTCAAAGTTTAATGTGAATCATCCAAGAATGATCTAGTTATTGCGCTTGAGAATGTCAAAAGTTTGGAAGAAGAAAACTTGAGCTTAAAAGAGAGTTTGTCTAGAAATAGTAGCTCAGATAAATTAACCTCGATATTGGGAGCATGTAGAATTCATCGTGATACACGAGGTAAAAAAAGTTGGGCTATAAAGGAATAGACGCTCCTAGTATTTGCAAAGAGGTAAAATTTGTCAAAGCTAAATATTATTCTCAACCAAAACCTTCCACGATTGACAAAAGTAAAGTATCTCTACCAACTACGGATGGCGAAAAGAAGAAATCCTGCCAAGCTCCAAAGCAAGCACATACACATTCAGGTAATACTAAACATAACTTTTTCCATTATACTGAACATTGTTTTTATTGTGGAAAACCAGGTCACTTGCAAAGGAATTGCAGATTTCTTAAACGAGATAAAACCAGATATGATTCTGTTAGGATGACAAGATCTGATGTTCCAAACTGGAGAAAAACTGAGTCTCATAATATCAGTTCTTTCAGTATTCCCCCAAAGAAGTTTCACAATTATATTGGGGAGAAAAATAAAAAAGTTGCTCCAAAAGCTACTCAGAAATGGGTACCAAAGAAGACCAATAAAGCAACGAGTTCTATTAAGAAGGATCTCCCAGACAAGAGTTTGAAAAGGGATAACATATTAAAAAGGTATGGAACATTTATTGAAAGTCTCAAGGAAGTTTTTAAATTCCTAGAGTCCATGCATGATTTTGTTTCGAATACTTGTAGTGAGCAAGATTTTGCTCACCTCAACACAACCTGATTGTGTTGAAAATGCATCCTCGCCAAGAAGCCCTAATAAATGCGGTGAGGATTGCAAAAGAATTAGGACGCACATATTAAGTTGGGAAATTTCTGAATATGTGGAACAATTTATTGTTTCGAGCTGAGTTTAACTCGCTTATATATTCTTCGAAACATATGTTGGTAAGCTTTCGCTTCAATCAAGTTTATCTTCACCTAGTGACGCAAGTCATGAAAAGTTTCAATCAATTTGAGAATTGCTCTGACGGGAAACGGTCTGTGAATAACGGCTATATAACGTCCTCTGAGAATGTCTCAATGGTTGGAATGAGAGTTTAGATTACATAACCATGTATTCTTTAATCCGAGGTTTTCGAACTTTGTTGATTGAGAGAAACCGGAGGAATTGGCTTTGCCAAGTCCGCGGACTGAAGGAAGTTCTCTTTACCGATAATTTCTGCTGGGATTTTCCAAAAACTCGTTTGCGTGTTAGTCCTCGAACTCAGTCCGCGAACCTAGTCCGTGAACTGGCAAAAGTCTCTTTGCCGAGATTTTCTGCTGAGTTTGGAAAACTCTGCCGGTTTCCTTAAGTCCGCGAACTTGTTTGTGAGCTTAAGTGGTTATGATCTAAAGATGTGCCCTGAACATGAAACTTAAATTACTAACGAATGCTTTATGCAAACCGTGGCTAAAGTTCATGAGACGATTCAAATCGAATCGAATCATCTTTGTTTCAATTGTGTCTTGTGTAGTTACATAAGATCTCATAGCAATTGAACAAATCTCTAGCTAGTTCATTTGAGTCAATTCAACTAGTTATGGTGAAGAAGAATATGGTTTATATGGAAGTGATCATATGGCTAGTTACCACATGTATGAGTCTTAACTACCTAACTTGATTTGTGATTAAAATTCTTAAATTTAACAGGTTAGAAGAAATTATCAAAGCCATGGATGTTGGTTTTTATTGTCAAAGAAACTTTTTCATACTCTTATGGTAACCATTCTTGGTGTAAATCCTTGTGGAAAAGTTTATTCTTCCTTCTAAGCATATCAAGTCTTGTTTATACAAGTTTGTATCTTAGAAAAGATGATCACAATACTTGATCTTCACATATTGTGTATTGTTACCATGAGATAGTTCTAAACTTTTTTAGTAACATGATATCATGAGAGACTTTCAATGATTGGTTCTTAAATCATATCTCCTTGTAGGATTTCTAAGATCCATTATAAATCCTTCTCTCTGGAGTAAGGGCGCTCTTGTTGTTCTTTCGGGAATGACATCAAATGGGGGAGAGTTCTTTTGAACTTGTGATTAATGGTAATATCTTGCGGGGTGTGCGGCAGTGGAATTTTATAGGGGTTATCTTGTATCTTAAAACTCCTTGATGAATGCATTTAGCTTCGGCTTTATGATTGCATCTAAATTAAGTTGGTATGTATTTTTTATTTTAGTCTATGAAATGTCTCTTGTGGAAATTTCATTATGATTCCGTTCTTGTACCTTTGCCAATTTTATTGACAAAAATGGGGAGAATTAATATGTAGTTCACACTACAAATATATATGGTTTTCGGAATATTGTGTAAGGGGGAGTGGTTTCCATGATCGAGATGGAGTATTGACTAAGGGGGAGTGATACATATCACCATAGTATTATTGTCAAAGTTGTGATACAATGAAACTTTGATGCTGTGTAATAATACTATGATGGATCTTCAACAAGTACAGGATGAGCACACTCATAGTTGAAGAACCAAAGAAATCAAGCATGTAGGTTTTTGTTTATGTCAAGTACAATCCATATGTAAAATGGTTTTGTCACTAAAATTGACAAAGGGGGAGATTGTAAGAGCATTGCTAAGTTGAACCCACTAGCGTTGGTATGTCAAGTTAGTTGTCAATTTTAGTTGCCAAAATTCATTCTTGATTTATCATACAAAAGATAGTTTCAGACTAGTTTAGGTCTAAAAAGTTGAATCGAAGCTATCCTTAAAGGATGAAGATTGAAAATTGAAGGCTACAAGAAGACATCAACAAGTACTTCATTAACAAAGGTATGTGATTGATTTCATTTGAATTCTTGTTCAATTCCACCTTTCTAATCTATCAAGATAAATGCTCACTCCGTGGAACAATTGCAATGACGGTACATGTACATTTATGTATATATACTTGAGGTTATTTGATTCATGACCTTGGAGACAATAACCTTTATACTTATAAATAATCTCATGTTATAGTGAATGAGCTTATGAATCCAACGAGCCAAGAATCACTCAATTCCGAGTTATAACGATGAAGTTATGAGTGATTTATTAAAGTAACAATTATAGGTGTTGTTGTGATTGTTACAGTTCGTTAGTAGGAAACAATCCATGGGTTGTTTGCAACAGTTCACGGATTTGGGCCCAATTACGTAACTAAAAGGCATTTTTGGTCAAATTGGTGATGTTTCCTTATCTAGGCAAGTTAGCTATTGGTCTAAACACTTTTTATTACCATATTAAAGTATTTGTGATTCCTGCCTAAGTTAAAATGTGATTTATTCACATAAATATAATTTTTTCTAAATAAGTTATTTATTTAATTATTTTGTCAAGAGTTTTAACTTAGGAAAGACTCTCATATTTAGGAGACTCTTGTAAAAGGAAAATAGCTTTGCTTAGCTTCCAAGCTATTGTTCATTATAAATAATGAGTTTGCGAGTTTACACGTTTTTATCCCTTTGGAAAATTGGCGTAACCTCTGCAGGTTGCTTTCCATGTCTTCCGTTCTTCGTGAACGAGAGTGAGATAAAAGTCTTTGTATTGAGGATCACAAAGCCAAGTTGGATTTAATCTTCGTGGTTGATCATACAACTTGTAATCTAGGTTTTTCACCTCTTGTCTATTCTATGGTTTTCTCTTTTGATATAAAACCATTCAAGAGTTGTTGATCATAAACCCTAAGTGTTGATAGATTTCAGTTTCCGATCATATACCAACACTTGTTAGTCGAAATCGGAGACTAGAAAGAAAAACTTCTTTTGAGGCATCTCCTAAAAATCCTTGAGAAGTTTTAAACAAGATATCTCTAGATTTATTCTAGTTGTTCTTGTGGTAGATTTATTAGGGTTTTCTTAACTTGGAAATTGATCTTTGGAATCACCCAAGTTTACTTACGGAAATCAGGATCACGGACTCCTTGTGTGTACGCATACTGATTGTAAGTTAAAACCATAATCTACAAGTTTGTTTTGATATTACTTCTACCTAGTAATTGTTTTTATCAAAATAAACACAAGATTTCCAAAACCTTGATTCACATCTAAAGGGAAATCAAACTTGTGTTTTGTGCAAACAAAATATCAAATCGTATCGATCGTTGTGGTGTATCTTCTAAAGAGAACTTTGGGTTCTGCTAGAATATTTGTGTGAAGAGTTCCTAAAGAGAATCGGTATTCTGCTAGGAGTTCTACAAGTGCTGAAGAAGGTATTACATCTAGTCTGAATAGGTAGTAGGAAATTGGTGTAACAGCTTATTATGAGTGTGTGTTTATTCTAGACTAGGTCCCAGGGTTTTTCTGCATTTGTGGTTTCCTCGTTAACAAAATTCTGGTGTCTGTGTTATTTCTTTTTCGCATTATATTTTATTTATATAATAGAAATATCAGATGTTATACGTTAAGATCAATCAGTTCTTGTATCCGGCCTTAGGGTTGTTGAGTGAATTGATTGACACTTGAATATTGGTCTTTGGTACCGTTCAAGTTAATCCTCTTATATTCAATCGGGCGCGCAAATCCCTATTTGTTGATTGCGGATTGAATCAAGAGATAGAGATATAAAACTCTTTGATATACTTTTGATAAATTGAGTCTAACTGTCTAGTTGATTCTCTTGAAAGTATATTGGAGTTTGTCTATTCAGATTGCCAAACGAAATATTGGGTGGTGTTGTTAGACCCCCGCTTTTTCAGTGTTACACATGTCCATGGGATCAGTTCCCCTTTGCCTAAAAACGTGTTGCACATGTCCATAGGATCGGTTCCCCTTTCTGCTACAAACTTGTTGCACCTCATACAAGGATCGATTCCCCTTTGTGATGTGTTGCACCTCTTCATAGGATCGGTTCCCCTTTACCCAGATTCGATTCAACAAAACACAAACTCGATCATACCATCTCAGGTGATTACTTAATATCGGTTTCACTAATAAAAGTCATACCAATACATAAGTCAGTCCTTTGTGAATAGTTTTACCAAGAACACAAACAAGTCGTGAGCGGTTATACTAAATCACACATATTGGATGTTCACAATATATGCAATGAATAACAATCCCAATAACTCCTGGCGATTTCCTTTTCGATTCATAAACAAGTTTATGAACTTACTTCCTTAAAACACATGTAAAACATTGTTTCCTAGGATGAAATCCTCACCTCATACCCATACATAATCACAATAGCATTTAAACGATTATGTCGATGTCTTATCTACAAAGTTCAATGGTTAAGCAATAAATTTCATATTGTATTCCTTAATACTATGTCTATCTAGAGTGTTCATGCTTCGCAGTTTCGTTTTCAATATGCACGACTTGAAAGATACGTTGGGAATGAAACAGTTCAAGTCAAATATTACTAACCTCAAGTGGAAGGATGATGTTGTCGTTGTAGCTTCTTACTTCTTCACTTCTTTACTTCTTCAAGTCTTCGCAATACTTGTAATGTCTCGTATCCTAATACTTTCAAGCTAACCTATACGAAGTTGACTCTAGTACATAATCAAGCGACTCTTAAAATGAATTTTGGTTCACTAAAATATGACAACCAAACTTGCTTGGTGGGTTCAACCGAGCTATGCTCTAACAAGGATCCCACTAGTTTTCGTACCTTTGCCAATTTTATTGACAAAAAGGGGGAGAATTAATGTGTAGTTCACACTACAAATACATATGGTTTTCGGATCATTATGTAAGGGGGAATGGTTTTCATGTGAGATGAAGTATTGACTAAGGGGGAGTGTCATATCTTGGTTTTTGTAACGTTTTACTTTTTGTGTGTGCAACGGATATTTACGTTGCAAACTTTTTTCCGTTGCACATAAACTAAATACGTTGCACTAAATCTAATATATTGGATTGGGAAAAAGAAAATAGGACAGGCTCGTACTTTATTTAAATGGTTGAGGGATTTTATGTCTATATCAGAATACCTTTTCCTATTATCCTATCTATTTTCTTTTATCCTGTACTAGTGGATTTCCCGTGCCATAATGGCACGGGGCGGAAGGGGTGCTGGTGCTATGGCTAAGGCCTTCGCCGATAACCCATGCCATCAGTGGTGGTAGAGGCGGCGGAGGCATCTCATAGAAGACAGTTATTCCATTGTATATTGTCTTTATGTATATTGCATCACGGGAGCTACCAAATTTAATAGTAGATAGTTAATAACAAATAACTAATATAACTTGAAGCTGAGTTTATTTATAAAAAGATTAGTATTTGTCTGGTTTATGTTACTCAATTTTTTCTCTACATTTTTTTAAATTAGTCTATAATTATGCGCCAATGTAATTGATACTGTCGATTCCAAGTGGTGCATTCAACATTACAATTAGCACAAACTAAACATCAAATTAACCAAGAATAAACACTGGTGATAAAGGAAGAAGAATCAAATTTCGAAAACAAACTTATGACAGGACTTCTGGATACACAACATTTTTTGCTTCATGTCTAGTGTTTTTCTTTGGGAGTAACACATGGATCCTCTCGGCACTTGTGCATCTGGACAGTGCAACATAGAGCTGCCCATGGCTGAATTCGGGACTCCTTAAGTCTACCCCCACATACTTCAGCGATTGACCCTGAGATTTATTTATGGTCATCGCATAAGCCAACCTGATTGGGAACTTTCTCCTAGTCATTCGAATGAGGACGTGCGATGAAGATGGTGTTAGTGATATGCGCAGAATAAAAACCACTTCCCCAGCCTTATCTCCTGTTAAAATTGTAGCCACAATAACATGTTGTTCGCAAATCTCTACCCTCAACCTGATAACACAACAAATCATGGCACAATTAAACAATCATCGAAGCAAGTCTAGGGTTCTAAATATAAGCAACACAATGAGAATAGATGAGGTGAATCATATGACATGAGATAATCTGGATAAAGCACATACCTAGTACCATTGCATAGTCCACTTATAGGAGCTAGATTACGCAACAACATAATTGGACAACCAACTTTAAGATCTAATTTTAATGGCGGTAATCATGATGGATTTTGTTGGTTTAATGTTTGTTGATGGTGGATTTTCATTTAAGGCTAAAATTGTAAAAGCCGATATTAAGCGCTGACATCTTGCAAAGGATAAAGCCATTAATAAGTGATGAATACTTCTTCACTTTACTAATTCACCTAGAATGGAGCATGTGGCAACAATCCCAGTATTCTGTGAATTAAATACATGAAATTCATCCAGGATGGAGCATGTAGCAACAATCCCATATACCCTGTGAATTTACAGCATTATTAATTAATGCATGACCAGCCTTGTATTTCCTGTGTTGTTCCCGTTGTACTCTCATTATTAGTGCATCATGATGACTGCGTGTTTCTCTCAGCAGAGTAACACGAATCTCCAACTATTAATAGTGAGGCATGCACGAAATACCCGTACATGCTACATATCTCGGTGTGTTATACTAGCCCGATTGAGCATATATATCTCTCGGTGTGTTATACTAGCCAGATTGAGCATCTGGACTGTCCATATCAGTCTCAGAAACAATCACGACCATCCAACTTCACCAGCATGATTGGATGGCTTAGGTTGGATCCATAACCCTCAAGCAGGTATTGGAACATTCAACATCGGACCAATGCGGACCCCGCATGGTCGGCCTCCCCAAAAGGGTAGCATGGCTTGCCAATACGTCCAGCCAAAGCAGCGTGGACGAGAAACCCTAAATTAGGGTCTGCGGCACATTACGTGTCGCAAATCAGTCTCAACCATCCATCTTCGCAGGCATAGATGGACGGTGTAGATGTAGATTCAAAGAGGCCAGATCATGTCAACACAATCCCCATGGGCCCGCCTACATACATGACCAATCGGTCAGGACCAACCATAGTTGGTCGTCCCAATTCGTGCGCCCAAACAAGGCACGACGCACGGCCGGCAAAACCCTAATTAGGGTTTGTATCGATCACGAGCGTCCATTTTCACCTGATCGAATGAAGGGTCTATGAGTCGATTAAGCAGGTCCAGTAAGTCTCAACACGATCAATGTGGGCCCACCTATCTCCAAACCCGATCGGCCAAGGCATACCATGCCCAGTCGTCTCGATTCGCACGCCCAAACTAGGCGTGGACACACTTCCCAATCGCAAACTGATCTCGACCACTCAACTTCACCGGAAAAATTGAGTGGCTTAGATCACGTTTCTATGAGACAGTAAGATATAAGCGTGTATACCATCCCGCCGTCTGCACGCCAGACTAATCGGCCAAGACCGACCAAGCTTGGTCATCTTGAAACGCGCGCCCTAAGTAGGCTTGTCGCACGGCCTTTGTGGAACAAAGATTTTGTCGCAAATCGATCCTATCCGCTCCTCTTTACCGGATAGATTGAGCGGTCCAGATCACACATTCATGGGGCAGCAAGGTATAGGCGCCTACACCGGCATGTCGTCTACACACATGCACAATCGGCCCTGCCAAAAAGTGTTCCCAAGCTTGGTTTCGACCAAGCTGAAGAGTGATGCTTGCGCACCTCTTCACAAACCCTAATTCCATTAACGGTCGCAGATGAGTGTCTCAGAGATCATCTCGTCCGTTCAACTTCACCTGCTTGGTTATACAACCCTGGTCAGGAGTTAACTGGTCAATGAGGTGTCGTGGTGATTACCATCCGCCACTCTACCACACTATGTGGTCGGCCAAGGGAGGACTTACTTGCGCAACCTCCAAACCATCACATGAAGTAGGCTGGACATGATGCTTTAAAACACTCAATAACGATGCTTCATACATGCTGAATATATTCAATGCAGTATCTGCATAGAATACACATGATATTTCGTAAATATCGACTTCCTAAATAACGTAGTTATTTAATCCAGCATCACATGCTACTTTCTGTAGGTCCCACGATCCACACACTCGAGACATCAATCATGTCACAAACTGGGGGATACATACTGGGGTATTGGTCTGGAGGTTTACAGCGTGCAGCGCACAACGCGCCATCACAAGAACGTGTCAGGAAGTCATGGACGGTTAGTGATGATGGGAGAAGTGGGCAAGACTGGTCGTGTGACACCAACACACAACTCCACTACTCCATTACTCCACTTTCTCCACTTCCCACGAGATACGAGGGTTAGGCTCAAAGACTTGTATAAATAGGTTTTCCTCCCTATTTTCCAAACAAGACAAGACAACAGAAACCAAGTGTTGATACAATCGTATTCAAACACTAGAACTGATAGCTTACACTCTGCAAGCCAGTTCGGTCTTCTGATACAATTCATACATAGCTAACACCTTCACAATCTCAACACCTTCTTCGCTTCCCTCCCTAAGACCAACCCCATCTCCTTTACTTTGTGACCGAAACAAGTCTGGAACTGTCATTTCTTGGTTTAGGCCGGACTTGCACAGATTGATTTCTCGACTTACAAGCACTCCCGTGCGGTGCATTTGTTTAGGGTTTAGATTCATTTCTAATCCACACACCCCAAATTACCAAAACCGGCAGAAATAGTTTTCACCCATAAAAAATGTTTCACTCGTATAGGTTGTACCTGTTGATGATTCACCGTTAACCTGCTCTTGTTTATCTGCTGCGAGAAACGTGTGAGATTCACCATTGTACATCTCCAACACAATTTTATTTATTTCTGAAACCTCGTCGTTCCTAGGAGACAATATTGTTCTCTCGGTCATATATTCTACAGTGGGCTTGCTAATTTCTTCAATTCCCGGATATATCTTTGAAATCAACTCATGTAGATTGGAAGATTTTGAAATAGCATATGGCAAGTTAACTTTTGGCTCTGGATTTTCCCCCACCTGCAAAATGACATAAGTATATCGAAGAAGTTAATATCTGGTGTGGCAGATGTGGTGGCTAAGTATGCAAGGAGAAACAATTTAACTAAATGCTCGTAAACGGGCTCCCCAAAACGCTTAATGAGATGTAAGTCTCAGATTTCCATTATGTAATGTGAGTATCCAGTTCTATGAAGTTTTTTATATCAATCTAGCAATCACCTAAGCAAGTATATACCACCGGACATTCAAAACAATAAACATTACAATTAAAAAAAATTTGTTGTTCAAATGCAAGATATATTGCATAATGTTACCCAATTTGACTGTAAGTGGCATAATGGGCTGACTTGTAGCTAATACAGTTTCCACTTCCTCTAAGCTGCCTTGTAGCTGACAAAAAGTTTCCACTTCCTTTAGGTTGTGTAGTTTGGCAGCTCTTTGTTTTAGGGGATAAGCTGGTGACTTGCAGTTTCTATATGATATCGGTTCCATTCTTTTTGAACCGCAAAATTGGACACAGAAAAGAGGAAGTTACTGCCTAAAGAGGAAACTATAAGTTGTACCTAAAGCCTCCTCTAATAATTCTAGGAGGAAGAAGCAATCTACAAAAAAGTACAACTGATTACAGTATTGTACTTCTTGATAAACATACCTATACACAAAAGGACTACACAGACACAGAAACATTGCACTGTGTTTCACAAGCATAAAATTAAGAATAACAATGGATAATGGCAAGAGAAGAATTTCATGTATAGAAAACGTACCTGAAGTAAGTACTCAGCGAATGCAATGCTGTCAGGATCTTGACTCCCAAGCCTCATGTTTTGTGTTAGCTTAAGCATATTCACGTTTCTCCATAAAACATAGCTTCTAATCGAGGTGTTTATGATTTTTTCTCTACGAACCTTTTGTACCACTACCAAAGTTTGCTTAAAGTATCCTCCAAGCACGATGGTGATCCCTCCGAATGGTTCGTCACTTGATATCACATCTCTTAGAGTATGATCTACCGCTTCAATACAAAATCGGTGTAACATTGCCACCTCATCCCATATGATCAACTTGGTAGCTCGAAATAATTCTGCGTCGATCGAATCAAAATCGACATTACACTTGGAATCACATTGTGGGTCGAACGGTATCTTAAAGGTAGAATGTGTTGTCCTTCCACCACTCAGAAGCAATGCAGAGACGCTGCAAGAAGAGACTGTTAAAACAACTTCACCCTTGCTTCTACGTGTTGCTTCCAATGTGTTGTACACAAAATTCTTCCTCGTCCCAGCACTACCATTTAAAAAGAACGTTCTACCAAGATTATTCACTACGTAATCTGTAATTTTCTCAAACACATTTTTTCGTTCTGTATTGAATTTATCCACATTCGAATCCAAAACCGATTCTTGAATCTCAAACCGCAGTTCTCTTTGCTCCCATAGTAATCGATTTCCAACAATTCGGCTCCAGTCACCGGTATGTTGGGGCCTTCCAAGATCCTTCATTTTCTTCCCTTCCTCCTGAACTATTTTCTCCATGAGGTAAAGACCGTAATCAAGAACCTGCTCCTCCGTTGGATTTTCAATTACGTATTGTATCTTGATCTTAAATGGTAAATCATCACATATATCTTTCCCATACCTCTCCCATAGAACGTCTGGCCGTGTAGGACTGCACTTGGTTAGTATTATACCAAACAATTGTCGCGGCCCATGCCCAGTTTTGATTACGACGGATTATTTCAAGAATTTATCACATTCTCCGTCATCTTCCAACAAATTTAGTGCAATACAGGCAGACTTGAAAGTTCGGTGGACCTCTTGAACACCACTTTTCATCATAGTTCTCAGGTGCTTGAATGACCTTTCCCCGGCTACTACCATAAGCAACAACCTCAGGTAATACAGTTCTCCACTGTTTGGGGTGACAAAATACATTCTCCCGATAGCAAAGCCTTTCTGTCAAGGAGACCACTTCTTATCTGACAAAAAGACATGATACTCAGAACATGTTTATTTTCGGGAACATAATTCAAATGGATACTCAAAAACATGCAAATAAGCACACGTAATGATGATCATTTCATTAACAATTACCAAAATCATACTACTATTGTTAATCATTTCAGTAACTGATAGCAATGTAACTGAAGAAGGAAATGGGTAAGTAAACTTAAGACCGTATCTTACCTGACCATACAAACTTCTGAGGGAAGTCTTGGTAGGTATATGCCTCATCTTATGGATTTAACCTGTATTATTCATAAACCAAAGTTGTGAAAGAAGAGAAACCGAACAAAGCAAACATGATGCAAGATAGAGGCAACAGAGAAAACATGACGCAAAAATAATGGCAGAAAGACATAAGACGTGAAATAAATTCATAAAATGATGTCAACTGGATCTGCTTAATGATGAAGAAAGTATTAAACTCATATACGGGTGATGTCAACTGGATCTGCTTAATGATGAAGAAAGTATTAAACTCATATACGCAAAGCCTGGACAATTTACTAAAGGTAATTTATCATCAAAAAACATAACTACACAAAAATCGGGTGATTACACAATAAAAATGTTGATCTCATGAAATGGGATAAAAAATAATACTCTTCGAACATGGCTAATAAAAATGTTTATCTGGCACATGTACATGATTCCTACATCCCAATGCATTGAAGAGCTTAATAAAGGGAATTTCGAAAAGAAATCCACCCTATCAGGAGTTGTCTTGCCGAGCATTGTAATGGTACAAACATCTGACCACCAACCATACACCAAAGGCTGAAAGATATAAGTTGTGAAAATATGCATTAGAAAGGAAAATTAGAAACTAACCTGTTGTAGTCAAAATACCCCATCAAAGTGGTTACCACATTTTCTGCCTTGTCCTAAATTACTTCGACGGGTTCATCTGGATCGTAAATAACTCGCTGCTTGCCCGGAAGATGTCCGCTAGCCGCTGTACTTTGGGCTTCTCTCTGTGTAGACGGTTTTCAAGTAATCTCCAAGCTGCCTCGGGTGCTCTGATATACCTTGCATTCAGATATTGAAGAATCTCGTTAGGGACACCACCAGCAACCATGATCGTCAAGTCATATCCCTTGTATATATACTTGTGTATATACTTCACGGCTTGGACGCTGGAGCAAACCTCGACATTGATATGGCAGTCAAACATCCTGCTAAGATGTGGATTGTAAGGGACCACATCCATATTAGTGTATGACTGGTTGCGATAATGGAAAACCCGGCCATCATCGCATCGGCGATACACTGGATACCCATCCTCACTAATTGAAGTTGACTCTGCATACTGTTTAGGATAATTTTTGGTGCACCTTCCGTCATCCATGCAACTTGCACTTGGTTTCCTAGCACCACACGGTCCATGAACCATGCATCTCTGTATTGTCTGAAAGAGATCCGGGTCTTTTTTTTCATCTGGGAATTCAGCACATACCATCTTATCTACTTGCTCTGAGGTGTGTAGTTTGTACGCCTTGTCCAGAAAAATCAACATGTGCATATGCGGCAAACCCCTCTTTTGAAAAAATATAGTGTAAACATATCCAACCACCCTGCCAAACACTTTCTTATCTTCTATTTATTTTATTAGCGCCTTACGTTTGAGCTCAAACACCCTAGCCGCCAAATCAGGCCTATTGTGTGGTTGTTGGTTTTCTAATAGAGCACTTGTAATTTCTTGCCAGCGCGGATTTACCGTCATGGTGAGGAATATATCTGGATGATGCCGTACCTTTTAACAAGAAAAGGAAAAGTATATTCGCAATTTTTAACATTCAATTGATCATAGAATCCAACCAACTTCTGATATTTGAGGTCTGTCATGTAAAAGAGATATTCATAAGCCTAGAGTACAACAGATCCAATACACAAAACCGTGGAATTCATCCAGCACATCCATCTTATTACTGAGAACAGTAGATTAAAGGTTATCCTCGACATAAATGCCAGAATACATGACCCATAATGCACACGGACAAAATCTGAGGTTATTACATGGAAGTATGGAATTGTCACACATAGTCTCATGTATATCCTGTCATAATTGTGAACATTATCATGTGCAAATATCAAAATACAAAATCTAACAACCTAATGAACAAAATATTTAACAACTATAATCTATCTTCTTTGCGAGGAACGTGGAAAGAAAGACCCATCTCAACAAAATTTGGATGCTAATTACTTTCTTAAACTTCAGTGGAAGGATGATTAGTTTCTGACATACATTATTGGTGGGGTATGTCAGACTTGGTATGCATTTCTTAATTAGTTGCTAATTACTGAACTATGTTTCAGGGAGAAGAGGTTCATCACACATTTCTGAATCAGGACTTTAGGCATTTAATCTATCAGTAGATTTTTCTTCTAACAAAAGGTAAATTCAGAGAATTACAGAACAACAAAAATGACTGAGATAATAACACTATAATGGTGAGGAATACATATCAGGGCAAGTCTGGCTATACCTGGTGATGGCCATTGAGTCTTGATATATCTCGTACATGTTCCGAGGACCGCCTATGAAAGTGGATGGAAGTATTACTGGTTAACCACGTTCTGCTGCTTTGTTGCCAGAAACCCCAAGGTCAGCAAGCCCTTTGTAGTTCTGAACTCTCAACTTGGGTTGATTTTTCCTAATCCACCGAAGGCAATTTTGTTCAGTTGATGCCAAGCATCGACTATAAATTCTTGAAAGAGCATACCCGCTCTCAATATCGTTGAGTACTCACCTTGCCTATGAAATAATCTGTAGCTGTAATATTCCATTTATGTAAGTCGTGTATCCGTAGGCTTGTCTAGATCAACATCCCAGTGTACCATCCCAGGTTCCCATCCCAATTAACCATATGGGAACAAAAGAACATAATGCAAAGAAAAATACGCTGGATGACACTCATTAATTCTCTTCAAAGCATGACTTCCTTTCAGATGAAGTATTATGTCATGCAGTCCAGAATTGATGGCTTGTCCGTCTTCAGGCAATATAACGGCTATCTCACCTGCTGTGGGTAGGTTATAACGTCTTGGATCTGACCCTTTTTCGTATTAGAGAGAAACATGGACGTCATTGCCCCTCCACTCATTGTTTTTTAATAATTCAAAAGCCTGACTATATTTCTTCACGAATGCATTGTTGGCAGATAGAACTTGTTGTATGATCTCAAGCATCGTAACGTTCAACCTCGGGTTTAGCTCAAGGCATTTTGATACTGCAGCTGCCAGATCATAAATGTAGAGTTGTGAGTATGTGCCGCTTTGCGGATTTTCAGGTAAGAGTGTTCCAAATCTATGCCTTAGCTGACCATGAATAGTGAACAACGGTGGGCCTATTTCAACTCATCGAAGATAGAGTATGAATACAAAGTTAACTCCAAAGTGATACATTTAACATCACTGTTCTGCTCTTAAAATTCATAAATAAGTATTGCAATAGTTATACAATTATGGGTGCGTAGATTTGTTACCCGTGAATCAACGAAAAACAGTTTTAACACCCGTAATAAGCTTGCAACTATGTGCTGGGACATACTTAACTTTCTGGCTTTTGCAGGATTAGAACGATCAAAAACTATTTGACAACATAGACGCAGACAGTGGTGTATCTTAGTTACAGCATAATCTAAGGACACATAATGATAGAAACCATAAATAGTTCAAAAAAATGAATATTTCCAAAAACATGTTTTTAGAATTCAAAACAATGACTTATGAAATAAGGTTTCCTAAAGTAAAGATTAAACTTATTATCAGAAATTAATACGTGTAGCAAATCAACAACTATTACTATTTTGTGTACTTTGTAAGTAACTCTGGAAGTTAAGGGATGGACTCAAATACAATAGCTATCGCAGAAACTAACAACCAGTGGCATTTCTAACTTTAACTTCATATGTATTCCTTCTGCTAGACAAATAAATCATCTATTCATACATATAACAAACTCAAACTTCCTACATTTGCTCAGGTATTGATAAATCATCTATTGATACATGTGGTGAATCGAAAGTACATGTTCCCTTGAGTTTCCGTGGTTTAAGTGAGCATCCCAGACTCGTGAATGCGTTTGCCGTGTTGTACATGTGTTGGTTTCATTACAAAAAACTATTCAGTTAGTGGATGAGTCTGTTTTGTAAGGCCTAACATTTATTTCAGGTTCTAACGGGATGCTATCATGAAAGAATGGCAGTGTGTGAATGTTGATTACCTACGACTATTTTCCCACAAACTCTTTGCGACTTCATCAGTTCCTTCGAGTAACTCTATAAACTCTTCAGGTGGTACTCTCAAGTTTGGTAGTACGATCCTTCCCTCCATGCAACATGTACCGAATGTTGGTTCCGTTATTGTCGACTTGGTGAGATTTCCATCCATGAAATGCATTGCTCCACAATGTATACATATCACGTCCATCTTCCCAATAAAATGCCGCACACCTTTCTTCTTCCTATTTGATACTCTGGAATATCTTCGTCGTTGAGGTTGCTGGAGAAGTCTTGGGCTTCAGCGAAGAATGATTTGCTCAGCAACGCTGCGGCTTATACTGTCTCCAGCTTCATGGTCATGTAAACGGACATGCCTACTGATTCGATTATCATCATCTGCCTCATCGTCATCATCAGTTGTATCTCTGCAATGCACAAAGAAGCAAAAATAAAAAAATGAATAGGTGTATTTGACATTAATTTACTTCTATAAATATATTGGATACATACATCTCGTAATGTTCCTCATAATGTCTCCCTTCATCATCAGTGTCATAATCCATTGGATCATTGTTGTTTTTCTCTCCATTCGTTGAAGCAATAACTATGCCTTTCGGTGAGTTTCTTCCAGGAACGTAGCTCTTTGCTCGTTGTCGTTCATGTTTATAAAAAAAATGTGTTCTGAGTTTTATATTCCAGAATCTTGGCAAGCGTGAAGAACAAAACCAAATGCGTATTGAGAAGGCAACATTTAGGAGCAAATCATGCCTAATAAAAATTTCAAGTGTATTTGACAAAACAAAATCATATCAACTAATGAGATTATCATATTTCTCAAAATTTGTGTGAGAGTTATGGATTTCATTTCATTCTGTGCCTGTTCAAATGAAGGGTGTTGGATTTAAAAATTAGATGTTTGTAAAAGTAATACCTGGTATGGGCGCAACTGCTTTTCCCTTTCTCTTTCGAGATTCCTCTGTCGTAAGCTCATCTTGGAGCTGAAGTTACTCGAGAAGTCTGGGGCTTCGACGGAGAAGAGATATGTCATCTCAGCGAAAAGCGGACGTTAAAGTGGACATCACTTGTGCAATGGTTGGATTTTGAAATTTTATTTCACTTGAGACAGGACCATGTTCCCTGATTTGGGGGATTTTACGGGGTCTCGACCTTGGGACCTTATCACACATCATTGCTGCATAAATTGGAGTTGCAACAATTAGTTCCTTTTACACAGTTAAGTAATGGTTCAAGCCTCAACTAATCCATTATTGCAATTACTTTTATATCATGGATGCAAGGAAACAGTAAACTAATATGGATTTCTATGTGAAAGGAAACAGTAATTTAGCTTCACCTACTCTGAAATCTGAATGCAACTCATCTAGAATTGCTAGAAGAGAACATTATTCAATGACATAAGAGAACCCAATATCCCTTCTCAAGATGCTAACAATACACATGAGCGTTAATGAGGAGAATTTTACCTTTCGTGACCCTGTATTAACTATGTTTGGGAGGTCAAGGACATGTGTTTATGTTCTTGCCATGATGTATCCTAATTTTATTTTGCAACCTCTATGGAATACCATTAGTAAAAATGAATTCAGGAATTCATAGAAAACATAAATAGCACATTTTATTTTGCAACCTAAGTTCCTGAAGTTATTTTCAGTTAAGTAATGTAACAGCACCTCGGTGAGTCACGGTTTCTATGGTCAATTACATAATGTCTCGAGTCTCAACTAACCCATCATTGCTATTACTTTTATATCATGGATGCAAGGAAATATTAAACTAACACAGAAATATCAACATCTATAAATAAATATTAAAACTTACCACCACTAGTCCTAGTTTGTACTCATTATTCGTGGCATCACCTACTCTTGTTCTTCGCATTTCATAAGTTTTACGCCGTTTTTCAAGGATCGGATGTTTTTCATTTTCAGTCACCAAACTTTTTCTTTCTTTCATTGCACAACGCACTTTTTCAAGGATCTGGTACTTTTCATTTTCAGTCATTAAACTTCTTCTTTCTCTCATTGCAGTACGACGCTTCTCTAATTGAAGCTCTATCCGTTGCAGCTCAATTCTAGGGCTTCGGCGGGGGATGAAACTTGATTCTTCCCTATGCTCTCCAGCTAAATTAGAATCTAGTACACCTGCTGCACATGTAAAAAAACAATCTTTATTTACTGTTAGCATGTTGTCGTTGTAGCTTCTTACTTCTTCACTTCGTCAAGTCTTCACAATACTTGTAATGTCTCATATCCTAATACTTTCAAGCTAACCTATACGAAGTTGACTCTAGTACATAATCAAGCGACTTTTAAAATGAGTTTTGATTCACTAAAATATGACAACCAAATTTGACATACCAACGCTTGGTGGGTTCAACCGAGCTATGCTCTAACAATTTCCCCCTTTGTCAATTTTAGTGACAAAAATCTTACAATCATATGGATAAACAAATTACAAGAATTCATTACACATACGCTTGATTCCCGAATTCAACAACACAATAACCTTCATTCATTCAATCCTTAAATGCCATTGTTGACATTATAATAACAAAGATAATACTCCCTCTAAAGGAGAGATAGGTAGATTTCATCAATCCGCACGTATTTGTTATACCAATTAATATGACATGGTACTACCCCTTAGTCTATGCTTTTACTCTTTTGTTAGTTAAACGTTTAAGCACAAATGTTCTTTTCCTTAGTGATACCAATCAATAAAAAATCAATACCAGTATCACTTGTTTACTCCATATATTTCTCCCCCTTTTTGTCACAAAATGACAAAGAAACTAAAAAATAAAGGATAACACGAAAAGAATCTTACAAATCTCAAAAATAGACTTGCAAACCTATAGGGTTAAGCACGAGGGTTCCACACACCGTTTTTGATAATCAATATCAAAACCGAAACTACAAGGTAATTTATTTTGATATATCATCAAGGAAACAATTATCCAAAGAAATTTTCCCAATTTAGTTTAGCAAACCAAAAATCAACTAAGCAACTTAGTCCCTTTGCTAAACCGATTGTACAAATAATATCGCTTCATTCGATGAGACCAAAATAAAGATAACTCTATTTCTCTCATCATGTTCTAATTATCCATATAACTTAGACCTTTCAATTTTAAACAAGACAAGTACTAGGTTAGTTAACTAGCATTTCTTGTTAAGGCATTCGATTAGACTTGAATAACCGAAACCTCCACTTTGATAAGTTTAACTAAGATAAACTTTGCTTCTCTTATCCGGAATCGAATTGGACTAAAAAATCCATCCCGTAAACCTTTTCTTTTGTTAAGCCATAAATAATTCATACAAACCAAGTAAATCAACTTGCAAAAATATTCACCTCAACCGGAAGCAATTGAATCAACATAAGCATTAAAACACCGCAATTGCACCGAAATTTTGTAAGCCTAAACAATTGATACCACACAATAAAGAAAGATAACAATAGTTTTTCTTAACCAGAACCAATTGAATCACACACACATCCATACACACATAATGGAATAAAACGTCAATTGTACCGAAATTTTGTTAAGCAAAAATAAAATATATATGAAATAAAAATCAGGCTTTTCTTAAACAGGAAAACAATTAACTAACAACATTGTTACCTCAAATTTCGCATCCACTTCTCCAATATGTTTGCATCTTCTTCCAGGGAGAATTGATATCGAAACATCATTATGTTGTCATCCTTATGCAAAACAAAAGAATAACAACAACAACCAACCTTTACCAGAGAAAGGTTGAAAATCGGTTTTAACAATTGCAAGCAAAAGTTGAAAACCGTCGAAACACATATGCTTTTATGCTAAACCAAAACCGATTCAACATATTGTGACTTTTTCACATATTGTTTCTACCAGAACCCCTCATGATCCTTTGATAGAGCCTACCAACATGGGCTAGAACTTAATCATGCTGAATCAAAAAGTCACCCAAACCATAAGGGTTTACAATATTATGAGATCGAATATCAAGGTAATAAAACTGAAATCAAACATCCCATAAACATCCATAGCAATAATAAAGCATTCAAGCATAGGCTATGTAAATCAAAAACCATCACAAGAAAAATTATAAATCAAATAATTTTATTCATAATAGTTTTTATTCATAACATACTTAATACAATCATTGAAAGAAATCGAAAATTGATGTCTATTTCTCTTTGCAGATCTTTCAAAGATCATCTTCAATTTCCTCAAATTTTTCAGGATCTTCATCAATAGCATCTCGACTGATATCTCGGATTCTGCGAACAGTACCTTGATTATGTTCACAGGCTAAAGCATTAACCTTTCGATTAATATTTCGATCAAACCACTCAAGGCTTTCAGAAGTTTTGCTTGAGATATGGTTTGAGAATACATCCTTTAGCATAAGTTCTCAGACACGTTGAGTAAATATATTAGAAATACCTTTAACACATACCAAACATAGATATCAGCCTTAAATAAATAATTCTGTTAAACCAAGTGGTACAGATGGAGTGAGTTTCTTAAAGTGTCAAGCTCTTGCTGTACAACAAGATGTATTGTAATGATAATCGGCATATTTCATCTTTAGATCATATATAGAGAGTATATATAACTGATGTGTATGTAATCCTGTTGGAAGAGAAGATTATAAGGATCTGAGCAGGTGCCCAATTTTGTAATATTGGAAATACTAAATAAAAAATTATAAAAAAATTTTGTTTCCTAACAAAGATTTTGCAACGGATATAGTTGTTTCTTTAATTATTTTTACGTTACGTAAGTAAATATATACGTTGCAAAATAAGAGAAATAAACCGTTGCAACAACAAGTATGAAATGTTTATATGCGTTGCTCAAATTAAATTGTGCAACCTATTCTATCCATTGCACACGAATGCGCAACACCGTTTTGCCAACGCTTATTACCATTGCACAAATTATGCGCAACGTTTATAAACGCCACAAAAAGGTTGTTTTGGTGTAGTAGTATTGTTGTCGAAGTTGTGATACAATTGAACTTTGAGGTTGTGTAATAATACTATGACATTGTGTAACAATGATTGAGAGCTTTTGTTTTCTCATTGTTATGGCTACGGATCTTCAACAACGATGATGTTGCACTGAATATCTTTGGAATCATTGGAGTACTTAGAAGTAACGAAGATTTCGAGTAACGTTGAAGAACCAATGATATCAAACATGTGGATGAGAAGCTGCAAAGTCTATTTATTTTGTATTCCATATGTATTGATAGTTCTGTCACTAAAATTGACCAAGGGGGAGATTGTTAGAGCACTGCTCGGTCGAACTCGCAAGCGTTGTTATCTCAAGCTTGATTATCAAGTTTAGTTGCCAAAACTATAAGTCTTGATTTCTAGTCTACTTATAGCTAAGTCTCGGACTAGGGATAGAAGTGTAGTTGAGCTCTAGACTCCACGGCGTTCATCATGCAAAGACGAAAAACTACTCAAGGAACTGGTGGAACTTCATTGACAAAAAGGTATGTGGAGACTTTAACTTTTCTATCACTCAAAAGTCTATCTACTTTATCTCCTATCTTGATACAAAAGTCATATTTCTATATAGACTTCGATTATACACATTTGCTATTTAGAGCCGAGTTTATCTCGCTTATCTATTTCTCGAAATATGTGTTGGTAAGCTTTCGCTTTGGCCAATTTCATCTTTACTCGTGAAGAAAGTCATGTTGAACATTTCAATTCCTTGAACATCGCTTTGATGAAAAATAGTTTATGGATAACAACTATATAACATCCTCTAAGAATGTTTCAATGATTGAAATGAGAGTTTAGATTATATAACCATGTTTGGATATAAACATTGTATGTGAACTCATACTTGTGTAAGTCCAAAATCCTTGAACCAAAGTATG
Source organism: Papaver somniferum (assembly GCF_003573695.1). Lineage (NCBI taxonomy): Eukaryota > Viridiplantae > Streptophyta > Magnoliopsida > Ranunculales > Papaveraceae > Papaver > Papaver somniferum. The sequence continues at coordinate 66,384,678 of NC_039362.1, forward strand.
CGTACCTTACTGGTTTAGGATGACCGGAGCTAAGTCCGCATACCTGTATGCATACTGTCGGAAGTTCACTGTAATAACCCTCAAGCTCGTCAACGTTATTAGACCAGTCGAGAGACGACTAAGCCGCTAATGACTCAATTAATTAGAGATGAACGTTAATTAATAGGAATTAATCTAACAACGATCTAGGCACGGAACTAGTATCTTCGCATAGGTCTCGAAAAGTTGTGCGAGATGGGCTACTCGAACGTGTCAATCGGATACCGGACGAATAAGATAACATCAGAGTTGTACGAGGGGCAAAATAGTCATTTTGCATTTAAACCGACTGGGGCTTCCCTTATCCATTTTCTGTGTGCCTTAATAATTTTCTTTGGTTTTATCAACCCTGATCGAGCAGATAAGCTCATTCTTTCTTTCTTCTTGTCTTTCTTCTCTTTTCTTCTGTTCTTTCTTCTTCTTTTTTCTATCGATTTCAAGTCAAAGAAGCGATCTTGAGTTGATGTGAATGTTATGTTGAAGTTGTATAGATGATCAAGGAGATGTAGTTTCTGTTCATGTGAAGAAGAACTTGGTGTTGATGAAGAATCGAAGAAAGGTAATTTAGGGTTTCTATTTAATCGATCTCTTGATGAAATTGAGAGTGTTTTGGTGTTTTAATTCTTGGGTTTGTTGTTAATTAAAGCAGACATGATTGTGTAAGGTTTAATTTCAGTTTCACAGAGAATTGGGGTTTGTTCTGTTTTTCCCTAAATTGATCAGAAATTAGGGTTTAGAGAATTGAACTGTTGATGAAGATGAATTGATTAAAGGTGGTTGAAATTGGGATTTGTTTAGGGTTTCTGAGAAAAACCAATGATGGTGTTGAAGACTGTCGAGTATGGTACAGGGGATATGAAGCTACAATTATAATGAAGTAATGGCTTAGCAGTGTAACTGTATTGAAGATTTAGGTTATGGAGTGAACTGGAGATGAATTTGTCTGTGTGTTGGTGAGTGCAAGTGTTTGTGTTGCTGCTTAGGTGCTTGAGTTGGAAATTAGAGGAGTAAATAACTTCTAGATGATGGAGCTGATGTTAACTGAAGATGGTGATGGTTCTAGTGTTATAGTTATAATAAGACTAGTGATGTTGCTACTGAAGAGTAGATTATAAGTAGAGATGAAGTTATGGGTTGCTGGTAGTATTGAGATTTGAGGAAGCTTGTTATTTTTTGGGTTGTAGTCTTGGCTTGAAGCTGTGGTAGTATTATTGAACTGGAAGGGGACATGAAGAACTGATATTGGAAATGATTGGAGTTTGAGCTTGTTGTGATTGTTATGGGAAAGATGTTTTTAGATGAGAATTAGATGAATGAGTTACGGGAAATATATGAGCTGACGTAGGTATGAAGAATTGGTTCTCAGGTTATTTTAGATAGGAGTATCTCAAGAACATGATTGAACAGGTGGAGAAGTTTATGCTGCTACTGTGTGTATGGGTGGTGATTCTAATCTGGAGATAGTTTCAGTGAGAAGACAGAGGTTATGAATGCAAGCAAAGGTGGTTGTGTTGCAGTGATGAGGTTGTGTTTGATTGGCAGTACAATGAGGAATATGAGCTGAACTTGGTAGTGGTGTTGTATTGATAATGATATAGAACTATAGGGTAGAGACCTGAGTTGTTTTTGGAATGAATTGATGTCGCAGGAGACTGTGGTTGTTGAGTTGAAGTGGTGAAACAGTTCATAGTTAGTTGCAGCTGTTGGAAATTGGATGTACAGATGGATTTTAGTTTTGTAATTGAAAGTTTTAGAATTGCAGTTGGGTTTAGAGTTAGAAATGCATTTTTTGATCTTGACATGTTTTTGTGTTGCATCTTGTATGTAAGCTTGTTAGTCAACCCAGTCAGTCTAGCTGACTCAATCTGATTAACTGACTTAGTGTATCTGACTGAGTTAACTCAGTGACCAGACCAGACCAGACCAGACTTGACCCGATCTGACTCATTGACCTGACCTTTACCGATTTTGACAGTTGGACCTTGACCTTAGACTGACATTGACTGTTAGTTTGACCTCTGACCGTTAGAGACCGTCAATTGACTCTGTTGGACCGGGCCTTAGATTAATGGGTCGGGTTGGTGGACTTGGGATTAGGGTTGGTTATCCTACTTTGATGGTTTGGACCACTTGTGGTCTGAATTAGCATTTGGTTCCTCCTACAAAATTGTAGATATTCGTAATACCTATCATTAGGCTATAAAATTAATCTAATTAAATTAGTAAACCTTTAGATGTACTAAAGATAGATTATGAAAAGGTATAGAACCATAAATGGGCTTAGAACCATTAGATAGTTCACTTAGCCTATAACTAGAGAATTGTATGAGATTGTGTTATGAGCCTTGTATGAGACTTTTGGCTAATCTTTAGAGTGCTTGTGTGATTAAAAGTTAGTCGTTATTAACAACGATCGATTTAAAGGATGATCCATTGGATTGAACATCTCGAGGTAGGCGAGGCTTGTCATCAAAAGAGGTGGAAATCGATAACGAACTCTCTTGTATTCATTATTGTTTTACAAATCTATCTTTTGTGAAATCCATGCATATCTTTGTTACTATATGATAGTGTATATGCATGTATTATATGTGTGTAATACAAACTAGTTTTCTTTTACATTTTGGGATGGGATTGGATCTTTAGAAACAACTGATATCTGTGTTTTGGGAGCACTTACTTATTTTTCAAAAAGTGATTCTTTCCATTGACTGGAAAGTGGTTACAATATTTATTTACTGTTAGCATGACAGGGAGAAGGTTTCCTTTTGATTGGTGTGAGATGTGTGGTCAAAATGTTATATATATTTTATGCAACCTAGATAGACCTCGTTGGGTTGAATATTATATAGGTCTGGTTTTAATTTGGCCATTATATTTTCCCTATTTCTGTACGGGCAACGCATGTCTCATACATGGATGTTTACTGTTTCTTTTAAATTACTTTCAAAAGTTGTTATATTTTTGTTTCAGTATTATAGGGAAAGAATGTTGGGAATATTGTAGGTGGTTGTTGGACTTGTTTTATGGAATGTGATGGCATTCCATAAAATTTAGACTTTCAGTCGGATATACTATTGCCGTCAATTGTTTCTTTAAGTACTTGCTATGTAGAGTGTGCGTATAATGAGGTACTGGTAAGGTACACATCGTTTATGACTTCGAGGCCGGAAAACCTCACGGTACTTTAATGATCATTGAAGACTCCGCAACAGTCATGCCTTGCTACTCCGAAGGATTACGTCGCTTAACTATTATTACTGTTGTGAATGTGTGCCGCAAGATTGGTTGGCAGATTTTTATATTTCAGTACAACTTATTATTTTATTTATTCTTTATTTGTTTTCTGTGCTTTAACGGTTTTCAGTAAAACGTGCATTGACTTTAAATCATTTTAGTGATTACTTGAAAGTTAGTTGTTATTTCTGCTGGGCACCCCTTTTAGGGATGATGTGCTCACGCATTCCCACTTTCAGTTTCAGAGACGGATCAAGATGTGTGTGTGGCGATGAAAGCTTCGAGGAGTTGGTTTCGTTAGTTGGTTAGCTTCCGCAATGTTTATTTTGTGTTTATATTCTATTTTTAAACCAACTCACTATTAAATATGTATCATTTGAGAGGAGTTCTTGTATTTATTTCAGAGAGGGTTTAGATTCGGGTTAATCTTTGTTTAAAACTTCTTTCTTAATGTTTAATTAGATGTTTTAGATCTTAGTGCCTCTTTTTATAGCTAATCTCTTGGATTAGTCAGCTGCTAGCTTAGGGGGCGCTACATTCACATCCCGTGAATTTCTGCTGGAGTTTGTGAACTGAAAACAAGCTCAGTCCGGGTACTTAAGTATGCGTACCCGTATGCGTACTTAAGTGGGTTATTTTCTAAAAACGGTTTATTCATGAACTAAGACATTTATAAATTAAGGAATACATATTTGCAAACCGTGGCTATAATGTTCATGAATCGATTCGAGTGAATCAAAATCGTTTTTGCTTCGATTGTGTCTTGTATACTTCTATGAGATCTAAGCAATTGAAAAACTCTCTAAACTAGTTCATTTGAGTCATTTGAACTAGTTATGGTGAAGATGAATAAGGTTGATATGAAAGTGCTCATATGGCTAACCATTGGTTAACTATTGTTGAACCAACTAGGTGTACACGTTTAGGTATGGTTACACAAACCTAAATGAACGTGCATTTCATTTGTGTATAACAAGCTAAGTTCGATCTAACGGTTGAAAGATATTAGCTTGAATCTAATCAGGTTTTCGTCTAACGGTGAATATTGAATGCTTTGTTACCAAGGTAACTTAGATTGCATAGCCTGATTTGGAGACTATATAAATGAGTACTCTAGCAACTGAGAAACCTAATCCCCACACCTCCCGTATGATACTAATTGTATAAGCTAGAGTCAATTCTCCTTTAACCTTAGGTTTCTATAGAGACCTTGTAGGTTAACGACTTGAAGACTTCATTGGGATTACGAAGCCAGACCCAACTATTTTCTCTGTAGTTGCGTGATCTGATCTTGTTGTTTCTATCGTTTTGAGTACAATCGTAAGATTGTCTTGATATTAATTTCTCCGATAGGCAAGATAGAAAAGTAGTCACAAAAATCTTCGTCTCATCGTTTGTGATTCCACAATATCTTGTTTCGCTAGTCAATTAAGATTATTGTGAGGTGATTGATATTTCTAGGATGTTCTTCGGGAATATAAGTCTGGTATATCAATGGGTTCATGTTCACCTTGATTTATCAAAAGACAGAACAAAACTCGTAGGTATTTCTGTGGGAGACAGATTTATCTATTCCTGTAGACTTTTCTGTGTGAGACAGATTTGTTTATTAAAGTCTTCGACTTTGGGTCGTAGCAACTCTTAGTTGTGGGTGAGATCAACTAAGGGAATCAAGTGCGTAGTATCCTGCTGGGTTCAGAGACGTAAGGAGAGCAATTGTACCTTGGATCAGTGTGAGATTGATTGGGGTTCAACCACAGTCCAGACCGAAGTTAGTTTGTAGTAGGCTAGTGTATGTAGCGTCTTAATACAATGTGTGTTCAATCTGGACTAGGTCCCGGGGTTTTTCTGCATTTTCGGTTTCCTCGTTAACAAAACTTCTGGTGTCTGTGTTATTTTTTTTCTGCATTATATTTTGTTATATAATTGAAATATCACAGGTTGTGCGTTGAATCGATCAATTAGTAAATCCAACCTTTGGTTGTTGATTGAAATTGATTGATCCTTGAACATTGGTCTTTGGTACCGTTCAAGTTATTTCTCTTGTATTCAATCAGGCTCGCAGATTTCTATTTGTTTGAGTAAGGATTGAATCGAGAAATTGAGATATAAATATATGATATACTTTTTATTAAGATTAAGTCTAACTGACTAGTTGATTCTCTTAAGATGTATATTGGAGTTAGTCCATACAGATTGCTAAGCGAAATATTGGGTGAGGTTGTTGTACCCCAACTTTTTCAAAAGATACCCAATAAAGTTATTAATGAGACTAGATTAATTGTATCAAGAGTATCCCATAAGTTAGCAGATGTTATTGATGGTGGAGATTTTTGAATACAAATTGGGGATTAAAATAAAGAAGTAGTCTAAGATACGGTGGTGATATATTTTGAGGTCTAAACTTTTTCTATATCTAATTAAGTCTTTTTTTTGTGTGTGCTAAAACTTTTAGGCTATTGTTAAATTGAATTATGTTTCGTGTAGCTTTTAAACCTTGTTATTCTAAATGGTTGATCTTTATGTTTATTTTTCTCAGTTGCTCTATGAATTTTAAATAGGTGATTTTTGTTTATGATTCTGAATTTCTCTATGAACTTGTTAGAGCGAAAAACAATTATTATTTTTCGTATTAGTGATTTTATATGTATCTGTATGTATGCATGATAGAGCAATGTTTGTGTCAAAAAGTTATAGGCACAATTTAATGCAACTCAGGAACATTTGGTTATCACTATTCTGTCTCATCAAGATTTTTCTACCAATTAGATAGGTTTAATAGAGGCTCGGTTTACAAACTATCCAATAAACACAACTAGAATCTAGCTAAATCTTGAAAAGAAAATTAAAAGCATCATAATACAAATCTATGGTTCTGGCAAGGTTAATATGGCTCGGTTTACAAACTTGCCAAAAAAAAGTGGAAGAAAAAATTTGTAGAGGGTTACAAAACAATTAGCAGGAGCAAAATTTGTGGTGGTTATGCAATAAATTAACGATGCAAGAATATTATCAGTGTTATTCTCCAACCAAATCCTTAGATCTATGTTACGATACTTAGAATGCTTATTCATCTTCAATTAATCAATCATCATAGAATCGCTATGTAGGGCATGTTTCATCTGTCATAACTAGTATTTATCATATCTATACTAGTGTGGTTAATCTCGACTGAGATGACCGATTTTCTCGCGAAAACTCGGATCTCGGCACTTCCTAGGGACGAATTAAAAATACTTACTGAAATGAATTTTAACAATAATTTAGTATACCTCAGGAATCTCGGTCGAGGTTTAAGCACATGTTAACTCGATTATGTCTATAAAAATTGCTCAAAATTGTTTCTTTATCTTTCTTAATCAGATTCTGAATTAATATTGTATAAGATGAAACTAAATTATGAAATCTCATGTTCTAGTACAACATGAAGAAAAAACCAAATATAAATTCCCATTTGAGAGCTAAACACATACAGAATTGTTCATGATCTCGAAATTTGATAATCAAGAAAATATATTTGTATCAAAAATAATTATGTTTTTCTTAACACCTGGATCATCCTACTAAGAAAAAAACTTGAACAAACTCTTTAGGCCAAAAATAAAATCATGAAATATAAAAATAGATTTAATTGTTTTAATTTGAAAGAGGGAGATATGTAATCCAGGAGTTACTAGTTATGTTTTTATTTTGGTGTTTTTTAGGAGAGGCGAAGGGTGAGCGATAAAATCATGGAGAGAAACATATTAGTCGGTAAAAGAGGAGGCCGTGGATTTTTGATAGCCATAGTTTTTGCCAGAGGACTCGGATGAGAGTGATATAATTTATAAAATCTATACCGTTTTTAATTCAGAAATATTGTTTGATAGTATTAGATTACCAATTAAACAGATCCTTCCTATTCTTAATTAACGTTATTTCCTTATAAACGAAATATATTTCTCAAAGTCATTATGATATACAATTATAGGTATAATATTTAGAACCGAGATTCCAATGATAATCTCCCCAACGAAAAGTTGTACAAGTGTCTGGGTCCCGAGATAGACCGAGATCCGAGATTGACTACATTGTGTCAATATACCTTTATACAATTTTTTTTACATGAAAGGTATTTATGATATTAGAAAGTGACTGCACAAGGGTGTGTCATACCCATTGATTCATTTGGTACAATTTGATTTAAAAAATAAATATGGGATTCCATGGTCACATATTGTAGTCGATAAAATTCAATTGACTTCCTTTTCCCTCGTGATTCTCCAATCCATTCACCGCTCGGATTCCTTCTATGTAGTTGTGATTGATAGTACTTTATGTAATTTAAAGTATCTTCTACATGATATCTAGAAACCGTTCATGTTGTATACCTTGGTAGTTCAATATCAAAATCTATGAGTGGAAACAAGTTTTTATAGTATTTCAAATGGTATTTTGACCCACGTCTGTATGCCGTTGTTTTTGACGCCTTCAGCATAGCTCATTTTCCAACTATCATTGAAGTGGTGATGTTTAGAGATTATGCTATCGCTATAAAAGTTGTTGTCGCCGAATCTCTGTGTTAGAGCACTGCTCGGTCGAACTCGCAAGCATTGTTATCTCAAGCTTGTTTGTCAACCTTAGTTTCCAAAACTATAAGTCTTGATTTTTAGTCTACTTATAGCTAAGTCTCGGATTAGGATAGTAAGTGTAGTTGAGCATTAGACTTCACGGCAGTCATCGACTGAATACGAAGAACTACTAAGGGGAGCTTGTGGAATTTCATCAACATAAGTTATGTGAAGACTTTAACTCATCTATCACTCAAAAGTCTATCTACTCTATCTCCTATTTGAGACAAAAGTCGTATATCTATATAGACTTCGATTATATATATCTGATATTTCGAGCTGAGTTTAACTCACTTACATATTTCTCGAAATATGTATTGGTAAGCTTTCGCTTTAACCAAGTTCATCTTATATTCTTGACGAAAGTCAAAAGATGATCATGTGAAAATCGCCTGGTAACATCTAACTGGTGAAGAAGGTTCTTCCTCTAAATACCTCTTGTCTGTTTGTCATTTTGATAATAACTTTAGAGGTATGGTGAAGGATTTCATCAACAAAGGAATGATCTAAAATCTCAAATCATTTTCTCTTTTGATTACCAAAGGCCAGATTCATTCTTTGCATGTCATTCTGAAGTTTGGAAATCCTTTTGTTGTTCCTCTTGAATTTCCAACACTTATTTTGAACATTATTTGCATTTCAACTAAACAAACAAATCAAGGAAGATTTATTTTCTTGCATATTTGCCTCCTGTTTATCACAACATTCATCATCAATTATTCCAAAACCGGCTAGAACAAAAGAGTTGTTTGTGCTGACAATTTTGCTTTTGAACCCTGAACCATTTGTGTTTCCAAAAAACTTCTGACCGAATAACATTGCTGAAATTTTGTCGGAACTTCCAGAAAACCTTTGCAGGTCACACTTGAGAGTATTAATCTCTTTTTCCTTCAGAGATAGGGTCCTGGTGAATTGATCATTAAGACAATTTATCTCAAGATTTTTCACCTGTAGTGATGATTAAGTTTTTCCAACGAAGCCTTTAGTTGTTAATTTTCTTGGTGAATTGCTTCACACTTATCCAAGAATTCAAAAATCTCAGTGTCAGACTCAAACTCTGAATCAGAATTTGAGTAGGAAGAAGTTTCTGCTGCGAGAGTTGAAAATTCATTGCACGCATCGGAAGCATGCACGATAATGACAACCTGGGATGATTTTTCTTGTATTGAATCATCTGAAGCATTAATCGGAGAGAGACGTTTCTCATATCTTTTGCTTTTTTTAACAATATCCTTGATCTTTTGTGTAATCAGTGATTTATCAAAATCAACATGATTGGAGAAACATTCATCAACCCAAGACAAGTTAGAAGATTCGCTTGTGTTGGTCACAGCATTGAACGCAAATATTCTGACTGTGTTCTGATCAAGATCAAGTATTTTTAACTTCCCAACAAGAGTATTTCTGGAAAGCGTATCAAGGTTATTTCCTTCAACGATGACATGTTTCTTAGAATCGTATTTGGCTGGCAACGATCTGAGAATTTTCATCACAATGTCATTTTCAGGAATAGTCTTACCCAATGCAAAAGATGCATTAACAATTCCAGACACTTTGTGATTAAACTCATCAAATGAATCTTCATCAGCCATACGAAGGTTTTCCCAATCAGAATTTAGGTTTTGAAGCCTAACTTCCTTTTCAGAGGTATTCCCTTCGAATACAGTTTCTAAGATATCCCACGCATCTTTAGACCGATTGCACGTAGTCACATGGTGCTGAAGATCTGGGCTAATGGCATGAATGATAGGATTTAAATCGTCAGAATTTTGCTTTGCAGCGAGAATCTCCTTAGGTTCATATCCACCAATATCCTTTGCAATAGAGACACCGCCTACTGTAACCATTGGAGGATCATAGCCATTAACAACATAAACCCATGATTGAAAATCACGCGCTTGAAGAAAGGCACGCATAGCAATTTTCCACCATAAGTAATTTGAGCCATCGAAGACTGATGGTACGTTTACTGAGATGACACTTATGTCCATAGAGTCAGATCGCTACAAACACAGACTTATAAGGTTTTAAACGTGTTTACCTGCTCTGATACCAATTGAAAAAGCGGGGGTCTAACAACCTCACCCAATATTTCGATTAGACAATCTATATGGACTAACTCCAATATAATTCTGAGAGCACCAACTAATAAAGCGAGCTCAATCAAGAAATGTATCCAAGAGTTATATCTCTGTTTCTTAATGTAATCAGCAAATCAAACAGATTGAAATCCGTGAGCTTGATTATTATAAGAAACAACTTGGACGGTATCAAAAACCAATATCCAAGTGTCAATCATTTCAATCAACAACCAAAGGTTGGATTCACAATTGATTGAACTTACGCACAACATGTGATATTTCAATTATATAGAAAATATAGAAAAGAAATAACACAGACACCATAAGTTTTGTTAACGAGGAAACCACAAATGCAGAAAAAACCCCGGGACCTAGTCCAGATTTGAACACCATGTTGTATTAAACCTCTACAGACACTAGCCTACTCCAAGTTAACTTCGAACTGGAATGTAGTTGATCCCTAACCAATCTCACACTGATCAAGGTACAGTCGCGTTCCTTACGCTTCTGAATCCCAGCAGGACTTTGCGCACTTGATTCCCTTAGCTGATCTCACCCACAACTAAGAGTTGCTACGACCCAAAGTCGAAGACTTGATAAACCAATTTGTCTCACACAGAAAAGTCTATTGAATAGATAAATCTGTCTCCCACAGAAATACCTATGAGTTTTGTTTCGTCTTTTTATAAATCAAAGTGAACAAGAACCAATTGATACACCGGTCTTGTAATGTTTTTAGATTGTGATTACACATAACTATTGCCAACGATTTTTGTCTTGCAATGTTTTTAGGTTTTATTTATTTAAACTCTAAAGTTTATTTGGAAGATGATTTTTCAGTATTAATCTTTATTGGTTTAATATTGAAAAAATTATTATGGGATATGTATGTTTGCGTTCGTGAACTATGATTGTCCCATATTTGTCAAAAGTTAAGCCTATTATGTCATTATGCAAATATTGATAGAAGATAAGATGAAATTTTGATTACAAAGATTAAGTCTATGATATCATTATGCAAATATTGATAAAAAAATAGAATGAATCTTTGAATATTCCGCAGTATTGATCTTTCCCTGATCCACTTCTATGTGAAAGTACTGCATGGCTCCGTAAGATCTCTTATGTTGAGCATTTCCGGTTAAATTAATCATAGGGTCACTTGTTGTTAATTTAATTGAGTTTTTTGGATACAAATTCATGTAATTTGTTAATGTCCAAGGAAATCCTTCTTTTCTTGCAAAAGTAAGGTCGCTCTTGTTGTTCTTACGGGAATGACATTTTATGGGGGAGAGTTCTTTTTGAACTTGTGCTTAAATGCCAAATCTTTATGGGGAGTGCGGCTGTGGAATATTATAGGAGTTTTCTTGTATCTTTATGAACTCCTTGATGAATGCATTTAGTTTCGACTATATGATCTAAACAAAGTTGATATGTTTTCTTTTAGTCATGAAGAATCTCTATGAGAATTTCATTATGATCCCACTAGTTTTCGTACCTTTGCCAATTTATATTGACAAAAAGGAGGAGAATTAATGTGTAGTTCACACTACAAATACATATGGTTTACGGATCATTATGTAAGGGGGAGTGGTTTTCATATGAGATGAAGTATTGACTAAGGGGGAGTGATCCATATCACCATGGTATTGTTGTCAAAGTTGTGATACAATTGGACTTTGATGTTGTGTAATAATACTATGACATTGTATAACAATACGAAAACATCTTATTTTTATATATTGTTATAGCTACGGATCTTCAACAACTATTGTGCTGAGTTGAACACGTTCAGAATCACTGGAGTACTTGGAAGTAACGAAGATGTCGAGTAATGTTGAAGAACCAAGGAAATCAAGCATTTGGATGAGAAGCTACAAAGTTTATTTATTTTGTAATCCATATGTATTGATAGTTTTGTCACTAAAATTGACAAAGGGGGAGACTGTTAGAGCACTGCTCGGTCGAACTCGCAAGCGTTGTTATCTCAAGCTTGTTTGTCAAGTTTAGTTTCCAAAACTATAAGTCTTGATTTCTAGTCTACTTATATATAAGTCTCGGATTAGGATAGTAAGTGTATTTGAGAATTAGACTTCACGGCGTTTATCGATTGAAGACGAAGAACTACTAAGTGGAGCTTGTGGAACTTCATCAACAAAAGGTATGTGAAGACTTGAACTCATCTATCACTCAAAAGTCTATCTACTTTATATCCTATTTGAGACAAAAGTCTTATAGCTATATAAACTTCGATTATACACTTCTGATATTTCGAGCTGAGTTTAACTCGCTTACATATTTCTCGGAATATGTGTTGGTAAGCTTTCGCTTTAACCAAGTTCATATTATATTCTTGACAAAATTCAAAAGATGATCATGTGAAAATCGCCTGGTAACATCTTACATGATTTGTGTGAGACAGTCATTTGATGTAGACTCGGAATGTTTCGTATTGATCATTCGATCACTTGGAAATTGATTTGAAACTAATAGTTTGTGTGAGACAACTATTGTCGTCTTCTAAAAATGTTTCAATGATTGAAATGTGAGTTTAGAACAATTAACCATGATTGGATATAACACAGTATGCGTGTAATACCCCGATATTCGGCAGTGATTGGCTGAATGGAATATAAGTAATGATTTGTCATTTCCTATCACCGGGGCCTTTTCAGCACAATTGGCTCCAGAGTTGGCAGAAAACTCTGTAGTTAAGCGTGCTCGGGCGGGAGCAATTCTGGGATGGGTGACCTCCCGGGAAATTGCTGTTGGATTACCGCAACGATGTCGTTGAAAAACCCCACACCACTGGACCACAAAAGTGTCTAAGTGGGGATAGTATCGGTGGAAGGGACGAGTCGTTACAAATGGTATCATAGCCAACGACGGGTCACCTGTCGAGGGTGAGAAGGTACGCTGGACGGGGTTGGTCCAGGTGCTTCTCATGAGGGACAGGAAACTTCGGAGATCTGGGCTTGTACATATTCCAGAGCCGAGGACGGCTCCAATTTAAGGTGGTGGTATTGTAATACCCCGATATTCGGCAGTGGTTGGCTGAATGAAATATAAGTAATGATTTTTCCTTTCCTATCACCGAGGCCTTTTCAGCACAATTGTCTCCAGAGTTGGCAAAAACTCTGCAGTTAAGCGTGCTCGGGTGGGAGCAATCCTGGGATGGGTGACCTCCCGGGAAGTTGTTGTTGGATTACCGCAGCGATGTCGTTGAAAAACCCCACACTGCTGGACCACAACAGTGGCTAAGTGGGGACAATATCGGTGGAAGGGACGGGTCATTACAATGCGTACTTGTATGCTAAACTGTTGCATGTTATTCCAAGTCCGGGAACCATAGTATGTATACCCATATGCGTACTGGTTGGTTAATGAAAGTCCGGGAACTTAGTATGCATACCTGTATGTACTGGCTTAAATTTCATGTCCGGAAATTCAACTGATTTTGGAGGTATGCACACCCGTTCGCATACTGGCGAACCCAAACTTAGTCCGACCACTTAGGTATGCGTACCAGTTTGCATACTTGAGTAGGTTATGTTCTAAAATCGATTTGTTCATGAACTAATACATTTATATATTAAGGAATGCAATCTTTTGCAAACCGTGGCTATAATGTTCATGAATTGATTCAAGTGAATCAAAATCAATTTTGCTTCAATTCTGTCTTGTATACTTCTATGAGAATATAAAAAATTGAAAACTCTAGAACTAGTTTCATTTGAGTCATTTGAACTAGTTATGGTTAAGATGAATAAGGTTGATATGAAAGTGTTCATATGGCTAACTTCAGTTAACTATTGTTGAGTCAACAAGGTGCACACTTTTAGGTACAGTTACTCATATCTACATGAAGTCACTTTTCATTTGTGTGTAATAAGCTAAGTTCGATCTAACGGTTGAAAGATATTAGCTTGAGTCTAACCAGGTTTTCATCTGATGGTGAATATTGAATGCTTTGTTACCAAGGTAGCATTGATTGCAAACCCTGATTTGAAAACTATATAAGAGAGAATTCTAGCAACTGGGAAACCTAATCCCACACCTCCTGTGTGATGTTAGTTGCGACTAGATTCGATTCTCCTTTAACCTTAGGTTTTTTCCAAAACCATGTAGGTTAATGACTTGAAACCTCATTGGGATTGTGAAGCCAGACCCAACTATTTTCTTTGTAGTTGCGTGTTCTAATCTCGCTGTTTTCTATCGTATTGAGTACTATCTTCTCTAAGATTTGCTCGAGATTTAATCTCAGATAGGCAAGAAAAAGGTAATCACAAACATCTTCGTCTCATCATTTGTGATTCCACAATATCTTGTTTCGCTGCCATACGATAAAGATTATTGTGAGGTGATTGATATTACTAGGCTGTTCTTCGGAAATATAAGACCGGTGTATCAATTGGTTCTTGTTCACCTTGATTTATCAAAAGACGGAACAAAACTCATAGGTATTTTTATGGGAGACAGATTTATCTATTCAATAGACTTTTCTGTGTGAGACAGATTGGTTTATCAAGTCTTCGACTTTGGGTCGTAGCAACTCTTAGTTGTGGGTGAGATCAGCTAAGGGAATCAAGTGTGCAGAGTCCTGCTGGGATTCAGAGGCGTAAGGAACGCGACTGTACCTTGATCAATGTGAGATTGGTTAGGGCTCAACTACATTCCAGTTCCAGTTCAAAGTTAACTTGGAGTAGGCTAGTGTCTGTAGCGGCTTAATACAGTGTGGTGTTCAAATCTGGACTAGGTCCCAAGGTTTTTTTGCATTTGCGGTTTCCTCGTTAACAAAACTTATGGTGTCTGTGTTATTTCTTTTTCGCATTATATTTTCTATATAGTTCAAATATCACAGGTTGTGCTTAAGTTTAATCAATTGTGAATCCAACCTTTGGTTGTTGATTGAACTGATTGACACTTGGATATTGGTTTTTGATATCGTCCAAGTTGTTTCTTATAATAATCAAGCTCACGGATTTCTATCTGTTTGATTTGCCGATTACATTAAAAAACCGAGATATAACTGTTGGATATATTTCTTGATTGAGCTCGCTTTATTAGTTGGTGCTCTCAGAATTATATTGGAGTTAGTCCATACATATTTCCTAAACGAAATATTAGGTGAGGTTGTTAGACCCCCGCTTTTTCACCCTGCATATAAAACTTGTACCAGGATATTTAGGGTGCACTTTAGCCATCATGTATGTATTAATCTCAATCGATTCTAGCTCAGAGTGACCAAAGAAACATCTTCAAATGATGCAATGAAAACATGAAATATCAAATCAACTATACATAATAAGTTCAGTTAGAGATTTAATAAGATTAGTTAGACAAACCGTGAAGAGTTTTTTCCACCAAAAGTGCGAAGGCGTAGCTGCCATTCAAGTTTCGAAATAGTATTTAGGTTTATCTAATTTCTCCTTCTAATAATGGATCATTTTCCTATTTGCAATATTTTAAGCTAACAAAGAAAAATGATGATCTTTTAAGTTTCTTTTACCAGTTGCACCTTTATGTTTGTCAATGTAACAATAGTTAGAAGAGACATATCTCTCAAATCAAACCGATTTAGAATCGTACGAATTACATGACTGACCCGAATATTTTCGTTAGACTTAATAAGATCAAACAAACAACATTCATCAACCAAACAAAATACACTTTCATACCCCTCAACAACATATATACAATTTCTAATATGAAATAGACATGTAACCATTTCTTGCCGATTCAGGTAAAGTTTAAATGACATGGTTTGAATTAAGATTGAGTCATCCAAACCTTTAAGAAATTTACATATAGTAGAGATGCTAGGATCAATATATCCAACCATTTCTCAAAGTTTTTTTCATAAATTTAGTAACTCAGATGATAATATTATATTAGAATCCATAGATTCCACAATAGCCAAAGTTTTCATCAAACATAAGGTGATACAAGTACTAGAGATACCCAAAAGCGGTTCTCTTGGGGAGGAAACGGGTTGAATTGGTCCGAAACTTTTTTTAGTATCAGTCTTCTGTATCCATCTGTTGCTGGAGTCTTTGTGGTTGCTATTATCTTTGGTAACTTGGTTGTTGTTGTTGTTGTTGTTGAATTTGAGGATGTTCGTTATTAAAAATCCAAAATAAAAACAAGAATAGTATGTAAAGAAGTCTTGATCAAAGAAACGAAAACAATTAGATAATATTTGAACTGTAAGAAGACAAAACCAAACCCTAACTAAATTTAAGTACCTAAACCAGCCAAGAAAGAGATTATTCAGTATTAAGAAAACCATGCTTAAGGATATCAATGATCCATGTTTTGCAGGATGGAAAATAATGTTCAGAATGTTACAAGGTTTTGGAGGTGGATGGTCTGATTTTGTTTTCTTACAAGTGTCTCTGGAATCCAAAAATTCCACAAAAGGCGATTTTTTCGTATGGACTTTATGTTACAATGCTGCGCCGACTATGGATACATATAGAAATGCAATTTTGGTTAATGGGTGCATGTTAACCTAACCATCATATATTCTTACATTGTGAAACTGTTAGAAATGTTTGGTTGTTTTTCATGAAGTGCTACAACTTACAATGGGTTTTCCAAAAAACAGTTCGACAAACCATTTAGAAGTGGAATGGGAAGAAGGGATCAAACACTAGTATAAGGAGGAAGGTTTGCGATACAATTCCTTTTGCAGTATGGTGGGCTATGTGGATAGAAAGAAACTCAAGATATTTTAACAAAAAGTTTAAGAGTATGCAAGGTATAATAAACAATATTAAGATGATGATTCTACGATTGGTGTACATGTACTAATATTTTTCATGGGGTGAGTAGATATGGTTTTGAATAATTGGGAGGATGTACTAATGTTTTAGATTTGGATGTGTTTTGTTTTTTTGGTTTTAGAGTGCTCCGTTTATTTGAGTACTATGTATTGGTCTTGCTCATTTTCATTACTTCCTTGGTGATGATCTGATTTTCTTAATGAATATTGCCCTTTTTGCGTTAAGAAAAAAAAAATCTCCTTTGGGATACTGGGAATACACAATGCAGTCAGAAAACAACAAAGAAGTGTTGTTGACATACTGTCCCAAATACGAAATGCCCAATGGGCCAATCCTACATGTCACTGTCTGGTGGAAAAACTTCAGTTACGCATTAACTCAATTCTCATAAACCCAATGGGACGCATTAAGTCAATTTCACTAGAACCGTTTTCTGGGACTACTCAAAAAAAAATGGTAGGGGACTACTCTCTATTTATTTTGGGTGGATATTTGAAGTATTAATGAGTCACCCCTTATCTAATTTTTCTTCTAATACCAAATTTTTCCTTGATAATTAAATTAGTGTAATGATTAGTGAGTTAATTAGTGATGAGTGAGATTAAATTAATAATTTGATTTTTTTCAAAAAAAAGAATTATACAGAGGGAGAAGAAGAAGATGATGATGAAGATGATAATAAAAATGAGGGTTTTGGAAGAAAAAAATTTAGGTCTTTTTCTTTAAGAGGCACAACAAGAGTATGATGTTTTGGGTACTCACGGATACTTCAAATTTAGTTAATGGTGCTTGAATTGGCCAAAACATTCCTAAAAATGAACAATTTATAAATTGATTTCGGTTACAACATTTGAAGAACAGGTAGCCGAACTCATTCTGCAAGTGTAGTTCGGTTAATGTTTCTAAAATCACAGGTAGCCGAACTCAGCTTTAATGGAGTTTTTTCTTTCAGAGAAAAGTCCGGTTAGGAGAAAAAAATTGCGACGTAGCCGAACTTTTCTCTGAAAGAAAAAACCTCCATTAAAGTTGAGTTCGGCTAGTTCGACAAAGTTTTTCAGATAATTTCTAGCCGAACTTTTATTTACAACTTCCATTTTCAACTCATTTTGATGATAACTTCTCATTTTTTCAAAGGAAAACGAATGAAAAGTAATGGGTTTGTTATAATTTTGATTTTGATTTTGTTTTATTAATGATTTAAATTAAGCTATATATAGGGGTGGCGGCGGTGGTGATTTGAGGTGGTCGGTGGTGATGGTGGTGGTGGTCGGTGGTGATAGGTGGTGGTTGGTGGTGGTGAGCGACGGTGGTGATGGGTAGAGGTGGTTATATATAGGTGGTGGTGGTGGTGGTGGGAGTGGGAGGAGGTGATTATATATAGGTGAAGGGTAGGTTAGTCATTTCCATACTTTAAGACACCCCTTATAAGTATAGGGTAGACATTCCTATCACAAAGTAGTCCCCGACATTTTTGAGTACTCACCAAAAAAAATGGTTCTTTCACTAGCACACATTGCAATCATATAGTCAAAATGATGAAATGTAGAACATACACCCGAGGAGTATCCAATTATTGAAGTGACTTAACTCCATCCATGTGAGCTTGGCTTTACACAAAATGCATATTACAGAAATGGGCAGAAGGTTAAAAGTAATCCAAATGATAAAACTTCAACGAGATTTGTGATGTTGGAGTATAACTTTGAGTGTCATTATGAAGATGATTTTCAAGAAAAATGAATCGAATGTGTCTTTATGAGAACTGGAACATTCCAGAGCGCTGGTTTAATTCGAGCAAACTTCATATGATTGAATACAAAAAACTTGAAACAAAACCAATATACTGATAAAAAAAAAAGAAAATAAAATCAATTTACTTATACTCTTAACCAATCCATTATGACAACAATTAATCTAACAATAGATGATTAGGTGAACATCATCGTCACACATTTAATTTTCACTTACAATTCCAGTTGTTTTCTTTCTCTGTGAAGGGCTACTGTCTTTGAAATATACATGTAGTTGTATTTGCATGAAAATAAACATCAAGGTTCATATATATCAAGCAACCAAATAAAGGAAAATTTCTATTCGCATTATACAATGCCTTCAAGTTTCTTTCAAAGCTTTGAATGCGTAGGACCAAACTAATGAATAGCGAATCTTACCTATGGTTATTACATCGCCATTGCAGAATTCAAAAGATGCCTTCACGCTCTATAAAAAGGGAATGGTGTAAGCATTGTTAGAAGAACCAGTAAGGCAAAGATAAGAGAGAAAGCAGAGTGAGATTAAAAAGAAAAAGTTGAGAGTTAAGGTTTACAATGAAGACAAACAGAAAGGTGTCATGTTTTTCTCTCATGATCATAACTATCTTTGTTGTAGGTTTGTTTAATGGTGGTGAAGTTGAAGGAGGAAGAGGAATACCAACGGCTAGCAACACCAAAGGTGCTAGTACTACCACTGTCAAAGATGCTTACCAACCTCAGGACAATATCCATGAACAAATCAACCATGATAGTGGTGAGGCTGGTAAGGAATTAAGTAAGCCATTCAGTTCATCCATTAATGAATCTAGCATGAGTCAGGCTGGAGGTTATTTTTCTGGTGTCAATGGTGGTTTGTATTATGATTTTGGTGGAAATGCTGGCGTTGGTGGAGGATACGGTGGTGCAGATGGAAGTACTGCTGGCATTGGTGGTGCAGGTGGAAGTACTGGTATTGGTGGAGCTTTTGGTGGTGCAGGTGGAAGTACTAGCGTTGGTGGAGGCTATGGTGGTGCAGGTGGAAGTAGTACTGGTCTTGGTGGAGGCTATGTTGGTGCAGGTGGAAGTACTGGCCTTGGTGGAGCCTATGGTGGTGCAGGTGGAAGTGCTGGCATTGGTGGAGGCTATGGTGTTGAAAGTGGAGATGGTGGTAGTGTCGGTTTCTTCGGCGGTATCAGTGGTGACAGAGGTTACATCGGCGGTGGTGAAGGAGTCCAACTTGGCGGCGGTTATAACATTGGCGGTGGTGAAGGAGTCCAAGCTGGCAGCGGCTACAACATCGGCAGTGGTGGCAGTGGCTATGGGGGTGGACAAAGTGGAGCTGTCATTGGTGGCTCTCTTGCAGGATCTGAAAAAGTCCCAGTTTCACCATAACTGACTAGAACTCATGCTACTGGTGAGGATGGAGAAGCTACAAGGATTGACCTGGGACAATATCCATGAACAAGTTATCGTACTTATAACAATTAGAATAAGATGGTGTGTTTTCGTTTATGCAGTTAGGGTTCAAATGTCTGTATATTTTGGCTTTGGTTGTGTTTCATTATGTTTTCACCAGTAGTACCACCGTAGTACCACCGTAGTATTCTGTTTGTCTTAAGTTGATGCATGTAGTAGTGTATGAAGCCTCTATAATATGAATTTTATCATTAAAGTTGAACTCGACATTGTAGTGGGGGATACGGCTAATTCTGAATGCAGTAAAAAGCAAAACAGTAGTGCCCAGTGCAACAAGTCATCAAACAACATCAGTGCTTCTATCAGATGGGCATTTTCATATTTCACTACACTTTCCATCTAATCAGGTAGGTTAGTCTGAATGATAAATGCAGAACACAACACATAATGAAACTTATCAAAGTAATTAAAATGGGAGACTTTCGAAACGAAGATATGATCAATATTCTGGAGCATAAATGAAACTGAATGTATACAGAAATGTGAAACCTTTAAGAAGTATGCCTCAAGTGTTGTCATGTGTATGTGGGGCTTGGTTGTACTTGTTGTCTTCATTCTTCAACACTTTCTTCACTGTAATCTTCTTTTTGAAAAGTTCTTGTGAGAAATTAGAAATTGGATGATTTTTTATGATCTTTTCTTTCTTTCAGTTTGGGATTTGGGGTTTGGGCTTTTCTTTATTCAGAAGAGAAACTATGCATTTTGTAGAGCCCACAGTGAAGTTATGTTGAAGTAAATACAAGAAGAAAAACAAAAACTCAAAATGGAAGCTACTTTTCAGGCTTTAATAGAACTGCTAATTCACATGGCTCCAAGCTGTCCAAGTAAACAAATGAAATTAAATTGAACGAAGTTTAGTTTGTAAACCATCAAGAAGCGGTTTGTCAGTATGGTTGGCATCAATTGCCACAACTGAAATTCTGTGGTTTACTGGGCATCCAGCTTCATCTACTACTTAGCTGTTGTATGAGGTTACCAGTACTACAACTTCCTTCTCGTGGGCATCTCATGAGTCATGCCGCACATGCTCCCCCGCGCTGATCACAACTTCTGAACAGAAATAAAGGCCATCGAGGAGGCCTGGAAATAAGTCAGAAAATGAAAGAGTACGAGAGCCGTCACTGACACAGTAGAGCGTGCTTCGGGACTTGTGCATACGAATGCGGGTCCCCCACAATCCTTTTGTTCTTTTATGACGAACGGTTAAGTGTGTCCTTTTTCTAGTTAGGTCACAAGGATGTATCACTTGACTTGATTGGTTCATTTGGTCCTTCATTTCTACCCATCTTTTATTTTTGACACATATTTCTACCCATCTTATTACGAACAATAAACAAATATGTAAAGTACATGTTTGTCATCTCCTTATTGGATACTATCTTTTGACTACAAATATAATTGCGTAATTTTATTTTGTTTTTCCTTTTTTCTTTTTAGCACTTAGTCAAAACTCCAAACTCAAAAAATTTGCATCAATTAATTGTTTTCTTTAAGTATCCTTTCTTTAATAATTTATTAGATTTTATATTTTGAATTTAACAAAAAAAAGGCAAATCAAAATTATTTACACGAAAACAGGAGTAGGAAGCGCCAATAACTCGAAAAGAAAGATTGAGATACAAAGAAAGATTGAGATACTGCCGATGCATAATATTTTGTATGAAGATTGATAAAAGAGATAAAGGTAACTGTTTTTTTTTTCTTTTGCTTTTCATTTTTTCCATCAATAAGCACTTCATTTAAAATCAAGATTGTTTACATGAAAATGGGAATAGGAAAAGCCAATAATAATCCAAAGAAAGGAAAGATTGAGAATTGAAATATTGCAAATGCATAATATCCTCGTACAAAAAATTGATATAACAAATACAACATCCGTCCCTAATTAGATGACCTAGTTAAAATTTACTAATAAATTTAGAAATGATTTATCTCTCAAACTATATAACGAATTTTCGTAATCTTTGTATCATCGGAAAGCATTTTAAAACACCTATCTAATGAATATAAATATGGCTATCAAATTTTACATATTTTTTATAATAATACTAATCTATCACTCCACTTATTTATGGTATAGGTCATCTAATTAGGGACGGAGGGAGTAATAAGTATTTCTTTATTTTCCATTAATAAGCATTTGGTCTAAACCCTGCTAATGTTTACGCAAAACATGTGTAGGAGGAGCCAATAACTAGTACGTACGAAGGATTGACACAAGGAATGATTTTTGAAACTAAAAATGATCATTTCAATTGACTTTTCTTCAAGAATAAGAGATGCATCGATGATTAAAGAGTAATATGCCTAATATATAGTAAACGTTAAACATGGTAGTTTATAATATAGATGAAAAATACAATCTAAGCATAGTCGTGTTGTAACGTCAATGAACTTAAACTCTCTAGAAGTTGCTGGTGTTTGGGAGTAAGTCCAAAATTTGTTGTCGTTTAGGTCTTAAAAAAGTGGAGAGACTATTGAGTTTTTAACAGAGAAAAGTACTTATATGAAAGACTAATTCTGTAGGCGCGACCTAGGGCAGGTACCTGTCTTAGGGAATGAAGAGGACGAGATTATCATCACGGATGATTTCAACACTAAAAAATGCTATGAACTGTTGTCGGAAACTGGCATCCCCTGTAGTTTTGACAAGTTTTTTTTGGAGAACTAACATTCCGTCGAAAATATCTTTCATGCTATGGGCGGCTTTCAACAATTCTATACCTATCAGAGTTATGTTACATTGTCGAGGAATGCAAATGGACAGCGACATGTGTGTATTTTGCGGTACTGAGAGAGAAACTCAACATTGTTTGCTTCCTCAGTGTACTTACACTTTCAAAGTTTGGGATCAATTTCATAAAGGCCCTTAGGATCTCTTGGCCATTGCCAAACACTTTGGAACAACTCTTCAACGTTTGGGAGTGGAACGTGCTGCGAGGAAGGTGCAAAGATATATGGAGTATAAAACACTACGCGATTACTTGAAATATTTGGAAAGAGAAATAACCAAGCTTTTGGAGGTCGACCAAAGTCTGTGGACGATGTTATGGTACTTGTAAAACAAACCATTGTTTGAGGTTATGGTACTTGTAAAAGAAACCATTGTTCTTTGGTGTTGCGATAAAAATACCTTTAGATTCATGGATATTAGCATGCTTATTCATAATTGGGAAGAATCCATTCATATGGGAGGGAGTTGTTGTATTGTTACGGGTTCTTCTTTTTTCTCTTAATAAAAACTTTTTCATTTCGAAAAAAAAAAACAACCTAATTCTAACCAAAAGTGTATTAGCTTGTCCGCCTTTTTATTACACATCTGTACAGGAATGAAAAAGGAAAATCTATGCAAACATTTTCTTAGCGGCTCTACATGCTCTATTACAATGAAAAATATGTGATGTTACGATGCAATATTGATGTTGATAATTTGCCTCTTATTGGTGGTGGAGATGATTACAAAATTTGGGACTTGGACAGCAAGGGCGTGTTCTCTGTCAAGTCGGCTAAGGCTTCCATCAGGGCACCTGTAGAAATTTCACAAACTGCAGCTCTATTCTCGAGAAGTGTTGTGCATCCTACTTTAAGTGTTCAGTACTGGAAGTTATTTAATAAGCAATGTTGCACTACTGATGATAATATCATAAAGAAGACAGGTAGGGAGATGCCTTCTATGTGCCGCTTGTGCAGGGAGGATTGTGAAGATGTCAGCCGTATTACTTGGCATTGCAAAATTGCTAAGAAGATTTGGAATTGGGCAGCTGATATTTTTAATCTGAAACCGAATGAAGATCTTGTGGCCTCTTACAAAGTTGCAAAAGGACGGAATAGGATG
The DNA here is from genome assembly GCF_003573695.1 of Papaver somniferum. NCBI lineage: Eukaryota > Viridiplantae > Streptophyta > Magnoliopsida > Ranunculales > Papaveraceae > Papaver > Papaver somniferum. The sequence goes on from NC_039362.1 coordinate 66,408,492, forward strand.
ATAAAGGATCTGTGGCTTGTTGCAAATCTTGCAATGGTTACGGAATTATGGAAGCTGCGCAATAAGGCTTATTATGAGAACATGCGAGTTCGATTGCTTGAATTTAAGGGACGGGTTCATCAGGTAATTCGTGATAACTCAATTAGAATGAAGGGCCACATGTATAACGCCTTAGATGATTTGCGAATTTTGAATTTCTTTAGAGTGAAGCATAGATCTTGCAAACACTCTGTTCCAATTGAAGTTACTTGGACGCCGCCTAATCCAGGTGAGCTTATGATCTGTTGTGATGGTGCATCACTTGGCAATCCGGGCCAAGCTGGTTCTGGTGTAGTTTTTCGTGATTCTAACTCGGCAGTTTTGGGAGTTTTGTGCGTTGGATTGGGCTGGCAGACCAACTTCTATGCTGAAGTTTGTGCGGTTATCTATGGTGCAGTTGTTGCTCAAAGATGGAATGTCAAAAATCTATGCGTCAGATCGGATTCGATGAGTTGCATTTTTGCTCTCCAAAAAGAAGAGTTGTCGTGGCAGCTAATGCAGAAGTGGAGAATGACGAAGAGTTTTTACAACAATATTAGTTATGTTCATAGCTACAGAGAGGCTAATTTTTCAACTGATGCCTCGGCCAAACAAGCTTGTTTGTTGGCTGAGGAAAATTATGAGTTTTATGATGGTAGGCCAGGTTTTATTCATTCCGTTGAATGGCCTGGAGAGGTTTATTTTCGTTTTAAATAGGTTTTATTGGCGTGCAGCCTTTTGGCTTAGCGCTAATATAGCCTAGTCCCCGTTCAGTTTCGCTTTTTTATTCTATTTTTGTTGACCGAGTAAAAAAAAAATACAACGAAAAATATGTATTTGGATGAGTAAATTTTGCGGACATAATAAAAGAGGTGGAATTAATATAATGATATTGAGATTGATAGACTAAGCTCTTTGTATAAATTAGATTTGAAGATATTTCCATGAGAAGAATTGGTATAAGGATATTAAGATTGGTAAAATGATTCAGGATGGCAAGCCGGCGTAAAATCTTCCTTATATTTATGGGATGAAACCCATAGATACTTCGTTTGGGGCCATACCCTCTATGGGTCTTGCTAAAAAGAGTGAGGCATGCCGTCCTATGGGTCTATCTTGGATCTCATCTCTAGCCTACCCCAACTTGATTGGGACAAAAATGTTTTATTTTCGATTTTCAATATTTCCATGAGAAAAATGTTTTACGCAAAACTGTCATCAACCACAATTTTGAAGGTAATCCTAAAGTTTTTCTTCATAGAAATTCTATAAAAATTGTTAATAAAATCTTATCGGCAGACATCCTCAAGTGTAAGTCCCACGTCAAGAATATTTCTGCTATCAGTATCTTGGAAGGACAAATGGGCTAACGATCACTCTTAGTTTCCTAATTCTAGTTCTGTTCAAGCTCAATAAAAGTAAAGATGCTACCATCAAGGAAATGATAACCCTTAGAAAACATAATTCGGACAAAAATTTCAACTTAAGCAACAATCTGAAATCTAATTAGGTGGGACACATATCTGAGCTATTTATCTTAGTTCAAAAACCTAATGCATTAGCTGATGGAGAGAAGCATATATGGAAAGCTATAGTCATATCAATTAAGAATACAAGACTCCAAGTAATATCAGCAATTATACAATAATACCATCCACCTTAGATACCAAATATAAGAAAGCAAAAGAAAGATCTATAGAGACATTTTCTTAGCGGCTCTACCTGCTCTATTACAACGAAATATACATATTTGGATAGAGTGAAGTTTGCGGGCCTAAGAAATAAGGTGGAATCAGTATCAGGATATTGATATTGATAAACTAATCTTTTCGTAAAAATTAGATATGAAGATATTCCACGAGAAGAATTGGTATAAGGATATTGAGATTGGTAAAAGGATTCAGAGTTCAGGATAGCAAGCCGATATAAAATCTGACATATCTTCATGGATGAAACTCATACATCCCCGCTTAGGGCGACACCCTCTATGGGTCTTGCTGAAAAGAGAGAGGCATGCCGAGTTCTGGGTCTATCTTAGATCTCATTTCTAGTCTATCCCAATTTGCTTGGGACAAAAATGGTTTGTTTTTGGTTTTCAATATTTCCATGAGAATAATGCTTCACGAAGAAGTATCATCATCCATAATTTTGGAGGTAATCCTAAAGTTTTTCTTCCTAACAATTCTAAAAAAATAAAGCCTATCGGCATATATCTTGAATTGAAAGTCCCATATCAAGAGTATTTCTTTTATCCATATCAAAACAAATGTTTGTTTTGGAAGGAAAAGTGGGTTAACAATCACTCTTAGTTATTCTAGTTTTATTCAAGCTCAATACGAACAAAAATGCTACCATCAAGGGCATAATAACCCTTACAAAAAAAAAATTCGGGTAAGAATTTCAACTTAAGGAATAATCTGAAACCTAATGAGGTGGGATAAATATCCTGGCGAGATTGGGATATACTCATTTTATTCCCATCCAAACTAGTGTGCTAAGGGGTGTCTAAAAGGTGTTAAAAGACCAAATTGCTCCCCAAAATAACCATGCCGACCAAAAATCCATCCAAAAAATTTTCGAAATCTTTTTCCAAAACTCTAATTATGAAACCAAATCAGAAAAAAAAATAAAAATAAAACAAAAATCAAATTTGGATTATACTGGTTTTGAGATTGGGTATGATTTTGTACCCACTCAAATCCTGTATGATCCAAATTTTTATCGTTTCTTTTTGCGGACCTTGTCGACTTGTATTAGTCGGCATCTTCCTAGTTGAATATTGTGCCGACTTTTCATCTCTGAAATTTGCATTTACAAGATCGGTACAGTATTCATCCTTATACCTTGCCGAGTATAGTTTAGTCGGCAGGTTATGAAATTAATACCTTACCGACTATCATGCATTTGTAACACCTTTCTCTGTATGTCAAAAATCCTATAGTCGGCAAGGTATTTTTTGTCGACCCTCGACTATAAGGAAGCCGACAAGGTAAAAAGTCAATAAGATGCCAACTAGTGAAACATTTACAACAGTCTCCTGTGTGTCAAAAATAATAAAGTCGGCATCTTCTTCACTCACCGACCTTGCCGACCGGATATACTCGGCATGTTATTCATCCGTAGACCTTGCCGGCCAGATACAGTCGGCATGTTCTTCATCTGTAGACCTTGTCGGCCGACTTTTCACAAAATTCAGAACTGGTGTTGATTGAACTCATGGGATAAAAGTTTTAATCTACTCAATTAATCCATTTAAACTCAACTAATTAAGAAAATCAAATTTTTTAGTGTTAATTAAACAACGATGTATTAGCCATTTAGAAAATGCATGGTTAAGGGATGGCTTCTTTTACTTCAAAATGACTTAGCTTTTGTCTCATTAGGTATACCCCAATTAATCTGGGTATTTTTTTTTTTTGAAGCATATATTTATTATAAAAAGATTTAGTTTACAACTTGTCTTGGGTATTTGGTACCCACAGAATCTTGAAATAAAATGTGACTAATAAAATATGAGATTGCCTGGTCCCAGATTTTGGTTGAGTAGTTTCCTGTTTGACTTCCATCTGCTGCATGGTTTGCCAGTCCGTCCGCTGCTTGATTTCCTTCTCTGTAGTTGTGTTGTACAACGACTTGCGGAATTTGCCTCAGTCTGTTTTTTATTTCTTTAATCATTTCTGCTATGTACCACGGTGGTGTTGTAGTTGTTGTGATGAGACGCATGAGGTTCTCCGAGTCTGTTTCAAAGAGAAGTCTATGCCATTGTCTCTCTGTTGCTGTGCTTGAATCCAATAGTAAGGCTCATGTTTCTGCAGTTAGTGCAGTAGTAATTCCTAATGGTTGTGCCAAAGATATTATTGTTCGTGCATCAGAGTCTCTGCAGACGAAACCCGCCCCTGCAAATCCTGAGTGGCCTCTGGCTGCTCCATCTGTGTTAATTTTGATCCAATTGGTATTTGGAGCGGACCAGCCTACCAATATTGTTGTCATCCTTTTATCAGTTATTGTGTGGTTGACTATTGGTGTAGCTCCTGGTATGATTGGTGGTGAAGCTCGTTGTGCCCAGGAATATTCTTGTTGTAGTTTTTGTGCCCAGGATAGTATTTCTTCTGATGTTGTTTGTTTTCGTTGGTAAATTAGATCATTTATGGATATCCATAGGGTCCAGAATAGAAAACAGAAGGAGGAGATTGTCGCAGTTGATGTTGGTTGTTGTAGGATTTGAGATATAGTTGTTTGTGGAGTTAAGGTGAAGGTATGGGTATGGCTGGTGTTTGGTGCATTTGTAAGTTGATTGAATAAGTTGTTCCAGGAAGTAGCTGTTGTTGGACAGTGAATTAAAAGGTGGCTTGCTAGTTCCTTATCAGAATTGCATCTTGGGCATATGTATGAGTTGGTCAAATGGATTCGATGTAAGAGAGAGAAGGTTGGTAAACCTTCATTGATGGCTTTCCACAAGAAAAGCCGAATTTTTGGTGGACATGGTAAAGTCCATAGGAATTTGGTAGGTTGTAAAGGTGTGTGGGTTGGTTGACCATGGGTTAGACATTTGTATCCTGAAGATGTGGTGTAGCTTCCTGATTTTGAGTGTGGCCAGATAATTTTATCTGGGGTATTGTTTTGTGGAAGGTGGATATTGATGATTTTTTGAATTGTTTGATTGGGAAAGGTGCTCAATTTTTCATGATTTCAGGAGTGGGAGAAAGGATCGATGATATCCGCTACCATTTTGATTGGGTAATAATGTGTTGGATCTAGATTTGGGGAGTGTGGAATCCAGTTAGCTTCTATTGGTGTTGATAACCCATTTCCAATACGATGGAAAACTAAATTTTGCATGGTAGGGATAATTGAAGAAAGTTGTCTCCATTGAGGGATGGAAGAAGATGGAATGGAGATGTTTCCTTGTAGAATTGGTTGTTCATTAAAGTATTTTGCACTGAATAGACTTCCGCATATAGAGTTAGGTTGTTCATGTACATTCCAAATTCTCTTCATGAGAAGGGCTTTATTATGGTCAGCACTTTTCCTTATTCCCAATCCTCCTTCGGCTATTGGTTTTGTTGCTTTATCCCATCCTATGGGGTGTAGTTTTTTGGTTGTTGAGTCATGTCCCCAAAAAAAATTCCTGGTTATACGCTCTATTTGTTTGTGTATATTTTTGGGTAGGTTTTGTGTTTGCATTATGTGATTGGAGGTTGTTGTTAGGGAGGTTTTGATGAGAACGAGTCTTCCTGCTGGCGTTAGGCATTTTGTCATCCATCCTTTTGCTTTTCTAGCTAGTCATTGTAGAAGGGGAGTGAAAGTTCGGTTTGTTGCTCTTCCCTGTTTAAACTGTATGCCTAGATAGGTTGGAGGTTTTGAAGTGGTTGGCATATTAAAAAATTGTTGAATATCATTTATTTTGGTTGGGTCTAAATTAGGGTGATGGATGATTACTGATTTGGTAGTATTAATTACTTGCCCTGCAGAAGAACTATAGGCTTGGAGGAGGGTTTTAAGGTGTTGATTACTCCATCTGACGCTTTATATGTAATCAGAAGATCATCCGCATACATTAGATGAATTATGGGAGGTGCTTTTTGTGATTTATTAAGTCCTGGAACTAATTTTTGGCTTTGGAGGTTTCCCAGGTTTGTTGATAGGATTTCAGCACATATGATAAAAATATAGGATGATAGTGGGTCACCTTGTCTAATACCTCTACTTGGTTTGATGTATCCATGGGGTGTACCGTTTATTTTGATGGAGTATGTAACTGTTGTAACACATAACATGATGTAGTCTATAAAGGCTGATGGGAATCCCAGTTTTGTAAATGAAGTTTTGATGAATCCCCAGTCTAGGCTATCATAGGCTTTTTGTATGTCTAATTTTAGAGCTATTTTTGGATCTTTGGTGGGTTTTGAGGTTCTGATATTACGGAGCAGTTCCCCAGTAATTGATACATTGTCGTGAATTGATCTTTGTGGAACAAACGCACTCTGAAAAGGGCTTATTAGGAAGGGGAGAATAGGTCTAAGTCGGTTGACTAATATTTTTGAAATGATTTTATAAGTGACATTACAGAGTCCTATCGGTCTGAATTGTGAAGGTTTTGAAGGGTGGTCTATTTTAGGTATTAGTGTTATGTTTGTGTGATTCATGAGAGGGTGCATATTAAGATTATTAAAGAAGGCCTTAACCATTGCTACCAGTTGAGGGTTAGTTGTTTCCCAAAAAACTTTAAAGAACTTACTTGTATAGCCATCCGGTCCTGGAGCACTTTCAGAATTGATGGAGAAAAGGGCTTGCTTGATTTCTTCTGTGGTTACTTCCTTCGTAAGTTGGTCTGATTGTCTAGGAGTCAGCCTCGGTATGATGTTTACAAAAAGATCTTCATTTATTTCTGTAGGTGGGGCCGTGTATTGTTGAGAATAGTGGTCTATAATGAGTTGAACAACGTCTTATTTTTTGGTAATCCAGTTGTTTTGTGTGTCTTGTAGTTGTTGTATATCGTTGCAAGCTCTGTGGATGGTAGCTTTAGTGTGGTAAAAAGTTGTGTTGAGATCGCCTGATTGAAGCCATTGAATTCTAGATCTTTGTTGTCAGTATGTTGCATGACATTGTAATAGTTCTTCATGTTCTATTCTTAGTTGTTTTTATAGAATCAACCAGTGATCCAGATCTGAACCTGTTTGGGATGCACATTGGTGTTGGGCGTTCTGTATCTTGGCTGTTGATTCCTTGATCTTCGTTGGTAGGTGTCCAAAAATTTCTTTGTTCTATTCTAAGAGAGTTTGTCCTGTTGTTATGATCTTTAGTTGGAGGTTGAGTGTCGGTTCATTATCCTGTTGTTGTTCCCAAGCCGATTCGACTATTTGCTTAAGTTGGGGATGAGAGAGCCAGAGGTGTTCGAATTTGTAGTTTTTTGTTCCTTTCCAATACATTGCTTTCTTTTGTAAAAGTACTGGGGGATGATCAGATGTTATTCTTGGAAGGTGTGTAATTGCCGCATGGGGGTTTGCTGTTCGCCATAGTTGGTTTGCTAAACCCCTATCTAGTCTTTCTAGGATATTATCATGCCCCAATTGTTTGTTTGTCCAAGTGTAAGGATCTCCTCGGAATCCTAAATCTATAAAACCCATCTGGTCCATTAAAGTGAGAAGCGGTTGAGATTGAGCATATGTCACTTTTCTTCCTCCTTTTTTTTTCTGATTGGTTTAAAACGTCGTTGAAGTCTCCTATCAGTAGCCAAGGTGTGGAAGGATTGATATTGTTGAATATTGTTGGAAAAGCATGCCAAAAGTTTTTCCATATATCTGGATGTGGAGGGCCATAGATACCCGTGAAGAACCATGGTTGTTCTGGAGGTGGTGGTGTAACCTTTGTGTGGATGAAATTCTGAGAATGTAATAATATTTGGATGTTTAGGTTATCCTCCCACATTAGGAAAAGTCCTCCTCGTCTTCCAATTTTGGGAATGTTGAAGTAGTTATTGAATTGAAGGGATTGTGCTAATCTTCTTATGTGTTGATCGTTAGCTAGTGTTTCAGAGAGAAATAGGATGCTAGGATTGTGAAGAGGGACTAGTCATTTTAAATGCTGAATTGCGGGTGGGAGGTTTATGCTTTGACAATTCCATGAAATAATATTCATATTGAAAAGGTAAATTGTTTAATTGGGCTAAGCAGTGGAGAGGAAGAATAAGTTTAGGTTCGGTGTTGGTTTGGTTTAAATGGGCTTTGGGGATATGGTACGGGATATGGTAGAATTTGGTTTAAATGGGCTTAATGATGAAGAAGGTGTTTTGTGGAAATAAGATTAGGTATTGTTAGACTATGAAAATTATAACATTCAACGGGGAATATTGTCCATAAAAGAAAGAGCTGAGTAATTCTAAAGAAACTTAAAGCAGTAACAGATGCAGAAACAAGTCTTTGAGAATTCTATAAATACAAGGTAAGGTAAATAATTGAGGAACTGTTAAGACCGTTAAGTGTCAAATGTGCAACATGGATTGAGGTTAAGAAGCTTAGAATTCAGTAGAGGTCTGAAAAAAATAATTAAGTGTAAGGACAGTCTATGAGTGTGTAAGGAAAGATGACTTACAATACTAAGGATTGTATTCAAGTGTGAAAGCTTATAAAGGGACTGCAAAGAGTCAGATATCAAGAAGATTCAAGCAAATTTACACTAAATGAGGAGTTACTGAGCTATATCAAGTGCCAGTCTAAAGCAATCTAAATTGCAGAGAGAAGCAGACTTATTAAATCAGAATTGTGACAGTAAATGCAAGAGATGGGAAGATGTTAATAATCAGACGCCCTTGGAAGCATAACACAATTCAGCCTAAAATGCAGTGAACAAGGATGTAAGATAATAACTGAGCTGGGTAAATAGAGATCAGATCAAATTTAAGAAAGTGTTAATGAGTTAATCTAAAAGCAGAAACACAATATACACATTTAATCTGCAATTGCAGATAACAACAAAATTATAACTGAGCCAATTACACTATATATGGAAGCATAATGTGTCAGAACTTAAGAACAAATTGCAGGTCAGAGATAAGTATACCAGCCAGTTAAAGAGCACTAATGGATTAGGCTATAAGACAAAAATTGATTCAGAGGTTGTCAGAGTGAAAAAAGAAGAAAAAAGGGGAAACCAGATTTCTATTTCATATAGAAGTAGAGCAATCAATTGTGACAAGCATCCAAAACAGTCGATATCAAGCTTAAAAGTAGAGAACAAAAAGGAGTAAGGAAGACAAACCAATTGATAGACAATAAGACAGTCTAGTAAATAGTATGTCACAGTTTATAAGAGGCTAAATTAGCAAAGAGATGAATGTAAGTTTTAGGGAAAAAGACAATGCAGTTTCAATCAGAAGACCTAAAGAAGGGAGAGTCTACAGAATTAGTAACCAGAAGGTGTTAGTACACAGGTGCAGTCTAAGTTATCAACCAGGTTAGACTAGAGTTTAGGGAGAGATATGCAGATTATAAGGTTCGTAGACAGAACTCAAGATACTAATTAGGACAATTACTAATATCAGAGAAAATAGAAAGCATACCGAAATTACACAAGCTAGTAAACTAATCTATAGAAGGATCAGGATCCAAGTTGAGCAAACTTATACTACACATAAGATTTTAACATATAAACATAGATATTTATATCGAGCAACCAAAAAAGGTGAAAACCATCAGCTCAACCTAGATAACTAAACAGAAGCAAGCAAACATATTAAGCAAGCATTTAAAACAAACATTCTATGGATGGTTATAGACAGAGTGAACCAAAAATAAAGGGATGTCAAGAGATATGGAGAAGTATCCACCGGCCCTTTAATGTGTCTTTGTTGTATCGGGATAGTCTGAAGGAGGTGAATGTTGGTGTTATCAAATTACGTTTCTCCTGGTGGTGCAGTAGATGGTGACATTGTAGAGCTTTCTTCAATAGTAGCTGAACTGAATGTGCCGATGATGGAATTGATAGAGGGTGTGACAGCTTTTTGATCAAAGGAGTCAAGTTTGAGCCTTTTTGCTGGTTGATAAACCTCTATCCATTGTGCAATACCCCAATCAAGCTAGGATAAATATCTCGGCTATTTTATCTTAGTTCAAAAAACTAATGTTTTAGCCGATGGAGAGAACCATAATGGAAAACTATGGTCGTATCAATTAAGAATATAAAACTACAAATAATATCAGCAATCATACGATAATGCCATCCCCTTAGTCACCAAATCATTTGACTTTATCTGCTTGTCAATTCATAAATAATGTAAGAATGCTTGTATACTAGATAAACTATTCCCGCACCTGATAATGTATCTTCACATGCAGGTGGAGCTTAAGATCAACAAGATCCTAAGAAATAAATAAAATCATACTGCAGTTTAAAATAGTATCAAATAAAAATTAGTAGAAGACCATACTTTTGAATTTTGAAATAAGTAATCAAATCAAATCTATACGAGTTTTTATTAAACATATTCCTCCCCCACAAAAAAACAAAAACTCTTAGTGTATCATTTTTTTTCCCACTTGTGAAGAAAGAAGAGAGAATTTGCTTTGAACTTTGGTAAAAATGCATATAAGTGAAATAAAAGATAAATCTATCAGTGGAAAAGATATGTTACGTGAAATTGACTCTTTATAACTAAAAAGGAGTGGGAACCAAGTACACCCCAACTCTTTCGTTTGGCAACTTGTATGGAAAAAACCTATACAAATGCAAGTAACTTAATGATCCTTGTGAAGAAAGGAGGGAGAATTCGCTTTGAACTTTGGTAAAAATGCATATAAGTGAAATAAAAGATAACTATCTCAGTGGAAAAGATATGTTACGTGAAATTGACTCTATATAACTGAGAAGGATAGGGTACCAAATACAACTAAACTATTTCGTTCGGCAACATATATGGAAAAAACCTAATACAATTGCAAGTAGACCAACTTAATCATCCTTGACAATATGTGTAGAGTTTATATCTCTATCTCTTCACAATCAGAAAGTCTAGACAAAAGAGCCACGAACCTGATTGTTTATAAGAATACTTGGACGATCTCAAAAATAAATATCCAAGATCAATCTAGTCGTATCCAAATTTTTCAAACATGAAACTTGTTATCCATCTTTCAATATATGAATTATACAAGAACGAGTCTAGTAATCGATCACAATTAATATGGACTTGTTAACTAGAATTGATCACACACTACTTGTGTTATTTCTATTATAAAGATAAACAGTACAATGCAGAAAAGGAAAGCACACAAGACACTAGAAGTTTTTTTAATAAGGAAAACTGCACCTATAGGAAATCCCTGGATTTGAGCACCAAATTGTAGTAAACCTCTACAGACATTAGCCTACTATACCAGACTTCAGACTGGAACGTAGTTGAGATTAAATATACCCTCCAAGTAATTCAGCTACAGTCGTGCTCCTTATGTCTCTTGAACCTCGCAAGGCTTTACACAATTGATTAATTCCCTTACTTGACGTACTTTACAACCTAAGTGAAGACTTTTGATACCAATCTGTCTCTAACAGATAAACCTATTTGATTTTCCTTTAGATCGAATAAATCAAGGCTTGGAAACCAATTTGCAATAGACAAAGCTTTCAAACGTCACAAATCCGGAACACTTACACTCAGTTAGCTGAGAAGCCCGGATTGTTAACCACCTCTCAAGAACAACCTTAAACCGATCAATTAAGAAAAGTTTTAGAAATCTATTTTAAGAAATCAACTTTGTGATTTCTATCTATCTTTTTCCGGAGAAAGATTACTAAAACCTCGATAACGGAATGAATAAGATCGGGATATATGAACTATCAAGGTAAAGATAATCGGACCTGGCTTCACGAAACCCTAAGTGAAGTCTTTAATTTGTAGACCTAATTATGTTTCTTAATGGAAATTTAAGTCAATATAGGACGACTCTAGCAAATAACTAGGACATAAATGTTAGGGATTGAATTTCCTGGTGTTTCAGTCTCTCTATTTATAGTTTTTCAAGAATAACGGCTGCTTAGAATTCAAGCTAAGAAAACTTGAGATTCAAGCAAACACTTTATCTGTTTAAATGAAACTCTTGTTAGGAGTCTATGTAAGCAGGTGATAAATATGTCTTGCAATTACATAGAAGAATATACACTATGGTCTGGATACCAGAACCGTGTATAATGATGGTTCTTGGAAAATATGTCTTTCAAACTTATAAGAAATATTGTGTTCCTTTAAACACTTAAGATTTAAATCATGATGCACAACACAAAGTGTTTTAGTGGTAAATGATATCTGAGAGGTGTTTCTGAGAGTCGTAGCAATGCTAAACATATTTGGGAAAATAGTCTATAAGCATCTTCATGATTCATACTGGGTAGGTATGCGAAACGGTATATGTACCTATGACCAGTTCATGAATTAAGGGACCTATAGCATGCGTAATATGTATGCATACCGTTTGTCATTTACGAACAAAAATCCTTTACATTGTGCGTAGTGCACGCATTCAAAAATCCAGAACCTTAATGGTACGCGTACTAGGTACATGTACCCACCTATAATCTCGAACCTCAGATATTTACTATATGCATACTAGGTACATGTGCCTACCCTAAGTTCATATTTCACTAAGTTCTTGAACTCTCTTTTGATATTTTAAAACATTCTCAAATGCGACAGATATAAAATATCATTTTTTGGGAAATTTCCAAATGCTCTATATGACACAAACATAGTTCTTGAACTATAAATTTTCTCGAAATAAGATTGTTAAGGACCTATGAATATCCATTGCTTGAATCATATTTCGAGATGTTTAATTAACAAATCTTGGCGTGAAATTTCTTCTTTGCAATATTAAATATACTAGAAGTCATACGATATAGTCTCATATGGAAAGAATGGTAGTTCATGTGAATAGAATGGTTCAGTATTCACATATATCGTGTTGATGAATTTCTTCAAATGTCTTCGTTTGATCTTCAATATTCAATTTTTTATGTCGATCAGTTTAAAGCACTCTGCTCATTATTCAATCTCTAAATCAGTTCATGAATTATTTAAAGAAGTTTGTGAATAACTTATCGTCTCAGAGTTCTGAATTTTTTTATGTTCATAAGTTTGCTCAGTCTATGAACCTCTTAATCTTACTAAAATGACGAGGGTAACCAAGTACACCAAATCTTTTCGTTTGATCACATCTTATTCAAGACCCACCGTGTATAAACCTCTTTAAGCAACAATCACTAAAGGAATACTCCACACGGTGTCCACTTGGAATAGGGTTAGTTCGGACTGGCCTAACAATGTGGGATATCAAGGCCAAGTGGAGAATCACAATACACCTTGTATGATTGTCTATGGATACACGAGTGAGATAATACAACAACAAGATGTTCACTTGATAATAGTTACAGTACAAGACCAAAACACAATGGAATCAATATCAAGTGCCTAGTTAACATACACGTGTATTTACTTTAATTATAATATAAAGACAATTATAATGCAGAAATAAAGTAAAGCATACACCATAATTTTGTTAACGAGGAAAACTACAATCTTGTAGAAAAACCGTGTAACCTAGTCCAGTTTTGAATACTCAATGAGTTAAGACACTACAAAAAGTAAACTTACAACTCTGAGTAGACGAGACCAAGCAATCAAAAATCCTATTTACTCAGCTTTAGCTATATTCTTGTTTTGATAACATCTAGCAGAATCAGAGTTCTCAATAGACATCAAAATACTAGATATCCTAGCAGAACAGATGTTCTCTTTAGGACTAGATCTAGTAGATCTTCTTAATGGTTCACAATAGCTTCTGCTACCAATCTTTCAACTAGTAAGACAAGGTTCCTTTGGATCGTATTCCAAACAGTTAAAGTATCAAAACTGTTTGGTAACCAAACTCACTTTCCAATCACAATACCGAAATATATGATAAAAGTATAATTACGTATCTTCAATATTTAAGATCTGTTACAAGATCTGAAGCTCCAAGGTTACGAGATCAAACAAGATAATCATTACCGAAATAATCAATCCTGATTACAAGGTTTAATATAAAATCACAAACAACTTGTTGATCTCAAAAGGATTGTGTTTATCAAAAATAAACAACTTTTTAATGCCGAAAAATCAAGTCACAGAAAGTCACACCAAGATCAAAAAACAAGAACAAAGTCTTCAAATCTTCAAAGTCTTCAATCTTCGATTTAATCTTCAAAGTAACAACCTGCGAAAATAAACTTGATTCCTTATTGATTTTTCGCACAGAACGAAGTCTGTTAAAAATGGCAAATCAATGAATCTATCTTACAAATCTAGAATTACTTAGATTTGCAAAAACGTTAAATATTTGATCTAGTTTTGGTGACCCTATATATCAGAAGAGAAGGTTCTCAAGAATAAACAAACTAGGTGCAATCAAAGTTTCAACAACCGTTAGTCAATCAAATCAATAATCGAAAACTAAAATAACAATGCAATTATCTAGTTTCCCAGTAACAGTACTCGTAGAGCTTCTTGATCCCACATAAGTCTTTATACATGCGGTCGTAAGATATTTCGTCTAATTAGGGTACTTTCCTCTACGGATAGACGGATCCACCAGAAACAACAATAATTAAGGTTTTTTGGCTCTTAGTATAGTTTGCAAGAAATGCAAACTCAATTATTTATACACCAAGGTTGTTTGGACAACAAGGAAATTTCAAAACCGAAAATATTCTCAAGATATTCTCATTAAATAACCTAAAATTGCTTTTCCTATTTCCACTTAAATTCCAAACCATATTTCTGAAAAATCTCGTAGAAATCTTCTATTATTAGTCTAGAACATTAACTAATAATATTTTCCAGAGGATATGCTTTAACTGCTGGTAATTAAAACATATATGATGAAAATCATAATTAAATACTTTTCACTTTTGCGGATCTGGGATCACCTTGAGTATCAAGGAATATCTTTGAACAATTAATGATAAGAGTTATATACACGTTCAAATAATGTCGACATCTAGAAGTTTCCTGTTTAGCAAACGCAATTTGCAAATCACACAAACCTTAAAGTGTATGTGACTATATAAATTGGTTTTGCTTAAGGGAATCATTTCTACCTTATAAAGATGATCAAGTACGAACTGGTACTACCTTATAAAAATAATTAGGTAGCTTGAGACCGGTTACACCTTGCTCCACAAAGTAGCTTGTGACCGGTTACACCTTGCTTCCAAATGTAGGTTGTGACCGGTTATACCATGCTTCCCAATATAGGTTGTGGCATATTATAACTTAAAAATATAATCAGGTAGGAACAAATACTACCCTATAGAAATAATTAGGTAAGATCGGTTACACCTTGTCATCTTGTATTGATCATCCAAATATTCGATGAAGAACCATACCAACACACCATGATTTACCTTTTGATTATGAAACAAGTTCATACATCTAGTTCTTTAAACCAATGTAATAATACATAGTTTCCCAGGATGAAATCACACCTATACTAATGCACATAATCAAGTAACTAAATACAATAGATTATGTCGATGTCGTATTTACGAAGTTCAAAAGATAAACGTTATACTTCGTAATACAATTTCTTGGTACTTTGATCATACTAATATGAAAAAGATTAGCACTAGAGTATCATATATATATATATATATATACCTCGCATGTTATGTTTCCAATCTAAATGACTTGAATGAAACAAGATACAAATGAAACAAGTCAAGTACGTAGTTACTAACCTCAAACTGAAGGATAATGTCTTCGTTGTCTTCAATCCATCTTCAGATCTTTGTGAGTAACTAAAGCACTATATTTCTATCGTTTCTATTCTAACCTAACGAAGTTGACTCTAGTTTATTTATTAAGCGACTCGAGTTTTGGAACTAAATATGACAACCAAACTTGACATACGAACGCTTGGTGGGTTCAACCGAGCAATGCTCTAACACTTGCCAAATCACTTCGTGCACTTGATGATTCAAAGATATCCAGGAACATCTCAAAATCAAACAGTTTGTGAACTGACTAAATCAGTCGTGTATGCGAGTTAATAAGAGAATAATTCATCAAGTCTTATTATTTATAAGTTCCAAGTTCATGTACTGAGCAAATAAATTCGTGAATATAAAACTAACATGACGACTCCTATGAACTTAATATGCAACTATGATATGTCGAATTTTTTTTGCCCTGAACCTATTATGTGATAAGTTCTTCATTACTTGATTTTACGATTCGATATTTATCAAGTACTAGCTTGAACTCGAGATTTTTCCTAACCATTCATCATAGTACTAAAGTTATACTATATTGTCTCAGTAGATGGATGATAGATAGTACGAGTAACTAGGATAGCCGACACTCTTCACATATCTTTATTCATGAAGTTCTCCTAGATATCTCAGACTTTCTTCTGTCTTTAATCTTCAAGGTCGATTGATCAATTGTGTTACTCAACTACCATGTTCTAGCTCTGGACGAGACTGACCTTCGTAGATTACAAATCAAGATATAGTTTTGATCAACTAAATTTGGAAACAAGCTTGACATACCAAAACTTGTGAGTTTGACTGAGCAATGCTCTAACGTATTTTACCAAGATGGGTTCACAATGTTCAGATTTTATTCAAGGTTGGACGCATATGTGGTTGGTCATTTCAGAAACGTGTTTTGGGTAAATGGTTGGCGTAGAAAATAATATAAAGAATCTCGCGAGGTTATTTCTTTTGACACCACGTACTTGGTGAACTAATATTGCATACTCTTTGCTTTATCTGTTGGGGTAAATTTCTACGGGGAATCAATATTGTGTGGGTGTGGGCTAGTTGAACGTTGAAGATTTTGAATCATGTTTTTAGTTACTTATGCAGTGGCTTTATTGTATACTTGCATGTGCTCCTGCAATAATAAGTGATCAAAACAAGGCTATGCAAATGAGAATATAAATAATAAGATTGAAAAATATGAATTATCCGACAGTCAGTAGCTTCAAGAACTATGTATATGAAAAAAAAACTTCGTTGGATACCTTATTATATGAAATTTTATTTTGGGGCTTGTCATCTACCCAAAAAAGAGATAGTATAAATTCTTTTTTTAACATATACCTTAGCCTAGAAACAAGTACAAAACAATTTGTAGAGCAACACGAACGTTAATAGCGAGGGATAAAGTAAAGAAAGCAACCGCGACTTATTTGGAGTCATGATCTAAATTGATTCCAGCACCTACTTGGGAAAACTACATAAAGAATCAAATAACCTATGAAAACTCAACAAGTTTCAACAAGAATAAAGTTCAAAAAAGTATAACAAACTTATTAAAGAAATGATGATTCTAGCTCGTAATATCTCCTGAAAGATTAAACATGAGGAACACATTTAATCACATATCTTAATGTCAACTGTTAATGAATTTCTCTCGAAATATATCACATTAGAAAACATGGTATGTCTAGACTCAACGATTAAAGAAGATCATGTTAGAAAAGTCAAACATTTTACCTACAAAAAGAATGGACCGAGTGACAATGATCAGAATATTAAGAAATTGGTATTCCCTTCGTTTCAAAAAGATAGGCCGGTTCACGTGTAATTTCTACATAAAATCAACCTATCTTTTTGAAAAGGAGGTAGTAATTTTTTAAATGAAATTTTGGTCCAAATTAATGTCAAATTCATTTCCAGCAGAAATTGATAACTTTTGAAATAGCTTATATCTAGCAGTATAGATGTTCGATTTCTCTATTCTTCGCGCGTCTATCACGGGGAAGAGTGGTGCTGAGTTTAACAAGCAGAATAACATCTTAGATATGAGAACTGGACGCTCACGGGAGTTGTTTCGCTTGTGGAAATGGCACTTCACGGTTCTATTCTCCAAACTAGGATGTCATATGGGTCCACCCCATCGTTGACTAGTGCAAGACTTAAGACACGGTTTCAATAGTCAAACCCCTAAATCTACGGCTAAAAATAATCCTCAAGACACAGACAAAACCAAATATTCCTTGACTGAGATCTCCAAATTATTTCTCTGACACGTGTAAGACAAATAGATACTTCAATTTGTACCCACTAAACCTCCGGAAGTACAGGATCTAATAAAAAATGTCATATCCAAATTATAAACTTACCCTTAGTAAGTACCTTTTATTACGTTTCATATCACCCTTCTTACTATGACAACTGGGTTGCACAGACGCGGACACGATAAAATTCTCAAAAAACTAGGACGCGGACACGTATATACATGTTTTATTTATATATTATTTATATATATAATCATGTATTTATACAGCAAAGTCAAGTATTTCGATCCTAAAAATTAGAAAATGATGCTACATGTGTATAAATTTCAAAAGAAAAGAAGATATCATTTGTATATACATGCCGAAGGTCAAACAATCAGTCACTATTAAACACATGTTACAATCAAAATGCATTCTTAGAACAACACATGCCCACTAAGAATATACGTGATCTCATTTCCAATTACAAAATCCTAATAAAGACCTAAATTATTGATCTAAATGTTTATCTTTCTTCATTTGGTTAATAGTAGTAAAAATAATGGAACAAATTTAAATGAAAATGAAAAAAGAATGTGTCGGACACGCGTCATCGGTGCGTCCAAACCAGACGCGCGCATGACGCGCAAATTGGTGCGTCGGACACGCGTCGTGTCAGACGCGGACACGACTCAAGAAATGGAGCGTCCGTGCAACCCAGTATGACAAGGACTTGACTAGATTCCAAACCTAGTTTCCTTTCTACTTGTGATAAAGTGACCACAACTGCCAGCAACTGGACTTGAGTGAATCCAACCAAAAACATGAAAAGAATAGGAAAAGTTCAATTCTTCACACAAAAGAAAAGAAACTCTAAATATCTAGCTCTTGCTCTGCCAAACTTACACTAGAGTACATGTAAATATCATGTAATGTAATTTGAGCAGAGTGTAGTAGAGTAACAGTACAAACAAATATCCAAAGATTTTTTAGGTTGCCTAACAAAACATGGAAGTTCAAGTAAAGTTTTGCAATTGAATTCAAGCTTACAAATACAATGTATGGATATTACCTAACAAAAAAATAGCTCATGGCTTCGTACGAACTTTCGTACGCAATTTCTCATAAGGTTCGGCATCCGTCAAGTTATTATAAAAAACAAAAAACAAACTTACTCGAGCTGCATTCGAAACAAATTTGACAATTGAGTGTTAAAGCTAAAGCAATATCAAGCTGTAATTCGAGAACTATATGAGTACTAGCTTGGAATCAACCTTGAGTAAGCTAACTAGCTAAATCCTAGTTGTAGAATGTGATGGTTCAATAATGTGCAGTTTAAAACAGGCAATGACTAGTTGTATAGTTTGTTATTGGAGTATTATAGACTTAAGCTTAAAGGAATAAGTTGAGTAGTATACTTTAATTACTAAGTTAAGGAAAAAGAGAAAGAAGAAGAAGAAGAAAGAAAAAGACATCAACTCATAGAAATGGGATGAGTTGTCATGTTTTTGATGTTAGGTGACTAAATGAAATCACATTCAAAACTCACATGCTTATGTTAATATATTATAGTATACAAATTGCTTTTTAGTTAAGAAGGTTCCTCTTCACTTTTGTTTCTTCATGACTTTTAAGAACATAATCATCTAAATACAATGTTCAAGTTTCAATGTAGTATGCTAAGTAAAACTACTACTCACTTTCTAGTTACTAAAACAGTGAATTGTCTAGTAAAGAATCAAACACATTTTCTACCTAGTTTTAGAATTTGGACTAACTTCACCTATCTTTGTGTCATGTGTCAAACAAAAACCAAACACACTCAATTCTACTTAAACTCTGGAAATGGCTAAACACCTGCACTGTAGAGTAAAGTCGTTAGGTGGTGATATCTACGGTTTGAATTTCACAGTGCATCTCAAAGCTTCATAAACAAGTAAACAATTCGGCTTATATTAAAGGTATAATAATAAGAAAACAACATATAAAATCTCATTGTAGTGACAATGTTTGGAACTGAGACAAATATCTATGTAACTATATGAGTAACATCTATGAGCTTAAATAAACTCTACTGTTGTAGTGTTTTATTTTCAGTTGAAATAAGAACAACGGAAAAAGTAATATCCAAGAAGAAAACCAAAAACAAGAAATGCTACTAAAGAAAAGTAGCAATAGGACTGTTTGTTGTTACCTTTGAAGGATTTTATCTGTGAAACTG
The DNA here is from genome assembly GCF_003573695.1 of Papaver somniferum. NCBI lineage: Eukaryota > Viridiplantae > Streptophyta > Magnoliopsida > Ranunculales > Papaveraceae > Papaver > Papaver somniferum. Next base: position 66,428,262 of record NC_039362.1, read on the forward strand.
TAAAGAATTAATGAAATAATATCTCCCCACCAATATTGTTGTCTGTACACTCTTGCATTTTCGTTGGAATAGCTGAATTCAGTAGGAACTTTCTCTCAGTTAGAGATCAAACCCACTAACTGGTCATGTTTGTGGCTGTTCCCAACCCACCAAGGCTCATAACCCATGTCGCCGGTATTAGTTTCTTCGTCATTCGGTGCAGGAAGATTAAGATCGAGGAGATCTCGCATTACTGGTAACTTCTGCGGAAGTACTATGGTTGGAGTGCTCCTAGTATCAGATCCACCAACCAAATGTGACCTTTTATGTCCACCTAAAGCTTGCCCAGATGAGAAAACTTTGAAGCAAATGGGGCATTCATGCTTATTCTTCTTCAGTGCGGGACTAGTTTCAGCACTAGCCGTAACTTCAAAGACACTCACATTGTCATTGTTGCAGGACTTGATGTCAGCTGTAGGATCAGGAGAAAGATCAGTCTCAAAGCTGGTTTCACTGAAATCTACTTTCGAAGCTGAACAACCTTTGATTTTCTTGTGACTAGCTCTGTGGCCTCCAAGAGCTTGGTAAGAAGGGAAGTACTTGTTGCAAGTAGTACACTTGTATTTGCTTTTCTTCGAAGAAGATTTGCAAAATTCAGAATCCGAACCATCGTATTTCGCTTTCTTCCTCGAGACCCTGTCAAATTCGTCTTCGTACAAGTCGGATTTAGCTCTCTTGCTTGAATTGAACTTCCCATACTTGAAACTAGACTGATTCTCACCTTCCCTGATCAAATTCTTCCCCAATTCAGCTCTAGCACTCTTACTATTAACTCTATTTCTAGTATAAGAACTGTTCTCAAGCTCATCATCAAATTTAGGCCTCTTAAACTCACCTTCTTCTCCAAATGAAGCTGACACTTCCAATTCACCATTCCTCGAAAACCCAGAACCATAACAACCACCTAATTCAGATCTTTTACCATCAAATCGAGTAACACCCAGTTTCTTTTTACCTTTTAACTTCTTCTTCTCATTCAAATTGACATTGTTAAGCTCATTTTCACTAGCCCTCTTAGTTAAACTGGATGATTTAGCTTCTAAAAACAAAGAATTATTATCTGAAGATTCAACTAAACAGTTCAATTCACTTCGAGAATAACCACTAGAGTCTCTAGATAACATCATTAAAGACATAGCTACTTCTTCTTGTTCATTCGAAATCTCCGAAACTGAAGAATTCTCAACAGATAAACAAGAAGTAGTATTGTTATGATTATTATTAGTACTAGGAGTGATTATAGTATTAGTATTCTTGTACCTTGTTCTCTTTGATCTCCTCCTCTTTGGTGCTGTAGCTTCATTATCAGATTGACTATCCATTACAAGATTCTGATTTTCTTCAAGTTCACGATCACTCCAATAATCTTCTTCTTCTTCGTCTTCAACTTGTTCAACTTCTTTTCCTCCTCCTCCATATACTACTATGCTCAGAGACTTTTCATCATACATCTGTGAGTGAAATGATTTCAAATGACTCGTATAAGCTTTCCAGGATTGAAACCCTTTTCCACATTCTTTACAAGTGTTGTCACCGATGAAATTTCCTCTTTTTGTAGAATCTGAAACTGACCTCCATGTTTTCTTAGGATTTTCTCTAAGTCCATAACCAGTATGAGCAGTACCGTTTTGATCATACCCCACCATGAAAGTGTTGTTTACTTCTTCAATTTCAGTTGATGTATTCATATGAGACCTCATATGACCACCTAATGATCTTCCACATGGAAATCTTTTCTTGCAGTACTTACATACATGCTTAAACTCATGATCTTCATCCATCGAAAAAACAAACTGAAACAAAAAAACCTAATCTTTAACTTCAAAATTGAGAAAAACCCAGATCAGAAAATCGATAAAAAATCTCACTTTGGAATTATAATAATAATTGCCTTCACTAATTAATCACATTGCAAAAGAAACAGAGTAAACAAGACAGACATGACATCTGAACAGAAAAGAGAAAGAAGTGATCAAATCATGGGTTTTCTAGGTTTCTGAAGTGAATCAAGTAGAACCCAGATTTCAAAACAATAACAAGATCTAGTCTAGTTAAGAAAGAAAACAGACACTTCAGAATTTTTGGTTTTCTCCTCCTCCTCTTTACTTACTCTCTCTTTTAAGCAGCTACTAATGGCATAAGTTTAAATTGTGATAACAAAAACAGAAACAAAATCAATAAAAAATTAATACACCCCAAATTTTTAATTTTTACTAGTGAGATGAGATTCTATTCTTTAACCTCCATTGTCATTGATGGTGTTGTTGAATGAGCTCATTCGTTTATAATAAAAAAGAGAAGTTTTTTTTTCTGTGAGTTTGTTACTAGAAAAATTCTCCCTTTCTCTTTGTGCTATATTTGGAGGAGAAATCCATGCATGGAAGCAAAGATTAGAAAAAAAAAAAGAAACAAAAAGATAACTGCACGTGTACTCAACTCACAATCCTACGCCATCATGTAATCGTACGGTTCTTAAATTTCCGTGATTTTGTTTTAATTACCAGTATCAACGAAATTTTAAGGAAATTTTTCATTTTTTTTTCAACTATTCGTGTATTCTTTTCCTTTGTCTCTATCTGAAGTAACTCTGGCTTGGTGGTACGATTTAGTGGTACATCAACACCATCAAAATCTGTAACCGTTGTTCTTTTCGGATTTTCTTTCAATTTATTACTACTAGAAAATATCGAAGAATCCTCCAGTATTTTCTTAATTTTTACATTAATTATTTTGCTCATTTACTTGTTTGGGGTTCACTTAATCGTCTCGATATAACTTGACTTTGTGTATTGTGTTTGAAATTTCCATAATGTCTCCGGAATATGGTTCGCTCGAAGCCAAGGCAAGCTTCAACATTAGGGTTGTCAACGGATCCGGGTCCCCCGGATAGTACATGGTCCAGAATCGGACCCGGCATATCAGTGTCGGTTCCGGGTCTTAATGGTTCCGGGGCCGGTTCCCTATTCTACTGGCCCAGAACGGACCCAGTAAAAGACACGGGTAATCACCGGGTCCGGGTACCCATTGGGTACTAAAAACATATTCATGATTTTACATGAGTTCCCAACCCTGTGACTGGAGTCCTTAAAAAGAAGATTATTGGCTTCAACAGAAAAGAAAAGTAACCGTCTTTAAAAGTCTAGATAGAATATAAAGTTATAAACTTAAGCTTAGATCCGGAAAATTAAAGTTATTTTCCTATCTATAAGTAAAAATCTGCTATAATATAAAAAATATAAAAGTTGGCAGACTTGTTTTTAGACCTGTCATTCTATAAAGTGTAGAAGCCCCAGAAGATAAATGCCTGGTTCCTTTACAAGTACATATACAAAAAAGAAGGACGTAGTCAGCACTTTGCATATTATTTGGCTGTATCAAAAAGAAGTTCCCATCAGTTCAATAGAGATCATTTCACCATCATATTCATAATTATTCCTGCAAGACAACCAAAAACAGTTATTCATAGAAGGATGGTTCATGACTTCATTCCCAGTTATTAGAATGCAGAATGGTTGAGAAAAATGAAACCAACGAAAAAAGAACAGGGAGAAAACAAAAGCATATAACTAAATAGTAAAGAGTGACCAGATAAACAAAAGCATATATCTACTTAAACATATAGACAAATTAAACAATTCTGCGAATGGCAAACTATAGTGACGTAACCAGAGATGTTGTGATGTATCAATAGTGGTGGTGTTCTTTGGTGGTGTAATGCACATGAACAATTGATGGGATACTACATATAAAACAAAATAGATACGGAGGAAGAAAACAATAATAAAATGGAGACGGAAAGTAAGTGACAAAATTACAAAACATCATGGTTGGTCACGCGCTTTATATGTCTCTTCCACCTTTATCTGGATTAATAAATACATCAATTCTCTAGGTGCCCACAAAAATGCAACTTTACAAAAATTGCATGCACGATTAACTACAGACATGTTCTTCTATGCAGGTACCAATTTTTGAGCTGAGCGAATTATTTAGTTTCAGCTAGAAGATAAATATAAGTTGGGAGGTTGGACTGAAAGTCTAGAGAATTAAGGAAAGATCTAGCTAGCTGGTAACGTCACATATTACGTCTTCTGATACTGATACTGGAGCTTACATTAATTCTTTTCGACTACTCTTTAGTCTGTGGTGCTTTGTATAAGAATTGTGAATGCAGCAACAAAATCTGTAAATGTTGGAAGTAATATTACAGTGGTTCAAGATGCAAAGTACTTTCATATATATTATGGTCAGAACTTCAAACTTCAAATTTATCAAAAATGGTATTGATGGAAAGAATGACCTTCTCATTTCAAATCTATCACAATCAAATTTATGCATTCCAAAGTTATCTGGTTATTTTATCTTAAATAAATTGAAGGTTTTGTAATGAAATTGTGTACCTGAAACACGCCATAATGCATCTTTTAAGTAAACCATAATAGGAACTTCACAAAAAACAAAATATATACTCTTTTTCTTGTTCATCTGTTAGACAATGTGCTCATCGTCTGACTGAAGCTCATCCACTGCCTCCAAAAGAGTCTGAAGTGAAGTATCACCTAACCCAAGTCCCTCATCTAACACAATAAAACAGTTAATCGACGTACAAGAACCACAGTACTAAGTGAATCAGTAAACAAAATCAGTAAACAAAAATTGATATAATAGAAGACGTGAATTGGATATGTTACTTACTCTTTAGCGCACTTCTTATCCAATCTTGTGTGCATATCAAATCTTTAATTGTTTCTAGAAGCATTGAAGAACGGAATTTATCTACAACTCTACCACTGGTGCTGAAAACAGATTCAGAAGCCACCGATGATGCATGAATTGCTAATATATCACGAGTTATCAATACTACAATTGGATATACCGGACCATGAAATTTCCACCATCCCAAAACATCAAAACTGGAATCATTCAAATTAACAGTACCACTAGGGAGAATATCAGCTGATAGGTATTGCTCTAGATCCGTGCGAACAGCATCCTGTTGTGAATTTTCTTCAAGAAACGGCAGGGAGAATATCACTAGGGAGAATATCTACTGATTTTACAACTTTAGTGTTCATTGTAGGCTTTGAAACGGCAGCTTTAGGAGGAGGCATAGATGGAGGTTTCAATCTTACAGGAATACAATGATCGCCAACTCTTCTGTTTTTTCATGTTGCCCCTGCAAGAAAAACCAACAAACATGCGTATTAATGTATGTATTATAAAGCATAAACGATAATAAACTTAACAAGCATATAAAGAATAAAGTAATCCGCCAACTGAAATCAGAGACACCTAGTCAAACAGTACCACCAAACCTTCCATTTCGCTGTACAACTATTGCAATAGTGTAACAACTGCATTCGACAGAACACATAAGTCCAACTGTAACAACACACATGACTTGACATTGACACACAGACAACATGTAAAATCAAAAGCTCAAAACTCTTACACAACTAACACCAAAAGAGCACTCAGCATAATGTGATCTTGTACCTTATCAGATTGTGAAATAACTACTTAAAGACTATCACATGCCAAACAAAATATGACTCAAACATTATATGATGACACTCAGGGTGCATAAAACATTCATCTTCGATACGAATTAAACAACCAACAACTCAATAGAAAGATAACAAGCTCCTCTGCAATTTTTGTTACAACATCGTGAACTAAATCGATCTCTATCATACCTATAAAATTTATGGTATCATGAATATCATAAGATATCTAATTTCATACCCTAGCAAGTTCTACTCCTCATGAACCAGTAGTCAGAGATTGAGAAACAAGAAAAAAAAAAAAATGGTTTCAAAAGAAAACCCTAAGATTCTGGGTGATCAACAACATAGACATCACGAATATCCTCTATATTTCAAGTTCTGATCCTACCATGTTTCAGTAACTAAGAAAGATTGAAATCAATTTCGAATGAATCCTTAGATTTCTAGTTCAGGGATTGAGAAGGTCAAGATAGAATCGGTAATAGTATATTCAATCAACAAATCAGTATAAAGAGTTCAACCAGTTGAAACAAGAATAATTTAAGTTGATTCATACCTTCAATTCCTTGATCAAGAACAAAGAAAGAGTCAAACAAGAATCGATTTTGTACTCAGTAGAAAGAGTTGCGGCTGTAGGAAGAAGAGTAGAAGACCAGAACTAGATTTGCTTTCTACGAAAATATAACGTGTTTATATATGACCTAATTTTCCGTACAAAATTTACTACATTACCCCTTTCCACAAATACCCGGTTACTCGCGGGTACCCGCCGGGTAGGACCCGTTTATTAACGGGTCCAATCGGGTAATTACCCGCCGGGTCCTAATTGGTTAATCGGTCCAATTTTAGGACCCAGAACCGGACCATATTCTCTCGGATCCGGTTCCGGGTCCGGGTAATGGGTACCCATTGACAGCTCTATTCAACATCCTACTACAGTACTACAATACGGTTCGGGTCGACCCACCTGCAGTCATGTTCATCTATAATGACACCTAGGAGGATCTAGTTTTAATATCATCGAATTATTTTCTATTAATATTAACAAAGTGGTTTATTTTGGTTAACGTGGATGTATTATACAGAAAGACAAAACATTTGTCTGGGGACTAGGTGTTGCCGTGCAGGCCACCTTACTGTTTTTCCTAACGAGCCGGCTATCATCATCATCGCAGTTACCGCAATGTAAATGTCTTATTCAGCCATAGGGGTGTAAATTTTGCCCGGTAGCCCGAGGCCCAGTACCGTCCGTCCTGTCCCATGACAGTGCATGGGTGACCTTGGCCATTTACGGGCTGGCCCGACCTAGCCCATTTAAATAAGAGGGCGGGCACAGGCCACAATTCAAATTTTCTTGCCCGGCCCAATACTCTCCCTATTATCCCGTCAATGCTACCCGCCATGTTAGCCCGCTAGTATTATCCATTTACCTAGCCTAATTGACTGTTCTCATTTGTTTTATCCTAGAATATACTTGGTACATATACTTAATACAGTCAACCCTCATAGTTTTCATATGTATTTCTTAACTTGTATTCCATTGGAGTCTAATTTTGTTAACCATATACAAAAAATATTGAGCAAAATTTAAGGCAGTTTCCTTTTCTGATGATTCAATTCAGGAAAAATTATAGGAAGTTTGGTTTATCTTATTCCCATCTCAATTCTCGTCTTTGATTATTAATTTTAAGTAAAACTTGTGTATTATTACTACTTTCTTTTTATTTTGAACAATATATATGTATAATATATATATTTGTTTGTAATATTCAAGGCCCTCCCGGTCCTACCCGTCCGATCCCAAATTACAAAACATGCTTGGGTAGGCCATGGGTACTAACTGTAGATAAATAATCCTGCCCGCCCGGCCCTTTTAATTTCATGGATAAGAGATGTTCCGGCCCGCCCTATACCGTCCCATTTAATAAATATATCGGGCTGCCCGGCCCGGCCCAATTTACACCCCTATTTAGCCATTTTTGTCAAACCCTTAACTTCCATTAGGAAAGTTTTAGTCATAATGGAGGAAAAACATGAATTCCATGACATTTGTTCTTTGTTTCAGACTTCACTTTAGTGTTAAGATCCACTTAAATATACGGATTTGAGTTGACAGCTTGAAATCTTATAAGAAAAGGCTGGCCATTCTTGCCATCTCTTATGACTCTAGCTAAAAACAGTTCCTGACAGGCTTGTGATAAATGATATCCCTTCATCCGGGAAAAAGTAATGTTTTCACTTTTTCAATTTAGCATATTCTTAAGCAAAAATGAAATTGAGACGAAGGTAATAGATTACTACTACTAGCCCAGACAACCTAAACCATTTACATCCGCGTCAGGTCATCGTAATATCTTTGGCTATGAGCAATGCCGAACAATTAGCACCGGCATACTCGATATCGGTTTGAGAGATCCTTCGGCCGGTTCGATTCTTGTATGGTTCTTTAACATTTCATAAACTCAATTCTGGTTCCATGGGATATAAATAAAAGGAGCATGAATTTAAGACTGGAGTAAGTTAAGTAGAAAATTTGAGAGTCTAGTTCATGGTGTTCCATGACCTAATCTTAATAGAGATAGGACCACTATGACTTGCACTAGGAAAGTGGCCAAGATATTTAAATATCTTCTCGAGAGTTTTACTTACTTTTACCCATGCATCATCCATAAAAACAAACCAAAAACATATACTCGATAATCAAGCTTTTATTCCCACCTATTCCTTCACGCCATTTTATCTCACTCTCACACCATTTTGCCCATCAAGTCCAACAACTTACACTGTTGCGTAGTGCCTTCTTTTCTGGGTTAGGTTTAGTTCATTCTGCTTGACTGATTTCACTAACTTTGTGTTAAACCATTATTAACCCGACAAATAAGACGTAGTTCTTTTTGTTGACTGTTTTAAATTCATAAAAATTAACGAATTTTTTAACAGATCACCAAATTCTGGTTATTATTTTTGAGTTGACCAAACTTATTTATAATTAAGTCAATAAAAACTGAACGATTAGTGAGCCAAATGTAATAAGACGTGTAGACGATAAGGTCCTCTTTTGGGATGAGTTTACCTCCAATCAAATGTGTTGTATTAGAAAAAAATGTATGCTTCAAAAAAAAAAAATAGTGCTGTATTAGAAAGGAGAAGAAGAGCTTAAATTAATCAATGTTGGATTTGATCAAATTTTTTAGCTAATAAATACGTGGTGGTTGGGATAATCCTTATTAAATTGCTGGATAGAGCAACATTTGGCAGATGCCTTAGAATAATCAATAAGAAAATCACAGTATAGACGGGCACTTTGGCACAAATGAACGACTGTTAAATGTTTGGTGTGTACTAAGATTTTCTTGGTGAAATATTAAGCCATGGGTGAACCGATTATCGATCGAGTTTTTATCATGAGACATGGTCTTCCCTTGTTGCTTTACACGTCAAATAAAATCGCTGCCATATAGGATTTTAAGGGAATTCCATCTTCCCTCGTCGGACATGGTCTACGTCAATAGGAATGACTGTTATAAAGTGAAGCAACGCAAAAATGAATAATGTAGAAGAGCCACTGAGACCTACTTTGCTGAGTGTATACAAGAATGCTTTTGTTGATGGTTACTGTCAATTGCAAGCAATCCATTATATGTAAGGGTTCTTGCACCTCTATTTAGTAGTAGTAAACTGGAAAGGTAAATTCTAGCAAACACAAAACAAAAGTGAGTGCAAGTGATATGTTGATTTGGTCTCCACAAAGAATTAGGTTAAACAACAAAAAGAAAGAAGAAGACACAGAAACTGTTAAATGTGCAAGCAACAACTGTTCCACCACTCTTTGTTCTTCTTCTAATTTATTTATATATATATATATATATACACGCTTTGGATAATAAAGCTTGCATGTGTGTTTTCCTTTGGTTGTAATGTTGCTGCTGCATAGTGTAATAATGGTGCATGTGTTAGTGAGGAGGAAGTATTCTCTTTCAATCTCCTCTCACAATGCCATGCTTATAGACTACTCAAATGAGGTCAATGGAACTCAATTCCATTTTTTTTCTATCTTGTAGGGTCTTTATTTTAACATGGAGGAAGAAGTTGTTCTGTCTGGGTCTACCATGACTGCTAGTATGTTACTATCCTTTCTCCCTTCACTTCTTTAATGTAACTAATCCAAATCCTTAGCACAATTGAAAGGTTGTCAATTCAAGAATCTAACCCCAAATGGGTACTTTCTGCTAAAACCTTTTGGGTGGTTAAACTACTTATTTGAGTTCCAGTAACATTTTTTGGAATGCATTAGGATTTGGAAATGGACTTTATTTTCTGACTGCTTACAAAAATTGCTATATTATGTGTAAGTTTAGCAGATGTCCAAAGGTTGTTATTATGTAGTTGAAAGAAGCAGCTATCAGAGAACAAAAACCTGCCCCTACCATCTAAAGTTGTATATACTTTGAGTATTCGGGTCATCAGCCTGTCATTGCCTTGCACTTCCTTTTTGTTTCTTTCTCTTTTTTTTTTTCTTCTTTTGGGCTCTAAATATCCTGGCACTTTTAGGGGCGACACTAAAAGACAAAAAAGATCACTCAAACGTAATTCTAAACTACCCCTTATCTCTGTTTTTTCGAAATGGCCAATATGTCCTTATATAATCGGGAACCTACACCATAATCGGTAGGTTAGAGGTGAATCGGTAGGTTAAATTGAAACTGTACCTTCCGATTATAGTGTAGATACTTCGGCTAATAATCCTTTTTATAATCGGTAGGTTATCCAACATATATGACTACCGATTATAAGTTGCCCCAAAATAAGTTTTTTTCTAATCCTTCATGTATTGAATTTTGAAACCTGGTATAATCGGAAGGGAATACAACTTAACAACCTACCGACTATAAGGAGTCCCAGATCGAACCCTTGCCATATTCCATAAGTTTTGAGTGTACACAGCCAGCCATAACCACTTGGTTCGTATTTTGGATGCAGCGTTAATCGGAAGTTAAATATATTACAAAACCTACTGATTATAAGCTGTCCCAAAATGAGTTTTTTCTAAAATCCTTCATGTATTGAATTTTGAAACCTGCTATAATCGGAAGGGAATACAACTTAACAACCTACCGATTATAAGGAGCCACGGATCGAACCCTTACCATATTCCATAGGTTTTGAGTGTACACAGCCAGCCATAACCATTTGGTTCGTGTTTTGGATGCAGCGTTAATCGGGAGTTAAATATATTACAAAACCTACCGATTATAAGTTGCCCCAAAAAGAGTTTTTTCTAAAATCCTTCATGTATTGAATTTTGAAACCTGGTATAATCGGAAGGGAATACAACTTAACAACCTACCGATTATAAGGAGCCACAGATCGAACCCTTGCCATATTCCATAGGTTTTGAGTGTACATAGCCAGCCATAACCACTTGGTTCGTGTTTTGGATGCAGCGTTAATCGGGAGTTAAATATATTACAAAACCTACCGATTATAAGTTGCCTCAAAATGAGTTTTTTCTAAAATCCTTCATGTATTGAATTTTGAAACCTGCTATAGTCGGAAGGGAATACAACTTAACAACCTACCGATTATAAGGAGCCACATATCGAACCCTTGCCATATTCCATAGGTTTTGAGTGTACACAGCCAGCCATAACCACTTGTTTGTGTTTTGGATAGGGCTGCACATGGGTCGGGTTGGGTCGGGTTTGGCCTCACCCACCACCCAACCCACTGATGGTGGGTAACATAAGTTTTCACCCACAACCGACCCAACATAAAAATGGGTCGGTTTTCACCCTACCCACTCTTCAGTGGGTTGGATCGGGTGGGTGGTGGGTTACCCACCATAAAATACACATTACTTACAAAAATTTTTTTTTTTACATACATACCTAAGACTCTTACAGATGAAAATTAAAAAGTGATGAGTGCTAAAAAGTGCATATTTCTATATATTTTTCTTGGCATTTAACTCATCTTTTGTGCATTAATTCTACATTTTATCCCATATTCTGTATTTTCTTTGTTTTCAAGAATAAATATTTTTATTAATTAACTTTGCATTTTTAGGTTGTAAATAAAGTTTGGATGAATTGCGGAGCGAAAAGAGAAGAAAAGTAATGAAAAGTCGGGAGGAGTTACACAAGGAAGCCGCAAAGAATGGAGCACACGTCCAAAAAGCTAGGAATGGGCTCAAGAAGGAAGAATTGTTCTTAAAGAAGATATGGGCTTGGCATACCCAAGGCCCAAAACCCTTACCCAAACCCATTTTCTATATCCATAACCGCCTCCATTCTCAGCCGTTAGATGGGACTACATCGAAATCCTACGGTCGCTCCTTCGTAGAGCATCAAAATCTGAAGTCTCTGCAAAACACCACAGCGCTTAAATTCCAAGCCTTCAGATTAGATTGTAGTTGAATCCAACGATCGCTTCTATGCCTGTGCATCAAAATTAGATACTCCCGATCTACACTACAGTACCGAACTCCACCAAGTGCCGTCCGTTTCGTTGTATCCCTTCATCCGACGGTCGCTCATCGCTTGCCTCCGAATCGCCGTCAGATCTACCTACCATCTTCTCATCCTACGACGCAGATCGCATAACATTTTCCCTCGCTGAAACCGCTCAACACCATAACATCCGAGCCATATACCCCTAGCCAAACGCCCCCTAACCCTAACTCTATCGACTTCTTCTTTCTTCTCCATCTCTTCTTCCTTCCCCCGTCTGCAGAACCCGTACCACCACCTTCTCCCTCATCACCACTACCCACTCCACTGCCACCGCCACCAACTCCTCTACCACCACCACACCTCCACTATCATCACCCCTACCTTCCTACAGCTATTACCCATCTTTATAGCCCCCTAATTCGTCAATTTCTCCCCTGCCGAAACCCTAGGTGAGTGGTTGACGAATTAGTGAAGCTAGAAAAGCAATTGAAGGCATGGGAATGGAGCTGGTGAACGAGGAGAGGAATGGGTTGAAGAGGGAAGCGTCAAATCGCAGGTTTGGTAAGAAAAATCCCTAACCCTAATTTTTCTGTCCATTTAGGGTTTGTTTGATAAAACCCTAATTACTGCTAGGGAGAGCATGAGGAAGAACAGTGCCAACATGGGTATGATTAAATTAGTCGAATTAGGTGAGAAACCCTAATTTTGTCACTGTTCAATTTGGGGATTTGGGGGAATTTTTTTTGTAAACCCTAATTTGGGTGTCTGGGTATAAAAAGGGGACTGTGGTGTGTGTAATGAATTATCTCTGGACTAGCCAGTGTATCCCCATGAGGGCTGGACTAGCCAGTTCCTCTTGGGTAGATTTTTCTTCCCTGTTTTGTATTTGTAGATTTAATTTTAATTTTAATTTTCAATTTTAATTCAAAATTCAGTTTTAGTTTATCTTGTTTCAATTCAGTTTGTTTTATGTTTTAATTCACATTTCATTATAGTTCACATGTTAGTTTGTAGTTCTCTGTTTAGTAATTGTTTTGTTTTTGTTGCTGTTATGTGAGCTCACATGTGTATGTGTATAGCTAGGCCGAGATGATGCCTTAAGTCACTGTTAGTGGTGGAATGCTAGGTTATAATTCATGTAAATTGAGTTGATTGAGTAATGGAGGAATTTAGTGCTCAACTGTGCTTGTGATTGATTGTGCTGTCAAAAGACAGTCAATGCTAGGAGTAAACAGTTGAGCAAGCTTCTTCTCCTTCCATTCCATTTATGTATGCCCTGGAACATAGGCAGGCTTGAACCTTCACCTAGATCTATTAGGGACAGGGATTTAACATAGAATTACACTATCTGGCTAGGTCACAAGGTGGATTCATAACCTAGTTGTGTTGTTTCTCTGTTTTGTATCTGTAATTTTGCTCCCCTGCCATTGCCCTTGGCTTAGGCCTTGGTTTATCTCTTTGTCATTCTTTATGCCATTGTCTCCTTCACCATCATCATTGTTGTTTGCTGTTTGCTTTTGCCATTGTAAATATCCATGTTTTACCTTGGCCTAGTGCCACTGCTACATTTAGTTTGCTCCACCTCCCCTACCATCTTCTTATTTCCCTGGCCTTGCTGCCAGTTCTGCTCAGTTGCCCTGCTTACCTTCCTCCCCTGCTGCTGCTGCTGCTTCTTCTCCAGCCCAGCCTTGTCTGCTGCCAAAGGCTAAAAGCCCAGGTTCAAGGCTCAGCCACAGTTCAGGTTAAGGCCTAAGGCCCAGTTCAGTTCAGTTCATTGAAACCAAAGGCTAAAAGCCCAGGTTCATAGCTAAAAAGCCTAGCTCCAGCTAAGGCCCAAATCATACCAAAAGCCCAGGTTTAATCCCAAGCTCAGTTCACTACACTGAGCCCAAGCCTAAGTTTAAGGCCAAAGCCTAGTTCACAGTTCATTCCAAAATCATTCAAAGGCCCAAGGCCTAAAGCACTTCATCATTACAACAAACCCATAAAGCCCAACAGTTCCAAAGGGTATTCATAACCCATTGGTACCACAACCCTTTGATACCTAAAGCCCAATAGCCAACTAGAACCCAAAATAGCTAAACACTACAAAACACCCCCAGTCTTTGTGGATCGACCCGTACTTGCACGAGCTACAACTGACGACCGTGCACTTGCGGTATTACTGTAGGCCCGCGTTTCATTTCGCTTCAATTTTATACGCTTTCCCGGGCCAACCAAGTTTTTGGCGCCGCTGCCTCCGGACTGGTGCTGTGTTTTTCTTGTAGTTTTATTAGCTATTTTTGCATTTCACTGCATAGCATTTTGCATCTGCATCTGCTTCACTTCATTTGCTGTTGGACCTGCTGTTCTGAACCTGTTTTTCCTCTGCTGGGACGCCACCAAGGAAAAGAACCAAAGCCCAACTGGGTTTTTGCAACAATATCAGAGCAGCTGGGCTGTGCTTAAAAGGTAACCCATTTAAGAGAACCCGAATTTTGGGCTTCCAATTTTTAATTGTGGGCTTGTAATATTAAAGCCAATTTTTGGGCTTTTTATTTTCTGTTGGGTTTGTAATTAATTTTTGTGGGCTTGTTTGTTTAATTTGTGGGCTTGTATTTAATTTTTGTGAGCTTGTTTAATTTGGACTGATATTTTGTATTCTGGGTTTTTAAACGCAGCTGAGCTTGTAACCGATCACGCTAGGTTAACTCGTTAGTGGGCCGAGTACCCAAATTCTAGGCCGAGATTTTGGACTCAGTTTCACCAAACGTTTTCAAACCAGCTGAGCCAAAGCAAACACAAAACCAACAGTGGGCTCGCTCCCATTCAAAAACCAAATTTTATTTTCTTTTTTAAAAAAAAAAAAAAAAAAACCAAAAGTTTCCAAATGTCTCCCGCCAAAAACCAAATTTTTCCCAACAAAACCAAATTTTTCCTAAAAAGTCCAATCCCATTAAAAACCAAATTTTCTTGTAGATAATGTGTTAGTTAAATTTCCTTTTGTATATATTTTGTGCTCATCCATTGTGACTCCGAATATGTTGGAGTTTTGCCTTGGATAACGGAGTTTTAATTCTGCTTTCGCCGAAATCGGGTATTCTCTCTCATTTTACTCTACTCAGCATGTCCCTTTCCATATGTTGCATTTTAATTCTTTCCATATTTTTAAACATTGAGGACAATGTTTAGTTTAGGTTTGGGGGTATAGAGTAGATACCATGATAATATGCCATAATTGAAAACAAGAACTCCCTCTTTTTGAAAAAATTTGAAAAATTCCAAAAAAAAATTAGAAAAATGATAAAAACATAAAAATGGAGCTCATTTACCTTGAAATGTTGACTCTTGTGCAAATATGTAATTATTAGGAGTCTTAGTCTAGATATTTAGGCACCCTGATTCTAGCACATTTCACATAGTGATAAGAAACTTGCACGCGCACGATCTACCAATACATGTATGGCCTCGATCTTCAAGGTGTTTGATAGGAAGTCACGATTGCCAATCACTTTAGAATACTGAACGAAACTTGACTAGCTTGTTCTTTGGTTGGTTGGGATAGAAGGTGGAGGTTACATTAAGAAAAACAACCATCGAATTTAACTGGGTGCATCAAAAAGGGCTACCTCTTGCAAAGTGTCATGTAATTTTTTGTTTCCTTTTGTATTTGTATCAACTGTTTCCTTATCAAAAAAAAAAAAAAAAAAAAAAAAAAAAAAAAAAAACGATGTATATATTCAGAAAAAAAAAATACAAAAAAAAAAAAAAAATATCATGTATTTTTCAATTCCATCCTCTCTTGTTCCAAAAATAAAAGAGAGTAGTCAATGTAAATAAGAGTCATGTAAAGAGTCATCTTTTGTGTTTTATTGTAATAAGCAAGGAAGGGTGCATGCCATTGATGTACAACGCGAGTGATTGTGAAATACCTCCAACTCATTCACAATTCTCGTAAAGTCCGGACAGCTAGCTAGATTTCGACCTTGGTTCTTAGCTTGAGAAACTATCTCTTGGTGATTAGTAGTCATAACTTCAGATCTTTCTTTACACATGTGTAGATACACTTTACACTCTTATCACATGTCTTTTTTTGTTATCAGTGCTAGGATTGTGCCTTTGATAGCTAGATTGACATCTCCATTTTGCTGTGAGCTTAAACTGTCTTGCACATGTCACATTTGATGGAATCTGAGCTTATATTTTGACCTAGAACTTTGTAGGTACGTTCTAAGCAAACCTTCACGAGACTTCACTCGTCCACTAGGGACACTTAGTGGTTTAAAAGGCTTAGTGCATACGCTAAATGCATTCGAGAGACCAGCGACAGTGGTATAGGTAGGATTTCCTTAGTTTTGTTTTACTTGAGGACAAGTAAAATTCAGGTTTGGGGGTATTTGATGAGTGCTAAAAAGTGCATATTTCTATATATTTTTCTTGGCATTTAACTCATCTTTTGTGCATTAATTCTACATTTTATCCCATATTCTGTATTTTCTTTGTTTTCAAGAATAAATATTTTTATTAATTAATTTTGCATTTTTAGGTTGTAAATAAAGTTCGGATGAATTGCGGAGCGAAAAGAGAAGAAAAGTAATGAAAAGTCGGGAGGAGTTACACAAGGAAGCCGCAAAGAATGGAGCACACGTCCAAAAAGCTAGGAATGGGCTCAAGAAGGAAGAATTGTTCTTAAAGAAGATATGGGCTTGGCATACCCAAGGCCCAAAACCCTTACCCAAACCCATTTTCTATATCATAACCGCCTCCATTCTCAGCCGTTAGATGGGACTACATCGAAATCCTACGGTCCCTCCTTCGTAGAGCATCAAATCTGAAGTCTCTGCAAAACACCACAGCGCTTAAATTCCAAGCCTTCAGATTAGATTGTAGTTGAATCCAACGATCGCTTCTATGCCTGTGCATCAAAATTAGATACTCCCGATCTACACTACAGTACCGAACTCCACCAAGTGCCGTCCGTTTCGTTGTATCCCTTCATCCGACGGTCGCTCATCGCTTGCCTCCGAATCGCCGTCAGATCTACCTACCATCTTCTCATCCTACGACGCAGATCGCATAACATTTTCCCTCGCTGAAACCGCTCAACACCATAACATCTGAGCCATATACCCCTAGCCAAACGCCCCCTAACCCTAACTCTATCGACTTCTTCTTTCTTCTCCATCTCTTCTTCCTTCCCCCGTCTGCAGAACCCGTACCACCACCTTCTCCCTCATCACCACTACCCACTTCACTGCCACCGCCACCAACTCCTCTACCACCACCACACCTCCACCATCATCACCCCTACCTTCCTACAGCTATTACCCATCTTTATAGCCCCCTAATTCGTCAATTTCTCCCCTGCCGAAACCCTAGGTGAGTGGTTGACGAATTAGTGAAGCTAGAAAAGCAATTGAAGGCATGGGAATGGAGCTGGTGAACGAGGAGAGGAATGGGTTGAAGAGGGAAGCGTCAAATCGCAGGTTTGGTAAGAAAAATCCCTAACCCTAATTTTTCTGTCCATTTAGGGTTTGTTTGATAAAACCCTAATTACTGCTAGGGAGAGCATGAGGAAGAACAGTGCCAACATGGGTATGATTAAATTAGTCGAATTAGGTGAGAAACCCTAATTTTGTCACTGTTCAATTTGGGGATTTGGGGGAATTTTTTTGTAAACCCTAATTTGGGTGTCTGGGTATAAAAAGGGGACTGTGGTGTGTGTAATGAATTATCTCTGGACTAGCCAGTGTATCCCCATGAGGGCTGGACTAGCCAGTTCCTCTTGGGTAGATTTTTCTTCCCTGTTTTGTATTTGTAGATTTAATTTTAATTTTAATTTTCAATTTTAATTCAAAATTCAGTTTTAGTTTATCTTGTTTCAATTCAGTTTGTTTTATGTTTTAATTCACATTTCATTATAGTTCACATGTTAGTTTGTAGTTCTCTGTTTAGTAATTGTTTTGTTTTTGTTGCTGTTATGTGAGCTCACATGTGTATGTGTATAGCTAGGCTGAGATGATGCCTTAAGTCACTGTTAGTGGTGGAATGCTAGGTTATAATTCATGTAAATTGAGTTGATTGAGTAATGGAGGAATTTAGTGCTCAACTGTGCTTGTGATTGATTGTGCTGTCAAAAGACAGTCAATGCTAGGAGTAAACAGTTGAGCAAGCTTCTTCTCCTTCCATTCCATTTATGTATGCCCTGGAACATAGGCAGGCTTGAACCTTCACCTAGATCTATTAGGGACAGGGATTTAACATAGAATTACACTATCTGGCTAGGTCACAAGGTGGATTCATAACCTAGTTGTGTTGTTTCTCTGTTTTGTATCTGTAATTTTGCTCCCCTGCCATTGCCCTTGGCTTAGGCCTTGGTTTATCTCTTTGTCATTCTTTATGCCATTGTCTCCTTCACCATCATCATTGTTGTTTGCTGTTTGCTTTTGCCATTGTAAATATCCATGTTTTACCTTGGCCTAGTGCCACTGCTACATTTAGTTTGCTCCACCTCCCCTACCATCTTCTTATTTCCCTGGCCTTGCTGCCAGTTCTGCTCAGTTGCGCTGCTTACCTTCCTCCCCTGCTGTTGCTGCTGCTTCTTCTCCAGCCCAGCCTTGTCTGCTGCTGCTCCAAACAGTTAGCTTAGAACCAAAGGCTAAAATCCCAGGTTCAAGGCTCAGCCACAGTTCAGGTTAAGGCCTAAGGCCCAGTTCAGTTCAGTTCATTGAAACCAAAGGCTAAAATCCCAGGTTCATAGCTAAAAAGCGTAGCTCCAGCTAAGGCCCAAATCATACCAAAAGCCCAGGTTTAATCCCAAGCTCAGTTCACTACACTGAGCCCAAGCCTAAGTTTAAGGCCAAAGCCTAGTTCACAGTTCATTCCAAAATCATTCAAAGGCCCAAGTCCTAAAGCACTTCATCATTACAACAAACCCATAAAGCCCAACAGTTCCAAAGGGTATTCATAACCCATTGGTACCACAACCCTTTGATACCTAAAGCCCAATAGCCAACTAGAACCCAAAATAGCTAAACACTACAAAACACCCCCAGTCTCTGTGGATCGACCCGTACTTGCACGAGCTACAACTGACGACCGTGCACTTGCGGTATTACTGTAGGCCCGCGTTTCATTTCGCTTCAATTTTATACGCTTTCCCGGGCCAACCAAAAAGCTGAACCCAAGTTTAAGCAAATGACAATAATTCAGAGAAGTAAGAAGTTGGTGCAAACTGAAAAGTTACAAAGTGCATGCAAAACAAAGTACAAGAAATGAGTTCAAGTGTTCAACTGTTCAAAGATCAAAAGATAAAAGACTATTGCCTATTATACTATAGCCTAAGATCATATAAAGCGACCAGCAGCGACCCCCGAGAAGATGTGGATGTTTTACCCCTGAATGCTCTGCTAGCCTGAAATAAAATGAAGTATGCAAGTTAGTTACATTAACAAAGTTGAGCCGGATATGCAGCAGTAGGAGCTAAGCTTAGCAGCCATCTTCTCTTACAATGCAACACATGTTAAAAAATGAATTGATAAAACTAAAAGAGCAGTGAATAGTGAATTACTGGACACAACTACACAGATTTAGATAATAACAGGTGATCAACTCAGCCTACATAAGCACATCAGGTCTTCAAAGATCCACAACTAAAGCCTAAATGTCATGCAGATGCAAATTTACTGGTTTCTAGAATACAATCAACACTGAAACACTATTATGCAGAAAAAGAAAACAAAAATACTGCATCTAATAGTTTTCTATATCTCAACACATGCATAGGAACTAGAAAACCAACCAAGGTTGGCAGTTTGGCACATGATAATAAAAAATAGAATACCAGGAATAAACAGATCATGGTACAGTAGTACTTAACTAACCCTAATTAATTAGTACGACGATGACGACGCTGATATCGTCAGCACAGAAATTCGACCCACTACACATTCAGTTATCCTATAAGATATTGCGCAGATCTTTCATCTTGCTGCTGGGTAAGCATTTATGTGATTACTTAGGACAAGGTGACATTTTCTATTGACAGGGATCGATTAGCTATATGTTCAGTGCAGGAAAGAAACAATTTGTTAAAGAAGAAACACAACATTTCTAAGATTAATTTACTGTAGTATGTAACATCATGAGTGCAAAGTTGTGATCCAGAAAAGAGATGATCATCTCTATGCCGAGAAAAGTGTGCAAAATTTGAATTAAGGAGCATGGCAGTGACTTTAGAGACACCACACCAGTGCCACTAATTTCTTTACTTATTATAAACACCAGTGCCACTAATTTATTGATTTTCATCTCTATCCAACTAAATTAACACCAAGATTTGCTTCCCTTTTTAGCACTGGTTCTGCATATGTACAATTCAATTCAATCAATCCACCATTGCAATAGTTTTTGGACCCTTTTTAATGCCTCCAAACTCAAACCACAGAGAATCAAACTAAAATCACAAACAAACCAAGACCCAAGATCTTACTTCAACAACAGTACATGACTACAGGGTATTCAAATCACTTAAATATAAATCAACAATAAAATTGAAAGTAGAAATGACATACCAACAAGATAATTTCTCCTGATTTCCTCTTAGGCGAGCTTAAAGTTCCAGACAGTTTCCTGAGTAAAACTGTTTAACCTTATTAGTTATTATCAATCATTTTAATGAAACAAAAACGGAAAAAAGACATGCAAATTCGAATCAAAGAACACAAATCCTAACAATAAAATTTAAATCAAAGAACACAAAACCTAACAATCATCTTTGATCGAATCATGTGATGAAATTACCTTATGATATTGCCTTGTTGGTGTTGATTAGAGTCTTTTCACGGTGTTAGGGTTTGTGAACTGACTGAAGAACAGAAAAAAAATGAGAGCAAGGAGAATCGACCAGGCTTAGCCGCTTAGGTTAGATTTTTTGGTTATATGAGAATTGAACGGCTAGGATATATGTCTGGGAGATAATCTAAGGGTTAAGATATATTTAGGCGGGTGTGCGAGTAGGGTCGGGTGAAAAAGGATGTCACCCGTAGTCGACCCAACAGATGGCGGGTTTTCAAAGAGTTGAGTCATAGTCGACCCGTGGCTTGGTGGGTTGGGTCGGGTACGGGAATTTTTGGGCTGGTGCGGGTTGGGTTGGCGGGTTGGGTCGGGTTTGTACATCCCTAGTTTTGGATGCAGCGTTAATCGGGAGTTAAATATATTACAAAACCTACCGATTATAAGTTGCCCCAAAATGAGTTTTTTCTAAAATACTTCATGTATTGAATTTTGAAACCTGCTATAATCGGAAGGGAATACAACTTAACAACCTACCGATTATAAGGAGCCACAGATCGAACCCTTGCCATATTCCATAGGTTTTGAGTGTCCACAGTCATCCATAACCACTTGGTTCGTGTTTTGGATGCAGCGTTAATCGGGAGTTAAATATATTACAAAACCTACGGATTATAAGTTGCCCCAAAATGAGTTTTTTCTAAAATCCTTCATGTATTGAATTTTGAAACCTGCTATAATCGGAATGGGATACAACTTAACAACCTATCGATTATAAGGAGCCACAGATCGAACCCTTGCCATATTCCATAGGTTTTGAGTGTACACAGCCAGCCATAACCACTTGGTTCGTGTTTTTGATACAGCGTTAATCGGGAGTTAAATATATTACAAAACCTACCGATTATAAGTTGCCCCAAATTCAAATTTTGAAAGCTACCATAATCGGTAGATATGCTAAATCAAATACTACCGATTATACGAAATAGGTAGATTATTTTGTTAAACAACCTACCGATTGTAATATTCGGTTATGTTATGAGTCAACTTTGTTTCCGATTATGGTGTTCTTTGGTTCCAGGAAACAGTTTTTTTACATAGAATAATCGAGAGGGTAATAAAAACTAAACCTATCGATTATTATTATTCGGAAGTCAAGGTGCACATTTACATTCCGATTGTGGTGTTGTTTGGTTCCAGGAAACAAAGTTTTTTTACATATAATAATCGATAGGGTAATAAAAACTAAACCTACCGATTATTACTATTCGGAAGTCAAGGTGCACATATACCTCCCGATTATGGTGTTGTTGGTTCCAGGAAACAAAGTTTTTTTACACTAAAAAATCGGAAGGAAAAGTATATTAAAAAACTCCGATTGTGACAAAATATTTTGAAAAATCCCCAGAATCGGTAGGTTAATAATATATAAAGCTTTCGATTCTAACCAAAAAATGCAAAATCCCCAGAATCGGTAGGTTAATATATAAACTTAGCTTCCGATTATGTTCCAAAATTCAACAGTTTCATGTCTCTTCATGTGATTTGCTTGCGAGTCATTGTTAAATGGATAAACATAGCAACATAATCATTCATAATCCATACAAGGAACGATTCACAATCCATAAACATAACGTAACAACTAAAAATCCGACACATTGTTTGAAAACGACATAATCCGACACATTGTTTGAAAACGACACAATCCGACATAAACAAAGTTATCCATAAAGTGAACGAAAAACATCGAGAGTTTACAACATCGAGAGTTTACTATTTCTTTCCTTTGACTTTGCGACGAGTTGGACCAACATTATCATTGGTTTCATCAACTTGAGTGCTCGATGACACCCGAGTTCTTTTTTTCACAATCTTTTTAGGTTGCTTGGCTTTTTCCCTAAACTGAGATGCATAATCTTCATTGTCAATGTTATCAATCAACTCTTGGTGCTTTCTTATCTTATCAAGTGGCACAGGCTCTCCGGTTTTTATGTAATTAGTGCACCATTTGGAAAAACTCTTGAACCTGCCCTTCTGTTTTAAAACATAGCATACCATAAAACGTTATTACTCTATTTTGACCCATAATATTAAACTAAACTAAGAAAAAAATACGTACCAATCTTTCATAACCCACAGGTTTGTCTTTGAGGATACTCTTGTACGAAGCTGGCTTTGGTTTAAGATCACGGATTACATGAATGTGAGAAACACGCAGGTACCATTCCATATAGTTGGGAGCATTTTCAAAACCTTTGTTGGCTGGCCTTCCTAGGTTGATCAAGTAATGCGCCCTTCTATCCCAATGCAATTTACATGATGGTTTATTCTTGTGAACGACCGTGATAGAATCCTTATCATAGGTGCACTCCTCCAGAACCAAAGAGAAATTTCCATGGATTTCCTCCGTTGATATACCTTGTACAAAACCATGTTGTCGCATCACCCTTGAGGCATTGTACATCACATATCCCGTGGGGTGCCACAACGGTCCAAAATAAAGGGCCAAATCGGATCGACCCACGATATGTCCACCAGCTCGGTCTTCCTTGTACGGATCAAAGCATATGTCTTGGGTTGTCAGTGAGTCCAAAACCTCCCTCAAACGAATCAGTTGCTGCTCCTTCGTCCTAGAATGGTTGTCATCGAAGACGTACTTTGTTCCTCTAGGATTTCCTTTCTTCTACGCCGGGTTTTCAATGACCAATTTCAAGATAGGTAAGTGGTCGTATATCCATGCCTATATTGTCATTTTTACAAGTATTAGGCAATTGAATCTTCAATGGTAGAAAAACCAAAAAAAAACAATTATGTAGAGTTAATAAACAATACCTGTAGTAGACTCACGTTCCCGGCCACTTGGATAATTCCAACCCTCGACGCCTTTCTCAACTCTTCCATCAACCACGCATGGAATGTCGTGCCCCAAGAGTACTCATGCACTTTCTCGAGAGGACCCAGAAGTTGTAAAAGGTTGGCGTCTACCCGATTGCCACTGGTATTAGGGAAAATGACACATCCCAATATACATAGGAGATATGCGGTGGCCGCGTGGTTGACTTGCTCATCGGTTAAAGTTCTTTTCTCTTCTTTTTCCTTGGTTCCCTTGAACATATCCATCAGAGTACTAATGTTGAACTGTTTAGTTCTATACTTCATGCATCTATTGAACTCAGTTGTAGATGTTTCTTCATCCCAACCCAAACACTTTTTAGTTAGATCATAAAGTTTGGTCCATTCCAACTGCTTTGTGAACTCAGCCCTAACACCTTTGCCATGGAAAGGGAGTCTAACAATATGCACAACATCATCTGGGGTAATCGTCATCTCCCCAAACGGCATATGGAAGGTGTCGGTCTCAGGATAAAGTCTCTCCACAAACGCCGATATAGCCACTCGGTCATGTTCCAACATTGAGTTCTCCGCAACCATGTATTCCTTGAACCGAAGTTTTCGAACTTTGTTGATCAAGAGAAATCGGGAGGATTGTGGAATTGGCTTGCCAAGTCCGCGAACTGTCGGAAGTTCTCGACCGAGAATTTCTGCTGGGATTTTCCAAATACTCGTTTGTGTGCTTAGTCCGCGAACTCAGCCCACGAACCCAGTCTGCAAACTTGCGGAAGTTCTCTTTTCGAGAATTTCTGCTGAGTTTGGAAAACTCAACCGATTAACTTAAGTCCGCGAACTTGTTTGTGAACTTAAGAGGTTATGATCTAAAGATGTGCTCTGAACATGAAAATTAAATTACTAAGGAATGCTTTATGCAAACCGTGGATATAATGTTCATGAGCCGATTCAATCGAATCGAATCATCTTTACTTCAATTGTGTATTGTGTAGTTACATAAGATCTCATAGCAATTGAACAACTCTTTAACTAGTTCATTTGAGTCAAATGAACTAGTTATGGTGAAGAAGAACAAGGTTAATATGAAATTCTCATATGGTTAACCTTTTGGGTTACTATGTTGAATCGACATACACGTACACGTTTGGGCATGGTTTTCACGAACCCAGTAAACGTCTACCCAAGTGTGTGTGACAAGCTAAGTTTTCGATCTAACGGTTGAGAAATATTAGCTTGAATCTAAATCAGGTTTCCATCTAACAGTGAATATGGATTGCTTTGTAACTAAGGAAAAACCCTGATTTGAAGGCTATATAAAGGAGACATCTAGCATTGTGCAAAACTAATCCTCACACGTCTGTGTGCTACTAGTGCACCCTCTAGAGTCGATCTCCATTAACCTTTGATTTTCTTCTCTAAAATCAGGTTAACGACTTAAAGATTTCATTGGGATTGTGAAGCCAGACCGATACTACTTTATCGTAGTTGTGTGATATGATATTGCATCTTCTATCGTACGAGTACAATCGATTGATTGGTTTGAGATCGTGAGAGTTCTACGATAGGCAAGATAAAAAAGTCACAAACATCTTCGTCTCACTGTTTGTGATTCCTCGACAATCCGCTTGTGTAGTCAGGAAGGATTATAGAGAGGTGATTGATTAATCTAGGATGTTCTTCGGGAATATAAGACCGGATTATCAATTGGTTCATGTTACCTTGATTTTATATCTAAAGATGGAACAAAACCTAGGGTTTATCTGTGGGAGACAGATTTATCCTTTTATAGACTTTTCTGTGTGACACAGATCTGTTTATTATCAAGTCTGTGATTTTGGGTTACAACAACTCTTGGTTGTGGGTGAGATCATCTAAGGGAATCAAGTGCGCAGTATCCTGCTGAGATCAGAGGCGTAGGAGTACAACTGTACCTTGTATCAGTGGGAGATTGATAGGGGTTCAACTATAGTCTAGTCTGAAGTTAGTTTGCAGTAGGCTAGTGTCTGTAGCGGATTAATACAATGTGTATTCAATCTGGACTAGGTCCCGGGTTTTTTTTTTGCATTTGCGGTTTCCTCGTTAACAAAATTTCTGGTGTCTGTGTTATTTCTTTTCCGCATTATATTTTATATAATTGAAATAATATAGGTTGTGCATTCGTGATCATCAATTGGAAATCCAACCTTTGGTTGTTGATTGATATTGATTGATCCTTGGACATTGGTCTTTGGTACCGTCCAAGTTATCTCTCTTTGATGAAGACTCGCAGATTTCTATTTGCTTGAGTAAAGATCAAATCGAGATATTGAGATAATAACTCCTTGAGATACTTTCTATCTAGATTGGGTCTGACTGTCTAGTTGATTCTCTAGCAAAGTGTTTCGGAGTTAGTCCATACATATTGCTAATCAAAATATTGGGTGGTGTTGTTAGACCCCCGCTTTTTCAGAAAGGTTAACCATATGAGCATTTCATACCAACCATGTTCTTCTTCACCATAACTGGTTCAAATGACTCAAATGAACTAGTTAAGAGAGTTGTTCAATTGCAAGGAAATCTTATGTAACTACACAAGACACAATTGAAGCAAAGATTATTTGATTCACTCGAATCGGTTCATGAACTTTAATAGCCACGTTTTGCAAAAGCATTCCTTAGTATTTTAAGATTAAGTTCAGAAATCATCTTTAGATATATAACCTTCTCAAGTTCGCAGACTAGGTTCGCGGACTTAAGACACCGGACAGAGTTTACAAACTCCAGCAGAAATTTTCGGGATGAGAACTTCACCGGTTCGCGGACTGGGTTTGCGGACTTGGCTCACGCAAGTAGTTTGTCAACTCCAGCAGAAATTCTCGGGTTTGAGAACTTCGGCAGTTCGCGGACTTGGCACTTGTCATACTTCCGGTTCTCTTGATCAACAAAGTTCGAGAACTTCGGTTCAAGGAATCCATTGGTTATGTAATCTAAACTCTCATTTCAATCTTTGAAACATTCTTAGAGGACGTTATACAGTTGTTACACCATTTCTCTTCAAATCAATTTCCAAAGTGATTGAAACATTCATGACTCTCGTCACTAGGTAAAGATAAACTTGGTCGAAGCGAAAATCTTACCAACACATATTTTGAGAAATTGATAGGCGAGGTGTACTCGGCTCGAAATACCAAATGTGTATAATCTAGTATATATATAGTGTAATACCAATATTCTGTGAAGCACGTGTCACGATCTTAGTGGCCGCACATATATTCAACTGTGTAGCCTTCGCTGAACAGAGAAGCCTAAGTAGCAAAGGATACCTCCGCAGATCTACTTTATCTCATCCCAAGAAAGAAGGCCTAAACGATCAAGATAAGAATGGTAAAAGCCTAGTCTACAAAGAGGCAGCTGGCGAGGGGACAGAGGTAGATGACGCATCTAATCAGCATTAAATGCTCAAATCTCTTATCTACACGCATGAATCAAGGCACGTGGAGAGAGAAGGCGTGGAATAACCCGATTGGCGGAAACTGGCGGTGAACGAAGGTACAACCTGTACTAAGGTTGGGTAGTTCCCGAAGGAACGTGGGCCAGCTGAGGTGGCGAAATACAACTGGAGAAGATACGCGGTGGACGAGGGTACCATTGGTACGAAAATTATATCAGCATACGATGGACCCATATGCAGCAAAGATATACCTGGAGCAAGAGGGGCTATAAATACTAAGCCTCACCAACAAACTAAAGGCATTCAATATATAGGAGAGAAGATCTAGTCTTAAGCTTATACCTCTTTAATGTTTAGAACTTAAGTATTTACTTCTACTTGAGTTCTCTCTATTACTTTGGTAAGCATTTAAGATCTTTGTAACCACCTCAAACTTAATATTAAATAATCACTCATTATCCCTTGGACGTAGACAAATGTCGAACCACGTAATCTCTTGTGTCTCATGATAACTTAGAATCTTTTAAATTATATTTGTATTCTTCGTTATTATTGCGATCTTAGATATCATTTATCACTTAGGATTATCAGTTCAACAGAGGTATCAATACTTCTTAGTATTAGATCCTCAGAGCTGTATACATTACGTAGACTACGGGAAAATGAGTAGTCACAGTTTGGCGCCTACCGTGTTTTGCTCACGAACCTGAGTTTAGACACAGTTTACATTTTACTTATACATCTTCTGAAACGAAGGGATCTATGTTCCAGCGATGACTCTCACTCTCTAGTGATTCGTTCATCCATTATTTGTGTATGTTTTTTGAGTTCATAGCCTCTAAAAACGTGCCTTGTTACAGATCCACAAAAATTTCAAAAAAAAAAAAACAAACTCACAAAACGCCAAAATGTTTGTTTTATACTAAAACAACCCTTCTTAATCAGAGCATATTTTAGATCTGAGAACCTTTGACTGACAGAGGAATCTCAGTCGAATTTTAAGGAAAAAGATTTTCTAACGCATTTAATAGCCTTGTTTTTCGCAAGAGATGACACCCTTTTTCATTGGTTTTCAATGTTTTAAGGTTGTTTTTTCCAAGGGTGTCATAAGCATTTAATACCCGTCTGTCAAAAACATTATTTCAGTCTTTTTTTTGATAAAGCTGCTTAGCCGTCTTCTGTGTTAGAGCATTAATTGCTACTTTAACGAAGACACCCAAGTAGCAGACTTTTTCGCCTTTTCTGTGACCGCAGGATAACAAAAGCCGAAGGCATGCAGAAACCAACTGATGTACCAACAAGCTAATGACCAGCTATCACAAGAGGGAGATCCCAAAAGCCGTCTCAAGAAAACCAAAGGAATGAAGCGGAGGACGGACAAAGCGAAATAGGGAGCATGGTACCAATGCAAATCCACCTGCGGCCAACGCAGGGTTACCCAGAACCGTAGCTCCTATGGGACGAGGGTTGGGAACCTAAATCAAATCCAGATAGATCCAGACACGCCAATTGTAGACGCAGGAGTGGAAAACTCTGAAGATCCATCCGACACCACTCATCAGGGAGGTGGAGCCCACAACGAAGACCAAATGGCGACACAAATAGCAGCTTTGTTACTCCGTAACAAGGAAAACGAAGATGCCATGCACGAGATGGCCCAGGAGAACCAGAACCTCAAAGGTATGCTATACATACAAATCGAAGGTTCCCAAACTCACCCTCCGCAACAGAGGCGTGAAAACAAAGCTATCTCAGGAAGACGAAGGGTGGATCTCAACCCACAAAAGACGAATCGACCTTGTTAGAGCATAGCTCGGTCGACCTCGCATGCGTTGCTATCTCAAGCATGTTTGTCAATGTTAATGATAAAAACTATGAGTCTTGATTTCTAGCCTGCATAGCTAAGTCTCGGACTAGGATAGAAAAGTGTAGTTGAGCTCAAGGACTTCATGGAGATTCATCATACAACGACGAAGATCTATACAAGGAACCGTGGAACTTCATCAACAAAAAGGTATGTGGAGACTTGAACTTATCTATCACTTAAAAGTCTATCTATTCTATCTCCTACTTCTTATGAGACAAAAGTCGTATGCTATATAGACTAGATCATACACATTTGACATTTCGATCTGAGCATTCATTGCTTATCTTTTATCTCGAAATCGTGTGTTGGTAAAGCGTTTTGCTTTGATCAAGTTTATCTTCACCTAGTGACGAAAGTCATGAAAAGTTTCAATCACTTTGGGAATTGCTCTGACGTGAATCGGTATGTGAATAACGGCTATATAGCGTCCTCTGAGAATGTCTCAATGATTGAAATGAGAGTTTAGATTACATAACCATGTATTCCTTGAACCGAAGTTTTCGAACTTTGTTGATCAAGAGAAATCAGGAGGATTGTGGAATTGGCTTGCCAAGTCCACGAACCAAGTCCGCAGACTCAGTCCGAGAACTGTCGGAAGTTCTCGACCGAGAATTTCTGTTGGATTTTCCAAAACTCGTTTGTGTGCTAAGTCCGCGAACTTAGTCCGCGAACCCAGTCCGCAAACTGGCAGAAGTTCTCTTTCCGAGAATTTCTGATGAGTTTGGAAACTCAACCGATTAACTTAAGTCCGCGAACTTGTTTGTGAAATTAAGAGGTTATGATCTAAAGATGTGCTCTGAACATGAAATATTAAATTACTAAGGAATGCTTTATGCAAACCGTGGCTATAAAGTTCATGAGCCGATTCAATCGAATCGAATCATCTTTGTTTCAATTGTGTCTTGTGTAGTTACATAAGATCTCATAGCAATTGAAAAACTCTTTAACTAGTTCATTTGAGTCAATTGAACTAGATATGGTGAAGAAGAACAAGGTTAATATGAAATTCTCATATGGTTGACCTTTTTGGGTTACTATGTTGAACCAACATACACGTACACGTTTGGGCACGGTTTTCACGTACCCAGTAAACGTCTACCCAAGTGTGTATGACAAGCTAAGTTTTCGATCTAACAGTTGAGAAATATTAGCTTGAATCTAAATCAGGTTTTCATCTAACGGTGAATATGGATTTCTTTGTACCTAAGGCAAAACCCTGATTTGAAGGCTATATTAAGGAGACATCTAGCATTGTGCAAAACTAATCCCCACATGTCTGTGTGCTACTAGTGCGCCCGCTAGAGTCGATCTCCATTAACCTTTGATTTTCTTCTCTAAAATCAGGTTAACAACTTAAAGACTTCATTGGGATTGTGAAGCCAGACCGATACTACTTTTATCGTAGTTGTGTGATCTGATCTTGCATCTTCTATCATACGAGTACAATCGATTGATTGACTTGAGATCGTGAGAGTTCTCCGATAGGCAAGATAAAGAAGTCACAAACATCTTCGTCTCACTGTTTGTGATTCCTCGACAACCCGCTTGTGTAGTCAGGAAGGATTGTAGAGAGGTGATTGATTAATCTAGGCTGTTCTTCGGGAATATAAGATCGGATTATCAATTGGTTCTTGTTCACCTTGATTTTATATCTTAAGACGGAACAAAACCTAGGGTTTATCTGTGGGAGACAGATTTATCCTTTGATAGACTTTTATGTGTGAGACAGATCTGTTTATAATGCGCAGGATAAACAATTTATCAAATCTCAGAAATGGGAAGTGTTGAATCAGATTTTACAGGTTAGAAACTGGGTTTACAACTTCATGCCAGCAAGTCAAAGAACTTCTAAGGCAATGGTATGGGTTAGATTTCCTGGATTGGGATTAGAATTCTGGGATGAAAAAATATTGTTTACAATATGTAAGGAAATTGGAACTCCACTCAAGATTGATAATGCTACAGCTAGATGTGAGGTAGGATAGTATGCAAATGTTTTGGTTGAGGTTGATTTCTCTCAGCATATTCCTAGTAAAGTGTGGATTGGGACCAAATATGGAGGTTTCTTTCAGGATGTGATGATTCCATATTGTCCAAAATATTGCTCATCATGTAAGATTGTGGGACATTTGAACTCTGAATGCAAATTTAAGAAAAACACAGTGCAAGAAAAACCAGTGGAAACTGTAGAAAGTGTTCCTAAAAATGATCAAAGAAGGGAGCCACAAGTATCTTTTGATATTTGTAACCCTATCTTATCTGAAGATTCAGTGGTAGATTCAATTAAGGATGTTGTTCAAACCAGTTCTTCTAATGTAGAAAGTATTTCACAAGGGAACAAATCCAGTGCTCTGGAAAATGTTCCTCAAGAAGAGGTACTTGAGGAGGTAATTATGGAAACTCCTAAGATTGTGAAAGTTGTTGAAGCAAATACCCTGAATAACAGTACTTTCAAATTTATTAACGGTACCAATGGTAAAGTTGAAGAGGTTCCAATACAAGTTACTTCTTGGTATAAAGTAGTTGAGAAGAAAATGGTTACATCTACTTCAACTAGTACTTCTGCTTCAGTTAAAGTTCATAAAAGTCCTAATGCTTCTTCAAAGGTAAGTGGTCAGATTCCACAAAACAATAAGTATAATTTTAGAAAACAACCTGGTAAAGGGGGAACTAAGGATCCCCATCTTAAACAATGAATATAATATTTTGGAATATCAGGGGCCTAAGAAGAGTAAGGGCCCAGGATAAACTTTGGTCTTTAATCAATCAATTTAGTCCTTCTTTAGTTTGGGTTGTTGAGCCTAAAGTTGTTTGTAGTTCTTCTTTCTGTAGTAAATTGAATCTTCCTGGTATGGAAAAAATGGTCATACATAATTCTAGTCCTGGTATGAAGGGAAACATTTGGTTATTTTGGAACAAAAGTTTACAACAACCTCAAGTTATTTCAGTTTCTAATCAAATGTTAATTGTAAGTGTTGGTGATGTGTTGGTGTCTGGTGTTCATGCACATGTCAAAGTTATTCAGAGAAGATTTTTGTGGTCAGAAATGAAGATTATAAGTGATCTTAATAAACCATGGATTATTTTAGGTGATTTTAATGCAGTGCTCACTCAAGATGAGAAGGTGGGTGGTAGAGTACCTAACAGAAATTCAATGTTAGAGTTTAATGATTGCCTAAATCAGTGTGAATTATTATTGCAAGCTCCTAAAACTGGTTTATAATACTCATGGTCTAATTGTCAACATGGAAGCAGGAGAATTTTATGCAATTTAGACAAGGTTGTTTTTAAAATGGTTGCAGTTGTATAGTGATTGGGGGTATAAGGTTGGCATGAGAATAGTCTCTGATCATGCACCTTTGTTAGGAGGATGTGCTAATATTCCAAAGCCAAAAAATACTCCAAGGAAATTCCAAAAAATTTGGCTCAGTCATCCAGATTTTATGCAAGTTGTATCAAATTGTTGGTCTCAAAATGTGGTGGGGGGTCCTTCTTTTCAGTTTCTGCACAAGTTGAAGGAGTTAAAAAAGGTTCTTAACACATGGAACTAGGAAGTCTTTGGTGATGTTCAAGTAAAGATTAAGGAAGCTGCAGATAAAGTAAATTTGGAAACTCAAATTTCAGATGCTAATCCATTTGATGAGGATGCTCTTGCTAATTTAGTACAAGCTCAAAACGAACATGCTAATAGAGAAATTCAAGCCAATACTCTGATGAGGCAAAAAGCTAGAGTCAAGTGGATAAAAGAAGGTTCAGCTAATACCAATTTTTTCATACTAAAATGAAAATAAGAAATGCCAAAAACATGATTAGTGATCTAGAAGACAATGAGGGTAATGTAATTGCAGATCAAGACAAAATAGCTGAAGCTTTAGTTGATCATTTTCAAAAGAAGTTTGAGTTTCAGCCTGTGAGTGAAGCAGAAAATTTGTTGGATGTTATACCAAAAATCATTACTGAAGAAGATCAACAAAAATTAGATATGCTTCCAGAAGAGGAGGAGATTAAAGATGTCATTTTTGACATGGATCCAGAGAGTGCTCCTGGTCCTGATGTTTTTTCTGGTATCTTTTTTAGAAGTTATTGGAACATTATCAAAAATGACTTGGTAGCAGCTATCAAATTTTGTTGGAGGAGAAGATTTATCCCAAAAGGGATGAACTCAAGTTTCTTATTCTTGTTACCTAAGACTCAAGGAGCTAAAACTGCTAATTTATTTAGGCCAATTTGATTAAGTAATGTGGTTTTCAAGATCTTTACTAAGATAATTACTAAAACAATGAGTGGGCTTATGTAAAAATTAATATCTCCTCAGCAAGCAGCTTATATCAAAGTAAGAAACATACATGAGCAAGTTTTGCTTGCTTCTGAGCTGGTCAATGAGATGAAATTCAAAAGAAGGGGAGGCAATGTAGGAATTAAGCTAGATATTTCTCAGGCCTATGACTCTGTAAGTTGGGATTTTCTTACTAAAGTTCTATTGAAATATGGTTTTTCTGAATCTTGGTGTGAGTGGTTAATCATTCTATTCAAATTAGCAAGGATTTCTGTGTTAGTTAATGGAGTCCCATGTGGATTTTTTTCTGTGGGGAGAGGCTTAAGACAGGGCGATCCACTCTCTCCAATTATGTTTGTTCTGATGGAGGATGTTTTAAGCAGAAACATTTCTCCTTTGGTGGAAAGATGTGAGATGCAACCAATGGTTATGAAGAATGGAATACATCATACTCATCTGTTTTTTGCAGATAATGTATTCATATTCAGTAATGGAGGTAAGAAGAGTCTTAAGAATTTGCTTAAACTTCTAGATGAATATCAAGTTGTTTCTGGTCAGATCATTAACAAAAAAAAAAGTAAGCTTTTTGTGGATGGTACTTCACACATAAGAAGACAATTGATTAATAACATGTTACATATGGAGGTGGCCAAATTTCCTGACAAATATTTGGGGGTATATCTTGCTCCAGGAAAAGTTACTTCTGCAATGGTTTGGCGTATAGTTGAAGTGTTTCAAAGCAAATTGGCAGCATGGAAAGGTAACTTACTATCTTTTTATGATAGATTGGTGCTAGTTAAATGTGTTCTTAGTAGCTTATCTATCTATAACATGTCAGTTTATAGATGTCCTTCCTCTGTGATTAAGATATGTGAAAAACTTATAAGGAATTTCTTGTGGACTGGAGATGGAGATATAAGAAAATTCAAAACTCTTTCATGGAAAAAATTTTGTACCCCTTATGAGGAAGGTGGTCTAGGTATTAAAAGACTAAAAGTTGTTAACCAATCACTGTTAATGAAGCTTATGTGGAGAATTCTAAATTCAGATGAAGAATGGGCACTGTTTTTATCTGCAAAATTTCAAAATAGATTTGGCCAATGAACATCAAATTGGAGACAATTCACAATTTGGAAAGGACTGAAATGGGCATGGAATGCTTTAAAAGATAATATCAGATGGAAAACTGGGGATGGCTCACACATTTCAGTTTGGTTTGATATTTGGTTGGGGGAAAATGCATTGATAAATGACATTGGTTATATAGATTATGTCAAGCAAAATATTGGTTTGAAAGTGAATGCACTTTTATCTGAAGGTCAGTGGAACATTCCAGTTGAATTGCAACCACTTATCTCCAATCATCGTTTGCCTGCAGTTCATGGTGGTGGTGATATTAGATTATGGAATGCTGATAAAAATGGTACATTTTCAACTCATTCTGCAGTTGAAAGAATAAGATATCATGAGCCAGTTTTATCATGGACAAAATATGTTTGGCAGCATTTTATGCATCTTAGTATTGCCAGCAATGTATGGAAGCTGCAACAAGAAGTCTATGTAGATGATGCTATTATGGTAAAGAGGGGTTTTGAAATGGTGTAGATCTGCTGCATTTGTTGTGCAGATCAAGATAATATGAATCATACTCTCTGGGAGTGTGAGTTCAGTGTTGCAGTTTGGGATTGGTTGACTATGGTTTCTGGATTTTCAAGGCCTAAATCATTTGCAGATGTTTGTCAGGTGGGAAAACACAAAGGTAAAATGGTAAAACAGATGTGCATGATAACTGCTTGTGATACTATGAAAGAGCTGTGGTTTCAGAGAAATGCCAAGCTTTTTGGTGAAATTAAGCCTAATCTCAATAGATTTAAAAGCAGAATCATTCAGCAAGTTCATGAAGGTAGTTACAGAATGACAGTAACCAGATCTGGGCTCACATAAGAGCCAAATCATGTTTTTTTTTTCAAAATTTAAATTCTGTTAGCTATCTTTTTCTTGAGTCTGTAATTTCTGGTTTGTTTCTATGTAAAAGCCTTGAGTCAGTCATGTTTTAGTCTTGTGACTTTGTTTTTCAATCAATAAAAAAATGTGATTCAGCAAAAAAAAGAAAAGAAGATCTGTTTATTATCAAGTCTGTGATTTTGGGTTGCAGCAACTCTTGGTTGTGGGTGAGATCAGCTAAGGGAATCAATTGTGTAGTATCTTGTTGGGATCAGAGGCGTAGGAGTAAAACTGTACCTTGGATCGGTGGGAAACTGATTGGGGTTCAACTATAGTCCAGTCCGAAGTTAGCTTGGAGTAGGCTAGTGTTTGTAGCGGCTTAATACAGTGTGTATTCAATCTGGACTAGGTCCCGGGGTTTTTCTGCATTTGCGGTTTCCTCGTTGTCTGTGTTATTTCTTTTCCGCATTATATTTTATATAATTGAAATAATACAGGTTGTGCGTTCGTGATCATCAATTGGAAATCCAACCTTTGGTTGTTGATTGATATTGATTGATCCTTGGACATTGGTCTTTGGTACCGTCCAAGTTATTCCTTGTATTTGATAAAGACTCGCTATTGTTTTTAGTTTGAGCAAAAATCAAATCAAGAGAGAGATATTAACTCCTTGAGATACTTTTATCTAGATTGAGTCTGACTGTCTAGTTGATTCTCTAGTAAAGTATTTCGGAGTTAGTCCATACAGATTGCTAATCGGAATATTGGGTGGTGTTGTTAGACCCCCGCTTTTTCAATTGGTATCAGAGCAGGCAAACACGTTAAAGACCTCAAAAGTCTGTGTTTGTGGCGATCTGACTATATGGACAGTAAAGTCTCAGTTGACACTTCACCAGGTGTAAAAAACAATTGCAAGAAAAGGTCTGACAAACTGATGTCTCTTCAAAAAGGGTTGGATGAACAAATCCGGATCATCCATGGTCTTATTGCAGAAATTGCAGTTCTTACGGATTTGATATCGAGAAATACTCCCTTTGAGAATTTGAAAAAACTCAGTTGTTCCTCTCTCAAGAAATATCACAGGTCAGGTAGTAATTAACGATAGGATGTTGAGAAACTGATATGACAAGGAACCAGTCAGAGTATCTTGAAAGCATAAGCTCATGTTGTGATCCATCCAATCATATACATCAAGCGTGTATGTCTTTTCAAAAGATTCTTAACGTTGCAAGTAATCTTTGTAAGAAAGCTAAACAACTGTATGATTCTCTAAAAGATCATACAACACTACCAGGAAACTCTAAATCGAGAAGAACTAGTAGTATGGGTGCCTTTGCTTTAAGATCTACATCTCCTTTTCAATGGTTTCTTGATAGTGGATGCAGTCGACACATGAAAGGAGACCTTACGTGGTTTATTTCATCTGTTGACTATGAAGGAGGACCTATAACGTTCGAATATGGAAGTTGTTGCTACATCAGCAAAAAGGGAACGATCAAGCTACCCGGTGTTCCAGAAATCCATGATGTGGTATACGTTAATGGTATGACTGCTAATCTTCTTTCTATTAGTCAAATTTGCGACAAGGGCCATCGAGTTATCTTCAATGCGAATGGATGTGACATTGTTGACAAATCTGGGAAAGTGATTTTCCAAGGAACTCGTGGTAAAAACAATTGTGATCTTCTTGATACTCAGTTTAGCAACCGCTGCAATTTGACTAAGATGGAATCTACACATCTTTGGAATGAGCGTTTTGGTCACACCAATTATCGCCTTCTAACTAAGATCATTAACAAAGAACTTGTTAGAGGCATTCCCAAAATCAATGCAAAGAAAGGTGTATGTGGTGCCTGTCAAAAGGGTAAGCAAACAAAAGTTTACCACAAATCTCGAGATATCCTCACTAAATCTCCACTTGATTTAATTCATATGGATCTCTTCGGACCAATTCAACAACCCACGGTTGCCGTTAAGAAGTATGCTTTAGTTATGGTAGATGATTACACCAGATTTACTTGGGTTGCGTTCCTATCCCATAAGAATGAAATCCTTGGTGAATTCAAGATTATTGTTAAAAGAATCCAGAACGAACAAGGTCACAAACTAAAGAAAATTAGAAGCGATCGTGGCACAGAATTCAAAGACACCAAGGTATTTGAGTTCTATGACGAACTGGGGATCATTCAACAATACTCACCACCGATTACTCCTCAGGATAATAGAGTGGTTGAAAGAAAGAATAGGAATATCCAGGAAATGGCCAGGGTAATGCTCCACAACAAAAACTTACCTTTAAGATTTTGGGGAGAAGCTGTCTTTACATCATGCTACTTGATCAACCGTGTGTATCTGCGGTCTAAAACCCTTAACACTCCTTATGAGCTATGGTATGGAAGGAAACCGAACCTACACTATCTCAGGGTGTTTGGAAGTAAGTGATATATTCTGAAACATCGAGAACAGAGAGGGAAATTCGACACCAAAAGTGACGAAGGTATCTTTCTTGGCTATGCGTCTGATAGTCGTGGTTTTCGAGTTTTTAATCTCAGAGCACAAGTCATGATGGAATCTGCTAATGTTATCATCGACGACATTAGTAATTTTCGTCAAGATAGTTCTCCTGCTGAGTTGCCTCCAACAGAGATAAATGAGAAAGTCAAAGAAATTCTAGAATCAGTTGAAGTTATCCTAACTGTTACTGATCCTGACATTTATAGTGACGAGGAGAAGAGCACTGATCAAGCCATTCCTGATGAACAAGAACGTGTCCCTCCATGACATCTATGGGTTCAGAGGAATCATGACACCAACATTATTATTGGGGGAAGGGATCCTACAGCCAAAACAAGGGTTCAACTTCAAAATATATGCAATTATGGTTGTTATCTTTCGCAGGTGGAACCAAGAAATATTTATGAAGCTCTTAAAGATCCTTTTTGGGTCAATGCAATGCAATGCATGAAGAGTTAAATCAATTTGAAAGACAAGATGTACGAGAACGTGTACCTTGTCCTCCAAATGTCAATATTGTCGGTACCAAATGGATATTTAAGAACAAGTCTGATGAATTTGGCACAATTGTCATAAATAAATCTAGACTTGTCGCTCAAGGATATTCACAGATTGAAGGAATCGATTTTGACGAAACCTTTGCTCCTGTGGCACGTCTTGAGTCCATTCGACTTTTATTGGCTCATGCCTGCTTTCTCAAGGTTAAATTGTTTCAGATGGACATAAAATAAGCATTCCAGAATGGAATTCTAAAAGAGGAAGTCTTTGTCGCTCAACCTACGGGATTCGAAAATCCCGACTTCCCAGATCACGTACTGAAGCTCAAGAAGGCATTATATGGATTGAAACAAGCACCAAGAGCCTGGTTTGAGAAACTTACTACCTCTCTTATTAGAAAAGGATTTTCAAGAGGAGGAGCTAATAAAACATTGTTTACCAAATGGAGTGGGAAAGATGTTGTAATTGCTCAAATCTATGTAGATGATGTCCTCTATGGATCAACTTCTGAGAAATTCGCAAAAGGCTTTCAAGTCTCTCTTGCTAAAGAATTTGAAATGAGCAATGTTGGTGAATTAAGATACTTCTTAGGATTACAGATTCAACAACATAAGGAGGGGATTTACTTGTCCCAGGAGAAGTACGCACGTAATCTTGTGTCAAGATTTGGTCTGGATAAGTCGTCTCCTAAGCTGACTCCCATGCCTACTACTGGTAAATTACACAGTGATGAGAAAGGACAAAAAGTGGATCAAAAACTTTATCGATCCATTATAGGTAGCCTTTTATATCTTACAGCTACTAGACCTGATATTTCCTTCAGTGTTGGTT
Organism: Papaver somniferum; assembly: GCF_003573695.1. Taxonomy (NCBI): domain Eukaryota; kingdom Viridiplantae; phylum Streptophyta; class Magnoliopsida; order Ranunculales; family Papaveraceae; genus Papaver; species Papaver somniferum. The sequence continues at coordinate 66,467,239 of NC_039362.1, forward strand.
GTTGTGCCAGGTTTCAGGAGGATCCAAGAGAATCTCATCTTGCAGCTGCAAAAAGAATCATACGATACATAAATCACAATGTTGGGTATGGTCTCTCATATACTTTTGATACTAATACTGATCTTTCTGCTTATTCTGATGCTGATTGGGCAGGATGTGTAGAAGACAGAAAAAGTATATCAGGGGGCTTTTACTATGTGGGTCTCAATCTTGTAGCATGGCATAGCAAGAAGCAAAACTCTCAATCCTTGTCTACATGTGAAGCAGAGTACATTGCTGTCGGATCATGTTGTACTCAACTCCTATGGATGAAACAAATGCTTGTTGATTACGGAATTGATACTGGAATAATGAAGATCTTTTGTGATAACTCCAGCGCGATTCGAATTACCGAGAATCCTGTTGAGCACTCAATAACAAAGCACATTGACATAAGATGCCATTTTATTCGAGATCTTTATGAAAACGGTATCATTGGTATGGAATTTGTGCCTTACGAACAACAATTGGCTGATATTCTCACCAAACCCTTAGACACTGCAACTTTCCAACACTTGCCGCAGTCTATTGGTGTTGTTTTGGTTCATTAAATCGTTTCGATGACTCTTGCCCCTATGCTTATTCTTATCTTTTGGGAAATTGATTCTGTAACTCCAGTAGGTATGTTCCAAGTTCAGTTTCTGTAAGATTGTTGTTATCTTTTTAGTATCTTTTTTGTGTTTCAAAATCCTTCTTTTCTTTCGAAATTAAGGTCGCTCTTGTTGTTCTTTCGGGAATGACATCAAATGGTGGAGAGTTCTTTTGAACTTGTGCTTAATGGTAATATCTTACGGGGTGTGCGGCTGTGGAATTTTATAGGGGTTATCTTGTATCTTAAAACTCCTTGATGAATGCATTTAGATTCGGCTTTATGATTGCATCTAAATTAAGTTGGTATGTATTTTTCTTTTAGTCTATGAAATGTCTCTTATGGAAATTTCATTATGATCCCGTTCTTGTACCTTTGCCAATTTTATTGACTAAAAGGGGGAGAAATAATGTAGTTCACACTACAAATACATATGGTTTTCGGATCATTGTGTAAGGGGGAGTGGTTTCCATGATCGAGATGGAGTATTGAATAAGGGGGAGTGATACATATCACCGTAGTATTATTGTTAAACTCGTGATACAATTGGACTTTAATATTACATAATAATACTATAACATTGTATAATAATGATCGAGAATATCGATTTCTCTCATTGTTATAGCTACGGATCTTCAACAACGGTGATGCTAAACTTACAACCTTTGGGATCATTGGAGTACTTGGAAGGACGAAGATTTCAGGGAACGTTGAAGATTAGACTATGGAATAGGAGCCACTAAAGTTTATCTTTTTTGTATTCCATATGTATTAATAGTTTTGTCACTAAAATTGACAAAGGGGGAGATTGTTAGAGCATAGCTCGGTCGACCTAGAATGCGTTGCTATCTCAAGCATGTTTGTCAATGTTAGTGATCAAAACTATGAGTCTTGATTTCTAGCCTACATAGCTAAGTCTCGTACTAGGATAGAAAAGTGTAGTTGAGCTCAAGGACTTCATGGCGATTCATCTTACAACGACGAAGATCTATACAAGGAACCGTGGAACTTCATCAACAAAAAGGTATGTGGAGACTTGAACTTATCTATCACTCAAAAGTCTATGTATTCTATCTCCTACTTCTTATGAGACAAAAGTCGTATGCTATACAGAGTAGATCATACACATTTGACATTTCAAGCTGAGCATTCATTGCTTATCTTTTATCTTGAAATCATGTGTTGGTAACGCGTTTCTCTTTGATCAAGTTTATCTTCACCTAGTGACGAAAGTCATGAAAAGTTTCAATCACTTTGAGAATTGCTCTGACGTGAATCGGTCTGTGAATAACGGCTACATAGCGTCCGCTGAGAATGTCTCAATGATTGAAATGAGAGTTTAGATTACATAACCATGTATTCCTTGAACCGAAGTTTTCGAACTTTGTTGATCAAGAGAAATCGGGAGGATTGTGGAATTGGCTTGCCAAGTCCGCGAACTGTCGGAAGAACTCGACCGAGAATTTCTGCAGGATTTTCCAAAACTCGTTTGTGTGCTAAGTCCGCGAACTCAGTCTGGGAACCCAGTCCGCGAACTGGCGGAAGTTCTCTTTCCGAGAATTTCTGCTGAGTTTGGAAAACTCAACCGATTAACTTAAGTACGCGAACTTGTTTGTGAACTTAAGAGGTTATGATCTAAACATGTGCTCTGCACATGAAACATTAAATTACTTAGGAATGCTCTATGCAAACCGTGGCTATAAAGCTCATGAGCCGATTCAATCGAATCGAATCATCTTTGTTTCAATTGTGTCTTGTGTAGTTACACAAGATCTCATAGCAATTGAACAACTCTTTAACTAGTTCATTTGAGTCAATTGAACTAGTTATGGTGAACAAGAACAAGGTTAATATGAAATGCTCATATGGTTGACCTTTTTGGGTTACTATGTTGAACCAACATACACGTACACGTTTGGGCACAGTTTTCACAAACCCAGTAAACGTCTACCCAAGTGTGTGTGACAAGCTAAGTTTTCGATCTAACAGTTGAGAAATATTAGCTTGAATCTAAATCAGGTTTTCATCTAACGGTGAATATGGATTGCTTTGTACCTAAGGCAAAACCCTGATTTGAAGGCTATATAAAGGAGACATCTAGCATTGTGCAAAACTAATCCTCACACGTCTGTGTGCTACTAGTGCGCCCGCTAGACTTCATTGGGATTGTGAAGCCATACCGATACTACTTTTATCGTAGTTGTGTGATCTGATCTTGCATCTTCTATCGTACGAGTACAATCGATTGATTGACTTGAGATCGTGAGAGTTCTCCGATAGGCAAGATAAAGAAGTCACAAATATCTTCGTCTCACTGTTTGTGATTCCTCGACAATCCGCTTGTGTAGTCAGGAAGGATTGTAGAGAGGTGATTGATTAATCTAGGCTGTTTTTCGGGAATATAAGACCAGATTATCAATTAGTTCCTGTTCACCTTGATTTTATATCTTAAGACGGAACAAAACCTAGGATTTATCTGTGGGAGACAGATTTATCCTTTGATAGACTTTTCTGTGTGAGACAGATCTGTTTATTATCAAGTCTGTGATTTTGGGTTGCAACAACTCTTGGTTGTGGGTGAGATCATCTAAGGGAATCAATTGCGTAGTATCCTGCTGGGATCAGAGGCGTAGGAGTACAACTGTACCTTGGATCGGTGGGATAATTATTGGGGTTCAACTATAGTCCAGTCCGAAGTTAGCTTGGAGTAGGCTAGTGTCTGTAGCGGCTTAATACAGTGTGTATTCAATCTGGACTAGGTCCTGGGGATTTTCTGCATTTGTGTTTTCCTCGTTAACAAAATTTCTGATGTCTGAGTTATTTCTTTTCTGCATTATATTTTGTATAATTGAAATAATGCAGGTTGTGCGTTCGTGATCATCAATTGGAAATCCAACCTTTGGTTGTTGATTGATCCTTGGACATTGGTCTTTGGTACCGTCCAAGTTATTCCTTGTATTTGATAAAGACTCGCTATTGTTTTTAGCTTGAGTAAAAATCAAATCAAGAGAGAGATATTAACTCCTTGAGATACTTTTATCTAGATTGAGTCTGACTGTCTAGTTGATTCTCTAGTAAAGTATTTCGGAGTTAGTCCATACAGATTTCTAATCGAAATATTGGGTGGTGTTGTTAGACCCCCGCCTTTTCAAACCTAAGGGAGCAAGGAGAGCGCGCCATGATCCAGACGCAACGGATTCAACTTACAAAACCTCTCAGACCTACTACGACGAAGCATTTTCCAAAGATGCTCACAATGTGACCATGGTCATGGAGAAAATGGAGAAATGCGGAAGGAGATTCAAGGCCTAAAAACTGGCCACGCAGGCGTAAGACTAGAAGAAGTGCTCCAAGAGGCAACCACGTCCCCATTATCTTTTCGCATTTTGAGGGAATCCATCCCTCTGAAATGCCCGGTACCTACGTTCCAAGCATACAACAGTATCTCAGATACCGCAACCCATCTATGGTATTACACTCGTGTCCTTGACCATTGGGAAAGAAAAGAGGTGGTACTTTGCAGGTACTTCCCAGCAAGCTTAACGGGATCATCACTAGCCTGCTATGACAACTTACCAGCGAACTCAATTGACTCCTTCGAGCAATTGTCTACGGTGTTTTTGGAGACATACATGTACAACAAATCAACAAAGGCAGGCTTAGATAGGCTATTTGCTTTAGCTATCAGACCCCGGGAAACAGTGATGCAGTACACAGACAGGTGTCAAAAGACATGCCAAGCAATTGGGAAAGTCAATCCAGAAATTAGCATAAACTGCTATAAGTACGAAATTGATAGAACCTCAGCCATTTTCGTGGAGCTTCACAACAGAGCCCTCGATTCCGAAGGCGAGCTCAGGGTTGTCCAAGACCGTTACATCAGACTCGAAGAAATCCAGAAGGATAAACCCAGGGCACAAGCAAAGACAACAACAACTCCACATCGAACTAACTCTCTGGAACCAATTCCGGAGGTACCTAAGCGACAAAACGAAACCGGGGGCAGGACCAGTTCTCGAGACAAGCGATCCAAACACGGAGATGGAAAAAGAGGCAAAGGAAGAGAAGAGTTTATTGATAAATTCTACACAAAGTTGAATACAACTTTCTCTCACATCCTAAGCAAGGAGGGAGCAAAGCCAGGCTTTCCTTACCCTAATACTAAGGGAAAGCAGCCAGAAAAGACGAAGAATGCCAAGGAAAACTGTGCGTACCACCAATACTACGGACATACTACTGATACATGCTACCACCTGCGCAACGTGATCCAAAGATTCATCGACGAAGGCAAGTTCATGGAGTACATACAACTACAGCCAGCGGAGACTGAGGAGATCCAAAAGAAAATGGTAGAACTACCTCAGGATGGAAAATACATCAACATGATCACCTTCTCCAGTGGAAGCCAAGAAGAAATGCTCCAGGACATACTCGAGTTAGCTCGAAACAGAAAGAAGATTGAATCCCATGAAGTATTCAAGCTAAGTGGACCACCCACTAGCACTTGGGAGGAATGGATGGCCACGCCATTAACCTTTTCAACAAAGGACGTCAACCAGGAGGTTGAAATGCACAACGATACACTAGTGATCACTCTTCCAATACATGGATGGAATGTTAGGAAGGTCCTCGTGGACGGGGGAAGTTCGTTAAATGTATTATTTTACGAACCCTACCTATGCATAGGTTTGACACCAGAGCAAATGGATTCTTCCACTTGCACAATATATGGTTTTAACGGAGCAGTCTCTAGACCAAAGGGATAAATCGTCTTGCAGGTACATGCAGGACCCTTAGTAACCAATACACACTTTTGTGTGGTAGAAGCACCTTTGCCCTACAATGTAATCATGGGAAGGCTATGGGTCCATAGATTGCGAGGAAAAGCTTCGACGTATCACCAATACCTACGCTTTCCTACACCTTTGGGTGAAATGGGAATCAAAGGCGACCAGAAATACGCAAGGCTATGCAATCTAGCGGAAATCAAACTCAACGAAGAAAGTACTACTGCTCAACAACATGAAAGAAAGAGACGCAAGGAAAATACCAAGGAAGTGCAGGACGCAGCTTCCTTGGTACCCAAAGCCGTCTCAGCCCCGGAGACAAGCACCTCCGCCACTCCAGGCGCAGATGTTTCCGCCAAATGACAATTACAGAAAATCACTCCTCAACGACCTCAGAAACAAATCTGCTCACCGGTGGAACCAACAAAGAAAATCAACATTGGGACTGAGGCAGAACCAAGGATGCTCAATATCGGAACTTTACTTGAAGAGGGAGAGGAGGTGCAACTACAAAGGTTACTAAAAGAGTACGTAGACGTCTTTGCATGGTCAATGGAAGACATGCCAGGAATTGATCTGAATTTGGTCCCACGCCATCTTCGGCTCAGACCGGAAATACCACCATTTAAGCAACGCATACGTAAGGTGGCGGACATTTACCACGAAGGGGTAGAAAAAGAGTTGCAAAAGTTACTTGCAGCTGGATTCATACGAGAAGTCAAATATCCCACGTGGATATCCAACATGGTCGTTGTTTCTAAGAAGAACGGAGGCGTGCGCATTTTCATCGACTTCAGCAATATCAACAAAGCATGCTCCAAGGATAGCTACCCACTGCCAAATATTGACCAGCTGGTCAATGCAACTGAAGGCCACCAAAGGCTATCTTTCATGGACGGATACTCAGGCTATAACCAAATATACCTTGCGGAAGAAGATCGGGGGCATACTGCGTTCTTTACCCCACGAGGCATGTATTTCTATACAAGGATGCCTTTTGGACTAAAGAACGCGGGGGCAACATACCAACGATTAGTAGGCAAAATCTTCAAGCCATGGATAGGAAAAATACTGTAGGTCTACGTGGACGACATGCTCGTCAAGAGCAAAGAAGTAAAAAACCATCTCTCAGACCTAAGAGAGATATTTGAATCCATGAAGAACTTCCACATGAAGGTGAACCCGAACAAATGCACGTTCGGAGTTACCTCAGGAAAATTCTTGGGTTATTTGGTCACCAAACGAGGAATCGAAGTAGACCCTGAAAGGGTCAGAGCAATAATGGAGATGCCATCTCCACAAACTCTAAAAGGAGTACAAAATCTAAATAGAATTTTAGCTTCCATGGGAAGATTCATATCAAGGTCGTCAGATAAATGCAAAGCATTTTTAGACACACTAAGGAAAGGAAGCAGGTTTACATGGACCGAAGAGTGTGAACAAGCTTTTCACAAGATCAAAGAGTACTTAGTATCAGTACCCATCCTGCTGAAACCGGAGCCAGGTGAAATACTCACCTTATACCTAGCATCAACAAGCTACACTGTGAGTGTAGTATTGGTACGAGACCAAGGACAAGGAGAAAATCCCGTATACTACATCAGCAAGACACTCTGTTCAGCGGAGCGTAACTACACCAAGGTGGAACAACTCATATATGCCTTAGTAGTGGCAACGCAAAATCTAAGGATATATTTCGATGCACACACCATCCGAGTTTTCAAAAAGGCTCAAATAAGTCAAATCCTCGACAACACGGAGAAGATTGGAAGAGTGGCAAACTTCCATGATCAAACAGTTTCACATAATCTTCGAAACCAGGAAAGCGGAGAAATCACAAATCTTAGCAGACTTCTTGGCGGACGTACCTCTGAACGACGAATCGGAGATAGACGACATCCCAGGAATAGAGGAATAAAAGCCGGAACCATAAGACCTCTTGGAACCACAAAACTCACGAAGGTGGGAAATATTCGTAGATGGCTCTTCCAACGGAGAAGGTGCAGGTATAGGGATCGTAATAACAACCCCTACCGGAGACCGACTCATTTATGCATTCAGGTTAGAATTCGAACAATACACTAACAACATCATAGAATATGAGGCAGTCATACAAGGCTTAATCCTAGCACAGGAGCTGGGCTTAACAGACGTTCGTTTGACTAGTGACTCACAATTGGTCATTAGACAAATAGAGCTTAAGTACCAAACCCTGGATCCGATACTATCTTCGTACTTAAAGATAGCACAGGAGTATGCGTCAAAAATCAACAAGGTCACATTCAGACATGTCTGCCGAAAAGACAACAGACACGCAGATACCGTAGCATTTATATCATCAATGCTGAGGGATAGAAACACTACCTCGGTCCAAATTGGGAGAATTTATGAGCCTTCGATAGAAGTACTAACCTACGCCACTGAGGAAACCTTAGCCATCCAGAACAGGGCCATGAGAGAAGCAGAAAAAGAAAAATAAGATGAAGGAATGGAAGAACCAGATAAGAAACCGATAAGTCTGACAAAGATCAACCCATGTCAGATGGAAGCAACAAGGACAAAGCTAAGGACGATTGAAGAATTCTAATTCGCCAGTACCTTGACAAAGGTACCTTACCCGAAGATGTCAAAGAAGCTCGAAAACTCGAGTCAAAGGAAGCAATGTACAACCTACGAGCCGGAATACTGTATAGAAGGTCATTTCTTGGACCTTTGATGTGGTGCCTCTCACAAATCGAAGGTAGAAGAATACTGCATGATATACACAGCGGAGAAGCTGACAATCATAGCGGAAGAAGGTCCTTGGCAATCAAAGCCAAAATGCAAGGATTCTATTGGCTAAGCATGTACGAAGATGCAAAGAACGTAGCAAGGCGTTGTGAAAGATGCCAACGCTATGCCAGAAAGATTAAAGCGCAAGCAACAGAGCTTAACTCGGTCATTAGCCCATGGCCATTCTCCAAATGGGGAGTTGACATTGTTGGACCCTTGATAGAGGGGACATCAAAAAGAAGATACCTTATCGTAGCTACGGATTATTTCACCAAATGGGTGGAAGCAAGGTCTTTGGCAAGAATTAGGGACACAGATGTCTTTAAATTTTTGTTCGAGCAAATCATCTGCAGGTTCGGGATACCAGCCGCCATAGTCTCTGACAATGGCAAACAATTGGAAGGAAAGAACATAGACATGCTCTTTAACGCCTTCAACATTCAGAAAAACAAGTCTACTCCAATATATCCTAAGAGCAATGGACAAGCGGAGGCCACTAACAAGAAGATAACAATGAACTTAAAAAAACTTGGGGGCATACAAGAAAAGATAGTGCGAGCATCTACACAATGTCCTATGGGCCTACCGCACTACAAGAAGGGCAGCCACGGGAGAAACTCCGTTCTTGCTAACCTACGGAGCCGAAGAAGTCATCCCAACGGAGAAAATACTGCCAACGAAAAAGACAGAGGCATGGGAAAAGAACCTAACAACAGATCTTATGCTGGAAAAGCTTGATGACCTTGAAGAAATGCGGGAAGTAGCTTTACAAAGAATGGTGAATTACCAATGAAGGCTGGCTCGTGAATACAACAAACGGGTAATTCCTAGAAACTTTTTGGTTGAAGAATACATACTACGTCAAATACCACCATATCAAAGGAAGAAAGAATGGGGAAAGCTAGCTCCGACATGGGACAGACCCTACATCATACACGGTATTGCTGGAAAGTGTTCATACTACCTAAGGAATCTCAAAGGAGAAGTATTGCGACACCCTTGGAATGCAATGTACCTAAAGAAGTACTACCCATAAGAGAATGGTTATTACTCAGGAGAAGAAGGGAAGGGACAGTGACCCACCATGTTTTATCCCTGATCAAAGGCATTATAAACCTAAATAATCAATGAAAGAAACTTTTTTCTAAGAAAAAGTACATGTTGATTAAATACAAATTGGGTTAGAATAGACACCCTCTGTCAGAATTGATGATGAGGCAAGGCACGACATAACTGCGCATATGTCAATCTCGGATCCTAAGGGCAAATGAATCCCACTAAAAGTAAAATAATAAGTAATATATCCCACAAAGAGAGATACCTTGTCGAATTAAAGCAGCCATCGCGCTGAACGCGTAGGGTTACAAGAAAATTATTACCCACGTAGGAACCCTCGCCACTACGGTACCTTCTGGCCAAAGGATACTTGGGTAGGATGATGAATGTTCCACCAAAGGTTGAAAACACCTTAGCACCTTGTGATGACTCGAATGTGCAAATAATTAGACACAATACGTCTATATATAAAAACAAAGGTCCCATAATAGTACTACCAAAATAAAACTAACACATCTCAAAAGTTGTAGATGACGAAGGTTCAGAAAGTAACGAAGCATTGTTTCAAGGAAAGGAGACAACAAAGGCCCCTCAGCTGGGGGAATAATACAACAAAGGAGTTCAGTTGAAAACAAAGTCATCATAACATAATCATGGGTAAGGAAGACGAGGGAAAACAACACCCTCAGCTTGGAGCTCAGCCTCCGCGAAAGCATCATTGATGTAATCAATGACAGAACGCTCGAACTGCACCTTCATTTGAGAAGCTTGCGCCTCTAGGTCTGAAGCCGATTTCTGATGGAGCTCCCTGATCTGAGCGCTAAGCTGGTCATTAGCGTGCTGAAGTGCCTCAGATTTAATCTTAGAATCAGCATCAAACTGGTGAGATATTTTTAACTAAGATATCTGACCCTCAATACGGCTAATCTTGGCGTTTGCGCCCACCAACTGCTCTTGGAGACATGCGGATACGAAGGGTATCAGCAACGAGAAAAAGCAGCTAAAGATACAAAGGATGCTACGGAAATAATAATCATAAGCTACCTACGTCATGGCTAAGGGACTCTTCTAAACTATATTGAGCCTCAGCAAGATCCACCTAGGTCGCATCAAGGTCTTCCACAAGGGTATCCCTTTCCGTCCGAATATCATCAACATCTATCCGGAGCGAAGCATTCTCAGAGGATAAAGCTTGGTACACATTCTCTAACTCTTCAAACCTTTTTACTAAGGATGCATGAGACATGGAAGAAGGCACGGAGCTGGCATCAACAAGTTTGTTCTTAAGAGAACATACCTCAGAAGTTAATACATTACACTCCGCAGTAATCTTAGCTAAGGAAGCACAAACATCTTCAAAATCGGCATGATATTTCTTACGAATTATTTCTTGGGCTGAGAGACGTTTCTCGACTAAGGCAATATCCTCCTTTTGCTTTAAAATGAGACTCTCCTTCCATCTAAGGGCTTCGTCACACTCCTTACGAAGCAAATCCATCTGCTTCACTAAGTCTGCATTATAGGCAGACTCAAGGGAAAGTTGGGCCTCATTATGAACAGTTCCGTTCATCAGCCTATCAGACTTCTTTTGATAATACCAAAAGTCGGAGGTTATCTTGGACACTTGATCTTGGAGACATCTAAGTTCACTAGAGCTACCAGATGGCAGACAAAGGTTGTCATAGGACTAAGCAACCATAAAGGAAAGAAAAAAGCTAAGGAGAAGAAGAAACAAACCTATGGCTTTAGACGACTCAGCATCCAAGGCAGTATCAGCGGCTTTTCGACCCTCCTCGGAAACCTTAGCAGCATTATTAGCTCTCTCAAGAGCCAATAAACAAGCTTCCAGGGACCTCTGGGTTTTCCTCAGATCATCCTCCAACAAAGATATCTTAGCAGCAGAAGTAGCATCACTCGACGAAGGCTGCTGAGCAACAACAAGAGCATACGCTTGACGAGCACGTTCCAACAGGGCAGTCAAATGAGTGCACTTAGCCCTATAAACATTGAATAAGGTATAACCAACATCGATCTGCTTGCAAAGCTGCAAACAAAGGAGTATAAGGACGGACGAAGGATCAAATTAAGAAGAAAAACGATAAGGTAAGAATCACTTACTGAGAACGCTGAAAGACGGGGGAGGACGTTAGCGTAGGTATCCATGAAAGCCTCCATCTCTTGGATGCTACCCCTACGGATCTCACCAAAGCTCTGACTGGAGCGGAGACAATCAGGGTCAAAGAACAAGTCTTTGGCAGCACGATACTGGGAAGATAACACGTCCAGTTGTGAAGCTATCTCGAAAGAACTACCAAGATGATGATGATAAACTCCAACAGAAAAGGGACCCTTGGAATCCCACAGGATGGCCTCAAGAATAGCGTCATCAGAACTACCCAAGCTCAATCTCTCCGGCAACCTACCTTGTCTAGATTCAGCGGCAACTCCCTCGTTTGTTTGAACACGAACAAGGGGCATGACTGCTGAACCCTCACCACGACGAAGAGATGGCGTGGTGGAAGATATAGGAATAGAAAGAGGAGCTTGAGAGACGCCCAAATCCATGTCACCGGCAAAAGGAAGACTACCCAGTCCGATCCAATCTGGTGACGAAGGTGGGGGTCCAACAGCTTTGCTAACGGGGGCAGTAGAGACAGACTGAGCACTCCCTAGTGAAGCAGGAGCAGCATTGAAGGAGAAGCTGGCTAGTGAAATCACAACCTTCTTCTTCTGCTGAGAATCTGATCTACCATCCCTCACCGTGGGGGTAACAACCTTAGCAAACGAACCACTTGATTGAAGGGAGGTAGCAGGAGACGAAGGGAGACTCTTAGAAGCCACAACAACAACAACCCCAGAAGCAGCAGGAATAGCGGGCAAATCTTTGCTAGGAGCAAAAAACGAAGGCATCTTCAAGGACAGCGTAGGTGTAGGTGCTTGAACGCTAACATGCTCTACCAGCTGAGCACCAATACCAACAAGAAGGTCCTCACCCTCAACTGAAGCATCTCGGACGGGACTATGATTATATTTGGCAAAATCCTCCTCAATATCATCCAAATGAGGACTAGTGCCAGTATCCTCGATATCCTCCATGTCTTCGTCACCGGGTCCCTCACCAGCAGCCTTAGGATCATCATCCAAAGCATCAATATCAATCACGGTCTCTGGGAAGACTATGAAGAAACACATGCGTCAACTAAGAATCAGGGGCAAGGTACTAAGAAACTTACAAGCAAAAAGGTATGATAATGATCCTTACCTCCGCAGGCGTTTCAACCAAAGCCTTTCTCTTCCTAGTCCTTCTGAATAGCATCAACATACGTAGCATTGAAGTTGGCAGGGGTATAGTCCTCCTGCTTAGATCTCCCTTCAGCAAAAGGGTCATAAGACTTCAAAGTAGTCTTTCCCTTGCTACGGTACCAGCTTTCGCAAAGGGCACGCCAGTAATTACCAGTATACTGGTAAATTCCTTGGACCCGAGTCTTGTTTGCCGGGTCATCCCTGGTGGACAAGACGTCATAATAGAAAGGATCCTTTTTACTATACAAAGGAAGAAGCATGCCTGCAACCAATTGTCCAACACTAATCAAAAGATTATTCTCATCATAAGGGAAATCCTGAATGAGAGACTCAGTGAGAACATCAGGGCCATTGATGAAGGAAATCTCGAATTTATGAAGGCGAAAAGACCTGGCAATCTCATCGATAGACAAATGATCAAAGTTGTCCTTGTCACGCAGTTGGAGCCTCTGAAGCTCATAGTGAGGAGGAAGAGGTGGAAGATCCTCTGTAGAAAATTCCTCCTCAGCGACCGTAGCCACCTCAGTACCAGCAGGCACCTCAGAGTCCTCAGAAGGAGGAGATGGCGTAGCATCAGGATGATCCATTCGCGGAGGAGGATCAGTCGACGAAGATATCTTTGGAACCTTACGTGTATGTTTCTTCGGAAGTCTCATAATGCCTAATACCAGCAGGTAGAACATCTCCGTCAACAATGGCAGAAGAAGATTGAAATTCATTCAAAAGTGAATTGGGGGCAAAAAACTGACGAACTTTAGGAATGGGTTTCACTTAACCAACCAAAGGGGACAGTCTAAACATATCATGGGGGAAAATAAAGAACCATTGATCACGAAAAACAAAGTTGCAGGCGAAGAACTATCATGGTGAAATCGCCATCAACGGTCAAATTGGAACAAAACCCAAGTTCCCATACGGTGCAAACAAGTAAAAAAGAAAAAAAGTTCTCACATGCAAGTGTAGCATTAACGTCAGTAATTCCCTACTCAAAAAAGGAGAAAACAGGGGCAAACATGGAGAAGATCAAAACCAAAAACGAGTATCACTTACTTGTACGGTCGACTGTGGAGCCAAAGCACGCGGAGAATCGAAGGAAAGAAGGAGCAGTTAGCAGCAGAGAAGAATCTCAATGAAAGAGATAAAGAGCGATAGTTCGAAGAAGAAGGTGAAAGGGAATAAATAAAATTCTTTCTCTTTGTTCTATTATTATAGGCCGCTGGAGAATCCAAAAATTTGGGTTTCCGAAATTCAAGGGGAAGTTATTGCATGAAAGGACATGTGGGACCACCCAATCAGTAAGTGCAAAAATGGCGGCGTAACGGAAGTTTTTTTCCACTTCTACGAAATGGTAGAATATGAAAGAAAAGGGGCAAACTGTGAATACCAATATTCTGTGAAGCACGTGTCACGATCTTAGTGGCCACACATATATTCAACTATGTAGCCTTCGCTGAACAGAGAAGCCTAAGTAGCAAAGGATACCTCCGCAGATCTACTTTATCTCATCCCAAGAAAGAAGGCCTAAACGATCAAGATAAGAATGGTAAAAGCCTAGTCTACAAAGAGGAAGTTGGCGAAGGGACAGAGGTAGATGACGCATCTAATCAGCATTAAATGCTCAAATCTCTTATCTACACGCATGAATCAAGGAACGTGGAGAAAAGGCGTGGAAAAACCCGATTGGCAGAAGCTGGCGGTGAACAAAGGTACAACCTGTACTAAGGTTGGGTAGTTCCCGAAGGAACGTGGGCCAGCTGAGGTGGCGAAATACAACTGGAGAAGATACACGGTGGACGAAGGTACCATTGGTACGAAAGGTATATCAGCATACGATGGACCCAGAGGCAGCAAAGATATACCTGGAGCAAGAGGGGTTATAAATACCAAGCCTCACCAACAAAATAAAGGCATTCAATATCTAGGAGAGAAGATCTAGTCTTAAGCTTATACCTATTTAATGTTTAGAACTTAAGTATTTACTTCTACTTGAGTTCTCTCTATTACTTTGGGAAGCATTTAAGATCTTTGTAACCACCTCAAACTTAATATAAAATAATCACTCATTATCCCGTGGACTTAGACAAATGTCGAACCAGGTAATCTCTTGTGTCTCATGATAACTTAGAAGCTTTTACATTATATTTGTGTTCTTCGTTATTATTGCGATCTTAGATATCATTTATCACTTAGGATTATCAGTTCAACAGAGGTATCAATACTGCTTAGTATTAGATCCTCAGAGTTGTATACATTACGTAGACTACGGGAAAACGAGTAGTCACATATAGCATACGACTTTTATCTCAAAGAGTAGGAGATAGAATAGATAGACTTTTGAGTGACAAATAAGTTCAAGTCTCCACATACCTTTTTGTCGAGAAGTTCCACCGGTTCCTTGAGTAGATCTTCTACTTTTATGATGAATCGGCCATGAAGTCCTTGAGCTCAACTACACTTACTATCCTAGTCCGAGACTTAGCTATAAGAGACTAGAAATCAAGACTTATAGTTCTGATCACTAACATTGACAAACATGCTTGACATAGCAACGCATGCGAGTTTGACCGAGCAGTGCTCTAACAGGTTCCCCTTGTGATGTATTGCACCCCTTACTAGGATCGGTTCCCCTTTCCCAAAAGTTGTCAGACATACAAACCCGATCATACCACATGTGATTACTTAAGATCAGTTTTACTAATAAAAGTTATACCAATACATAAGTCAGGCCTTTGTGAAAATTTCTACCAAGAACACAACAAGTTGTGAACGGTTATACTCTATCACACATATTGGTTGTTCATAAGATATGCAATGAATAACAAAACCAATAACACCTGGCAATTTCCTTTTCGGTCCACAAATAAGTTTATGAACTTACTTCCTTAGAATATATGTAAACATTGTTCCCTAGGATGAAATCCTCACCTCATACCCATATATAATCACAATAACATTCAAATGATTATGGCGATGTCTTATCTACAAAGTTTAATGGTTAAGAAATAAACCTCGTATTGTATTCCTTAATACTATGTCTATCTAGAGTTCAAACATACTTCACAGTTATGTTTTCAATATGCACGACTTGAAAGATACGTTAGGGAATGAAACAGTTCGAGTCAAATATCACTAACCTCAAGTGGAAGGATGATTGTTGTCGTTGTAGCTTCTTGCTTCTTCACTTCTTCAAGTCTTCGCAATACTTATAATGTCTCATATCCTAATACTTTCAAGCTAACCTATACGAAGTTGACTCTAGTACATAATCAAGAGACTCTTAACATGAGTTTTGATTCACTAAAATATGACCACCAAACTTGACATACCAACGCTTGGTGGGTTCAACCGAGCCATGCTCTAACAGTATCAATACTATATAGTATCGGATTCTATGAACTGTATACATTACATAGACTATGGGAAAATTAGTAGTCACACTGTTTGTAGATCTGAAGACGTCTTGTGATAATCCATTGTTAACAAACTCCGTTCTGTGCATGATTGATCACAAGAGATTCAAGTTGTGGTGTGCAGGTGTTTATTGAAGATCTTAGAAGACTTGAAGACAAAGAAGAATTCTTATTGGTTTCATAATCTTTGGTGTACACAAAACTTGATCGGAGGGGATCCAACTATAATCAATTTATCTTTGATAGAGTTGATTGATTAGTTGCATAGATTGGCATCATTATATAGTATCTTGGTGGATTCTATATTAGTTGATTGCAAAGTATAAACTCTGCTGCTTCGATAGTTATTGGATAGATAGATCTAAAACCCGGCAAAAGAGTTTATTGGATTAAACGGAAGAGCCTTTGTCAAACTCATATCACTGAGATTAAATAGAGCTGTTACCCAGAAAATTTGTTGTTCCTTTACTGTTTGGAATACGAACCAAAGGAATTATTCCAGTGTGTGCACTTATTGAATGTCGGAAGCGCATGGATACTGAAGAAACTAGGTGAACCATACATTTAGTTGCTTGGTCTCAACTATACGAAGTTTGTCAGATTTTGTATAGCTGCTTAATTCTGAGAGTATTCAATTCTGGACTAGGTCCCAGGGTTTTTCTGCATTTGCCGTTTCCTCATTAACAAAATCTTGTTGTGTCTTTTACTTTTCTATTTCCGCAATTATAATTAGAAGTAAAATAGACAAACGTTAATTCCGTATTACTTGATAGTGATCCTGTAGAGTTTGGTTAAGTCTGAACCTATTTTCAAGTAATCACACTTTGATTGTTGTATTGTCTCGATCTCGCATCCATAGACGATCACACAAAGTGTGAATACCGATTCGTTGTATTGTCTCGACTCAGTCCATAGACAATCACTTTCGGTAAGAGGACCTATAGGTGGAAAACTTTTAGATTGAGGTATATTTGGATACCCTCGTATTTTCACGTGTAATTTGTTAATGTCCAAATAAATCCTTCTTTTATTGCAAAAGTAAGGTCGCTCTTGTTGTTCTTTCGGGAATGATATTTTATGGGGGAGAGTTCTTATTTGAACTTGTGCTTAATTGCCAAATCTTTGTGGGGAGTGCACCTGTGGAATATTATAGGAGTTTTCTTGTATATTTATAAACTCCTTTATGAATACACTAAGTTTCGATTATGTGAAATCATCGAAACAAAGTTGATATGTTTTCTTTTAGTCATGAAGTATCTTAATGAGAATTTCATTATGATACCACTAGTTTTCGTACCTTTGCTACTTTATATTGACAAAAAGGGAGAGAATTAATGTGTAGTTCACACTACAAATACATATGGTTTACCAATCATTATGTAAGGGGGATGGTTTTCATGTGAGATGAAGTATTGACTAAGGGAGAGTGATACATATCACCATAGTGTTGTTGTCAAAGTTGTTATACAATTGGACTTTGATGCTGTGTAATAATACTATGACACTGTATATAAATACAAAAACATCTTGTTTTTATATATTGTTATAGCTACGGATCTTCACCAACTATGATGCTGAGTTAAACACGTTCAGAATCACTGGAGTACTTGGAAGTGACGAAGATTTTGAGTAATGTTGAAGAACCAAGGAAATCAAGCATTTGGATGAGAAGCTACAAAGTTTATTTGTTTTATAATCCATATGTATTGATAGTTTTGTCAGTAAAATTGACAAAGGGGGAGATTGTTAGAGCACTGCTTGGTCGAACTCGCAAGCGTTGCTATCTCAAGCTCGTTGTCAAGTTTAGTTGTCAAAACTATAAGTCTTAATTTCTAGTCTACTTAAAGCTAAGTCTCGGATTAGGATAAAAAGTGTAGTTGAGCATTAGACTTCACGGCGTTCATCGATTAAAGACGAAGAACTACTTAGGGAGCTTGTGGAACTTCATCAACAAAAGGTATGTGGAGATTGAACTCATCTATCACTCAAAAGTATATATACTCTATCTCCTATTTGAGACAAAAGTCGTATAGCTATATAGACTTCGATTATACACATTTGATATTTCGAGTTGAGTTTAACTCGCTTACATATTTCTCGAAATATGTGTTGACAAGATTTCGCTTTAACCAAGTTCATCTTATATTGTTGACGAAAGTCAAAAGATGATCATGTGAAAATCGCCTTGTAACATCTTACATGATTTATATGAGACAAACATTTGATGTAGATTCGAAATGTTTCGTATTGACCATTTGATCGCTTGAAAATTTCTTCGAAGCTAATAGTTTGTGTGGGACAGCTATTGTCTTCTGTTAGAGCATAGCTCGGTTGAACCCACCAAGCGTTGGTATGTCAAGTTTGGTTGTCATATTTTAGTGAATCAAAACTCAAGTTAAGAGTCGCTTGATTATGTACTAGAGTCAACTTCGTATAGGTTAGCTTGAAAGTATTTGTGCACACCAAAGATTATGAAACCAATAAGAATTCTTCTTTGTCTTCAAATCTTCTTAGATCTTCAATAGACACCTGCACGCCACAACTTGAATCTCTTGTGATGAATCATGCACAGAACGGAGTTTGTTAACAATGGATTATCACAAGACGTCTTCAGATCTATAAACAGTGTGACTACTAATTTTCCCATAGTCTATGTAATGTATACAGTTCATAGAATCCTATACTATATAGTATTGATACTGTTAGAGCATAGCTCGGTTGAACCCACCAAGCGTTGGTATGTCAAGTTTGGTTGTCATATTTTAGTGAATCAAAACTCAAGTTAAGAGTCGCTTGATTATGTACTAGAGTCAACTTCGTATAGGTTAGCTTGAAAGTATTTGTGCACACCAAAGATTATGAAACCAATAAGAATTCTTCTTTGTCTTCAAATCTTCTTAGATCTTCAATAAACACCTGCACACCACAACTTGAATCTCTTGTGATCAATCATGCACATAACGGAGTTTGTTAACAATGGATTATCACAAGACGTCTTCAGATCTAAAAACAGGGTGACTACTAATTTTCCCATAGTCTATGTAATGTATACAGTTCATAGAATCCGATACTATATAGTATTGATATTGTTAGAGCATAGCTCGGTTGAACCCACCAAGCGTTGGTATGTCAAATTTGGTTGTCATATTTTAGTGAATCAAAACTCAAGTTAAGAGTCGCTTGATTATGTACTAGAGTCAACTTCGTATAGGTTAGCTTGAAAGTTAAGAGTCGCTTGATTATGTACTGGAGCGTTCCCCGGAAGGGCCAGAAGAGTGGTTGTAAGCAGAAGTCACCACTATGTGAGGCGAAAGACATGGAGTCATGGATATACCAATAACAAACGCGTAACAAAATGGTAACAATCCAACTCTTACCTATTTACGATTTCACTAGCTGTAGTGATTATAACGTCAGAATTTCGAAAACTTGCTCGTTCCTTCAAACCTGCAAAGACGAGCAAAATTCATTATTCAAAATCATGACTTGATGTTCATAAAACCGTGAACAACTCACGTGAATTTTAACATCCACTGGTTTTTCAAAAATTGGACAGACGTTCATTCTACAATTGTGAAAACTTACATATAGACATTATTTCACCATGTATAATTGTCTACTTTCAAAATTTGTTGAAAATCAAAACATTGGTTTTACAAAATATATATATTTAACGTGAAACTCACGTAAGTTTGAAAAAATATATATATTTTCTCCCTCACGCGAGCATCTGTCTTTGAAGCGAGAGTATTTTTCAAAGATTTCTAAAAGCTCAAAGATAAAATTTTCATGAAAGCTCATAAATAAAATTTTATTACTAACAGACACACGTTTGTTCAAAAAAATTCTCTCGTACGAGCATCCACCTTTGAAATGGGAGTTTATTCCACTTTGTGAAATCTCACATATTTAAAAATATAAAATTTTATTTTTCATGAAAGGTCATAGACAAAAAATTTATCATTAGACTCAGGTATATTTTGTTTGTTTCTTAAACTAACGAACGGACGAACGAACATCCACGCTAAAACGGATTCCTTTCTTGGGCTTGGATCCGTGAATCCTAAAACGACCAAGGTTCCACCATCAAATCAGCGGTTCTACACAAATTTATGCTCGCTGGATGACGCTCTATTATGCCACTGGGGTTTGCGCTCAAACCATGGTTTGCTCATTCGATTTAAATCCGGTAACATTTTATCTTATAAGTTCAATTACTTATTTTTGTCTGTACCTGGAAAATCACCATTCAATGCTGACTGAGGAACATAACTGTCCCTCACTAAGCAGGGGACTTAATGTAGATGGTGGATTTTCGAAAAGGGTAAAATTGTAAGACCACACTCCAGATCCCGCAATCGGATGAGTATTGAGACTCATGTCTCTTATTTAAAGCATGAAAGCTCATGTCATAAATCTCTGACTGAGAAGGCTGTCTCTCAGAGTATATGTAGATGTGTAGTCTCCCAGCTGAGACCACGACACATCTCATGAATACTGAGCAATTTCAGTAATTATACATGCTCTTGATCCGGCAATCATACGATTATGGAGATTCATGTCTCGCATGAAAGCTCATTCCATAAAATCTCTGACTGAGAAGGCTGCCTCCCAGAGTGTATGTAGATGTGTAGTATCTCAGCTGAGACCACGACTCTCATAAATACTGAGCAATTTCAGTAATTGTTTTATATAGAATCGAAAGATTGGACGGCTCCTAGACAGATTGTCTGCTAGTATAGAGCGATAACGTCTTCAGGATACAACCTGGTTTTCCCTGACTATATAAGAGAAATATGACGCTCCAGCAAGCTCATATTACTCCACCCTCAGATAATTAATGCTCCTAGACAATATGCCTGCTAGTATAGAGCCATCAAGTTAATTATCTCTAATCGTCTGAATATCCAGCAATATTCTACGATTCTTCGTAATATTTCGTCACTTCAATTCGTGGTTCTTCCCAGCAGAATTCCACGGGTTAGTGTATAAATATTCAACGCACAGGCATCTGAACACCGAATAAGCCCTGACTAAAATGGTGCAAGTGTACTTAGCAATAATGCACATACCAACATTTGAATGCGCAAACGAGCATCTCAAAAATATGAATGAATGAGGAACCTATGCAAAAATAGGAAGGAAAAATAATAATAATAAAATATTAGCAAAGGCGCCAGGGGACTGGGCTCACCAGCCGGCCGGTCATGCCGTGACCAGTCCCACGCCTAATTTTATATTTTATCATATTTTATTATTTTTCCCTGATCTCATGAAATTCTCTCATTCGAGCAAATCTCCTTCGTTTCAAGGAAATTCTCTAATTTCATGATATTTCTTTATGTCAAGGAAAATAATAAAATTAGGGTAAGGTTTCATGGGACCGAGCACCAGCCGGCCGGCCATGCCCTAGCCGTGGCCAGCCCCACACCTCACGGTTCCCCATTATTTTATTATTTCCCTCAATCCATGAAAATTCTCTGATTTCATGAATTTTCCCTAAAATCATGAAAATTCCCCGATTTCAAGAATTTTCCCAAAACCCACGAAAAGTATTATAAAATCAAGAAAATTCGTGGGACCGGGCCCTAGCCGGCCGGTCATGCCCTAGCCGGCCCCACACACTTCTTATTTTATTATTATTATTTGTTTTGGTTTGGTTTCTTCATTCCATGAAAGCTCCCTGATTTCAACAAAATACCTTGGTTTCAACAAATCTCTTTGATTTTATGAAAATTCCCTAAAATCGTGAAAATTACACAAAATTAAGAAGAGTGCCCTGGGACCGTGTCCGTTGGCCGGCCGGCCATGCCTTGACTATTGTCGGTCCCACATTCCATCATTCCCTATTTTATTATTATTTTATTTCTCTCATCTCATGGAAGTTCCCTAATTTTATAAAACTCTCAAATTTCATGGAATTTCCCTCAATTCAGAGAAAATACATCGAATTACATAAAACTGGGAAAGTGTGGGACCGTGCTTGTCAGCGGGCCGACCATGCCCTAGCCGTGGCTGGTCCCACACCTTGCAATTCCCTGTTTTATTTATTATTTTTCATCATCTCATGTATTTTCCTAGTTTCAGCAAAACCCTGGATTCTGCATATTTTCTCAAAATGATGCTCGAACGCACACAAGAAAATATCAAAACCCTCAGGACTGAGACACGAACATCATGGTGACACGGGTACATCCCCTTGACCGACCAAGGGTGACCCTAAGGCTTGCAAATGGCTGGTCCCACGTATTTTAGTTATTTTAACCTAATTTGCTCAATTGCTCGTATTAGGTTCGAACTCTTTTCAAACAATCAGGGGTTCGCTCAAACGACCATCAATTGGTCCCATGAACACCAAGTGCCGGTCTCATGATCTCTTGGTCGGTCCCTCACCTTTACGCGGCTAGGTTTTATTATCTACCGCTCACACGAGCATTATTTTAATAAATGATTAAACCAGCATTTAATCATTCTTTCACCAACTGGTCCTCAAGAGACTTTGGTATTTTTCTCATTCGAGCATCTGGGTGTTACATGGTGGACTCATCATCCCATGTGGCCGTCCCTGCTTCACTCTGCAGTTGATTTTCAATAAATCATCAATTCATTAAAATTAGGGTTTTGAATCCAGAACTCTGCAAAAACATGATTCTAAGTAGATCCGAATACTGATAATTTTATGTTGATTCCATGATCAACACTTTTATTTATTATGCTCGACCCAGCAGTCAGTATCTTAAATTAATATTTTATTTGGTCCTGCTACCAACAATTCATCAAATGAGCGATATTTGCTCAAACCGGAAATATTTGATCAAACTAGCAATATTCGCTCAGACTAGCAATATTTGCTCGAACCAGCAATATTTGCTCAGATTAAAGAATATTGGTTCAACTATCAATATTCAACAATTCAGCAACACAGTTTGCTCGCCTTAGGTTATCAACATGATAATACCTCGTCTCAGCAGACGTATTTAACTCACGAGTTTCAGAACATTTGCAAATCATGTTCAACTCAGCAATACATAGACTCATCGTCCCATAAAGTCAGCAACTGACTCCACAATCACGAGACATCAATCGTGTCACATGAGGGATATTAACTAGGGTTTTGGTCTGGCGGTCTACGACACGTGTGTTCATACACACGACGAGAATGTGATCAAGTCGTGCAATCAGTTGGAAGAGTCAGAAAAGTATTGGATGGAAAGTTAACCAAGTCTCCGCACGATGAGCAACTGGTTTTGACATGATTTCCCACTTCCCCACTCTCTGATTCCAGCAACTGTCACACTTCATGGGATCATGGTGTTTTCGACTTAGAAATATAAAGACCTCTGAATCATGATTGAAAAGACAAGCATTTTCTCGGCAAGTTCATACAGACAATCTTTCGTCTACACGAACTCATCGTCTGAGCAATCACTCTCAATTGAGTAAAATTCAATCATTCAGAGCGTTCTTACACTGAATTCACAACACACCTACAATCTCAGATCACCATTGATCCCACACATTTCTCAGCTTCCCTCCTACAAATCAACTCATCCTCTCTTGTGACCGAATTGACTCTGGAACGACCATTGTTCTTGGTTTAGGCCAGAGTCCTACAGATTGATCTCTCGAACTTAAAGCACTCCCTTCTTGCAGTTCGCTCGGTTCAAAGAGTCTCCACACGGACGTCTCTTCAATTCCGTAAAAACCAGCAAATCTTTTTTCCCCATCTACACATGGCCATATCACCACCGTTTCAAATGGTATCTATAGTTTTAAATGGTATTTATAAGTGTTTCATCTCTTGCCATTAACTGATCTCAGTGAATGTGCAAAGTTTCAATGGCATCCTAACTCAAATTAGATGTATAATCAACACTATTAATCTAAATTCACAAGAAATCCTTTAAAAGGCAGTGTATAATCAAATTAGATGTTTAAATTATAACAATGAGTTCTGAACTACATTCTTTTTCTTCCAACACTGAAATACTTTTTTTTTTTTTTTAATTTTATATATCAGAATGGACAAATATCCTCACAAACAAGTCGTACAAGGGCAAACCTGAAGAGGAAAGATGCGCCCTTAAAAGAAGTATGCACTTGCATTGATTTGCATTGACAAAACTCGATGATACGACTAGCGTAGTTTTCACAGACTTTCATGTCTCTTACAAAATTAAATGCTTATACTGCAGGTTCTAAGACTTAAACGTTCACGCACATGTTATTCAAATAATGTCTCTGCAATTCCGACACACATTGAATGGTTGTTAACCGATTTATGGTAACTTTTTATTTCTGTCTCCTAATTGTACAGTTTTTGCTATTTTATTTTCACGGTTATCCTTAATTATGGTTTTAAAGACTTTTACGACCTAGAAAAAGTTCATGGAGATGAAGTGCTTTTTTACTTATTTAGATATGAAGGTGCACCACTTAACATTCAATGCCAAAAGAATACGAAAAAGATTCATCGATCCAGCATACACACAACCCCCTTCATCTCTAATACAATAAGGTGCAAATTCTTTCAAGTTAGCATTCCTGTTATTTAGAGTTTCTACTAACTTTTTTGTGCTATTTAAGGTTGTTATCAACGAAGGAATTAAGGTCTTAGATGAACAGCTTGCAACTCTTTGAATATGATCTTAAGTAGAAGGAAGTTATCCTCAAATCCAGCTGTGAAAGGAATTCAATGTTTAAATTGATACATAACTAATCTATTATGGGTTGATTGCAATTCTTGCAGTGATTCAAAAAACAGGGGACTTGGAGTGAGTTCAAATTTCCCCTTCAAATATCTGTTTATTCCATGTTAGTGTTTTAAGTTACAATAAAACCTATCATGCTAAAGCTACTTCTGACTAAATTAGATGTTTAATGAATGTAGAGATCCATACATTGTTTTGAGGAATTGTATCCACTATTGACCACCAAGTTATTTTTGTATATGCAACATGTAGGTTTTATTTGATGGCAGTGGGATTCCTTTGTTGGCTTTTCTATAGCCCTTGATTATCAATCTGCTGGTATTATATATAAATTGTGAAAGAGACGCACACTTATGCGCCATGATTCAAGAACTAGATAATTAGGAACATAACACTCACAAGTATCTATGAGAATATCGTAATTGAACAACTCTATAACTAGTTTCATTTGAATCATTTGAACTAGTTGTGGTTAAGATGAATAAGGTTGATATGAAAGTGTTCATATAGATAACTTTGGTTAACTACTGTTGAGACAACCTAGTGCACACATTTAGGTACGGTTACTCAAACCTAAATGAAGGTACATTTCATTTGTGTATAACAAGCTAAGTTCGATCTAACGGTTGAAAGATATTAGCTTGAGTTGAATCAGGTTTTCATCTTACGGTGAATATTGAATGCTTGGTTACCAAGGTAACTTAGATTGCAACCATGATTTGAAAACTATATAAGGGAGAACTATAGCAACTGGGAAACCTAATGCCCACACCTCATGTGTGATACTAGTTACGACTAGAGTTGATTCTCCTTTAACCTTAGGTTTTTCACGAAACCCTGTAGGATAACGACTTGAAGACTTCATTGGGATTGTGAAGCCAGACCTAACTGTTTTCTCTGTAGTTGCGTGTTTTGATCCTGCCCTGTTGTATCGTGATTGAGTACTATCTTCTCTAAGATTTGCTCGAGAGTGATCTCTGATATGCAAGATAAAAAGTAGTCACAAACATCTTCGTCTCATCGTTTGTGATTCCACAATATCTTGTTTCGCTTCCATACGATTAAGATTATTCTGAGGTGATTGATGATACTAGGCTGTTCTTCGGGAATATAAATCTAATTTATCAATTGGTTCATGTGCACCTTGATTTATCAAAAGACGGAACAAAACCCATAGGTATTTCTGTGGGAGACAAATTTATCTATTCCAATAGACTTTTCAGTGTGAGACAGATTTGTTTATCAAGTCTTCGACTTTGGGTCGTAGAGACTCTTAGTTGTGAATGAGATCAGCTAAGGGAATCAAGTGCGTAGTATCCTGCTGGGATCAGAGACGTAAGGAGCGCAACTGTACCTTGAATCAGTGTAAGATTGATTAGGGTTCAACTACAGTCCAGCCTGAAGTTCATTAGCAGTAGGCTAGTGTCTGTAGCGGCTTAATACAGTGTGGTGTTCAAATCTGGACTAGGTCCCGGAGTTTTTCTGCATTTGCGGTTTCCTCGTTAACAAAACTTCTGGTATCTGTGTTATTTATTTTCTGCATTATATTTTGTTATATAATATAAGTATCACAGGTTGTGCGTTAAGATCAATCAGTTCTCGAATCCGTCCTTTGGATTGTTGATTGAGTTGATTGACACTTGGATATTGGTTTGTGATACCGTCCAAGGTATTTCTCTTATTCAATCAGGCTCGCAAATTTCTATTTGTTTGATTGCGGATTGAATTAAGAAATCGAGATATAAACTCTTTGATATACTTTTCCATAGATTGAGTCTGACTGTCTAGTTGATTCTCTTGAAAGTATATTGGAGTTCGTCCATAAAGATTGCTAAGCGAAATATTGGGTGTGGTTGTTAGACCCCCGCTTTTTCAGTTCCCGTGCACCTTGATTTATCATAAGACGGAACAAAAACCTCATAGGTATTTCTGTGGGTGACAGATTTAACTTTCAGAATAGACTTATCTGTGGGAGACATATTTGTATATAAAGTCTTCGACGTTGGGTCATAGCAACTCTTAGTTGTGGGTGAGATCAGCTAAGGGAATCAAGTGCGTAGAATCCGGCGTGGTTCAAGAGGCGCAAAGAACGCGACTCTACCTTGGTCAGTGAGAGATTGGTTAGGGCTCAACTACATTCCAGTCCAAGTTAATTTGTAGTAGGCTAGAGTATGTAGCGGCTTAATACAGTATGGTGTTAATCTGTACTAGGTCCTGGGGTTTTTCTGCATTTGTGGTTTCCTCGTTTACAAAATTTCTGGTGTCTGTTTTATTTCTTTTTCGCATTATATTTTATATAATTGAAATATCACGGGTTGGGAGTAGTTCACAACTATCCGACCTTGTTTCTTGGATAGAAATTGATTGTCACTTGAACATTGGTATTTAGTACCGTTCAAGTTATTCTCATATTAATCAGTTCACGGATTCCATCATGTTGAGTTGCTAATTGATTTGAGAAAGAGATATAACTCTTCGATATCTTCCCTTGATTGAGTCTGAATGTTTAGTTAATTCTCTTGGAATTGTATTGGATTTTAGTTCATATAGATTCCGAACAAAATATTGGGTGTGGTTGTTAGACCCCCCGCTTTTTCAGGAAGAAAACCCAATCTGATCTATTTGAGGGTTTTCAGAAGCAAATGATATATACTTAAGGACAAAGAACATAGAGGAAAATTTGATTCCAAAAGTGATGAGGGAATCTTTCTTAGTTATGCATCCTACAGTTGTGCCTTTAGAGTATATAATCTTCGAATCAAAGTCATGATGGAATCAGTTAACGTAGTCATTGATGATATTAATGATTTTCGTCAAGATAATCATATTGATGGGAACTACCTCCTTCGGAAACTGTTAACAATGAAAAGCAAATTGAGGAGGGACCTTCCTAAGACTTATGATATAGATGATAAAGATGACACTGACATATATAGTTGAGCAACCTATCGATACTGAATGTGATGCTCACAAACCTGCAAAGTGGGTACATCAAAGACATTCTACAGATGATATCATCGGAGATGCCAATGCCAGACTTATGAGTCGAAGAGAAGTCACTATACATGTTTTCTTTCATCAATAGAGGCAAAAAATATAGAGGAAGCTCTCAATGATCCCGCTTGGGTAAACTCTACGCATAAGGAACTCAATCAGTTGGAACGACAAGGAGTTTGGGAACGTATTTCGAAACCAGATGGAGTCAACATTGTAGGAACAAAATGGATTTTCAAAAACAAATCAGATGAATACGGAACTATTGTTCGAAACAAAGCCGGACATGTTTCTCAAGGATATTCTCAAATAGAAGGTATTAACTTCCACGAAACATTTTCTCATGTAAAACGTTTTGAATCAATTAGACTTTTACTTACTTATTCTTGCAATCTTAAGATTAAAAATTTTCAAATGGACATCAAGTATGCATTTCTTAATGGAAATTTAAAAGAGGAAGTCTTTGTTGCTCAACCTAAAGGAATTGAAGATCCATCATTTCCTGATGATGTCCTTAAGCTCAAAAAGTCATTATATGGTTTAAGGAAAGCTCCAAGAGCTTGGTATGCTAAATTAACATCCTTCTTACTTCAAAAAGGATTCTCTAGAAGTGGTGATGATAAGACTCTTTTCACCAAATGGAACATAAAGAATGTACTTGAAAAATTTATGTGGATGATATCATTTGTGGATCCACCTCAAAGATCTCACTGACGAGTTCCTAAATATTATGAGTGAGGAATTCGAGATGACTAATGTTGGAGAAAAATATGCCAGAAATTTAGTCGAGAAATTTGAGCTGAAGGATGCAACCTCTATGGTAATTCCAATTCCAACTACCGGAGAACTTCAGTCTAATCCAAGTGAAAAGTCTATAGACCAAAACTATATCGATCCATGATAGGAAGTCTGTCGTATTTAACTGCAACTAGACCAGATATTGCTTTCAGTATAGGAAGTTGTGCTAGATTTCAAGCAAATCCTAAAGAAACACATCTAAAAGATGTAAAAAGGAACATATGATATGTCAAAAGTACCGTGGATTATGGTATGTCACATTCAATGGATACAAATAACAGCCTTCTTGCCTACTCGGATGTTGATTGGGAAGGATGTGTAGAAGATCGAAAGAGTACATCTGGTAGTTGTTTCTATGTTGGTAAAAACCTTGTATCCTGGCATAGTAAGAAACAAAATTCACAGTCTCTCTCGACCTATGAAGAAGAATATATTGCTTCTTGTACCTGTTGTACTCAACTTATGTGGATGAAATAAATGCTCAAAGATTATAGCATAAATATTCTAACTATGAGTATTCTGTGTGATAACTCAAGTGCAATTCGCCTAACAGAAAATCCAGTTGAACATTCTCGCACTAAAAGATAGGCCTGTCAATGGAAGAATATCCGTCGGATATTTAGAATTCTGATATCCGACAGGTTAAGCATTATCGGATATTCGATATCCGATAATATCCTATAGGATATCAAAATCAGATATCGATTCCGATAGGTTAAGCTATCGGATATCGGATATATATCCGATAATATCCGATTCTGACAAGAAAAACAACTAATCAACTATTGTCTGTAAATTTCTCATACATACCATCCAAATTGTCTTCAAAAAGTATTAAAACATTACTCTTAAGTAGTTATGTCTCTAAGTAAGTCTCTTACACACACATACATGAAAAGAAACACAAGCAAATGCTATAGAAAGTAAGATAAGTATCTATCACTCTCCTCTCCAGGCTCCAACCTCTGACCCTCTTGAGTCTTGACTTCATTCGTCGTTGATTTCCAAATTTTCCATATCTGCATCCAGACAAACACACATAGATTATATCCAAATTCAAATGCTAACAAGTAACAATAAATAGAGATTAGTAGTATTTCAGAAAAAACATCTAAGTAGATAGTTTGTTTTGTACTGCTCATTGCTCTCTAAATCAAAATATACTGGTCAAAACCAGCATCCGGTATGCTTTTCTCTTATGTAGTCATAGCATATTTCAATAGGAACTAAGAAGAATAACAGATTACAGATGGATCTATGCACTGAGTTTAAGCAAAAAAAAAAGAAAAAAAAATATGTTACCTTCACAAATGAAATCTGGCAACCAATCGCTTAAGCACAACAATGCTTCAACAAGCTCTGGATCTAATGAATCTCTGTGTGTTGTAAGCACTCTACCACCTGCACTGAACATTGATTCGGATGCAACACTGGTGACTGGGATATCCAAGACATCTCTTGCCATCTTTGCAAGAGTTGGGTACTTAGGTGCATTTAACTTCCATCAACTTAAGATTTCAAACAAATACTCATCTTTTGGTGAGCCTTTGCTAAGCATTAGTTAAAATTGATGATATCATATTCAGGATTATGTTGTTACACATCATTACTGAAATTCAACTAAATATAGTAAACAAGGATGTAAATTAAGATGCATTATCAGAGAATCAGAAACATAATTCCAAGAGAATGATTATGATACCTGATAGAGCGGAAACCTTCTTTAGAGCCCTTTGCTTGTCTTTGTTGTCAAAATTAACTTCTGTTTAACACCAAAAAGATAGAAATCAGATTCTTCACATAAAGAAAGTAAAACAGAAACTGCAAGTGTAAACCCATCTCAAAAATATATCAATTCAATCAAACCCTAAAATAACTATCAATATTGAGTTATTCTTCAACCTCAATGCCTCATATTCTTATTTAAGTTAAACCCATCTCAAATCTTTCTCTAATTTCATCCATACATGTAAGTCATATCAAACCCTAATTTTTGATTGCAAGACAGAAACCCTATTTTCATGTCAATCGATGAATCGAACAAAAAAATTTTAAAAAGAAAATAGA
Organism: Papaver somniferum; assembly: GCF_003573695.1. Taxonomy (NCBI): domain Eukaryota; kingdom Viridiplantae; phylum Streptophyta; class Magnoliopsida; order Ranunculales; family Papaveraceae; genus Papaver; species Papaver somniferum. Next base: position 66,497,765 of record NC_039362.1, read on the forward strand.
AGAGAATTAGTACCTGATTGTGCGGGTGAGTGATTGGTAAACAACTGAGTGAGTGAGTGATTGATCGAGAGAGGCAGAGACAGAATGGAGACTCGAGAGGCGACTGAGAACAATTGAAACGGTGAGAAACTGAGAAGAGAAAAAAAATGAAAAAACGAAATGACTTCTCGAGTCCTCGAGTAGTAAAATAGTCATATCGGAAAATTACAAGTACGTCCTTAACATATCGGATATCTAAACAAACGGATATAGCCTAATCCGATTCCGATATGTTAAGGAAGAAATATCCGATAACATATTATATCCGATATCCGATATCCGATAAAACGGATAAAATCCTATAGGATATCGAATAATCGGAAACGGATTCCGGATATCGGATAGATATTGACAGGCCTACTAAAAGATATTAGATATCATTTTATTCGAGAATTGTATGAGAATGGAGTCATCAAGCTAGAGTATGTTCCTTCTGAACGACAACTAGATGATATTCTCACAAAACCAATAGACCGTGCAACCTTTGAAATTCTCAGGAAGTCTATTGGTGTAATTAAGGTATATTAGTACCTTATACTTCGGTTTTCAACTTTTGATATTGGCACGCATTAGTTAAAACCGATTCAACCTTTCTCTGGTAAATGTTGCTTTTGTTGTTGTTCTTTTGTTCTTGCGAGAGGATGATAACACACAAGGGGAGAGTTCTTATTTGAACTTGCGCTTAATAATATATATTTCTGGGGATAAGTGGCTGCGGAAATTGAGGCAACAATTTTATTTGTTAGTTAATCGTTTTTCCTGTTTAAGAAAAACCTGATTATTTATATTTTTTGGTTAGAAAAACTTCTGTACAATTGATATGTTCCATTATTGTGTATGGATAGATCCTATTATTTCCGGTTAAGAAAAATTATGTCAATTTGTTTGGCATATGATTTGGTATCTTCTTTATTGTTTGGTATCAAGTATTTTTTCTTAACGAAATTCGGTGCAATCGCAGCGCTGTAACATTTATATTTGTTTCAATTGCTTCCGATTAAGAAAATAATTGCAAGTCAATTATTTTGGTTTGTATATATTGTTTTAGGCTTAAAAAAATTATGGTATCATTTGTTTAGTCCAATTGATTCCGGATAAGACAAACTAAGTTAATTTTCATCTTAGATAGACTTATCAAATGGAGGATTCAGTTATTCAAGTCTAATCAAATGCCTTGACAAGAAAAACTAGTTAACTAACCCAGTATTTGTCTTGTCTAAAGGAAAAGGTCTAAGTTATCTTATGGAATAATTAGAGCCTGATAAGAGAAATAGAGTTAATTATGATCTTTGTTTGTGTCTTATCGAAATAAGCGATTACACATATGTAATCGGTTTAGTAAATATCTAAGTTATCTTAGATGATTTGTCAGACTATAGGGAAAATTGCTCCCGGAAATTGTTTCCTTGACAACATATTGAAACTAGATTACTTTGCTAGTTTCGGTTTTAGTTTTGGTTGTCTAAAATGTTATTTGAAACCTTCGTGCTTACTCTTATAGGTTGTACAAGTATTATAGATTTATAAGATCCTTTCGGTTTGTCATTTATTTGCTCGAAGCTTTGTCATTTTGTGACAAAAAGGGAGAGAAATATATAGAGAAAACAAGTGGTTTTCAATCACTAGGAAATGACAATTGTGCTTAGACGTTATATCTAACGAAAGTGTAAATCATAGACTAAGGGGGGAAACATATCATAATGCTGTGTAGTATTTCATGCTACAAAAAGGGAATAACAAAGATGTTCTGATTAAATATATACCTAACTTACCTTTACGAGGAGTAAAAGCTTTTGTTATTCGAATGCCAACATCGACATTTATTTTTTGAATATATGCAGGTTATTATGCTGTTGAAACTTGGAATCAAGCGTTTGAAAAATGAATTATTTTTGTAATTTGTTTATCCATATGTAAATAAGAGTTTTTTCACTAAATTGACAAAGAGGCCAGTTATAAATAGTAATAACCTCAGCAGTTTAATATTAATAGTTTTTTGCAGTCCCTCCTTAAGAAATTTACCTTCATATATCAATAATCGACAACATATTGAAAGAACATAAATCTTGTTATACGAATTTTATCATTCCTATAAGTTCTTTTCCTAATATTATATGATATTTTGATTTTTTGGAAACAAAACATCAAAAATTCATATAAATTTATCTTTTACTGTACATAATAGCAATATTACTATTTATAGTTGTCGAAAACATCAAAAATTCTGTAATAGCCTAACAAGTTCATAGATATGTACATATATTTGTATACGGAAAAATAAAAATATATGTACACTATCTAATACAACTATGAATACATTTAACACATAGTGAACTTGAAATTTACATATTCTACGTATACCTCCCTATATTATATATTAATAATTTTGTGAATGCCCAAAAGTATTAATATAGAGAAGTTCCGGTGTATTGGCTTATAGGGTGTAAATAAAAGTCATTGGGCTTTATTTAGGAGACTTTAAAATTTTTGAGGGTGATAAATTGGATAATTAGGGGTGCGAACTATAATATAACTTTGATAAATTAATCCTCGTAAATTAACTACTTCGCTAAACTTATAAAATCCTATGGTCCCGGCTAGGCTTGTATAAGCTAAATTTTAACTCATTAAATTAACCAATGCTTAGGGCCGAGACAGTTCAGTGCTACCTTCTGCTATGGGCCCGGTATTCCTTTATTCGTGGAGAATAGTATGTGTCCTAGTTGTAACTGTGTAATGGATGTTTTTGGCAATCACGCTTTGCGTTGTGCTAGTGACGTTGGGTTAAAATTCAGACACGACATGGTAAGAGATATTTTGGACGATATTTGTTACAAAGCAGGCGTGGCTGCTAGGAAGAAGGTGGTATTAGGATTCTTCTCTGATGATAACATTGGCTTAATACCTGCAGATTTAATGATGTAGAACCGGGAGAATGGGAGCAACATGTGTTTTGATGTCATTGGGGTTTTTCCTTTTGAGAGCGGTAGCAGAACTAACTTCACACCCGGCCATGCCATCAGTGCCGCCATCACTCGCAAATGCAAGAAGTATTTGGAGAAATGCATTGAGCACGGTTACAGTTTTGGGGTTCTGGCCTTTTCCACTCTGGGTGAACTTAGTGATGATTTTATTATCTTTTTAAAGAGGTTGAAAAATTATTTAGTTAGTCATATGCTAATTATAAGATTGGCAACATTTTTTTTAATCGTGTTGGCATTGTTATTTATGGGGGGTGGGAGCTCAACTTGTTATTAGGCTCCAACGAGTTTTCTATGTAATAATTTTATCGACAACGTCAATAAATAAAGTATTTTTTTATAAATTAATAACTTGGTTGCGTAATTTTTTTTCCGTTTCAAGGCTATTAGTTTATCGAAGTTTTACTAATGGATCAGAAATAGGAAAAGTGTAGACGGTAAAATCTTAGAAGTTAGAACAAAAAAACAAAGTTTAGTAACAGGCCGGGTTTGGACCGGTCTGCTCTACCCGTTTTTTTGTCTAAGATGAGCATAAATTTGAGAGCCAGCCGCAGAAAGAGGACCTTAGGGTTTGGGGATCATTTTTAGTTTTTTTGCTGGTAAGAATCTATCTCTCAATCTCCGTAGTCTGTTTTTGTTTGGTTTTATCTTAGAATGACTGACTTTTCTGATAAAATTGGGCTTTCTTATGATTCGGGGGTGCAGGAAGAGATTTGTAAACGTGAAACACCTGCGGCTTCTTTCAGATCTATTCTTAATTTTGCGTAACGATCAAAACAAGGTATTCAGTTTTAGTTCATAATATCTATCGTTGTATGTATGATCCAGTTAAAAGGGACCAGACCCTACTTTGTTTTTAAATCAGATTTTGGGTTAATTACACACTTATAAGCCATGTTCTTGAACAAGGATCAAAGCTAAATAATATTCAGTATTTTCTATTGTGTCTCTGTATTAGTCTACAGATTTTATTTTATTTTTCCTTCTTTTTTTTAATGCTGTTCTTTTTTTTTACATATATGAGTTAGATCCTGCAGTAGGCTCATGTATTTTTTTTTTTTGCACATATAAGCATGTATCATGGACTTTTTGTATGATTTAAACCCGTATAACTATGAAGACTCATATGGCAGTCATATTAGTGTGTATGTCTTCATGATTTTGTGGTTTCTGTGCAACAGTTGCTCATAGTGACTTGTCTTTTCTCTGAAATCTTTAGCGATGAAGTTTGCGAATTGCACTATGGAAACGAAAGGTTTGTAAATGATGTGCAATTTGGAAAAAAAGGGTCTGTAAAGGATGTGCAATTCGGTACTATTGATTGGAGAATGCTTAATCCTCCTGCATCTTCTCATGATGCTGGTGTTCCCACCGGTGTCATTGCCTATGTCCGCAAGGTCTTACCAGTTGGCATGACCAATTCAACAGCAGTAGAAGATAACAATGAAGGAGAAGTTGGTATGGCCAATTCAACAGCAATAGAAAAGAACAAAGAAGGAAAAGTAGGTATGACCGATTCAACACCAACAGAAGAGAACAAAGAAGTGAGTAATAATAACCACTTAATTGGATTTTTTCAATTTTTTTTGATGCATTTATAAACAAACAAGTGAGGAGCTCGTGTATGAAACCATTGCAGCCCCAAACATATTTCTTTCCAGCATATTTTTAGATGATGTGATGACAATAAAGATGTTTGCAGGAATTGGAATTGGTGGGTTGGAGAGTTTAGGAACTGATGAAGAAAACTATTCTTTGACAGAAAATCCCACAAAAGAAGAAATTTGGCTCACTCTCTCTAATATGAACCAGTGGGGAGCCCCAGGTCCAGATGGTTTTCAATCAGGTTTTTTTAAAGCAAACTGGGACACCCTCGAAAACGATATTATTCAATCAGTGCAAGATTTCTTTAAATCTGGTGTCCTCAACAAAGATTTCAACCATTCATATATAACCCTCATCCCAAAAACTTCCACACCTCAAACTCCGGGAGATTTTAGACCTATTAGCTTAAGCAATACCATTTACAAATTAATTTCCAAGATCTTAGCTAATAGATTAAAATCCATACTTAATAAGATAATCTTCCCAAATCAATCAGCTTTCCTTCCTGGAAGACAAATCATAGATAATATCATAATTGCACATGAACTTATTCATTCTATGAACATATCCAAGAAAAAAAAAGGATTTCTAGCGTTAAAACTAGACCTCTCTAAAGCCTTCGATAGGGTAGAATGGACCTTTGTTGAGAAGGTCTTCACAGCTTTTGGCTTTTCCGAGAATTGGACAAAACTCATTATGCAGTGTTTATCAACAACCTCATTCTCGATCCTCCTAAATGGTTCTCCGGGACCCACTTTCAACACCTCGAGAGGTCTTAGGCAGGGTGATCCTTTATCTCCGTATCTTTTCCTAATTTGCATGGAAATCTTATCCAGACTCCTTGAAAAAGCTATTCAAGAAAAGAAGATATCAGGGTTCCAGATCAACAAAAATGCTCCCAACATCTCCCATTTATTCTTTGCCGACGACTGTTTTCTATTCACAAAGGCGGATTTAGGAGAAGCAAAAAACCTACTGGACATGTTGACGCTTTTTGGGAAAATCACTGGCCAGATGGTAAATCTACAAAAATCTAGTGTTTATTTCAGCCCTCGCATTCATCCGAAACATGGGAAAATTATAGCAAAAATCTTAAAGGTTCCCCTGATGACAAAAAATGATAGATACCTGGGTACCCCGCTATTTTTCGACAAGAATAGGAAAGCCAACTTTGAACCACTCCTAAAAAAATATTATTCAACTCTTGAAGGTTGGAAATCTAAACTCCTATCTCAAGCGGGTCGAACCGTCTTAATAAAATCTATTCTTCAAGCCTACCCAACCTATCAAATGCAAGTTCTTGCGCTTCCAAAAGAGACTCTTGATCAACTGGATCACATCCAAAGAAACTTCTGGTGGAAAAAAGAAGAGAAAAAAAAGCAAGGAGGTTTCATTAGAGCTTGGAAAATTATTTGCAAACCCATACACCAAGGAGGTTTAGGAATCAAAAACCCACATCAATTCAATGTAGCCCTCCTCACTAAGCTTGCCAGTAGACTGATAGCCGAACATGATCAATTATGGGTAAAGCTTCTTAAAGCCAAATATTACCCAAATTCACATCCATTAGAAGCTTCCAAAAAGTCTAATTTGTCTTGGATCTGGACAAGCATCAAAAAAGGATTAAACCTAGGGGTGTCAACGGGTCCGGGTCCTCCCGGGTATCACTAGACCCGGACCCGTACCCTACTTATAATGGTCGGGTCCGGTTCCTAACGGTTCCGGGTCCGGTTCCTAAACTTGTGGACCCAGAACCGGACCTGTTTAAATACCCGGGTACCCGTCGGTTCCGGGTACCCATTGGGTCTTAATAAAACTATTTAAAAAACCTCAAAAACTTAATATATTTCTCTTTTTGGCTTGGATTTAAATAATTTTTATAAAAATTTATTATTATTTCTTATTAATGTACTAAATAAAGATTAAATGTAAAAGAAAAAATTTAAATGAATAAAATATCAAAGCTAAAACTAGCAAAAATACTTGTAATTTTGCTAAAAACATGAATAAAAGAATGAATAAACGGGTACCCGATACCCGCGGGTACCCAACGGGTATTACCCGTTTGGACCCGTTTAAATTCGGGTCCAATCGGGTAATTACCCGTCGGGTCCTAAGTAGCTAATGGGTTCAACTTTAGGACCCGGAACCGGACCCAAATATACCGGGTCCGGTTCCGGGTCCGGATAATGGGTACCCATTGACAGCCCTAATTAAACCTAATCAAAGGGAATTTCGTTTGGCAAATCAAAAACGGAAAATAGGTAAAAATATGGGAAGACAAATGGATTCCAGATACCGACTTGGTTCCTAAACTCTCCAACCCACCAATTCCAATTCCTTCTAGGGTTCAAGAATTAGTAAAGGAGGATAACACTTGGGACCAGGAAAAATTGGACAATTTTTTCGACCCGGAGGTTAGAAAAAAGATATTTGCGATAACTCCAAGAAGCCAAGAGCAGGATACCATTAAATGAAAACATCACCATTCGGGAAATTTTTCTGCCAAGAATATCTACAATTTTTTGGCGAAGCAAGACATTGATACTACCTCCCAAATAGACTTTCCTTGGGAAAAAATCGGAAAAATCCCAGTACTTCCTCGGATTAAACTTTTCATCTGGAAACTGATCCAAAAAGCCCTTCCAACTTCTTCCATAATAGGAGCTCACAATCCGGATATTGAAACAATTTGCCAGATGTGTAATAACCAAGAACAAGAAACGGAGCATCATCTTTTTAGAGAGTGTCCTTTTGCTAGGGCCCTTTCGTTTGGGTTTTCCCTTGGAAACCTAAATTGCAGTTGCACGACAGACGGGATTGCTTCGTGGGTTAAATGGTGGATCACGGATAACGAGCTCACAGCCTTAACGGGAAAAATCTCTACTATTCTATGGTTCCTATGGAAATATAGATGCTCAGTGGTATTTGAGAAAATCAGATCAGAGCCGAAGACTTTAATTGATCAAATTAACAGATTCCTAGAATCTACCCCTCCAGCTCCCCTTCTCAAGTTTTCATCTACTCAGAAGACCAATTGCTCGAGTAAAACATGGTCAAAGCTAAACACAGACTGAATAATTTTCATAGATGCCTCTTTCAAAAAGGAGGATTTGTCGATGGGTTATGCTTTTATCATGTACTCAGTGGACCATGAGGCCTTCATGCACCTATCAGCAGGAACAGAATGGGCTGCCTCAGCCCTACATGCAGAAACAAAATCTTTGCTAAAAGCGGTTTCATTGCTAAAGGAAAATATCTTATATAGTGTCTCAATAGTCACCGACTGTAAGACTCTGGCGGACTCAATTAATAAGGTTAGCGCGGATATCTCTTGGACAACAGAAAACTCAATGCAGGCAGTTAAGACGATTTTGAAGGATCTCCCTCAAGCACGAGTCAACTTTATTGCCAGAAAATATAATTCTGCAGCAGACTTCATCGCAAAGGAAGCAAGAGTTAAGAAACTCCAGCAAATGTCGACTCAGTTAACTCAAAAAGTTCCAAAAGCTAGCATCTTATCTAATGTTTTTGAAAAAACTGACTTGTAAATCTTTTGTACTACATTTGCTAGTTAATATATTCTCGTTTTCTATCAAAAAAAAAAAGTTGCCTATATGGAATCGCATTTTTATGGGTCTGAATTTGTTTGGGGCATATACTGAATAATGCCAAAATAGGGTCTCTAAATAAAAGCACCAATTTCCAAATGAAAAACACCGAATAAAGCTTTTTGGAAATTGAATGTTTCCTAAAAAGTCGAAATTTTCTTGTGGAAGTGTATTCATAATGCTCTACCTGTTAGGAAAAAACTAGGGGAATATAGGGATAATATTGACATGAAATGCATTTTTTGCGAGCATGAATGTGAATTTCTAAAGCATCTATTTTTCGAATGCCCGTATGCTAAATCAGTTGCCTTACAACCTCCAGTAGTGGGAATAAATGCTAGTAATGATATAGATTTCTCTTTTGCTCAACTGTACACAAATTGGATAGCAGGGGTATATGATACCGCTGATATAGAAATCATGGCCACTAATTGTTGGTTGATTTGGAAGGAAAGATGTTTAAGAATCTTCCAATCCAAATCAACCACAAGTATTCAATTATCCCTTGTTGTACAGCAACACTTGGCTTTTTGGTCTCCACTGAGACAACTAAAACAGGGAGGTATTTCTAACTCTTCTTCTGTTTTAATTAATCAATTAAATACTCATACTAATGCATGGTCAAAACCTCAGGCTAATCAACTCAAAGTTAATTTTGATGCATCATGGATTGACTCTATATCTCCTGCTGGTTTATGGTATAATATTGAGATGTGATACTAGTAATGCAACACAAGCTATAACTGGGATTTTCAGGGCTTCCTCAGCAGAAGAAGCAGAGGCTCTGAGCATGTTAGAGGCAGCAACTTGGGCAAAGACCACGAAGTTAAAGAATTTTTGGGTTGAAGGTGATTGCCAAAGGATAATATATTATGCTCAAGACAAGCAAAGCAGTATTTTTTGGAGGAACAAATCCATAGTCTCAGAAGCAGTGAAGATTCTGAAGACCTGTGACAACTTTTTGGGCTTTATATTTTCAAACAGACAAGGAAATGAAGCGGCAGACACTTTGGCTAAGGAAGCGCGGAAACAGGAAATTCACAAACAACACTAGTTGTTGATGCCTATCTTTTTAAACTCTGTCTTGTTTTCGGATTAAAATTTTTCTTTTTCAGTTGATATTACTTCTCAATCTAGGGATAATCTCATGTTGGTAGACACCAATATCTCAAATCAGTTTGAAGAGATAAAGGTAACCAACATCATGGAGTATCTTGTGTAATCTTTCTCCTATCAATTTAAGTAATTTTCATAAAAAAACAAAAAAAAAACACCATCACCACTTATCTATCCTTTTTGATAATGACATAATCATCCTTATTTAACTAGTGTTAATGACTATGATTAGTTTTAATAATAATGATTAATTAATAATGTTAATGATTGACTAAGTTAAGTTGTTAGGGTTATTAGTTGAAAAAATCTGATTTTTGAGTGAGAGAGTGGGATTTCTGAGAGAGGAAGAAAAAGTGAAGAAAAAAAAACACACTAGGATTTTTGATATTTGAGGGAATTTTGTGATTCAAATTATCTGGGAAAATCTTCATCTCGTAAAGACAATAAAATACACATCAACTATAAAAAATGATCCGGATTTGGCCAATTTTTTGGATTATGAGAATGATTTTGCTCAAACTCCTACTCAACCTCAACCAAAAACTCAAGATGATGGTTTTTATAAGCCAAATCCAGAGGACGAATACATTAATGAAGAACCTTCTGCTAATAATACATATATATATATATACTCATATACGACGTCTAATCTCTCTTTTTTAGCTTCTATTCTCCAAAAATTTGAATTTTTCCAAACTTCTTCTGAGTTCAAAACTGGGTTAGACTGTAATATAAGAACCGAACTTTGTGCGGGAAGAACGGTTCGACCATTATATTTTAAGCCGAACCCCATAGTTTTTTAAAAAAATACATACGGTTCGGCTTGTTCGATCTCTTTCAGTGGATAGCCAAACCTATTGTTTTCTTGTGTTTTTTCTTCGAGTTACAGTGTATTGTTCGGCTCATATTATGTCAGCCAAACATTGTAGTGTAACTTCAATTTTTTCTTAAGTCAGAAGTTCAGCTCTAAGTGTACATCCAAATTATTAACCGAACTTCTGAAAGCTAAAGGTTCGTATTTTGTCTTACATTTCGGATGAGACGAACCTAGCTTTACTCTGAGAATTTCCCAGCTTCGGCTTTGGTTCCAATTTTTCTAATTATCCAAACCTTTTGCTAGTTTCTTTGTTTGAGTTATATAACCATGCCGTATTCTTTTAGATCGTGATTGCTGAACCTCAACCAATGCACGATCAACCTTCGACTGTTAACACTATTCACGAAGATAATCGAGATCACTTCCAAAATGACTTGGTAGGTAAAAAATTGAGTGATGTCTTACTTTATATGTTAAAATTATATATACCAAACGTTTACTAAGTATATATGTAACCTTGTATTCCTGTAGAGATGGGGGAAGTAAAGCGGAAGTAAAGGCTGGGCTTATGAACATGGATTGCTAATAAATTGCGTGCTAGTGACCGGGAAACAAAGCCGATGGAACATGGTTGAAATGGTTTGTGAGAGAAGCAAAAAAACGTTGATAAGCATAAAAATGGTTCCGTGTATGTTGGCAAGACGGGGAGAAAGAATAAAGAAAAGAGGGTTCCCCTTCAAGATCGTTTTCAACTACATAGAAGAGAACGAAGATGGAAAATATTGGACTATGAATAAAAAGATGGATTGTCGTCATAACGACCCACGTGCACTTGATCTTCATGGACATGCAAGAGTCGCAAGAGTCGCAAGAATCAAGTACTACGAATACTTGGAAATAGGTAAGATGTATCGAGCCCGTGTAGCACCAATTAAAATCCTAAGCAAGATGAAGTCGAATGACCCTAATAACAAATCCACTATACGAAATATCTAAAACGCTAAAAGTACTTTGAGGAAGAAAAAATTGCAAGGTAGGGTGGTGATGCAACAATTAATGTGGTTGGTGGGGAACAACAACTACATGGTCAAAGGGAATCGGATGACTTCGGCCTAGTCACACACCTCTTATTTTCTCATCCGGATTGCGTTAAATTAGCTCTATGTTTTCCGCAAGTGCTTATAATGGATTGCACCTACAAGACAAATAAATATGAGATGTCGTTGTTGAACATAGTTGGGCATACCTCAACCAAGGTTCCATTCATCGTGGCCTTTTGTTTTTTGAGAGACGAGTTGAAAGAAAGTTATGTTTGGGCATTAAAGCATTGTAATTTGATGTTCCGGGAGGATGCTCTTCCTAAGGTGATTGTAACCGACCAAGAATCCGCTTTGATGTATGTTATTCGTAAGGTATTTCCGGACGCCCAAAATTTTCCTTGCACTTTTCATATAGGTAACAATGTTAGATAAAAATGTCAACCAATAATTTAACCGCTTAAGATTAAATACTTATAGGATATTAAGTCACTACCAGATGGAGTACGAGAAAATAAAAAGGAGAAATTTATGAAGGAGTATGATGAGAATGAAAGGTTGTGGGATTTTTTTGCACGTGAATGAGAGGCTTTGACGTGGTCAATCACGGAAGATGATTATCGGGTAAAACTTGAGGAACTTATTGCCTATTGGGGCATCGAGTATCCAAGTGTCATCTCTATTTTACATTCCACATTGATAGTTCCGCAACACCTTCAATCATCACTCTTACTCTCTTTCAAAAACACTATCATCTCCATTTTTCTTCGCTACCTCGTCTGCATCTGTTCCTTGTCTTTATCGATCTTTTACATAATTTCCTCTTGGCGATGAAAAATATTTTAGTTAGCGGTGTAACCAAGATCTTGAAACCTTTGATCACTGTAATTTCTCAACATATTACGCTAGCATGAGGTGTAAAAGAAGACTTAAGAAAGCTCAAGGACACCTTGGAGTCAATTCAAGCTCTAATTGTTGACGTTGAGGAGAAACAAGTGAATGATGTTGTTGTATAGCTTTGGCTGAGAAGGCTTAAATACATTGTTTATGATGCAGATGATGTTATGGATGAGTTATCTTACAAAACCTTGCGTCCCCATATAATCGGAAGCCAACTTAAACCTTCGGTAATAGGTTTACTTATGTGCCGCCAACAAAACCTTACCGTGAGGGTCTAAAAGATAAAAGACTTTTTCTTGCGTTTGTTCAAGGATGCCATTTTATCGGCCTCAAACTCAATCCCAGTTGACCATTACCTCATTTGAATTGTGAAGTCTTTTGGCCGAGATTCCAACATAATTGCTCGTTGGATTGGTGTGCAAACTACGCGACGGAAATGGACCTCTGGAAAGCTTCATGCATCTCTCTTATGAAAGATCAAGTAATTATAATGACGGATGAAGATACAAGTCAAGATGAAGAGGAGGAGGTAAATGAATCCGCAGTAAGATTAGGAAGTCCATAAAACATAATATGAAGTCTTTTTGGAATTGTCATGAATGATCGTTTTTTTTTTTTGTTTTTTGTGTGTGTGTGAGGATGAGGTAAGATTATAATCTACATAAAATGTATCTTCAAATACACCATTTGAATGAAATATTTTGTCTTTTTTTTCTTAGTTTAAAAGAGAATGCAAAACTGTTATCAGAGTTACGTAATCACCATCCGAAATATGAAGCTTTGTCTTCCGTGATTCAGCAAGTTTCCTCTCTCTGACTTGTTTTTTTGGTTGTGGTGGTGGTGGTTCTTCTTGTTCATAATATTCATCTTTATCCACAACTACTTCTTTTCCAGGCCTTCATGGTCGTCGCTGCTCATCTTCTTCTTCATCTTCGTATTCATTTAGATTACCTTGTAGTCCTCTTTGTTAGAGCACTGCTCGGTCGAACTCGCAAGCGTTGCTATCTCAAGCTTGTTTTTCAAGTTTAGTGATCAAAACTATAAGTTTTGATTTCTAGTCTACTTATAGTAATGTCTCGGACTACGATAGATTATGTAGTTGAGCTTTAGACTTCATGGCATTCATTAATTGAAGACGAAGAACTACTAAGGCGATCTTGTGGAACTTCATCAACAAAAGTTATGTGGATACTGAAACTCATCTATCACTCAGAATGTCTATTTCTACTCTATCTCCCTTCTTGAGACAAAAGTCGTATTACTATATAATATTCGATTATACACATTTGATATTTCGAGTTGAGTTTAACTCGCTTACATATTTCTTGAAATATTTGTTGGTAAGCTTTCGCTTTAACCAAGTTCATCTTATATTCTTGACGCAAGTCAAAGGATGCTCATGTGAAAATTTCCAAATAACATCTTACATGATTTGTGTGATACAGTCATTTGATATAGACTCGGAATGTTTCGAATTGATTATTTCAATAACTTGAAAATCGTTTTGATGCTAATAGTTAGTAAAAACAACTATTGTCATCCTCCAAGAAAGTTTCAATGATTGAAAATGGAGTTTAGAACTACGAACCATGATTGGATATAACATAGTATGCGTACTTGCATATATGTTGTCTATATCTGAAACCATGGTATGCATACCCGTGTGCGTACTGTTTGGTTTGGTGAAAGTCCGAGAACCATGGTATGCATACCCGTATACGTACTCATTGGTTAAGTGAATTCCGGAAACTTAATTATGCATATGCATAGTGGCGTAAAGTTCAAGTTCCGGAATTCTACTTAGGTTGGTGGTATGCTTACTGGAGAACCCAAACTCAGTTCGGCCACTTAAGTATGCAAACCGGTATGCGTACCTGAGCTGGTTAAGTTCTAAAATCGATTATTCACGAACTAATACATTTATAAATTAAGGAATGCAATTGAAAAGGCGAGGGTAAACAAATATACCTCAAGCTAAAACTTTTCCTACCTATAAGTCCTCTCTCCGAAAATGATTGTCTATGGACTGAGTCGAGACAATGCAACTAATCGGTTCACACTTCGTGCGATCGTATATGGATACGAGATAGAGACAATACAACAACGAAGTATGTTTACTTGATAATAGGTTCAGACTTAACCAAACACAATAGGATTGATATCAAGTAAATAGGAATTAACGTTTGTGTAATTTACTTTAAATTATAATAACAAACAATTATAATTGCGGAAAATAAAAGCAAATGACACAACAAGATTTTGTTATCGAGGAAACCGCAAATGCAAAAAATCCCGGGACCTTGTCCAGAATTGAATACTCTCAGGATTAAGCCGTTATACAAAATAAACCAACTTCGTATAGTTGAGACCAAACAACTAAACCTATAGTTCATCTAGTTCCGTCTGTATTATCACGCCTCCAACTTATGAATAAGTCACGTATTTGGAATAATTCCTTTGGTTCGTATTCCAAACAGTAAAGGAACAACAAATCTGTTTGGTATCAACTCTCTTCAACCTAGTGATATGAGTTCTACAAAGTCTCTTATGTTTATCTTCACATAAACTCCTTTGTCAGGTTCTTAGATCTATCTTATTCTCAATTACCAAAGTAATTGTTAAGATTTTGCAATCAATACTTTTAATCACAAAGGATTGTATTGATGCCGATCAACACAACTAATCAATCTAATCTACCACAAGGATAAACAAGTATTGTGCACACCAAATATTATGAACCCTAAATCAGAAATCTTCAATATCTTCTGTGTCTTCAAATCTTCTTAGATCTTCAATAAACACCTGCACACAATCACTTGAATCTCTTGTGATCAATCACGCACATAACAGAGTATATTAACAATGGATTATCACAAGACGTATTTAGATCTACAAACAGTCTAAAGATCCCTGTCGAAACTTCGATCTAGTTTGAGTGAATCTTATATCAGAAGAGAAGATTCGCAAGCATAAACAAACTAGGTGCAATTAAATTTCAACCACCGTTAGTCAATCAAATCAATCGAAAACAAAAGATAAACCACAATTATCTAGTTTCCCACCAACGGTACTAATAGAGCTTCTCAATCCCAAAGAAGACTTTAAACTGAGCGGTCGTAAGAGATTTCTCCTAATTAGGTTACTCTCCTCTCTGAATAGGTGGCTACACCAGTAACAACACAATCGAGGAAGTTTGCTGTCACGAAGGATTAGTTTACTAGAAATGCAAACTTCAAGTATTTTTAGACAAGGAAGTTTGCACACCAAGGAATTTCCAAAACCGAAAACATTCTCAAGATATTCATTAAAGCTCAGATTCGGTTTTCATAATTCCTGGAAATGCTCTGTCCAAAATATTGACCAAAAATCTCTTCGGAAAATCTCTAACTAGTAAATGCACATTACTAATTCTCATTTTACTAAAATAAAATTAACAACCTTAATTAAAAGATTCTTAACTTATTTATGTTTCGATCCTGGTATTTTGTTCCTTTAGATATTAAGGAATAACTTTGAACAATTAAAGATAAACATTCAATGCACGTGTTCAAAGTATGTTGACATCCTAACTTTGTAAGTCTTCTTTCATACTTACAATCTTGAAACCGATTTTCCACACTTCCAAACAAGTTTATAATTGGTTCATCTGACTTTCAAGAACTATGTGTTTGATCAAGAACACTCAATCACAAATCATGGGTTTAACGGTTCTACCAAAACAAGTTTCGGTTCTACCTCCATGTGAGTACTGTGCATAGTCACACTAGAATTTGGTTGACTAGGTACTAGGATCGGTTCCCCACATATATATGGTATCTAACTTGAATGTGTTGCACATGTCCATAGGATTGGTTCCCCTTTGCCTAAAAACGTGTTGCACATGTCCATAGGATCGGTTCCCCTTTCTGCTATAACTTGTTGCACCTCATACAAGGATCGATTCTACTTTGTGATGTGTTGCACCTCTTACTAGGATCGGTTCCCCTTTACCAGAGTTGGTCTTACACAAATCACAAACTCGATCATACCCATCTCAGGTGGTTACTTAAGATCGGTTTCACTAATAAAAGTCATACCAATACATAAGTCAGGCCTTTGTGAATAGTTTTACCATGAACACAAACAAGTCATGATCGGTTATACTAATAACACATATTGGTTGTTCAAAAGATATGCAATGAATAGCATTACCAATAACGCCTGGCGATTTCCTTTTCGATTCACGAAACAAGTTCATGAATGTACTTCCGTAAAACACATATAGAAACATTGTTTCTTATGATGAAATCCTCACCTCATACCCATACATAATCATAATAGCATTCAAACGATTATGTCGATGTCTAATCTACAAAGTTTAATGGTTAAGAAATAAACCTCGTATTATATTCCTTAATACTATGTCTATCTAGAGTTCAATCATGCGTCGCAGTTCTGTTTTCAATATGCACGACTTGAAAGATACGTTAGGGAATGAAACATTTCAAGTCAAATATCACTAACCTCAAGTGGAAGGATGATGTTGTCGTTGTAGCTCCTTGCTTCTTCACTTCTTCTAGTCTTCACAATACTTGTAATGTCTCATATCCTAATACTTTCAAGCTAACCTATATGAAGTTGAATCTAGTACATAATCAAACGACTCTTTAAATGAGTTTTGATTCACTAAAATATGACAACCAAACTTGACATACAAACGCTTGGTGGGTTCAACCGAGCTATGCTATAACAATCTCTCCCTTTGTCAATTTTAGTGACAAAACTCTTACATCATATGGATTAAGAAATTACAAGAATTCATTACACATATGCTTGATTCCCGAATTCAACAACACAATAACATGTATACATTCAATCCTTTAAATTCCGATGTTGACATTATAATAACAAAGATAATACTCCCCCTAAAGGTAAGATAGGTAGATTTTCAATCCACACGTCTTTGTTATTCACTTGGTAATGATATATTACTCCCCCTTAGTCTATGCTTTCACTCTTTCGTTGGATAAACGTTTAAGCACCATTGTCCTTTTCCTTAGTGATACCAATCAATATCAAATCAATGCCAGTATCACTTGTTTACTCCATATATTTCTCCCCATTTTTTTCACAAAATGACAAAGAAACGAAAAACTAAAGGGCAAACCGAAAAGAATCTTACAAATCTCACAAGACTTGCAACCTATAGAGTTAAGCACGAGGGTTCCACACACCATTTTTGATAACCAATATCAAAACCGAAACTACAAGTAGTTTTATTTTGATATGTTACCAAGGAAAAAATTGTCCGAAACAATTTTCCCTAATAGTTTAGCAAACCAAAAATCAACTAAGCACCTTAGTTCCTTTGCTAAACCGATTGTACAAATACAATCGCTTTATTCGATAAGACCAAAATAAAGATAACTCTATTTTTCTCATCAGGTTCTAATTATCCATATAACTTAGACCTTTCACTTTTAAACAAGACAAGTACTAGGTTAGTTAACTATCATTTCTTTTTAAGGCATTCGATTAGACTTGAATAACTGAAACCTCCACTTCGACAAGTCTAACTAGATCAGAATTAACTTAGTTTCTCTTATCCGGAATCAAATTGGACTAAACAACTCATCCCGTAAACCTTTTTCTTTCATTAAGCCATAAATAATTCATACAAACCAAATAAATCAACTTGCATAATTATTCACCTCAACCGGAAGTAATTGAAACAACATTAAAGCACCGCAGTTGCACCGAAATTTTGTAAGCCTAAATAATTGATATCACACAATAAAGCAAGATAACAATAGATTTTCTTAACCGGAAACAATTGAATCACACACACATCCATATACACATAATGGAATAAAACATCAATTATACCGAAATTTTGTTAAGCAAAAGCAATAAATATATGAAATAAAATCAGGCTTTTCTTAAACAGGAAAAAAATTAACTAACAAGATTGTTACCTCAAATTTCGCATCCACTTCTCCAATATGTTTTATCTTCGTCCAGGGAGAATTGATATCGAAATATCATTATGTTGTCATACTTATGCAAAAATAAAAGAATAATAACAACCAACCTTTACCAGAGAAAGATTGAAAATCGGTTTTAACAATTGCAAGCAAAAGTTGAAAATTTCCGAAACACATATGCTTTTATGCTAAACCAAAACCGATCCAACATATTTGTGAATTTTTCACATATTGTTTCTATCAGAACCCCTCATGATCCTTTGATAAAGCCTACCAACATGGGCTAGAACTTAATCCTGCTAAATCAAAAATTCACCCAAACCATAAGGGTTCACAACATATGAGATCAAATATCAAAGTAATAAAACCGAAATCAAACATCCCATAAACATTCATAGCAATAATATAAAGCATTCAAGCACAAGCTATGTAACCGAAAAATATCACAAGAAAAATTATAAATCAAATAATTTTATTCATAATAAGATAGTTTTATTCATAATAGACCTAATACAATCATTGAAAGAGATCAAAAATTGATGTCTATTTTTCTTTGCAACTCAATCCTTCATATCAGTACTAAATGAAGGTGGATTACTACTTTCAGTCTTCAGCTTGTGAATTTCTTCAAGTAGAAAACCTTGTTGCTTGACCAGAATTTCTTGCAGGTGAGAAATTATCATGAAGGATTCTGCAAGAGCGTGCAATTCTGTCTTTGATTGAACACAAAAGTGTGTCAATGCTTCAATACACTGATCTTTCCTCAGCGTATAATCTCTTTCCCTCTTGCTAATCCAATCTCCCTTTTTGATTTTACCCTTAGTATCAAGAGAAGATCCAGACTTATTCTTAAGATGATCTTTCTGATCTAGCATCTTTTCTAGAGAAGCCATTTGATCCAGACCTATAGTTCGGACAAGGAATGACCAAAGTAGGAGAAAGATCTTTTTATAATTTTCATACTACCGAAAATATAATATTCCTAGAATATACGAATATCTCGAATATCTTCAATTACTAGATATTATTTCCATAATCTACACAAAAGTGCCTTGATTTTTCTTCTTCCTCACACAAAGATTTGGCACACATGGTGAGGAAAGAATTCTAACACCGATCAGGTGGCATTAGTATGAGATATTCTCTCATTATGGAATTTTGAACAACCAGAGTGTTCTTGATCCAATATAGTATGAAAATATCTTCTTTTGTTACCCCGACCTAGCGAAGTATCTTGAGATTGACTTGGATTGCCTATGCAACTTTTAGCAATTATGTTTTTGAGATAGTCTTTGCATCTTGTCTTATTTTTCCCTTTAAAATTAGATGATTTAATAACATCGAAAGACATTTAAATTTTTAAAATGGATAAATCACTAATGGAGAAGGGAGAAATAAGATTGACAACTAATGCAATATTAGTTGTTTTCTCTTCTTCAGAATCGTATGAATCAGAGGTCTCATCTAGAGTTACATACAAATCCTTGCTTCCAGTGTATTTCTTAAGATTGGGACATTCTTTAGCAATATGACCAAGCCCTTTACACTTGAAACATTGCGGCTGATATTCATCATCTTCTTCATGATCCTTTTTGACAGAAACTCGATCATGTGGACGAGAAGATCGATGAGTATCCTTTATGAATCTCTTACTCCTTTTCTTTAAGAGATCTCGAAACTGTCTGGTAATCAATGATAATGATTGTTCAATTTCATCATCAGAATTTTCTGCAATCTGTTCATCTGAATCATCCATCCGTCTATTCCTCCCCATTGGAGCTTTTGGAATTTTTGCAGCTTTAAAAGTGATTCCTTTACCTTGAATAGATTGTGATTCATGATCAAAGATCTTTAACTTACCAACGAGTGTGCTTCGTGA
This sequence comes from Papaver somniferum, assembly GCF_003573695.1. Classification (NCBI taxonomy): domain Eukaryota; kingdom Viridiplantae; phylum Streptophyta; class Magnoliopsida; order Ranunculales; family Papaveraceae; genus Papaver; species Papaver somniferum. Next base: position 66,517,713 of record NC_039362.1, read on the forward strand.
GAGAGTTGAAAGATCATTTGCTTCTATGATTGCATGCTTCTTAGAATCGTATCTAGATGGCAACGATCTGAGAATCTTGCAGACTATATCCTTTTCAGAAATATTCTTTCCTAAAGAGAAAGAAACATTAATTATCTCAGAGAGTTTAACATGAAACTCTTCAAAGTGTCGTTTTCATCCATTCGAAGGTTTTCCCAATCAGAAGTGAGAGTTTGAAGTCTAGCTTCTTTCTCTGATGAATTTCCTTCGAATACGATCTGAAGATTATCCCAAGCTTCTTTCGAAGTTGGACATGTTGATACATGATGTTGTAGATCACGGCTTACAACATGTATGATAGCATTCAAACCATCTGAATTCTGCTTTGCAGGTTCCTTTTCTTCGTTCGAAAAATATACTAAGCGTTTAAACTTAGTTTCTGAATTTTCTATCTTTGGAAGAATATAACCATCGATGACTAATAGCCATGTATTAAAGTATCATGATTGAAGAAAAGATCTCATAGCATATTTTCACCATAGATAGTTTGTTCCGTCAAATCTTGGCGGTACGTTAATTGAAGTCGATTCATGAGAACTCGAGTTCATACTTATAGGTTGGATCGCACCAACCATAGATTATTAGATATTTTCGTGTTTGCCTGCTCTGATACCAATTGAAAATGAGAGGGTACCCAAATATACCTCAAGCAAAAAAAATTCCTACCTATAAGTCCTTTCTCCGAAAGTGATTGTCTATGGACTGAAACGAGACAATGCAACTAATCGGTTCACACTTCGTGTGATCGTCTATGGATACGAGATCGAGACAATACAACAACGAAGTATGTTTACTTTGTTAGAGCATAGCTCGGTCGACCTCGCATGCGTTTCTATCTCAAGCATGTTTGTCAATGTTAGTGATCAAAACTATGAGTCTTGATTTCTAGCCTGCATAGCTAAGTCTCGGACTAGGATAGAAAAGTGTAGTTGAGCTCAAGGACTTGATGGCGATTCATCATACAACGAAGAAAATCTACTCAAGGAACTGTGGAACTTCATCAACAAAAAGGTATGTGGATACTTGAACTTATCTATCACTCAAAAGTCTATGTCTTCTATCTCCTACTTCTTATGAGACAAAAGTCGTATGCTATATAGACTGGATCATACACATTTGATATTCGAGCCGAGTATATCTCGCCTATTTATATCTCGAAATCATGTGTTGGTAAAGTGTTTCGCTTTGATCAAGTTTATCTTCACCTAGTGACGAAAGTCATGAAAAGTTTCAATTACTTTGAGAATTGCTCTGACGCGAAACTGTACGTGAATAACGGATATATAACGTCCTCTGAGAATGTCTCAGTGATTGGAATGAGAGTTTCCATTACATAACCATGTATTCCTTAATCCGAAGTTTTCGAACTTTGTTGATTGAGAGAAACCAGAGGAATTGGCTTTGCCAAGTCCGCGAACTCAGTCCGCGAACTGACAGAAGTTCTCGTACCGAGAATTTCTGCTGGGATTTTCCAAAAACTCGTTTGCATGTAAGCCCGGGAACTGGCGAAAGTCTCTTTGCCGAGATTTTCTGCTGAGTTTGGAAAACTCCACCGGTTGTCTTAAGTCCGCGAACTTGTTTGTGAGCTTAAGAGGTTATGATCTAAAGATGTGCTCTGAACATGAAACTTAAATTACTAAGGAATGCTTTATGCAAACCGTGGCTATAAAGTTCATGAGCCGATTCAATCGAATCGAATCATCTTTGTTTCAATTGTGTCTTGTGTAGTTACATAAGATCTCATAGCAATTGAACAACTTTCTAACTAGTTCATTTGAGTCAATTGAACTAGTTATGGTAAAGAATAACTAGGTTAATATGAAATGCTCATATGGTTAACCTTTTGGGTTACTATGTTGAACCAACATACACGTACACGTTTGGGCATGGTTTTCACAAACCCAGTAAACGTCTACCCAAGTGTGTGTGACAAGCTAAGTCTTCGATCTAACGGTTGAGAAATATTAGCTTAAATCTGAATCATATTTTCATCTAACGGTGAATATGGATTGCTTTGTAACTAAGGCAAAACCCTGATCTGAAGGCTATATAAAGGAGACATCTAGCATTGTGCAAAACTAATCCCCACACGTCTGTGTGATACTAGTGCGCTCGCTAGAGTCGATTCTCCTTTAACCTTTGGTTTTCTTCTCTAAAACCAGTTTAACGACTTAAAGACTTCATTGGGATTGTGAAGCCAGACCGATACTACTTTTATCATAGTTGTGTGATCTGATCTTGCATCTTCTATCGTACGAGTACAATCTTTGATTGTCTTGAGATCGTGAGAGTTCTCCGATAGGCAAGATAAAGAAGTCACAAACATCTTCGTCTCACTGTTTGTGATTCCTCGACAAACCGCCTGTGTAGTCAGGAAGGATTGTAGAGAGGTGATTGATTAACCTAGTCTGTTCTTCGGGAATATAAGACCGAATTATCAATTGGTTCCTGTTCACCTTGATTTCATATCTTAAGACGGAACAAAACCTAGGGTTTATCTATGGGAGACATATTTACCCTTTGATAGACTTTTCTGTGTGAGACAGTTGGGTTACAACAACTTTTGGTTGTGTGTGAGATCAGTTAAGGGAATTAAGTGCGCAGTATCCTGTTGGGTTCAGAGACGTAAGAGTACAACTATACCTTGGATCGGTGGAAGACTGATTGGCGTTCAACTATAGTACAGTCTGAAGTTAGCTTAGAGTAGGATAGTGTCTGTAGCGGCTTAATACAGTGTGTATTCAATCTAGACTAGGTCCCGGGGTTTTTCTGCATTTGCGGTTTCCTCGTTTACAAAACTTCTTGTGTTTGTGTTATTTCTTTTCCGCATTATATTTTGTATAATTGAATAATACAGGTTGTGCGTTCGTGATCATCAATTGGAAATCCAACCTTTGGTTGTTGATTGATATTGATTGATCCTTTGACATTGGTCTTTGGTACCGTCCAAGTTATTCCTTGTATTTGATAAAGACTCGCTATTGTTTTTAGCTTGAGTAAAAATCAAATCAAGAGAGAGATATTAACTCCTTGAGATACTTTTATCTAGATTGAATCTGACTGTCTAGTTGATTCTCTAGCAAATTATTTCGGAGTTAGTCCATACAGATTGTTAAGCGAAATATTGGGTGGTGTTGTTAGACCCCCGCTTTTTCAATTGGCATCAGAGCAGGCAAACACGTTTAAGACCTAACAAGTCCGTGTTTGTAGCGATCTGACTCTATGGACAAGTGTACTATCTATGACAACGCAACATCAGTACAGGACTACTCTGATAAGTTTCAAAGATCTGAAACCACTGAGGAAAACTCCTTCTCGTCTCCTTCAGCCGAATCCAAATTCAATTGGAGGAAATCTCTTGATGAACAGTTGGATGATCTCTCGGATGATGGTGATTCTGAAGAAGGACAGAGTCTTGATGAGGAAGTTTCTCAATACATCAAGTTGTTTAATCGTGAATTGAAGGAAACAAGGACGACTGCTTGCTTGAGAAAGTATATAGGTCCTCTCTGTCAAGAAAACAGAAAGTTGAGAAAACTCTTCAAAGGTTATGATGGTGGATACAAACTGTTACAATCTACCATTAAAGATCATGAAGAAGAGGTTCGCTCAAAAAATATGAATGTGATAATCTTCTTCGTAACCTCTGTATATTAAAAGAGAGGCTTGCCGAAACTGAAGCAAGATGTGAATCTCAACAGAAGAGTTTCAATGACAAAGAACACATTCTTCTAAATCTGCTCAAAAGAGAACTACTAAACGTAAGTCCTTCAACTGCTATTACTGCGGAAACAAAGGACACTCTGAGCGAAGGTGTCGTCTTCGGATAAGGAATGAAAAACTTCACAACATTCTTAATTGGATGTCTAAAGAAGTTGTTAAACCTATATCACAGATTGGAATCAACCCTGTTCTACCTCAAGGGATATACTGTGATAAGGCTTTTCCTAATTATGTCTTCAAACCGAAGGATGCCTACAATAGTGGAAGGAAAAACAGCAAAAGTGTGACAGGTGCTGTAAATCAGTCTGGAAGGAGAAAAAGGAACAGGAGAAATAAAAACAGTTAAGTTCCTCTAATTTTCTCAAAAAGGACTGTGAATCCAATTCAGATTTCTTACGTGTCAACAATCGAGTCACTGATCTGAAGATTCACATAAACAGACTAAGACGGAGTATCAAGAAAACATGGAATGCTGTTAACCCAGGTACTTCTAAATATTCTCTTGATAATACTTCTTCAACTAAACCAGGTAGGTTGATAAATACCGATGAAAAGGAAAAAGAAGAAGTGAATAATGATGACAAAAATGCTCATCTTATTACACCCTGACATGTTCATGTTGCATCTCTTTTTAATTTTTGTCTTGTTAAAAAGGGATGCTCTTGATTCTTAGGATTTTTCATCTTGGGAAAGCTGTCAGGATTGTACTGCATTCGATGTTACTTTATTCCATTTTCTCCTCAACATCTATTTGTTTTACCTTTTTGGACTTCCTGGTCTATCATAGGCCCGTTTCTCTAGTACACGCACCAAACCTCACGAACGTCGTGTTTCCTAGGGTTTGATGGAATCTCTTATATATATAGTGTGTTCCAAAGGTGCAAAAAGATTTTTTAAAAGTCTTTTTGGTGCACAATGGAGGGAAGCAACAAGGTTGATAATGTTGAGCTATGTCCTATTGATATCTCATGCTTTCATGCTCTTGATCATGAAAACGAAGACAAACTGCCAGTTCAGATTTCTTCACAACTGGTAAGAAATCTTCTTGGAGACTTTAAGGTCGTACGCGAACAACTTGGTGTCGCAACACAGAATCTAGACTACCTGAAATACGAACTAAGGAAGACAACTGAGGAACTCATTCTTGTTCAATCCCTGGTTGCAGACAGGATTTAGTTTTTCGTCTGATGTTGGTTCTAGTTTGTTGTCTAGTATGTCTTCTTTTTGGATTAATTGGAAGAATAACTAGTGCTTTGAATAGCGATGATTGTGACTACACATAGCTATTTTTGTTTTCATCTTCTTATGTTATTTTTTAGGTTTATTAGTTTTTAAATTCTAAAATATTTGGAGGATGATGTTATTGCAGTATTGATCGTTATGGTTTTGTGATATTGCAATTTGATTATGGGATATGTATTGTTTGCATCCGTGAACTTGAAGGTCCCATATAATGTCAAAAGTAAAGTCGTTCATAAATTGGTATTCGTATTGATGAAAGGACGAATGGACTTTTGAAAATTACAAAATTTATGCCTATGCAGTCACGTATTTGATGGAAAATAGGATAAAATCTTTTGTTTGACAAGGATAAAGTCTATTATGTCGTTATGATAGAAAACAGAATAGATCCTTGTATTTTATCCACGGTATTGATCTTCATTGATCCATTTTGTTATGTTTTACCGTGAAGGCTCCATTGTGTGTCTTATATTGAGCACGATACAACTATGTCGATTAATATTGTCCTTGTTGGTTTTTCCATGAGATGTTATATGTTGAGCATTCTTGAACTAAATTAATCACCTCGATTGGTTATTTAGTTATTTGATCCGAAAGTCTTCTTCTGTTGAGCAAAATATTTTGACAATTAAATTGATTACTTTTGTGATTAGTTTGGTTGTTTGTATTCCAATTAGATTAATTATGGGTTCTCTTGTAATTAGTCTAGTTGAGTTTTCATATATTCCACAAGTTCTTGTGTTGAGTATATGAACGACTATACAAATCATGTTCTATTGGTTGATGTAGTCGTATATTCCATAAGGTTTTCCTTATGTTGATTATGTGAACGATTAAGTTAGTCATCTCCGTATGATTACCTTAGTCGTAGCTCCGTAAGTTTACTTATGTTGAACACTTTCAATTAAGTTGATCACTTTTGTGGTTTGATTTAGTTGCATATTCCAATTAAATTAATCATGGGTTTTCTTGTGATTAATTTGGTTGAGTTTTGAATATAGAAAATCATTTCTATGGTTTTTGGTGTCCAATTTAAAAATCCTTATTTTCTTTCGAAATTAAGGTCGCTCTTGTTGTTCTTTCGGGAATGACAACAAATGGGGGAGAGTTCTTTTGAACTTGTGCTTAATGGTAATATCTTGCCGGGTGTGCGGCTGTGGAACTTTATAGGGGTTATCTTGTATCTTAAAACTCCTTGATGAATGCATTTAGCTTCGGCTTTATGATTGCATCTAAATTAAGTTGGTATGTATTTTTCTTTTAGTCTATGAAATGTCTCTTGTGGAAATTTCATTATGATCCCGTTCTTGTACCTTTGCCAATTTTATTGACAAAAAGGGGGAGAAATAAGTAGTTCACACTACAAATATATATGGTTTTTGGATCATTGTGTAGGGGGAGTGGTTTCCATGATCGAGATGGAGTATTGACTAAGGGGGAGTGATACATATCACCATAATATTATTTTTAAAGTCGTGATACAATTGGACTTGGATGTTACATAATAATACTATGACATTGTATAATAATGATCGAGAATATCGATTTCTCTCATTGTTATAGCTACGGATCTTCAACAACGGTGATGCTAAACTTACAACCTTTGGGATCATTGGAGTACTTGGAAGGACGAAGATTTCAGGGAACGTTGAAGATTATACTATGGAATAGGAGCCACTAAAGTTTATCTTTTTTGTATTCCATATGTATTAATATTTTTGTCACTAAAATTGACAAAGGGGGAGATTGTTAGAGAATAACTCGGTCGACCTCGCATGCGTTGCTATCTCAAGCATGTTTGTCAATGTTAGTGATCAAAACTATGAGTCTTGATTTCTAGCCTACATAGCTAAGTCTCGGACTAGGATAGAAAAGTGTAGATGAGCTCAAAGACTTCATGACGATTCATCATACAACGACGAAAATCTACTCAAAGAATCGTGGAACTTCATCAACAAAAAGGTGTGTGGAGACTTGAACTTATCTATCAGTCAAAAGTCTATCTCTTCTATCTCCTACTTCTTATGAGACAAAAGTCATATGCTATATAGACTGGATCATACACATTTTATATTTCGAGCCGAGTATATCTCGCCTATCTATATCTCGAAATCATGTGTTGGTAAAGCGTTTCGCTTTGATCAAGTTTATCTTCACCTAGTGACGAAAGTCATGAAAAGTTTCAATTACTTTGAGAATTGCTCTGACGCGAAACTGTATGTGAATAACGGCTATATAACGTCCTCTGAGAATGTCTCAGTGATTGGAATGAGAGTTTCCATTACATAACCATGTATTCCTTAATCCGAAGTTTTTGAACTTTGTTGATTGAGAGAAACCGGAGGAATTGGCTTTGCCAAGTCCGCGAACTGACGGAAGTTCTCGTACCGAGAATTTCTGCTGGGATTTTCCAAAAACTCGTTTGCATGTAAGCCCGCGAACTGGCGAAAGTCTCTTTGCCGAGATTTTCTGCTGAGTTTGGAAAACTCCACTGGTTTTCTTAAGTCCGCGAACTTGTTTGTGAGCTTAAGAGGTTATGATATAAAGATGTGCTCTGAACATGAAACTTAAATTACTAAGGAATGCTTTATGCAAACTGTGGCTATAAAGTTCATGAGCCGATTCAATCGAATCGAATCATCTTTGTTTCAATTGTGTCTTGTGTAGCTACATAAGATCTCATAGCAATTGAACAACTCTCTAACTAGTTCATTTGAGTCAATTGAACTAGTTATGGTGAAGAAGAACTAGGTTAATATGAAATGCTCATATGGTTAACCTTTTGGGTTACTATGTTGAACCAACATACACGTACACGTTTGGGCATGGTTTTCACAAACCAAGTAAACGTCTACCCAAGTGTGTGTGACAAACTAAGTTTTCGATCTAACGGTTGAGAAATATTAGCTTGAATCTAAATCAGGTTTTCATCTAACGGTGAATATGGGTTGCTTTGTAACTAAGGCAAAACCCTGATTTGAAGGCTATATAAAGGAGACATCTAGCATTGTGCAAAACTAATCCCCACACGTCTGTGTGATACTAGTGCACCCGCTAGAGTCGATTCTTCTTTAACCTTTGGTTTTCTTCTCTAAAACAAGGTTAACGACTTAAAGACTTCATTGGGATTGTGAAGCCAGACCGATACTACTTTTATCGTAGTTGTGTGATATGATCTTGCATCTTCTATCGTACGAGTACAATCTTTGATTCGCTTGAGATCGTGAGAGTTCTCCGATAGGCAAGATAAAGAATTCACAAACATCTTCGTCTCACTGTTTGTGATTCCTCGACAAACCGCCTGTGTAGTCAGGAAGGATTGTAGAGAGGTGATTGATTAATCTAGGCTATTCTTCGGGAATATATGACCGGATTATCAATTGGTTCCTGTTCACCTTGATTTATATCTTAAGACGGAACGAAATCTAGGGTTTATCTGTGGGAGACATATTTATCCTTTGATAGACTTTTCTGTGTGAGACAGATTTGTTTATTATCAAGTCTGCGATTCTGGGTTGCAACAACTCTCGGTTGTGGGTGAGATCAGCTAAGGAAATCAAGTGTGCAGTATCCTGCTGGGATCAGAGACGTAGGAGTACAACTGTACCTTGGATCGGTGGGAGACTGATTGGGGTTCAACTATAGTCCAGTCCGAAGTTAGCTTGGAGTAGGCTAGTGTCTGTAGCGGCTTAATACAGTGTATATTCAATCTGGACTAGGTCCCGGGGTTTTTCTGCATTTGCGGTTTCCTCGTTAACAAAACTTCTGGTGTCTGTGTTATTTCTTTTCCGCATTATATTTTATATAATTGAAATAATACAGGTTGTGCGTTCGTGATCATCAATTGGAAATCCAACCTTTGGTTGTTGATTGATATTGATTGATCCTTGGACATTGGTCTTTGGTACCGTCCAAGTTATTCCTTGTATTTGATAAAAACTCGCTATTATTTTAGCTCGAGTAAAAATAAAATCAAGAGAGAGATATTAACTCCTTGAGATAGTTTTATTTAGATTGAGTCTGACTGTCTAGTTGATTCTCTAGCAAAGTATTTCGGAGTTAGTCCATACATATTGCTAACCGAAATATTGGGTGGTGTTGTTAGACCCCCGCTTTTTCATACTTGATAATAGGTTCAGACTTAACCAAACACAATAGGATTGATATCAAGTAAATAGGAATTAAGGTTTGTGTAATTTACTTTAAATTATAATAACAAACAATTATAATTGCAAAATATAAAAGTAAATGACACAGCAAGATTTTGTTAACGAGGAAACCGCAAATGCATAAAACTCCGGGACCTTGTCCAGATTTGAATACTCTCAGGATTAAGCCGCTATACAAAATAAACCAACTTCGTATAGTTGAGACCAAGCAACTAAACCTATAGTTCACCTAGTTCCATATGTATTCCCACGCCTCCAACTTATGATCAAGTCACGTACTTGGAACAATTTCTTTGGTTCGTATTCCAAACAGTAAAGGAACAACAAATCTGTTTGCTATCAACTCTCTATAACCAAGTGATATGAGTTCTACAAAGGCTCTTCTGTTTATCTTAACATAAACTCCTTTGTCAGGTTCTTAGATTTATCTTATTCTCAATTACCAAAGTGATTGTTAAGATTTTTCAATCAATACTTTTAATCACAAAGAATTGTATCGATGTCGATCAACACAACTAATCAATCTAATCTACCATAAGGATAAACTGATTATAGTTGGATCCTCTTATACCGAAACAAGTATTGTGCACGCCAAATATTATGAACCCTAAATCAGAAATCTTCAATATCTTCTGTGTCTTCAAATCTTCTTAGATCTTCAATAAACACCTGCACACAATCACTTGAATCTCTTGTGATCAATCACGCACAGAACGGAGTATATTAACAATGGATTATCACAAGACGTCTTTAGATCTACAAACAGTCTAAAGATCCCTGTCGAAACTTCGATCTAGTTTGACTGAATCTTATATCAGAAGAGAAGATTCTCAAGCATAAAAAAACTAGGTGCAATCAAAGTTCAACCACTGTTAGTCAATCAAATCAATCGAAAACAAAAGATAAACCACAATTATCTAGTTTCCCACCAACGGTACTAATAGAGCTTCTCAATCCCAAAAAAGACTTTAAATTGAGCGGTCGTAAGAGATTTCGCCTAATTAGGTTACTCTCCTCTCTGAATAGGCGGCTACACCAGTAACAACACAATCGAGGAAGTTTGTTGTTTCGAAGGATTAGTTTGCTAGAAATGCAAACTTCAAGTATTTATAGACAAGGAAGTTTGGGCACCAAGGAATTTCCAAAACCGAAAATATTCTCATGATATTCATTAAAGGTCAGATTCGGTTTTCATAATTCCTGGAAATGCTGTGTCCAAAATATTGACCGAAAATCTCTTTGGAAAATCTTTAACTAGTAAATGCACATTGCTATTTCTCATTTTCATAAAATAAAATTAACAACCTTAATTAAAAGATTATTAACTTATTTATGTTTCGATCCTGGGATTTTTTTCCTTTAGCTATTAAGGAATAACTTTGAACAATTAAAGATAAGCATTCAATGCACGTGTTCAAAGTATGTCGACATCCTAACTTTGTAAGTCCTCTTTCATACTTACAATCTTGAAACCGATTTGCCACACTTCCAAATAAGTTTAGAATTGGTTCATCTGAACTTCAAGAACTATGTGATTGATCAAGAACACTCAATCACAAATCATGGGTTTTACGGTTCTATCAAAACAAGTTTTGGTTCTACCTTCATGTGAGTATTGTGTATAGTCACACTAGCTTTCCAAAATTCGGCTGACTAGGTACTAGGATCGGTTCCCCACATATACATGGTATCTAACTTGAATGTGTTGCACATGTCCATAGGATCGGTTCCTTTTGCCTAAAAACATGTTGCACATGTCCATAGGATCGGCTCCCCTTTCTGCTATAAACTTGATGCACCTCATACAAGGATCGATTCCCCTTTGTGATGTGTTTCACCTCTTACTAGGATCGGTTCCCCTTTACCTAAAGTTGGTCTTATAAAAATCACAAACTCTATCATACCATCTCAGGTGATTACTTAAGATCGGTTTCACTAATAAAAGTCATACTAATACATAAGTCAGTTCTTTGTGAATAGTTTTACCAAGAACACAAACAAGTCATGATCGGTTATACTAATCACACATATTGGTTGTTCAAAAGATATGCAATGAATAACAATACCAATAACGCCTGGCGATTTCCTTTTCGATTCACAAAACAAATTCATGAATGTACTTCCTTAAAACACATGTAAAAATATTATTTTCTAGGAGGAAATCCTCACCTCATACCCATACAAAATCACAATAGCATTCAAATGATTATGTCGATGTCTTATTTACAAAGTTTAATGGTTAAACAATAAACATCAAATTATATTCCTTAATACTATGTCTATCTAGTGTTCAATCATGCTTCGCAGTTTTGTTTTTAATATGCACGACTTGAAAGATACGTTAGGGAATGAAACAGTTCAAGTCAAATATCACTAACCTCAAGTGGAAGGATGATGCTGTCGTTGTAGCTCATTGCTTCTTCACTTCTTCAAGTCTTCGCAATACTCGTAATGTCTCATATCCTAATACTTTCAAGCTAACCTATACGAAGCTGACTCTAGTACATAATCAAGCGACTCTTTAAATGAGTTTTGATTCACTAAAATATGACAACCAAACTTGACATACCAACGCTTGGTGGGTTCAACCGAGCTATGATCTAACAACAATCTTTTTCAATCCGTGGCTATCTTATGGAAGAGGAGCTGCTGGGGATCACCGCGGCATCTCATTGGTTCCCTGAAATTAGATCCATGCCGGTCGATTCGGCTGGCGAAGTTGGATGGCCGAGATTTCTTTGCGACTGTTATGTGCTGCCGTTGGTCGACCTTGAAGCTTTTAAAGCCGTGTTCCAACCTACTTTGAGCTAACGGTTTTAGGCGTTAGCTGCAGGCTGGTGGTGGGCCCGGGAAAGCGTATAAAATTGAGTGAAATGAAACGGGCCTACAGTAATACCGCAAGTGCACGGTCGTCAGTTGTAGCTCGTGCAAGTACGGGTCGATCCACAGAGACTGGGTGTGTTTGGAGTATTTAGTTACTTTGGGCTCTAAATTGCTATTGGGCTATGAATAATCAATGGGCTTTTGAGTGCTAATGGGTTATGAATACCCTTGGAATGAGTTGGGCTTTCAGTGGTTTTGATGGCCTGAACTTGGGTTCAGTTGGTTTCTGATGTGAATTGAACTGGGCTTGATCTTTGGATTGAACTGGGTCTTTGCCTTAGTGAACTGGGCTTCAGTTTGTACAAACAATGGACAGTGGGCTTAGAGAGTTTTTGGTCAAGAAGAAAAGAAGTGACCAGGAGAGACAGGTAACAGTGAGCAACAATGGCTCTAGGCCAAAACAGCAAAGATAGAGGAAAAAGGCAGTGAGGCAATAATACAAAGGCAGTTAGCCTAAGGCAAAGACAATGAAGAAAATTAAACAAGACAATGACTAAACAGTAAAGAACTAAACAACAGTGCACTAAACAAAGCAGTGACAAAAGATTGTGAAAGTGATGAAGATAGTAGTGAAATAATGAGGCAATGGATGATAAAACAATAAACACAAGGTAATAGTGAAGTAAATGTGACAGTACAATGAAACTACAAGCAGAGAACAATGGAACCAAGGCCTAAGCCAAGGTCAGGGGAGATGGTGAAGGTGAAATGGTGAAGGTGAGATATCAAAGTTCGATGATCTTCGAAGATAGGCCATGGGATGTGGAGTTGATAGAACAATCTGACGGCTACAAAAGAATGGGTTTGGGTTTTGGAGTTCTGGGCTTGGAAAATGGGTTTAGTTTTGGGAAATAAGTTTGGGCTTAGGATATGTTGAGCCCACTTCTTCTTTAAGAACAAATCCCTTCCTTATTAAGCCCACTTTCTAGCCTTTGGACGTGCGCTCCATTCTTTGCGGCTTCCTTGCGTAATTTCTTCCGGCTTTTCACTACTTTTCTGCTCTTTTCGCTCCGCGACTCATCCAGACTTTATTTATTACCTAAAAATGCAAAATTAAGTAAGAAAAATATTTATTCTTGAAAACAATGAAAATACAGAATATGGGATAAAATGTAGAATTAATGCACAAAAGATGAGTTAAATGCCAACAAAAAGGGATAAATATATACAATATTTGGCACTCATCAGCTGGAGAAGTTCGATTGGCCAGGCTGAAGGTGGGTTGCCGTCGAACATACCTGCATTTCATTGGCCGCCTAAAACTGGATCTAGACCGGTCAATTTGGGTAGCCAAGTTGGACGGCCGAGATCTTTTTGCGAGAGTAACGCGCTGCCGCTAGCACAAATTATGGTTTTCAAAACCGTTCAACCAACCTTACTTTGAGTAATCGGTTTGATGTGTTGCTGGAAGGTCGTGAACAAGATGGTTGGCCAAGGGTAAAGGTGAGTCGCCGGTGAGCATGCCGACACCTCATTGGTCACCCGAAACAAAATATAAGCCATCCAACTAGGCTGGTTAAGTTGGACGGTTGCGATGAGTTTGAGACTGCCATGGCCAGTCTTAACTCGTTGAAGTTTTTTTCAACAACACGACCAGCCTACTTCTGGATAGCGATCAGGGATGTTGCTGGCGGGCTAGGAGAATTCCGATTGTTTGGAATAGTAATGGGCCCGCCGGTGAACACCATGTAGCTTATTTGGTCATGCTGGGAGGAGGCCAAGCTCGTTAAATAGGCCGGCCAAATTATGTGGTCGTGATTGTTTTAAGACTGACACGGGTAGCGGATATTCGATTCCTTAAGGAATTAGGTGTGTCGACAAGCCAACTTCCACCTTTAATTAAAAGTGTAGGCTGCGCATTTAGATCGATTTGATTGGTCGATGGGAAATAATGGCCGGCAAGAAAAATTATGGGCATGGCCGACCGATGGTATGGCGACGCACGCTCAGGCGAACTGGCCGACGAAGTGGCGCGGCCGCGTCCCTTTTGCTCCTGTCTTTATGTGCCGCAATTCCTCTTTGTTTCTTGTTTTTCGACTTTGATAGGATTTGCTTTTACTAGTTCCATGGTGGATCCACTTCCTTGTTTGCATAGGTCTCGACCAATAGGGTCCGAGATATTGCGCATGCCGCAAAAACCTAATTTTTGCAAATTGATAAAATTAGGTTAGAAAAATTGAATTTTGCGAGCTGTCACAAAATCAATCTATTTTGGTGAATCTTGAGCATTGCTGCAAAAATCACTAATTTTATGTCAGATTGCAGCGTAACTTGCGTGCCTCTGATTGAGTATTTCCATGCACATCTTAATCATGACACTTCGGGAAATTTATGCTACTCGTTGTGAGCGAACATTAATTGTCATGTCATGTCATGTCAATATTAAGAGTTCAGTTGGGGAACATAGCATAAAATAAATATTCGGCAAGCCATGCATTAGTAAATAATGCAGACAAGGTGTTAATAAAATTTACAAAATATTTGGGATTGTTGCTACATGCACCAATACTATTTTGGATAAATTTCATATATGAGTATACTGAATTGCTCAATATATATATATATATATAAGTAAAGTGGCATAGGCACTCGTCACTTTTAAATGGCTCTATTTCATTAGTGAATAATACAACTAGGGGCTTAAATACTCATTAGGCTCTATACTAATGAACAATTCAACTAGGAGATTGAGTTTCAATACAATATGAGGAGCGGCATAGGCACTCACCAGATTTTAATATATTCTTCAGACTCTTTGCGGAATATAGACATATCAAGGTCTACTATTTCTGACACCGGGTCAGTTAGACAGAATTTTACAGTTTTCACCCTAAACTAAAACCCACCATCAATAATAGTATATGGTAAAATTATAGGTACTGTTTTCCAAGATACCGAAGCAATCTTCAAACTCAAAAAATTTCCCCACAGACTTGCTCGTATCCTCCGACTGGTGCCATACATTACTACAAAAACAAATAAATCAATTAAATGCTAGATGGTATTATTGAAAACTATTTCTAATGAAACATATTATTCTAAACGTACTTTTATAGCAGACGGCATAGTGGGTTGGGCTTCCTTTACGACTTTAATTTCCTGTTTGAATACTTCGCATTCTTCGCAGATTTTCTCGAATCTTTCCTTGACGAGTGCCAAAGATTTTGAATTTTTATTTCCGTATAATGTCAGAAAATTAGTAATATACGGTTCCAAAAAGACATAGATATTTGATCTATGTCAATGTCGAGATCTTCATTATGTTGTCTGATCGACAACTACGCTATAATAATAACATAATTTTCTTCTTAAGTGTAGGGGTTGGATTAACCATGTTGAAATCTTAATACTAGAATTTAGGTGAGGAAAATATGATAAAAAGGTCTCATTTTATAGGGTTTAATCATGTAACAACTAATTTATTTATATTTTGAAAAAAATAGCCTTCTTAGATACTCAACCATATTGGCCCAAGTCAAACAAAAACAACAAATGAATTAGTTGGGAGTCTCGACATAAAAAACGGTTGGGTTACCAGGATGTTTGTTCCATTCACGGATGGGTTACCATCCGTGAAAGAGACACCGGAAATTCTGGAGCCAGGAGTTCATCCTCACCCAGTCGTGTCTAAGAATTACGGCTTGAAGTTCTTACATTTCTATCCATAAAAAACGATTGCGGCTGAGTCAACATTATACCCTAGCCGTAAAATCAAAAACCCATATTCCCCCCCAAATCAAATGCTATTACAAGTTGATTATATAGTTCTCCTGAGTATTTTAAGGATTTGGGTGAGCTGTTTTGCTTCCAAAGGTTTTCAAAAAAATTTCATCAAAACCACCCTTCTTAGTCTTATAAATAAGAAAAACAAAAAAGTTCTGATTCTCAAAAAATTAGCGATATTGTTAATCCTAATTTATATACTAATCATAATCATCTTAATTAACACTAATCTAATGGAGAGAAAATGAGTCATTATTAAAAATGGTTGGATAAGGGATAATATGGATTACTACTTAATGACTCTTGCGCATCCCCCAAACCGAAATAGGTGCAACCCCAATAATAGAGTTCTAAAAAAAGGCAAAAGACGGCTACGACTTTGACGGCATGGTCGGCCGGCCGATGGGCCCGGTCCCGCGATTTTTTATTTGTTATTATTTTATGTATTTTCTCTCTTCTCCTTCGATGAATTTTCCATATCCTCATTCGTCCACGCTTTTAGGTGTTAGTTTGAGCATTATATTAAATACACCTGCACTATTTTCTCGGGGGTTACTCAGTGGTGGCTGTATGCCCAAAAGGTGAATATACAACCGTGAATTGAGGTAATAAAATATTATGGTGAAAATAGAATAATTTCTAGAAATTTAGCTGATGAATATAACTCTAGAATTAATTAATATGTCGCTATATACTAGCAGGCAATCATTATAGAAGCATTAAATTGATTCAGGAATCGGGATATGAGATAATAAGAGCATCGTACTCGTTTTGAATATTCGTTCTGCATAGTCAGGAAATATCTGGAGGGAAATATTCGATCTGCATAGTCAGGAAATACCTGGAGGAAAATATTCGTTCCGCATAGTCAGGAAATACCTGGAGGGAAATTGTGACCAACGCTAGTCACATCCTGAAGACATTATTGCTATATACTAGTGGTCAACTCATCTAGGAGGCGTACAATCATTAAGATTCTATACATAAGTTAATATATGCGGGATATTAAAAGCTCAATCGAGAGACTTTAATATTGTCGTTATATAATTATGCTTTGAAGATCTTACATGATCAGTCGGAGATCATCGTAACAAAAACTTTAATGTCTAGATTATGAAATATAAATTTCATATATCCGTTTGAAGCTGGGTCAGAAATATACAAAACTATGATTTTATAAATTTAACCTTCCTCGATAATCCACCACCAACAACGATCATGCCATCAATATTTTGATTTGAATGAATTGAAATGTGATTTTGCTTAACAAAAATAATAAAATAAAAATATAATAAAAGAATACAAAATTAAAATTGTTGATGGGTACCTCTCTGAAGAATCCCAATATAGATTATAATATTTTTTTACTAGCCCAAATTTCAGAACGATTTCGTAGGGACATCCTTTTTTTGAGTGGACCATGATCTTATTTTTGGTAATACACTTAGAATTAAACTGAAGCCACCCCTTATCCAAATATTTATGTTAAAACCAAAATTATCATTCCTATTAAGTTTGTGTAATGATTAGTTAGTGTATTGATTAGTATAATGATTAAGTTAAGTAAACTAGTGATTATTGTAAGATTAAATGAATAATTAAAAAAAAAGTTACTGAGAGAGAAGAAAAAGGAGAATATAATGATTTTGGAAAAACTTATTTTATTTTATTTTTTCTGAATTTGAACCTTCAAACTATATAATGAAACCTGGTTAGTAGAAAAAATTGTGTCTTTGTGTTTATTAATTAGAGTGTTGTAAGTAGGTTTAGGAAAGAGATTATTAAGTTAGTTATAATTTAAACAAGAATAAAGGATAAGTTAGTCATTTCGTAACTTTAGAACACCCCTTCTAAGTGTAGGGAAGGTTAAGAGAAAGTCCAATGGGACACAATAAATTTGATAATATGCATGTCACAGGTGTATGAAAAATTGAGTTTTGGGCAGCAGGGAGAAAGTTTCGTGAATCCAAATAAGTCGTATGGCTCAGTTGGAGCCGACCGGCTCTCTTTGAGCCGAGACTCGGTGCCTAGTGAATCGAGCATCGAAGCACATTGAGACGAGGCTCGGATCACCTTGAGCCGATTGTCTCTAATTGAGGCGGAAACGGACAGATGTTCAAACGATTATTTTTCCCCATATAAATATTCAACCCATTTAAACATACAACTCACACCAAAATTCAATCTTCTCTTGAATTTTTTCCACTAATCTTTCTTTTGAAATGTCTCACAAGGAAATTTGTCTTTTCTGTGAAGCAAAACTTGAGGCTGCCGTAAATAAAATTTGTGGTAATTTCAAAAAAAAAGTAGAAAATGGTAAAACAGAAAGGTCTGTGCAAGTTTTATAAGTTAATTTAGCAGAATATTTCGTTTATAAGCAAAGAAAAGCTCCAGTTTTAAAAGTTAACAACCGTAAATTCTAAAACAGAGGAAAAACTGTTTAAGAACGCGTTGAATGGAAGTTATGTCAAATGAAGAAAACCAGGAGGCCAAAGATTGTGATAGGTTTTTATTGATGTAATTATTTAAGTTCTTATTATTGTTTAAGTTTATATCTTATAAAAGAAGTGGCTTTAATATTAATTCATGAAAATATTTAAAAGAAGTTCTTATTATTGTCTAAATTAATTACATAGTTATTAATTTCATAACGACAACAATATCATCAAACTACATCAATTCCGACGACATTATCTATAGAGTTCATAACATTCAAAATGCTTAAACCCTCTTCCGTTTTCTTCAGTAACTTTGATTTGAGCGATGGATTTCTGAAAAACATAAAAAAGTTAGTTAAGATACTGTTATGATGCAGTTTCTCTATGAGAACAAAGATACAAAGATATACTCATCAATTTTGTAATCCCCCTTACTGAATATTTAGGAAGTACTAGTTAAATCCTTTTTGTCATATAGGAGTGTATTAGGGGTGTAAGTTAGCTTTAGGATAGAATTGTCTATAAGGGTTTTTCCTCTTATCATTTCAGTAGGGTCTGTTTAGTAACTGACAACTAGAGAGTTAAGAGATAAAATGAGATAAAAACATATAAACCTAGTTTCAAGATTAAACCTTTAGGGAGAAGAAATTTGAGAAGAGGAACATACGTGCAAATTCGTGGAAGGAGCCAGGATTAACTTGGTTTTGATTTTATTTCTCGTTGGTTCAATTGATCTCCTCTCTGTTGAAAAGTCAAGTTTATTCTTGCTTTATCGGGTTAATTGTGTTTATCCAAGCCTTTTGATTATCATGATGTTTTCATAATTTTTTCTTAAGGTAGTCAATGAAACGTCAAATATTAGAAATGGTAATCTGTTGTGGTTAGTAATTACTGTTCTGCCTGTGTATAATTTTCCAACCGTTGGTCTCCTATGAATTTTGGTTATGTTTAAAATGAATATGGAAGGGACATTTATTTAGATTTTTAGTTTCATCGGACTTTGGTAAGCCCCTGAATCAGTCAATGGAATTAACGATTTTTCTGCATAACCCTAATCTGAGAAGGATAATTGTATCTCCTGGTATGATAAATGTAACCATTAGATTTTTCTCAATTTTTGTCAGGAAGTTATTTCTAACCTTAGAAGTATGTTATAGAAATTTCATTATGATCGGACATTGGTAGGTACCCCATTCTCCCTCGAAATGTCGACTGCCTCCACATATTTTTACCTTAAGACAGAATCATAGAACGCATGGTATCTCAGGATTCCACCGTTAGAATGACCTGAAATTTTGATATGTTTCTGTATGGAAAAATTATACGACGATCAGGTGGGTGGAACATCAGTTGGTGCTAGGTACAGTTAGGCAGTACAGGTTACTTCGCTTATGTTGCTTTGCTTGACTATTTTCATTTTTGATATGTGTTGGGTGCTTGGTTGGTTCGCTATGTGTTGGTTGCCGAGATCAAGGTTACATTCATAATGTAATTGAATGTGAGTCACGGTAGGCAGAGGGTTGAGATTGTTATTCGCCGAGATCAGGGCCACATTGGTAATGCTATCGAATGTGAGTCGCGGTGGGCAATGGTGGTATGTATGTCTATTGTTATTTGCCGAGATCAGGGTCATAACCATGTAATAAAGTGGGTTGTGTGCCATGGTGGTATGTAATGATAATATGTGTTACTTCATATTTATGGCTTAAGGAGAGTTATATGGTAGCGTAAGAATTATGAGTACTGAACTTCTTTTTGGAAAGTTGGGAACTAGTTATTTGAAATGTTAAGAGTTACTGAACCTCATTATTGTCTTATTTGACGTTGTTTCATAGAAAATTTAATTACTCGTATATGATATTCTTGATGCTTTCATACTCAACAGTTAGGCTGATGGAAAAAGAGTGAACTTGCTATTTTTCAAGGCTCTGACCTTGTGTTGATTTTCCACTTTCAGGTGACAGGAATAAGTAATTTAGTCGTGGATTTCTCGAGTTAGGTGCTGCAGCTAATTGAGGAAGTATGACTCTTCCATCGCAGCCGTTTATTAGTATTTTTTTTACCTTATTTATGAAATAAGGGGTGCACAGAGAAACACCGGTACTTTGTACCGACTTGAGTTTAATTTTCAGTTGTTTTGAGACGCTACTTTGTTTTCAAACTTTCTTTTGATATTTGATGAGATGTACCAGACTTCAATATACCTGTTCCGGTAAAATTAATGTTCGTTTGTTTTATTCCTATAATTTGGTATGTGCTAGTTGTGAATGCTATGCGGGCATAATTCAAAATAGTGAAACCTTGAATTGGCAATGTAAGGCCGACCAGACTATTATTGTAAATTTGGGGGATATCATAGTTGGTATCAGAGCCCTTGTTCCATTTGGACTTGTGGCGTTGTGAGGCACACTTAATTTAGGCACTTAGGATTTTGTTTACTCTTACGTATGACGTAAGTTTTTGCTTCCTTTCTCATAGTAGAATGAATGTTTATTGTGTCATTCTTTTTCCTAACATCCATGTCAGGAAGAGGAAAAGGAAAAAGAGGGGCGAGAAACGCGTCCAATGCTCGAGGTAATGGGAACGGGGAAGTTCCAAATTTTGCGGATATGATGAGGATGATGACTGAGACTATAACGACAGCGTTGACAAATCAGACCGCTGCCATTGCGGCTCTCATTCTAAAACAGAATGGGAATCACAATGCACCACCACCGCCAGGTGGAAATATGAATGATAATAACCATCAAGGTGGTGAGGACCAGGCAGAGTGGCTGAACTTATTAGAAAAGTTTATCAGGTTAAAACCACCTGTTTTTGGAGGTTCACCTGACCCCCTTTTTGTTGACAAGTGGAAGGAAGATCTTGATAAGATTTTTGTAGCTATGAGGTGTACCCTGGTACAAAGGAAACAACTGGCTCTTTTTCAATTATCTGGGGAAGCAAGAAAGTGGTGGAAAAATGCATCAGTGAGACTAGATTTAGATACTTTGACATACAGTCAATTTTGTGAACGTTTTGATATGAGGTACTTCCAAGCGTCTGTTAGAAATAAGAAGATTAAGGAGTTTGTTGAAGTAGCGCAACTTAAGGGCGAGTTGGTGGATGATTACCTTGATAATTACATTAGCTTATCCCGTTTCGCGTTATTCATGATACCGGATGAAGAAAAATCAGCTAGGAAGTTTGAGAAGGGTCTTGGAGAGCATATTCATAACAAGGTGATTAGTCATTGTTTTCCCACTTTCCAGCAAGTTGTTGAGAGTGCTAGAGCCACAGAAGCCGATTGGTTGATGCATTAGAAAACCAAAGAGGAGAGGCACAAGGCAACAAATAATGGTAAGCAAGGAAGTAACTACCAGCACCATGGATATAGAAATAACTCAAGCAGTTGGAAGAAACAAAGTACTGACAACTACAGGGATCTGGACAAGAAAATAACGGATGTAAAACCGTTTCCTTTTCACTGCTATAATTGTAAGGAAACTGGACACAAAATGGCTGATTTTCCTAAACCGATTCAACCGCAATTTAAGATGCAAAGTGACCACCAGGGACAAGTTCGGGATACCCGTTATCAGCACCAGAGATATCAAAACCAAGATAATGGGCAGAACAAGAACAATACTACTCAAGGAAGATTCCACGCATTAGTGCCTCGTCAGGAGCAAGTAGCCGATGGAGTTTTGGAAGGTATGTTTCTTATCCAAGGCAAGCATGGAAAGGTTTTGTTTGATTCGGGTGCAACTCATTCTTTCATTGCTGCTACGCTTGTGTCTGAATTGTTTGTTGAACTTGTGCTTTGCGAAACTTCCTTGTCTGTAATGTCACCTTTAGGTAAAACAACTTTGATAGATCGAGTAATTAAGGGATGTATTGTCCAGTTCGGAGGTCTAGATTTCCTACTGATCTTTTTATACTTGATATGGTTGGCTACGATGTCATTTTTGGGTTAGATTGGTTGTCAGCGTATCATGCATTTTTAGATTGCCAAAATAAATATATAGTGTTCTCGATATCTGGTGAACAAAATTTCTTTGTTCTCACGACTACCAAAGAGGCCCCTCCTAAAGCCTATTTTTGTGGTTTACAAGAACAAGATCCTATAGATGAGCATGACAGTCTAGAATCGATACCAGTAGTGGCAGAATTTGGGAACATTTTTGAAGAAGTTTCGGGGTTACCCCCATACAGAGAAATTGAGTTTTATATTGAATTGCTGCCGGGTTCCGCACCGATTGCCAGAGCGCCGTAACGTATGGCTCCTGTTGAAATGCAAGAACTTAAGGAGAAAATTCGACAAAGGCTAAATTCGTAAACTCATAATTATACGAAACTCTGATTCAGCAATCGGACGTGAGTATCGAGACACGAGTCTCTCATCGAATTCTCAACGGAGAGTACTTTCTCTCAGAGTACATGTAGATATGTAGTCTCACGAATGGACAACGGCATATCTCATGAATATTGAATACTTTCAGTGATTATTTCTATATAGCATCACGAGATGGACAACTCCTAGACAGCTTGCTCTACTAGTATAGAGCGATAACATCTTCAGGAACAAACAACGAGTTTACCCTAACTATATAAAGGATATGACTTACCGACAAGCTCATATCGGGATAATTAATGCTCCTAGACAGCTTGCTCTGCTAGTATAGAGACACAAAGTTAATTATTCCTAATTAAGATTGATTCTGCCGTGACATTCACTACTGAATTCCCAGAATAATCTATTATTGCTCCTATTCCATGGTCGAATCCACGACTGGTCCCATGGAATGGCAATAACAATTTCTCATATTCCATGGTCGAATCCACGACTGGTCCCCTGGAATGGCAATAAAAAAATTTCTCATTACTCCGATTTCATGATAGAATCCACAACTGGTCTCATAAATGGTAATAGATAAATCTTAATTACTCCGGTTCTATGGTCGAATCTACGATCCCATGGAATGGTAATGCTCACTTTATTATTCTGAATTCATAACCGAATCCTCAGCTGATCCTATGAATTAATAATAAATATTTTATTACTCAGTTTTGTGAATTATTCTCCACTGGATTCCGCAATTAGTAATAAATAATCAACAACCGGGCGTCTGAGCTACTTCTAAGTAAGCCCTGATTCAAATGGTGAAGGTGTATCCAACGACGATACACTAACAGTCACCGCACGAACGAGTATTTCAAAAATACAACGAAAGGATGAAACTATGCAAAATAGAGAAGAAAATAATAAATAATTAAAAATATTGACCAGGGTGCTAGGAGCACGGACACATGACCAACCGACCGTGCCGTGGTCAATCCCACGCCAGTCTTATATTTTTAATGCATTTTATTATTTTTCATGATTTGATGAAAATTCTCTCATTTTATCAAATTTCCTTCGTCTCGAGGAAACTCCTCGGTTTCATGGTACTTCCATAAATCCATAAAAAATAACATAAAATTAAGGAAAGGAGTGTGGGGCGTGACCATTGGCCAACCGGCCATGCCTTGGTCCTGACCGGCCCCCACACCCCACGGTTCCTTATTATTTTATTATTATTATTATTTCTCTAATTTCATGAAAAAACTCCTTGATTTCATGGTATTTTGCACAAATCATCAAATAATAATAAAATAAAATAAATTATGAAAACTTGTGGGACCGGGCCTTGGCCGGCCGGCCATGCCCTAGCCGGTCCCACATACCCCTTTGTTTTATTATTTTATTATTATTAGTTTTCCTTGATTTCGTGGTATTTCTCTCAAATTAGGAAAAATTCCCTCAAATCATCAAAATACTTAAAAATATTAAAAAAAATAGGGAAACTCGTGGGACCGGGCCCTAGCCGGCCGACCATGCCTTCCACGGTCCCACACGCCCTTGTTTTTATTATTTTAATATTTTTTGCTTCCTTGAACTCATGAAAACTCCTTCAATTCATGGAAACTCCCAAAATTCATCAAATTTCTCAAAATTCATGAATTTTTCATAAAATCATCAAAATATTATAAAATTAAGGAAAAGGCACCACGGGACCGCGGTCACGACCGGCCGACCATGACTTGACCACGGCGGTCCCACGCATCCTCATTCCTTATTTTATAATTATTTTTCATCATCTCATGGTGTTTTCCTCAGTTTCGTCGAAACCCTAATTTTGGCATATTTTCTCGAATGGATGCTCAATTGCACGCCAGAAAATATCAAAATTCTCAAGACTGAGACGCGGACGCCTTGGGGACACGAGCACGCTATCTTGACCGAACAATATTGTCTCTTTGGCTCACGGAAGCCGGTCCCATCAATTTTCACAGTTTTGACCTAATTTGCACAATTGCTCGTATTAGGTCCAAAACTCTCCCAAACACTTTGGATTTTCATGAAGTGATCGTCACGCGGTCACGGGACAACCCAGAGCCGGTTTCATGACTCCATGGTCGGTCCCTCGCCTCGTCATAATTAATTAGGTTTTCTCACCTCAGATGAGCATTTTCGAATAAATGATTAAACCAGCATTTAATCATTCTTTCACCAACAAATCGTCAACTCGTCAGGAGTTCTTCGTATTTGCTCACGTGAGCATATGGACACCACATGGTTGATCCACGGTCCATGTAGTCGCTCCCTCATTCGTCCCATGGTTAAACTTCTAACGAACCATGAATTGATCATTAATTGATCAAATTAGGGTTTCTGAATCCAAGGATCATCATTCCAGATTCCAACCTTAATAATTTTACGACGACCTCATGGTAATTAATTTTATTAATTATGCTCGGTTCAACGACCGGTATTCTAATTAATATTTTTGTTACGCTGCCTATAATCCATCATATGAGCAACACATGCTCAGACGATCAAATATTCAACAATTCATCACATGAGCAACACTTGCTCAGATGATAAATATTTTCTCGAACCAAGGAATATTGTTCGACAATCAATATTCAACGATCATCGAATGAGCAATACTTTCTCAATTCATCGTAAGAGTTATACCTCTGTCTCATGATATGTTCAATTCATGAGTTTCAGAACATCATGTTCGACACTCAGCAACTACATGGAATCATCGTCCCATTAAACCACAAAGTCATCAATTGACTAACAAACCACGAGACATCAATCGTGTCACTTGGTGGGATATCACTTAGGGTTTTGGTATGGCGGTCTACGGCACGTTTATTCAAACACACGATGGAATGTGGGCAAGTCATGCAATCAGTTGAAGGAATTCACGAGGTAGTGGGTGGAAAATCGACCAAGTCTCCATATGTTGAGAAACTGGTTTCAAACACGATCTCCACTTTCCCACTCCTTGATTCCATCAACTGTCACACTTCATGGGATCAAGGTGTCTAAAATTCCAACAATATAAATAAGTCTTTGAATCATGATTGAAGCATCAACAGTATCATCAATCTCACGTCTCATCGACAACACGAGATCATCAACTCATCAATTGAGCAATTTCAATCATTCAGAGCTTATCATATTCGGAATTCACACACCCACAATCTTTGATTACCATTGATTCCACACATTTCTCAGCTTCCCTCCTACAGATCAACCCATCCTCTCTTGTGACCGAATTTACTCTGGAACGGTCGTTGTCTTGATTTAGGACGGAGTACTACAGATTGATCTCTCGAATCTAAAGCATCTCCTTTGCAGCGGTGCATCTGTGTGAGGTTTAACATTTCGCTCGGTTCGAGGAGTCTCCTCCGTACGGTCGTCTCCTCAATTCCTTAAAAACCAGCAAATCGTTTTTCCCCATCTACACCCCGATACAGAGAAATTGAGTTATGTATTGAATTGCTTCCAGGTACCACACCGATTGCCAGAGCGCCGTATCGTATGGCTCCTGTTGAAATGCAAGAACTTAAGGAGCAAATTCAACAACTAATGAACCAAGGTTTTATTCGTCGAAGTACATCTCCGTAGGGATCACCAGTACTGTTTGTTAAGAAGAAGGATGGATCACTTCGGTTATGCATAGATTACCAGGAGTTGAATAAAGCCACCATTAGAAATAAGTATCCTTTAGCAAGAATCGATGATTTGTTCGATCAGTTACATGGATCTCGGTGGTTTAGCAAAATTGATTTGAGGTCAGGTTACTATCAGTTGAGGGTTAGGGAGGGTGATATCTCCAAGACTGCCTTTCTCTCCAGATATGGGTCGTATGAGTTTCTAGTAATGCCTTTCGATCTCACTAATGCACCGGTGGTATTTATGGATCTGATGAATCGGATTTTTAAAGACTTTTTAGATAAGTTTGTTATCTTATTTATTGATGACATACTAATATACTCTCAGACACAAGAAGACCATGCTAGACATCTGAGGTTGGTATTACAGACTCTCAGTGATCATCAGTTGTATGCTAAATTTAAGAAGTGTGAATTTTGGAAGCAAAAGGTTCAATTTCTTGGACACGTTGTATCAGGGGAAGGTGTAGCGGTGGACCCCCATAAGGTTACTGCAGTATTATATTGGAAGCAACCGACGTCAGTCACGGAAGTGTGTAGTTTTCTGGGTTTGGCGAGTTATTATCGTCATTTCATTAAGGGGTTTTCAAGCCTTGCAGGACCGCTGACTCGTCTGACCATGAAAGGAGTACCTTTTGATTGGAATGAAGAATGCGAACAAGCTTTCCATATTCTAAAGGTGAAATTAACTTCAGCACCGGTTTTGACACTTCCCCAAGCTGACGGTGGGGGTTAACTATTTATACAGACGCCTCACATCGCGGTTTAGGGCTGTCCTTATGAAAAATGGGAAGGTTGTGGCTTACGCATCTCGACCGTTGCAGAGGCATGAGAAAAATTATCCAACTTATGATTTGGAGCTGACATCAATCGTTTTCGCATTAAAGATTTAGAGGCACTATCTTTTGGAAGAACAGTTTGAAATATTTTCTGATCATAAGAGCCTTAAATATCTTTTTACCCAGAAAGAAATCAATATGAGGCAAAGAAGGTGGATGGAGTTGATGAAGGACTACCAATTTGCATTACAATACCACCCAGGCATGTCAAATGTGGTAGCTGATGCATTGAGTAGAAAACCACGTGGAGTGGTGTCTCTCTTGATGTCCCACGAATGGAAGTTACTACAAGATGTTGCACATACTAACTTTGTTTTGTGTTCAGACAGTAGTAAACTATCATTTGTAGGACGTATGTTAGTTCAACCGAATTTGATTGAGAGAATCATTGTTGCACAATCGAAAGATGCATGGTGCCAAGAAAAACTCAAAGAGATGGATGCTGACGTAACTACCAATATGGAAGTAGGTTCTGATGGTGGCTTATGGTTCATGGGAAGATTATGTGTACTGGAGGATAAGGAGTTACGACGATATATCTTAGGCGAGGCTCACCGTAGTAGATATATTGTGCATCCAGGTAGTTCCAAAATGTATCGTGACTTGAAACGTCATTTTTGGTGGTCAGGAATGAAGCTCGACATCGCTACTTATGTTTCGAAATGCTTAACTTGTCAGCAGGTGAAGATCGAACACCAAAGACCAGGTGGGATGTTGCAACCCCTACCAATTCCAACTTGGAAATGCGATGAAATATCTATGGATTTCATAGTTGGGTTACCAAGATCGAAGGCAGGCCATGATTCAATATGGGTGATAGTAGATCGCCTGACGAAGTCCGCTCATTTTATTCCTGTGAAGACTACGTACACTACAGACAAGTTAGCACACCTGTACATTGAAAACATTGTTGCACTGCATCGGTTACCGTCGTCCATTGTGTCAGATAGAGCTTCACACTTCACTTCGAAGTTTTGGAATAGTTTTCAAAAGGCTTTAGGTTCTGAGCTTAGACTAAGTACTGCTTTTCACCCGCAAACGTATGGTCAGATCGAAAGAGTGAACCAGTTCCTAGAGGATATGTTGAGGGCATGTTTGTTGGATTTGAAAGGAAGTTGGGAGGATAATCTCAAACTCATCGAGTTTTCCTATAACAACAGTTTCCACTCTAGTGTAGGCATGGCACCTTTCGAAGCATTATATGGTAGACCTTGTCGTTCACCGGTATGTTGGGCAGAAGTTGGATATAATAGTTTGTATAGACCTGAGATTTTTCAAGAAACCACAGATAAGGTTACCATAATTCGTGAACGACTTCGGACTTCCCAAAGTCGCCAAAAGAGTTACGCATACCAAAAGAGAAGGCACGTGGAGTTCAATATTTGGGATCATGTTTTGCTGAAAGTTTCACCGATGAAAGGAGTAATGCGCTTCGGTAAAAAGGGGAAGTTGGCTCCAAGGTATGTTAGACCATTTCCAGTTGTTGAACGTATTGTCAAAGTGGCTTATCGTTTAGCACTTCCAGAGCATTTGTCATCGGTTCATAATGTCTTCCATATATCGATATTGCGGAAGCATTTGAGAGATGAAGAGCGCACTCATGTAATAGACTTCAAGGAAATTGAAGTTCAACATGATGGTACTTTTGCTGAAAAGCTGCATCGAATCATTGATAGAAAGGTACATGAACTGAGAACAAAGGCTATACCCTTGGTGAAAGTGCAATGGAATCACCAAAATGAGAATGAGGTGACTTGGGAGCGAGAAATTGATGTGCGAGCTAAATACCCATTCTTATTCGACTCTGAGGTACGTTAAATTTCGAGGACGAAATCATTTTATTTACAAGGGGAGAATGTAATACCCCTTACTGAATATTTAGGAAGTACTAGTTAAATCCTTTTTGTCATATATGAGTGTATTAGGGGTGTAAGTTAGCTTTAGGATAGAATTGTCTAGAAGGGTTTTTCCCCTTACCATTTCAGTAGGGTCTGTTTAATAAATGACAACTAGAGATTTAAGAGATAAAATAAGATAAAAACGTATAAACCTAGTTTCAAGCTTAAACCTTTAGGGAGCAGAAATTTGAGAAGAGGAACATACGTGCAAATTCGTGGAAGGAGCCAGGATTAACTTGGTTTTGATTTTATTTCTCGTTGGTTCAATTGATCTCCTCTCTGTTGAAAAGGCAAGTTTATTCTTGCTTTATCGGGTTAATTGTGTTTATCTAAGCCTTTTTATTATCATGATGTTTTCATAATTATTTCTTAAGGTAATCAATGAAACGTCAAATATTAGAAATGGTAATCTATTGTGGTTAGTGATTACTGTTTTGCCTGTGTATAATTTTCCAACCGTTGGTTTCCTATGAATTTTGGTTATGTTTAAAATGAATATGGAAGGGACCTTTTTTTAGATTTTTAGGTTCATCGGACTTTGGTAAGCCCCTGAATCAGTCAATGGAATTAACGGTTTTTCTGCGGAACCCTAATCTGAGAAGGATAGTTGTAGCTCCTGGTATGATGAATGTAACCATTATATTTTGCTCAATTTTTGTCAGGCATTGATTTCTAACCTTATAAGTATGCTATAGAAATTTAATTAGGATCGTACATTGGTGGGTACCCCATTATGCCTCGAAATGTCGACTGCCTCCACAGATTTTTACCTTAGGACAGAATCATAGAACGCCTGGTATCTCAGGATTCCACCGTTAGAATGACCTGAAATTTTGATATGTTTCTGTATAGAAAAATTATACGACGATCAGGTGGGTGGAACATCAGTTGGTGCTAGGTACAGTTAGGCAGTACAGGTTATTTCACTTATGTTGCTTTGCTTGACTATTTTCATTTTTGATATGTGTTGGGTGCTTGGTTGATTCCGCTATGTGTTGGTTGTCGAGATCAGGGCTACATTCATAATGTAATTTAATGTGAGTCACGGTGGGCATAGGGTTGAGATTGTTATTCGCCGAGATCAGGGCCACATTCATAATGCTATCGAATGTGAGTCGCGGTGGGAATGGTGGTATGTATGTCTATTGTTATTTTCCGAGATTAGGGTCATAACCATGTAATAAAGTGGGTTGTGTGAGGAGAGTTATATGGTAGCGCAAGAATTATGAGTACTGAACTTCTTTTTGAAAAGTTGGGAATTACTTATTTGAAATGTTAATAGTTATTGAACCTCATTACTGTCTTATTTGACGTTGTTTCATAGCAAATTTAATTACTCGTATATGATATTCTTGATGCTTTGATACTCAACCGTTAGGCTGATGGAAAAAGAGTGAACTTGCTATTTTTCAAGGCTCTGACCTTGTGTTGATTTTCCACTTTCAGGTAACAGGAATAAGTAATTTAGTCATGGATTTCTCGAGTTAGGTGCTGCAGCTAATTGAGGAAGTATGACTCTTCCATTGCAGCAGTTTGTTAGTATTTATTTTTACCTTATTTATGAAATAAGGGGTGCACAGAGAAACACCGGTACTTTATACCGACTTGAGTTTAATTTTCAGTTGTTTTGAGACACTACTTTGTTTTCAAACTTTGTTCTGATATTTGATGGTATGTACCAGACTTCAATATACCTGTTCCAGTAAAAGTAATGTTCGTTTGTTTTATTCCTATAATTTGGTATGTGCTAGTTGTGAACGCTATGTGGGTATAATTCCAAATAGTGAAACCTTGAATCGACAATGTAGGGCCGGCCGGACTATTATTGTTAATTTGGGGGATATCACAAGTTCTTTGTTGGAAAATTCATAATTACTATGGTGAACCATCCATCAAACTTCTGTATAATGTTTGATATCATTAGTAATGAATGAAATCTTAGTTCGCTCTTGTTGATCCTAATCGGACCCCGGGAAACATTGATGCAATACACAGACAGGTGGCAAAAGACGTGCCAAGCAATCGGGAAAGTCAATCCTGAAATTAGCATTTATTGCTATACGTACGGACTTGAAAGAATCGTACGAAGGAGCAAATGATTCCGACGAAGATCAACCCACGTCAGATGAAGATAGCGGAAACGAAGCAAAATATGATTGGAGAATTCAAATCCACCAGTACCTTGACAGAGGTACACTACCAGCCGACACTAAAGAAGCTCAAAAAATTGAGTCGAAAGAAGCAATGTACAGCCTTCGTGACGGAATATTGTATACGAGGTCATTTCTTGGACCTCTAACGCGATGTCTCTCACGAATCGAGGACTTTCACATGAAAGTCAATCAGGAGAAGCGTACGTTCGGAGTAACCTCAGGAAAATTCCTAGGGTACTTGGTAACTAACCTAGGAATAGAAGTAGACCCCGAAAGGGTCAGAGCAAGAATGGAGATGCAATCTCCAAAAACACTGAAAGGCGTATAAAAATTAAATGGAATATTAGCTTTCATGGGAAGATTCATAGCAAATCTTTGGACAAATGCAAAACATTTTTCGACACACTAAGAAAAAGGAAGCAGGTTCATGTGGACCACAAAATGCGAACAAGCCTTCCAGAAGATCAAGGAGTACTTAGCCTCCGTACCAGTCTTGCAGAAGCCGGAGCCAGGAGAGGTGCTTACCGTCTACTTAGAAGCAACAAGCTACGTTGTAAGTGCAGTGTTGGTACGAGACCAAGGGCGAGGAGAAAAACCCATCCATTACATCAGCAAAACACTCAGTTCGACGGACCGCAACTACACCAAGGTGGAACAACTCATATATTCCTTAGTAGTGGCAACACAAAAACTAAGGATATATTTTGATGCACATATCATTCGAGTCTTGACAAAGTGCAGATAGGTCAAATTCTCGGCAGCACAGAGAGAATTTGAAGGGTGGCAAAATTGAATGCCATGATCAAACAATTCCAAATAATTTTCAAAACAAGGAAGGCTGAGAAATCACAAATCCTGACAGATTTTATGGCGGACTTACCTCTCAGCGACGAAGCAGAAATATATGACATCCCAGGAATGGAGGAAGATAAGCAGGACTCGGAGGATTTGCTGGAACCTCAGAACTCACGAAGGTGGGAAATTTTCGTAGATGACTCCTCTAACGGAGAAGGCGCGGGCATTGGGATCATAATAACGACCCTTGCAGGAGACCGACTCATCTATGCATTCGGGTTAGAATTCGAAAAATATACCAACAACATCACAGAATACGAGGCGGTCATACATGGTCTACGCTTGGCACGGGAGCTGGGCTTGTCAGATGTTCGATTGACTAGTGGCTCCCAGTTGGTCATTAGACAAATCGAGCTCAAGTACCAAACTTTGGATCCGATGCTATCTTCGTACTTGAGGTTATCCCAGGAGCACGCATCCAAAATCAACAACATAACATTCAGACATGTTTTTCGAAAGTACAATATACATACAGACGCCTTAGCATTCATATCCTCGATGTTAAGGGATAGAAACACCACCGTCGTGCAAATTGGAAGGATATACGAGCCTACGATAGAAGGACCAATCTCAGGCACTGAGGAGACCTTCGTTGTTCAAACTCGGTCCATGAGAGAGGCAGACAAAGAAAAAAAAATGAAGAGATGAAAGAATCGTACGAAGGAGCAAATGAGTCTGACGAAGATCAACCCATGTCATATGAAGATAGCGGAAACGAAGCAAAAGCTGATCGGAGAATTCAAATCCACCAGTACCTTGACAAAGGTACACTACCAGCCGACACTAAAGAAACTCAAAAAATCGAGTCGAAAGAAGCAATGTACAACCTTTGTGACGGAATATTGTATACGAGGTCATTTCTTGGACCTCTAATGCGATGTCTCTCATGATATACACAGCGGGGATGCTGGTAACCATAGAGAAAAACGGTCCCTGGCAGTCAAAGCCAAAATGCAAGGATACTATTGGCTAAGCATGGACGAAGATTCAAAGAACATGGCTAAGCGATGTGAAAGATGCCAACGCTTTGCCAGAAAAATCAAAGCACCAGCAACGGAGCTTAACTCGGTTATCATCCCATGGACATTCGTCAAATGGGGGGTTGATATAGTCGGACCTCTGATGGAGGGAACATTGAAAATAAGATATCTTATCGTATCCACATACTACTTCACTAAGTGGGTGGAAGCAAAACCTTTGGAAATAATTAGAGACACCGATGTCTTCGAATTCTTGTTCGAGCAAATCATATGCAGGTTTGGAATACCATCCGCCATAGTCTCGGACAATGGAAAACAACTACAAGGAAAAAACATCGATATGTTGTTTGATACATTCAACATTCAGAAGAACAAGTCAACTCCGATATATCCTAAGAGCAATGGGAAAGTGGAGGCAACCAACAAAACCATAGCAATGAACTTAAAGATTAAATTGTGTGTACACAAAAGGAGGTGGTGTGAACAGTTACACAACGTCCTATGGGCTTATCGAACTACAAGGAGGTCAGCTACGGGGGAAACTCCATTTATGTTGACCTACAGAGCTCAAGCAGTCATCCCAACGGAGGTCATACTTCCAACAACAAAAACAGAAGCTAGGGAGAAAAATCTAACAAAGGACTTGATGTTAGGAAAGCTCGGTGACCTTGAAGAAATAAGGGAAGTAGCGTTACAAAAGATGGTGAATTACCAACGAAGGTTAGCTCGAGAATACAACAAAAAGGTTATCCCTCGCAACTTTGTGGCTGAGGAATACTACTACGTCAGATGCCACCCTATCAAAAGAAGAAGGAGTGGGGCAAGATATCTTCGACGTGGGACGGGCCCTACATCATACATGATATCGCCGGAAAAGGGTCTTACTACCTAAGAACCAGAAAAGAAGAAGTGCTACAACACCCTTGGAATGCGATGTACCTAAAAAAGTACTACCCGTAAGAGAATGGTGATCACCCGGGATAAGAAAGGTATAGGCAGTAGCCCACCATGTTCTATCCCTGAAAAAGAAAAGGTATTATAAACCTTACTAATCATTGAAAGAAGCTTTTTGTTAAAAGAAATAGCTTCAATTGATATAATTGGGTTAGAATAGACATCCTCCGTCAGAAGTGACGATGAGGCAAGGCAAGGCATAATTGTGCATATGTCAATCTCGGATCCTCGGGGCGACGGCTCCTTCCATGAGGCATAAGAAAAAAAATAAGATATCCCCTATAGAGATACTTTGTCGAAGTAAAGCAGCCATAGCGCTGAACGCGTAGGGTTACAAGAAAATTATTTCCCACGTAGAGACCTTCGCCACCATGATACCTTCTGGCCAAAGGATATCCTGGTAGGACGTTGAATATTCCACCAAAGGTTAAACATGCCTTAGCACCTTGTGATGACTCGATTGCGCGACCAATTAGACACATTACATCTAAACAAAATATTCATGCAGTGATATAGGTGAAAATTTTACCAAAATATGTCTAGCATTCTTAAAAAGTTGCATGGCAGATAACAAAAGTTCAAACCACCATAAAAGCATTGTTTTAAAGAAGGGAGACATCTCAGCTAAAGAAGATACCTCATCTGAGGATATAAAACAACAAAGAAGGGTATACTTAAACAAGGTCTGAAACGATGGAATCAAGGATAAGGAAGACAAGAAAACACAACTCTGTCAGCTTGGAGCTCGGCTTCTGCAAAAACATTATTGATGTAATCAATAGCCGAATGCTCGAATTGCACCTTCATTTGGGCATATTGAACCTCCATGTCAGAAGCTGATTTTAGACGAAGCTCTATCATCTGAGCACTAAGCTGGTCATTGTCTTGCTGAAGCGACTCAGCTTTAAACTTTGCAGCTGTGAATACCAATATTCTTTGAAGCACGTGTCACTATCTTAGTGGCCTCACACATATTCAACCGTGTAGCCTTCGCTGAACAGAGAAGCCTAAGTAGCAAAGGATACCTCCGCAGATCTACTTCATCTCATCCCAAGAAAGAAGGCCTAAACGATCAAGATAATAATGGTAAAAGCCTAGTCTATAAAGAGGCAGTTGGCGAGGGGACAGAGGTAGATGACGCATCTAATCAACATTAAATGCTCAAATCTCTTATCTACACGCATGAATCAAGGCACGTGGAGAGAGAAGGCGTGGCAGAACCCGATTGACGGAAGATGGCGGTGAACTAAGGTACAACCTGTACTAATGTTGGGTAGTTCCCGAAGGAACATGGGCCAACTGAGGTGGCGAAATACAACTGGAGAAGATACACGGTGGACGAAGGTACCATTGGTACGAAAGGTATATCAGCATACGATGGACCCAGAGGCATCAAAGATATACCTGGAGAAAGAGAGGCTATAAATTTCAATCCTCGCCAACAAAATAAAGGCATTCAATATCTAGGAGAGAAGATCTAGTCTTAAGCTTATACCTCTTTAATGTTTAGAACTTAAGTATTTACTTCTACTTGAGTTCTCTATATTACTTTGGGAAGCATTTAAGATCTTTGTAACCACCTCAAACTTAATATAAAATAATCACTCATTATCCCGTGGACGTAGACAAATGTCGAACCACGTAATCTCTTATGTCTCATGATAACTTAGAAGCTTTTACATTATATTTGTGTTCTTCGTTATTATTGCGATCTTAGATATCATTTATCACTTAGGATTATCAGTTCAACAGAGGTATCAATACTGCTTAGTATTAGATCCTCAGAGCTGTATACATTACGTAGATTACGGGAAAACGAGTAGTCACAGTTTGGCGCCCACCGTGTTTTGCTCACGAACCTGAGTTTAGACACAATTTACATTTTACTTATACATCTTCTGAAATGAAAGGATCTATGTTCCAGCGATGAATCTCACTTTCTAGTGATTCGTTCATCCATTATTTGTGTATGTTTTTTGAGTTCATAGCCTCTAAAAACGTGCCTTGTTACAGATCCACAAAAATTTTCAAAAAAAAAAACAAACTCACAAAACACCAAAATGTTTGTTTTATACTAAAACAACCCTTCTTAAACAGAGCATATTTTAGATCTGAGAACCTTTGACTAACAGAGGAATCTCATTCGAATTTTAAGGAAAAAAAATCTTCTAACGCATTTAATAGCCTTGTTTTTCGCAAGATCTGACACCCTTTTTCGTTGGTTTTGAATGTTTTAAGGTTGTTTTTTCCAAGGGTGTCATAAGCATTTAATACCCGTCTGTCAAAAACATTATTTCAGTCATTTTTCTGAAAAAACTGTTTAGCCGTCTTCTGTGTCAGAGCATTAAACGAGGTACCTCAGATCCTGCAACCCATCTACGGTATTGCACTCGTGTCCTTTCCCATTGGGAAAGAAACGAGGTGGTACTTTGCAGGTACTTCCCAGCAAGCTTAACGGGATCAGCACTAGCCAGGTATGAAAACTTACCAGCGAACTCAATTGACTCCTTCGAGCAATTGTCTACGGTGTTTTTGGAGACATACATGTACAACAAATCAACAAAGGCAGGGTTAGATAGGCTATTTTCTATATCTATCGGACCACGGGAAACACTGATGTAGTACACAGACAGGTGGCAAAAGACATGCCAAGCAATTGGGAAAGTCAATCCAGAAATTAGCATAAACTGCTATAAGTATGGACTTGATAGAACCTCAGCCATCTTTGTGGAGATTCACAACAGAGCCCTCGATTCCTAAGGAGAGCTCAGGGTTGTCCAAGACCGTTACATCAGACTCAAAGAAATCCATAAGGATAACCCCAGGACACAAGCAAATACAACAACAGCTCCACAGTGAACTAACTCTCTGGAACCAATTCCGGAGGTACCTAAGCGACAAAACGAAGCCGGGGCAGGACCAGTTCTCGAGACAAGCGATCCAAACACGGAGATGTAAAAAGAGGCAAAGGAAGAGAAGAGTTTATGGATAAAGTCTACACAAAGTTGAATACAACTTTCTCTCACATCCTAAGCAAGGAGGGAGCAAAGTCAGGCTTTCCTTACCCTAATACTAAGGGAAAGCAACCAGAAAAGACGAAGGATTCCAAGGATAACTGTGCGTACCACCAATACTACAGACATACTATTGATAAATGCTACCACCTACGCAATGTGATCCAAAGATTCATCGATGAACGCAAGTTCATGGAGTACGTACAGCTACAGCCAGCGAAGACTGAGGAGATCCCAAAAAAAAGGGTAGAACTACCTCATGATGGAAAATACATCAACATGATCACCTTATCCAGTGGAAGCCAAGAAGAAATGCTCGAGGACATACTCGAGTTAGCTCGAAACAGAAAGAAGATCGAATCCCATGAAGTGTTCAAGCTAAGTGGACCACCCACTAACACTTGGGAGGAATGGATGGCCACGCCATTAACCTTTTCAACAAAGGACGTCAACCAGGAGGTTGAAATGCACAACGATACATTAGTGATCACTCTTCCAATACATGGATGGAATGTTACGAAGGTCCTCGTGGACGGGGGCAGTTCGTTAAATGTACTACTTTACGAACCCTACCTACGCATGGGTTTGACAGCAAAGCAAATGGATTCTTCCACTTGCAAAATATATGGTTTTAACGGATCAGTCTCTAGACCAAAGGGAGAAATCATCTTGCAGGTACATGCAGGACCCTTAGTAACCAATACACGCTTTTGTGTGGTAGAAGCACCTTCGCCCTACAATGTAATCATGGGCAGGCTATGGGTCCATAGATTGCGAGGAACAACTTCGACGTATCACCAATACTTACGCTTTCCTACACCTATGGGTGAAATGGAAATCAAAGGCGACCAGCAAGACGCAAGGCTATGCAATCTAGTGGAAATCAGACTCAACAAAGAACTGCTGCTCAACAACAAGAAAAAAAGAGACACAAGGAAAATACCAAGGAAGTGCAGGACACAGCATCCTTGGTACCCAAAGTCGTCTCAGCCCCGGAGGCAAGCACCTCCGCCACTCCAGGCGCAGATGTATCCGCCAAATGACAATTACAGAAAAGCACTCCTCAACGACCTCAGCAACAAATCTGCTCACCGGTGGAACCAACAAAGAAAATCAACATTGGGACGGAGGCAGAACCCAAGATTCTCAATATCGGAACTTTACTTGAAGAGGAAGAGGAGGTGCAACTACAAAGGTTACTAAAAGAGTACGTAGACGTATTTGCATGGTCGATGGAAGACATGTCAGGAATTGATCCGAATTTGGTCTCACACCATCTTCGGCTCAGACCGGAAATACCACCATTTAAGCAACGCATACGTAAAGTGGCGGACATCTACCACGAAGGGGTAGAAAAAGAGTTGCAAAATTTACTTGCAGATGGATTCATACGAGAAGTCAAATATCCCACGTATATATCCAACATGGTCATTATTCCTAAGAAGAACGGAGGCGTGCAAATTTGCATCGACTTTAGCAATCTCAACAAAGCATGCCCCAAGGATAGCTACTCACTGCCAAATATTGACCAGCTGGTCAATGCAACTGAAGGCCACCAAAGTCTATCTTTCATGGACGGATACTCAGGCTATAACCAAATAGCCCTTGCGGAAGAAGATCAGGAGCATACTGCGTTATTTACCCCACGAGGCATGTATTGCTATACAAGGATGCCTTTTGGACTAAAGAACGCGGGGGCAACATACCAACGATTAGTAGACAAAATCTTCAAGCCATGGATAGGCAAAATACTGGATGTCTACGTGAACGATATGCTCGTCAAAAGCAAATAAGCAAAAAACCATCTCTCAGACCTAAGGGAGATATTTGAAGCCATGAGGAACATCCACATGAAGGTGAACCCGGACAAACGCACATTCGGAGTTACCTCAGGAAAATTCTTGGGTTACTTGGTCACCAAATGAGGAATCGAAGTAGACCCTGAAAGGGTCAGAGCAGTACAAAAGATAAATGGAATTTTAGCTTCCATGGGAAGATTCATATCAAGGTCGTCAGATAAATGCAAAGCATTTTTTGACACACTAAGGAAAGGAAGCAGGTTTACATGGACCGAAGAGTGCGAACAAGATTTTCACAAGATCAAAGAGTACTTAGTATCAGTACCCATCCTGCAGAAACCGAAGCCAGGTGAAATACTCACCCTATACCTAGCTGCAACAAGCTACGCTGTGAGCGCAGTATTGGTACGAGACCAAGGACAATGAGAAAATCCCGTATACTATATCAGCAAGACACTCAGTTCAGCGGAGCGTAACTACACCAAGGTGGAACAACTCATATATGCCTTAGTAGTGGCAACGCAAAAGTTAAGGATATATTTCGATGCACACACCATTCGAGTTTTCACAAAGGCTCAAATAAGTCAAATCCTCGACAGCACTGAGAAGATTAGAAGAGTGCCAAAATGGAATGCCATGATCAAACAGTTTCACATAATTTTCGAAACCAGGAAAGCGGAGAAATCACAAATCTTAGCAGACTTCTTGGCGGACCTACTTCTGAACGACGAAGCGGAGATAAACGACATCCAGGAATGGAGGAAGAAAAGTCGGAACCAGAATACCTCTTGGAACCACAAAACTCACGAAGGTGGAAAATATTCGTAGATGGCTCCTCCAATGGAGAAGGTGCAGGTATAGGGATCGTAATAACAACCCCTACCGGAGACCGACTCATCTATGCATTCAGGTTAGAATTCGAACAATACACTAACAACATCACGGAATATGAGGCAGTCTTACACGGCTTACGCCTAGCACAGAAGCTAGGCTTAACAGAAGTTTGTTTGACTAGTGACTCACAATTGGTCATTAGACAAATAGAGCTTACGTACCAAACTTTGGATCCGATACTATCTTCGTACCTAAAGATAGCACGGGAGCATGCGTCAAAAATCAACAAGGTCACATTCAGACATGTCTGCCGAAAAAACAACAGACATGCAGATGCCTTAGCATTTATATCATCAATGCTGAGGGACAAAAACACTACCTTGGTCCAAATTGGGAGAATTTATGAACCTTCGATAGTAGGACTAACCTCCGCCACTGAGGAAACCTTAGCCGTCCAGACCAGGGCCATGAGGGAAGTAGAAAAAGAAAAAGAAGATGAAGAAATGGAAGAACCAGATAATGAAACCGATGAGTCTGACAAAGATCAACCCATGTCAGATGGAAGCAACGAGGACGGAGCTGAGGACCATTAGAGAATTCCAATTCACCAGTACCTTGACAAAGGTACCTTACCCGCAGATGTCAAAGAAGCTCGAAAACTCGAGTCAAAGGCAGCAATGTACAACCCACGAGACAGAATACTGTATAGAAG
The DNA here is from genome assembly GCF_003573695.1 of Papaver somniferum. Taxonomy (NCBI): domain Eukaryota; kingdom Viridiplantae; phylum Streptophyta; class Magnoliopsida; order Ranunculales; family Papaveraceae; genus Papaver; species Papaver somniferum. Next base: position 66,557,960 of record NC_039362.1, read on the forward strand.
GTCATTTCTTGGACCTTTGATGCGGTGCCTCTCACAAACCGAAGGTAGAAGAATAATGCATGATATACACAGCGGAGAAGCTGGAAATCATAGCGGAAGAAGGTCCTTGGCAATCAAAGCCAAAATGCAAGGATACTATTGGCTAAGCATGGACGAAGATGCAAAGAACATAGCAAGGCGTTGTGAAAGATGCCAACGCTATGCCAGAAAGATTAAAGCACCAGCAACGGAGCTTAACTCGGTCATCAACCCATGCCCATTCGCCAAATGGGGAATTGACATTGTTGGACCCTTGATAGAGGGGACATCAAAAAGAAGATACCTTATTGTATCTACGGATTTTTTCACCAAATGGGTGGAAGCAAGGGCTTTGGCAAGAATTAGGGACACGAATGTCTTTAAATTTTTATTCGAGCAAATCATCTGCAGGTTCGGGATACCAACCGCCATAGCCTATGACAATGGAAAACAATTGGAAGGAAAGAACATAGACATGCTCTTTAACGCCTTCAACATTCAGAAAAACAAGTCTACTCCAATATATCCTAAGAGCAATGGACAAGCGGAGGCCACTAACAAGACGATAGCAATGAACTTAAAAAAGAAGCTGGGGGCATAAGAGAAAAGATGGTGCGAGCATCTACACAATGTCCTATGGGCCTACCGCACTACAAGAAGGGAAGCCACGGGAGAAACTCCGTTCTTGCTGACCTACGGAGCCGAAGCAGTCATCCCAACGGAGATAATACTGCCAACGACAAAGATAGAGGCATGGGAAAAGAACCTGACAGCAGATCTTATGCTGGAAAATCTTGATGACCTTGAAGAAAGGCGGGAAGTATCTTTACAAAGAATGGTGAATTACCAACGAAGGTTGGCTCGTGAATACAACAAACGGGTAATTCCTAGAAACTTTGTGATTGAACAATACGTACTACGTCAAATACCACCATATCAAAGGAAGAAAGAATGTGGAAAGCTATCTCCGACATGGGACGGACCCTACATCATACACGATATTGCTGGAAAGGGTTCATACTACCTAAGGAATCTCAAAGGAGAAGTATTGCAACACCCTTGGAATGCAATGTACCTAAAGAAGTACTACCCGTAAGAGAATGGTTATGACTCAGGAGAAGAAGGGAAGGGGCAGTGGCCCACCATGTTCTATCCCTGATCAAAGGTATTATAAACCTAACTAATCAATGAAAGAAACTTTTTGCTAAGAAAAAGTACATGTTGATTAAATACAAATTGGGTTAGAATAGACACCCTCCGTCAGAATTGACGATGAGGCAAGGCACGGCATAAATGCGCATATGTCAATCTCGGATCCTAAGGGAAAATGAATCTCACTAAAAGGAAATAATAAGCAATATATCCCATAAAGAGAGATACCTTGTCGAAGTAAAGCAGCCATCGCGCTGAATGCGTAGGGTTACATGAAAATTATTACCCACGTAGGAACCCTCGCCACCACGGTACCTTTTGGCCAAAGGATACTTGGGTAGGATGATGAATGTTCCACCAAAGGTTAAAAACACCTTAGCACCTTGTGATGACTCGAATGTGCAAATAATTAGACACAATACATCTATATATAATAACAAAGGTACCATAATAGTACTACCAAAATAAAACTAACACATCTCAAAAGTTGCAGATGACGAAGGTTCAGAAAGTAACGAAGCATTGTTTCAAGAAAAGGAGACAACAAAGGCCCCTCATCTGGGGGCATAATACAACAAAGGAGTTCAGTTGAAAACAAAGTCAGCATAACATAATCATGGGTAAGGAAGACGAGGAAAAACAACACCCTCATCTTGGAGCTCAGCCTCCGCGAAAGCATCGTTGATGTAATCAATGGCAGAATGCTCGAACTTCACCTTCATTTGAGAAGCTTGCGCCTCTGGGTCAGAAGCCAATTTCTGATGGAACTCCCTGATCTGAGCGCTAAGTTGGCCATTAGCTTATGCCTCAGCTTTAAGCTTAGCAACAGCATCAAACTGGCGATATATTTCCAACTGAGATATCTGACCCTCAAGACGGCTAATCTTAGCGTTTGCACCCACCAACTGCTCTTGGAGACCTGCGGATACGAAGGGTATCAACAACGAAAAAAGACAGCTAAAGATACAAAGGATGCTACGGAAAAAATAATCCTAAGCTACCTCCGGCATGGCTAAGGGACTCTTATAAACTATGTTGAGCCTCAGCAAGATCCACTTCAGTCACATCAAGGTCTTCCACAAGGGTATCCCTTTCCGCCCGAAGATCATCAACATCTATCCGGAGCGAAGCATTCTCAGAGGATAAAGCTTGGTACACATTCTCTAACTCTTTAAACCTTTTTACTAAGGATGCATGAGACATGGAAGAAGGCACGGAGCTGGCATCAACAAGTTTGTTCTTAAGAGAACATACCTCAGAAGTTAATACATTACGCTCCGCAGTAATCTTAGCTAAGGAAGCACAAACATCTTCAAAATCGGCATGATATTTTTTACGAATTATTTCTTGGGATGAGAGACGTTTCTCGACTAAGGCAATATCCTTCTTTTGCTTTAAAATGATACTCTCCTTCCATCTAAGGGATTCGTCACACTCCTTACGAAGCCAATCCATCTGCTTCACTAAGTCTGCATTATGGGAAGACTCAAGGGAAAGTTGGGTCTCATTATGAACAATTACGTTCATCAGCCTATCAGACTTCTTTTGATAATACCAAACGTCGGAGGTTAGCTTGGCCACTTGATCTTGGAGACATCTAAGTTCACTAGAGCTACCGGCTGGCAGACGAAGGTTGTCTTAGGACTAAGCAACCAGAAAGCAAAGAAAAAAGCTAAGTAGAAGAAGAAACAAACCTATGGCTTTAGAGGACTCAGCAGCCAAGGCAGTATCAGCGGATTTGCGACCCTCCTAGGAAACCTTAGAAGCATTATTAGATCTCTCAAGATACAATAAACAAGATTCCATAGACCTCTGGGTTTTCCTCAGATCATCCTCCAACGAAGATATCTTAGCAGTAGAAGTAGCATTACTCGACGAAGGCTGCTGAGCAACAGCAAGAGCATACTCTTGACGAGCACGTTCCAACAGGGCACTCAAATGAGTGCACTTAGCCCTATAAACCTTGAATAAGGTATAACCAACATTGATCTGCTTGCAAAGCTGCAAACAAAGGAGTATAAGGACAGACGAAGGATCAAATTAAGAAGAAAAACGATAAGGTAAGAATCACTTACTGAGAACGCTAAAAGACGAGGGAGGAAGTTAATGTAGGTATCCATGAAATCCTCCATCTCTTGGATGCTACCCCTACATATCTCACCAAATCTTTGACTGGAGCGGAGACAATCAGGGTCAAAGAACAAGTCTTTGGCAGCACGATACTGGGAAGATAACACGTCCAGCTGTGAAGCTATCTCGAAAGAACTACCAAGATGATGATGATCAACTCCAACAGAAAAGGGACCCTTGGAATCCCGCGGGATGGCCTCAAGAATAGCGTCATCAGAACTACCCAAGGTCAAGCTCTCCGGCAACCTACCTTGGATAGATTCAGCGGCAACTCCCTCGTTTGTTTGAACACGAACAAGGGGCATGACTGCTGAACCCTCACCACGACGAAGACATGGCAGGGTGGAAGAGATAAGAACAGAAAGAGGAGCTTGAGAGCCGCCCAAATCCATGTCACCGACAGAAGGAAGACTACCCAGTTCGGTCCAATCTGGTGACGAAGGTGGGGGTCCAACAGGTTTGCTAACGGGGGCAGTAGAGACAGACAGAGCACTCCCTAGTGAAGCAGGAGCAACATTGAAGGAGAAGCTGGCTAGTGACATCACAACCTTCTTCTTATGTTGACAAACTGAGCTACCAGCCCTCATCGTGAGGGTAACAACCTTAGCAAACGAACCACTTGATTGAAGGGAGGTAGCAGGAGACGAAGGGAGACTCTTAGAATCCACAACATCAGCTCCAGCAGCAGCAGGAATAGCGGGCAAAGCTTTGCTAGGAGCAGAAAACGAAGGAATCTTCAAGGACAGCGTAGGTGCAGGGGTTTGAATGCTAACAGGCTCTACCAGCTGAGCACTAGTACCAACAAGAATGTTCTCGCCCTCAACTGAAGCAGCTCGGACGGGACTAGGATTATCTTTGGAAAAATCCTCCTCAAATGAGGATTAAGGCCAGTATCCTCGATATCCTCCATATCTTCGTCACCGGGTCCCTCACCAGCAGCCTTAGGATCATCATCCAAAGCATCAAGATCAATCACGGTCTTCAACTTACCCTTCCTATGGGAATACTATGATGAAACACATGCGTCAGCTAAGAATCAGGGGAAAGGTACTAAGGAACTTACAAGCACAAAGGTACGATAATGATCCTTACCTCCGCAGGCGTTTCAACCAAAGCCTTTCTCTTCCTAGTCCTTGTGGCCACAGAATTACCAGCAGAGCCTGGAGCAGTCCCAGCAGAAGAAGAAGGGGCAGAATGCAAAAAAAACCATCAGAACGAAGATATCAAAGTAGACGAAGATATCAAAGTAGACAAAGATATCAAAGTTGACAAAGACATCAAAGCAGATAAAGATATCTAAGCAGACGAAGATATTAACAGCAAAGGTACCTCGTGAGAAGCAGCAGGATTACAAATCCAAGGCTGATACCCATCATACTTCTCATGCAAAGATCGAGTTGAACGAGGGACTGAGGGGTCCGCAGTGGTGAAACCATAAGCCCAAGGACCAACCACACGAAGAGGAGTACGAGTCCAGCGATCATCATGATCAAGACGAATGCGGTCAGACTTTGGCAAAGGCATCCTAGCAGAATAACGGATGGTAGTCAAACCAGTCTTATCAATCTCCTACAGCAAGCGAAGGCTATTACCCTCCCTAATATGCCTAGCAGTAACATGAATACGACGAGGACCAACACTCCAAGGAAGAATGTTGCTTTTTCTGAATAGCATCAGCATACGTAGCATTGAAGTGGGCAGGGGTATAGTCCTCCTGCTTAGATATCCCTTCAACAAAGGGGTCATAAGACTTCAAAGTAGTCTTTCCATTGTTGTGGTACCAGCTTTCGCGAAGGGCACGCCAGTAATTACCAATATACTGGTAAATTCCTCGGACCTGAGTCTTGTTTGTCGGGTCATCCCTGGTGGACAAGACGTCATAATAGAAAGGATCCTTTCTACTATACAAAGGAAGAAGCATACCTGCGGCTAATTGGCTAACGACTAATCAAAATATTATTCTCATCATAAGGGAAATCCCGAATGAGAGACTCAGTGAGAACATCAGGGTCATTGACGAAGGAAATCTCGAATTTTATGAAGGCGAAAAAACTTGGTAATCTCATTAATAGACAAATGAGCAAAGCTGTCCTTGTCACGTAGTTGGATCCTCTGAAGCTCACAGTGAGGAGGAGGAGGTGGAAGATCCTTGATAACAAATTCCTCCTCAGCGACCGTAGCCACCTCAGTACCAGCAGGCACCTCAAAGTCCTCAGAAGGAGGAGATGGTGTAGCATCAATATGATCCATTCGCGGAGGAGGATCAGTCGACGAAGATATCTTTGGACCCTTACGCGCAGGTTTCTTTGGAAGCATCATAATGCCTAACACCAGCAGGAAGAACATCTCCGTCAACAATGGCATAAGAAGATTGCAATTCATTCAAAAGTGAATTGGGGGCAAAAAACTGACGAACTTTGGGCATGGGTTTCACTTAACCAACCAAAGGGGACAATCTAAACATATCATGGGGGAAAATCAAGAACCATTGGTCACGAAAAACAAAATTGCATGCGAAGAACTATCATGGTGAAATCGCCATCAACGGTCAAATTGGAACAACACTCAAGTTCACATACGGTGCAAATAAGTAAAAAAGAACAAAAGTTCTCACATGCAAGTATAGCATTAACATCAGCAATTCCCTACTCAAAAAAGGAGACAACAGGGGAAAACATGGAGAAGATCAAAACCAAAAACGAGTATCACTTACTTGTATGATCGACTGTGGAGCCAAAACACGCGGATAATCGAAGGAAAGAAGGAGCAGTTAGCAGCAGAGAAGAATCTCAATGAAAGAGATAGAGAGCGAAAGTTCGAAGAAGAAGGAGAAAGGGAATAAATAAAAATTCCTTCTCTTTGTTCTCTTCTTATAGGCGGCTGGAGAATCCAAAAATTTGGGTGTCCCGAAATTAAAGGGGAGGTTATTGCATGAAAGGACATGTGGGACCACCCAATTGGTACGTGCAAAAATGGCGGCGTAACGGAAATTTTCTTCCACTTCTACCAAACTGTAGAATATGAAAGAAAATGAGCAAACTGTGAATACCAATATTCTGTGAAGCACGTGTCACGATCTTAGTGGCCGCACATATATTCAACTGTGTAGCCTTCGCTGAACAGAGAAGCCTAAGTAGCAAAGGATACCTCCGCAGATCTACTTTATCTCATCCCAAGAAAAAAGGCCTAAACGATCAAGATAATAATGGTAAAAGCCTAGTCTACAAAGAGGCAGCTGGCGAGGGGACAGAGGTAGATGATGCTTCTAATCAGCATTAAATGCTCAAATCTCTTATCTACACGCATGAATCAAGGCACGTGGAGAGAGAAGGCGCGACAGAACCCGATTGGCGGAAGATGGCGGTGAACGAAGGTACAACCTGTACTAAGGTTGGGTAGTTCCCGAAGGAACGTGGGCCAACTGAGGTGGTGAAATACAACTGGAGAAGATACGCGGTGGACGAAGGTACCATTTGTACGAAAGGTATATCAGCATAAGATGGACCCAGAGGCAGCAAAGATATACCTGGAGCAAGAGAGGCTATAAATACCAAGCCTCGCCAACAAACTAAAGGCATTCAATATCTAGGAGAGAAGATCCAGTCTTAAGCTTATACCTCTTTAATGTTTAGAACTTAAGTATTTACTTCTACTTGAGTTCTCTCTATTACTTTGGGAAGCATTTAAGATCTTTGTAACCACCTCAAACTTAATATAAAACAATCACTAATTATCCCGTGGACGTAGAAAAATGTCGAACCACGTAATCTCTTGTGTCTCGTGATAACTTAGAAGCTTTTACATTATATTTGTGTTCTTCGTTATTATTGCGATCTTAGATATCATTTATCACTTAGGATTATCAGTTCAACAGAGGTATCAATACTACTTAGTATTAGATCCTTAGAGATGTATACATTACGTAGACTACAGGAAAACGAGTAGTCACAGCAGCAACGTCAAACTGATGAGATATCTCCAACGAAGATACTTGGCTTTCAAGATGGATGATCTTAGCATTCAGGCCTACGAGCTGCTTTTGGAGACCCACGGATAAACAAGGGATAAGTAATAAACAAAGACAATCCTGCTCTTGGGGGCGAAGGAAGTTGCGTAAATAAGAAAATCCTAAGTTACCTACCGCATGGCTAAGAGAATCCTGTAAACTATACTGGACTTCAGTAAGATCTTCCTCATCAGCATTGAGATCCTCTACTAGAGTATCACGTTCGGCCCGGAGGTCTTCTACATCTATCCGGAGCGAAGCATTCTCGGAGGATAAAACCTGGTAAACAGTCTCTAACTCTTCCAATCTCTTGACCAAAGATGCATGAGGCATGGGAGAGAGCATTAAAGAAACCTCATTAAGCTTGTTCTTAAGAGAACGAACCTCAGAAGATAATACATTACGCTCGGCAGTAACCTTAGCCAAAGAAGCGCAACCATCTTAAAAATCAGCAACATGATACTTTTTGCGGATAATCTCTTGGGATGAGAGACGTTTCTCAACTAAGGCAATATCACCCTTTTGCTTTAAAATGAGATCCTCTTTCCACTTGAGGGTTTCATCACATTCTTTGCGAAGCAAAACCATCTTTTTCACGAGTTCTTAATTATGAGCAGACTCGAGGGAGATTTGGGCCTCATTATGAACATTCACGTTCATTAACCTATCAGACTTCTTCTGATAATACCAAACATTGGAGTTCAACTTGGATATTTTCTCCCGAAGATGTCTAAGCTCACCGGAGCTAACAGCTGGCAGGAGTAGGCCCTCTCAGGACTATGCTACCAGGTGAAAACAAAAACAAAGCTAAAAGGAAGAAGGAACGAACCTATAACTTTGGAGGATTCGATGGCCAAAGCAGAATCAACATCCTGGCGTCCCTCCTCCGCAACTTTCACCGCATTATTGGTTCTCTCAAGAGCCAACAAACAAGCTTCTAAGGACCTCTGAGTGTTCCTCGGCTCGTTCTCCAACAAAGGTACCTTGGCAGCAGTAGTGGCATTACCAGAAGAAGGTTGTTGTGCACTAACAAAGGCATAATCTTGACGAGCACGCTCCAAGAGAGCACTAAAGTGAGTACACTTAGCCCTATAAAACTTGAAAAGAGTGCACCAAACATCAATTTGTTTGCAAAGCTGCAAATAAAGGAGCATAAAAACATGCTAAGGTTTTAAACAATTCATAAAACGATGAGGAAGAAACCACTTACCGAGAACAAGGATAGACGAGGAAGGAAATCAGCGTAGGTATCCATGAAAGCTTCCATCTCCTGGATACTACCCCTACGGATTTCACCAAAGCTCTGACTGGAGCGAAGGCAATCTGGATCAAAAAATAGGTCATTGGCCACCTGATACTGAGCAGTCAAAACATCCAGTCTCGAAGCAATCTCCAAAGAATCAGTCAGCTGACGACGATCAACCTCAGCATAAAAAAGGCCCTTTGAATCCCTGAGCACAGCTTCAAGGATGGCATCATCAGATCTCCCGAGGCTCAAGTTCTCAGGTAACTTACCCTTCTCAAGATTAGTAAAAACCACACCAATCGCTTGAGAACGAGCATGTGGCGAAAATACTGGATCCTCATCACGAAGAAGAAATGGCATGGTGGACTAGTTGGGAACACAAGAGAATGCTTGACTAGGAATACCACCTAAGTCCATGTCACCAGCAGAAGGAAGATTACCCAATACGGTCCAATCTGGTGACAAAGGTGGAGATCTGACAGCCTTGCTAAAAGGGGCATTAGAAACAGACTGAGCATTTCCCAATGAGGTGGGCGTAGCATTGAAGGAGAAGCTGGCAAGTGAAATCACAACCTTATTCTTCGGCTGAGAGTCTGAGCTGCTGACCCTCACCGCTGGAGCAACACCCTTTGCAAAGGAACCGCTTGAATAGAGCGAACTAGCAGGAGAAGATGGAAGACTCTTGGAAGATACCACCACGATACTAGTGGTATCCAAAGCTACAGGTTGCAAATTACTAGGAACAGAAAACGCAAGTACCTTCGGCAACAAAGAAAGAATCGCAACTTGAGTACTAACTTGGCCCACCAATGGAGAGATGCCATCAACATGAAGGTTATCACCTTCCACAGAACCAGCACGAATGGGACTAGGTCTATCTTTCGAAAAATCTCATCAATATCATCCAAGTATGGACTAAGGGCGGTATCCTCGTCATCCTCCATGTCCTCGTCATCCGTCTCTTCCCTGAAAACCTTAGGATCCTCATCGGATTCTTCAACATCGATCACAATCTTCAATTTTCCTTTCTTCTTAGAAGACTGAAAAAGAACACATGCGCAAGCTAAGGATCAGGGGCAAAATAATAAGGAGCCTACGATCACTAAGGTAGGGTTATAATCCTTACCTCCGCAGGTGTTGACTTGGTTGCTTCAACCGAAGCCTTCCTTTTTCTTGTCCTAGTGGCCACGAAGTTACCAATAGATCCCGGAGCAGTCCCAGCAGAAGAAGTAAGGGCAGGATGCAAAGGAAGTATCAAAAAATACTCAGCAAAGGGCGCAGAACAAATATGAAAAACAAACAAACAAATCTCACCTCGTGAGAAACTGCAGGATTAAAGACCCAAGGCTGATATCCATAATACTTAGCAGACATAGATGAAGCTTTACGAGGGACAGTGGGATCTACAGTAGTAAATCCGCGGGCCCAAGGACCCACCACACAAAGAGGAGTACGCGCCCAACGGTCATCATGGTCCATACGAATGCGATCAGGCTTCGGCAAGAGAAGCTTAGCAGAATAAGGGTGACAGTCAACCCAGTCTTGTCAATTTCCTCCAGCAAACAAAAGCTATTGCCTTCCCCAATCTGTTTTGTAGTAACATGGATACAGCGTGGACCAAAACTCCAAGGAAGAAGATTGTTTTTCTGGATAGCATCAACATAAGTAGCATTGAAGTTGGCAGGGGTATAAGACTTCATAAGACTTAGACCTCCCAGCGGCAAAAGGGTCATAAGACTTCAGAGTAGTCTTACCCTTGATATGATACCAACACTCACGAAGGGCACACCAGTACTTACCAGTATATTGCATGACCCCTCAAACCTGAGTCTTGTTCACCGGGTCATCCCTAGTGGACAGAACATCATATTATAAGGGATCCTTCCTACTATACAAAGGCAGAAACATACTTGCGGCCAATTGGCCAACGCTAATCAAAAAATTGTTCTCATCATAAGGGAAGTTCTGGATCAGAGATTCAATAAGAACATCATGGCGACCAACAAATGAGATCTCGAACTTATGCAGACGAAAAGTCTTAGAGATCTCAGCCAAAGACAAATTAGCATAGTTATCCTTGTCACGCAGTTGCAACCTTTGGAGCTCATAATGAGGTGGAGGAGGAGGAAGATCATCAACAACAACCTCTTCTACCTCAGCATCCACATCCACCTCAGTTCCCACAGGTATCTCAGTATCCTAATGGAGTAGAGAGGGCGTAGCATCATGATGATCCATACGCGGAGGTGGATCGGTGGACGACCTAGGCCTTGGATCTTTTCGCGCGGGCTTCTTCGAAAGTCTCATAATTCCTAACACCAACAGGAAGAACAATCCTTCAACAATGGCGAACAAAAACTACAGTTGGCTCAAAAGCATATTTGGGGAAAAAATAAGCATACTTTGGGCATGGGTTTAACTAAACCAACCAAGGGAAGCAATTTAATCCCACCATAAGACAAAATGGAGGATTGTTAACCACTATGGTCAAAGTTGCGGACGAAGAACTGTTAGAGCATGGCTCGGTTGAACCCACCAAGCGTTGGTATGTCAAGTTTGGTTGTCATATTTTAGTGAATCAAAACTCATGTTAAGAGTCACTTGATTATGTACTAGAGTCAACTTTGTATAGGTTAGCTTGAAAGTATTAGGATATGAGACATTACAAGTATTGCGAAGTCTTGAAGATGTGAAGAAGCAAGGAGATACAACAACAACAATCATCCTTCCACTTGAGGTTAGTGATATTTGACTTGAAATTTTTCATTACCTAACGTATCTTTCAAGTCGTGCATATTGAAAACATAACTGCGAAGCATATTTGAACTCTAGATAGACATAGTATTAAGGAGTACAACACGAAGTGTATTTCTTAACCATTAAACTTTGTAGATAAGACATCGCCATAATCATTTGAATGCTATTGTGATTATGTATGGGTATGAGGTGAGGATTTCATCCTAGGGAACAATGTTTACATGTGTTCTAAGGAAGTAAGTTCATAAACTTGTTTGTGAACCGAAAAGGTGTTATTGGTTTTGTTATTCATTCCATATCTTATGAACAACCAATATGTGTGATTGAGTATAACCGCTCACAACTTGTTTGTGTTCTTGGTAGAACTATTCACAAAGGCCTGACTTATGTATTGGTATGACTTTTATTAGTGAAACCGATCTTAAGTAATAACCTGAGATGGTATGATCGGGTTTGTGTTTTGTCTGATCAAATATGGGAAAGGGGAACCGATCCTAGTAAGAGGTGCAGTACATCACAAAGGGGAACCGATCCTTTCATGGGGTGCATCAAGGTTTATAACAGAAAGGGGAATCGATCCTATGGACATGTGCAACACGTTTTTAGGCAAAGGGGAACCGATCCTATGAACACGTGCAACATATATGAGTTAGATGCCATATATATGTGGGGAACCGATCCTAGTACCTAGTCAACCGAATTTTGGAAAGCTAGCGTGACTATGCACAGTACTCACATGGAGGTAGAACCGAAACTTATTTTGGTAGAACCATTAAACCCATGATTGTGATTGAATGTTGATTTGATCAATCACATAGTTCTTGAAAGTCAGATGAACCAATTCTAAACTTGTTTGGAAGTGTGGCAAATCGGTTTCAAGGTTGTAAGTGTGAAAGAGAACTTACAAAGTAAAGATGTCGACATACTTTGACCACGTGCTATGAATGTTTATTTCTTTAATTGTTCAAAGATATTCCTTAACGGCTAAGGGAAGAGAATCCTAGGATCGAAACATAAGTAAGTTAAGAATCTTTTAATTAAGGTTATTAATTTGATTTTGTAGGGAAATATAAGAATTAGTAATGTGCATTTACTAATTAGATTTTCTGAAAGATTTCGATCATTATTTTTGGACAGAGCATTTCCAGGAATTATTGAAACCGAATTTGTGCTTTAATGAATATCTTGAGAATATTTTCGGTTTTGGAAATTTCTTTGTGTCCAAACTTCCTTGTCTATAAATACTTGAAGTTTGCCTTTCTAGCAAACTAATCCTTCGTAACAACAGACTTCCTCTTTTGTTGTTGTTACTGGTATAGCCGCCTATTCGGGGAGGAGAGTAACCTAATTAGGAGAAATCTCTTATGGTCGCTCAGTTTAAAGTCTTTGGGATTAAGAAGCTCTAACGTGTACCGTTGGTGGGAAACTAGATAATTGTGGTTTATCTTCTGTTTTCAATTGATTTGATTGACTAACGGTGGTTGAAATCTGATTGCACCTAGTTTGTTTATTCTTGAGAATCTTCTCTTCTGATATAAGATTCACTCAAACTAGTTCAGAGTTTCGACAGGGATCTTTAGACTGTTGTGAGTTCTAAAGACGATCTTGTGATAATCCATTGTTAACATACTACGTTCCGTGCGTGATTAATCACAAGAGATTCAAGTGATTGTGTGCAGGTTTTTATTGAATATTTAAGAAGATTTGAAGACAAAGAAGATATTGAACATATGACTTGGGTTTTATAATCTTTGGTGTGCACAATACTTTTTTTGGTAAAAGAGGATCCAATTAATAATCGGTTTATCCTTGTGGTAGATTGGATTGATTAATTGAGTAGATCGGCATCAACACAATTCTTTGGATTAAGAGTGTTGTTAGCTTAATCTTAAACGATTACTTCGGTAATTGAACATAAGATAGATCTAAGGACCTGATGAAGGAGTTTATGTTAAGATAAACGGAAGAGCCTTTGTCCAACTCATATCACTTGGTTGAATAGAGTTGATACCAAACAGATTTGTTGTTCCTTTAATGTTTGGAATACGAACCAAAGGAATTGTTCCAAATACGTGACTTATTTATAAGTTGGAGGCGTGGGATTACGGATGGAACTAGGTGAACTATAGGTTTAGTTACTTGGTCTCAATTTTACGAAGTTAGGTGTAATTTTGTGTAGCGGCTTAATTCTGAGAGTATTCAATTCTGGACAAGGTACCGAGATTTTTCTGCATTTGCGGTTTCGTCGTTAACAAAATCTTGTTGTGTCATTTACTTCTATTTTCCGCATTATAATTGTTTTATTATAATTAAAGTAAATTACACAAACATTAATTCCTATTTACTTGATAAGCAATCCTATTGTGTTTGGTTAAGTCCGAACCCTTGTATCAAGTAAACATACTTTGTTGTCGTATTGTATCGATCTCGTATCCATAGACGATCACAGGAAGTGTGAACCGATTAGTTGTATTGTCTCGACTCAGTCCATAGACAATCACTTTCGGAGAAAGGACTTATAGGTAGGAAAAGTTTTAGCTTGAGGTATATTTGGGTACCCTTGCCTTTTCAAGAACAATCATGGCATAATCATGGTAAAATCGAGAAATGGTAAGTAACCCACGTTATCAAATGACATGAGTTAGCAAGAAAAGATGGAAATCAAAGCATGCAAAGATGGCAACGGAATCAACAAGTAAAGGAAAATAAAGTCGGGCCAAGCATGAAGAACACGAGAAGCTACAGTAAAAACAAAGATCAAGATAAACTAACCTGCTGATGAAGAACAAGCACGAGCCTTTGGAAACCGAAGAGAAAACCAACAGTTTGAAGAAAATGAGAAGAAAAATAAAATCTATGAGAAAGAGACAGAAAGCGACAGTTTGTGGAGAAAAAGGAAAGTTAATGAATATCCCTCTCCCATTCTCTTCTTATAGGCGGCTGGAGAATCCAAAAATTTGGGTGTCCCGAAATTCAAGGGGAAGTTATTGCATGAAAGGTAACATGGGGACCACCCAACCTGTACGTGCAAAAATGGCGGCGCTATGGAAGTTTTTTCTTCCCATCCTACCAAGCGATAGAATATGAAAGAAAAGGGGCAAACTGTGAATATCAATATTCCGCGGAATACGTGTCACGTTTTAGTGGTCGCACGTAAGATAATTGTATAGCCCCCGTTATACACAGGAGACCGAGGAGGAGCATATCCCATCTCAAGAACTACTTTATCCCATCTCGAGGAAGGATACCTCTACGACTAAGATGCTAAAGTAAAACCTAGCCTAGAGAGAGGCAGCGGGCGAAGGGACATAGGTAGCTGGCATATCCAATCAGCATTTAATGCGTTAAATCCTTATCTATACACTTAAGAAAGGCACGTGGAGAGAGATGAGATGGCAGAGTCTGACTGGCGAAGGCTAGCGGTGAACGAAGATACAATCTGTACTAAGGTTGGGTAGTTCCCAAAGGAGCGTGTGTCAGCTGAGGTGGCAGAGTTCGACTTGAGAAAGCATGCGGTGAATGAAGGTACCATTTGTACATGAGATATATCAGGAAACGATGGAACCAAATATAGCAAAAGATATATCTGGAGCAGAAGGGGTTATAAATACCGAGCTTCACCAACAAACAAAGGCATTCAATATTTAGGAGAAGATCTAGTCTTAAGCTGATACCTCTTTAATGTTTAGAACTTAAGTATTTACTTCAACTTGAGTTCTCTCTATTACTTTGGGAAACATTTAAGATCTTTGTAACCACCACAAATTAATACAAAAAATCTCTCATTACCCCGTGGACGTAGACAAAAGTCGAACCACGTAATCTCTTGTGTCTCATGATAACTTAGTAGCATTTACCTTATATTTGTGTTCTTCGTTATTATTTAGACCTTGAGTATCTTTTATCACTTAGCATAATCAGTTCAATAGAGGTACCAATACTATATAGTATCAGATTCTATGAACTGTATACATTACGTAGACTATGGGAAAATTATTAGTCACACTGTTTGTAGATCTGAAGACGTCTTGTGATAATCCATTGTTAACAGACTTTGTTTTTTGCGTGATTGATCACAAGAGATTCAAGTTATGGTGTGCAAGTATTTATTTAAGACCTAAGAAGATTTGAAGACAAAGAAGAATTCTTATTGGTTTCATAATCTTTGGTGTGCACAAAACTTGATCGGATGGGATCCAACTATAATCAATTTATCTTTGATAGATTTGATTGATTAGTTGCGTAGATAAGCATCATTAT
The DNA here is from genome assembly GCF_003573695.1 of Papaver somniferum. Taxonomy (NCBI): domain Eukaryota; kingdom Viridiplantae; phylum Streptophyta; class Magnoliopsida; order Ranunculales; family Papaveraceae; genus Papaver; species Papaver somniferum. The sequence goes on from NC_039362.1 coordinate 66,573,529, forward strand.
ATAGTATCTTGGTGGATTCTATATTGGTTGATTGCAAAGTGTAAACTCTGCTGCTTCGGTAGTTGTTGGATAGATAGATCTGAAACCCGACAAAAGAGTTTATTGGATTAAACGGAAGAGCCTTTGTCAAACTCATATCACTGAGATTGAATAGAGTTGTTACCGAACAGATTTGTTGTTCCTTTACTGTTTGGAATATGAACCGAAGGAATTATTCTAGTGCGTGCACTTATCGACTGTCAGAAGCGCAAGGATACTGAAGAAACTAGGTGAACTATAAATTTAGTTGCTTGGTCTCAACTATACGAAGTTTGTCAGATTTTGTATAGCTGCTTAAATCTGAGAATATTCAATTCTAGACTAGGTCTCGGGGTTTTTCTGCATTTGCAGTTTCCTCATTAACAAAATCTTGATGTGTCTTTTACTTTTCTATTTCCGCAATTATAATTGTTTTTATTATAATTAGAAGTAAAATACACAAACGTTAATTCTGTATTACTTGATAGTGATCCTGTAAAGTTTGGTTAAGTTCGAACCTATTTTCAAGTAATCACACTTTGATTGTTGTATTGTCTCTATCTCGTATCCATAGACGATCACACAAAGTGTGAATATCGATTCGTTGTATTGTATCGACTCAGTCCATAGACAATCACTTTCGGTAAGAGGACCTATAGGTGGAAAAGTTTTACATTGAGGTATATTTGGGTACCCTCATCTTTTCACATGTAATTTGTTAATGTCCAAAGAAATCCTCCTTCTCTTGCAAAAGTAAGGTCGCTCTTGTTGTTCTTTCGGGAATGATATTTTATGGAGGAGAGTTCTTATTTGAACTAGTGCCTAATTTCCAAATCTTTGTGGGGAGTGCGCCTGTTGAATATTATAGGGGTTATCTTGTATCTTTATAAACTCCTTGATGAATACACTAAGTTTCGATTATGTGAAATCATCGAAACAAAGTTGATATGTTTTCTTTTAGTCACGAAGTATCTCAATGAGAATTTCATTATGATCTCACTAATTTTCATACCTTTGCCAATTTTTATTGACAAAAAGGGGAGAATTAATGTGTAGTTCACACTACAAATACATATCATTTATCGATCATTATGTAAGGGGGAGTGGTTTTCATGTGAGATGAAGTATTGACTAAGGGGGAGTGATACATATCACCATAGTGTTGTTGTCAAAGTTGTGATACAATTGGACCTTGATGATGTGTAATAATACTATGACACTGTATAAAAATACAAAAACATCTTGTTTTTATATATTGTTATAGCTACGGATCTTCAACAACTATGATGCTGAGTTAAACACGTTCAGAATCACTGGAGTACTTGGAAGTGACGAAGATTTTGAGTAATGTTGAAGAACCAAGGAAATCAAGCATTTGGATGAGAAGCTGTAAAGTTTATTTGCTTTTTAATCCATATGTATTGATAGTTTTGTCAATAAAATTGAAAAAGGGGGAGATTGTTAGAGCACTGCTTGGTCGAACTCGCAAGCGTTGCTATCTCAAGCTCGTTGTCAAGTTTAGTTGTCAAAACTATAAGTTCTAATTTCTAGTCTGCTTATAGCTAAGGCTCGGATTAGGATAGAAAGTGTAGTTGAGCATTAGACTTCACGGCGTTCATCGATTAAAGACGAAGAACTACTAAGGGAGCTTGTGGAACTTCATCAACAAAAGGTATATGGAGAATGAACTCATCTATCACTCAAAAGTCTATCTACTCTATCTCCTATTTGAGACAAAAGTCGTATAGCTATATAGACTTCGATTATACACATTTGATATTTCGAGTTGAGTTTAACTCGCTTACATATTTCTCGAAATATGTGTTGATAAGATTTCACTTTAACCAAGTTCATCTTATATTTTTGACGAAAGTCAAAAGATTATCATGTAAAAATCGCCTTGTAACATCTTACATGATTTATGTAATACAAACATTTGATGTAGATTCAAAATGTTTCATATTGATCACTTGATCACTTGAAAATTGCTTCGAAGCTAATAGCTTGTGTGGGACAGCTATTGTCTTCTGTTAGAGCATAGCTCGGTTGAACCCACCAAGCGTTGGTATGTCAATTTTGGTTGTCATATTTTAGTGAATCAAAACTCAATTTAAGAGTCGTTTGATTATGTACTAGAGTCAACTTCGTATAGGTTATCTTGAAAGTATTAGGATAATGAGACTTTACAAGTATTGCGAAGACTTGAAGATGTGAAGAAGCAAGGAGCTACAACGACAACATCATCCTTCCACTTGAGGTTAGCGATATTTGACTTGAAATGTCTCATTCCCTAGCTATCTTTCAAGTCGTGCATATTGAAAACATAACTGCGAAGCATGTTTGAACTCTAGATAGACATAGTATTAAGGAATACAATACGAGATTTATTACTTAATCATTAAACTTTGTAGATAAGACATCACCATAATCATTTGAATGTTATTGTGATTATGCATGGGTATGAGGTGAGGATTTCATCCTAGGGAACAATGTTTCATGTGTTCTAAGGAAGTAAGTTCATAAACTTGTTTGTGAATCGAAAAGGAAATCGCCAGGCGTTATTGGTTTTGTTATTCATTGCATATCTTATGAACAACCAATATGTGTGATTGAGTATAAACGTTCACGACTTGTTTGTGTTCTTGGTAAAACTATTCACAACGGCATGACTTATGTATTGATATAACTTTTATTAGCAAAACCAATCTTCAGTAATCACCTGAGATGGTATGATCGAGTTTGTGTTTTTATCTGGCCAAATCTGGGTAAAGGGGAACCGATCCTAGTAAAAGGTGCAGTACATCAGAAAGGGGAATCGATCCTTATATGAGGTGCAAAAGGTTTATAGCAGAAGGGGAACCGATCCTATGAACATGTGCAACACGTTTTTAGGCAAAGGGGAACCGATCTTACGGACATGTGCAACACATATAAGTTATATACCATATATATATGGGGAACCGATCCTAGTACCTAGTCAACCGAATTTTGGAAAGCTAGTGTGACTATGCACAGTACTTACATGGAGGTAGAACTGAAACTTGTTTTGGTAGAACTGTTAAACCCATGATTTGTGATTGAATGTTATTTGATCAATCGCATAGTTCTTGAAAGTCAGATGAACCAATTCTAAACTTGTTTTGAAGTGTGGAAAATCGGTTTCAAGGTTGTAAGTATGAAAGAGGACTTACAAAGTAAGGATGTCGACATACTTTGAACACGTAGAGTAATGTTTATCTTTTATTGTTCAAAGTTATTCTTTAATAGCTACAGGAAGAGAATCCCAGGATCGAAACACAAATAAGTTAAGAATCTTTTAATTAAGGTTATTAACTTCATTTTTAGGAAAATAAGAATTAGTAATGTGCATTTACTTATTATAGATTTTCTGAGAGATTTCGATCATTATATTTGGACAGAGCATTTTCAGGAATTATGTAAATCGAATTTGTGCCTTATTGAATATCTTTGAGAATATTTTTTGTTTTGGAAATTCCTTGGTGTCCAAACTTCCTTGTCTATAAATACTTGAAGTTTGCCTTTCTAGCAAACTAATCCTTCGTGACAACAAACTACCTATTGTTGTATTGTTACTGGTGTAGCCACCTATTCGGAGAGGAGAGTAACCTAATTAGGTGAAATCTCTTACGACCACTCAATTTAAAGTCTTCTTTGGGATTGAGAAGCTCTATTAGTACAGTTGGTGGGAAACTAGATAATTGCGGTTTATTTTTTGTTTTAGATTGATTTGACTGACTAACGGTGGTTGAACTTTGATTGCACCTAGTTTATTTATGCTTGAGAATCTTCTCTTCTGATATAAGATTCACTCAAACTAGTTCTGAGTTTCGACAGGGATCTTTAGACTGTTTGTAGATCTAAAGACGATCTTGTGATAATCCATTGTTAACATACTCCGTTTTGTGCGTGATTGATCACAAGAGAATCAAGTGATTCTGTGCAGGTGTTTATTGAAGATCTAAGAAGATTTGAAGACGAAGAAGATATTGAAGACTTCTGATTTGTGGGTTTATAATCTTTGGTGTGCACAGTACTTGTTTCGGTAAAAGAGGATCCAATTAATAATCGGTTTATCCTTGTGATAGATTGGATTGATTAATTGAGTAGATCGGCATCAACACAATTCTTTGGATTAAGAGTGTTGATCGCAAAATCTTAACGATTACTTCGGTAATTGAACATAAGATAGATCTAAAGACCTGACGAAGGAGTTTATGTTAAGATAAACAGAAAAGCCTTTTTCCGACCCATATCACTTGGTTGAAGAGAGTTGATGCCTAACAGATTTGTTGTTCCTTTACTGTTCCGAATACGAACCAAAGGAATTGTTCCAAGTACGTGACTTATCCATACGTCGGAGGCGTGGGAATACAGACGGAACTAGGTGAACTATAGGTTTAGTTGCTTGGTCTCAACTATACGAAGTTAGGTGTAATTTTGTGTAGAGGCTTAATCCTGGGAGTATTCAATTTGGGACAAAGTCCCGAGGTTTTTCTGCATTTGCGGTTTCCTCGTTAACAAAATCTGGTTGTGTCATTTACTTTATATTTCCGCATTATAAGTGTTTTATTAAAATTAAAGTAAATCGCACAAACGTTAATTCCTATTTACTTGATAAGTGAATCCTATTGTGCTTGGTTAAGGCCGAACCTTTTTATCAAGTAAACATACTTCGTTGTTGTATTATCTCGATCTAGTATCCATAGACGATCACACGAAGTGTGAACCGATTAGTTGCATTTTCTCGACTCAGTCCATAGACAATCACTTTCGGAGAAACGACTTATAGGTAGGAAAATTTTTAGCTTGAGGTATATTTGGGTACCCTCTCCTTTTCATCTTCTTCTAAGAATGTTTCAATGATTGAAATGGGAGTTTAGAACAAATGACCATGATTGGATATAGCACAGTATGCGTACTTGTATGCTAATTGTTGCAAGTTATTCCAAGTCTGGGAATCATGGTATGCATACCCGTATTCGTACTGGTTGGTTTAGTGAAAGTTCGGGAACTTAGTATGCATACCGGTATGCGTACTGGCGTGAGATTCAAGTTCCTAGATTTAACTGAGCTTGCAGGTATGCATACCCGTTCGTATACTGGCGAACCCAAACTTAGTCCGGTCACTTAGGTATGCGTACCCGTTTGCATACTTGAGTAGGTTATGTTCTAAAATCGGTTTGTTCATGAACTAATACATTTATGTAATAAGGAATGCAATCTTTTGCAAACCGTGGATATAATGTTCATGAATTGATTCAAGTGAATCAAAATCGATTTTGCTTCAATTGTGTCTTATATACTTCTATGACAAAATTACAATTGAACAACTCTAGAACTAGTTTCATTTGGGTCATTTGAACTAATTATGGTTAAGATGAATAAGGTTGATATGAAAGTGTTCATATGGATAACTTCGGTTAACTATTATTGATCCAAAAAAGGTGTACATGTTTAGGTACAGTTACTCATATCTAAGTGAAGTCACTTTTCATTTGTGTGTAACAAGCTAAGTTCGATCTAACGGTAGAAAGATATTAGCTTGAGTCTAATCAGGTTTCCATCTAACGGTGAATTGAATGTTTTGTTACCAAGGTAGTATTGATTGCAAAGCCTGATTTGAAGACTATATAAGGGAGAACTCTAGTAACTGGGAAACCTAATCTCCACACCTCATGTGTGGTACTAGTTGGGACTAGAGTTGATTCTCCTCTAACCTTAGGTTTTTCCAAAACCTTGTAGGTTAACGACTTGAAGACTTCATTGGGATTGTGAAGCCATACCCAACTATTTTCTCAGTAGTTGCATGTTCTGATCTTGTTGTTTTCTATCGTGATTGCGTATTATCTTCTCTAAGATTTTCTCGAGATTTAATCTCCGATAGGCAAGATAAAAAGTAGTCACAAACATCTTTGTCTCATCGTTTGTGATTCCAGAATATCTTGTTCACTACCACACAATTAAGATTATTATGAGGTGATTAATATTACTAGGGTATTCTTCGGGAATATAAGACCGGTGTATCAATTGGTTCATGTTCACCTTGATTTATCAAAAGATTGAACTAAAACTCTTAGGTATTTCTGTGGGAAACAGATTTATTTATTCAATAGTCTTTTCTGTGTGAGACAGATTGGATTATCAAGTATTCGACTTTGGGTCGTAGCAACTCTTAGTTGTAGGTGAGATCAACTAAGGGAATCAAGTGCGCGGAGTCCTGCTGAGATTCAGAGGCGTAAGGAACGCGACTGTACCTTGATCAGTGTCAGATTGGTTAGGTCTCAATTACATTCCAGTCTGAAGTTAACTTGGAGTAGGCTAGTGTTTGTAGCGGCTTAATACAGTGTGATGTTCAAATCTGGACTAGGTACCGGGGGTTTTCTGCATTTGCGGTTTCCTCGTTAACAAAACTTCTGGTGTTAGTGTTATTTCTTTTCCGCATTATTTTTGTTTATATAATTTGAAATATCACAGGTTGTGCGTAAGTTCAATCAATTGTGAATCCAACCTTTGGTTGTTGATTAAATTTATTGATACTTGGATTTTGGTTTTTGATACCGTCCAAGTTATTTCTTATATTCAATTGGGCTCGCAAATTCCTATTTGTTTGATTGCAGATTGAATTGAGAAATAGAGATATAACTCTTGGATATACTTTTCTCAAGATTGAGTCTCACTGTCTAGTTGATTCTCTTGAAAGTATATTGGAGTTAGTCCATACAGATTTTTAAGCGAAATATTAGGTGTGGTTGTTATACCCCCGCTTTTTCATAGACAAATATAGGTGAGCCATTTATAAAAGCTAATGTTCCTCAGCAGATCTCATGAGAGAGGTTTACATTGAAGATGTCTATCCAAGGAACAAAATATTTAAATGGCGTGGTAGTGTGGAACCTTTATTCCAATTGATGTGGTTATTTAGGAGTATAAGAAACGTGGTCAAGAATCAAAGGTGGCATCTGGCATATGAGTAATGTTATTAGAAGGAAAGTTATTGAATCGCTCATTATTCGCAAAAAATCTATATAATCTTAGTTTTTCTCATTAATTCTAATATTCCTAGTGAAATAGTAACCTTTAAATTCAAGGTCATGCAGTCCTAAGGAATATAGCATGCCAATCAAGATTTCATCTTAAGTTTGATTATTATTTTTTTATTAAAAAAATAGCTATGTTTTTCGTTCTCACGTTGCACTATATTAAGATCTGCGATCAGTTTTCATGATCTACCATGGAAATATAAAATGATTCAGTGAAAGTTTATTGTGTGGCCATACACTGATACACCCTGATATTTGTATGATTGTATTTGCTACCCATAATTGTGAGGTTCAATTTCTATTTTAACACGGAAGAAGAAAATAATTATTCTGTCTGGATCTATTGGAAGATCGGGTTAAAACTTGCGATTGAAAAAAAAAACAAGGAATGATGTACCCTTGACTTCAAGGAGCTTACGATTCTTTTAGAAATTTGGCATTTCCCAAATAATTGGCAAGTACAACAAGTAAGCAAATTATGCCTTTTTGATCCGATGAATCTCTTATACCATAAATGGATTCAAGAATTGTACTTCCTTGACTCGCCAAAAATATTATATTTGGAGATTATGATGATGCTATTAGAAAAGAAGAAAACAATGAGATTTTGGGGATATTTTCAAGAGAAACAATCACCATTATTTATCAGGGACTCCATGTCCATTTGATATGTCTCATCATCTCTAACAGACATCTTCAAGAGGCATAAATGAAGACTACTGGCAAAGACGCGCATATTCAAATTCCAATGAAATTTGAATTTGAATTAGGTTTTAAATTAAAACCAGTAAAAAAATATGCAAGACGTGGTCTCGCTCTGTGACCCCCACGATCTGACCTACTTTACCATCATAATCATACACTTTGAAAATATCCAACAAAGGGATGCTTACTCTACTACCATTACTGCTGGCCTGTTACTATCTACTCAAAAAAAAATCAAACTGAAGATTAAATTTATAAAGAAGTAGTGTTTACATAGATTTTATCCTCCTGCAGTTGATCTACGATACAACTGGGAGGTATTAATAACCAGACACCACTAGTTCTCTCAATCCTTGCATACTTTGACAGAATGTCTGCAATCTTATTCTTTTCTTTAAGCACATAAGAACATTGCCAAAAGATAAATCTACTAAATAAAGATTTAATGTCTAAAAACATATTTCTGATTTTCCAATCTGTTTTAACAAGATCTCTAATCACACCATCAACCACCAGTCTTGAGTCTAATTCAAATTCTTCTTTATCCAATTTTAGTTCTTCAGTCCACTTAGTTACCTCCCAAAGTCCCCTACACTCTGCCTGCTCTGGACCCAAAGAAGATGTTAAGTAGATACATTTTGAGCCTCGGTGGATACCTGCAAAATCACATATAGTTAGTCTTATACCTCCATATTTATTGGCCAAAAGAAAAGAACCATCAGTATTAATTTTATATGATCCTCTTAGAGGAGGACACCAATGGAGATTAATTCTAGATTGTAAAGAAGGAAAAACATGAGTAGAAGAAAGCTTGGTTTCAAATTCAAATAACTCTTTCCTGCAACGGTGAATGATTTTCTCCGGTGTTGAGTTACTTCATTTGAAGACTTTTTTAACATCTTTCAGTCCATAATCACCAGGCAACTGTATTTATCTTGCACACCTCCTCCTCTTTAACTTGATTGGATAGTAATTTATCCATCCATATACAAAACCATTCTTGCAAGTTATTGCTTTAGTGTGTGTGAATACTCAAAGTAGCGAACCAAACTTTCTTAGCTAGCTGACATCCCAAAATGCTATGAACTTCAGTATCAAGAACTTGGGAACAAAAAGGAAAGCTCATATCTCCATTATGGATAACATAATAGAGTTTATCTCTTGTAAGCAGTAAATCTTTGACACACTTCTATAGTAACTGGTTGATTCTAGGAAGTATTGGCAACTTCCATAGTTTTTTGAATATTCCTTGCATCCTAGTTCCCACAGAAAGGTTTAGATTCTTCTCCTCAAACATCTTTCTATATGTTGATTTTACAGAGAAAATACCATTTCGTTCAAGGGTCTAGACTAGAGTGTCTTCATAATTATGGTGAATTGAGATATTCAGAATTAATCTTGTTGTAGTAGTTTTAAACAAAGAGAAAATGAAATGATAATCCCAGCTGCCAGTTTCTTGAGAAAAAAGTTGATACACAAACTTGTAGTTGAGATGAACTGAAACTCCATTTTTGGGAAGAGGTGGCCCTTCTAGATCTTCAATCCATCTGTGTTTCCAGATCAATATTTTTTGTCCATTACCAACACTCCAGCAACTGTACCTTTTTATGAACTTCAATTCACTATTAATACTTCTCCAAAACCATGTTGAGTTATTGTTTTCTTTGATATTAAAGACCTCCCCATCTGGATAATATTTAGCTTGTAAAGGTTTTGCACAAATAAGAGTATTATCAGTGCACACCTTCCATGCAGATTTAACTAAGAGAGCTCTATTGAACAATTTGAGCTCTATTGTTTGGGTTTATTAACACTCCTCCATGTGATAATTTTATTACTCTTGTTAAGCTTTTTATTCCTCCAAAAACTTTGTTGGATTGAATTCATTTATGAAATAGTTGTGCCAGGGAACTTGAAACTGCCCATATGGTGCACATGAAAAGCATTAGTAACATTCCTTATCATTACTGATCTACGAGCCTCAGACATATTGATAGTTCTCCATATTGATAATCTAGTCTTCATCTTCTCAGTTAGAGTAGAAAAATTAATTGTTTATTTCTTCCAACATAGAAAGGAAGACCCAAATATTTTTCTTTTTTCATATTAAGTTCTCTAACTTGCATAATACCGCTGATATTCTGACAAGTTCAAGGAAACATATTCCTGCTAAAGAAGACTGCAGATTTATGGAAAAATCATAAGTTGACCTGAAAATGCAATGAACTCCTTAAGCACTTGAAGAAGTTTGTTTACTTGGGTTAGATTTTCCTTATAGAATATCAGGCAGTCATCTGCAAAAAGTAAGTGATTTATCTTGGAGCAGATCTGTGAGTTCATTAGTCGGTTCATGGTGGATCAGTTGCCTTGAAAAAGCTTTCATTACTAAGATAAAAAAAATAAGGGAAAAGAGGGTCCCATTATCTAATGCCTCTTGTAGGCTTGAAAGATTTAGAAGGGCGACCATTCACCATAATTTCCACTTGAGTTGTGCTTATACACTGATAAAAAAGATGACATAATTTCTCATTGAAACCAAATTTCCTCAGAACTTCAAGAAGGAAATCTCATTCTAATATGTCAAAAGCTTTTGTCAGGGTGAACTGGGTCGACCGGTGGTTCAACCAGTGGTTTACTGGGTCATACAAATAATAGTTAAATGAAAAATAGTTTAATTGTGAATACATGAAAATAAGAAGTTCACGGATTCTATACGGACAAATACAATACGTCCAGTCCCACTAGTACTTGCCCTTCTCGTCAATAAAAATCCCTTATTATTGTTATGTGTAATTAATTCTTTATATATATATATATATTTTATACTATTATTATTATTATTATATAAATAATTTTATTATTGGATAAAGAGTATTACATTAACTAGTTGGAAGCCTAACAAGCTAAGCTCCAAAGACATATTACTACATTAATTGAACAAGTTGCCGTGCTAACCTACCAACGAGCCTCATGGGTAACCTAGCCAAGGGAACCGAAGCGGATGGGGAGGCTGAGATTGTGTCACAAGGGGGGCAAGCTAACACTACCTTTCATGTTAATTCTTGCAATATTACGTCACTGTTATCATTCAACCAGTATGATCTGTTCTGCTCAGCTCGTTTACGAAGCATAAAAACATTGAAATAATAGCTAACAAGCTCCATTTTGCTTCGAGAAGGAAAGGCTTCACGCAATTGTGTCCAAAAGTTTTTACCATATGAAACAGGGTTTAGATAGACAATATTCTGGAAAATTTGTTGTTCTTCTTCTGTCCATTTCCTAGCCACAATCTCCCCCATTTCGTAGAACCCTAACTTGGCATAATTTTCACGGCCAATAGACTCTCGAAGCTTGTCTCTTGCTACAAAGATGTGATACTGAACACACCTAATGGCACCCCTATCAGAGCATGTGCAATCATCAGGTCTACCTTTCCCAACATCAGAATAGTTGGCGACTGCTTCTTCTGAATCAGGCATCGGAAGGAGACAGGTTCCTATTAGCTTTTCCAAATCGACACTGTCAATCACTAAATTTGAAGCCACATATTCTGGAATGACAGCTTGATGGTCTGATCCAACGGGAACTAATTTTCGAGGAGGGGAATTAAGAAGAAATGAGTATATCTCATCATGTTGAACTGATGGCCCTGGCAAACACCCAGTTTCGAAATCATCAGCGGGGAATATTAGCTTGACTGGTGTCTCTGACTTCGACTCCTTTTCAATTGTACTGCAGCTGGCCGCCTGCAAAGGGACATGTGTCTCCCACTCCTTGTCAGTAACATTGCATACCCTCTCCAAGAGTTGGGATCCACTGCATGCTCCATCTTCACCAACTGCACAGTCAAGAAATCAAATTTAGTAATTATTTTAGGCGAAATTAAGTTGAAGTCAGAAATTAAGTTGTTCAGTAGTATATCATTTAACAGAAAAATATAACTATTCCTCACCCGAAGAATTAGTGTTCTGAAACGAACTAATACAGTGCTCAATCTGTGTATTGTCCAACCTGTCTGCTCAGCTCGTCTACGAAGCATGAACACATTAAAATAATAGCTCACAAGATCCATCATGCTTCGAGAAGGAAACGCCTCAGGGAGTGGTGTCCAATAATTTTTACCAGCTGAGGAAGGATTTGCAAAGACAATTTTTTGAAAAAGTTGTTGTTCATCTTCCGTCCATTTCCTTGCCACAATCTCTCCCATCTCGTAAAATCCTAATTTATCAAACTTTTCCAGCCCAGTCGACTCTTTAAGCTTACATCTAGCTTCATAAATGTGATGTTGGACACATCTCACGCCACCCTTATCTGAGCAAAAACAATTATCTGATCTACCCTTTCCAATATATCACTGAAAAGTGCTTCTGAATCAGACAATGGAAGGAGACAAGTTCCCACTAAGTTCTCCAAATTGCTGTTATCAGCCATTACGTTTGAACCAGTGCATTGCGGAATAATGGCTTGATGATCTGACCCAACAGGAACTAGTTTTGGAGGAGGAGAATTAAGAAGGGCTGTATACAACTCATCATGCTGAACTAAATCCCTTTTTGAGCACCCAGCTTCCGAAACCTCGGGAAAAAACGATAATTTGCCGGCTTCCTCCAACGTTGAGGCCTCTATACTCGCACTACTGCTTACCCACGTAGATCTAGGAATAACCGCAGGAATATGTGTCTCAATCACCTTATGAGCCTCATCTGGAAGTTCCGTAACATTAATAATGCTCTTCCCACCTTGTGATTTGCAGAAGGATTCATCTCCACCAACTGAATATGAGAATTAAGTCAATATAGTGACTTAACTCCATAAATATGCAAGGAAAAAGCATCTGCATGTCTAACCCAGTTGAAATTAGACATGCAAAAATTGCTTTGTAGTCTTAGCAGTTAGCATAACTATTAACAAGCACAAAACTAAACTTACCCGAAAAACAAAGAATCCTGATGGACATCACTGCAGGCTGAAATCTCAGGAATCGGAGGTAATTGATCACTGTAGTCTTCTGATTGTCTATGGTGCTTACATGGAAACTCATAATTCTCTTCATCACCAAAAGACCTTTTGTACACCATGTTTTACCTGCAAAAGGAAGCAGTTATGAAATACTCTAGTTAAGTCGAGCACGAAAATCCAGAAAAGTTAGTCATCACATGGCTAATACATGATCAAGCATTGACACCACAAACAAGAAATGAAAGATACTACAACATAAATGAAACTAAAACACCCTAAATTAACATGAAATTAGACCCACGGAATACAATAACTACCCATTGTTTACAAAAATTTATCACAGCCTTCAATATCATTTCATTAGTGCATCGATGGGGACAGCTAAGAATGACTATTTGGTGCAGTTGCTGAGCATAGCAATTTCTAAATACAACCACAAAATATTAAAACTCCTCACCATGCCATTCCATTCTTTATTATATATAACACAATGTACACTACCAAGTTTCATACTCCATTTCAACCATTTCGAGACCCATGTCATGCTCAGCATTTTTATGCTCTATGATATAAATCTCCTCGAGATTGACCAAGAATTCTTTAAGCTCAGTTCACTTTGGCTGAATTTCAAAGATAGTAACTCTTGTCTCCATAATGAATTCCTCACATTGCAGTAGTCATAAACAAACTTAAAGTAATTAACACTTGCATTTCAAAGAGCAAGATGTAATAGAACAAGCTACAAAGGAGATTTTTCTACAGTGAACCCATTTTATGATTATACAGATATTACAACTTCCTCAAGAAATAAATTGCAAGAACTATGAATAAATAGCTAATTACTAAATTAAAGTTTACCTCCACGAAAATTCTTCCGATGAGTACAAATTGAGGAATTGAATCCCTAAATCAAGATATCCTTGGGTTTTCTAATTACAGGTGGAAATTGAGGAATCTTCCCGATAAAATTGAGGGATTATACAGATCGAAGATTAAAAAGGGGGGAATCCGGAAACCCTAACCCTTAGATTAAGATTTCCAGAACGGTTAGTCCCAAAACAAGGACCGATCGATAAAGAAAAGTGAGAATTGATACGAAAGAAAGTCGATTGAAGGATGAAAGATTGATTAAATAGAGAAATTAAGCCTTGATCAAGAAAAATATTGAAAAGGGGGAAGAAATTACGAGAAACGAGTAGATTTCTAGGGTTTGATATTTCTGGAACCGGCAGGTTCGAGGTTAGAAAACCCGGTTATTAACCGGAAACCTCTTTCACACTGAACCAAATACAGGCTCAGAAATGGTTCATTATTACCAATTTACCCTTATTTTTAGGTGGCCAAACCTTTTTATGGCTAGATAGAAATATTTATTTAGTCCTCCCTCCAAATCTTTTAATTTTGTATTCCAATTTGAAAACATGATTACCTGGGAATTCCGAGAGCAAGCGATGCTAAGACATTCACAATTTAGATCAAGTCATATCACATAAGAGCTTCATGGGGCATTTTGGAGTTTCCTCTTGGCAGGTGTTGAATCGACCGATTTGGAAACTGTGAGATCCTGCATTCCTCTCGTCTTTTTGTTCCACAGCAACAACTAGAACACCTGAAATATGCACAAATGTGCAATTAATGGTCAAAAAAAGGGCACAGTAGTGCGGGTTTAATACCGCAGAATATTCATTAATGCACCAGAGATACTAATAATACAAGGTGAACATTAATGACGGAAACTATTAGGTGATGCTTTAAAGAATTTCAGCCAAACACGCATGACAATGACAGAGATTTAACCATATATGAGTAGGTATAGAATGAGGCCATTCCACAACATTGAACCTTTTACACTCTGAATGCTGAAGCAATACTAATAATCACTGTAAGAGGATTGCTGAAATACTATGTAATAAATGTTTCATATACAACACCTATAATGACAGACAAAATTCTTCTATCAATAATACCAATATATATATCAACCATTTACAGAATGGTGAATTCGTTTAAATAGATGTACAATATGAAACTTGAAAAAAGTAAAAAAAAATGTATTGGTGACCGGATGCTGCTCCTCTTGCTTCAGGATATTACCAAGATTATTGCAGCCAAATTCAATATTATGCTCTCTGCAAATGAATATATTTCATCCATTATCTCTCACGCCCTACACAAAACGGAAATTAGATGTGTTAGTTTAAGACTCTTGCGATGTGAGCAAAGAAAAACAAAAAAAAGGCCAATAATGCAAACGTATCACTAATCACTGTTCTGCCTCGAGTTGGGTTTAACTTCGTTTATGATCAATGGTTTAGGAAACAATCAACAAATGAATTCACAAAAAAGAACGATATTACGTCACTGGTCAAGAGTGAACATTCAGGAAAATAAAAAACTAAATTTTCAGTATATCCAGTGATATTGTTCATAGTCTAGTTCGAAAACAACTTAACTCAGCCTTAGTGTTGAAAATTCAGTATCAGGAGGCACTGTTAAAAACTTCTAAAAGATGTTAAGGTGTAGAACTTACTTCTTTACAAGGAATGCTATCAGAAATTTTAAGAGTCAACACCAACATCAAGGCCCTTAGAATTCATCATCACATTTGAGTCAATCTGCTTGTCAAACTTCTTTTTCCGCCTTGTTTCGAACTCTTGGTACCCTTCCAACTGCAATGGTTGGAAATATAAAGCTGCTAATGTGCAATATTTAAAGAATAAAGATAGAGTTTCACAATTTTTTAGTTCATGGAAAAATGGAACATACCCGTTGGAATTGATCCATTGAAATTGGATTATCATGAAGAGAAATGTTCTGCAAGGCTTTGCATTCTTTCAATAGATTTAGAGGTATCTGTTCAAAAATTTGACATGATTAACGTTGATCAACAAACCTCAGCGCTTGATTGATATATTTCTCACTATCATCCTTTACTATGGGTACAGGTAAGTCGCAGAAAAACAACACAGTAATTGGAGGTTCGTCATAATGACTTTGTACCTGTTTGACAGCATTATTATCTAAGCATAGAGACTTCAGGTGAACGAGATTGCAAACTGATGAAGGTAGCTCATCAATGTAATTGTCTGCGTACAGAGTTCAAGTTTTTAGAACAAGAAAGAAAAACAGAAGAAACACGGAGTCAAATAGACTAGAGCACGCAAAGCGAAAACAGAAAACAAGGCCATAAAGAAAGATGGCAGTACCATTTGCTTGTAATTCTTCCATAGAGAAGCAACTCCCTATTGATTCCGGAAGCGACTGTAATTTGTTATTTGATACATTTAACAGCGACAACTGAATCATCAAATAAGATAAATGAAGTTACATACTATAATACCAGAGATTACCAAAACTCAGAATTATACAAAAGATGACATGACAATGATACTTTATCAATGCCTTCACAGCTCAAATGGCTAAAAACCATAGGATTAAATGTAGATAACTAGATAACGAACACTCACACTGCGCAAGCTTCCGATAGTTTCAGGCAAACCTGTCAATAAATTTCTTGAAACGGATAGTCGCTCAAGCCTGACCAGCATGCCCACTACGTACAGATGATTAAGTCTGGTTAGAATCACTATATTGTAATGTAGATTTGTGACTAACTTGTAAATCATATATGTTTGTGATAAAGGTCAAAATGAACATAACGATAGTACAACTTTGTGACAGCCACCTAATGACATTTAAAATATATAACTTACATTCATCAGGCAAAGTAGTAAGCTGATTCCCGTCAAGTGTGAGAACTTTTAGAGACTGCAGTTTCCCCAGGTTCACTGGGAGGCGCTCGATAAGGTTATCAGCTAAGACCTGAAGGAAAGTTTTAGTGAGATGTTTAGTCAACTCTTATTTTGAACTTCATGAAAGAAAAAACTACCTCACTACTCACTAGGAGGACTAGAATTTGTTAAATGCAAATGAATGGCTAAGCTAATGTGATTTCTATAAAACCATTGTGCGATATTACTCAAAAGCTTGGAGGTAGTGTCCTTTCTTCACCCTCACTTATGGGTTTCACCCCAAATGATGATGAGCATGCCTCTATGCCCTAATGCTACCGTTCCAAGTACGAGACAGCGGTGTGCAACTAAATCTCAGAAAAGCACAGTATCTATTCTTACCAGGCGCTGCATGTTGATTAACCGGCTTATACCCATAGGAATATCAACTGCAAAAGCAAAGAATCAACAACAGATGTAAGAATAGCTGAACATACCTTCGGCTATACAGAGACGGAAAAATACATCAGAGAGATGGAATCATACTTATTTTATTGTTTGTTAAATCAATAGTGCGAACAACTCTGTCCATATCAAGAACTTCGTTTGGAAAAATCTGATTCCAAGTAGGTTTAGTTAGTATATCAATGAAATGACGAACCAACGCCGACAGAAAAAGGAACACCAAACAAACAACCACCATTTCAAACTGCAACCATATAACTCCAATACATAATGTAATCAGCAATATAGTTTAAATCTTCATTGGACTTGTAATTCTCAAGTCCCAATAATACTAATGTGAAACGCATCAAGTGAAAGATCAAAACGACGCGCATGTATTCTAATTCATGCATTTTTCTTCTCCAACAAAATCAATTTGTACTCATGTTTTTAATCAACTTTCACTCATAATGTATTTCCACCAAAACGCGTAGGTAGAACAGTTCTACATATTTTAACTACAACTCAATTTCCTGGGCACCACCAATCCTTTTACCTTATGAACACAGTGTCCACTTGAAAAACGAAAATTGCTATCTTCCATCAACATTAAAAATCGGAAAAAGAACAATCCAAAATCTCAACTTCAAACTTCATTAGCAACTCAAAAACACCACCCTTAGATACAAAATTCAATAAAACAAGCCAAACCCAGTGAAAAAGAAACAATCTAAACTGATTATTCAGATTCAATTAGAACTAACATTAACAGTCGTATACACAATCAAACAAACTATAATTATCACAAACCCAGAAAGAGAATCAAATCATTAAAAATAAAATAAAATATAGAACCTTTAATTTAGAATCTCTAAGAGCAACAATGCCAGTTGATCGCCACCTAGCGATCCGACTCGCTTTTGAATCTCCTTCTTTACTACTAAAACACCCCATCCTCTTTACTCACTGTCTCTATAGTTTATACACACAAAAGAAAAGAAAAAAAAAAATTTTAAAAATTGAATGTGAAAAGGGGTTTCAGAGATTCCTGGAAAATTGAGGAATACAAAGACGAAGATCTTTTGGAGTCGAAGAAGAAGATGAAGATGATGATTATGAGATGATAGGAGTAGACATTGAAATGGTCGCCATTTTCAAAAGACTCAAAATCAAGGAAGACTTGTTTTTAATTTTAATTTAATTTTTTTTGTATTCGTGATAATAATAATTAGGAATATTAAATTCTTTAATTATTTTTATAATCATTATTAGCTTTTGGTTGGTAACCTAGCAACAAGCTGGGCTCCAACACCTTTTTGAATAGCAACGCCTAATTTATGAAAAATAAAGCTACCAAAACCACTACTAGCGTCGTTACTAACTAAATAATTTTTCAGACGCTCGAAAAAACACAAAGTATCCTCACCCAACTCTCCTAGAGTAGAGAAAACCAAAACACTCAATCCATGGCCATGTGAAATACACTTGTCCAAGTATTTAGAGTGTTTACGTGAAACCGCATTAGATATAGCTTTCCCTGGGACGAAAGAGCGAATTCCGTCACCTGTGAAGGGCGAAACACCAGTGACATCCATACAAACTCCTTTCCGTCTTCCCAGTTAAGCACAAGAATATCAGCAGGTTTCAGCTCTTTGTCATCATTCGTCAGAAATCCCAAAGAAACTTCCTTACGAGCAGGCACACTAGCTTTGAAGCAAATGTCGACTACATCACGAACAATATCATGTCGAAACTTGGGGCCTATATCCTTAGCACAATGAAGTGCATGATCACCAAAGATGTCCATGGTTTTATTACAACTTGGGCACAAGCCATTCTCAACGAACAATGGGATACCAAGACGATAGACAAAAAAAAAAAAAATTAATTTAAGAAAAAATAATAATACTGTGCTTACCAAAATGAGAAAAATCTAACCGTTAATTTATTTTATTTTATTTTATTTCTGATCTGGAGATATGTTTGCAGCTTGACAATGTTTACTAATTTGGTGGCTCAACAACCACTGTGACAGAGGGTTCTATTCTATGTATGGATTCGACAAGTAATATGGCTGTCCATTCCGATAGAAGGAGAATCCTGCTCCTAATCATAAATTTTCAAATGATTCTGATAAATCAAAAATGATTAAATAGTAATATGTTATTAACTGGTTTGTTGACGCGTAGCTAATGAATCCCTTTACTAATTTTGGGAGTTATTTTATATATGCTGTATCCGACTGAGGTACACACACTAAAATTGGTGTGCTACTGGCTAGTGTAAGCTTTTGGCCTGTAGAGCATTCTCTTTGTCGTTGAAAATCGGTCCCATTTCCATTTGCAAAAAGTTAACTTTTTTGAGTTTAAAATAGCCTTGCTAGACATTTATCGACATGATTAGTGGTGGTGAAAAGTCAGCTGCACTACGAGTGTTCCATGTGACAAGATTATTCATGTAGAGAGCCTAGGAGAGGTTCCTCCTAGCTAAAGATCAATGGACACCAATTACAGGTCACATGCCGATTACCGTATGTGATACTCTTAACATTTGGTGACACGTCCGGACACGTTCCTGCAAATCTAGCATGCCTAGCCATTTTATCAGCTGGCGTATTGCATTGTCCTCTAATAAATTTGCATTTCCAAAATGGATAATCGAGCAACTGTGTTTGTAGAACCTCAATAGCCATTTCAAGTACCGCTTGAAAAAACTCACCGGTCGCATTCATTGCTGATCTGGAGAGAGTGAGAGACTACTGCATTAAAACTGGTTAGTTTAGTTGTGCCAAGGATACTGTGTCGTCATGTACAACTGTCGGAGAGGTTGCACCATCACATTACGGAAAGCAGTGGTCAATCATTGGTCAAGCAGTAGCAGTTGATAGTTGTTCCAAGAAAAAGTATAGTCAATCACACATGCTCACATGTGTGCGCGATTCTCAGTCATGAGGATGTCTGCTAGACATTCAGGGTGATTGCGGCCATGAGGTTGTCTGCTAGGTAGAAACTTCATGGCCACTGAAGTTATCTCAGAAAGAGCTGCATTTAAGTTGCAGGGATATTGTCTGCAATTCTTTATAGCAGTACTATAAACATTGCCAGATCTACAAAACGTTTGCCCTTTTATTTCCAAGGAAAAAATTTAAAAAAATATGAGTTCTGTAATAGTCAGCAATCTGGTTTTTAGATTTGTCTATCAGATGTTTAGAAGAGAGGGCGATCAGACAAGTAGATACTAAATGAATATAAAGATATACTGATCAAAGTAAAACAACAGAATCAGGTCAAAAGAACATAATCTGGGACAGTAAAGAAGTGATGGAATACATTGTAAAGACAAAAAAAGAAGACAGCCTCCTACTGCATCAATATTGTAGGGATTACAGATAGAAACTACTAACTAAAGCAATAATATAAGAGGCACATGTCTTCAGAAAAGAACAGCAGTAAAGAGAGAATAAATTTTTTTAAAGAATAAATGTCTCACAAATTTAAGCTAGTTGGCCACACCAAGCTTTACTCACATTTTGTTTTACTTATTTATGCCACGGCAGGCATGTCCTTGAGCCATGAATCCAGAGGCTTACCGATGGAGTACACAATGAATCCAATCTGCCTTAGCTTCTCTGCGTCAACGATGTTCCTTCCATCGAAAACAAAAGCGGGTTTCTGCATGTTATCAAAGATCTTCTGGAAATCAAGGTTCCTGAATTCGTCCCATTCAGTCAGAATGCAAATACCGTGAGCATCTTTTGTAGCGCTGTAAGCATCCCAAACAACAGATGCTTGCTTTACAGTGGTTGGGCTCATTGGCTGGAGATGCACTGGGTGGTCCCATTCAAACTTGTTCAGTGACAAATCCCTCTGGATTTGATCTTCAGTAACCTGTGGGTCGTAAATGCTAATTCTTGCCTTGTCTCCCAACAGACCCTTGCAGACGTCAATCGCTGGGGTTTCTCTTGTGTCACCTGTGTCTTTCTTGAAAGCAAATCCAAGAATAGCAATCTTCTTTCCAGAAACTGTGTTGAACATGGAGGATACCACGCGGTTAACAAACCTGTTCTTCTGGTAATCGTTGATCTTGATTACCTGTTTCCAGTAGTTTGCAACCTCAGGAAGGCCATTGCACTCACAAATGTAAACAAGATTGAGAATATCTTTCTGGAAACACGACCCACCAAACCCAACACTGGCGTTCAAAAATTTGGGCCCAATTCTAGTGTCCTTCCCTACTGCATGAGCTACCTCGGCAACATCAGCACCAGTTGCCTCACAAAGAGCAGACATGGCATTCACAGATGAGATCCTTTGAGCCAAAAAGGCATTTGCAGCAAGCTTTGACAACTCGGCAGACCATAGATTGGTGGCTATGATTCTGTCCTGGGGAACCCAGTGAGCATAAACATCTGACAAGGCTTGGATAGCCTTCTGTCCTGCTGGGGTTTCCCTTCCTCCAATAAGAACACGGTCGGGATTGAAGAGATCTTTAATTGCAGTCCCCTCAGCGAGAAATTCTGGGTTTGAGAGGATTTGGAAGTTGATGCCTTTGCTGTTGTGCATCAGGATCTTTTCAATGGCCTCGGCAGTTTTCACAGGCACAGTTGATTTCTCAACAACAATTTTGTCGGATTTTGATACATCAGCGATCATACGAGCAGCACTTTCCCAGTAGGTAAGATCAGCAGCCTTTCCTGCTCCCAGACCACGAG
This sequence comes from Papaver somniferum, assembly GCF_003573695.1. NCBI lineage: Eukaryota > Viridiplantae > Streptophyta > Magnoliopsida > Ranunculales > Papaveraceae > Papaver > Papaver somniferum. Next base: position 66,595,158 of record NC_039362.1, read on the forward strand.
TTTTAGTGGGGGTGTTGACGGAAACAAAGATAATGTCGGCTTCTGACACGTGCTTCTCTAGGTCAGTGCTGAAAAAGAGATTCCTTCCTCTACATTCCTTAACAACTTCGTCAAGACCTGGTTCATAAATGGGTAGTGTATCACTGTTCCATGCTGCAATTCTTGGTTGAGAGATATCAACCACAACCACCTCAATTGATGGGCATTTCAATGCAATGACGGCCATAGTGGGGCCACCGACATAACCAGCCCCAAGACAACAAATCTTCACCATTTTCACTTGATCAATATGTCCTGCAAAAAATTAAGGCTCTGCTTAGTAACATTCAAATAAAGAGTCCGAAAAAATGACTTTTTATAATGCTGAATACAAATGTAAAATAAAATGCTAAATCTTAAAATGTCATCTTCTCAAGAGACCCAAATAATTTGACTCGGGAACATTTATACACGCTGAAACTTAAGTCTCACTAACTACCACAATAGTCAGGATTAAAACCAATCAAGAGATCGCATATTTCTGGATCAGCATAAAAAATGTACAAACATAAAGATAGCCAAGCTAACAGATCTGGTCATACACTGACAACAAATCATAATTAAAAAATATTGAGAATCTCCTAACCGAAACCAACATTGTTAAGAACCAAACTGTGAGTCAGTCAGTGAATGAACAACTCATTTGAGATCTACAGACCATCTCATTTATAATCACAGAGCTGAAAATGATATTCATTCAGACAAAAGAAACACATTTATGTTAAGATTTGTTGAATTGTACTCCTAACGGTATCTACCAACTAAGTAATGTAGGTAGATACCAACCAAAAAAAAAAATAAGTCACCTTTTTTAGAGTAAAACAAATGAAGGGTAAAACACTAAACAGATCAATGACAAAAAAAAACTGTTTTAAGTTTAAACCTAGAAATGCTAACAGGAGATGATGTTTTAAATGGTAAAGATATAAAATTGGATAGATCTACATATTGCAAAAAAATGCTTGCAATTACAAATCCTATTGGATCTGTGTTTATGTAGGAAACAAAAAAATGTCGGTGGTGAATACTAATGAGCGAATCAAACTTGAATCATCAACCAGATCCACATCTATACATCACAAATAGATGATACAATTCATCAAAATTTAAGAATTATAAAACAAACCCACGAAAGCAAATTCAATAATGACCTAAAAAAACACGAAATTCAGAGAAATCTATACAACTAATCATAAAACAAAACTGAATGTTTAATCATAAGAAGACTATTACTATCAGATCAGAGCTACGTATATGTGAATCCAGTAATGGTGACAGCAATCATGAAATGAAGAAGACAACCAAACCTAGAATTGATACGAAGAAGAAGAAGAAGAAGAATACCTTTGTTGTTGTTGTTGTTTAAGATTCTGGCTCTCTGCCTCTCTGTTTGAGAAGAAAGAAGAAGAAAGAATTGAGGAGAGTGTTTTAATTTGTTGTTCCGGGGGTACAGGGGAAAACTTAGACTTGGTCTCGTGTTTATATACCCGAAAAACCAACAACAACAGCAACAAAAAAAACAACCAGATTCATTTAACGCCCGAACCGGTATAGTAGATTCATTTACAATGCATAGTATATTCCTACGTTTTCTCATTATTAGAGTATTATTTTCTGTATTAATTATTAATTAATTAATAATTACTATCCCATTAACTATTTCACTCCCACCAAACAAAATTGTACAGTAAAATGCAACTCTTGCCGGAGACTGTTTAGTGGCCAGTACAATGTCGAAAGTGTAATTATACGTAGCCAATTATAGAAAAAGAGTATGCATTTTATTGTATGGGATTCCAATATTTAATGGTCACGAATATAATAACTCAGCATTTAATAGTGAATTTTTATTTATTTTTGCTCACTTATGAATTTTCTGAATGCGGCTGAGATTCTGAATATGTTTTGATGCTAGTCCAGCGGTTCATTTTCATGTTGCATTTCCAGGGATTCGCATTTGAGAAACAATGTTCTTCAGTTCGCATATGATAGGTTGTTTCCTTGTACTTGCCTCTTTGAGTATTGACTACGGTTAGACCGCTGTATCTGATGCCAGGAAACATGTGGAATACAGTAAAGTTTTAACTGTCATACGGCAATTTCTTTGCGCGTTTTGCATTTTCAAATTTGTCTCATCATTCTTTTATCTTTCACTCGCTGCAACCGACACATTTCCTATAACAGGACAATTTTGACTGACATAAATACAGTTTCCATTCATGTCGACGATGACACACCAGAGATGAACAAATTTTTAATCGCGTACTAATAATATATGAGAATGCACTTTCCAACTGTTTTGTTGTGTCAAAGAATCTATGTGGTTGTTTTAACTTGGAATGCCCCAAAAGAATTGGAACTAAAGAGGCCGAAATTGCTTAAGAATCCAGGAACATACTGGACTGGTAGGTCCTAAAGGCAATTCTCGAGTAAGATCAAAGCCACTAACTTGAAACAAATAATTTAGAATACGAGAACAATTTAGTATAAGGGCAGCGTGTTAATGCTTTAAAATCCAGCAAAATTATAAAAATAAAATGAAAATGATCATGATTGTCGATGATGCGAACTTTAGTTGGTAGAGTAGTTTCGACGAGTCATTTGCTTGCTTGCTCCTGATAGAACATCAAATCGAAATCTTTCAAGAACACCCCAAGGTTTCCACAGATCTTCATGAACTAGTACTTCAGAGCCACCGACGAAAATCCCTTTTCCATGGACATTGAATAATCACATGCCTTGTTTCGGTTGTTAGGTGCATTCCCACGAATGTCAGTTGGTACAGGGTACATACGGACAAAGATATATGGGCCACCCCTGTCTCAGTGTCCTAGTATATACAACTAGTACAATTCAGTCTTACACTCCATTTCTTCACGACTCAACTGACAAACAAAGAAGCTTGAGAGATTTTTAATACAACACATGCCTCCATGTGTTAAGAGACGTAGAATACCAAGTTATTTCTTGTTCTTTACATAGAAAATTATCAACTCAGTTGCGTTACTTGCTAAAAAAGGTTTCATGAATACAAAGAGGTATGTGCTGAATCCTATTTATCTGTGATGCTGCTTCGACGGATCAAATCCACCATGGAAAAGACTTCGATTCCTAGAATTCAGAGATTCAACATGAGTATTTCAACAGGAGAAACAACTAGTCATGACTCCAACATCTTACTATCTAAATTTTCAAGCCAAGAGTACTACCCCAATTTTGAAACCAAGTCCTTCGAATGGAGGAAGTACGCCTTACGACTCGTATGAACTCAAAGCCGTGACGCAGCAACTGAATCAAATTATGAGACGTTCACAAGCATCTTCGTCAACTTGTCCGAGCCAATTGAAATCTCCTTTCTTTTCTTTTGATCATCGTTTAGATCAAATCTACAAAGAAAATGCAAAGACACCGAAGAGAGTTAGTTCTTTGAGAAAATCCAACAGGGTAATGAACCGTAAGGGAAGTTCAGGAAATACCAAGAGTTTTGTGCCACGGTTATGGAAGAAGGTAAAGCTAATGTTCCTGAGAAGTAACAAGCAGATAGTCAATAAAAGTTGATTGGCTAGTTTGTATCAAATAATTTGTGTAAAATGAACAATATAAGTGTGTATGTTATATGTTTGATAGTAATGAGATGTAAAGCATAAAAGATAAATTTGGTAATCGAAATTAAGCAACTAGTTTCAGTCATGTAGAGTATCATTTTGATTCTGGTGTCTATGTACAAATCCTATGCTTGTATTGAAAAACTTCAAATAGTTTTGAGTTCACATACTTATAGCAGGAGTATTTGGAGGCAATGAAGGGAGAGAGGGAGAACCTGTAGATTGTGAAGCTGTTAGTTGACAAAGTTGCTGAAGCGAAGGCCATTTAGTACTTGATCTGGGAAGAGAGGAAGTCAGCAGTATGAATCTTGATCGACCTACCCTGAGCTCTTAGGGTCGGATGGAAGACAAACCTGTTCCTACCATAACACAAGTCTCACACTCTAAGCAAGCACAAATCCTGAATTTGCAGAACAGCAGAAACGTTATAATCTACTACACAAACTTAAGAGGTTAATGAAGTTAAGCAATCATCAGGGTCTAGCAATTAAACTTGGAAACATGATACATAACTTGAAAATATTACTGAATTTTCCTTTACTGACCGTGTTACAGGATGAATGGGAAAATACTATATGGCGGTTTCTTAATCTCATCAAATGTCTTCTGCATTCTATGACCTATCACGTCTATTTGCTTCAAGAGTGGTATCCAATCAACGCTGACTTTAACCTTCGTGCGGGTTCTCTTCTCATCCTTCCTCCATCTTCTCATGATGTACTAGTCTGAAAGAGAATGGATCTACCGGAATCATAATGACATATTTACACCCTAAATATATACTATAAGTCTCCAAAAACAACAACTGCACTTAATCTGCTTGTTAGTTTCATGGAATGGAAGCCCGATATTTACACTCTCAATCATAAAGTCTTCAGATATATATATATATATATATATATATATATATGTGATAATATTAAGTTGCATTATTCACCTTAACCAAGTCACAGTACATTTACTTCAAGGTTTGACGTAGTGTAAACTTCTTCATCCTGTTTTAAATGTTTTAATGTGTCAAACAATCTACCAGTGAAGAGAAACACCAAATGCCTTCAAGCTTTTTCTTTTGTACATTACATTATGATGCAGTTTCGTAATTTTCACCAATTCCTTCAGGTTTGTTTAGACTGCACATGATCATCAAAGTATAAATGCAGAATCTTGCTTCTTTGTATATGAGATATTCCAGCCCGAAAGCCTTCCTACACAACAGCTGGCAACAAACAACACTTCTCATTAATAACCCAATTAACCAATCATTGCTTACACTAAAAGGTTCCTTATCGAATAAGTAGAAAACAGTACCTGCTTATTGAACTATAAAAGTTTTGCAGGTGAGAAGCAAGTGTTGTATAACTTGTATCATATCATTACCCATTCAATGAACTTCCCCATCTACCATGATGAATTCAATGGGGAGTGGACAATGTGCAATAAGTAACAGAGATCTACAGATATATGTGATCCAGTGGAATTTATCCATTGAATCCAACAATGAAAAGAAAAGGAGGAGGTAGGTCATTACAATTAACAAAGGGACCCATGGGTCCATGAAGAAAGACATCTTTTCAACACATGTAGGTAACGACTTAGAAAAACTAATCAAGCATGATGTTAACATGAATGCTGAATATTTGCATTCCTACATACTTAGCGAAAGTACAGCATCAGTTCAAATTTGTTATATGATGTGTATTAACATAAGTTGGTATATTCTTACAGTGGTCCTAAGTACACACAAAAGAAAATGAGAGTCCACTAACCACTGATCCAGTGTCTCAATCAGGCTTTTGGTTACCAAGTCCTTGCAAATTAGAACTAGGCAAACTGAACATACTATAAACCCCATTCCAAGCTTGATGGTGATGGCCCTAGGGAAACGAAAAATTACGAAAATCAATACATAAGCCATTAATGTGTAAAAATCATAAGAAAGATTTCAAATCAAGCAATTCATGTATTACCTGAAAACGATTGTCGTATATAATAGGGATCGGGAGAGCTACATTTCCAGTCCCATTCGATCCATACAAGTAGTTTGGGGAGAGCATACTCTGACCCTCTTTTGGGATGCTCTTAACATTATTGCCTAAGATCCTTGGAATGGGCAGTTTTGGAGTTACCCGAATACTTTTATAGTCATGGTTTATTAGTTCTTCCTTTAGCTTATTCATCCAAGACATCACAATCACACACTTATCTTCAGAATCATTTGCCATTTCCTTTATCTCATTAAAGCTCTTTTCCATCTTATCACATCGTTGAGCTTCAGGAGTCGTATCCCAATCACTGTATTTTAGTTTTACCTTTGTGTGACATCTCTTCACATCTTTCCTCCATCTCTGCATGATGTATTTATTGGGAAATAAGTGGACCTTGTGACGAATAAAGACATAAATCGCATGTCTGCATAATATTCCCGTGAACTCAAACTTAGAACAACTGCACACAATTTCATTGTCATGTTCCTGGAATCTTACCTTGAAAGTTACACTTTTTTTCTTCTCGCCAATCATTATATCCTCAGATATTCGATACTCTAAACTCGTACCATCGACTTCAAAAGTTGCCAAGTCGCAGTACATTTTACCCGTTAATTCATTCTGGAACTCCTTAAATTTTGAAATTGTATAAACTGCTTGAGCTTGTTTCTCCATGTCATAGTGTGTTACACAGTTGACACTTGAAGAAAAACACTTAAAATCCTCATGAATTTCCTTTTCGACATTACTTCTCAATGCATCTTCATACCTTTTCACGAACTGTTTAAAGGAAGTCTTAGATTTGACGTGATCATCGAAGAATGAACGCATACTCTCGTTTCGATAAATAGGAGAAATTCCACCCCAAAAGTTCTCTTTCACAAAAACTGGCACCCAACGGCATCTCTCATTATATAACCCAGTTAAAAAATCATCATTATGTAACTTGTAATTCTCAATCATTATATTCCACTGTTCTTCAAACTCGGACTGAGACACTGAATCATACACAACACATTTCAGGGCTAACATAATGGATTCAGAATCACTGTATTCTTTCAGCTTTACAGGCAGAATTTTCATTATATGCAACAAGCACCAACGATGTTGAATATTAGGAAAGACATTTTCAATAGCTGTTTCCATAGCTCTGTCCAGAATAGTTATTATCCCACTTGGAGCACGCCCAGACATACATGCAAGCCAAGTTTGAAACAGCCATATAAATGTTTCGGTATCTTCACTTGAAACCAATGCACATCCAAACAAAATAGGTTGCCCGTGATGATTGACCCCCACAAATGGAGTAAAAGGGATGACATATCTATTCGCCAAATAGGTAGTGTCAAACTTGATAACATCACCAAATTCCTCATATGATGATCTACTCCTGGCATCTGCCCAAAACACATTCCGAAGCCTACCCTGCTTATCCAAATCAATTGCATAAAAAAAATTTGCATCCTGAGATTTCATTTTCATCAAATAATCTAGAATTAAGGTAGCATCCCCTTCCTCTAGTTGTAACTGGCTCGCTTTCTCGGAATAATTTCTACCATCTTTACCCAATAATATTGAGGTATTCTCACTTCCTCCAACTTCAACCAGTGAACTACTATTCTTATCTTTTTTGACACCAACTTTATCATTTAAATCAAGCTTCCTTTTTCCATGGGAGTTTAATACCCGCTTACATCGGAAAAAACAAACTTTATCTGGACTCAACTCATGGTTGTGTACAAGCCTGACACTACTAACTCTCCACCTTCCATCAAGACTAATACATGCACTAAGAAGAGCCTTGCAGTTCGTTTTAATACTTTGAGGCGGTCTCAAACCCTTACTTGCTGAATTACTTCTTGATGTTCCTGATCGAGCACATGCAAGAGTTACATATCTCAAAACCCCATCATCATCCTTTGTAGACGATCTCTTTTTCACAGGGAATCCTAATTGCTTAGCATAGTTTTTATAATACTCGAGCACTTCATCAGCAGTACCAAAAAGCATCCCAACTTTCGGTTCCTCCAGTTCTTTATTCCCCACATTGTCTATTTCAGCCTCTTTATTCTTCTTCGTTGAGTCATTCTCATCAATTATAGCTTCATTTCCATCATTTTCTTGACTAACAACAATCTCCAAACTTGGATTGCCACTCGAAGTCTCTTCCATTTCCTATCAAGCGCGCCTGCACAATTAGCAACTTTAACAATTAGGATTAGTTAATGGAAATGTAGTTCTAGCAGGAAAATAATTTGTTAAATGTATAATGCAGAATGGGAACCGCCGTGAAGCCCCAATGTAACTGTGTCCTGACACTCAAAACTTATGAACTTAAAATCTTATAACCTAAATATGGTCAGTTCCATACTTAACTGCCAAGACCAACAGAATCACACCACAACTGGAACTGATATGGGTGAATAGTGATACATAAGAGAAACTACACAAGACCTTACTACCATATTACTTTCGATTTCAACAATTTTAAGTAAATTTCAGAAGTTTGAAGAACTTTCAGATCCTAAAGTTAGAAATTAGGTTTTAAGAGAAAGAGATTACTTACTGAGGAGGGGAGGAGCGAGCTTGTTGAAATTGAAATCGGTCCGACTCGGATTCCTTATGTGGAAAATTCTTCTTCTTCTACGTTGAGATTTTGAGTGAGAAACCTAGGGAGGGAGGGAGAGGGAAGAAGAACGACGACCTAATGCTAGGGTGACCTTTGTTCCGGACAAGGTCTGTAGACCACACTAGATTTTGTGTCCGTGCGAACTTGGTTCACCAATTCAATCTACGATTACAAATACAATACATAAATGCCTCTTTCTTTGAACTATATTTGGTAAAGCTCGGTTTCGCCTCGCCCCAATTCTCATTTGATTTGGTAAAGCTCGACTTCGCCTCGCCCCAGTCCCGATATAATTTGGTAAAGCTCGTAAACATGAGACCCATGATTGCAAGGAAATATTTTTTCTACGATACCTGGGCAAGGAAATCTTCAAGAGCAGGACCAACTATCACTATCAAGGAAACCTATAGTTTTTTCCATATGAAATACATTACGAATATGCATCACCTAAAATTCATGGGAAAAACTACATAAATCAATTTTCATGAAAATTAGAGAAATTTTACAAATGAATTGCCTATAACTTGATATTAATTTTGACAATATTTGAATTCATTCCAAAGTCTTCACCAGTCTCCACTGCAACTTCTTGGCAGCCAAAATAATAGCTTCTTTCATTTTCACGGATTTAATAAACTGTGCAGTAGAAGTCGTTTGTCATAGAAATTTACCCATTTTTCTTTTCCAACACAACTATTCGCCCTTCTGCCTAATTATCCCCTGGGTAAATCATTAGCTCATATTCAAACACCATAACACTTTATTAGGTTCACAAAAATAAAGAATTAGATTCACGAACTTAATGAAAAAAAAGGCTGCATAAGTTTTTATATCCTCTTATGTTGGCGAATTAAACTCTTTAGGTTCGTGAACCTAATGAACAAAGCTTTTCAGGAGAAATAAACTTCTTCAATAGGCGCGAACTCAAGTTCTTCTCTAACATTTAAAACTTTTTTCATTAGTTTGTAGTTTCGAATTATGCCAAGTAAGAGCTTCAAATCAAAATTTCACTCAACTTAGCCAATGATTGCTAGTCTGTGACGAGTTCTTCCTTTGCAAATCATTCATTACTAAAGTCATTGACTTTGTTACGATAGATAAATAGATAGATAAAAGGGAAAATAGTCTAAATTCTAAAAAATAAATCAATCTTTGTTACTAACCTTTAATGAAGTTAGTCAAATGATTTTTATGTATGATCTTCAATTTTCAAGGGTAACTTGATAAATCCTAAAACTCTAGTACCTAACCTAATCTCATTTGAAGCTGGCGTTTTTTTTTTTTTTTTGCGAGAAAAAGATTATGATTTTGTTAAAAGAAAAAATGAAATAAAAATACAACAAATATATAAAAGTACCCCCCATACAGTTAAAAATCAGTTACATCTTCCTGTCAATTATAGTTTCTAGTGGGTTATGAGTTGACTGAACTGAATAAATCTGAACCAGTTTGAGGTGGATGTCCGTAAGAATATGGTGCTCTTGACTTAATCAATGGCTAATGTTGCTTCTCTTCCTTTTTTCCTTGCCATTACCCTTTGATTCCTTTCATTCCAAATTACCCAAATGATGAAAAAGATTATCAGAGGCCATATCTTCCTCCCTCTGTTTCTCCCCCTTCTTAGTTTCCATGCTAGCATTTGTTGTTCCATATCTTTGGTTTGTACCCATTTTTGATTGAAATCGTTAAGGAAATATTTCCAGATCTCTGTAGCATATGAGCAGTGCAAGAATAGGTGATCAATTGTTTCCTCCTTTGTTAAGCAGAAGCTGCATCCTGGGTTTGAGATTTCACACCCCCTTTTGATTAGGTTGTCTGTTGTTGCAATTTCCTTTTGTAACACCATCCACATAAATAGCTGAACTTTGGGAGGCACATGCTTAATCTAGATGCTTTTGTAAGAAACTTGTGATACCTGAATCGTCTGTGATGCTGGATCTTGAGAACTTAGGGCTTCATAGCAATCTTTGGCAGAGAATTTGTCTCCAAACTTGTAGGTAAGATCATCTGGGTTGTTGCTCAAAGATGGAGGGGACCCAATGTGCACTATCAAGTTCACAATATCCTGCATTTCCTCCATATTTGCATTTCTATTGAATTGCACATTCCATCTTCCATTTTGTATCATTTTTTGTATGTAGCCATCCTTATGTGTAGCCTTTTTGTAAGCAGCATGAATATATCAACTAAAATATGATATAAGACTTGACATATCAATACCTGTGAGTTTAGTCGAGCATTCACTCTAACACTATTAATTTAGGGGAAGGATCCGTAAAAATTATTATTCTTACGTACATTTTCGTGATTTTTGGCACCAATTTTTTTATAACACACAAATGGCAATGACTTTGAAGCTAACCTTTTGGTGATGTTTTGCTCTTACAAAGCTCTACATTCTACTAAAAATAACATAATCCAAAACGTATAATTTCACCCTCCATCTCTCTGAAAATCAGTCTTTGAAAATTAATGTCCGAAATTAAAATTAGTAAGTAGTGAGATTTGGTATCTCAAAAATGCACTAATTTTTTATAGCAATGTAGAGCTTTGTAAGACGAACACATCACCGAAAAATTAACTTCAAATTCATTATTATTTAGGTTTAATAAAATAAATAGTGCCGAAATTAAATGAATAACCACGTTAACGATCTTCCAACATTAAATCATTGAAAATTTCTTGAATTTTTACTCAACCTGGTGTTTTTGGAATAACTTTTAATGTTATTTTGACCCGATATGGGACGTCATTAGTGATTTTATTTAAATATTTCAAGTAATTATAGATTCTCCATACATGCACTCATAGGATCTTAAAAAGATTGAAACTAGTAATTTTTGTTTTGGAAATATTTAAACTCCATAAAGTAAGGATTAGCATGACAATGCACATCTTTATCATTTCAAAATCTGTTTCCACGTAAGCAAAATCCTAGGAAAACTAGCCGTTACAAGAAGAGCCGTTAGAGCGTCATTAAGCCATAACGTTCGCCTTCTTCCCGTTCATTGCGTCCCTTCTTTCTCCCCCTCGCTATTCTGTAGAGAACTCAAAATCCCCCCAAAATATTCTCTCGCTCACTCAGAAAACCCTAAATTTGATTTTTAATACTTCAATTAATCCCCGTTTTGAATCAATTTCCGGGATCAAAAAATCTGGAAAAAGATGTCGACTCCTGTGAAATCCCTAAAACCATCACGATCTGAGAATTCAAATCCGAATCAGTGTGCTCTAACTAGTCCGTTGCAGAAGAAATCTCCATCGATCTGTAATAAGTCTGAGAAACCGAAGAAATTTGGTTCGAAGAGTTTATTGAATGTTTCTCCACGAAACAAGATCCAGGAAAGAAAATTTGTAGTTGCAAAGAAAAACCCTAAAAAGACATCAGCGTCAACCTCAGAAGTTACCTGTAAATGTAAAAATAAGAAGAAGATGGATGATAATCTGAAGAAATGTCCTTGTATTGCTTATCAAACACTTAGGGCTTCTCAAGAGGATTTTTTCAGGAATCGGAGTCTTTCGGTACAGGAATCGGTTGATGTACATGAATCCGAAGAATCAAAGAGAGTTGCTGAGATCGAAGAAGAGCAGGAGAAGAAATTGAATGAGTTTCTTAGCGGAGAAGATGAAATTGAAGAAGAAGTTAAAACCCTAGAAACCCTTGAAAGTAATGAGGATTCATTAAATTCACCAATTATTCAACAATCTGAAGATTTGGAAGGAGAGAATGAAATGGGAAGTTCAAAAACAAAGAGAAGAAGAGCAAGAGTACTTGAAGAAGCACGAAGCAGTGTACCGGATTTGGGGTCTGGAAAGGTACAGCACTTGGTTAAGGCTTTTGAGAGTCTACGGTTTATCCCCAAGAGATCAACGCAGAAGGAAGGAGGAGAAGAAGGAGAAGGTAAAGAGAAGGAAGAAGAAGAGGATGTTAAGAAGGGAATGAAATGGGCATTACCTGGTATTCACCAACCAAAAATACTTTCAGAGAAGAAATTTTCTGCAGAATCTTTCTGCCCAGCTGAGAAGTTCTCCTTCAAATTGGGCACGTTTGATATTGGATCGGGTGTGTCTTCTTCTTATGATAGCAGTCAAGGAAGCAAAAATTCAACTGGAGGTGGCAGAAGGAGTCGGAGAAATGTAAGTGTTCTTACTGTCAATTGTGATTTATATTGGGACTTATGCTGAGTGTGATATTATTATTCAACTGTAATTGGTTTTATGCCGAGTGATATTAGTACTTCAAATGGGATTCATATTTGGTTTTATGCTGAATGATATTGATACTTCAATTGTGATTCATAATGGGTTTTATGCTGAATGTGATATTAGCATTTGAGTGTTTAACTATAGCTGTGATTTGTTTCCGCCTACTTGCAGAGTTCTGACTCTTCTGGAGCATCTGGTGTAAGGAGATGGAAGAAAAAACAACAACTTAAAGTCACTAGTCAAAAGCCATTCAAGCTTAGAACTGAGGTATAAATCAATATAATGATCTTTGATTGTTAACTACTAGGGATTAATTTTTTGTTTTGATGCCCAGTCTTTGTTTCAAAGGAATACAGGTTACTAATGGGTAATTGTCCTTTCAGCAACGAGGGAAACATAAAGAAGAGGTATTCGTAAAGAAAGTACAGGAAATGTTTACGGAAGAGGAGAAGCAACGTATACCCATTGCGCAAGGCCTTCCATGGACAACAGATGAACCAGAGGTATGCCAAAGCGAGTTCGTAGGCCTCTTAGTGATCTTAAATACAATGATATAAAAGTAGATTTTGTATGGAAAATCGTTCACTACATGGTATCTTTAGTTTGCACAGTTGGGTATGGTATGAATGTTAGAGATGGGAATAGAAAATTCGCCACAGTAAATGGGAAATTTGAATTTCACAATAGCCTAGTACCTCATTCATCCGATTGTTATTGTTATTGTTATTTGTCTCAGAAGATGGATATATAAAACTGACTTTAGTAAATACTATGTTCAATTAGAGATGTCTAAAGTTTGCATTAGTGAACGGGTATTTCGCTGAGCGCTTACTGTAGCCTGGAACTTCCATTATCCAACTGGGTTATTGTTATTTGGCTCAGGAGATGGACATATTAAACTCGCACTAGTAAATGGGCTTACATATTAAGCGAGTTCTTAGGCTTCGTAATGATTTTAAATACAATGATTAGAACTAGATTTTGTATGGAAAATCGTCCACTACATAATATTCTTTAGTTTACTCAGTTGGGTAAGGTATGAATGTTAGAGATGGGAATGGAAAATTTGCAATAGTAAATGGGAAATTTCGCAATAGTCTGGGACCTCAATTATCCGATTATCCTTGTTATCGTTATTTGTCTCAGAAGATGGATGCTCACTCTAGTAAACGGACTTACTATGTTCAATTAGAGATGGACACCTAAAAGTTTGCATTGGTGAACGGGTATTTTGGTGAGCGCTTACTGTAGTCTGGAACTTCGATTATCCAATTGTTATTGTTATTTGGCTCAGGAGATGAACATATTAAACTCACACTTAGTAAATGGGCTTACTTGCCTGGGGTATACATGGTAATCTGGAACTCTATATAGATTCAACGGCTACAGTATTTGGCTCAGTAGAAATATGAATGATAAAGATGGACATATGAAATTTACACTATTAAATGGCGCAATTTGCTTAGGTGTATAATATAAACTAGGACTTTGCTACTGTATTTGGCTCAGGAAGAACCATTGTGATACATTCTAAATTCAAATTGGAAGGTAAGCATATAATTTTGTGAATGCTGAATGTAGTTTCTGTGTTTTCAGCATTTGATAAAGCCACCAGTAAAAGACATCACGAGGCCCATTGACTTGAAACTTCACAGTGATGTTCGAGCAGTTGAGCGTGCTGATTTTGATACTCAGGTAAGCTGCCAATTTCTTATCTGAAGCTATATGATTTTGGCTAACTTTACTCACCAACGGTTTCGTGCTTTTAATAAATCCTTGTGATTATAAGTACTAATTTTCATGTGACATTTTCAGGTTGCGGAGAAGTTAAGCTTACTTGAACAGTATAGAATGGAAAAGGATAGGCAGCAAAAGGTAAACGTCAGAAACTTTGAACTATATATCTCTGTGTCTTGAATGCCGTGTAGTAATACTTTCAATCTTCTTGGTTTCTGCTTTTTAGTTGGAAGAAGAGGAAGAAGTCAAGAGGTTGAGGAAGGACCTAGTTCCAAGAGCTCAACCAATGCCATACTTTGACCGCCCTTTTATTCCTAAAAGGTAGTCTTGAATTATGGTATCCATCTTTATATAATTTCTTTTGTTGTTGAGTTTGGAGGAACCCAACTCACTTTTCGACTTGTATTTGTAATCTGTTTTGCGTTTTTCCTGTTTTTCAGATCAGTGAAGCATCCAACAGTTCCAAAAGAACCAAAATTTCATATTCCTCATCACAAGAGGATCAAGTGCATGTCCTGGAGTGACGTGAGCAGCATATGCTGAGTTGGGAGACATGAGATGAGAAGAAGAAGAAGAAAGAGATGAATGATTGGTGATGTAAAACATTACTTGACCTTGAAAAGAAAAAGACAGAATTTTTTCACCATTGATCGATCGATCATCTGTTCTCCATTTTTTGAACTTTTTACCAGTACATTTAAAGATCATTCTGTGACAGTTTCTTTTATTTTTTTTGTTTGTGTATGTCAAGCAAAAGCAATAGCTTTAATTGCAATGTTTCTTGAGAAATCTTTGACTGCATAGGTGTTGATTTTCACTTGTGCCGTATATAATAAAAATCTTGTTTGATAAATAACTCTGGTCTGACAGATATTTACCTTGCTTTTTTGTAACTACACAAAATCATTGCTTCAAAGAACAACAACACATGAATGCAAAACTGGATGACATGTTTGGAAGAGGATTTGTGAAGCTGGTTAGATGCACATACGTTTTTACAACATAGATGGTGAAGTAACTTCAACTTGATCTGATTTTCGTTGTGCTTGTATCAGTGGAGGCTTTCCATTGCTCGACTGTAGGGGGACTAACCTCTGGCTTGCTCGAGTAGAGCAGGAATCAATTTGTAAGGGAGAATTTGGTATGACACCTTTCTCTGCTTCTCAAGTAGAAATATTTTCTCTGAAAGAAAAATAGGGATGCACTTTGGCTCTGAGTGTGTTGTAGGAGGCCTTTCCAGAAAAATATAGAGATGGCGTTTATCCCATATAATTGTCGTGCAAATTTATACTTGAGAAGACTAATCGTATTGGGTTACGAGGTCTACTAGACCTGTTATCCGACGTTCTTATCTATCTATGGTGTCCTACCATGAAACTGTTCTCAAGAAAACAAGCAAACCGAGTATCAAGTCATTGAACCATTGTAACCATATTTTCATAAAGGCAAACAAGGCCACCAGAGAATAGACTAGTTGAGCCTAATGGTGAGGGTCATATACTCCCGTAAGACAATCGTAGCATCCGTTAAAAATTCTATCCAAAGGGTTTGAATGGGAAGGATCTTGCCAAATTTAAAATCATTTAGTCTTTTCGACCTGACAATACTCATTATATACACAATCTAACTGAAAGACAATGACAGCTATGATTCTGATCTTCAAGATAATACATTACCATTGCTTCACTGCCTGAGTGAGGCAAGAGCAGAACTCTAGCCAACTATACAAGCTTTCAAATCAACACTGCCATGTAAACAGGCACCAAGTCAATGCAGAATTCAGAAGAAATGCGCAAGAGGTCAATTGCTCCCAAAGACGGTGTTTATTACTTCAAGTTCTTGCAGCCCAAAACCTTCATTCCTCCGAGATCAAGGGATGCAAGAGATTTCTCAGCTGATTTCGGAACAATGCATTTTCTATATCCCAATTTGGAAACAGCATTCACCCTCTTCTCCATTCTTGAGACCCCGCGAAGTTCACCACCAAGGCCAATCTCTCCAATGAATGCAACATCATTGGGAATAGGGGACTCCAGGAAACTGCTGCATATTGCAGCTGCTATTGCAAGATCACCAGCAGTGTCAGTCAATTTGACTCCACTAACTACATTTACAAAAATGGCATTGTCTTGAAGCTTTAGACCTGCTTGCTTCATCAGAACACGAGTGATCATGTTAAATCTGCTCTGCGGGATTCCAGTAACACTCCCTGAAACTGGCATGCCAGGAGTGCATAACGCCTGAATCTCAATCAGAAAAGTTCGAGATCCATCAACAATTACAGCAATAGCAAGTCCAGCTAAAACATCGAAATCCAACTGCTGCTCACTTAAGAATATCTCACTAGGGTTTGAGACAGCTTGCAGACCAGACTGTGACATTTCAAACACTCCAAGCTCATCTGTGGACCCAAACCGGTTCTTGACTGATCGAAGGAACCTATGAGACGAGTACACGAGTACCTCTCCCCCTCCATATACAAAACAACATCCACAATGTGCTCTAAGACACGAGGTCCTGCTATCTCACCAGTTTTGGTCACATGCCCAATCAAAAATACAGGCACATCAGTGCTTTTTGCGTACCTCAACAGAGTAGAAGTGCATTCATTTACCTGCATGATACCTCCTGCACTTCCAGACACTCCCTTCAAATACATTGTCTGAATAGAATCAATAATAAGTGCCCGAGGAGAAAGCAATTCTTCCGTTCCGATTCCCATTCCCATACGATCCGCTCTATTACCAATTTGCTCAACACTCTCTTCACCAGAGATATACAAAACTGGAGCTGGGCCACCAGAATCACCCCCTTGAGCCACCATTGCAGCAATTTGCAACAACAATGTACTTTTTCCCACACCAGGATCACCACCAACTAAAACCAAACAACCTGGGACAAGACCACCTCCAAGCACCCTATATACTTCAGCACCAAAAACTCCAGATAATGGGATTCTCCAAGTTAACTGATTCACCCCCTTATTCACATCAGTCAACCTCTGCGGTCCTAACTCGTCTGTTTTACGCGGTACTATCCATGATTTCCTTGATTTATCCTCAACAAATTCAGTCTGTGACACTGACATCTGAGTCATTGTACCCATAGCTTCACAGGATTTACAACTTCCCCACCATTGTGATGATGAATTTCCACAACTGGAACAAACCCATATCATTCTACTCTTCCCCTTTGACTTCTTTATAACAAAATCTTGTGATTTTGACCTGAACCTAGAATTTCCACTCCCAACTGGTTTTAGTTTCTCCCCTTCTTCTTCATTGTTTTTGGTTTGACAAACAATTGAATGGATACTAGTTCTTCTTGGTTGCTTGTTGTGAGAATGATTTTTTGATGAGAAGAAGAAATTGGGGTTATTATTAGGAATGAATTTTGTTTTTGTGAGATTGAGATGGTGTTCTCTATGGTGATGCAGATTTTGAAAAGATGGGATATCTGAGATCTCCATTTTGATGAAGAGAATTGGAATCTATCTGGTTCTATACTTCTATTTACTTTCTAGGGTTTTCCTGGGGGTTTTACGACGCTTTCATTCCCGCAATATTTCATTTTATAAAATGAGCGGTGGAGTGGAAAATGCTTAAGCTAAAGAAAGAGAATTTTTATAAATTACACGCGTTTTTTTATATCCATTAAATTAATGTCCCCGTTTTCTTCAAACTTTTTAAAATGCCCTTGCCGTTTACTTTCACCCTTTAGACCAGCATAATGGAATCAATGATCGTTTATCTAGTCAAAAACTGGGTCAAATTACCATAAACCTCCACATTAAACTTAATCGAGCAAGAGCATGTAAATCTTATATTCCCCTCTTCCATCACTTCTCTCCAACAGCCGCGTTCTTCTTATCTTCTTTATCTCCTTTTCTGTAATGAAATCAATACTCCTATTACTGCTCTGTTTAATTAGGGTTTTTGAACTAAACAGAGACAATTTCGATAGAGATTCGGGTTGTATTTGAAGGGAAAAAGAATCAGATTTTGGTATATATATTTTTGGGGGTTGAACTGTTTTTTAGGGTTTCATAAAATAAATAGTTGGGGAAGAAGATGAATCTCAAAAACAGCGGTAGTTGTTGTAGGTGATGTGGCTAGCGTGAATGAACAGAGTTGCGGTGAAGGTGTGATGCTGCCACTGATTTCGTGATGGAAGAGAAGAAGATTGCTGCAGTATCAGAATTGAATGGATTATGAGCAATGGGTTGTGGTGAGAATCAGTCCACAACAACACTAATAGGAAGAAGAAAAGTGGTTTGTTAATGGCAATGATTATGATTTTTGATGAATGTTAGTTTGAAATTCTCTCAATTTGAAAGAATGGGTTCATATTTATCCATCTTCTGCATGTTTGTTTAAACTTGAGCCTTGTATTCATCATCAATGTCAAATTTGGGGATTTTTTTATTGATTAGGGTTCTTGAAGATTTGGGGGTTTTCTAGTATTATGAACTTCTTTTGCTAATTTATGAAATTAGTAGTTGTATTTTTTTTTATGATTTTGATGATTGTTCAATTCAAATTAATGTAATTTCAAATTCAGTTTCAAACTAATAATGGCGATAGTTGGTAATGCTGTTCTAATGAAGGTTTGTGGTGCAGAACAAGGTTGCAGTTGATGTGCTTACAAGGTTCATGGAGGTGGAGATTCAAATGAAGAAGGTTCTGTTGGTGAATTGAAGTTAAAACAAATAAGACCTTGTGCTGGTGATTGAGAAGCCGAGAAGAATTGAAATCTGGGGTTGTCTCTGTTGTTGAATTGGTAGAGGTGGAAATAGTGATTATCATGGGTCTGTAACGGACTTGAGTCTGAGATGGTGGCAGTATTGAATTGTTGTAATGGTTAGATGTATGCTTAGGTCACATGTGGTGGATTTGTGTTGATGTTGTGGAAGGAACTGAAATTGTAGGCAGAAATGGGCCATTGATGGTTGCTTTCCACTGAGATTTCAAGAATGGATGCAGTGGATTGATTTTGGTGCTACTGACATGGTTACAGTGATGGCACTGCAGTTGTAGGTGCAGGCTGGGAATGTAGAGAAGAAATGGGAGATAAGAAGATGTTGGATGAATTGATGCTGGTGGTAATGGTTGTATGCATTTGAAGTGATAAATGGGAAATGGCTGTGTTGGTAGGCTGCAGTGGTGAAGCTGAGTAATGGAGTTGCAAAGTAAATGGAAGTTTATGGTGTTGCAGAACTGTAGAAGGCATGGTGGTATTGAGCTGCAACAGATAGAAACATGAAGCTGGTAGTGTTGTGTGTTTAGCTCATAAATGGGTTGTGCAGTGAGCAAATGTCGTGGCGATGCTATTACAGGCAATTGTAATTGCAGGTGTATGGCAGAAAGCTGCAGTTCAAGTTGTTGTTGGTATTGTGAACGAGTAAGATTGCAGGTGGTCAGCACTGGAAGATAGTTTGAGATGCTAGAAGAGACTGGTGTTGTTTTGGTTGATGGGTGTTGGTTTGCTGGATAGAATTGCAGGAGCTTCTATTGAGCTGAACTACAAGTGGATGTTTAATCTGTTAGTGTTGTATGAATGTATGGGTCTAATCTGTATATTGCAGAAAAGGAACTGAACTGAAATGGGTATGAGCAGTTGGTAGGAAACATGATGTTGTTGTTGGCTATACTGCATGTGGACTGTGAAGAAGATGGTCAATGAATCTCAAGCAAAAGATGTGGATTCTGCATTTTAAACAACACAAATAAGAAAAGTGGAATTGACTCGACTCGACTCGACTCAGCGTTTCAAGTCTGCAATTCAAAAAAATCCAACTCTACTCAGGAGGAAGGGCTTTTTGGACATTTTGACACTTCCACCTAAGTGTTAACAGCTGCTAACTGTTGTTTATCTTTTTTTGAATAAAATGGTCAAGGCAAGGGTACTTTAACAAATTTTTAAAAAACGGGGGCATTTTTTTAGTGTAATGTTAAAAGTAGGGGTACTTTATCAAAAATCCCAAGAAGAAATATTGTGTATCATCGGACATAAGAATCCGACAATCTCAATCTCATGACCTCATCCGTCGCTCTCTACCTCATAGTGGTTAGTTTTTATGTAGGCAACATACTCTAAACCCTTCATTAACAAACCTCAGACCTCTTGTGCATCAAAAAAATTGCAGCACACACTTCTGTATGGTTATGGGGCCGACCGAGCCAAGCGAGGGAGAACCCTATATATACACGGTGGCTTTGTTAAAAACAGGCAACTTCATCCTTAGAAGAAAAGACATTACCTTTGTTTACCATTACTAGACCAGAACATAAGGTGCAACTCTTCACAAGTGACAAGCAGTTGCATCATATTTTCCTAACAAACTCTCATGAGATTAATAGTTACTTTGGTGCATTCTGCTACTCTGGCAGGAAACACAATAATCGAAGCATCAAGTCCATATACGTAGAGTTACGACGAAACTGATACTTGTGATTATTTTTAAAGGTTATACGTTGTATTAAGAAACAAAGGAAAAGAGACTTATATAGTACAAACTAAAAATAGATGAAAAAAGAAAATATAAACAATAAGGAGGAAATCAAACTCTATTAGTTACCCTTATCTCAGGGGTATGACCCAAGATATGAGAGTCGCCCAACAAATCCTGATTCTCAATAACAGAAACTGAGTTATCCGAAAAACCTAAAGAATGTCTATCCAAAGAAATAGAAGGCAGTAAGATATCTGGCATTTGATTCTATTGTTGTTTGTGGATTTCTTGCTTCCTTTGCCAGTGCATCTGCTACTTTATTTCCTTCTCCATGAAAATACTTGAAACCCAAAAAACAGCTTCCACATTTCTGTAACATTCTCCAATGTATTGCATTTGACTTGTTATTGGCAAAATCCATGATTCTTTGATAATCTCCTTCAATTCAGAATTGATGAAGTTTCATGTCTTTTTCCCAGGAAGCTGCTTCTAGCAAGGTCAAAGCCTCTGCTTTCTTCACGGGAGGAAGTGTTGAATGTCCCAACTTTAACAGGGATATAATTCATGTATCTGATATCAGAATTAGCCCATACTCTGCAATGGAAGATACTTGTACCCAGGAAACATCATGTTCAATTTATACTGGTGTAAAGTATGAGTTTCCCATTTATGTTAAGCAATTGTATCTGTCAAGGTATTTTGTGTTCTAATTGAAGAATCTTGTACCACTATAGTACCAGACTTTTATAAGGGGGATAGTTGCCAGAAATTTATGTATCTCTGTATTGTTAAAAAAAAAATGATAAACTAGTGTTAGATTTATCTTAAAAGGTCCTCATACATCTTTCCTTCCATATTATCCAATATTTAGTAGCTAAAATTTCTATAACATTTTCAGTATATTCACCTACAATCCATTTAATATACAAATATATGAAAGGACAATCGGTTGTCATGTTTAGTCTCAAACATGCTAAAGGAGGTAAACTTTAAACTGACCTTGCATAAGAACATTCAAAGTACACATTTTTTTGTGGGTGAAAACCGTTTCTGCTGGTTTTGGTAATTTCGGGTGTGTGGATCAGAAACGAGTCTAAACCCTAAACAATGTACTGCACGGGAGTACTTTTGATTCGAGAGATCAATCTGTACAATCTTGGCCTAAACCAAGAAATGGACGTTCCAGGCTTGCTTCGGTCACAAGGTGAAGGAGAAGGATTGGTCTTAGGGAGGGAAGCAAATAGAGTGCTGAGACCAGAATCGTTGATTCTGAAGGTGTGGTTGCTTATGACTTGTATCATAAAGTAGAACCGGCTAGCAGAATGGAAAGCTACCAGGTGATTTCTAGATATTGTGTTGTTGCCGACCAAAACTTATTGTTTGGTGAAAATAGGTGAAGCCTATTTATACAAGTCATATTGAAACGTATCTTGGTCTCGTAGGAAGTGGAAACGATTGAGTGGTAGAAGAATAGAGTAACGTGTAACCATCAGACGTTATGCTTCCATGATGAGGGAAGTGAATTCGTGTAACCGTCAGTCATTACGCTTCCATGATGAAGGTAATGAATTGTTTACACCGTTACTTTTCACCACCAGTAATTGTCCTACTTCATGACACTTTCTTGTAACAGGCGCATTGCACGCGGCACGCTGTAAACCGCCAGACCAATACCCTGATGAGTATCCCCCAGTTTGTGACATGTTTGATGTCTTGAGAGTTTTCGTAGAAAACGTGTAGAAGGTTGCTATGTGCGGCAAGTCAAAGTCAAAAGACTTTGCCATAGGAAAATAGCATGTGATGCTATTAGGCTTGCCTTGGTTGGCCGCCTAAAACTTGCCACAAGTCCGTCAGTTTGGTGGCGAACTTGAATGGCTGAGATTGCATCTCATGAGGAAGGGTAGCCGTTGATTATGGCCGCATCTTGTTGTATAGCGAAGTGGCACTATTGACATAGCAGCGCCTGGTGGAGCCATGGCATAGCAGCATGCTAGTAGCTGTGGCATGGCGACATTCCAGTGGCGTTGTAGCATGGCCAAAGCTAAGGTTTGGCTCCGTGGACAAAATTAGCGCTTGGCGGCATGGCCAAGGCTAGGATTTGGCGCCGTGGTAATAATTAGGTCTTGGCGGCGTGGAAAAGGCTAGGATTTGGTGCCATGGTAAGAATTGGGGCTTGGCGGCATGACCAAGGCTAGGTTTTGGCGACGTGGTAAGAATTAGGGCTTGGCGGCGCGGCTAAGGCTAGGTTTTGGCGCCGTGGTAAAAATTAGGGCTTGGCAGCATGGCCAAGGCTAGGTTTTGGTGTCGTGGTAAGAATTAGGGCTTGGCGGCGCGGCCAAGGCTAGGTTATGGCGTCGTGGTAAGAATTAGGGCTTGGCGGCGTGGCCAAGGCTAAAGTGGCATGCTACCGTGGCAGAGTGGCGTGTTGGCATGTCGATCAATATGTTGTTGTGGTAAGGCGCGTTTGGCTTGCCAGTTAGTATGGTGGCGCGGCAGGGTGCGTTTGGCCTTTAATGTATGGTGGCAAGTTTGGAGCGACTTGATTGGCCGAGGAAAGGGGCCGGCCAAACATAAGGCGCGGCTACACTTCTGGTGAAAGTGTGGCGCCTTTAGAGCGACCTGATTGGTCGATGGGAAGTGGGGCCGGCAAGTATGGGCCCAACCACAAATTATGTGTGTGTGGCTAATTTGAGGCGACACGATTGGTCGAGAGAAATAGGGCAGGTTTAGGAAGGGGAGTGGCCAATGGCAAGTGGCGCCAGTTGGCCTAAGGCATGGCCACGCCTCCCTTTTCTGCTGCGGCTCCTTGTTTTCTGATTCTGGGCAAGGTTTTGCACCTGCTAATCCATGGTGGATTGAATACCTAGTTCGCCTAGGCTTAATTTCGACAAGCAAGGTCTGATATACTGCGTGAGGCGCAAAACCCTAACTTCTGCAAGTTAGTCAGGGCAATTGATTGAACTCTATGTGTTGACACAAAGTTCTTTTAAGTTCATTGCCAGATAACAACATGCTTTTCTGATTGAATACCTTATGCAAAGACCTTATCCTTGATATTTGGAAATTCGTGCTACTCTGATGCGAGCGAACACAAATCGTCATGCCATATCAACATTAAGGGGTCATCCGGAGAACGTAGCATAGAAGGCATTCAAAGGAACTTATATTAAGGGAATATAGGCGAGGCGCCGAAATTTACAGAACATCTGGGATGGTTGCTACATTCGCTAGTCTGGATAAATTTCATGTAAGTATATTGGACGGCTCAATAAATATGTCGGCGGAGAGGTTAGCACTCACGACACCGTTTCCTTACAGAGTGACATCACATCAAATGCAAGGTTTTACGTTCAACCCTAAGCTAAAAACCACCATCAACAACATTCTAAACAGATTCACAAGGATTACTAGAAAAAATACACGGCATATCAAAATTTTGTTTGTATTGACGTAATTACTTTATAACTAGTAATGCATTACAAATGCATTTCCATAAAAAGATCTTTATCCTTTTAGATTCATTTAATTTCCATAAAGATTTCCAGAATTTAGCAGAGTTTGCAGCATAGACAGATATATCAACACATTGTAATTTATCATATAAGGATTTATCAGAGAATTTCTTATTGTTAGTCGGAAGTTGTCCTCTTTTAATTTTCCTTGCTTATTCTTGAATAGTCTAATCCCTAGTATTTGCTAAGACATATTAATAGGAAAGTTATTTATAACTTTATCCACACTCGACTTCTGTGTATCTGAGTTGACAAGCTCGAAAAAAAGTGTTAAAGAATTGTTTTTTATTCCGTATACAAAAAATAAAGATTCATCCATACTGTTTGTACCCAAAAATAAATTCTAGGCATTAAAAACGATGATTTGATGATGATAATTGAAAATTAGGGCTAGAAACTATAAAAGATAAAGAAAAGAGACAAAGATTTAACGTGGTTCGGAAAGTGTTGCCTACATCGACGGAGGAACATATAAATATTTTATTGATTGTAGGATACAAGAGATTTCTCCGGGTTAGCTAACCTAAAATTCCATATCCTCTTAGGGTTTAGGATACATGTATTTATAGAGTTTATGTAACCCTAATACTGGTACAAACTTGATGTGCAAGCAACTTGGGCAACAAGCCTTCTGGAAACTTCTAGAATCTTCCTTTACGGGCTTGATTTGCGGGCCTTCCGTGTATTTGACACACGGTACAAACATCTCCCCCTCTTAACCGCCAACTTGTTGGGGGTTAAGAAGTTTATTTTTCTTTCTGCGTCGATCGTTGATGATGAAACTCGCCCCCAAGCGTGAGTAGAGACATTACAAAGACGCCCCTAACTGTAATTACCTGCAAAAAAAAATTGCTCAGGTGCTAGGTGAGACTTTTTGCCACGTGGTGGACTTATGATGCTCGAGAGCTAGTCGAGACTTGAGTGGAATGTAGTGTGCTTGCGGCTGGGGCAAGGCTTTTTGCTCGCAACGTAACAAGGCTGTAGCGCTCGCTGCTCGGGCAGGCTGGTTGTATTGCTTGTGTTGAGTACGAGTCTTTGGACCAATATCGGGCATCGGGCTTATGGTCGAGACGAGACTTTATGCTTTCCAAGGTGCAAGTCTTTCATACTCGCGTGCAAGACGAGATTTTGTGCTTGCGATAAAAGCAAGACTTAGGTGCTCACGTGCAAGGTGAAGCTTTAGGTGCTTGCGAAGTGATGCAAGGCTAAATATTGAAGGGTCTAAGCAATCCTCTCGAACTCGATCATGTCGCTATCCACGAACCTCGAACTCGATCATGTCGCTATCCACGAACCTCGAACTCGATCATGTCGCTATCCACGAATCTCGAACTCGATCATGTTGCTGCTCCAAGTGCACATCAAAGTTTCTCGAACACAGCAAATTTTGCTTACTTTTTGTAGGGAATTGAAAGACGATTCCAACGAGCCAAAAATCACTCAATTCGGCCTTAAAACGAAGAAGTTATTGACGAAACAAGATTTGAATGTAGCGCGCGTGTTGTTGCATACATGGCAGTGCTGACCGTGCATAGTTTGTGACATGGCAGATAAGAGCTGACATGGCAGATAAGAGCTGACATGGCATTGCTAACTGGATACATGTGTGCTAACGCTACACCGCTGATTGGGACAACGTTGCTGACGTGGCTCCCGGGCGGTGATGACGTGGCGAACTCGGGCAAACAGGGACGCTGATGTGGCAAATAAGTGAATGTTGTCTGGACCTTGCTGTTGATGTGTCAGTGACGTGGCACAAGGTGATTGGAAGTTTTTCTGAGGTTGACCCACGTGGCGACGAGAAGCACTGGATCGCTGGTGTACCTGAAGCTGGACAGATCTTACGGATCAGATTCCATGGATCTGCGGATCTGGTGCAGTGATAAAGATGAAGTTTTGGCAACGGTTTCCGCAAAAATTATATTTGTAACTTTTTTCTGGATTCTGTGACGCTTATGCTATTGTTTTCGCAACGCTTTCTTCAACTCGTGCAACGGTTACTTCAACTGTTTCGCAACAGTTTCTTCAACCTTCGTAACGGTTTGTTTTGCCTTGTAATAGTTTCTTCAACATCACAACAGAACCCTAATTTTTCCTTCCTTTGCTGATTTTTGTATGGAATCTCTGTGCATGATTTCTTCCACACTTTTCTCAATGATAAAACGCGATTCTTTCACTCGAATCCCCTTAGTCGGGGCCAATGTTTGTACCCAAAAATAAATTCTAGGCACTAAACACGATGATTTGATGATGATAATTGAAAATTAGGGCTAGAAACTATAAAAGATAAAGAGAAGAGACAAAGATTTAACGTGGTTCGGCAAGTGTTTCCTACATCCACAGAGGAGCAGAGAAATATTTTATTGATTGTAGGATACAAGAGATTTCTCCGGGTTAGCTAACCTAAAATTTCATATCCTCTTAGGGTTTAGGATACATGTATTTATAGAGTTTATGTAACCCTAATACTGGTACAAATTTGATGTGCAAGCAACTTGGGCAATAAGCCTTCTGGAAACTTCTAGAATCTTCCTTTACGGACTTGATTTGCGGGCCTTCCGTGTATTTTACACACGGTACAAACACATACCTGGAATCCAAATATCATACCATACATTTATCATTTTACGATCACCTACCTCCCAACAACTGTATTTATGAATATAAATGAGATGCCCTGCATTATACGCTTCCCAATCAAGGGTTCATTGTAGTGTTTTTTTAGTATAAAAAAAAAGAAGTTTTTCAGAAATATTTATACTTTAATAGGGGAGACGATAGAGAGTTTGGTTGGGTGGCTAGTATCCAAGCTAACTTTGCTATCATTGCTTTGTTCATTTTGGAGCTTCTTTGAAACTCAAACCATCTATTGCAATTGGTTTACATAGGACATCCCGGGTTTTCATGTAACCTCATTTAGGATTATTTTCTTTTCCCACCAAAAGTCTCTCTGAATTGCATTTATTCTGAGAGTAATCTTCTTTGGAAGTAAAAAAACATCCCATTTGATAGATTGGGAGACTGGACAAAATGGATTTATTAAGTACAAGATTACTAGCTTGAGATATTTTTTTACCATGCCAACATTTGGCTTCTTTTTTTCTTCCATTTTTTGAAGCATAGTATCAAATGTTTTTCAGTTTGGACCTACCTATGAAAAAGGGGCTCCAAGATGTGCATCCTTAATTATATTTATCTTTCTGATCTTTAAGATGTGCATCCTTAATTATATTTATCTTTTTGATCTTTAAGAGTCTTATTATTATTCTCTGATGTCTCGAGTGAATTTTTCGCTGAAAAATAAACCTGATTTATTGAAATTTATTAACTTCCTAGAGGCTGAACTAAATTGGTTTATGATGTTTAGAAGGTTTTTACAGTAAATCAGATTTGGTTTTGTGGAAATCAAACATTCATCTGCAAAAAAAAGAAAAAAATATTGGTTGACTATGTCTAGCAATTTTTATTCCTTTTATATGTTTAGATTTTCTTTGGCTAGTTGTTAGAGCACTGCTCGGTCGAACTCGCAAGTTTTGATATCTCAAGCTTGTTATCAATGTTAGATGCACAAAACTATATCTTGATTTCTAGTTTACTAAAGTCAAGTCTCAGACTAGGTATATAGGTAGGTAGTTGAGTATCAGACATCATCTTGATTTCTAGTGTACTAAAGTCAAGTCTCAGACTAGGTATAGAAGTTGATAGTTGAGTATCATACATCATTGAATAACCCTCAACGACTGATGATCGACGAAGATATTTGGAGAACTTCATCAACAAAAGAGGTATATGAAGACCGAACCATTCTTTTTACTCACATGTACTACCATTCTATCTATACGAGACTATGTCGCATGACTTCTAGTAGATTTAATATTGCAAATAAGAAATTTCGAGTCAATCTTGTCAAGTTAAACATTTTGAAATATGATTTAAACAATTAATGTTTATTGGTCCTTATCAATCTTAGTTTGAAACAATTTATTGTTTAAGAACTGTTTTTGTATCATGATCATTTGAAAATTTCCCAAGCGGCGATATTTATATCTATGGCAAATGGGAATGTTTCAACATCAAAAGAAAGTATTTTGTAACTACTGAAATCTGCACTCAGGGTAGGTTGGTGAACCATCTTGCAAGCCATAGATATTTGAATTTCATAATATAGGTAGGTTCACGAATCGTAGAGTTATGAATGTGACAGTTATCTGAACTTATGAAGTATCCAACGGCTCACGAACCGTAGACATCTGAATTCGGGAATTGTTGAACAGTTCACGAACCGTAGCGCCCTGAATTCACGAACTGGGTAATAGTTCATGAACCATTTCACAAGTTGTCCTAGTACGTATTAGCGGATGCTCAAAGACTATTTTTATCAATATTCTTAGCATTTATATGACTTTCATAAACACCTCTAAGACATCATTGATCACTAAAACACTTTTTATATGTGCATCATGATTCAAGACGTAAGTGTTTAGATGAACACAATATTTCTTTCAAGTTCAAAAGGCATATTTGCTAAGAACTTTCATTATACACGGTTTCGGCACCCGAATCACAGTGTATATTCTTCTATGCGATTTCAAGACAAGTTTCTAACATGCTTACTTGAAACCCTAACTAGAGTGTCATCTAAACAGAGAAAGTGTTTGCTTGAATCTCAAGTTATCTTACCTTGAATTCCAAGCAACCCTCCCTCTTGAAAATTTATAAATAGAGAAACTCATTCAACTAGGAAATGCAATTCCTAACACTTTTGTGTCCTAGTTGATTGCTAGAGTAGTCTTCTATGAACCTAGGTTTTCTCTGAGAAACATAATGAGGTTTACAACTGAAAGACTTCACTTAGGGATTCGTGAAGCCAGGTAAGACTATCTTTACCTTGATATTTCTTGTATCCTGATCTTGTTATTTCTATTATCGAGGTTTTAGTAATCTCTTTCAGAAACGAGATAGATAAAAATCGAAAAGTTCTCTTCCCAGACTTTATGACTCCCCAACATAGATATCTGAAAACTATTTTTAATTGATTTGTTCACAATATTTCTTGAGAGGTGGTTAAGAATCCAGGATTCTCAGCTATCGGAGTGTAAGTATTCCGGATTTATGGCATTTTCCAGCTTTATTTATTGCTGACATATTTTCAAGCCTTGATCTATTCGATATAAAGGAAAATCAAATAAGTTTATCTGAAGGAGTATGACTACTGCTAAATTACTTGGAAGGTGAATTCGGTCTCAACTAGATTCCAGTATGAAGTCTGATAGTAGGCTAGTGCCTATAGCAGATTAATACAGTTCGGTATCCAAATCTGGCCGAGGTCCTAGGATTTTTATATAGTTGTGGTTTCCTCGTCAACAAAACTTCTGGTGTCTTGTGTGTTTTTCTTTTCCGCATTATATTTTTTATCTTTATAATAGGAATAGCACAAGTATTGTGTAATCAATTCTAGTAGGTACGTCCATATTAATTATGATTGATTATGAGACTCATTCTTGTAGAATTCGTATCTTGAAAGATAGATAACAAGTTTCATACTTGGAAGAACTCCAACTTGATTATTTGTATACGACTAGATTGATCTTGGATATTGATTTTTGAGATCATCAAAGTACTCTTCTTAACAATCAGGTTCACGGACTCTTGAATCTAGACTTTCTGATCGAGAAGAGATAGAGATATAAACTTTATATACATATTTTCAAGGATCATTAAGTTGGTCTACTTGCAATTGTATTAGGTTTTGTCCATACAAGTTGACGAACGAAAAAGTTGTTGGTGGTACACTTTCCTTTTCAATTGGTATCAGACCGTGCAAATACCTTTAGACCTATTATTATGGATCAGTATGTGTTTGCGGCGATCTGAATCTATGGACAAGAGTGCAATCTCTGAAAATGTATCACCAGTTATTGAAAGCGCTATCTTAATTTATGGATTCTATTAACGAGATCGGAACTTCTTCCCTCTTAAGAATAAACGAACCTTCTGTTCCCACAAAACAGTCCGGTACTGACAATTATTATCCCTACTATCTTACCGATGAGTCCGACTCAAAGGTGGAAAGAGAAGCATCCAAAGAAAGTGTTGAGATTCTTAAACATCTTAAAATTCAGGCTTTTAAGGTCAACAGGCTGAAAAACAAAGTCCATACTGTCATTGGTCTGGTTAATGAAAATGATTCAAGAATAAAGGTACTTCTCCAAGAAAAGGCTGAAGTAGATATGCAAATTATCTCACTTGAGACACGGTTAGAGAAAAACGCCTTGGAACTCAAACATCTACAGGGTACCCCTCATACTCCGTGTAGAGTTGAAAAATTAGCCTTATCCCCGACCTTTGAGAAAATCAAGGAGTTAGAAAAAGTAATTGCCAATAGTACTCATAATGTCCTAACAATATCTTATGAAGGCCATACTCAAGGTGTTACCACCTTAAAAAGGGGTTAGAGTTCTCTAACCGGGAATAGTTTGTTGCCCGGAGAATGAAAAGTACTTCTAATATTTCTTGTGGCAAGACTACTCCTTCTGATTCCATCAGAACTCAAAGCTCTGCTACTCCTCTAATGCAGAAGGACATGTTTGTAAGAATTGTAAGCTTAGACTGGATAACAATAGATTTGAGTCTCTCCAAGACGCCTTGAATCTCATTCTTAAAGGTGTAACTGACATTCGAAGCTCTAAACCTCTTGGTTCGAAAGTAATGGGTATTGGCTCTCCAAAGACGTACTATAAGAATGTTAATTCTGCTTACTCAACTAATAATAGGATAGAGATCAAGAGTAGTGGCTCAAAACATACCAAAAAGAACTTGAAGAAACCTTCAAAAACATGGGTTTCTAAAATAAGTTATTATGCAAGAGAATCTAAGGAGATACCAGTCAAGAAAACTATTCAACTTGCTAACATGAACTGAATGATAATGGGTAACAATTATCTCATAGACAAGTTGTCATGCACCTCCAAGAAAAAGAATAATTACTCGGGAAAAGGTTCCAACTTCATCGCCTTTCATGATGACAGTGAGTTTTATGATAACTTCTCTAGTCCAAAGAGTAGTAATTCAAAAGGAAGGGTCCAAAAATATGAACGCTGGCATGTTTCTCGTGGTGAGTGTGAAAATACTCACCCTTGTGCTTTCTAAGATA
The DNA here is from genome assembly GCF_003573695.1 of Papaver somniferum. Classification (NCBI taxonomy): domain Eukaryota; kingdom Viridiplantae; phylum Streptophyta; class Magnoliopsida; order Ranunculales; family Papaveraceae; genus Papaver; species Papaver somniferum. The sequence goes on from NC_039362.1 coordinate 66,626,475, forward strand.
CAAATACTTGGATCTGGGTTGCACGGACGCTGCATTTTTTTAGCCGTGTCCGCGTCCGACGTGCGTCGGACACAGGGCACGCGTTTGATGCTAACAGGACGCGTGCCCGACGCACCAATATGCGCGTCCCACTCGCGTCTGGTTTGGACGCACCGATGACTCGGGTTTAACGTGTTTTTTTTTCATTTTCATTTAAACTTCTTTCTTTGTTTTTACTATTATTAACTAAATGAAGAAAGACAAACATTTAGATTAATCATTAATCTGATTCATCCGATTAGAATACGGAATAATAAGCTTAAGGAAATGTATCTGAAACATTAATTAATTACATTACAGATCCATACACATTGATCTTTCATCAGTAAACAATGATCACCAACATTTATTCTACATACGTCGAGATACAAAAGTAAAGTCTTGGAACAAATTTTTGTCCTGCTATCACAACATAGGTAACAGAGGAGAAACGTGAACGAATACGGAAAAGAAGAGCTAACTAAGTAGATGTGGATTTAGTGTTAGTAGAAGATGAAGCAAAACTATTCGACGGTAAAGGAAAGTAAAGAAGATGAGGCGAGAATCAAAAGATAGAGAGAATAAATGGGATGATTAGGTCTCTATTAGGGTTTTGTATTTGGAAATGACATTATGTAACTACCCTTGGTCGGGCATGTGTCGTTCTAAGAATGCATTTGGTTGTGTCATGTGTTTAATAGTGATTGCTTGCTTGACCTTCAGCGTGTATAAACAAACGATCTCTTCTTTTCTTTTGAAATTTACACAAAAAAAAAAACTACATAATGCAGCATCATTTTCTAATTTCAGGATCTAAACACTTGACTTTGATGTATAAATATATGATTGTATATATAAATAATACATAAATAAAATATGTATATACGTGTCCGCGTCCTACTTTTTTGAGAATTTGGTCGTGTCCGCGTCCGCGTCTGTGCAACTCAGACTTCGATCCTCATCTTTTAAAAATCCTGTAAGATGAGGGATTACCAAACAACATGTGTTATATCTGATTCAAATAGTTATGTTATGTGACTCTCTAACACTTCTTCCCTAAAAGTGTTCATCGTAAGGCAAAAATTTAAACATCCTTCTTTGTTGAGCCTATGCTCCAAAAGATGTATCCATCCTTAAATTTTTATGTGACAAATTGAGTAGAATGGTTTCACGTGTACACCTTGTGTATCATTTTTTTTTTTGAAGCAACCTTGTGTGTCAGGGTTGCCTCTCTGCACCATCTTTACAAGTCTCTGACTTGGTGCGACCACATATTGATAGAAGTCCAAAATGCAGTGACTTTTTGTGGGTATCAACAAATCTTATGCTCTTTGTGTTATTTTCCCTGCCTATCTGACTTCTAAGTCAGAGACGAGAACATGATCCATGTGAATTACTACATAACAAGATTAGATAAAAGTTATGTTCTAATCATCTAAGTTGATATTTAAAATTAAGCAATTTTGATGGGTTTAATATATGACTTGAACTTCTTGCAATAATACTCCTTGGGTCTGAGAATGTGTTGTGAGTTAGAAAAAATGTTTATTGTTTTGATTAATACTTGTGTCGGGGAAAACGGTTCACGAACTGTTTCTTAATCAAAGAGAAACTCTGTTGTTTCCTTTTTTGACCCAATTCCAAAAATTGGTCACAAACCTACCTTTTTATTTTCGGGAAACTCCTTTTGAGTTCACCATATATTTATACCAATACCACACTTGAGTTTGACTTTTCTCATTCAAGTGTCTTTTGCAATTAAGCATGTCTCCCATGTCTCGTTCTTCTTACGAAAACATGAAAGAAGCCCCTGTTAAGAATTTCAGTGGTATTTGGTCAAAAGTGAAGACGAAAAGAACTCTGGTTGAAAATGTCATATGTGAATTGCTATTTTTCCTATGATCATCAAGATGTAAAACAAGAGGAAATGATTTCTCCTAATGTTATTCATGATTTTCTTAAAAAATTTGAGGAGGCAAAGATTCGACTTGTTAGAAGCTTTAAAAGGTTAGTAACCTTGTTCTCATGAAATTACAATGATCTTCTCAATGAAGAGATATTCCCTGCAGAGTTTGTGGATGCAGTTGAAGACAAACTCAAAGGCCTGAACACCAATAATTTCTATTGTTTCTTTGGGTACTAATTGAGGCATGGAAGACAAACTCAAAGGCCTCAACACCAATAATTTTGTTTCTTTGGGTACTAATTGAGGCATTTTTTTTTTTTTTGAGAAATGGTGATATCCTGAAGTTCTTGCATACGATTATAATCTATTGCGCCTCATCTTTGTTGACATGTTAGTAAGATTATGAATCAGGACTCATACGTGACATAATGAATTGGTATAATCATCCGCTTTGGTACGTGATACTCTTAACTTGGTATTTAACCTTTCAACAACTTGAGCCTTCTGAACTTAGAGAAAAACCACTTAGGAGGCAACATATGGGTCGGTCCTAAAAATTCTTTTTTCCGGTCGGTAATGAGGAAATCATAAACTGCTGCCAGCAGCATCAATATTTCTGCTGTAGTGCTGGAAGCAACCTTTCTATCAGCAGCCTTTCAAACTTGGCTCATGAACAAAAGAAATGCAAGTCTTAAAAGTTGTAATGGGAGGTAATGGAACATTAACAGACAAAGCAAATCTGATTTCAGCTACTGCAAAATTCATAAAATCTCTAAATAACAACACATCAAATATCTCCAATTCCGAGTACTAATGGATATATGGGAAAAAGGTGTTTAACATAATCTCAACATCTATTTTGTTCCAGCAAAAAAGAAAACAAACTGAGACCTCAAAACCCTTCATACTACGACTGTAATTTTGCTGTCCAATTAATTTGTTCAAGGAGCAGCAACTACAATACGTCCTGCAACTTGATCGAGATCCCTACGACCACTGGATGTAATAATCCTTCCTCTGCAACACAAGTTCATTAAGAATTTCAGCATCCAAAACAGCAAATAGATTTAAAATTTGACCTTATACTGATACTTAAGTTAACTCTTACTACATCCAGATTCCTAATTGTGTATAGAAGTGCTAGTAGACCATACATAAGTCAGAACAATGAATTATGCGAAAAAAGGGGACAAGCAACTCACCCCTTGGGGTCAAGGTCAACGATTTTCATGTCCTGCAGTTGTTGCAAAATATGGCGGGCAATTGAACCACTGCTCTTGCAGAAATGTGGTGGTCGACTTCCGTTCCTCTTGCGCCCACCGTAGATTTTCTTGAAACCACCAACACCAAGTCCTTGCCTCAAGTAGATCTTCCTAGCCATGGAAGCTAAAACAAAGAAACCCAATTAAAAATCAACTTCAAAAAATAGCAAAATGAATTACATTCAGAGACATTTGAATATTGCTTACCTGCTCTGATGTAGTACCAGTCGGCATCGTAAGGAGCAAGCTCCTTGAACTTTGCGGTCTTCACAATGTCTGTCCAGTGAGGAAGCTCCATCTATTCAAATGCAAAGGCACGGCATGAGAATCAGCATAAAAGAAAATGACCAAACTAATTCTAAGAATAAACATTCATCCATACTAAATTATATAAACCCTAATAGCAACCAATCAACCAAACATTTGTTTCCAAAATCCCTGATGCACAAGCATCTCACTTCATGACCATACCCTATACCAGAGTCAATTTGCATCTAATCACGGTGCGGCTTAAAACCCAACAAAGAAATCAAAGCAACATTATCATCATGCCATTTTAAACACTAAACTGACATATGCCCTTAAGTGGTCAAGCATATCTCGACATATGTATACAAATAATATCTTCTCAGGAAGTAATCTCAAAAAATAAACTGAAGTCATAAGAACAAACCCTCTTTAGTTTAGAGACTCAGATTCTGAATCTGTGAGGCTAAATATAAGATAAAAACATACAGATTTAACATATGATTTCAACTCAATAAACTAACAGTACAACGAATTGAACATGGACGACATCAAACCCAACACAAAAACATGAAATCACCAGAACAGACTAAACATGAGATTTGAATAACCCTAATAGACAAAAATCGAGATGAGAAAAATGGGGAAGGTACCTTTCCAGATCGCTTGAGATGAGCTGAGTAATGCTTAACAAACTCATGAGGGGAAACATCCTTGACAGTTTTGGCGGTGGTCTCCATTGTGGCTCTGCTTAGTTAGGGTTTACAATGACGGACCTTCTTCAAAAGAGTTTTGAGCTCTGCCTCGCAATCACTCTTTAAAGGATTAGGGTTTTCCCATTTAACAAAATATTATATATAGATGGCTTTCTTGTTTAAATTACGTTGTTACCCTTCAGGCGGAAATGATTTTACCAATTCGTATTTAGGCTTTAAAATCGTTTCTTTGATCATGGGCTGGGCCTATCCGTGTCGGCCTTTTTCTTTTCAATGCCCGGCTGGAACGGAGAAACGCAAGACTAGGAATTACTAGGTAGTCCAGGAAACCCAGTACTAGTTACTCTCTAATCCACCCCTAGAATAAAATTATCCGCTGGTCCAAAAACATGTTTTTGGACCAGAATATTTATTCCCTAGTCCAAAACGTGCGGGTCACACAAGACAAGTTTTTCAAAAGTACCAAAAATACCCTTTCTGCAACTCCACGAACAAATCAAATTCAGTTTCTTTCTCTTTTTTTTTTCATCTCAGATTGTTTCTCTTTGGTTTTCTCTGCTCCTGCATTTTGGTTCATCACAGTATTTTATCTCGTAAATCACAGCTATTATCTCGTAAATCATCTGTGCTTCGAAATCAGATTCGAACAAGGTATTTATCTCGTAAATCATCTTCCTCTGCTGTTGTTCTTGGAATGTTGATGAATAATTAGGTTTATTCTGATCCGATTTCTATCAGAATAGTTGTCTATGATGTACATTGTTATCTTTCTTTTATGATTTCAGTTTTGTGATGATTTATATTGTTCAATTCAGTTTTCGTTCGATTTACATTGTGATTTTTGTGTGTTTCAATTAGGTATCTTAAAATCGAATTAGGTTAATCTCTGATTCGAACAATGTATGTTACTATAATCATCTGTTTCTTTTTGGTTTTCTCTGCTCCTGCGTTTTGGTTCATCACAGTATTTTATCTCGTAAATCACAGCTATTATCTCGTAAATCATCTGTGCTTCGAAATCAGATTCGAACAAGGTATTTATCTCGTAAATCATCTTCCTCTGCTGTTGTTCTTGGAATGTTGATGAATAATTATGTTTATTCTGATCCGATTTCTATCAGAATAGTTGTCTATGATGTACATTGTTATCTTTCTTTTATGATTTCAGTTTTGTGATGATTTATATTGTTCAATTCAGTTTCCGTTCGATTTACATTGTGATTTTTGTGTGTTTCAATTAGGTATCTTAAAATCGAATTAGGTTAATCTCAGATTCGAACAATGTATGTTACTATAATCACCTTTTCTCTGCTGCTGTTCTGTTTTAGTTTCTTTGTAATCTGATATAGGTTTGTTTTACTGTATTTTTTGATATAGGTTTGTTTTGTTAGATAGATCGTGTAGTAATTTTGTATTCTCTTTTTCATATAGCTGCAGTTCTTCTATTTATAAAAGATGAAACTCAAAACATATTGATATGTTGTAAAATATATTCTACATGTTACATACAAATACATATCAATATGTATAACGTATAGGAATTCAGAGACTTAGTTATTCTACATGTTACATACCAACACGTACTACATATAGCCTGCGCTCTTAGTATGTATCATGCAATACAGTAGATGCCAATACATGTCAATATGTATGACTTATATCCATTCAGAGACTTAGTTAATTTTTGGATCATTTACAGGGTTAACATGTCTGACGTTGGTCCCAAACCAGACTTCTCCATCTATTCTCATGTATACCATAAGCAATATCATTTTGCATATGAGGTTACATCGTTTTCAACTTTAGAGGATTTGAAATTTTGCATCTGTAATATGTGGAGCTGGTTGACTCCATCGACTATTCTGGTTAACTATTTCCAGAATCAAGCGATAGTTCCTATTCTTGCCGATGTAACACTCCAGGGCATCTCTGCATTACATTCTTCAAAGCAATCAGCTTTCTTTGATTTGCACGTGGATGTAATTTCAAATGGCGCGTCTAGGCGTATGGAAGTTGACAGTAATGCAAACTTAGTTGTCAGTGCAAAGAATAGTTATTTGAAAGAAGGTAAAGAAGCCCCAAGAGTGTTTTTTTCAGATGGTTGGGATAAGATTTTTGATGATACAGATCAATTATTCTATGGTGGTGTTGATGCCGTACGTATAGCATGCCAAAAATACTGCATGAGAACTGGATATGAGGTAATTAAGAAGAAGAATGATCTTGAGAGATTCACCGCCGTATGTAGTGTGAAAGGTTGTTCATGGAAGCTTCACGCAACTGCCATTGGTAGTTCTATTGATGTTTTTAAGATAAAGGAATATGTGGGAAGGCACACCTGTGGCGGTGGTTATATGTTGAAGAATCCAAGAGTTACAAAAAAACTCATGAACAGTCTAATTCATGAGATGGTCAGGCACAACCCTCGCATAACACCAGTAGAGATCATAGATTATCTTAAAGTTAGTGGTGGCATTGAAATCCAGTATCACCACGCATATCATGCAATTGAGTTGTCGCATAAACAGATTTTTGGTAATGATGTTAAGTCGTACACTGATCTTGCTTGGTGGGTGAATGCTGTTAGGGAAACAAACCCTGGGTCATTTATTGATTTCGATTTCAATGATGCTACAAAAAGATTCAATAGACTTTTTGTTTGCTTTGGAGCTTGTATAGAGGGATATAAACTATGTCGTCCCATGATTTTCTGTGACTGTACATTTCTCACTGGAACTTTTAAAGGAGGTCTTATGGCAGCAACATGTCTTAATGGTAATCAAGGTAACTGGTTCTTTCTTTTTTTGATATGTAGTGTCTGGTAGTTAGATCACTCATATTGATCTTACTTCACTATATGACAATGAGTATTGACCATACTACATACTACATATTGACCTTACTGAGTATGAGATAAACCATACTGCATGTGAAAATGTAGTGTCAATCAGTTGCTTAACATGTTATTATGTAGTGTCAGGTTTTCACATATCAACAAAGAGGTAAACCAACTGCATGTCAATATGTAGTGTCAATATTAGTTGCTTAACATAACTAGTAATTCCTTTTTGCAGGATTTTATCCGCTTGCGTTTGCTTTAGTACCTGGTGAAGACAATATCAGCTGGGAATGGTTTTTCAAGAAACTGAAGGAGGCTTTGAATGATGATCGCCCAATCACTTTTATGACTGACCGAGGTGAAGGGTTGGTTAAATATATTCCCAAAGAGTTCCCTGATTCTCATCAAAGATATTGTTACTTCCATTTGGACAAAAACTTACCTATCGCAAAGTCTGACGAAAAGTATAAGGAAGTGACTGATGCTTTCCGAAAGGCGACATATGCTCTTTCTCCTGCAACATACGAGGAAGGTCTTCAAGAAATGGTTAATTTGGGAAGGCCTTGGGTTGCTGACTACTGCCGCAACATTCCAAAAGAAAAGTGGTCCAATGCTTTCTTCAAGGGTTGTAGTTATGGTTACACTTCATCTAGCGTTGCTGAATCGTTCAATAGCTGGATTAACAAAGAGAAGAAATTACCTGCGTGTGCGTTCGTTGACTCGATCAGGTTTGTATCAGTTTCCTTAGTCACAGTACAAGCTTATATTAGTTTTCTTTTTGTAACAGTATTAGCATATATGTTCTGTTAATCTACGTATATTTTTAGTATAACAGACTTTGCTATCCCCTTGTCGTGTAGGATACGTATGATGGAAATGATGTCAGAACGTCGTGAAGAGAGTCTCTTGATGGACCCAGAACTGCTAACCCCTACGTATCAAGCCTTGCTTGAACTACACATCCAAATTGGCCGTCCCTGGAAAGTTAGCCAGTCAGATGCTAATCGTTATGAAGTGCATTCTCCAAGGTTAGCGTTTACCCCTAATCTCTATCATCTGAATGTTATTTACTTTCTCTTTTTTTTTTTAAGTACCATGTTTCTGTGAGAACATATAAATATGTACTGTGTATATTAGGTGTACTGAAAAATAACACATGAATATGTACTGTGCAGATCTCATATGGTAGATCTAGAGAGAAAAACTTGTACTTGCCAACGATGGCGCGTTTATGGTTTTCCATGCTCGCACGCTACTGCAGCTATTACTAGATCTGGAGGAAGGATTCTTTATTACGTTGAAGATTATTTCAAAGTTACCACTTTTCGTAAGCTATATTCAATAGCTATTAGACCCGTTCCTAACCACGACAGGTATGTGTCTTTAATCAGTACATTTTGTCAGCTATTACTAGATCTGGAGGAAACTGTCAACATAAACCTACTTACATATGGATGTTACATACTGATATGTAATGTTAGATACCACTACATTTTTTTATATTTGTTTTTCAGGAACAATATACCGTGTACATATTCATATGTAGTTGTGGTTCATTCCATTTATATGATACTGTTTTTTTCTCACAGGCCCGATGAGTATCACGTAGATGATATCGTTCTCCCAGCAGAAGTAATTAGGTCTCCACCAGGCAGGAAAAAGGGGAAACGTTTTAAGTCTGCATTTGAGACTAGTAGAAAATCTGTCAAGTGTTCAAACTGTAATTTGAAGACTCATCACAACAAGGCAACATGCAATCTTATCCGACAGTATGAACTTTCTGAAGAATGATTTTGTGTCAGGTATGTATTTCAGTCAGATACATATTAATGTCTTAATTAAGTAAGTTTGATACAATACAATGTACTTTTAAGCAAGTAGTGTTCTGATTTCTCTTTTTCTTTTATCACAGGCTTGAACGTGCAGCAGAATGTTATATCGATGATGTTGCCAGATTCCTTTTCCACAATTCTTTCCTCTAGCCCTTGTTCTATTCTACCGTTTTTCTTTTTGATTTTGTCAGTACCAACTGAATTTGGTTAATAAGTATTTCATTTACAGTACATACATTACAAGTGTACTGAAAATACTGTTTTTGTTGTTTCTTAGAACATCTTTTGGTTTTTGAAACATTATAAGTCTATCAAAATGTAGTTATTGTAGTTATTTTCGAATAATGAAATATGTTTTTAAGTCTATCAAAATGTCATTATCTATCAGCAGTAGTGAAGTATTTACATACTGAAATTACATGTCAGTATTGTAGTGTTAGTATCTACCACTACATACTGATATGTAGTGGTTGTAGTGTAACCATACTAGATGTTTGTAACAAGAAAACAATTAAATATGTACTGGTTTGTGGTTTAACCATCTTCCACTAAGATTATTTAGAACATCTTTTGGTTTTCCAGCTGATTCACCATCTTCACGGGGGTCGAGGGGGCAGCGCCCCCTCGTATCAACAACACAAAATCATGTTTAAGTAACACAATTGAAATATCACTACATTAAAGTTAAACCCAAATTCAAATTAAAAATCACTACATATTAGATATATGTTTTTGAACATTCTTGAACTCATGAAATGAAATGAAACCAAGAATAAAAAGAAAAGAAAATAGTTAAATAGTGATATGTACTGTCAGATTACTTTTAGCAAGTAAGACTATTTTTATGTCATCTGCCAACTGATTTCCGGTGGAGATGCTTTCAGCAATTTGCATGCTAACGGGACCCTTTTGTTACGAATCTTCGCTTGCACTTCTTCATCATCTCCCAAAGGCACTCCCACATATTTTCTTTTTGACATCATCTTCATAAAATGCATCACAAACAGTAGACAGTCTGGCGATCCCCCTTGTTGAGGTGCTTCACATTCATTCACTATTACATTCTTCATTGTTACTTTGTCCTTCTCCATCAAGTACACGTTGATAGGTACGTACATGTAATCTGCCATTTTGCAGGCGTGTGGATAACAAATACCTCCCCATTCAGCCTTAGAAGAATTGTAGTGGTTGAACACCATTTTTTCGCAGTCATACTCAAGTAGCGTCCAATGAAGATTGTGGTGGCACATTGGTACAAGAATCTTCTTGATACTTTCATCCATCGCCAATATTGGTTTGTAAACAGAATCATGTGCTGCTCCTTTGAGGTTATCCGGGAACTCGACATTGTACTGAAAACATGGATGTACTTGAAATAGTTTATATCTAATTTTGTTTTATGCAATATTGATATGTAGTATACCTACCCCTACATACTTTTTTAATTTTTTAATATGTGTGTAGTAAATATGCAGTGTAAGATAACAACTTACCCAAGCGGATGGATCCAGATGCAACACAGGCAAGTATTTCCTGTATACTTCGTGCATCGGTTGCTCATTCTGAAATTTGGTGTTAAGCTTGTATTGTGCGTAGTTGAGAAGATCTTGTTCTAATAAATCGTTCTGCACCAAGTCATCAACTGTAGTTCCACTTACACAAAGACCACCTTCTCCCACTCTCCAAGCAATTGAGCTAGAAAATAAACGACGTAAAGGTTAGTATTCTTTGTGCAGTACATACTGATATGTCTTTCTCAGTATTTTTTATACAAATATGTATGTATATCAAAAGTACATACACAAACTAATAGTACAGATCAATATAAAAGTGTCAATTGAGAACTCACCTAAGATTTTTTGCATTATTGATGTATGTGGAAAGAGTACTCTTTTGTTCATCGTTCATGTCATTATAGAATGGTGATTTAGTCAGTTTCCGGAAATACTTGCGCAATTTAAGCTTTCTCTTTTTGTTTAGTGGTAGTGCTTCTGCAGCTGCAGCTTTCGGTCCTTTATATGATGGTGAGAACTTACTTCCACTCTCATATATATCATCTACCTTCTTTGCAGGATGGGAACGAGTAACAGGTCTGGTGGGTGTTGTTACCTGCTGCTTTTCGGGCTTTGTAGCACGCTTTTTGTTCACTTTTACCATTTTTTGTTTCTGGCTTCTTGTGCTAAACTGTTCCTGCATTTTTAATCAACATAAAAAAATATGTAAATATCTATATTGCATAAAACATAGTTACATCACCTAATCATTTTTGAAAGCATGTAGTGGTATATGATTGTATGGTATAGTGATTTCTAGTGCTACCATACTGATATACATATCAGTATGTAGTGATTTGTAGTGTAATATTAACTACACAAAATGAGATTTTTAGTACATATCATTCACCTGTGATGGAACCTCCAAAACATCTTGCGAGGGGACATCCAGAACATCTTGTGATGAAACATCCAGAACATCTTGTGATGAAACATCCAAAGGATCTTGTGATGCAACCTCCAAATGACTTTTTGAACTGGTTGTAGGTATGTATTCTTGTTGCTTACCTGTAACTTCACCTGCATCTTTCGGTTCAATGGGTTCTTGTTGCTCAGTTGTTTCTTGTGGAATTTGTAAAGGCCGCAAATCTCTTCCAAACAGATTATCAAATTGTTCTCGTAAGTTAATACCAAAAAGACCTTCGTTGTTATCTGGAAGGAGGTCTGCAAACTCTTCGACATAAACACCAATGCCAGAGTTTGCCATTTCTATAAAGTCTGGCATAGACAGCTTTTCAATGTGTTCCAAACTCGACATCATAGTAAACAAAGGTACATCCAGCAAATGAAACTCTTCCGCCGCCAATCCGGCGTTATACTCTGGAAATTTCTGCGAATTAACTACAATTGAAGACTTCGTTTCTAGCATAGTTGTAAGCAACTCCTTTGCTGCTTCCTGCCTAACTTCAAGTTGATCAACCTGCAAAAATCAATTGAAACTGTCAACAAAAACCTACTTAGCTTGAGTTTTTGCTATGTATACCACCACAAGAATGTACTGTTACATATAAATATGTTCCACTACAAGAATGTACTGTTACATATCAATATGTAATGGTAGATACCACTACATATTGATAAGTAACAGATAGATATTGATATGTAACAGATAGATAGTGGTATACAAGAATGTACTGTTACATATCAATATGTAATGGTAGATACCACTACATATTGATATGTCACAGATAGATATTAATATGCTACTTACCTGTGTGTTTTCTTTTCCCTTTTTCTCTTGTATCTCTTTGACTTTTTCCTCCAAATTAGATTTAGCCCAATTTTTAACCTCAGAACGCGGAACTTCAACATCATGGAACTTCAATACTGAAGTTGTTGACAATTCAACCTCAGAGGTGGCATTAACATGAGTTTGATCTTTCGGTGTTGACAAACCAACTTCAGGAATGTTGACATTAGCATCTGTTTGATCTTCCGGAGAACCTTGCATTTCGTTCTCAACTATTTGGTCCACATTCAACTCTTCATTGGGGTTTCTTGGAGTAGGTGTACATCCCAAGCTAACATAATCTTCCTGGCTGGCTTCTCTCTGCAAAGGGAAAGCTTTCCGGTAAATATCATGCAACATGAACTCAAGCTTTGAAGCGTCAACCGGTTCGCCCTCTTGCTGCATTGTGTTGAATTCACTCCATTTGGAAGATATTGTATTCCTCAAATCATCGTATTTAATCTTCCAATCTTCTCCCCCAATACTGAGTCCTCTTCTTCTTTCTCTTCTTCCTTCTCTTCTTCCTTTCTTCTTTCTCTTCTTCCGATTCGGAATTCTCATCTAAACAAAAAGCATCATCATTTGCTTCCTGTTGAATCCTTCTTGAAATACGATTAAGGATTTGTCTTTCTTCGTGTGTTATCTCATCTTTGAAATCAACATGGAACTGTACAAATCTTTCTACATATTAGATATTACCAGGGAGAACTACATATTGATATGCTAATAACTACATATCAATATGTATCACCACAAATTGATATGCTAATAACTAATAATCTATGTATCTCTCAGAGATTACATTCTTATCTGAGTAAAAAAAATCATGGGTTTTCTTATAAGCATGATTTAGGTAGAGCGAACTTGATGTAGTTTTGGTTTTCTTTTTTCTAGGAGCCATTTCTATGTAGTATGATGAAGATGAATAGTAAATGTAAAATGAAAACAGATAATATGATCAAAACAGAGCAAATTTAATTGTTTGTATTTAGAAGATTACCTGGATGGCTAGATTAAGATCAGTCGTATGAGGAAACACATATGGAGAAGAGAAGAAAAGGAACTAGGGTTTGTGAGAAGAAAGTAGAAGCCCTAATTGATCATGATTCATGAAATTGAAGTTTCTACACTGTACCTAAGCAGCATTGATATGCTAATAACTACTACATATTAATATGCTAATTATTACATATGAATATGTCGAACTACGTGTACTTATCAATATATATTTTTATTATGACAAAATATGTAAGGCAAGTTTACCTGATACTCAGAAAGATCAATATCCTTTAGGAACTCAGCACATATCTTTGTATGATTCCACCTAGACACTCTTGGCACATACATTCCTGCAGGTTCTGTCACTATATCCTCGGGCGCCACCAAATGGGTATGCTCCTCAAACCATGGCTGCAAAATATTGATATGCAGTATTAGATATACTATCAAAATGTAGAAAACACATAAAACAAAAACATTTTGAAGTAGAATAAACAAATAAATAGATTCTTACCAACAAATAAATAGCACAACCATTTGTGCGTTCTACGGATCCCACGTTTTCATTCAGCTCTTTCTCTAAATGAGAATGGATGAGGTCAGGCCATGAAATATTCTTAGCCTTCTCAAGATCAAGAACGAAACCAATATATTTTCAGTCAAAGCGTTTGCATCACTTGTAGCGAAAAATAATGAAGTGCACATATACAAGCAGATAAGCCTAACAAGATCTTCGGCATCTTCCTCGTCTTCCTCGTCTTCTTCAGAATCTTCATTTGATTGATCACCCACGCTTTGCAGAGACTCTTCATCAGACTTCTTCTTTTTCAGATTAATTGGTGTTCGTTTAAGGATATTCAAGATTGCCTTCACAATCATTGGCCTAGTCACTTTATCACCAGCTTTCATATCAGTAGGAAAAGTCCTTTTGAAAAATTCTGTTTCACGCGCATCCACTTTTTTTATTGACTTGTGTAAGCCTATAATCAAGATATTCCCTATTTGGAATTCTCGGCATCCCATAAATAAGTGCCATTTCTTCTGGTGTGGATACTAGCTCATTCGGTTGGCCATGCCTTTTAAAGACAAATCTAAGCTTGTTTGGATCTTGACCCCTAACGTAACATCGTAACATTTTTGTCATTGCATCTTCAATCTTCAACCAATGTTCCAACTCAAATCTTGTGTACCAGAACATTAGGAACAGGTTACCGAATGATGCTTCAGAAATCATCTTCAGCTGCAACTCACTCAACTCAAGGTTTTCAGTGGACTTCGCAATAGCCTTCTTAGTGGTCCTAATAGTCTTCGCAAGCCCCCACAAGCCCCTGAAACCGCCACGGTATAAACTTCGTGGTTTTCCAGCTCCTTTCTTACGCTTATTAGCACCACAATAACAAGAACCAAAAACTAATACAGTACATATCAATATGGTATATCAAATATGTAGTTACATCATCAATATGTAGTTGTAATATCTACCAAGTCTTCAGAAAACACTTAATACCAAATACAAGCACAACAATGCATCATTACATACTCATAAACATATGTTATTAAGAATTATCTTCAGTTTTAACATTACAAACCTTCTTTCAGTAGCGCTTTTGCTTTCCCCCTTTTTTCTTTTCCCTTTCCTTTTGGAGAAGGAGTAGCAGCTCTCAGGACAAGTGCTTTGTCCCCCTTTGCTGTTGGTGAAAGAGTAGCAGCCGTTGTCGCTGTTTTTCCTTTTGCTTTAGTAGTTGCCGCTGCTGTTTTTCTTTTGCTTTTTGCTTCAGGAGCAGCAGCTGCTTTCTTTCCTTTGGTTTTTGCTGTTTTTGTAAACCAAAAGTTTTGTACACATTACTTATTACAGGCAGATAATAATATGTAGCACACATATCAATTTGAGATGCTATCATTACATATCAATAAATACAAATTGAAGACAACATATTGATATGTAGTACAGATATAAAACATATGAATCACACATTGCATGTCAATATGTTGTGTCAAATTACATACACAACAGATGAAAAACATGTAAAACATATGACTCACAGAGATGTTGTGTTTCTATTGAACAAAAAACATATGAATCACACATTGCATGTCAATATGTTGTCTCAAGTTACATATACAACATATGAAAACATGTATACCAGACACTACATACAAATATTTAGTGATTCCATTGAAAACATGTAAAACAAACACTACATACAGAGATGTAGTGATTCTATTGAGCATATGTAGTATATTAGGTGAACATTATTACATATCTACAGTTTTTCATCAGCATTAAATATTGATATGTATTGCATGTCAATATGAAATTCAACAACAGTTTTCTAAGTATTGCATGTCAATATGAAGTACAAAATTAGGCTTTACTTTCTTCTGATTTTTGCTTACCTTCTACCTGAGGAACATTTGTTCGTGACGGAGTACCAACTTTACTCATACTCCTTGTTGTCGGAGATTTAGCCGCAGGGGAGGATTGTGTTGGTGAATCATCAACACTTTTTATTCTTCTTTTTACCTGGGTTTCTTCTACAATTTCTTCTGTAATTGTCCGCTTGATAGTTCTAACCATTTTTTCTCTTTAACTGAATGAATAAAAATTAGGTTAGGAACTGATGATTATGTAATTGATTAGGTCAGGAACTGATGATTTATGTAATTGATTAGGTCAGGAACTGATGAAAGAAAGAAGTTGAAAGAAAAGGGAAATTGTTCAGATTATTTAGTTAGGGTTTTGAATGAGGAGAAGAAAGAAGAAGATCTGACAGGCGTCTTTGCAAATTCTCGACAGCGGATACAGAGTGTCAAACTTAAAAATTATCAGAAATTAAATTCCAATAAATAAAGGAAAACAAAGAGCTTCGGAATTATGAGGAATCATAACCCTTACTTTTGGCTTTAATGATTTCCGAAATCGTTTTTCAGATGAAGGAGTTGCAGTCGGTTTTTTCTTCAAGGCAGAAGAAGAAGAAGTGGGAGGAGACAGTTTTAACCCACGCATGAATGTTGAGGGTAGGCTAGTAATTTTCTAGGATTTTAAATCTTTTTGGACTAGCGGATAATTGTTCTATCCCGCTGGACTGGACACTACTCCCGGGTCGGATCTTTGGACCAAACAAGAAATTTCTCAACGCAAGAACCATAATTTTGGGCATACCAAAATCTTTCAAGGCATACTGAATGAAGACAAAAAAGGTTGTTGAATAGCAAACTCAGATAACCCCTTAACCCAAATTTTTTTTAATGGAAAATCTGCCCTTTACGTATTGGTGTTAATAATCTTGATTAGTGATTAAATATTTTGTTTAGATATTAAGATAATTTTCAGAATTATAAGAGTTGTTTAGATGAAAAATATGAGGAAAAAAAAAATCAAAGTTTTGGTTTGGTTAAGAAGGAGAGAAAGAGAAGGAGAAAGTGAGAAAATTATAACTCTTGATTCAATGGAGGATGAGGAGGGTCATATATCATCTAAAAAACCTAGGAAAATACACATCAACTACACCAATGATTCCCAAATGACTGATTTCTTAGATTATGAATCATGGTTCGGCGAAACAGGTTGAGGTTCGTCTCACATCTATGAGCCGAATCTACCAATTGATGAACGGTTCGGCTTACTGAATCTGTTTACTGCATGCGCCGAACCTATAATTTCCAATTCCCACCCTTTTGCTGGACACTAGTTCGGCTTATATGAAAGTTTCATAGTAAGCCGAACAACATCCTGAATAGCCCGGAATAGAATCATTACTAATTCGGCTTACATATCAAAATTCGTATGTGCCGAACATAATTTTTTAATTTCTGGGTTGAAATATTGTTACTGGTTCGGCACATATGGAGAATATCGTATCAGCCGAAACCTCTTATGTTCAAGGTTCGGCACATAATATGATTATCGTCTGAGCCGAACATGAATTTGTTAATTTTTGGGTTAAAATATTATTCGCGGTTCGGCACATATTGAGGATATCGTATAAGCCGAAACCTGTAAATGTTCATAGTTCGACACATAATGTGATTATCGAATGCGCCGAACCTGAAGGACAAATGATTCGGCGTGTAACTAACATTAGAGGATAAGCCGAACTCTGTAAATTCGGCACATAACTGTTAAGCTATTCATTAAAACATGAAATTGACGGTGTCCATAACCCAATCCCAGCACCATTAAAAACAAAGTTCAGCACCTTAAAGCAAAGGTGTTTGCAACACCATAAAAGTGTACTTAAAACTTAAGAAAAAGTGTACCATAAAAGTGTACATAAAAGGGCATTTAACCACGACCCCTCTTCTTAGTTCCACGACCACCTCTTCTTCCACCTTGGTCTTCATCTTCCGATGCATCATTACCGGGTTGGACGGTAGCACCAACTTGGCTTGTACCTTCACCAACTTGTCGAGACCTCTTAGTGGTAGGCCTTTGTTCGGGTTCCTCGGGTCCTTGTCCTTTGTTGATGATTACATCCCACTTGTCGATGAGGTATTTTTGTTCTTCCACGGTCATTGTTGTTTTGCAACCAAGTTTGGCCTTCATTTTCTTCAACATCTCCCTACCCGCGGCAACCTATTTTTCATTTGAGAACAACTTATAACCATGAGGTTGAAGACATTTTTACCATAACTAATATATGAAAACAGTATAAAGTGAAGTCATTCTTACCATAACCTTGAAAGCATTGACTACATCTTCGGAAGTAGACTTGTTGGTGATCTTGATTGGCCTCGCCTTCCCCTTATCAGATATCTTTTGCCTTTTCTTATTGATAATGAAGGTATGAGAAATTTGGTTATACCAATCCATATAGCCCGGATCCTCTTCAGATGGACCATCAAGTAAAGGTGTTAACTTGGACGCATCTAATGTGTGATTGTCTAAATTATTCCAAAACTCAACGGTGAGATCAGGATCATACTTTGGTTCCCAAGATGAAGTGGTGCTTTTAGTTCCCTTACCACTCTTTGGTAACAACCTGAATTTCTCGTCAAACAAAGGAACCTTTTGGACACATCCTAATTGACGGAGTACTCGCCTAGGATCGTATATAACATAACCACCGGGATACCACAATGGCCCATGATACATACCTACCGGCATATCCTCATCTTCAACAACTTCATCTTCTTCATCTTCATTCTCATATGGTTGAAAAGCGACATCATCAACACCAAGACAGTCTAACGTCTCTCTCAAACTTTCCACCAACTTCTTTTTGTTCCTTTTCTTGGAGTCCTCGTACGCGTACCGTGCTGCAGTTGGCTCAGTATCAACATAATCGACATCTTTCTCAAATACTTTGGCCAAGTTCAAAATTGGGAAATGGTCATCCACACCTGCATCGAAAGAACCACATTAAAAAATCAAAGGAATTGAATTGATAGAAACAAGTTTTACTTGGAAACATCAAAGTAAGACTAAAGTTTGCAAACTCAGAGAACTGTTCGGCTTATATGGATCAAGTATTATAAGCCGAACCAAGTAAGAAAAAACTTCGGCTTAAAAGGTTTTATGGTTATAAGCCGAACCATACTCTGAACTCCCAAAAGTTACCTGGAGCAAAGTGAAGTTCCCTCCGATGTTTGTACTTGTCAACCTAGACGCGGTGGCAAGTTGGTCCAGCAGGTAAGCGAGCGTAGCCGTTCCCCAAGCAAACTTGTTACAAGTTTCAAGATTCTTTACCAATTGGAGATAATTAGCATTTACCTTGTTTCCGGTAGTGTCGGGAAAGATGTCTCTACCAAGAGTATAAAGCAAGTAGGCAGTTCCGGTTTGCTTCACTTTGACGGGATCCATTATCAACAAACCTTGTGTGACTCTTTCCTTTGTGTTCTCAAACTCCCTTTTCAAGTTAGTCAACTTGATCTTCTTATTCTTCTTATTTCTGCCACCTGGTATGAAAACGGTATCGACATCTTTAACTGATCGACAAAACTCCAACTCAGTTTTCATTGAACCCCAACCAAGGCATTCCAGGTACAAATTGTATAGCTCATCCCAACTCATGTCATAAAAACCAGCATCCACACTTACACCCCTTGCTTTAAGACCTGTAATCTTACTAGCCTCATCAAGAGTGATTGACATCTCTCCAACAGGTAATTGAAATGTGTAAGTTTCTGGACAAAAGCGCTCGGTAAATGCATAAGCCGACACACTATCATATTCCTTATGTCCATAATTGATAGCAGGCCATAAAGCACTGGCTTGTACGTAAGCAATCACCTCAGGAACCTCTTCATCAAGACTCCATTCCGCTGCCCTCTGGTGTCTCAATACTCGGACTGCACGGTTGTGATCAGGAGTCTCATAAATTCTCTTCGCCCAAGAATCGGCATAACCAATCAACACATTTCCTCCATCTTCCGGAAGACCATGAGGCAAACCATCTGATCGAGGTGTAATTACGTCATCTTCATTAGGAATGTGTAAACCAGTGACCCGTCGATCATCATCGTTCTTCTCTTTCTCGGGTTCTGCCACCTTCTTACCTTTCTTGTCTTTCTTGGGTTTTCCTTGGGGTTGTGTTTCTTGATGAACTTCTTGATTATCATAAACTTCTTCATCTTCAGCTATTCCTTCTTCTTGTCTTTCAATTCTTACTTGTCTTTCAATTCTTACTTCTTCTAAAGTTCCTCCTCTACCTCCCGCTCCCAATTTTTTCTCACCTCCTCGTCTAGGATCGGGAATTTTAGAAGTAGAAGGTGTTACCTCCATATTCTTCCTCTTTGTAGCTGCATTGGTCCTGACACAAGTATGAAAGTTATAAGACTAATTCGAACAACAAAGAGATTTGGAAAGCCAAAAACTTGTAAGAAAATAAGAAGGCTCGGCTTACCCGAAATAACACATATGAGCCGAATCATGTCTTGAAATTTTTATTAGCTTACACAGAGAGTGGATCGTCTCATACCACAAAACAATTATAAGTCGATCCCATATATTCGGCTCACAACCGATACCGTCGAATAAGCCGAATCTATGATTATGAACTCAAACATGTATTCGGCGCAACATGATATAATATAAATAAGCCGATCCTACACACTTGTAAAATTTATGAAATTTTAACAATAATATTCGGCGCAACACTAATACTATCGAATAATCCGAATCTAGACTTATGAATCGAAACCTTTATTCGGCGCAAAACTAATACAACCATACAAGCCGATCCTAAGCACATGCAAAAATTCTGAAATTCAAACAACAATTATTCGGCACAAAACTAATACTACCATACAAGCCGATCCTACGCACATGCAAAATTATTAGCCGATCCTATATATTCGGCTCACAACCGATACCGTCGAATAAGCCGAATCTATGATTATGAACTCAAACATGTATTCGGCGCAACATGATATCATATAAATAAGCCGATCCTACACACTAGTAAAATTTATGAAATTTTAACAATGATATTCGGCGCAACCCTAATACTATCGAATAAGCCGAATCTAGACTTATGAATTCAAACATTTATTCGGCACAAAACTAGTACTACCATATGAGCCGATCCTATACACATGCAAAAAATTTGAAATTCAAACAACAATTATTCGGCACAAAACTAATACTACCATACAAGCCGATCCTACGCACATGCAAAATTTCTGAAATTCACAAAACATATTCGGCACAAAACTAACACCATCGAATAAGCCGATCCTAAATATAAGTCTATGTGTCACCAAGTTCGGCTCAAAACGGATTTCAGATATACGCCGAGCCGTTCAAATGCACTTTCAGGGTTCAGTTTCAAGAACAGCTCGGCGCACATCTAAGATTTGTTTTGCGCCGAACCATACCCTGTAACCGCCGCAGAAACATGATTTTGACGAATTAAATCAATCAAACCAATCAAAAACATCAAATACGAGATTGGTTTGTAAAACTAACCTTCTTATTCTCATTTGTGGAGTTGGTTCTTCTTCAATCTCTTCTTCCGGTTGATTTTGTGGTTGATTTTGAGTTTCTTCTTCACTCTCTAAATCTTCTTCTTCTTCAATGGGTTGTTCAATCGCTCGATTAGAACGAGATACTGGCTTACGACGAACCATTATATAGATGAGTTTAGTCGTCGACTAAATTTTCACGAATCGACGATTAAATTTCCGCGATGATACGATGAAAAAAAAGGAAGAAGAAGGGTTCGACTGTTGTGGAGGAGGAAGAAGAAGGGGTTAGGGATATGAAACTGATTTTGGTTTATTGATTATAGGTTTTTGTATTAGGGATAGGGATAGATTAGTAGTAATTTAGAGAATTTAAGGGCATATAGGTAATTGAACCACCACATAGGGTACCCCTTATAAGGTCACCCAAGTTAGGACTAGTCCTTTGTATGCCTTGAAAGTTTTAGGCATGCCCAAAATTAGTGTTCAAACGCAAACACGTTAAATATACTCATGGATTCCGGTTTAAAGCAAGTCTTAAGGTGGAATCTAACCTATTCCAAGTGCGGATAGATTGTGGAATGTCAAGTTTAGTGGGTTCTAAGAGAAAATTTTATGGGTAGTGTCACTCTTTCAAATGAAGAAGTGCACTACCAATTAGATCAAATTAGAGGCTTTTATGCGTAGTGTTTAGCCCCCTTTTTACCCAAACACGTTCATGCACTCGTTTATTTGAACGAGTGGTTGGGAGTGGAACACTAGACGGGGGCTGTCCCCGTCATATAAAATAACAACAAACGGGAAACAGTGTCCCGTTAGTAGAAGAAAATCTGGGTTGGACGGGGGACAGTCCCCCGTTTATAACATTTTTCACTATCTCACGGGGGACTGTCCCCCGTGAATGTTTAAATTCTGTTTAATGTTAAGGTTTCCCTCCCATTCTTATGTTATTATTAAATTTTGAATTTTTTTTTGTTAACGGTGGACTGTCCCCCGTTTTGCTTCAAAAAAAATTTCTCACGGGAGACCGTTTCCCGTGTAGTGCTCTTTTTATTTTTCCCATAGTGGGTTCACTCTTTGATATGAGCGAGGGGTCCTTCATATGGGCGAGTTAGTCTCCAAATGGAGACTATCCATAGGATATGCTCTAAGTTGTTGTTCTCCACAGTTGTTTCAAGCAATATTCCATGATTTTATGGACGCCCTGTGGAATCCATGGAAACGCTAATCAGGCTAGCGTAAAACGCTATTCAGAATAGTACACTAGATGACGAAAAACACAAATCATAATAGCATTGAACGTTAATCAAAATAGCATAAGTCAAGCGCTATTCAGAATGACGTTCGCCGTTGTTTTGATTAGCTTTTTGTTTGCGCTATTATGAATAGCGTTAAGCGCTGTTTTAAATCGCGTAAACTTATATTTATTCTAGTTACACTCTTCTCACATCACAAAAATGAATTTTCTATTTTTTGGTCCATATTTTTTAAAAAATTGAAATTTAAAAATAAAACGTAAAAAATTCAAAACAAAATTTATAGACTTGGAATTAAATATTTAGATTAGCTAATTTGAACCAATAACATTACGTGAACCGAATTTCATTTCATATATTAAATTAAATGGATGAAATAACTAACATGGTTTGAAATAACTAAAATTTAGAATTAAACATGACCTGATTTTCATTCTCAAGCTTCATCATCGGTATGATCGCGAGATTTAAGCTCCGGGAAGGTTCTTAAGAATTTGGCAGACATGATCATGTGTGAGTTCTGAAGTTCAAAATATAGAGTTTTGGCATGCGCCTCCTACAAAATAAATAAATAAATATAATCTCACGTATTAAGAAGACCAATGAATTAAAATATGTACGTAATTGAAAATAAGAGGTCTCATTGAATAATATTTACAACTTCTTCTAAAGTCCATCCTCCCATATGCATACTTTTATATATTGAATGTATGATGCCCATATAAGTTTTGGTTTCCTTTTTCATCTTTGCAAACCTATTTTGTATATTATGCCTTGTTCTTCCGTTTTCATTCTCAATATTCTACAAAGGATTGAAACACCCTCTCCCATAAGTTGTTGATTATATCAGCAATTGGATGGAGGCTAACTTTTGACCAAGCTCTTGTGATTGCCAAATCTTCATTTGTATTGTGTGTCATACTTGCAATGAATTGAAAGAAGGTTTGAAATATAAAAAAATTAGATGAGATATATAAGATTTTGGGATGAACAAAGAAAATCTTGAGATTTTGGGATGGTTTGGTTTGAGATGAAGAAGCCAATTTATAGAGAAGTTTTTAAAAACTAGCCGTTGAAACGCTATTCTTATTAGCATTTTTCTATGACCCGTTGATGAGAAGGAGCCATTGGAAATCCTATGGCTGAGAAAGAAACGCTATAGAGATTAGCGCCCAACGCTATATAGAATAGTGTTTTCCTCAAAAATTATACAGAAAACTACTCGAGTTTTCCAATTTTATACTTAGCTTTTTTTTCTAGTCTTTCTCATTTTTTCCTCTTCAACAAATAAGTTTTTGGATTCATCTCAATATTGAAATCAAATCGAAAGAAAGATATAATGAATTAATCTCAAAATTGAAAGAAAGATATAATGGAATTAAAACTTGATTGATTCAAATACTTCAACTTAAAAAAAAAACTACACAATTCAATAACGACGAGCATTAGGATTACTAGGATATCCAAAGTTTACACCCAGTGTTTTAGGATGATAACCATATTTTCCAACATCCTATTTTTCTTATCCAATATAAGTTGTTCTTCCATTGTGGAAAGGTCTCAACCTCCACGTCCAATAAATCGAGTTCGTGTTTCTCTAAAGCTAAATCTACAGATTTCTTGTTTGTTTCCGCAAGAGTTTGTAAATATTCTTATTGGGTATCCAATATTGCCAACTTCTTTGCATTTTACTCACTAAAATGTTTCATATGCGGTCGGTTCCATCGTTGATATCCGATAGCTCTGAAGCTTCCGTTTGTTGAGCTCTTTTCCCCGGTGGTCGATGGGGCCCTCCTCTTCATGCCATCTTGGTCCGCTCCTTGCCGGAACGCTACTTTTTGAGGCATCACCACTAGGAGTTTTCGATCCAAATCTTGAGTTTGGGTAGGATCAATTTCTTCGGGGTTGAATCTGGGAACATGTTCCTTGAAAAGTCGGTACACCTATTCGTTTCTCTCTCCTCGCTATCATCACCAATGCTAAGATCGATACTATACGTCATTAGTACATACCTCCTTAGCGGATTGTCGTCGTCCATTTTGCACTTGTAAAAAAACTCAAATACCATAAGCATTCCAATATTTTTGAGTTCGTACAAAAAAAAAAGACATTCATTCGCACATTCATTAAAGGAAAAAACATGCATTAAAGAGAAGGCATTAGAGAGAATTCAAGCTTTTTGAATTCATACAACAAAAAAAAAAAACACTATCCATTTTATAGACATCTATGTTCCGAAAATACCACAGTAAACCTACTAATCCTGTTGTTTTAATCCCAACATCCTTTCCATGTCAGCATCAGTAAAACCAACTCCACCACTATTTAACAATTATGTGAATTGTGTCTCTTGAACTATTTCATCCTGTGCAACATAATGACCATGTGTATCATCTAGTGCAACATCATGACTTGTGGCTGGTCTTTTATGGCTTAACCATTAGGAATTTTCTCAAAGATCATAACATGATTGGGTTGACGTTGATCCTTCCCCTCCATAGTTTGATTGCCCAAGAACATGTGCACTATCTCGTTCATACCAAAACTTATCCTTTATAATATTTAAAATAGCAAGCTTCTCCGCAAGATCTTTCCATTGCTCCTGAAAGGAAACAACAATCAATAGTAGTTAGAACTTTTAATGTGTAAAGAAAATCATAAAAATATGGAAAACAAAATAATTGAAGGAGTTAAAACAAAAAGTTGCTAACCCTTGATCCCCAACTAACATCATAAGTAATTGGAGGATGTATGGGTGGTTGTAATGGCACATGAACAAGGTTGCCATCACTGTCTGAACATTCCGCTTGCCACTAAATTTTTGGAAATTCTAGTGAAACTCGTCTGACGTTGTCATACATATACCTTGATGGATATATTGGGGGGAATGATTCACAATAAATGTTGGATATTGAGTACTTGATGCTCTAACTTCATCTCTTTTATCTTGACGTTGGATGTCTGGAAGCAAAAAACTAATAGAGTGATTCTTCCACCACACCTGATAAGTGGTCTCATCGACAATTATATAGTATTGTCCTTTTACCACATCAATAGGATCCGGGATGTTATTAAGGTTTTCCAAACGATCTCGTGGACTTCTTGGAATTGATACAGCTCCCTTTATTTCCCTTAAAAACGTTCACTAAGATACAATATACTAGTATCGGTTTATGGATCATAAAAAGCCACTCTTTTGCATGGAGAGTTCACGAGCATGTTTTATATCAGGATGTTCATGAAACATACTATTTGACCATGATTGTTATTTCGTTCCAACAATTTTTCTCAACTCTATTTGTTGGAGATTTGTACTAAGAGAGTGTCTAGCGCTCTCCCTTTGGAACTTCACTAGATTGTCACACTTAAATATCATTACTGCAGGCCATACATCAAGGTCTACGTCTTCTAAGAGAAAATGCGTCAAAGTAAGAAAATATATGTAAAACCAATACTCTAAAAGCATCCACATTCCACCGAAGTTCTTTCCACCTATAACAAGCGAATTCATTTCATTATACAAGCGACCAAAACAAGCCGAACCCCAATCATAATCACCAATTACATTCAAATTACGCAAGCATTCTAGGCACCCTTTGCTCACTCTTGTAGTAGAACATGATTTTAAAACTTTGAAATCACCCATAGTAAGAAACATCGAGTCACATGCTCCCATTTTTTCCATTGATTGGATTTTTCTTAATATATTTTGTGAGACAACTAAAAGGAAAATCCGGTTTTTTCTTGTGGTAATTTTGATATTCATGCAAAGGGAACATTAAAGCATCCTCTATTTCTTGATTTTTTTTTACGTGCCCATCCACTTGTAACGGTGTGTGTCAAGGTTCTACGACCATTTTCAATAGGAATGCCCGATAAGTGAACGAAATCCAAAAGGGTGAAACCAATTTCAAAGTTTGGGGAATGAAATGAATTAGTGGTATACCACTACCTGTCAATCATTCCATAAGATAATTTTTGATCATTTCTCTTCATTCTTATTTCAAAAAATCTGGCATGCCCGAGCCTTTGAAGAACATCCTTAGCATTTGGATTCTTTACCACAATATCGTAAAAATCGTCTAGTTGTTCCCAATCACTTCTAAAAGTCACATCATGGGATTATTAGTTGGGTTTATATTTTCAGCAATATGTTTCTCTTCCCAATTATTTCCACTCAAATGCATATAATCATCCAAAATCTGTATAAAATCATCAAATAAAAAGAGGGCATACCTTGGGAGAGAATATCAATCGAAGGAACTGATTAACTGGAACATTATGCCTTGCCCGGGTAGCTGCTCCGCTTTAAAGTAATATAGTCACACAATACAGTCAAATTGATTACATAATGTAAATTAAAACATGTTAGATCATGGCAATTTCACACAATACACTCTTGAAACTATGTTCATTCATCATCTAAACCCTAAATTTCATGTCAAATTTGTCATAATTGGGTTCAACTTGATTATCATTGATCAAACAATCAACTATTATATAAACAATCAACAATCATATCATCTAAACCCTAAGTTTTTATCAAATCATGAAAAAAAATCAAATTGAAGTATGCTTAACTTCCTTATCAACCAACGAACAAACCCTTTGAAGCAATTTTTTTGACTTGACTCATTGAGTGAGAAATTAAAAGGGGAAAAACTAGGTTTTTTTATTTTATTTTGGAGAAGAAGAAGAATAAAAGAGTATAGTGATTTGGTAGAAGAGAGTGCCCGAGTGTTCTCTGTTAATGATAGCTTTAAAAGCGTTAATCTTAATAGCCTTCAGCGCTATTCATATTAGCGTTCAAAGCTATTCATATTAGTGTTTGACCGTTGACATGGTCAAGCGCTATTCATAGTACCGTTTTCTAGACACTGTTCTGATTAGCGTAAAACGCTATTTTGAATACCGTTTCTATTGTTCCACCACTACACTTGCGCTTCCATCCACAATTCCAAATGCTGAGGTGGCGTGAAAGATGAAACTCTTCCACCATAAGACTTGCTCTTAATACGCAGGCCAAAAACAACTAATTAGGGCAATTTATATGGGATGGGCAAATCTTTTGATCCCCTTATCAGATGAACAAAAGTGAAAAAACAGATGGGTAAATGGGAAAATTTTATTGGTTTGCCCATTACAATCTATAAGGAACCGTGCGTTTCTTTTTAATTCGCACGGTTTTACCCCAACCACCGGCGACTTCAGCTAAGTCGCGCATTACATATTAAATTACTGGCGGTACCACTGAAACCGCACGGGTTTTGTCTGTCCGCCAACAAGTATATCTGAACGGCTAAAAAATTAATTATACAACGGTTCTAATTCCCCCCCTATAAGTTTAGCTCATCTCAACTCCAATTCACACCTCTACACCTCTAAATCTTACTCAAAAAATCATCTAAAAATGCCTCCCAGAATTTGTTGTCCTAAATATACTCAACAAGAGGAGTAGAGCTTAAGTTTTCCAAGCAAGAGAGAATATCAATAGTAATCAAGCTGTGTCGATTCATAGTTTTTGTGATAATTTTTTTGCGATGTTCGTCGAGAATACAGAGAACCTGTTTATGCGTAGGCCTGAAGGATTGTGGCAGCGTTTTCGAACAATTAGTCAGCAAATCATGCAATTCGTAGGTCAACTACAAAACAATCACCGCCAATAGATTGAACGGTGAAGGTGCAAAGGAAGTAGAAACCAGAACATTAGTGATGTGGGGGAAATCCAACGTCAGACCTTTCGCTTTCTAAGTTAGTTTCAACAAAATTTGCAAAGGCGAAAAACAGAGATCATAATGAATTTGATGTCATTCACGAAAAAAAAACATGAGCAACTTTTACTCTAATCACAAGAGAATGATTTTTTGGACATTAACTAATTTACTCGCTAGTTACAAAGAAATTAGATTTGTATTCAATATTTTTCTCTTTTCTCGCCAGTTACGAACAAAGAAGTTAAAAATAACGATCTTAATGTTAGAGGCACTAAGATACAAAAATTTCCTGAGAAAAATAATCACCGACATTAACTATTCTCTAAAGTTAAGAACAAAAAGAGAAATTCATGTGATATGACTCAAAATAAGAATTAAAACTTCTCTAGCCATGTATGGATATAGAGATTGAAGTTCACCACTCATTTCCATGGCGGCTGTGCAATCAAGGAGGAAAGCAAATTCCTAGTGAATATCTTACAAAATCATGTAGCAGCATATTCACGAAGTGTAATCGTGGAGAGATATTCAACACTGAATTTTCAAAATAGTTTACTCCTCTTTTATCAAGAGTTAAAAATTTAACCTATGAGAACATATGAGATATCTTGTTATACTCACCAAAATATGATAGTAAAGAATAAATCTCACAAAATTAGCAATACATATATATATATAATCCATGAAGATTAGGTACTGCAAGTCATCTTCAAAAATAAAATTTAATTAAATAAACTTTAAACATGCAAGATGATAGTGTTTGGATTAACTAATGTAACACATAAAAACCACTCCAAAAGGTAGTGTTCCTCATTAAATAATAAGAATAAAATTCCTACAAGGAGTTAACTAGTAAAAACATCCTTGAAGAAGGTTTTATCATCACCTAACTCATTGTCATCAACATGCATCGGAATATAAGGTTTACAAATATGAGTTAACTCCTTTGAACCTATTTGGTTGTTATCTGACAAGTGCTCTAGGTTTATCCACATCCTTAGTTGTGAAATCAACAACCATAGGTAAAAAGGTCTCACTGGAAGAGATCTTGCTCGAAGACTCCATAATTTTTTGAGCATGACTTGTGAAAAAGCACAAATATATAGAGTTTTGTGCTTTGGTAGAATTCCAAAAATAATGAGAAACTAAAAAGGAAGATGATCAAGCCGTCAAGTTCAGGAAACGACAAATTCTTAATGAAAGAAAACCGTTCATTAACCAAATAACAAACTAAAATGTGAAATACAATTTTGACGTTTTTTGAAGTTTGTACATGGGATAAGTCTTTTTAATATCATTGCTTGAACTATATCATGAAGGGAACGTAAGCAATAGTTTCAAGATATAAAATCTCTGAATATCCAATCAAGAGTATAGTCTCAGCAATGAGATTATACTTTCATCAAGTAATTTCTTGAATATATGATGAGAATAAGTTTTGAACTTTCAGTAGTGTAACTGATTCAAAAACCATAATAGTTAAACTGGACCAGATTCAATGGAGCAAGGCTCAACATGAACCCTGACCAGAGTTTCATCTAAATATTGGAAGTGTTTGCTTGATTCTCAAGTTATTTTAGCACGAATTCTAAGCAAGCCTCGGTCTTAAAAAACTATAAATATAGCTACTCTTTCAACTGGGAATTCAATCCCTGACACATTGTGTCCTAGTTGATAGCTAAAGTCCTCCTTTATTGACCTAGGTTTCCTCTGAGAAACATAATTAGGTCTACGACTGAAAAACTTCGCTTTGGGTATTTATGAAGCCAAGTCCAACTATCTTTATCTTGATAGTTTGTGTATCCGGATCTTGTTTCTTTTGTTATCGAGGTTCTCATAATCTTTTTCAGGCAAGATAGATAGAAATCACAAAGTTCTATTTGTCTCAGATTTTGTGATTGCTAAAGATAGATATCTGAAAACTATTCTTAAATTGATAAGTTGAAAATTGTTCTTGATAGGTGGTAAAATATACATGCTTCTCATCTAAGTGAGTCTAAGTTTTCGGATTTTGAGGTTTGTAGCTTTGTCTATTGCAAACAGATTTCCAAGCCTTGATCTTTGATCTAAATAAAAATTAAGTAGGCTTACTTGTTAGAGGCAGATCTGTATCAAAATTATTCATTGAGGTGGAAGCAACTCTTAGGTT
The DNA here is from genome assembly GCF_003573695.1 of Papaver somniferum. NCBI lineage: Eukaryota > Viridiplantae > Streptophyta > Magnoliopsida > Ranunculales > Papaveraceae > Papaver > Papaver somniferum. Next base: position 66,656,599 of record NC_039362.1, read on the forward strand.
GTAAAGGACATAAGCTAAGGGAATAAACTGCGTAGAGTATTGAAGGGTGATTTTAGTTTTGGTTTTACCCGCCCTAGTCTCACCAAGTGACCTCACTTTACTAAGAATGGTAAGAGAGAGAGTTGTCTTTCCATTGTACCTTCTCCTATCTTATATAGACTTTCCCAAAAGTCCCTCCTTTTATGACATCATGACATATGTCTTAAACCTCTTTAATTACTTCTAATGTCATTCCTTAATATAACCTCCTCTTTATCTCTTAATTCCTCCTTTGTCCCTCCTATCCCATGAGTATTTCCTTGTCGGACTTGGGCCTCGTCCCCAAGCCCCCACGTCTCTGACTAGGCTTATCTCCCCTCTTAGGGGCACCTTAACGCCCGTTGACGGATGTTATTTTTCATGTATCAACATTAGTCCCCTGACTATTGGGTTATTTGTAAAATAACCCGATGGTCATAGAATTTTTCGAGCATCCCCTCCCCCCTTTTTCTGTAGTAAGTCAGGGATGAAGATGTCCTTCCTCTTTATTGACTCCATGATCATGACCGACGTTTGACCTTCTTTTATCGTACAAACTTTCCCACTTCTTTTCAGTTTCTGCCGGTTGCTATCCCCTCTGCATAACCGCCACGTTTAGGTCTTGAGGCTCCCTATATATATATATATAGACTAATTGGTTTTTTTCCCTTATCTTTCTTCTTCTCCCTTCCTTTTTAATACACACATACGCTCGCCATGTCTAGTAGTTCCACCAATAGTTCATCTGAAGAATCTGACGAGTCTGAAGGAGCCATGAGCAGGGGTTCCGAGGAGACCGAATACTCGGAACATAATGAAATTCTCCTACCTCCTTCGGCGGATGGCAGGTCATACACGATAGCAGAGTTTACTAGCGGACCCGCTCTAAAACGCGCGCTAAAGCTGAGGGAGCTCCGCGGAGGTAAGCGCGTTTTTCCTCTTGATGATGTCTTGGTTCCTTGTCTTCTAAACCCTCCTGTATTACCTTATCCTTCCGCCCCGGGTGGCTTATTCAACCCGAATCGGAGACCATTGATGATTTTGCGTTTAAAACAGTACCGCATATAGTTATTCACCATGGTGACTACGATCTTCATGTCATCGATATTCGCTCCAAATCAAAAACCTATCCGATATGGCCGCACTGGGCATTCTATATACGTTCCAACCCTGGGCACGCGGCCACCCTTCATGAAGCAGGTATGGACGAAGCTATAAATTCATCTCTCAAACGGGAAGTGAAAAGGTGTAGGCGCGACATAACACGGCTCTTTTGTCGGTGGGCTCCTCCTGTTCATACCCTTCTCATGGCGTGGGGGGAAGCAACCATTGTTTTAGAGGATGTAGCCTCCCTTACAGGAAACCTATCCATGGTAGTCATTCGTATGACGATGTGGCTATTTACGGAGCGCTGGACGATGAGGATAAAGCGTTGTGCACTTATTTGTTGAATTGTAAAGATGCCTCCCGTCATGAATTGGTGCGGAAGGACCAGGCGCCATCAAAACAAGGCGAGGACAAGAAGATTGCCGACGTGGGAAAGAAAGAGGCATCGTTGTCTGCCGCAAAAGGGAATGCCAAATGGGTTAAGGAGAAAAAGACTCCTTTGGCACATCCAGTGGGTGAGCGACTGCTTGCTATCTCTATCCGTGCACACGAGGCGATTCATGGTTCGTCAGCTCCTTCAGCAAAGTCCGGTCCTGAGTGGGTTACTAAGACCAACCGTCGCGCTTCTTTCCCTCTTTAGATCAAGTATTGGGCTCCGCGATTAGTAGATGGAAAAGTTCTTCTCCCCAAACGAAAAGAGAAAAACCCTCGCGCGGAGTTGGCCGCTTTCATCATGTTTTGGCTTTGTCATGATGTGTTTAAGTACAGTCCCCAAGATACCATCAAGAGTAAACTTGTGCCAATGGCGGTGTTGCTATCTCGCGGCATTTCTTTCCCGCTTGCGCCGATGTTCTTAGACGGCTTATATCGCCATCTAGATTTAATCTGTCATGACCTTCAGACAGTAGGTTCATCGCATAAGATTGAGACTTACATCCCAGCATCTTTTATGCAAGCATGGTCTTGGGAGCATGTTTCCCCATACGCGCCTAATCCTAATGCACTAGAGATTCACCGCGAAGAAGATGTCAGGCAGGATGATGGCTCGGTTAAGAGGGTTCCAGTTATTTACGGTTACCCGCGGATGGATCTTTGGCATCTCAAGGGGAAAGTCCCCAAGGGCGACATTGCTAAGCATCTGGACGTGGCTAAAGACTTTGTATCATTTCCTTATCAAGACAGTCGGTCGGGTCCAATGCATTATGACTTTACTGCGCCTTTTGACACAGAGCTGGACTCGACAAAGCTTTTGGCGGGGGCAGATTTTGATTCGGTAATGGCCATGTTGCCTGGCTATCTCCCTGGTTTCCATGCTGGCAAGTTCATCACCATGTCTTACAATCCTGACCGTGCAACTCGGAAGTTGGGCTTGACCAAGGAATTCCTCGTAGGTTTCCTCCTTGGGGAAGCTCTAATATTTGGGATATCGTCGCCAGTTTCGATCGTTTTATCTTCAAGGGACCAACACGTCTGTCCGATCGAGGGGTCAACTTTTTATTCAGGCAGCCTGTTCTCGAGCGCTCTTTGGCAGTTATTGAGGGAGCCCACGAGTACCATGATTCCATATGTCGCCGGGCTTTGAATTTTCTTTTGCGTGAATCGTATCCTCCCCGTGACATGTCTATTCAAGACCTTCGAGTGCTTCATGCGTCTGGTCGGATTAAACTTGATGATGTCATAGTTGCTGCACATCGTCTCGTTCCAGCCACTAAAGGTCGCCCTTTGGAGCTCTTAGTAACTTCTTGGGCTCCTCCTGAGGGTCATGAGCCCATAAAGCCAAAGAAGGGGTCAAAGTCGTTTTCCGATCGTAAGCCCCCACAGATAGAGGTGCCAAGATCATTTGTTAATCCTCTGACAAACATGTACTTGTTGTTCCCTTTGTTTTACATTCGTCTATTATTTATCGTCGCCCCTTTTCTCTTCGATAAAATGAGTAGCGGGGATTGCTTTATCAAGAAGCCCCTCATTCCAATCGCGTGGGGTGGAAGGCCCCTTATTATGTAATGGAAGAGTACTTGAACATGCCTGAAAGTGATTGGACTAAGAAGAGCCTTGCAAAGAAGGCTAGGCGAGAGGCCGCTAAGTTGTCTGCTCCGCGCCCTTGTTCTTCTGCTAACATCTCATCCTTACAACCTCAACAGGGTCGTCGGAGGAGCGCGTCACAACCTCCTGGGAGCGTGAGTAACAGTCTGACTCCCTCGTTTGTAGACTAGTTAAGGAACCTTGGGGTCAGTCTTCCCATGGGTACTGGTTGGGTATCTCCGCGACGTCACATATCGTCAGTTCATCCTCTTCGGGATGAAACTGTTCGTGTTAGGGGTGAACCTCTGGTATCTCCTAGTGTCGTTATGCAATCAATGAGCCCATTTGGATCCAGCCAGTCAGTTTTTGGTGGGTCCTCATCCCACTGGCACTAACCGTTAATGATCCTGCGGGTAACCTTCTATTTAATACGTGTCTTCATTTTTATCATTCTTCTTTCCTCTCTCTTTTCCTCTACCCTTTCTCTCTCTCTTTTTATAAATCTAAGTTGTTTTATGGTGCTCATCTCTTACTTCAGGCTCCACTAGTGACTCTGAGTCGTCTTCCAGTTCTTTCCAATCTCGTCCTAAACCCGCTGATATCCTGCCCGATTCGTTTATTCCTGAGGTTAGTCCACTCTCTCCTTCTGCCCCCTTTATGCTATCTCTCTTCTTCTTTTTTTGTGCTTTATTTTTTTTTCTTTTTTTTGTTGCTAAAGCTTCATCATTGGTGCTAGGATATGGGTAAGAAGTATAAGTAGACTGTTAATCCTGATAGGGATGGCGCGTAGTCCCCAGTGGCGATGGGTATTTTAAACGTGCTCGGACATATGGTAGTGGTTCTTCTGCTCCTTCGGAGAAGCAGACTGATGTTCCTGTTTCCGACATACCAGCCATCCCCGTTGTGCCAGAAAACTCCGAGGACGTGCAGCTACGTTTTCCTTTGGTAGTGAGTGCTGCCAAGGATGGAGTAGATCCTGCCACTCACACCCTTGTTCACGGCTTTTGGGTTCCAACCGTTTTTACCGCTGCTTATAGAGATATTGTGGAGCGTGGTGGTGGTCACATGGCGAAGGCGAGTCTTCTGGACGTTTGCATTTTATGTTATATAACTAAAAATCTCTTGGAAATCGCCGACCAACTCACGCGTGTAGGGGATGATCCTGTTGACGCGGAGACAATGCGTGACTAGGAGACTGTCCTGAAGTCCTCAATCAACGTTTAGTTTCCAATAATGTGGTTGGAAGAGTTGTTGGAAAAGGTGAAGAGTCGGAATGACCCTCGTGGCCGGCTTATGAGTCAGATTTCTAAGCTAGAGGGGGAGCTGCAGAAGCGTTCTGAGGCGACTACTAGTAAGAAAGAGGTGTTGAATTTGTTGCTTGATGATGTTGGGGTAGATAATGATGAAGTGATACGAGCCGAGACTGCGGAGGCAACGGTTCGCGCAGAGCTTGAGGATAAGCGACATGAGTTGGCTAAGATTTAGCCTGCTTAAAGCGCTTCCTCTTTGTGTTGTCTTTCCCTTCGTCTTCCTTTGGTTATGTTGGACCCTTGTTTTTTGGATGATGTGTTTGTCGTTTTTTTTTTATTATTGTGGGATATTTGTATGGTGTTTGATTAATTATTAGTTTGTTGGTGATGTTTTTCGTTGTTCTTGGTTTCATGAAGCAACAACTATTCATAATTCTCTTCTTTTGTTTTTTAAGAGATATATTGGGTTGCGCTTACTACCCCCCTTTTCCCCTTTCTCTTTTTTTTTAGAAGTATGCAGTGGGATGGGAAAGCGTCGATAGAACACGCGTACTCCCCCTTTTGTTTTACCAGAAGGAAGCGGTAGGATGTTGGGCTTTGATAGAACGTGCATACTCCCCCTGTTGTTTTATCAGAAGGAAGCGGTAGGATGTTCGGCGTTGATAGAACGCACCTACTCCCCCTTTTTGTTTTATCGGAAGGAAGTGATAGGATGTTGGGCGTTGCTAGAATGCGCCTATTCCACCCTTTTGTTTTATCAGAAGGAAGCGTTGGGATGTTGGGCGTTGATAGAACGCGCCTACTTCCCATTTCTTTTCTTTTTCTTTTTAGAAGTATGCGATGGGGTGGGCGGGCTTTAATGGAACGCGCATACTCCCCTTTTCTTATTAATAGAAGAATGTGTTAGGATGGGCGGCCTTCGATACAACGCGCCTACTCCCCCTTTTGTCGTTCATGTAGCCTTTTTAGGGTTTGTTATTCCCATGATCTCTTGTGGAGTTGTTAGCTGACTGGGCGCCTTTGGCATTCCCTCGACCGGCGCCTTTGGCATTCCCACGGCCTTTCATAGAAGTCAGCCGACCGGGCGCTTTTGGCATTCCCGTAGTCTTTTGTAGATTCGTCAGCCTATTTGGGCGCCTTTGACATTCCCATGGCCTTTCATAGATGTCGGCCGACCGGGCGCCTTTGGCATTCCCGCAGCCTTTTGTAGATTCGTCAGCCTATTTGGGAGCCTTTGGCGTTCCCATTATTTTTTGTAGATTTGTCAGCCGACCGGGCGCCTTTAGCATTCCCGTGGCTTTTTGTAGATTTGTCAGCCGACCGGGTGCCTTTGGCATTCCCGTATCCTTTTGTAGATTCGTCAGCCTATTGGGCGCCTTTGGCATTCCCATGACTTTTTTGTATATTTGAAAGCCGACTGGGTACCTTTGGCATTCCCGTAGCCTTTTGTAGATTCGTCAGCCTATTGGGCGCCTTTGGCATTCCCAGGCTTTTTGTAGATTTGTCAGCCGACCGGGCGCCTTTGGCATTCCCGTAGTCTTTTATAGATTTGTCAGCCGACCAGGTGCCTTTGCTATTCCCATGGCTTTTTCTAGATTTTTCAGCCTATTTGGGCGCCTTTGGCATTCCCATGGCCTTTTGTAGATTTATCATCCAACCGGGCGCCTTTGACATTCCCGTATCCTTTTGTAGATTTGTCAGCCGACTGGGTACCCTTGGCATTCTCGTAGATTTTTGTAGATTTGTCAGCCGACCAGGCGCCTTTGGCATTCCCGTAGCCTTTTCTCATCATATTTCCCACGAATTCCAAAAGGAAAAATTGTTCTTACCATCAAAAGGGGTTGTTTACAATTTGTGGTCTCTCTCTTTCATATTCTTCCTTTGCCCCTTTTTCCTTTCCCCCTTTTTTTTGTTTAGTGGTGAGGGAAAGGGTCGTACTCAATCTCCTGCTCAATTGCCTCAAGTTCTCCAGAGGCGCGCTTGCGTTCAAATATACTCCTTATAGCAAAACATTCTTCTGTTGGGTGTCCCAACCTTCGATGATAGTGGCAGTACTTGGCGGAGTTCTTGTCCATTTTGTTGACGTCCACTACTGTCGGGGGCAACTGGATTTCCTTTATAATGACCCATTGATTTAGTAATTCGATTGCGTGCTCCTTCCTGCAGGGTAGAGGGGTGGTGGGTTTGAATCGTGCCTAGACCATCTGTTTCTTCCTTGGCTCCCGCCGACCGTTTGGAATTGGTCTATCTTCTCCCTGTTGGGTCTTACGTTGGGCAGTGCCTCATACACGGTACTAACTGTGTGGCGCCGAGCAGGGTCTACGAGCATCTTCTCTACACAGTCGGCGATCCTCTCAGCTGCTTCTTCTATCTCAACGAAGGTCTGGAATCTGAAATTGACCAAGCTCCCCTTGAAAGTCGGGATCATACCTCGCACACAAATTTCGACGAGCGCTCCCTTATTGATATATTCGTGACAATCTAGTGCCAAGAGCCGGAACCGTAAAATGTACTTTCCTATTTCTTCTCCCATCCGCTGTCTTCTCTTGCTCAAGTCTATTGCTGTGATTTTCCTTTTGGCTGAATAGAATTTCCCGAGAAAGAGTGTGGACATAGTTGGCCAGAAATTCACATTTTCCGCTTTTAAGTTATCATACCAGGTGAATGCCGTGCCTGTGAGCGATTTGGGAATTCCTTTAGGCACAATTTTCCATTGGAGGCTCTATCATTCATTGCTGATAGGAATTGGCTGAGATGATCTTGCGCATTCCCCTGTCCATCATATGTCTTGAATTTCGGAGAAGTGTGGTCTCCGGGGTACTGGTATTCTCGAATATTCGCCGGGTATGGACTACTTACGTGGCAGTGGTTGTCTTGTTTTACCACATGATAATTCTGCTCCAAGTATTTTGCCATTTCTTCCCGTGACATCGTTGTTGCCTTGTCGCTTTTTTGCTCTTCGCATTTTGTCGTTTCTTTGGGAGTCTTTTGTTCTGCTATTACTTCTTGTGTTATCCAATCTTCTAGCTCCTTCCTTCTTCATGAGCGCTTGTCTAGTTCCTTTTGCATGTCTTGCAGGTCTGGTGACATGGGTTTTGGTAGATGGGATACTCGCGTGTTCTTCCCTTGTGTTGCTACTATCTCTCTGTTTTGGGATCTATGTCCCGCCGATTATTTGATAGCGTCATGTGCCAGCGTTTCTTATTCGTTGTCATCATCCTCCATTGTCACCTCATCGAGGTTGATAGGTTGATCGATCGCTTGGTTTCCTATCGTTCCTGAGTTAGCGCCTTCCAGATGTGTCATGGTGAGCTAGGAATGAGCCTCCGGGTGTGGTCGCCAAATGTTGAAGGGTGATTTTAGTTTTGGTTCTACCCGTCCTAGTATCACCAAGTGACCTCACTTTACTAGGAATGGTAAGAGAGAGAGAGAGTTGCCTTTCCATTGTACCTTGTCTCTCTTATATAGACTTTCCCAAAAGTCCCTCCTTTTAAGACATCATGACACATGTCTTAAACCTCTTTAATTACTTCTAATGCCATTCCTTAATATAACCTCCTCTTTATCTCTTAATTCCTACTTTGTCCCTCCTATCCCATGGGTATTTCCTTGTCAGACTTTGACCTCGTCCCAAGTCCCCATGTCTCTTACTAGGATTATATCCCCTCTCAGGGGCATCCTAAGCCCGTTAAGGGATGTTATTTTTCATGTATCAACATAGAGCCTTGCGATGTTCAAGAGACGTAAGGAGAGCGAATGTAATTGAATAATTTGGAGGATAAATTCGGTCTCAATTACATTCCAGTCTGAAGTCTAATAGTAACTTAGTGTTTGTAGCGGATTAATGAAGTTTGGTTATCAAATCTGGACGAGGTCCGGGTTTTTCTGCAGTTGCGGTTTCCTCATTAACAAAACTTCTAGTGTCTTGTGTTTTTTCCTTTTCCGCATTATATTGTTTATCTTTATAATAGGATTTACACAAGTAGTACGTATTAAATCTTAGTAGATACGTCCATCTAATTGTGATTGATTATGGGACTTGCTTCTTGTAGAATTCGTATCTTGAAAGATAGATAACAAGTTTATTACTTGGCAAAAATCATGATTGGATTATTTGTATATAACTAGATTGGTCTTGGATATTAATTTTTGGGATCGTCCAAGTACTCTTCTTAATAATCAGGTTCACGGAATTCTTTGCCTACATATACTGATTGAGAAGAGATAGAGATATAAACTCCATATACATATAGTCAAGGATCATTAAGTTGGTCTTCTTGAAATTTTATTTGAGTTTTGTCCATACAGGGCGAACGAAAAAAGTTGGTGGTGTACTTGGTACCCTATACTTTTCATCCTTGGTCGTTCACTATAAAAGAGGGTTGATAGGAGCTTAATTTACATGTTTAGAGTGTCAAATCTATATCAATATTTGTTATGATTCTTGCATTTTATCCTTGTATTACTCTTCTTTTGTATTTTATTTGTTTCTTTAGGTGAATCATCTGAAACCAATGTAAATGATGTTTAAATGAGTTAAGATTAAGAGGAAAGGAATTTATTCCCATATGAAAAGGAGAAGTTAGAATGTGCAACGACAACTCTTGGACATAAGTTCCAGGAAGATTTACACTTGGTAAGAAGTACCCCAAACCAAACCGTAGAAACAAGTTAATTTCCACTAAAAGCATGGGGAGTAACGGTTGATTCCAACCCAGCCGTAAATTGAGATGAAGGTATATGAATATTTGGTCATTTCCATTTTGTAGAGGACGACGATACAAATGCAACCCAAAAAGAATGAGATAAACGGACGTCGAATGAAGAAGTCACGACTGGCGAAAGACAAAAAGTGTATAAGAGGAGTTAAGGCCAACTTTGGAAGACTCGAGACTAACCGTAAATTTGGGAGTTTTAACACTATTTTCTTGTCAGAGTTACGACTGGTTTGAAGCCAACCGTAACTAAGGTGTTTGGCACGAGTTAGGGCTCAATACATTAAGAATATATCTTTAATATTTTTCACACCTTGGAAACACAATTTTGCCTCTCATACCACATATTCTACGTCAAAACTTAGGGTTTATCCCATTTTTCTTGTAATTATGAGTAGTTAATCCTTTGTAGGTTAAGGATTAATTCAATGTTCTAGACGTAAATCTTTATTAGTTATATAAATTTATTTGGAGTTTTAATTATATTAACGTTTGTCTTTACTATAATTAGGGTTTATGATTGGTTTCTAGATTGTTTAAGTTATAATTTGATTATTCTATTGATTATTTTATTGTTAGTAGATAGTTGGAGTGATACGTAATTGTCATGCATCTCCTACAAAAATAGAAAACGTGAGACCTCATACATGGATTCTGTGGAGCAATCGTGTGCAAAGGTAACATTAGTAACTAGACCTTGCTTTAAGAGTATAACTGATAGGATCAACCTAAGTTCATATAAATTAAAACTTTCAATTGGGGTATACCTCGAATGCGCTATTACTTAATGGTTCGGTTGGATAGAACTTAATATGGGAGTGCTTCGGTATCCAGTTACACAAGGAACTTTTGGGATAACATTTTCTAGCTGTTATTCTACGGTTAGTGGTGAATGGTTCTAATGAAGATATATAAATATACTATTGAGTCAACGCTTGGTAACGACAACGGATTCCTTGACCATCTATTTCTTTTATTTGTTATTCTTTTTATTTTACTTTAATCAAACAATTCCCCCATTGTATTTTCCTTTTATTATAGTTTTACTGATCAAATAACCTATCAATTACACATCTCCTTACTACCACTATATTACTAGTAATTAGTGGGAAATATCTTGATTAATTTGTTGCACTTACGACACGCATCAACAACTTTATAACCAGACTTCATACAATATTTGTTGACAGCATCCCTAGCACACTTGACTGTATACCTAAGTTTGTCATTGTTAACTTTTGCAACTTTATAACCTGACTACATACAATATTTTTTTGACAACTAAACATACTTCTTCAACACCACCATGAAAAACTTGACCAACACATTTAAAAATGTCTTCCTAAGCATCAGACAAAAGAGGTTTTAGTACCACATGATTGAAGAAGTCTCAGTAAACTCACCATGTGATTAATCATCGCTGGCGCACTGTACAAAATTACCAGATGAAGAAGCACCATGAGAAACCTCCTAAACTAACAAATCAAAATGTGTAAGATGCTTCAAACAGGAAACAAAAATTAGACCTTGAATAGCAAAATCACAATTGATAAACACTTTCTCACAACCTTCAATGTGACTAAAACATATGGTATGAGGAGTCAAGGATCTCTAATAGTCGCAAACATACATCTTCAAATCATAAAACAAAGACTGTAAAGAAACTTCAAGAAGAATTCCATGTCCTTTATAATGCATAACAACTTTGGATAGACCTATTAAACCTGAACAAACAAGAAATAAAGGTTCAGAGCTCATTCTTTACAATGACACACACACAAAAAAAAGTTCAATATATCATATGGACATATTGTTCATTCAATCAGATGAACACGTAATTATTTCACATGGCAATAGTTCATTCTATCAGATGAACACTTAAATCTTAACGAAAAGAGTTCGGATGAACATCTAATTTTAGCAAAATAGTTCATTCTATCAGATGGACACCTTATTGCGATCAGAAAAACTGCAACAGACAATCGACTACTTGATAATTGATACATTCTACTAAACATAGTTCATGATCTGGTACAAAACATATAACGATTCATGATTCTTAATGAACTAAACATTTTCGATGATGTACAAAAATGCAAAAACTGATTTACAATGCAAAAAGTGAACATGATTTCATAACGCAAATCAACAAAAATAAAAAATAAAAAACTGATTTCAACTACATCAAACAAAAAATCCAAGAAGAAAAGATGATTGATAAAAACTAAATCAACTAAATCAATGAGAATTATTAGAATTCCTAGAATTTAATAGAAACTCAGTAGAGAAAGAAAATTTATCCCAACAGGATAGATAAACTAAATTTGAAACTAATTTTTTTTTCTTCTAGTAAATCATTATATATGGATGATAAAATGGTATAATAGCAATCAGGTTTGGTAGGTATTGTCCAGCCTAGTGCCAAATAGTAATATTTTAGACCAACATGTAATATATTAATTAAAAAAGGACCACCTACACATTTGTCCAAGTCAATGGACCAAACTCACTCGTTTATTTTAATATTAGGATTGTTTGATAGTTTTTGCTAAAATAAAAAGGAAAGGGGTGGGGGACTGAAGCCGGCGGCTTGACATGTGGGCCCACCCATGTTATTTCCTTTAATTTATTAATATTAGTAGGTCTCAACCCGTGTCATAACGGCACGGGCAAGAACATGTGTTTAAAATGTATCCATCGATTCATACATGTCGTAATTGTCTGAGAAGAATTGAACCAATCGATCCAGGTCTAAATGTTTTGAGGAGTTGGTTAATAAACATGTCCTTGTCCTCGAATCTTTTAATATTGTGTATGTGAGTCATACAACCCTTTGGGACAAACATAGTTAATCGTTAGAGAAAATCCTATGGGCAGTAGAACATTACTTCGTTCACTACTTCAAAAAAATATCATTAATGGTCATTCACCAAACTTGTAACAAAACTAAAAACACCTAAAATTACTTTAAAATAAATTAGAATAATCTTGCATAATCCGTTAGCATTAGAATTTAATTTTTCTCTTTGAAATAAATTATTGGATTCCCAATTTACATAGATTTGTGTTTATTCATTTTACTAAAATTTAAAATAATATTTAATTCTTGAACCATTTCTTTTCTTGTCTCTTTACCTATTATCATGAACTCTCAAGCATGCATAATTACTCGAAGTTGGGGAGAAATGAAAAAAACAGAAATCATGACAAAAAAGGGGAATAAAGAGAGATGTGAAAAACTGAATCGATTACAATTAATTCACGCGTATCCTTGCATAATCCCATGAAGTAGGGGAGAAATAATGACAGAAACAGAAATCATGACAAAAAATGGGAATAAAGAGAGATGTGAAGAACGGAACTGATTACAATTAATTCGCGTGTAGCCTTGTGTTTGGCCAATTTTTTTGTAGGTTTCATTTTTCTTCCTGCCCCCTACCCGGCAAATCTTAAAATCACAACATCTTCTTTTTGGAAAAATCTGGCCATTAAAAATTGTTTTAATTCCATGATGCGAATGTCAAGGTGGGAGATTTCATTTTCCATATGCTAGGGGTGGTTATTCAAAAAGGGATTGGAGCGCAGCTAGTTGCTCGGTTCCCTTCTTTGGTTCGTGTGCTGAAAATGAGCTTGACTCATTATTTATTTAGATATGATACAATCAATTTAGGAAAAAGAGACAATTTATTACAAATAAATAAATATGAAATTTAAAAAAATAATAAAAAAAGTAAAGAAAAATTAACCAAGGGTGACTAAATAAATTACCTATCTTAGGACACCTTTTCTCACCCTACTACCACTACTTCTTCCACCACCACTGTGACTACTCGTTTTCCCGTAGTCTACGTAATGTATACAGCTCAGAGAATCAGATGCTAAGTAGTATCGATACCTCTGTTGAACTGATAATGCTAAGTAGTAAAAGATATTAAATATCACAATAATAACAAAGAACTCAAATATAATGCAAAAGCTTTTAAGTTATCATGAGACAAAAGAGATTACGTGGTTCGACATTTGTCTACGTCCACGGGGTAATGAGTGATTGTTTTGTATCAAGTATGGTGGTTACAAAGATCTTAAATGCTTCTCAAAGTAATAGAGAGAACTCAAGTTGAAGTAAATACTTAAGTTCTAAACATTAAAGAGGTATAAGCTTAAGACTAGATCTTCTCTCCTAGATATTGAATGCCCTTATTTTGTTGGTGAGGCTTGGTATTTATAGACCCTTTTACTCCAGGTATATCTTTGTTGCCTTTGGGTCCATCGTCTGCTGATATACCTTTCGTACATATTGTACCTTCGTTCACCGCTCGCCTTATCCAGTCGAACCTTGCCACCTCAGCTGACCCATGTTCCTTCGGGAACTCCCCAACCTTAGTATAGGTTGTACCTTCGTTCACCGCCAGCTTCTACCAATCGGATTCTGCCACATAGTCTCTCTCCACGTGCTTTGGTTATGCGTGTAGATAAGAGATTTGAGCATTTAATGCTGATTAGATATCCCATCTACCTTTGTCCCTTCGCCAGCTGCCTCCTTGTAGACTAGGCTTTTAATCTTCTGATCTCAACTGTCGAGGCATCCTTCCTTGGGACGAGATAAAGTAGATATACGAAGGTATAGTTTGTAACTCAGGCTTCTCTGTATAGCGAGGGCTACACAGTTAACTTCTGAATGCGGCCATTAATATCGTGACACGTGCCCTCCAGAATATTGGTATTCACAATTTGCCATTTTCTTTCATATTCTACCGTTTAGTAGGATTGGAAGAAAACTTCCGTTACGCCGCCATTTTTGCACGTACCGATTGGGTGGTCCCTTCATGCAATAACTTACCCTTGAATTTTGGGACATCCAAGCTTTTGGATTCTTCAGCCACCTATAAGAAGGAAACAAAGAGAAGGAATTTTCATTAATTCCTTTTATTTTTCGTCGAACTGTCGCTCTCCATCTCTTTCACTGAGATTTTTATCCTGCTGCTAACTGCCCCATCTTCTCTTTGATTTCTCAAGACTCGGATTCAGCCTCTGGTTATACAAGTAAGTGATACTTTCTTTCCATTGTTGCCTTATTTCTCCATGCATGATTCTATTTCTCCTCTTTTAATTGTTTGGTGTTGCTATGGTGCTTGCATGTAAGAATTGTAGTTCCTTTCCCTTTGTTCATGTTGTATGAGAACTTGGGTTTCATCCTGATTCGCATTTTGATGATAATTCCGCCATGATCGTTCTTCGTCTGCATCTTTGATTATGTGATGAATGATCTTCTATTTTGCCGTATGACGAGTTTAAATTTGCTTCCCTTGGTTGGTTTAGTAAAACCCATGCCCAAAGTACGTTGTTTTTCCCCCAATTTGCTTTTTAGTCGACTGTGATTTTTCATCCGTCATTGATGATGAACTGTTTTCCCTGTTGATGTTAGGACATATGATACTTCCGAAGAAGCCTAAGCGCAAGGGTCCGAGGACCTCTTCATCAACTGATCCGCCTCCGCAGATGGATCATCCTGATGCTACGCCATCTCCGCCTCCTGAGGACACTGAGATACCTGCTGGTACAGATGTGGCTCTGATTCCTGAGGATCCTGGGGTTGAAGAAGTTGTTGTTGAGGACCTTCCGCCTCCTCCTACTCATTATGAGCTTCATAGGCTTCAATTGCGTGACAAGGATAGCTTTGCTAATCTGTCCATAATCGAGATCACCAAGTCTTTTCGTCTTCATAAGTTCGAGATCTCCTTTATCGATGGTCCTGATGTTCTCACCGAGTCCTTGATCCGGAGTTTTCCTTATGATGAAAATAACCTCCTAATCAGTGTTGGTCAGCTGGCTGCTGGTATGCTCCTCCCTTTATTCAGTAGAAAGGATCCCTGCTACTACGACGTCTTGTCTTCCAGGGATAAGACTCAGGTCCGAGGAGTTATGCAGTATACTGGAAATTTTTGGCGTGCCCTTCGCGAAAGCTTGTACCGTAGCAAGGGTAAAACAACCCTGGAGTCCTATGATCCCTTTGCTGAGGGGAGATCTAAGCGAGAGGATTATACCCCAGCCAACTTCAATACTACGTATGTTGATGCTATCCAGAAGAGTAATCTTCTTCCTTGGAGTGTTGGCCCTCGTCGTATCCGTGTTACTGCCAGGAAAATCCAGGAAGGCAATAGCCTTCGTCTATTGGAGGAGATTGATAAGACTGGTTTGACTGTCATCCCTTACTCTGCCAAGCTACCTCTTCCGAAGTCCGATCGCATTCGTCTTGACCATGATGATCGCTGTGCCCGTACCCCTCTTCGTGTGGTGGGTCCCTGGGATTATGGTTTTACTACTGCTGATCCTCACGTTCCCCGCACAACTTTCGCTATACCCGAGAAGTATGATGGATATCAGCCTTGGGTCTTCAACCCTGCTGCTTCTCATGAGGTACCCTTCGTTTTTTCTTGAATATTTTTGCTTTTGAAGGTTTTTTCTTTAATAACTTTGCTTGATTTTCTGATGGCTTTCTTTTGTAGTATGCCCCTACTGCCCCTGCTTCGTCTGCTGGAACTGGTCCGGGCTCTGCTGGTAACTCCGTGGCTACCAGGACTAGGAAGAGGAAGGCTTCAGTTGACGCAGCTACACCAACACATGCGGAGGTAAGGATTACTATCATACCTTTGTGCTTGTAAGTTCCTTAGTATCTTTCCCCTGATCCTTAGTTGTCGCATGTGTTCTTCTATAGTCTTCCAAGAGGAAGGGCAAGTTGAAGGCGGTGATTGATCTTGAAGCTTCGGATGAGGATCCCAAGGTTTTCGAGGGGGTGCCGAAGGATAAAGTCATGGGGGATATTGAGGATACCGTCCTCAGCCCTCATTTGGAGGATATTGAGGAAGATTTTTCCAAGGATATCCTCAGTCATGTTCGTGCTAGTTCGGTGGAGGGTGAGAATCTCCTTGCTGGTAGTGGTACTCAGTTGATCAACCCTGTTAGCGTTCAAGATCCCGTTCCTACTTCGTCTTTGAAGATGCCTTCATTTTCTGCCCCTAACGGAACATTGCTTGTTGTCTCGGCTACTGCTGAAGCTACTGTCGTAGCTTCCAAGAGCCTTCCTTCATCTCCTGCTACTTCGCTTCATTCTAGTGGTTAATTTGCAAAGGTTGTTACCCCCGTGGTGAGGGTTAGTAGTTCAGACTCTCAGCCGAAGAAGAAGGTTGTGATTTCACTAGCTATCTTCTCCTTCAATGCTATGCCAACTTCATTGGGGAGCTCTCAGTCTGTTTCTGCTGCCCCTGTTAGAAAAGTTGTTGGACCTCCGCCTTCGTCACCAGATTGGACTAGACTGGGTAATCTTCCTTCTGCTGGTGATATGGACTTAAGCGGTGCTCATGTTTTCCCTTCGGTTCCTAGCTCGTCAACCATGTCGTCTCTTCGTCGTGGTGAGGGCTCAGCAGTCGTGCCCCTTGTTCGTTCTCAAGCGTTCGAGGGAGTTGTTGTTGAGCCTAGCTAGGGTAAGCTGTCTGAGAACTTGAGCCTAGTAGTTCTGATGATGCCATTCTCGAAGCCGTCTTGTGGGACTAGAAGGGTCCTTTTTATGTTTGGGTTGATCACCATCGTCTTGGTAGTTATTTTGAGGTGGCTTCTCAGCTGGATGTGCTATCTGCTCAGTATCGTGCGGCTAAAGAGTTGTTCTTTGACCCGGATTGCCTCCGCTCTAGTCAAAGCTTTGGTGAGATCTGCAGGGGTAGCATCTAGGAGATGGAGGATTTTATGGACACCTTCGCCGATTTCCTCCCTCACCTCTCAGCATTCTCAGTAAGTAATTCTTGCCTTACTGTTTTGCTTCTCGTTTTTGTCCTTCATCTGCCCTTATACTTCTTTCTTCGGCAGCGTTGTAAGCAGGTCGATGTTGGCTATACCTTATTCAAGGTTTATAGAGCTAAGTGTACTCATTTGAGTTCTCTATTGGAACATACCCATCAAGAACATGCCCTTGTTGTCTCACAGCAACCTTCGTCTAGTAATGCTGCTACTGCTGCTAAGATATCTTCGTTGGAGGACAATCTGAGAAAGACTCAGAGATCCCTGGAGGCTTGTTTGTCGGCTCTTGAAAGAGCCAATAATGCTTCCAAAGTCGCTGAGGATGGTCGTAAAGCTGCCGATTCTGCCTTAGCTGCTGAATCTTCCAAAGTCATAGGTTCGTTTCTTCTTTACCTTAGCTTTTTTTTCATTCTTGCTTGGCTTCATAGTCCTAAAGTATCCTTCGCCTGCCAGATGGTAGTTCTAGTGAACTTAGATGCCCCCGGGATCAAGTATCCAAGTTAACCTCCGACGTATGGTATTATCAAAAGAAATCTGATAGACTGATGAACGTAACCATTCACAATGAGGCCGAACTTTCCCTTGAGTCTGCTCATAATGCAGATTTAGTGAAGCATATGGCTTTACTTCGTAAGGAGTGTGACGAAGCCCTTAATTGGAAGGAGAGTCTAATTTTAAATCAAAAGGAGGATATTGCCTTAGTCGAGAAACGTCTCCCAACCCAAGAAGTTATCCGTAAGAAGTATCATGCAGATTTTGAAGATGCATGTGCTTCCTTAGCTAAGGTTACTGCAGAACGAAATGTATTATCTTCTAAGGTCTGTTCTCTTAAGAACAAACTTGTCGAGGCTTGCTCCATTTCTTCTTCCATGTCTTATGCATCTCTAGGAAAAAGGTTGGAAGAGTTGGAGAATGTTTACCAAGATTTGTCCTCTGAGAATGCTTTGCTCCGGATTGATGTTGATGATCTCCGGACGGAACGAGATACCCTTGTGGAGGATCTCGACGCCGCCGAGGTGGATCTTGCCGAGGCTCAACATAGTTTAGAAGAATCCCTTAGCCATGCAGGAGGTAGCTTAGGACCCTTATTTTTCCGCAGCATCCTTTGTGTCTTTAACTGCTTTTTTCTTATTGCTGATACCCTTTGCTTCCGCAGTTCTCCAGGAGCAACTGATGGGTGCGAATGCCAAGATTACCCGTCTTTAAGGACAGATATCCTCGTTGGAGATTTCTCGCCAATTTTATGCTGCTGCTAAGTTTAAGGCCGAGGCGCTTCAGCAAGCTAACGATCAGCTTAGTGCTCAGATGATGGAGCTTCGTCAAAAGTCGGCTTCGGATCTGGAGGTTCAAGCTTCTCAGATGAAGGTGCAGTTCGAGCATTCAGCCATTGATTATATCAACAATGCCTTTGCAGAGGCTGAGATCCAAGCCGAAGGAGTTGTCTTTCCTCGTCTTCCTTATCCTTGATGTGTCCTGTTTCTTTTTAACTGAACTCTTTGTTGTGTTATGCCCCCAGCTGAGGGGCCTTTGTTATCTCCTTTCCTTGAAACAATGTTTTGTTACGATGTGAACCTTTGTTATCTGCAACTTTTAAGACATGTTAGTCATATTTTGGTAATATTATTATGGTACCCTTAGTATTGCATGAATATATATGTAGACGTGTTGTGTCTAGTTATTCGCACATTCGAGTCATCACAAGGTGCTAAAGTATTTTTGACCTTTGGTGGAACATTCACCATCCTAACCAAGTATCCTTTGGCCAGAAGGTACCGCGGTGGCGAGGGCTCCTACGTGGGTAACAATTTTCCTGTAACCCTACGCGTTCAGCGCGATGGCTGCTTTACTTCGACAAGGTATCTCTATAAGGGATTCTTACTTTTTCTTATTGCCTCATAAACGGAGCTATCACTCCGAGGATCCGAGTATTGACACATGCGCAGTTGTGCCTTGCCTTGTCTCATCGTCAATTCTGACAGAGGGTGTCTATTCTAACCCAATTTGTGTTTAATCAAACAGACTTTTTCTTAGAAAAAAAGTTTCTTTCATTGATTAGTAAGGTTTATAATACCTTTGATCAGGGATAGAACATGGTGGGTTGTTGCCCCTTCCCTTCTTCTCCTGAGTAATAACCATTTACGGGTAGTAATTCTTTAGGTACATTGCGTTCCAGGGGTGTTGTAATACTTCACCTTTTAGGTTCCTTAGGTAGTACGATCCTTTCCCGCCAATGTCGTGTATGATATAGGGTCCGTCCCATGTCGGAGCTAGCTTGCCCCACTCTTTCTTTCTTTGATACGGTGGTATCTGTCGTAGCACGTACTCTTCGACCACAAAGTTTCTTCGGATAACCCGTTTTTTGTATTCATGTGCTAGCCTTCGTTGGTAGTTTACCATCTTTTGCAAAGCCACTTCTCGTCTATCTCCGAGAGCATCAAGCTTTTCGAGAATCAGGTCCGTCGTCAGGTTCTTTTCCATTTTTGTTGTTGGCAGTATTATCTCCGTTGGGATGACTGCTTCGGCTCCGTAGGTTAGCAAAAACGGAGTTTCTCCCGTAGCTGCTCTTCTTATAGTTCGGTAGGCCCATAGGACATTGTGTAGCTGTTCACACCATCTTTTCTTGTATGCTCCTAGCTTCTTTTTCAAGTTTATTGTTATTGTCTTGTTAGTCGCCTCCGCTTGTCCATTGCTCTTAGGGTATATCGGAGTGGACTTGTTTTTCTGAATGTTGAAAGTGTTGAACAACATGTCTATATTCTTTCCCTCCAACTGCTTGCCATTGTCAGAGACTATGGCGGCTGGTATCCCGAACCTGCAGATGATTTGTTCAAACAAAAATTTAAAGACGTATGTGTCTCTAGTTCTCGCCAAAGCTCTTGCTTCCACCCACTTGGTGAAATAATCCGTAGCCACGATAAGGTATTTTCTTTTTGATGTCCCTTCTATCAAAGGTCCAATAATATCAACCCCCCATTTGACGAATGACCATGGGATGATGACTGAGTTGAGCTCCGTTGCTGGTTCCCTAATCTTTTTGGCAAAGCATTGGCATCTTTCGCAGCGCTTAGCCACGTTTTTTGAATCTTCATCCATGCTCATCCAATAGTATCCTTGCATCTTGGCTTTGATTGCTAAGGACCTTCTTCCGCTATGGTTGCCGGCTTCTCCGCCGTGTATATCATGCAGTATTTTCCTGCCTTCGGTTTGTGAGAGGCACCGCATCAGAGGTCCGAGAAATGACCTTCTGTACAGTATCCCATCACGTAGGCTGTACATAGCTGCCTTGGACTCGAGTTTACGAGCTTCTTTGACGTATGATGGTAAGGTACCTTTATCAAGATACTGATGAATTGGGATTCTCCAACCATCTTCTGCTTCGTCTTTGTTGCTTTCGTCTGACATGGACAGGTCTTTGTCAGACTCGTCAGCTTCGTTATCTGTCTCTTCTATCCCTTCATCTTCTTTCTCCTTTTCTGCTTCCCTCATGGCTCGAGTTTGGACGACCATGGCTTCTCCAACGCCTGAGGTTGGCCCTTCTATCGAAGGTTCGTATATCTTCCCAATTTGCACGGAGGTGGTATTCCTGTCCCTCAGCATTTATGATATAAATGCTAAGGCATCTGCGTGTCTGTTGTCTTTCCGACAGACGTGTCTGAATGTGACTTTTTCGATCTTTGATGCATGATCCTGTGCTAACTTTAGGTATGAAGACAATATCGGATCCAAAGTTTGATATTTGAGCTCGATTTGTCTAATGACCAGCTTTGAGTCACTAGTCAGACGAACATCTGATAAGCCTAGCTCATGTGCCAAGCGTAGACCGTGTATGACCGCCTCGTACTCCGTGATGTTGTTAGTGTATTGTTCGAATTTTAACCTGAATGCATAGATGAGTCGATCTCCAGTAGGGGTTGTTATCACAATCCCTATGCCTGCGCCTTCTCCGTTGGAGGAGCCATCTACGAATATCTCCCACCTTCATAAATTTTGTGGTTCCAAGATATCTTATGGTTCCGGCTTATCCTCTTCCATTCCCGGGATTTCGTCTATTTCTGCTTCGTCGTTGAGAGGTAGGTTCTCTAAGATTTGTGTTTTCTCAACTTTCCTTGTCTCGAAGATTATGTGAACCTGTTTGATCATGGCACTCCATTTCGCTACCCTTCCGATCATTTTCGTGTTGTCCAGAATTTGACTTATCTGAGCTTTTGTGAAGACTTAGATGGTATGTGCGTCGAAATATATCCTTAGTTTCCGTGTTGCCACTACTAAGGCATATATGAGCTGCTCCACCTTGGTATAGTTACGCTCCGCTGAACTGAGTGTCTTGCTAATGTAGTATACATGCTTTTCTCCTTGCCCCTGGTCTCGTACCAATACTGCGCTCACAGCGTAGCTTTTTGCTGCTAAGTATAAGATGAGTATCTCACCTGGATCCGGTTTCTGCAGGATAAGTACTGATGCTAAGTACTCTTTGATCTTGTGAAACGCTTGTTCACATTCTTCGGTCCATGTAAACCTGTTTCCTTTCCTTAGCGTATCGAAAAATGCTTTGCATTTATCCGATGACCTTGCTATGAATCTTCCCATGGAAGCCAAGATTCCACTAAGCTTTTGCACTCCTTTTAAAGTTTGTGGAGATGACATCTCTATTATTGCTCCGACCCTTTCAGTTCTACTTCTATTCCTCTCTTAGTTACCAAGTATCCCAAGAATTTTCCTGAGGTTACTCCGAACGTGCATTTCTCCGGGTTCACCTTCATGTGGAAATTTCTCATGGCTTCGAATATCTCCCTTAGGTCTGACAGGTGGTTTTTTTGCTTCTTTGCTCTTGACGAGCATATCGTCCACGTAGACCTCTATTATCTTGCCTATCCATGGCTTAAAGATTTTGTCCACTAATCGCTAGTATGTTGCCCCCGCGTTTTTTAGTCCAAAAGGCATCCTTGTATAACAATACAAGCCTCGTGGGGTAAAGAACGCAGTATGCTCCTGATCCTCTTCTGCAAGGGCTATTTGGTTGTAGCCTGAGTATCCATCCATGAAGGATAGTCTCTGGTGCCCTTCGGTTGCGTTGACCAGTTGGTCAATGTTTGGCAGTGGGTAGTTATCTTTGGGGCACACTTTGTTGAGATTTCTAAAGTCGATGCAAATGTGCACGCCTCCGTTCTTCTTAGGTACGATTACCATGTTAGATATCCACGTAGGATATTTGAATTCTCGTATGAATCCTGCTGCGAGTAACTTTTGTTACTCCTTTTCTACCGCTTCATGATAGATATCCGCCACCTTACGGATGCGTTGTTTAAACGGTGGCTTTTCTGGTTTGAGTCGAAGATGGTGTGAGACCAGATTTGGGTCAATTCCTGGCATGTCTATCATTGACCATGCGAAGACGTCTGCATATTCCTTGAGTAACCTTTGTAGTTGAATCTCCTCTTCCTCTTCAAGTAAAGTTCCAATGTTGAGCATTTTTGGTTCTGTCTCCGTTCTGATGTTGATTTTCTTCGTTGGTTCCACCGGTGAGAAGGTTTGTTGCTGAGGCCTGCTTTTCTGTAATTGTCATTTGGCGGAAACATCCGCCCTTGGAGTGGCGTAGGTGCTTGTCTCTGGAACTGATATGGCTTCGGGAACTGAGAAGGCTCCGTCTTTCACCTCCATGGTGTTTGCTTTTCGTCGTTTTCTTTCGTGTTGTTGGGTAGCAACTCTTTCTTCGTTGAGTCTGACCTCTGCTAGATTGCATAGCCTTGCATCTTGCTGGTCACCTTTGATTTCCATCTCACCCATGGGTGTAGGGAATCGTAGGTATTTATGATATGTCGAAGATGTTCCTCGTAATCTATGGACCCATAATCTGCCCATAATTACATTGTAGAGTGAAGGTGCTTCCACCACGCAAAACCGTGTATTGGTTATTAAGGGCCCTGCACGTACCTGCAAGACAATTTCTCCTTTTGGCCTAGAGACTGCTCCATTGAAAGTGTATATGGTACAAGTGGAAGAATCCATTTGTTCCGCTGTCAAACCCATGTGTAGGTAGGGTTCGTAAAATAGTACATTTAACGAACTGCCCCCGTCAACAAGGACCTTGGTAACGTTCCATCCGTGTATTTGAAGAGTGATCACTAATGGATCGTTGTACATTTCGACCTCCTGGTTGACGTCTTTTGTTGACAATGTTAATGGTGTGGCCATCCATTCCTCCCAAGTGCTAGTAGGTGGTCCACTTAGCTTGAATACCTTATGGGCTTCTAGCTTGTTTCTGTTTCGAGCTAACTCGAGTATATTTTCCAGCAGTTCTTCTTGACCTCCGCTGGAAAAGGTGATCATGTTCATATATTTGCCATCCTGGGGTAATTCTACCCTTTTATTGGGGGTTTACTCGGTTTCAGCTGGTTGTATCTCTACGTACTCCATGAATTTGCCTTCGTCTATGAATCTCTGGATCACGTTCCGTAAATGGTAGCACGCGTCAGTTGTATGCCTGTAGTATTGGTGGTATGCAATACTCCTTAGCCTGCTTCATTTTGTCTGGCTTCTTTCCCCTAGTATTAGGGTAAGGAAAGCCCGGCTTTGCTCCCTCTTTGCTGAGAATGTGAGAGAACGTTGTATTAAGCTTCGTGTAGATTTTATCTATGAATTCTTCTCTTCCTTTGCCTCTTTTTCCATCTCCGTATTTGGACAGTTTGTCTCGAGAGCTGGTCCTGCCCCCGACTTTGTTTTGTCGCTTAGGTATCTCCGGAATTGGTTTCAGGGAGTTGGTACGTTGTGGCGCTGTTGTCGCCTTTTCCTGTGCCCTAGGGTTGTCCTTATGGATTTCTTCGAGTCTGATGTAGTGGTCTTGGACAACCCTGAGATCTCTTTCGGAATCGAGGGCTCTGTTGGGAAGCTCCACAAAGATGGATGAGGTTCTATCAAGTCCATACTTATAGCAGTTAACGCTAATTTCGGGATTGACTTTCCCAATTGCTTGGCACGTCTTTTGCCACCTGTCTGTGTACTGCATCAATGTTTTTCGGGTTCCGATAGATAAAGAAAATAGCCTATCTAACTCTTCCTTTGTTGATTTGTTGTAAATGTATGTCTTCAAAAACACCGTGGACAATTGCTCAAAAGAGTCAATTGAGTTTGCTGGTTAATTGTCATACCAGGCTAGTGCTGATCCCGTCAAGCTTGCAGGGAAGTACCTACAAAGTACTACCTCATCTCTTTCCCAATGAGAAAGGACACGAGTGTAATACCGTAGGTGGGCTGCAGGATCTGAGGTACCGTTGTATGCTTTGAACGTAGGTACCGGGCATTTCGGAGGGATGGGCTCCCTCAAAATGCGAAAAGACAATGGGGATGTGGTTGCCTCTTGAAGCACTTCTTCTAGTCTTGCGCCTGCGTGGCCAGTTTTTAGGCCTTGTATCTCCTTCCGCATTTTCTCCATTTGCTCCATAACCATGTTCACATTGTGAGCATCTTTGGAAAATGCTTCGTCGTAGTAGGATTGAGAGGGCTTGTATGTCGAGTCCGTCTCATCTGGATCGTGGTGCGCTCTCCTGGCTCCATTAGGTTGATTGGTCTTTGGTGGGTTGAGATCCACCCTTCGTCTTCTTGAGGTAGCTCCGTTTTCACGCCTTTTTGGTGGAGGGTGAGCTTGGGAGCCTTCGATTTGTATGTCCAACATACCTTTGAGGTTCTGGTTCTCTTGAGCCATCTCATGCATTGCATCCTCGTTCTCCTTATTACTGAGTAGCAAGGTTGCTATTTGTGTTGCCATTTGGTCTTCGTCTTGGACTCCACCTCCCTGAGGATTGTTGTTGGCTGGATCTTCGGAGTTATCTGCTCCTTCTTCTATAACTGGTGCGTCTGGATCTATCTGAATTGGAGTTAGGTTTCCCAACCCTCGTCCCGTAGGAACTAAGGTTCTAGGTAACCCTGCGTTGGCCGCAGGTGGCTGCGTATTGGTGGGATGCTCGGTAACGGCATGCCGTAAAGTGGTTGAGCTCCCGATGTTTGCCCCATCCCTTCGACGGGAATAGGTGATTTGTTAGCAATCGTTCTTCTTCCTATTTCGCTTTGTCCGTTCTCTGCTTCGGTTCTTTGATTCGCTTGAGACGGCTTTGAGATCTTCCTCTGGTAGGTGCTGGTCATGAGCTTGTTGGTACCTCATTTGGTTTCTGCATGCCTTCGACTTTCGTTATCCTGCGGTTACAGAAAGTTGACAGAATCTGCTACTTGGGTGCCTTCGCCAAAAGTAGCAATTAATGCTCCGATACAGAAGACGGCTGAGTAGCTTTTTCAGAAAAGGACTGAAATAATATTTTTGAAAGACAGGTATTAAATAATTATGACACCCTTGGAAAAAACAACCTTAAATGTTGAAAACCAAATAAAAGGAGGTATCAGATCTCGCGAAAAACAAGGTTATTAAATGCTTTAGAAGATCTTTCTTCCTTAAAATCTCACTGAGATTCCTCTGTCAGTCAAAGGTTCTCATATCTAAAATATGCTCTGTTAAAAAAGGTTGTTTTAGTATAAAACAAAGATTTTAACGTTTTGTGAGTACATTTTTGTAAATATGTAACAAGGTACGTCTTTAGAGGTTATGAACTCAAAAAACATACACAAATAACGGATGAACAAATCACTAGAGAGTGAGATTCATCGTTTTGGAACGTAGATCCCTTCGTTTCAGAAGATACATAAGTTAAAGGTAAAACTATGTCTAAACTCAAGCTCGTGAGCGCCCCACGGTGGGCTCCAAACTATGACTACTCGTTTTCCAGTAGTCTACGTAATGTATACAGCTCAGAGAATCATATGCTAAGTAGTACCGATACCTCTGTTGAACTGATAATGCTAAGTAGTAAAAGATATTAAAGATCACAATAATAACAAAGAACTCAAATATAATGTAAAAGCTTCTAAGTTATCATGAGACACAAGAGATTACGTGGTTCGACATTTGTCTACGTCCACGGGATAATGAGTGATTGTTTTGTATTAAGTATGGTGGTTACAAAGATCTTAAATGCTTCCCAAAGTAATAAAGAGAACTCAAGTTGAAGTAAATACTTAAGTTATAAACATTAAAGAGGTATAAGCTTAAGACTAGACCTTCTCTCCTAGATATCGAATGCCCTTATTTTGTTGGTGAGGCTTGGTGTTTATAGCCCCTTCTGCTCCAGGTATATCTTTGATGCTTTTGGGTCCATCGTATGCTGATATACCTTTCGTACACATTGTACCTTCGTTCACCGCTCGCCTTATCCAGTCGAACCTTGCCACCTCAGCTGACCCACGTTCCTTCGGGAACTCCCCAACCTTAGTATAGGTTGTACCTTCGTTCACCGCCAGCTTCTACCAATCGGATTCTGCCACATAGTCTCTCTCCACGTGCTTTGGTTATGTGTGTAGATAAGGGATTTGAGCATTTAATGCTGATTAGATATCCCATCTACCTTTGTCCCTTCGCCAGCTGCCTCCTTGTAGACTAGGCTTTTACTCTTCTGATCTCAACCGTCGAGGCATCCTTCCTTGGGACGAGATAAAGTAGATCTACGAAGGTATAGTTTGTAACTCATGCTTCTATGTATAGCGAGGGCTACACAGTTAACTTCTGAATGCGGCCACTAAGATCGTGACACATGCCCTGCAAAATATTGGTATTCACAATCACATTATCGTCACCGCTCCACCAGTCTCACCAATACCCACCACCATTATCTCCATCGCCGATCCACCATCATCACAACCACCATTAGTGCTTAAGTTACCAATCTTAGGACCCTTTTTCTCACCCTACTACCACTACTCTTCCACCACCACATTATCGTCACCGCTCCACCAGTCTCACCAATACCCACCACCATTATCACCACCACTGCCCACCATCACAACAACTATTAATGCTTATTGATATGGTTAATATCAAATAAATTTATTATGTATCAACACAAATATATTCATTTGATTAACTAAAGGAACATTTATTATGAAATATCAATTGAACATATTTGTTATTAAATTTTAATTAAACGTGATCATTTATAGCGGTAGATTTATGTTCTGCAAGTGTAAATTTGATCATTCTTTATCTAGCCTAATTTGTCCGAATTTTATTTTGTATTCTGGAAATGTAATCAATTTTATATTTTAATACTAAAAACCATTCGATCGGGTACTATAAAGCTGGGATCCCACTTAGGTGATCCAGCGGTCATGATCATTTTATGTTATATGATTTAGTATCCTCCTCAAAAAAGAATTATGTTGCTCTTACCAGTTGTGCTAAAAACAGCCAATTCTATCACAATAAAATGTTACCCATTTTGTAAAGACACAAAACTATTATTGTCCACCACTAGTCACTAACATCCACTACCGTACGTAAAAACCAGCCACACCCACTATTTTTTCCACCACCGGTGATGTTACCACCTCCACCACTCACAAATACCCGTTACCGTTTCCACCACCCACAGCTTCTTTCACTACCACCATTAAAAATTATTAATATAATTTGTAACCAGGGTCACTGTAGTACAATGGTAAAGTCATTGGGTGATGATACCAGTTACCTGAGTTCGAAACTCGCCAACACCAAATTCTTTACCGATCAATATATATATATATATAGTTTTTAATAAACTTATTTATTACTAAAGATATGTATTTATTAGATTCATTAAATGAATATTTATCATAAAAAAATAATTAATCATTCATCATGAGCAATTAATAGGACATTAATTAATTAATAAAGTATTTATAATAGTTAGTTGAAACAACCGCTGTCGTAGATGTAATGACCCGTCCCTCCACCGATACTGTCCCCACTTAGCCACTGCGGTTATCCAGCAGTGTGGGGTTTTCAACGGGCATCGATGCAATAATCCAGCAGAAACTTCCCGGATGGCATCCATCTGGGGATTACTCCCTCCCGAGCACGCTTAACTGCAGAGTTTTCTGCCAACCCTGGAACCAATTGTGCTAAAAATACCTCGGTGTTAGGGAAGGAAAAACCATTGCCTATATTCCATTCCATCGGCGAATCACTGCCGAAATCGGGGGTATTACAATACCACCACCTTAGATTGGAGAAGTCCTCGGCTATGGAATATGTACAAGCCCATATCTTCGACGTTCCCTGCCTATCATGAGAGAAGCACCTGAACCAAACCCCATACAGTGTACTCTCCCACCCTCCGCAGGTGACCCGTCGTCGGCTCTGATACCATTTATAATGACCCGTCCCTCCACCGATATTGTCCCTACTTGGCCATTGCGGTCATCCGGCAGTGTGAGGTTTTCAACGACACTACTGCAGACATCCATCAACAGCTTCCTAAGAGGTCACCCATCTCGTGACTACTCCCGACCGAGCACGCTTAACTGAGAAGTTTTTCCCCACAACTCAGTTAAGTGAACCCATCAGGCCTCGGTGTTAGGAAATGACAAATCATTACTTATATTTCATTCGGCCAACCACTGTCGAATATCAGGATATTAGAATACCACCACCTTAAATTGGAGCCGTCCTCGGCTGACGGCTCCGGAATATGTACAAGCCCATATATCCGACGTTCCCTTCCCTTCATGAGAGAAGCACCTGAACCAAACCCCGTCCAACGTACTCTCCCACCCTCCGCAGGTGACCCGTCGTCAGCTCTGATACCATTTGTAATGACCTGCCCTCCACCGATACTGTCCCCACTTAGCCACTGCGGTTGTCCGTCAGTGTGGGGTTTTCAACGGGCATCGATGCATTAATCCAGCAGAAACTTCCCGGATGGTCATCCATTCCTGGATTACTCCCTCCCGAGCACGCTTAAATACAGAAATTTCTGCCAATTCTGGAGCCAATTGTGTTGAAAAAGCCTCGGTGTTAGGAAAGAACAAATCATTACTTATATTCCATTCGGCTAACCACTACCGAATATCGGGGTATTACAACTGGTGCGGTTGTAGCCGACCGCTTAGCAACTTCATGGAGTTCAGAGAATGTCTGGAAACGCAGGTTTTCCAGTAAAGCACGATAGATGGGAACCATAACGTTAATGCATGACTCCACCAACTGTTGTTCGGTCACATTTGGGTCGTGACAATCCAATGCTTGAATTCTGAATCTTTTGACATAATCCTTTGGATGCTCGTTGTTTCGTTGAAACATTCTTCTTAAATCTGAAAAAGTGATTTGCTCAGACACGAAGAAATACTTCTTGTAGAAAGCGGTGACCATGTCACACCAGTTGGATATGCTTTTTGGTGCGATGTTGTTGTACCAGGTACACGCTCTTCCGGTAAGCGACTTTGAAAATTCTTTCATACGGAGGACATGATTGTATTCGTGTTCTCCCAAGGATTCCAGAAAACGTGAAACGTGTTCACGAGCGTTACCAGTACCGTCATAGAGGGAAAACTGAGGAGAGGAGTATCTTCTCGGGAGAGTAACTCTTTGCACATCAGGAGGATAAGGAGGTTGATGCTGGTGCAGGTCTACCGGGTTTTCCTTGCCTCGATTTCTGAGAAGTCGTTCCAGATCCTCACGCATGATGAAATTGGATGGATGATTTCTTTCCAATGGACGTTCAGGAATAAAACGAGCCTCTTCATCTATAAAGGCGCGTCCTGCTGAGGTGCCTGCGCCAGAAGTATTAAAAGTACTCCTTATTGGATCTGTTTGTGGCTGACGTGCTTCTTGTGGTAGCAGCTCCGTTAGTGTCTTGAGGAAGGTAAGTACCTCTTTCTGAGTTGTAGCCATGTTTGTCTGATCCTTAGCGAGAACCTCTTGTTTTTCCATCAAATCAACGATGGTAATAGGGGGTTGGCCTCCTCTGGATCCTCCAGTCTCTCGTCCTGATGGGGGATTGGCAGTAGCTCTGGTAATGACCGGGGGCGTTACGCTCGAAGAAACATTGGGGGTGGCGGCAGCGGCTCTGGCTCTGGTGATTTGAGGTATCGCGCCTGAGGGAATGTTTCCTGCGCCGCTGGTGTTGGTGGTTGCGGATGTAATGCTACGAGATGCGTTGATCGTGCTGGTAGGAGGTACATTGGTGTCACCGGCAGGAATATTGACACCAGGGGTGTTGTCAACGTCAGTAACATCGGGATTTGTCGTTGATCCAGACCTAAGATCCACCATCATGAATTTGAGAAAATTGAAATGAAATTGAAAATTGATCTTGCAACCGAGAGATTAATCTCCCACTGTGGTCGCCACTTATTTTGGGGTAAAAACTGATTCTGTTGTTTTTGGTAAATTTGGGTGTGTTGATGAGAAACGAATTCAAACTCTACACAAATGTAATGCACATGAGTACTTTTAGATTCGAGAGATCAATCTGTAAGACTCCTGGCCTAAACAAAGAAATGGCCGTCTCAGATTCAATTTGGTCACAAAGTGAAGGATAAGGGTTGATCTTAGGGAGGGAAGCGAAGAAGGTGTTTGAGATCAGAATGTTGAATTATGATGGTGTGGCTATTTTATGACTTGCATCAGAATGTAGAACTGTCTTGCAGAATGTAAGCTATTAGTTCTTGGTGTTTTCTAAATACTTGTATTGATCACACTTCTGTTTTTTTTTTTTTTGAAATAGGTTGAAATCCTATTTATACAAATCATGTTCGAGCACACCCTGATCTCGTAGGAAGTGGAGGTGATTAAGCAGTAGAGAAGTGGGGTTGTGTAAAAAGTGGTGATCACCACGTTTCCATTACGAGGGAAAACTGGTCACACTTTCACCCACTACTCTCATTGTTGTCAACCGACCGTCCTTTCCTGACCCTTTCTCGTAATGTGCGTATTGCACGCCGCATGCTGTAAACCGCCAGACCAATACCCCAGTGAGCATCCCCCAGTTTGTGACATGTTTGATGTCTCGAGTAAATAGGTCAAGTCGTGAGACTCGCCGCTAAAACCAGCACATAGTGTTTTTAGGTCAAATAATAAAATTATTTGTGAAATCAATATTTATAAAACATCGCTTATAATCGATGTATATAAAGCATCGCTGTTTTAGAGCTTGTCAAATTCGTCGTGAATTGAACGTCTCAAAAAGTAGCATGACCGTCCACCTTTGGGCGATCGTTTGAGAACCCTATGGGTGAGATACCACTTGGTCGATCGCTCCCTGTGGAGGAGGGGTCGCCGATGATCACAGCGTTACCCTGTTGGCCTACTGAAAATAAATCTAAACCATCCGACTAGGCTAGCGAAGTTGGATGGACGAGATGATTTGCGGAAGTTGCCTACTGCCGCTGATTTAAATTAGGGTT
Source organism: Papaver somniferum (assembly GCF_003573695.1). Taxonomy (NCBI): domain Eukaryota; kingdom Viridiplantae; phylum Streptophyta; class Magnoliopsida; order Ranunculales; family Papaveraceae; genus Papaver; species Papaver somniferum. The sequence goes on from NC_039362.1 coordinate 66,687,764, forward strand.
TAGAAATCGTGTGGCCAACCCCATTTTGGCTGATCGATCGATTGAAGCGTTGGGCGCTAGTTTGAGCAGGACGATCGGCCTTATCAAAGGCGGGTTGCCAGTGAGCGCGCTGACATCTTTTGGGACGCCTGAAATTGAATTTAAGCCACCCGCTTTGGCTGGCAAAGATGGACGGTTGTGATCGATTTGTGACAGTAGCTCGTTGCCGCAAACGCAATTTAGGGTTTCTAAAGCAGCGTGTTCACCCTACTTTGGGCAAGCGATTCTATACACTCTTGGCTTGTCGTGGGCAAGTCAATCGACCATGGGACATGTCAGCACTTCTTTGATCATTCAAAGGAAAATCCAAACCGCCCAACTAGGCTAGCTAAGTTGGGCGGATGTGATGAATTTTGAGATCGTTATAATCGGTCTTAGCTCGTTTGAGCTCTATTTCAATAGCGCGATCACCCTGGTTCTTGCTAACGGTCAGGGGTGTTTCGGATGAGCTAAAGGGGTGTTCCGATCGGCTGGGATGCTAGTGGGCCCGCTGGTGGACATTATGGAGGTTGCCAAGTTCCGCTAGGAAAAGGTTAAGCTTGTTGAATTGCCTGGCCAAATCGTGCGGCCAAGATTGCTCTTTAAGACTGACATGGACAGTCTAGGTTTTTCTTGGGGAATTTAAGCGCGTCGATTGTGCTAACTTTCAATTAAAAGCGCATTGACACGAAAATCTCTTTATTAGAGAGTGGTGTAGCCTACGTGTGTGTTTTCATGTAAGTCTCAATGCTGACACTTCGGGAGATTCATGCTACTCCGCTGCGAGTGAACATTACCAATCATGTCATGCCAATATTGAGAGTTCGGCTGGGAACATAGCATAGGAAAATACTAAGCAGGTCATGCGTTAGTGAATAATGCCGGTGGAGAATAAAATTCATAGAAAATCTGGGATCATTGTTATATGCACCATTCTGAGTGAATTTTATATATCCAAATATATTGAATTGCTCAATACATCCGTCGGCGAAGGGATTTTTGCACTCATCACTTTCAGATGGCTTTTGTTCCTTTGCAGTATGACAGCGTATTAAATACATGGTATTACAATTTCGACTCTGAACTGAAAACCACCATCAACATTAAGTCCCTTGCCTAGCACGTAACAATGACATTGTTGCGGGGTAGGCACTAGATGGTGACAATCAAGGAAATTTACGAGAAAAGTTCGGCGTACATTACTAGGATAAAGGTTAGCTCTCTCTTTGAGCAGAATACGTTTTCTTTTAGTATACGTTAGTTGTCTTTAGGTAGATAAGTATTTATCCGATCATTATCCCGCATATGAAGCCTTTATACACGGTAAGTAGAGACTCCTTTTCTTCCTGGGACCTTGCTAATTTGTGGAATATAAAGAAAGTGTTTGAGCCTTCCTCCCCACACCGATCATCATAGAATTAAATTCTTCTTCGTTCCAGGTATTGCTCCATATGTCTCATGTAATTTGATTTTTTATTTTTTTATTTTTTTTACGTCGATTGTTGATATAATCATGATGCCTCTTTGCAGTATATGATGGGAACTGTTGGTGATGATTATTCTTCAACTTCTCCAGATAAAATCTTTGAAGTCGACAAACCCAGGGCTAACGCATTCGAGGAGGTGATGGCCAAAACAGACTTTCCGTTTCGCGAAGCTGGTCGTGCTATACAGGGTATGTATCTTGTGCACTTACACATCGTCCGAGAACGCATTCAAGCTTTTCTGGATTTAGTTAGTATGGAGGAGAAGTGGAGATGTGATGAAGCGTCTCATCATGATGAAGCGTCTCAGCCACCGAGTGTCAGGGATGAAAGATTCGTGGCTTGATTGAAACGACGAAGGATTGAACATAAGCAATCTCCAAGTGGGAGTAAGTATGATTACCCTATTCATAACGGGATCATAATTCTCGATTCTGATGTGGACGAACCGGAGCATCCTCAAAAGATTATTGGGGCAGTTTCTGAAAAGGATGTTGGCGCAGCTTACAATGAAAAGGTTGAAGTAGCTTCTATAGAGGATATCGAAGCGACTGCTAGAGGGAACGCTGAAGTGGCTGATGAGGAGAACATGGAAGCGACATCTGGAGAAGATGTTGAAGCAGCTTCCAAGGAAGATGTTGGAGCGTCTCCTGGAAGGAATATTGAAGTAGCTGTTGAGGGAGGTGTTGAAGCGGCGTCTGAAAGGGAAGTCGAGGAAGCTTCTGGAGAGGATGTGGGGGTACCTTGGGGGCACCAATGAATACTCCAGTGAAGGCGCCATTGATCCCTGTGTTAACACCGATAACAATATTTCTCACTTTGTTATTTCTTTTCAGCATCTTTTCGTAGCTTGTAGACGTTTTTGGTATTCAATGGTTTTCTGTTTATATGAATGGAGCCTGAACCTTATCAAATAATAGTTCTTCTATTCATGTTATATTGAGACTCTAGTTGTAGCACTCTCCAGTAGGGTTTCGATAGAATCTCCCCATTCTATCGAGGCGCGGTCGATGGAAATGCGACACACATAAGCGGTGATGTGTTTTCCTTTTATGTGACCGGATACCGCCTCCATGATAATCGTATATACCCTAATAATAATAGATTGAGGTAGGATATGCAATGATGAAAATTAAGGATTTTCCACGAACCTGTAACTTCCCTTGAACATTTTCTTCATACATCACATGTATTGTGCTTCCGTGAACAAGAAACTCAGGTGTCATCCGCATGGTGATTGATAGGTTGTTTCGTCATTGAAGCATGCTGGACTTCAGGGTACATAAGACGCTTGCCTTAAAAATCACATATTGGTTGCTTGATCATTCCCTTGCCCATTCTCTTCCTTTATGTATTCCCTTCTTCAGTGTGAGACGTTTTTTTCATGGTTTTGTTTTTTCTGGTTTGAATCAATGGGTAATGATGAAGGTTCGGGTTTGCTCGAGACTTTGCCTCATGATTTAGGAGTAAAGAGATTTCTTAATAGGAAATGATATTTGATTAACTGACAAATTGAAAACCTAATTATGAATGCAAGCAGTGCAATCATTTTGGAAGAATAACAAATATTGCATGAAAATGCAAATTTCTAGAGAAATACTAAAGAGAACGCTGGAGGAAAAAGGTAGCACAACATTTTAGGTATTGAAAGGTTTGAGCCATCGTGAGTGTACTATCACGCCTTCTAGTTAGTCGACGTTGATGAGCTTGCAGTAACCTCCTAAGATAACTTCTGCCACCAGGTGTGGCTCCTTTTCCCCTTCCGCAGGCTGAGCGACAACTTTCACTACCGTATCCCAACTTGAAATGGGTTTGGGTGTTCCACAACTACTTGATTCTTAGACTCGTTTTCTTTGACTGAGACAACTTCTAAATTTTTGATAAAATATTTGAAAGGACCATCATATCATTCACATCTCCTAGCGGCGGCTGGGTTGATGATCGGATCGAGGCCCCAAGCCTTTGCGGAAGGAGGAGTGACTGGTTGTAAAAAGGGTTGTTCAATAAGACTTACTTGGGTTCAGAATCTTCGAATGTACATCAATGGGCTCTCACCAGGTAGTTGCGTCACATTGGAAAGTTGTTGATACGACAAAAAATGGTCTTCAGGGTTGGACGGCTTGTTGGAAATCCTTTCAGGTATAGACACTGGCAAAGGACACACTCCTAGCTTTGCTTTGTTGTCATGCACCCATGAACGGCCCAGAATCATATCATAATTCGGGCATTCTTTAACAGTATGAAACTTTTCGCGTGTTAGAGCATATCCTACCTTGATTTCGAAATTAATGTACCCGTAAGTATTTTTTGATTCTCCTTATGTGCTTTTAATCACAGTTGGGCAGTGAACAGCTTCCTGTTTTGAAATCCCTGCGGCTCTCAGAGTCTTAACGGTAACAATGTTGAATTCAGAGGCCGCGTCAATCAGCGTGTTGTCTAACTCGACACCCTTCAGGTGGGCAGTGGTCAGCAGTCCCCAGTTGCATTTTCCAACAGCGCCTTCTAAGAGAAGTTGGGGCTTGGGAGTGGATTCTCCGACTGAAAATAGCCGCTTGCCCGACACAATGCGATTGAGAGCTGCAAATATATCTTGACGTTGTGCTTTGGAGAAATAAAGAATTTCACATACATGCTCCATCATGGATTGCATTGCTTTGTGGACTGAGTCCCCAGAAAGTGTGCAGCTTCCGACTGGAAGAGGGTCTCTGTGAACTCCCTCAGTGCCTAGTTGAAAATCTCCAGCATCTACTTTTCCTTGAAAATACGCTTCAATTTGTTGCATTCATTGGTTGGATGATTGACGAACCTATGGTATCGATAATATTTGGGATTTTCCTTCTCCTCTTCGGTTGGCGGACGTCCGAGAGGAGGTAGCTTGATGGCGTCATCTTGAATCCATGATTCCAGGAGTTTAATGACTTCATCCATTGGAAATGGGAAGTATGGAACATCATCTCTAGTTTCTTTTTGTTGCACATGGGTCTTAGCCGCGACCTTCCGAGATGGAGTTGTCTGTGCTGGTGCTACACGCTTGGGTTGTTGTTCCGCTGCTGGAGCTTTCCTTTTCCCTCCTTCACCTACTACGCTTACAAAAAGACCGGTGTTATATTGCTTGTTGATGAGGCGCCTGTTTCCTCGAGTTTCGCGTGTATCTTCAGCCCTGGTCGGTCTGATTCTTTCTAACACAACTGGTGCGGTCGTAGCCGACCGCTTAGCATCTTCATGGAGTTCAGAGAATGTCTGGAAACGCATGTTTTCAAGTAAAGCATGATATATGGGAACCATACCGTTAATGCATGACTCCACCAACTGTTGTTCGGTCAAATTTGGGTCGTGACAATCCAATGCTTGAATTCTGAATCTCTTGACATAATCGTTTGGATGTTCGTTGTTTTGTTGAAACATTCTTCCTAAATCTGAGAAATTGAATTGCTCAGACACGAAGAAATACTTCTTGTAGAAAGCGGTGACCATGTCACACCAGTTGGATATGTTGTTTGGTGCGATGTTGTTGTACCAGGTACACGCTCTTCTGGTAAACGACTTTGAAAATTCTTTTAGACGGAGGAAATGATTGTATTCGTGTTCTCCCAAGGATTTCAGAAAACACGAGATGTATTCACGAGCGTTACCAGTACCATCATAGAGGGAAAACTGAGGAGAGGAGTATCCTCTCGGGAGAGGAACTCTTTGCACATCAGGAGGATAAGGAGGTTGATGTTGGTGCAGGTCTACTGGGTTTTCCTTGCCTCGATTTTAGAGAAGTCGTTCCAGATCCTCACGCGTGATGAAATTGGATGGCTGATTTATTTCCAATGGACGTTCAGGAATAAAACGAGCCTCTTCATCTATAAAGGCGCGTCCTGCTAAGGTGCCTGCTCCGTGAGTATTAAAAGTACTCCTTATTGGCTCTGTTTGTGGATGACGTGGTTCTTGTGGTAGCCGCTCCATTAGTGTCTTGAGGAAGGTAAGTACCTCTTTCGGAGTTGTAGCCATGTCGGTCTGAGCCTTAGAGAGAACCTCTTGTATTTCCATCAAATCAATGATGGTAATAGGGGGTTGGCCTCCTTAGGCTCCTTCAGTCTCTCGTCCTGACGGGAGAGTGGTAATAGCTCTGGTAACGACCGGGGGCGTTACGCTCGAAGAAACATTGGGGGTGGCGACAACGGCTCTGGCTCTGGTGATTGGAGGTGTCACGCCTGAGGGAATGTTTCGTGCGCCGCTGGTGTTGGTGGTTCAGGATGTAGTGCCACGAGATGCGTTGATCGTGCTGGTAGGCAGTACATTGGTGTCACCGGCAGGAATGTTGACACCAGGGGTGTTGTCAGGTCAGTAACATCGGTATTTGTCGCTGATCCAGACCTAGGATCCACCATCATGAATTTGAGAAAATTGAAATGAAGTTGAAAATTGATCTTGTAACCGAGAGATTAATCTCTCACTGTGGTCGCCAGTTGTTTTGGGGTAAAAACTGATTCTGCTGTTTTTGGTAAATTTGGGTGTGTTGATGAGGGACGGATTCAAACCCTAAATAAATATACTGCACATGAGTATTTTTAGATTTCAGAGATCAATCTGTAAAACTCTGGCCTAAATCAAGAAATGGTCGTTCCAGATTCAATTCGGTCACAAAGTGAAGGAGAAGGGTTGATCTTGGGGAGGGAAGCGAAGAAGGTGTTTGAGATCAGAATGTTGAATTATGATGGTGTGGATATTTTATGACTTGCATAAGAATGTAGAAATAGCTTGCAGAATTTAAGCTATCAGTTCTTGGTGTTTTCTTAATACTTGTGTTGATCACACTTCTGTTTTTTTTTTTTTTGAAATGGGTTGAAATCCTATTTATACAAGTCATGTTCGAGAACACCTTGATCTCGTAGGAAGTAAAGGTGATTAAGTAGAGAAGTGGGGTTGTGTAAAAAGTGGTGATCACCACGTTTCCATTACGAGGGAAAACTGGTCACACTTTCACCCACTGCTCTCATTGTTGTTAACCGTCCGTCGCCGCATGCTTTAAACCGCCAGACCAATACCCCAGTGAGCATCCCCAAGTTTGTGACATGTTTGATGTCTCGAGTAAATAGGTCAAGTCGTGAGACTCGCCGCTAAAAGCAGCACATAGTGCTTTTAGGTCAAATAATAAAACTATTTGTGAAATCAATATTTATAAAACATCGCTTATAATCGATGTATATAAAACATCGTTGTTTTAGAACTCGTTCAAATTAGTCGTGAATTGAACGTCTCAAAAAGTAGCATGAACGACCACCTTTGGACGATCGTTTGAGAACCCTATGGGTGAGCTACCACTTGGTCGATCGCTCCCCGTGGAGGAGGGGTAGCCGATGATCACAAAGTTACCCTGTTGGCCTCCTGAAAATAAATCTAAACCATCCGACTAGGATAGCGAAGTTGGATGGACGAGCTGATTTAAATTAGGGTTTAGAAACCGTGTGGCCAACCCCATTTTGGTTGATCGATCGATTGAAAGCGCCGGGCGCTAGTTTGAGCAGGCCGATCGGCCTTATGCAAAGGCGGGTTGCTAGTGAGCACGCTGACATCTTTTGGGACGCCTGAAATTGAATCTAAGCCACCCGTTTTGGCCGGCAAAGATGGACGGTTGTGATCGATTTGCGACAGTAGCTCGTTGCCGCAAACGCAATTTAGGGTTTCTAAAGCAGCGTGTTCACCCTACTTTGGGCAAGCGATTCTATACACTCTTGGCTTGTCGTGGGCAAGTCAATCGACCATGGGTGTAGCTGGGTCTCCGGTGAAAACGCTAGCACTTCTTTGATCATTCGAATGAAAATCCAAACCGTCCAACTAGGCTAGCTAAGTTGGGCGGATGTGATGAATTTTTAGATCGTTATAATCGTTCTTAGCTCGTTTGAGCTCTATTTCAATAGCGCGATCACCCTGGTTCGGTCAGGGGTGTTGCGGATGAGCTAAAGGGGTGTTCCGATCGGCTGGGATGCTAGTGGGCCCGCTGGTGGACATTATGGAGGTTGCCTAGTTCCGCTCAGAAAAGGTTAAGCTTGTTGAATTGCATGGCCAAATCGTGCGACCAAGACTGATCTTTAAGACTGACATGGACAATCTAGGTTTTCCTTCGGGAATTTAAGCGCGTCGATTTTGCTAACTTTCAACTAAAAGCGCATTGACACGAAAATATCTTTATCAGAGAGTGGTGTAGCCTACGTGAGTGTTTTCATGCAAGTCTCAATACTGACACTTCGGGAGATTCATGCTACTCCGCTGCGAGTGAACATTAACCGTCATGTCATGCCAATATTGAGAGTTCGGCTGGGAACATAGCATAGGAAAATACTAGGCAGGTCATGCATTAGTGAATAATGCCGGTGGAGAATAAAATTCATAGAATATTTGGGATCATTGCTATATGCACCATTCTGAGTGAATTTTATATATCCAAATATATTGAATTGCTCAATACATCCGTGAGCGAAGGGATTTTTGCACTCATCACTTTCAGATGGCTTTTGTTCCTTTGCAGGAGTACGTGGTTTTACAGTTTCGACCCTGAACTGAAAACCACCATCAACAAACCTGATGAGAAAAATAGAGTTAATTCTAATCTTTATTTTGGTCTTATCAAACAAGCAATTGTATTTGTGCAATCGGTTTAGCAAAAGAACTAAGATGCTTATTCAATTTTTGATTTGCTAAACTATTAGGGAAAATTGCATCGGGAAATTGTTTCCTTGGTAACATATCAAAACAAAATTATTTTGTAGTTTCGGTTTTGATATCGGTTATCTTTTAAGATTTTTAAGATCCTTTCGGTTTGACCTTTATTTGCTCGTACCTTTGTTATTTTGTGACAAAAATTGGGAGAAATATATGGAGTAAACAAGTGATTTGGTATCACTAAGGAAAGGACAATGGTGCTTAAACATTATATCTAACGAAAGAGTAAAGCATAGACTAAGAGGGAGTAACATATCATATTGATACTTTTGGTTATTTTAACTACAAAGGGAATCACAAAGACGTGCGGATTGAAAATCTACCTATCTTACCTTTAGGGGGAGTATTAGCTTTGTTATTATAATGTCAACAATAACATTTATGGATTGAATGTATACAAGTTATTGTGTTGTTGAAACTTGGAATCGAGTGTATGTTTAATGAATTCTTGTAATTTGTTTATCCATATGATGTAAGAGTTTTGTCACTAAAATTGACAAAGGGGGAGATTGTTAGAGAATAGATCGGTTGAACCCACCAACCGTTGCTATGTCAATTTTGGTTGTCATATTTTAGTGAACCAAAACTCATTTAAAGAGTCGCTTGATTATTTACTAGAGTCAACTTCGTATAGGTTAGCTAGAAAGTTATTAGGATATGATACATACAAGTATTACTCGAAGACTTGAAGAATGTGAAGAAGTAAAGAACTACAAAGACGACATCATCCTTCCTCTTGAGGTTAGTAATATTTTGACTTGAATTGTTTCATTCCTAACGTACCTTTCAAGTCGTTCTATATTGAAAACATAACTGCGAAGCTGTGAATGATTATACTCTAGTTAGACATAGTATTAAGGAATTATAATACAAAGTATAACACATATATTTTGAACTTCGTATATAAGACATCGACATAATCGTATGAATACTATTGTGATTATGTGTATGGGTATCGGTGGAGATTTCGTCCTAGGAAACAATGTTTTACATTCGTTTAAAGGAAGTACAATTCATAAACTTGTTTTGTGAATCGAAAGGGAAATCGCTAGGCTTATTAGTGTTGTTATTCATTGCAAATCTTTGGATTACCAATATGTGTGTTTAGTATAACCGCTCATAACTTGCTTATGAATCTTGGTAAAACTATTCACAATGCCTGACTTATGTATCGGTATGACTTTTATTAGTGAAACCAATATTAAGTAATCACCTGAGATGGTATGATCGATATTTGTAATTGGTGTGACCATTCCTAGTCATTGGGTAACCGATCCTAGAACTTGGAGGGACTAATCACAAGATGTGTAATCGATCCTTGTAGTAGGTTAACAAGTTTTAGTAATTGGTGTAACCGATCCTACAACTTGTGCAACCGATCACAAGTAAGTACCATACAGAAGTGGTAACCGATCCTGGTACTTAGTTAGCCATTTTATGGAAACTAGTATGACCGATCCTAGTAGCCACTTGGAGGTAGAACCGAACTTGTGTTTGGTAGAACCGTTAAACCCATGAATGGTGATTGAATGTTTTTGATCAATCAGATAGTTCTTGGGAATCAGATGAACCAATTCTAAACTCGTTTGGAAGTGTGGCAAATCGGTTCCAAGATTGTAAATATGAAAAATGATTTACAAAGTAAAGATGTCGACATACTTTGAACATGTGCGGTAATTCTTATCTATTATTGTTCAAAGATATTCTTTAATAACTAAAGGAGAATCCCGGATCGAAATAAATTGAGAATCTTTTAATTAAGGTTTTTAGTTTTATATGCTTTTAATTTCCAGCAATTAAACGCATATCTTTAGAAAATAAAAATTGGTAATGCCATTAACTAATTAGAGATTTTCTACTGAGATTTCGGTGAATATTTGGACAGAGCATTTCCAGAAATTATGAAAACCGATTCAGGCATTTATTGCATATCTTTGAGAATATTCGTTTTTGGAAATTCCTTGGTGTCCAAACTTCCTTGGTCTATAAATATTAAAGTTTGCATTTCGAGCAAAGTAATCCTCAGAGCCAGCAAAACCTAGTTGTGTTGTTACTGGTGGAGCCCTCTATTCGGAAAGGAAAGTACCCTAATTAGGCGAAATCTCTTACAACTGCTCGTTTTAAAACCTTCTTTGGGAGGGAAGCTCTACGAGTACCGTTGGTCGGAAACTAGATAATTGCATTTTATTATTAGTTTTCGATTGATTTGATTGACTAACGGTTGTTGAACTTTGGTTGCTCCTAGTTTGTTTATGATTGAGAATCTTCTCTTCTGATACAAGATCCACTCAATTTAGATCGAAGTATCGACGGGGATCTTTAGACTGTTTGTAGATCTAAAGACGTCTTGTGATAATCCATTGTTAACAGACTCCGTTCTGTATGTGATTGATCACAAGAGATTCAAGTTATTTGTGTGCAGATGTTTATTGAAGATCTAAGAAGATTTGAAGACAAAGAAGATTTTTTATTTGAGTTAATAATCTTTGGTGTGCACAAAACTTGATCGGCTTGGGATCCAATTATAATCGATTTATCTTTTGATAGATTGGATTGATTAGTTGAGTATATCGGCGTCAATGCATTTCTTTGTGATTCATAGTATTGATTGCATAGTCTAAACAATTACTTTGGTAGTTGTTAAATAGATTGATCTAAGACCCGACAAAGGAGTTTATTGGGATAAACGGAAGAGACTTTTGTCAAACTCATATCACTTGTTTGAAAAGAGTTTTTACCGAACAGATTTGTTGTTCCTTTACTGTTTGGAATACGAACCAAAGGAATTGTTCCAAGTGCGTGACTTATCACAAGTTGGAGGCGCAGGGATACTGAGGGAACTAGGTGAACTATAGGTTTAGTTGCTTGGTCTCAACTATACGAAGTTGGTTTAGATTTTGTATAGCGTCTTAATTCTGAGAGTATTCAATTCTGGACAAGGTCCTGGGGTTTTTCTGCATTTTCGGTTTCCTCGTTAACAAAATCTTGTTGTGTCTTTTACTTTTATATTTCCGAAATTATAATTATTTTATTATAATTAGAAGTAAAATACACAAACATTAATTCCTAATTACTTGATAGCAATCCTATAGTGTTTGGTTAAGTCCGAACCTAATATCAAGTAATCATACTTCATTGTTGTATTGTCTCGATCTTGAATCCATAGTCAATCACACAAGTTATCTTGTTGTCGTATTGTCTCGATCTCGTATCCATAGACGATCACACAAAGTGTGAACCGATTCGTTGTATTATCTCGACTCAGTCCACAAACAACCACTTTCGGAGAAAGGACTTACAGGTGGAAAAGTTTTAGATTGAGGTATATTTGGGTACCCTCGTCTTTTCAGCCTCAAAACCATCAACAACGACCTTAGATAAAAGAAGGAAATTATCATCCAAAAAGCAAAGATGTGATATCTTGAGAAATTCTGTAAATATTAATACCTTAGATGAGATAAGTTCAAGTAAGTTTATCAATACAGGCAAACAAAGCCTCTGGAAAAAAATATAAGGTATGAAGATTGAGGATATCCATGTCTTAAAACTCTTTCAGGTTTGAGAATGCAGTAGGGATTCTATTGATTAAAACATAATAAGACGGAGTTGAGAGACATGTTAGGTTATTAGATGCATCCAATGCTCAACAAGACCCAGTTTTTTCAGGATTCCCCCCGAAAAGGCCATTCAAGTTTAATAGTATCCACACCATCCTTACCCTTGAAATTATTAACAATATATACAAACTCATTAGATAGATACTATCCAAGATACTTCTTTTAGGAACAATAGTACTCTGATATGAGAAAAAGGTCTTAAAGGGGCTAAGTCAGTTAGCTAAGGTCTTGAATAAAAATGTGTAAGCAAAGTTCACCAAACCGATAGGTATGAACTAAGAGACTAACGCACTTTATGGATAAGGGTTATATTACTGTAATTCAAGAACTTAGCTACATTATTAGTAAACTATCAGTACATTGACGCGTGTCGTAAGTGTAACAAATTACTTAAGGTATTTCCCATTAGTTAACTAGTAATATGGTGGTAGTAAGGATCGTTCCCACAAAGACCTGTGTAATTGGGATGTTATTTGGATTAGCAAAATCGAAATAAACTAATATAAGGGGGATTGGATTTTTAATTAACTAAATAGAATAAAAAGACAATAAGAATAAAGATATGAGTAAGAATTTCTTCATCGTTACTAAACATTAATTATTCAACTAATATACATATATATCATTCATTAGAATATTCATCACCAACAGTAGAATAGCAACAAGCTCTGCTATTTTCAAAAATCCGTGTGTCACTTGATACGGAAGCGCTCGACTATCAGATTTTATCCATTCGGTCCACCATGAATAAGCTCTCAAGGTGTAACCTAGTCGAACATATTAGGTTTTTTGAATTTAATTAGGTTGATCCTAGAATCAAACGCATAAGCTCGGTCTTCTTACTAGTGTTGTCTCACACAAAATATTGCTCCGAAGAATCCCTATGCAAGATCTAACGTTCTGTACTTGTGCAGGATAAAAAGCGGGGGTATAACAACCACACCGAATATTTCACTTAGCAATCTGTATGGACTAAATCCAATATAATTTCAAGAGAATCAACTAGACAGTCAGACTCAATCTTAATAAAAGTATATCAAAGATCTATATCTCTATTTCTCAATTCAATATGCAATCAAACAAATAGGAATTTGCGAGCCCGATTGAATATAAGAAGTAACTTGGACGGTATCAGAAACCAATATCCAAGTACCAATCAATTTAATCAATAACCAAAGGTTGGATTCACAGTTGATTGAACTTACGCACAATATGTGATATTTCAATTATATAAAAAATATAATGCGGAAAAGAAATAACATAGACACCAGAAGTTTTGTTAACGAGGAAACCGCAAATGCAGAAAGACCCCGGTACCTAGTCCATATTTGAACGCCACTCTGTATTAAGTCGCTATAGACACTATCCTACTCAAAGTTAACTTTGAATTGGAATGTATTTGAGCCCTAACCAATCTCACACTGATCAAGGTACACTCGTGTTCCTTACGCCTCTAGAACCACACCGGATTCTGCGCACTTGATTCCCTTAGCTGATCTCACCCACAACTAAGATTTTCTACGACCCAAAGTCGAAGACTTGATAAACCAATCTGTCTCACACAACAAAGTCTATTGAGATAGATAAATATGTCTCCCACAGAAATACCTATGAGTTTTATTCCGTCTTTTAATAAATCAAGGTAAACATGAACCAATTGATATACCGGCCTTATATTCCCGAAGAAAAGCCTAGAAATATCAATCACCTCACAATAATCTTAACCGTATGGTAGCGAAACAAGATATTGTGGAATCACAAACGATGAGACGAAGATTTTTGTGACTACTTTTAATCTTGCCTATTGGAGATTAAATCTCGAGCAAATATTAGAGAACATAGTACTCAACATGATAGAAAATAGCAAGATCAAAACACACAACTACAAAGAAAATAATTGGGTCTGGCTTCACAATCCCAATGAGGTCTTCAAGTCGTTAACCTACAGGGTCTTGGGAAAACCTAAGGTTAAAGGAGAATCGACTCTAGTCGCAACTAGTATCACACAAGAGGTGTGGGGATTAGGTTTCCCAGTTGCTAGAGTTATCCTTTATATAGTCTTAAAATCATGGTTTGCAATCAATGTTACCTTGGTAACAACGCGTTCAATATTCAGTGTTAGATGAAAACCTGATTAGACTCAAGCTAATATCTTTCAACTGTTAGATCGAACTTAGCTTGTTACATAGAAATGAAAAGTTACTTCATTTAGATATGAGTGACCGTACTTAAACGTGTACGCCTTTCTTGGCTCAACAAAAGTTAACCGAAGTTATCCATATGAACACTTTCATATCAACCATATTCATCTTAACCATAACTAGTTCAAATAACTCAACTGAAACTAGTTATAGAGTTGTTCAATTTTTCATATTCTCATATAAGTATACAAGACAGTATTGAAGCAAAATTGATTTTGATTCACTTGAATCAATTCATGAACATCATAGACACGGTTTTCAAAAGATTGCATTCCTTATTATATAAATGTATTAGTTCATAAACAAACCGATTTTAGAACATAACCTACTCAAGTATGCAAATGTGTACGCATACCTAAGTGGTTGGACTAAGTTTCAGTTCGCCAGTATGAAAACGGGTACGCATACCACCAAACTCAGTTAAATACCAGAACTTGAAACTCACGCCAGTACGCATACCGGTGTGCATACTAAGTTCCCGGACTTTCATAACCAATCGGTACGCATACGGGTATGCATACTATAGTTCCCGGATTTGGAATAACTTGCAATAGTTAGCATACAAGTACGCATGTTGTGCTATATTCAATCATGGTTATTTGTTCTAAACTCTCATTTCAATCATTGAAACATTCTTAGAAGACGACATAACTGTCTCACACAAACTATTGGCTTCAAAGCAATTTTCAAGTGATCGAACGATCAATACGAAACATTCCGAGTCTACATCAAATGACTGTCTCACACAAATCATGTAAGATGTTACACAACGATAGAGTATACAGAATTTTGGCTATATGAACTTTTATCTCAAAAAGGAGATAGAGTATACAGAATTTTGAGTGATGTATGACTTCAAATCTCCACATAGCTTTTGTTGATGATGTTCCACAAGCTCCCCTTAGTAGTTCTTCGTCTTCAATTGATGAACGCCGTGAAGTCTAAAGCTCAACTACACTTTCTATCCTAATCCGAGACTTAGCTATAAGTAGACTAGAACTCAAGACTTATAGTTTTGGCAACTAAACTTGACAACAAGCTTGAGATAAGGGAGATTCAGTCAACACAGTCCTAGAAGATAAGATCCATTCATGCTTACTTCTATTCCTAAGATCCCGCTTGCGAGTTCGACCGAGGAGTGCTCTAAGAATCTCCCCATTTGTCAATTTTAGTGAAAAAACTATGAATACACATGGATTACAAAATAAATAAACTTTGTAGCTTCTCATCCAAATGCTTGATCTCCTTGGTTCTTCAACATTACTCGAAATCTTCGTCACTTCCATGCACGTAGTTCACGGACTCAAACACACATATCCCATAACAAGTTTTGCAATATATGAAACCAATAAAGATTAATACTGCAAAATCATCTTCCAAATAAACTTTAGAATTTAAATAAATAAATCTAAAAATATTGCAATATGAAAATCGTTGGCAATAGCAATGTGTACTCACAATAATGGCTATTTCAAACCCTAGTTATCCTTCTTAAAACACAAGAATAAATTCTCATAAGAAGTTTCCTAGACAGTAAGGCCTCTAAAAAATTCTTTATCTTCCCAAACTCCTTGTCGTCAACAGTCATAGGAACATAAGGTTCATGGAGAAAGGAGTAAATTCCAACAAACCTTCTAGGCTGATGCCGAACCGGGGCTTTCTGAATTTCGAGAGTCCTCAAGACAATAGCCTTAATTTGTTGAATCTCCTTTCTTGTTTCCTTTAACTCTTCAAGAACCCCAGAAAACTTTTGTAGATTAGAAGGAACAACTCTTGGTTTCCTCACATTCCTCCTTTTTCTTTTCAAAGTTGAAGGTACAAGAGATTTATCTTTTTCCTTCATGATTAATGGCTTAACAATCATATTAACATCTTTTCCATCAGAAGACATAATGCTTGGATTCTCCATACCAGTATGAGATTGTGAGAGGAATTCACAAATCAGGCTCAACAAGCAATCTTTGGATAAAAAAGAGTTTGCAGAGAAGGAAAAAAGGAATGTAGGGTTACGGAACCTCTATACACAAAAAGTATTAACATACGCACAGCTCACAACCCTAAAGAAGGTAGAATTGTCGATTTTAACCCTTTTTTTTATTAATCAAACAGAGAAAGCCCTTTCAATATCAATTAGATATGAAAATATGGAAAAATTCCAATCCGTCGAAAACGAAATCAAAAAGAAAAACAAAACAGAAAAAAATTATTTTCTCTTTTCCTAAAGCCTGAGTGTGCAAACCCTTGTCTCTTTTGAACCAGGCACATGAGACAAGATACACAACCCACACAATTAAGTTGTGTTGGGGTGAACAATAATTTGTCCACCATAACCTTCTTGAACGGAATTCTTAAAACCTTGTTTCACAGATTGTTTAGACCGTATTTTTTTCCTCTAGTGGTCTAATTTTTCTTTGGAAATTAACTTCTTCGGAGAAGAGATGAGATTACATACCTCAGACGACTTCTGAACAAGTTTGAGCTTGTTTGCTAATCGATTTGTTCTTCGTTGAAGTTTGTTGACATATCTTATCTTATGTTTGTACTTGAAACATTTGGAGAGTTCATGACCCTTGAGAGTACAATAAGAACATGTCAATATGGAGGATGGTTCAGACGCCATAGATGTGCAGGATGCTAGACGAATGGTAGAACCTGAAAAATTAGAAATAGAATTTCCAGTACACAAAGAGAAATCCATTTTATCCTCCAAAGTGGTTGAAGTTTCTTCTGAAAGAATATCGAGGTTCATGTACAAATTTCTACACTTGTCAAAATCAATATTTTCACAGATGAGTGCAACACTTGATTTTTCGTCTTCATTAGAATCATAGTGATCAGACATTTCATCAAGAGTTGCAGCAAGACCTTTGTTTCCAGTGTATTTTCTACGATTCAGACACTCATTTGCAAAATGACAAAAACCTTTACACTTGAAGCACTGTGGCATATCCTTGTCATTAGTATCGTCAGTATCCCTGTTTTTAGGAGGAACACGGTTATGAGGTTTAACTGATGACTTAGGTTTATCTCTAGTGAACCGTTTACTTCTCTTCAAAAGAAGATCTCTAAACTGTCTTGTGATCAAAGAGACTGACTTGTCAAGATCTTCATCTGATGAATCAGTCTCAGTAGGATCATCTTCGGATATGCCAAAACTTTTACCTTTATCAAGTAATTTAGTGTTATTTTATGCTTTGAAAGCAATATCCTTTCCAGATTTGGATACATGCTCATGATCAAAGATCTTTATCTTCCCAATAAGAGTATTTCTGGAAAGAGTTTCAAGGTTATTTCCTTCAGCGATGACATGTTTTTCAGAATCGTATCTAGATGACAATGATCTGTGAATTTTCATCACAATGTCCTTTTGAGGAATAGTCTTACCCAACGCAAAAGATGCATTAACAATGAAAAAGTGGGGGCACAACAACCACACCCGATATTTCGCTTAGCAATCTGTATGTACAAACTCCAATATACTTTCTAGACAATCAACTAGACAATCAGACTCAATCTAGATAAAAAGTATATCAAAGAGTTTATATCCCAATCTCTCGATTTGATATATACTCAAGCAAATAGAAATATGCGAGTCTTTATCAAATACTAGAGAGATAACTTGGATGGTAGCAAAGACCAATATCCAAGTGTCAATCAATTAAATCAACAACCAAAAGGTCGAATATTCTAATTGATTGAACAACGCACAACCTGTGATATTTCAATTACATAACAAAATATAATGCGGAAAATAAATAACACAAACACCAAAATTTTGTTAACGAGGAAACTGCAAATGCAGAAAAACCCCGGGACTCAGTCCAGATTGAACACACACTGTATTAAGCCACTACAGACACTAGCCTACTCCAAATTAACTTCGGTCTGGACTGTAGTTGAACCCCAATCAATCTCACACTGATCCAAGGTACAGTTATGCTCCTAAGTCTCTGATCCCAGCAGGATGCTACGTACTTGATTCCCTTAGCTGATGTCACCCACAACTAAGAGTTGCTACGACCCTGTTGATGGTGGTTTTTGAACAAGGGGTAAAACCGTAAAACATCACGTATAGCATGACGTCACCGGTGACACTAGCACATTTATTAGAGCATTTAACGCGCTTATGTCAAAATTACCAGGGTACCCTTTTTCAAATACTAAATTAGGGTTTCGATGCGCGAAACCCTAAGTTCACACATACCGCACAACCATTCCGCAGAAAGCATGGAAAACATGCCAAATGCAGGCACCGTGCAATCATCGCGCAGAACATAGCAATTGCACGTACTGTGCAATCACTGCGCAAAAGCATGGCAATCATGCACTCACACATGTCACGCAACATGCCAAATGCACGTACCGTGCAAACATCGCGCAAAACATAGCAATTGCACGTACCGTGCAATCATTGCGCAAAAGCATGGAAAACATGCCAAATGCACGCACCGTGCACTCATCACACAAAACATAGCAATTGCATGTACCATGCAATCATTGTGCAAAATATGGCAACCATGCCAAAACTACAAATAACGCGCAACCGTTGCGCTAAATATGGCAACCACGCCAAACCGCAAAGCAACGCGCAATCATCACGTTAACCATGCCAAAAATCCAAAATGCACCGCCATTGGCACATGCCGTGCAACCCTTGCAACCTGGAATGCCAAGCCGTGCAACCTAGGGCCAAAGCCGCCACACGCGCCATTGGCACATGTCGTGCAACCCTTGCAACCTGGCATGCCAAGCCGTGCAACCTAGGGCCAAAGCCGACACACGCTCCATTGGCACATGACGTGCAACCCTTGCAACCTGGCATGCCAAGCCGTGCAACCTAGGTCCAAAGCCGCCACACGCGTCATTGGCACATGTCGTGCAACCCTTGGAACCTGGCATGCCAAATCGTGCAACCTAGGGCCAAAGCCGCCACACGCGCCATTGGCATATGCCATGCAACCCTTGCAACTTGGCACACCAAACCTAGGTCCAAAGCCGCCGCACGCGCCATTGGCACATGCCATGCAACCCTTGCAACTTGGCATGCCTAGGGCCAAAGCCCCCCCACACGCCATTGGCACATGCCATGCAACCCTTGCAACTTCGCATGCCAAGCCGTGCAACCTAGGGCCAAGGCATACCACACATGCCATTGGCACATGCCGTGCAACACTTGCACTTTGGTATTACCACTTGCACCCGACGTGCTACCCAGGACCAAGGCATGCCACACATTCCATTGGCACATGCCGTGCAACCCTTGCAATTTGTCATGTCGCGCCTACATTAAAGGCCACGATTCCTCTTATACAAAATATCGACCGTCGAAGGTCGCCACTGAGCCGGCAAGTCTCTCAAGCTCAACTTATCAAACACCAACGCATGCTACATGTTTTCCACGAAAACACTCGAGACATCAAAATCGTATGTCACAAACTGGGGCATGCTCATTAGAGTTTTGGTTTGGCGGTCTACAACGTGCGGCATACACAAATGCCCGTTTCAAGAAGGTGTAATAAAAATAAAACGGTTAGTAAATGCAAGAAGTAATGGTTAAACGCTCTTTCATTATGGAACATCAATTCCATCAAATTCCATAAATACCAGGCGTTACCACCTCTTGCCATTTAACTCATCCGATTCTTTTCTTACGAGGCCAGAGTACGTTTCACTTAGACTTGTATAAATAGGTTTTACCTATTTCCACCAAAACACAAGTTTTTGGTCAGGGAGAAATACAACACTCAGAAAGGCAACTCTTGATAGCTTTCTCAAATCTTTCATATTCTGATACAAGTCAAGTACTACTCTTCTAGAACTGCTCTGGTCTAAACACTCTCTTCGCTTCCCTCCCTAAACCAGCCCTTCTCCTCCTCTTTGTGACCGAAGCAAATCCAGAACGACCATTTCTTGGTTTAGGCCATATTTGTATAGATTGATCTCTCGAATCTAAAGTACTCCCATGCAGTACATTTGTTTAGGGTTTAGATTTATTTTTCACCCACTCACCGAAATTACCAAAATCAGCAGAAACGGTTTTTGCCCATGAACAATTGGCGACCATAGTGGGAGATTGATCTTTCGGTTACAATACCAACTTTTAATAATCGATCTCATACTTCGATCCAGACATCAGGATGGCAGAAACAAGCAATCTATTCAGGGATCTACAACTCGACTGCCAGACAACCTGATTACCAGTCGTAAGCCGCAAGAGATGGCTGGGGACTTCACAATAACTAAAATCAAACGATTCGGTCACTAGGAAACTCCAAAAGAGACTGGGGACTTTCCGCAGTCACGACAACAGTGCATACAAAATCGGTTTTACACGGGAAGGATCTTGTTTTCATCAGAAGACCCAGGAAAACTGAGTAAGTCCAGACTAGGCGGAATATACGATTTATTCTTTTAGGTTCTCGATAAGACCATCGTGCTATTTGATCTTATGCCAACTACGGACACACACTTTCATGAAAGCAATATCCTATTCGTAAGTCACAACCAGAGCAATACTATTAAAACCATTCATTTCAAAATAAACCAATATCCTCATAAAATACCAACCATCTATCAAAATCAATCAAACGTTAAAATAGGCACTTTGTTTGCCTTTCAAAAAAAAAGAGAACCTAAGCGAAAGTTTGGAAAAGACAGAGAAACATTCAAGGAAAGTTATCCAACAGGGGTTTGCTCTTCTTGGAGAAAGCCTCCCTTGCATTCTCGAGAGCCGCTCTCTTCAAAGTCAACGTCTTGGGCAATTCTTCGACTTCTGCCACATGTTGTGCGATTTCATCTGCAGAAAGACTCTCGACTACTACGGTTTTCAATTTCTGGATCTCAGCAAAGCCCTTGACGAACCACGAAGCGTTGAACTCATTTTCTATGCACATATCACGATGATACTTCCAACTGACGATGTCATCCTCAGAAACGGTATGGTCGGTCACTTCACACATATCCTCGATGGAATACATAGCTTCCTCCACACGTTTGACCAGAGCAAATCGACTGGTGATCTTCCTGGTTGTGGCGATATGTCCATACCTTTCCCAGATTTTGGTGTACAACACCTTGCACTTAGCCAGCACGCTGAAGCCACCGACCAGCACATGACCTGGATAAGGAACCAAGTACGGGGGATCGAAAGTGGCGCCTGCAACTAGACCCACAGCCGGCAAGGGGTTCTCTTCCACGCTTTCGTTGACAGTTGTCAGAGCATTCTCCGTTGTTCGAGCCGCATCCGTGCCTTTCGTCTGATCAACCTCCATCTCCGAAGCACCAATAGCGGTCGCTGCAGCTAAATGCAAATCTTCACAAGCCTCTATCTCAGAACCGTCTCCAGAATCAGATCCTTCCTCAGATCCTTCCTGTAATCTTGAGTTAGACGTTTTCGAAAAAGAAGAAAGAAAGGAAAAGAACAAAAAAAACATGTGCAAGACTCACCGATACACTTCCCGAAGAAGATCCAGTGCTGCTGCCAAAAGAGATACCTTCGTCTTCTGAACTCTTCTCTTTCTCTGACTCTTCCCTAGAGGGATCAATACTTTCGGCCTTTATCGGAAGAGGTGTTATTTCCTGACGAAGAGCAAGCGCAGTAAAGGCGTTCACACTACCGAAGCCCTGGTAGAAACAAGATGCAAAAGTTCAGAAACAAAATGAAGATTTACACGTTTTAGTTGAGCCAGGGGAGACACCTACCTGAATATTGGAAGAATTGAAATACACGGGGGTCGCCGAGTCTGTCGAAACCGACCGAAATCCACCAGCGCGATTCTTCGACCTTCGTTCCTTCACCTGGGGACTGTCCACGTTACCAGGAGAATTTCGCTTAGTTGCAGAAGGATCCATCAACATTGGATTCTTTTTCAAAACCTCAGGGGAGGGTCTACAACGGGCGTTCGCCACCATGTGATTCACAAAGACGCGGATAGTAAGGAACTCATCATGCCAGAACTCATCATACTTGAAGGTCGTCGAAGAAACTCTTTCCAAGGGCAAGAAGGGTAGACGCGTACCCGGTACAAGAACGCAGGCATTGAAGACGACCGGCAACGGATTCTCTGAAGTAACTGGCTGACGAGCAAAGGGGGTCCCTTGGTCGAAACCCATGTGACGGGTAACACGATCAATATTATAATAAGCCACTTGGAAAGACCCCCTAAAGAAAGACACACAACCAGACGTGCAACTCCGCATAAACAAGTTTTCACTAACACTCAGGTTACCTTCGGAAAGCAAAGTCATATTTGGAGCAGAAGCAAAGGTGTTAACCTGAACTACAGACGCATGCACCGGGGCCCACGGGGGAAAATTGACTTCGCGCGACTTGTCAAGGAACCTAATCAAGTTCGATCCGACTTTTGGATGCCTGTTCACCCATCGGAGAATTCTGGAGCCACCCCAACTCGCGAGAAGTGAAGGCAACGGCTTCGGAGCATATTTATCAAAATTCTCCCACAACCACGCTTGAAGGAAGGCAACATGGACATACGAATCCACTTTCATATAACCGTTTGAAACACGCATGTCCGCAACCAGGTGATCCATATGTGTATACAGAGAACCAAGGAACAAGCTACCAATGGGGAGAACTACGCCTTTCGCTAACTTTATGGCAATCATCGGAAGCTCTTGTCTTATCTCTTTCTTGCTGGAACCGTCAACGAAAACATCCCTGGACAACCAGAGAGCCAAGAATGCCGCAACATGAAGTGTATTATTCTTTTGACTCGGGTCCAGCTCATCCGGGAACCATTGGGACACCCACCATCCGTAGAAGCACTTTTCGTTCTCTCTCCGAACGAAATCCTTCGACTTCGCAACAAGAGTGGGTCGCATCTTTTATTCATCTTCTGCCAGTTGGATATTTAGGTTTCCTGTTACGGGAAGATTCAACAGAAGAGCTGCGCTTTCTAAGGAGAAAGTCATTCATCCCACCTACATACGACTGTATGAGTGTCCGGACACCATCTGGAGATAAATGGCAACTAAACCAGGAATATCCTTCCTAATTTGAAGATTTGCAGATGCCCTAACAACATCAATGATCTGCGCTCGGGTCAAGTTAGCACTTACGTGTTCCTGGCTCACCATAAACTCAATCCATCTGTCGAAGGAGCGCAACGGGATTTGACACATTCTAAAGTCAATATGGGAAGCAGAATACTCTCCTCTATGAAGACAAAACTGTATTACACTCTCTGGTCGGACTGATAGGGTTCTCCTTTCATCTTCTGAACCGGTCAAGAGGATCGACACGAAATTGGGATGATTTTTTCGGGCTGAGGCAAGGGGCTTTGTGAAGAAGTCATCATCCGTGTTTGGCTTAGAACTACTAACGTCTTTTGGTAAAGCAAGACTTTGCCCGAGTGACATCTTGCCAGAGTTTCTTGTGTTGTTTTGCTAACAAGGTATGTACATCAAAAAGGCAAGACAAGAAGAAAGTATCACCCACACACGACTACACCAAAATAAGGGAAAACCCTAAGCAACTAGGTTTTCATAAACACACTGCCGCAGTATTCATGATGAAAGTCTACAGGTTCACGAGAATCACATTTATGACTAAGTTCTACGAAGATATGGAAGAACAGTATTTTCTACGGATTCATGCGAAGCATATATACAACTAGAGTTTTTCATGACAAAAAAAACAAGGAAGAATTAATTTGAGAAAGAGCGCCAGAAGACATACCTGGAATGTTAACTCGCCCTACCACTTTGTTGCTAACGCAAAGATATGGAGAAACAAAGGTGCAAAATAAAAGGTGGATAACCTCTTTTATAGGCGTGATAGTTGGAGACTTTGAATAAGGAAAGGACTCCCTTTTCAAAGACGTGCATGAAGAAACGAAGTCGGGACCGCAATAGCAAGCTTGGCCACTTCCCAAAAATGCACGTATCTTCCTTGCTAGCACCGGCCCTACCAAGTGCTCAATGTCGTCCTTGCCAAAATCCGCGCCAGCCTTGCCAGTCCGCGCTAGCCATGCCTTCCGACCCACGCCCATTCTAAGCCCATTTGTACTGACAAGCCCCATCCGTGACAAGTCTATGCTAGCAGCTCCGCCTCGCGTTCCAAAACCTGGCCCCAAAGACACCTAGCCATATTGGGATTTGTGCAAAGCTACCAGATGCGAGGATTGTGGATTCTTACTTACATCTCGAAAAAGGTCAGACAAATCTCCTTGGCCCTCTTTTACGACTTACTATCTCAGTTCTATCCTCGTCTGTCACCATCTTATGCTTACCTCGCAACAAGGCCCCTGTTCCAAGCTAAGCAGGGGACATAATGTTGATGGTGGTTTTTGAACAAGGGGTAAAACCGTAAAACATCACGTATAGCATGACGCCACCGGTGACACTAGCACATTTATTAGAGCATTTAACGCGCTTATGTCAAAATTACCAGGGTACCCTTTTTCAAATACTAAATTAGGGTTTCGATGCGCGAAACCCTAAGTTCACACATACCGCACAACCATTACGCAAAAAGCATGGCAAACATGCCAAATGCACGCACCGTGCAATCATCGCGCAGAACATAGCAATTGCACGTACCGTGCAATCACTACGCAAAAGCATGGCAATCATGCCACTCACACATGTCACGCAACATGCCAAATGCACGTACCGTGCAAACATCGCGCAAAACATAGCAATTGCACGTACCGTGAAATCATTGCGCAAAAGCATGGAAAACATGCCAAATGCACGCACCGTGCACTCATCACACAAAACATAGCAATTGCATGTACCATGCAATCATTGTGCAAAATATGGCAACCATGCCAAAACTACAAATAACGCGCAACTGTTGCGCTAAATATGGCAACCACGCCAAACCGCAAAGAAATGCGCAATCATCACGTTAACCATGCAAAAAATCCAAAACGCACCGCCATTGGCACATGTCGTGCAACCCTTGCAACCTGGCATGCCAAGCCGTGAAACCTAGGGCCAAAGCCGCCACACGCGCCATTGGCACATGTCGTGCAACCCTTGCAACATGACATGCCAAGCCGTGCAACCTAGGGCCAAAGCCGCCACACGCGCCATTGGCACATGTCGTGCAACCCTTGCAACCTGGCATGCCAAGCCGTGCAACCTAGGGCCAAAGCCGCCACACGCGCCATTGGCACATGCCATGCAACCTGGCATGCCAAGCCATGCAACCTAGGGCCAAAGGTGCCACACGCGCCATTGGCATATGCCGTGCAACCCTTGCAACCTGGCATGCCAAGCCGTG
Organism: Papaver somniferum; assembly: GCF_003573695.1. Lineage (NCBI taxonomy): Eukaryota > Viridiplantae > Streptophyta > Magnoliopsida > Ranunculales > Papaveraceae > Papaver > Papaver somniferum. Next base: position 66,713,040 of record NC_039362.1, read on the forward strand.
CAACCTAGGGAAAAAGACGCCACACGCGCCATTGGCACATGCCATGCAACCCTTGCAACTTGGAACGCCAAACCTAGGGCCAAAGCCGCCACACGCGCCATTGGCACATGCCATGCAACCCTTGCAACTTGGCATGCCTAGGGCCAAAGCCGCCACACACGCCATTGGCACATGCCATGCAACCCTTGCAACTTGGCATGCCAAGCCGTGCAACCTAGGGCCAAGGCATACCACACATGCCATTGGTACATGCCGTGCAACACTTGCACTTTGGCATTACCACTTGCACCCGACGTGCTACCCAGGACCAAGGCATGCCACACATGCCATTGGCACATGTCGTGCAACCCTTGCACTTTGGCATGCCGCGCCTACATCAAAGGCCACGATTCCTCTTATACAAAATCTCGACCGTCGAAGGTCGCCAGTGAGCCGGCAAGTCTCTCAAGCTCAACTTATCAAACACCAACGACATGCTACATGTTTTCCACGAAAACACTCGAGACATCAAAATCGTATGTCACAAACTGGGGGATGCTCATTAGGGTTTTGGTTTGGCGGTCTACAACGTGCGGCATACACAAATGCCCGTTTCAAGAAGGTGTAATAAGAATAAAACGGTTAGTAAATACAGGAAGTAATGGTGAAACGCTCTTTCATTATGGAACATCAATTCCATCAAATTCCATCAATACCAGGCGTTACCACCTCTTCCCATTTAACTCATCCATTTATTTTCTTACGAGGCAAGAGTACGTTTCACTTAGACTTGTATAAATAGGTTTTACCTATTTTCACCAAAAGACAAGTTTTTGGTCAGGAAGAAATACAACACTCAGAAAGGAAACTCTTGCTAGCTTTTTCAAATCTTTCATCTTCTGATACAAGTCAAGTACTACTCTTCCAGAACTGCTCTGGTCTTAACACTTTCTTCGCTTCCCTCCCTAAACCAGCCCTTCTCCTCCTCTTTGTGATCGAAGCAAATCCGGAACGGCCATTTCTTGGTTTAGGCCAGATTTGTATTGATTGATCTCTCGAATATAAAGTACTCCCGTGCAGTATATTTGTTTAGGGTTTAGATTTGTTTCTCACCCATTCATCGAAATTACCAAAATCAGCAGAAACGGTTTTTTCCCATAAACAGACCCAAAGTCGAAGACTTTAATAAACAAATCTGTATCACACAGAAAAGTCTACGGTTTTTGTACTGTCTTTTGATAAATCAAGGTGAACAGTAACCAATTGATAAACCATACTTATATTCCCGAAGAACAACCCAGTATTATCAATCACCTCACAATAATCTTAATAGATGCAGCGAAAAAAGATATTGCGGAATCACAAACGATGAGACGAAGTGTTTGTGATTTCTTTTATATCTTGCATATCGGAGATATCAATCTCAAGCCAATTATTACAATTGTACTTGTACGATAAAAACAGCAAGATCAGATCGCACAACTACAAGAAAGTAGTATCGGTCTGGCTTCACAATCCCAATGAAGACTATAAGTCATTAACCTGGTTTAGAAGAAGAAACCAAAGGTTAAAGGAGAATCGAATCTAGCTTAGCACAACTAGTATCACACAGAAGGTGTGGGGATTAGGTTTCCCAGTTGCTAGAGTTCTCCCTTATATAGTCTTTCAAATCAGGGTTTGCAATCAATGTTAGCTTGGTAACAAAGCATTCAATGTTCACCGTTAGATGAAAACCTGATTAGATTCAAGCTAATATCTTTCAACCGTTAGATCGAAAACTAGCTTTTTACACACAAATGAAATGCATATTTCTAGGCTTGTGTAACCGTACCCAAACTTGTACATTTGTTGGTTCAACAATAGTCAACCAAATGGTTATCCCATATGATCACTTTCATATCAACCATATTCTTCTTCACCATAACTAGTTCAAGTGACTCAAATGAACTAGTTAGATATTTGTTCAATTGCAAGGAAATCTTATGTAACTACACAAAACACAATTGAAGCAAAAACGATTTGATTCACTCGAATCGGTTCACGAACTATATAGCAACTTGCATTCCTTAGTTTATATAAGAATAAGTTCACAAACATCGTTTTTAGATATAACCTACTCAAGTTCGCGGACTGGGTTCGCGAACGGAGTTCACAAACTCCAGCAGAATTTCTCGGGACGAGAACTTCCGCCAGTTCGCGGACTAGGCTCACGCCACCATTCTGGTTCTCTTGATCAACAAAGTTCGCAAACTTCGGCTCAAGGAATAAGGACTTATACATATATGTATTTCCACAACAATGCTTATATCCTCCAATGGTTATATAATCTAAACTCTCATTTCAATCATTGAAACATTCTTAGAGGACGTTGATATTCTATAGTTGTTATTCACAAACTATTTTTCGTCAAAGTAAGCAATTTTCAAAGTGATTGAAACTTGTCATGACTTTCGTCACTAGGTAAAGATGAACTTGGCTAAAGCGAAAGCTTACCAACACATATTTCGAGAAATAGATAGACGAGATAAACTCGGCTCGAAATAGCAAATGTGTATAATCTAAGTCTATATAGAAAAACGACTTTTGTCTCAAGATAGGAGATAAATAAACTTTTGAGTGATAGATAAGTTCAAGTCTCCACATACCTTTTAGTCGATGAAGATCCACCGGTTCCTTGAGTAGTCCTTCTTCTTGTATGATGATTGCCATAGAGTTCTTGAGCTCAACTACACTCTCTATCCAAGTCCGAGACCTTAGCTATAGTAGACTAGAAATCAAGACTTATAGTTTTGATCACTAACATTGATAAATATGCTTGAGATAGTAATGCATGCGAGTTCGACCGAGCAATGCTCTAAAAAACAATGTCAGACACTTTGTGATTAAACTCATCAAATGAATCTTCATCTGCCATACGAAGGTTTTCCAATCAAAATTCAGGTTTTGAAGCCTAGATTCTTTTTCATAGGTATTCCCTTCAAATACTGTTTCTAAGATATCCCACGCATCTTTAAATCGAGTACACGTACTCACATGGTGCTGAAGATATGGGGTAATGGCATGGATGATTGCATTCAATCCGTCAGAATTTTGTTTTGCGACAAGAATCTTGACAACATCGTAATCACCGATATCCTTTGGAACAGTTACATCGCCTTCTGTAACAAACGGAGGATTATAGCCATTAACAACATAAACCCATGATTGAATATCACGCGCTTGAAGAAAGGCACGCATAACAATTTTCCACCATAAGTAATTCGAGCCATCGAAGACTGGCGGTACGTTTATAGAGATATCACTTCTGTCCATAGAGTAAGATCGCTACAAACACAGACTTATGAGGTCTTAAATGTGTTTGCCTGCTCTGATACCAATTAAAAAAGCGGGGGTCTAACAACTAAACCCAATATTTCGGTTAAAAATCTGTATGGACTAACTCCAATACACTTTCAAGAGAATCAACTAAACAGTCAGACTCAATCTTAATAAAAGTATATCAAAGATTTATATCTCTATTTCTCAATTAAATCTGCAATCAAACAGATAAGAATTTGCGAGCCCGATAGAATATAAGAAATAACTTGAACAGTATCAAAAACCAATATCCAAGTGTCAATCAATTTAATCAACAACCAAAAGTTGGATTCACAATTGATTGAACTTACGCACAACCTGTGATATTTCAATTACATAAAAAATATAACGCGGAAAAGAAATAACACAAACACCAGAAGTTTTGTTAACGAGGAAACCGCAAATGCAGAAAAACCTCGGGACCTAGTCCAGATTTGAACACCACACTATATTAAGTCGTTACAAACACTAGCCTACTCCAAGTTAACTTCGGACTGGAATGTATTTGAGCCCTAACCAATCTCATATTGATCAAGTTAAAGTCGCGTTCCTTAAGCCTCTAGAACCATGCCAGATTCTGCGTACTTGATTCCCTTAGCTGATCTCACCCACAACTAAGAGTTTCTACGACCCAAAGTCGAAGACTTAATAAACCAATCTGTATCACACAGAAAAGTCTATTGAGATAGATAAATTTGTCTCCCACAAAAATACCTATGAGTTTTGTTATGTCTTTTGATATATCAAGGTGAACAGGAACCAATTGATATGCTAGACTTATATTCCCGAAGAACAACCTAGAAATATCAATCACCTCACAATAACCTTAATCGTAAGTTAGCGAAACAAGATATTGTGGAATCACAAACGATGAGGCGAAGATGTTTGTGACTATTTTTTATCTTTCCTATCGGAGATTAAATCTCGAGCAAATATTATAGAAGATAGTACTCAACACGATACAAAACAGCAAAATCATAATACGCAACTACATAGAAAACAGTTGGGTCTGGCTTCACAATTCCAATGAAGTCTTCAAGCTGTTAGCCTACAAGATTTTGGAAAAACCTAAGGTTAAAGGAGAATCGACTCTAGTCGCAACTAGTATAACACATGAGGTGTTGGGATTAGGTTTCCCAGTTGCTAGAGTTCTCCTTTATATAGTCTTCAAATCATTGTTTGCAATCAATGTTACCTTGGTAGCAAATCATTCAATATTTACCGTTAGATGAAAACCTGATTAGACTTAAGCTAATATCTTTCAACCGTTAGATCGAACTTAACTTGTTCACACAAATGAAAAGTGACTTCATTTAGATATGAGTAACCATACCTAAATGTGTACACCTTTGTTGGCTCAACAATAGTTAATCTAAGTTAGCCATATGAACACTTTCACATCAACCATATTCATCATGACCATAACTATTTCAAATGAGTCAAATGAAACTAGTTCTAGAGTTGTTCAATTGTTCATATTCTCATAGTAGTATACAAGACACTATTATAGCAAAATCGATTTTGATTCACTTGAATCAATTCATTAACATTATAGCCACGGTTTGCAAAAGATTGCATTCCTTATTATATAAATGTATTAGTTCTTGAACAAACCGATTTTAGAACATAACCTACTCAAGTATGCAAACGGGTACGCATACCTAAGTGGCCGGACTAAGTTTGGGTTCGCCAGTATGCGAACGGGAGAACTCCGTTAAATCGCAGAACTTGAAACTCACGCCAGTATACATACCAGTATGCATACTAAGTTCCCGGACTTTCATAGCCAACCAGTACGCATACGGGTATGCATACTATGGTTTCCGGACTTGGAATAACTTGCAACAGTTTGCATACAAGTACGCATACTGTGCTATATCCAATCATGGTTATATTTGTTCTAAACTCCCATTTCAACCATTGAAACATTCTTAGAAGACGACAATAGCTGTCTCACACAAACTATGAGATTCAAAGAAATTTTCAAGTGATCGAATGATCAATACGAAACATTCCAGTCTACATCAAATGACTGTCTGACACAAATCATGTAAGATGTTACAAGGCGATTTTCACATGATCATATTTTTACTTTCTCAAGAATATAAGATGAACTTGGTTAAAGTGAAAGCTTACCAACACATATTTCGAGAAATATGTAAGCGAGTTAAACTCAGCTCGAAATATCAAATGTGTATATTCGAAGTCTATATAGTTATACGACTTTTGTCTCAAATAGGAGATAGAGTAGATAAACTTTTGAGTGAGATATGAGTTCAAGTCTCCATATACCTTTTGTTGATGAAGTTCCACAAGCTCTCCTTAGTAGTTCTTCGTCTTCAATCGATGAACGCCGTGAATTCTAAAGCTCAACGACACTTTCTATCCTAATCCGAGACTTAGCTATAAGTAGACTAGAAATCAAGACTTATAGTTTTGGCAACTAAACTTGACAACAAGCTTGAGATAGCAACGCTTGCGAGTTCGACCGAGCAATGCTCTAACATACGACATGTTCAATTATTACACTATCTCACAAGTCTCCATCAGCAACAAAATGATCAATAGATTAACTTAGTTATGCACACACACAATCTAAGAATCATTCATAAATCTTCATATAGTAAAGACATGCGATGATGATTAAAACACATGATAAACTTGTATAGCTATTAAAGCTTCACGCTTAGAACATTGAATTCATATTGAATCAAAAAAAATAACTACTCATATTAAAAGGAAGAAGAAGATGATGAAGAATGGTGGTTTTCCCCATAAAGGGGTAAATCTTAGGTTTAAGATGTAAAAGATGTGATATGATATGTAGGGTATGATAGATATAATACAAATATATGAGATGTCTTGTTTGAGCCTCAGATGTATTCTTTTATATCTTTCAATACTTGGCCCTCAAGTATTCTTTTATTTTTTTATGGTCTGTAAGCAGGAGAACCAACAATATTGACATACCATGAATTAACAATAAAAATATCTATACAAGTGGTATTTTTAATCCACATGTCCATAAAATGGAAAGGTATCATCAATGTTCAAACAAATATACTTAGGAAAATGATTAGAGGAGTCTCTTTGCAAGTTTATCCAATCTTTCAACAATAAATCAGAACCAGTTAGAACTTTAAACTAAGTAAAATGAGGCACATAGAAGCCTGGGTCAGGAAAGTCAAAAATGTCACAGAAATTTCTGAGGTTTTTTCAATCGTCACCATTGAGATGAAGGCCATCATTTTTATCCTGGTGACCTAAAAGTGATCTGAAATCTCAACAAAAAACGCGCACACACACAAGATCACCAGAAAAGTCTATTGATAACTCGAATTGGCTAAACCATAAATCATTCCTAAGGATTTGGTTTGGTCCATCATACAAAAATGTAGGTGGAAAAATCTAGAATGAATGATATCATTAGTGGTAACATAAAATGCCCGGAGGGATAAAAGTAATAATGTGAAAATCGATTTCTTGTTTCAAGCTAAAACGAAACTATAATTTTTTTTATACAAGGCACATCAAAAGTACCCAAGAAACCCATGCCTGTTAATTTTCTAGCAACATTATGATTCTTCATTTTCGTCTCACCAATATTTACTATATCATGATATTATTCCTACGAAGAATACTAAGCTCTTTGTTAGCCTTTTTTTCCTAAACATGCAAATTCCAGCATATCGTATTCACATTATTGACACGGGATTGGGAAGAAAAAGTAACATCTATAGGATTATCATCATCAAAAATAGGGAAACTACTAAAATAATAAGTTACCTGATTGGTACAGTCAGCACTACCATTAAGTTGGAATTAACCGATTCACCAATATTATGAGTATTGAGAGATGCATTCAGGTCCAGATGGGTAGCCTCGTTAAAATAATTATTGTATACATGTTAATCTAAGGAAGATTGATTATGAATCATCATATTCTCATAAGGGTTAATAAGGTGATTACAACGAGGGTTTGCAAATTGGTCACAAAGGGAAGGTAAATGACCAAGTTGAGTGATAGTATGGAAAATTTTATTGTAGTCAGGTCCCAAGATGTCTTGGGATTCAGGTGGAACAACATAAATACTATATAAGGTGGGTTTAATAACCGTTACTGTTTCGTATATATCAGAATGAGGGATGAATTTTTGCTTAAGTTTAATTAAAGCACCATGTTCAACATCTAATGGAATAAACTTATCACGAGTTAAACAGTGAGGAACAATAAGAAGGAGTACAAAACATACCATCCGATGTTTAAGAAGTACTGATCAGTTGATCTTCATTAGTAGAAGCATAATTAGGCAATTGAGTAGGCACCAATTTAGGAATAACTGAAAAGTGGATAGTCTTGAACCGGGCATATGCATGTTTATTTTTTTCCATAATCTTAGAGCCATTATCAACAACAACCGCATTTCCTTTATCAGCAAAAACAAAATGAGAAGTATCTACAAGATTATCAATTAGTTTTCCCAGAGTGACAAATCTTCCATACTCTTAAAGTATTTCTAAGAGAATAAGATTCCCTTACTTCACCATCTTGTTAAATCTTATTTTCTCTAACTTTAGGGAACAAGATTTCCTTATAGTCGATAATACGACATGAAACATAATAGTTTCTAAAAATAACCAGATAAAATGGCCCAGTCATTCCTTTAGTGACAAAAGGGATACCGGTTGGTAAATATTTTTAATTTTGAACATATACGAGAATTCAAACTTTGATGTTCTTCTTAAGATGATGATTACCATATAATGCATTAGATTTTGGAGCTCCCCAAGTTTATAAGTGATATTGGTAAGTAATATGGGACATTCCTCATAAATGTAGGAACAAGGTGAAGGGTGACATGAGTTTGGAAACAATATATACATGATATTGGTACTAGGAAAATAATCGTGATAATACAAGTATTTATACTGCAAATAACAGGTTATTGAACTGGACAAACGAGAGGTACTCTAATTGAAAACCCCCGGCCAAACATGGTACCTCTTAACAGGTGTTGCCTCTTCCGGACCTGCAAAAAATCAAATATGATAATTAGAGCCACAATTAGGTAACTCAAATTAGGTGCAAGACCAACTATCCCATTAATGGAAATACTGAACATAACTTAACCATTGGAATACTCTATAATATGGATGCAGAGTGGGGTGAATCGAGAAGTCATGATGGTTGAGACCTTTTTATATGTGAATTTTAAAGGTTTGATCCACCAAAGTATTACACTATAACCAATATGCCTTTGAATATGTATAAATGATCCATGTAACCATTCTACAAAGAGAGATTAAAAAAAAAGTAGAATTACAAACGTTTTGACCAAAAGAGGAAAGAAAATTAGGTGTAAGTAATTTCTTGTGAGAAAATGACAAATCAAGGAGATATGTGAAAAAGATTGCGCATATGCAACTGGCAACAACAATCACTCTCTTTAACATGAGTATGTGAAAAAGATTGCGCATATGCTAACTCGAAAGGAGATGAAGAACTTGAGCAGATATTTAAGGCAAGAAATAACGAGAAAAGGACGGAAAGAGGTGTATAATCAATAGAGGGAAGCAAATCATGAAGAGTATGAGCTTTGGAAGAAAAATATGGTTGCAAGAAATTCAAGGATATGGGGAAATGGAAAGTTGTACGGAAGAACACCAGAAATCTGAAGATCATGAGGATCATGAGGAAGAGAAGATGAATGATTATATTGAGAAGGATTCAGAAGTTAATTGATCCAAGTGGGAATGAGAGTAATAATGATGTAACTCATGATGAGGAAGATGAAGCTAGCATGATCGTGGTGGTCAAGGGAGGTATATGTATGCAACTTCATCAGACATTAACAAATGCAACAATGAAGATGGTGATCTTAAGGATCATCAAATAACACTAGTTATTTTTACGCTTGCGAAGGTTATCGAGTCGCTTTGTGAAAATAACACTAGTTCTTTTTGATGTATCATGTTGTTGTTCATACTTTTTTTTGTTGGAGTAATCTTGTTGAGATACACTTTTGTTTCTTTCTTTGAACGATTTAATTTTTTCTAGTTGTTAATTTTAAGCTGAACAATGTCTTTAAGAATGTCGATCTTTTGAATAGTCCTAGTAGGATTAATGGCGTAAGTATCAATAATTTTTTGTGGGTTATGGTATTGATGACTATAAAAGTTGTAATTATAAACAGTATGTATAGTCTTTTTTGTTGAAGTGGGTTGCAGCAGGGCCGGCCCCATAGGAAATCAGAGAAAACCTAATTTGGGGGCAGCAAGGCCCAGGTATATGTTAGGGTATTTCTTACGAAAATAATTGTTTAAGAACTTATTAATGAAACTACATAAATATATGGGGCAGAAGTTTGATTGATATAAAATGTTTAGGAACTTATTGATGAAACTACTTTAAACTCATTGATGCCTTCCCCATATTCGAAAAATATTTTTTTTCATTCTTTTTTGCCTTTTGGAGGATATAGCTAAACGAGTAAAGTGTTCACTGTTCTACATAACTACTTGAATCTCTTGTATTCTTTGAATCTAACAAAATAATTATCTTCTATTATTAAAGCAGTAAAGATAACTAAATTCGGAGGCAAAAAAAAAACCGCTTCGGGTCAAATTATTCTCATGAACGGACATAGTTTTAGTGAAGAAACTTTAACAAAACATAGTTAGGAATAGAACGACCATGGTTTTAGTAAAAGTAAAATTGAGTTTTTGTAAAAGCAAAATTAAAAGTTGAGAATATTAGAGAGAAATAAAGAGACCTTGATGTAAATAAAATTCATAACAAAAACTAGTAGACAATCAAAAATGAAGAACAAGAAAACCATACATCATGATGACAAAACGGAGCTCTATGTTAACCAGTTTTGCAATATGTTTTTTGTTAGTTTGCACAGGAAAAACAAAACATACAAAACATAAAAAACTAGAAGTTACTCTCGCATTAAATCAGAGCTATAATACAGGAACGAGGAGAAGTTTGTTAAAAACCGGAGATCACAAAAATCTTAGATTTCCTAGTTCTCTATCATGTTGTTATGTTTAAGAAAGAAAATAAATAGGAAGAAAACGTAAATTTTCTCAAAACGTCGAGGGAATTTTAGACCTTTTAGTCGACTCAGAAATTTGATCTCATGAGTCAGGAATGTTTTGATACCTGGCTCTAAGGAGCCCGAGTCGGGGGGTTGGCCGCGAGTCATATCACGAGCCAGGTAAGACAAAACTAAAAAACAAATCAATCTGACATTTGAACCGACTCGAGTCAAGACTCGAGTCAGATCCAAATGTCAAGTCAGCAGTAAATAAACAAGTTGTTATCTAACATAGCCAAAATACAAGCAACCTCGTTACCACATTTGGTTTTGCAACTTTCGGTTGATGTAAGGCCAAGCACAATGGTAAGCAATTTCACTTCACTATAGCTTAATTGTAGAGAAATCCAACTATTATGGTATTTCGTATAGTTTAAATGTAGCGAAATCCCTTAGCTACACTTTAAAGTTAATCGGATCTAATGCACCTTGTAGCTAAGCGAAATCACATGAAAACTGAGTTTTCGTTGGATTTTTCACTTTAAGTTTCCGTTTTTCAGTTGAAACGGATACCGAGTATCTGTTGATAATTGCACAGCAACTGAGTATCCGTTTCCTAAATAATATTTCTTTGACCTTTTTTTGGTTACACTCCTCTCACACCCGATCGTAACCATCTATCATTCTCAACGACTCTATTTTTTCCGTCGTCGGATCCCAACAAATATTTTTTCAAAAACTTTGTTAAAAATGTCTATAAAATACAAACTTGTTTTTCTTTTCAAATCACTCCATATTATCTTCACGCAACTTGATTTTTCCGCTCAAATCTCTCAAATTATCTTTTTAACTTTAAAAGTTTCTTCATATTTTTTTTCATGTCTTTTGTTTGTGGACAACATATCGTGATCTCAAACGGAGAAATCTAAACCAAGAAATAGATTCAATATTCTGGAAGACAAATATATTGTTATCCGAATACATCTAATCTGACAATATACATATACATAATTACATTCCAATACATTGGTTCAATCAACAATAAAAAAAAACAACACAATGGTTCAATCAACAATCAATTTTAGTCACAACACACTCGTCACAAAATAAGTAATAATTAAGGTTTTGTGACTACATTTATGTCATACAACATAACAAATCTACCTAATATCAACAATTTTATGAAAATCAAAACAAAAATTAATTTCAAACCATAAGTCTTACCTTTGATTATTTTATGGATATAAGTTAAAATGAAGAATGCAATAGAATCACCCTTGAATATGGATCAGACTCTCTTAGTTTCCACGAACGAGTGAGTATCCATTTTGCACTAATTACACGGAAACAACAGTTTAACTAAGGAATGCAAGCACCCATAGTGAGATGCGTCTCAAACCCATTTCGCTTAGCTTCAAATAAGCTACAGTCAAGAGAAATCCTTCACCATTATGCTTGGCCTACAAGGGTAGCATAGAGAGTATCCCACTTTTCTTTCAAAGATAAACAAAAGTGAGCTTTTCATCGTGTTCGCATATTAGATGGCATCGTACAAAAATAAAATTAAATTATCACCATATCTGGCTCAAATGTTTGATGGGAACACAAAAATAAAAATAGTGGTATTATACAAAAATATCAAATTGTAACAATGAATATACAAAACCATCAAAATTGGAAACTAGAACATATATCTCCTATACACCATGCTTCAAAAAATACAACAAATCCGGGGACTTATTCTGACGGAAACAAGGGAAAAAAATCCTATACACCAATTCTTTTTGTTGTTTCTGCTCGATAAATTTTTCCTTGGTGCGTAAGAGATGTGCTGCACCAGTGCCTTGCATGGATGCTATTTTGTGTAACTTAAGCAGCATCGTCATAGTAGACCTGTCCACGTTTAAGCCTCCCGATAACGCACTTGTCTTTCGCCTGAAAGATGATATTCTCAGTAAGTATTTCAACGAACTCTTTCAAAAAAATATTCAAAGAAAAATAAACATCACACTTGACATATTTCTTGGAAATTTATAGAATAATATTCAGTAAAAATGATGGCATACCGCATAAAGAAAAATAAAATAAAATTATGCATTGAAATTGAATTCTCACCACTTTATTAGAGTCTACATCATATTGTTCCATTGACCAGTGAGTTTTCTTTGGTTTCTTTGACGTCATAGATGGTGCTGGCGATGGCTGACCTCGAAAATAATTCAAAGTTGATTTAATAGCAGAAAATGCAGTGTCGAGATTACTCTTCCAGTAATATTGCTGGGAGCTGCTGATCGGCTTTGAGTTGCCATCCCAATTCCAGAATCCTGTTCCATCCGCAACCGGTCTGATCTTGGCGACTGGATTATGTTGTTTCGCCCGGTGATGAATGAAGAAAAACTGCTCCTTGTTTTCGTAATACTTGGAATCTATTACAGAGAGAATTTGCAACCTGAGGTCAGACAGAAGGAATTAAATACAAACACATGTAAGATGGAATAATTTAGGTGACTCCCGTCCAATTTAAGCTAATTTAAAAACTGATAAAATGATTTCTAAAAATAAAAAAGAAAAAAAAAATAATTTTTTTATTTAGCATTTCTATTTCTAATATCAAACATGCTCATGCTCTTAAACAAAATTGTTTGAAATAAAACTGTATGAGCTTTACATGTCAATTACATTCCATAACAATGCATGTCATGTCATGCGATATTTTTCACTCCAACTGTTCCTATTATATAAGGGGTTATAATCAGCAGTGCAAACGTAAGACAATGTTTGTCACGACATGCAATATTTTCCAAAAAGAAATTGATTCTTAAGATGTTGAAGAAAACTGTATTTTCCATCCGAAATCTTGCCCAAATTTTTCAAGATAAATTGACGCAGAAGATTGCGAGAGAATAAACTTACCTAATTTATCTGGGGCTTTGCTGTAAAACTCAGATGCATCAATGTCTTGAATCACATATGACTCAGTTGAATCAAGCTTATTTTCAACCTTCTTTGAGAGATAATAATATGCCAATTCTTCATCTGTAGGATGGAATTTATAACCAAGCAGGAAGCCAGTCGGATAATCAATGAAATTGGCGTATATGTCTTGATTTTTCGATTTATCGCTATCAGTAGTTTCTTCTAACAGTATGCTTGATAAATTTAAAAGCATCAGTAAAGTTACATTCATTGTAAACATGTCTGTAAACATATTAATAATAAACTAACAACTGTCTTGAAGAACAGACTTTGCTGATTGCTGTTGTGAATTTGTGCACTAACGACTTAATGGAGTTAAATTGACTGCGTGACAGTCAGCAGACAAATCCTTGATATTTATAGTGAAACAGCACATAGTTTTGAGAAACAATCAAACACCAACAACTCCCGTTTGAAGATTATACGGTTTTTAGTTGTTTGATTAGACTGAGAACTCTCGTTTCATTTCTCGTTTCATTTCTGGAACTTCACTCTAATGCTTCATTTTGATGGCGGCTTTAAATTCACTCACTACATAATGTTTACCGAATTACTAGTACTAGTCGAAGGCTTGATGACTGATGCGTTAAAAAGACTTGGATTTACGTACCTTCTTTTCTCTCTGAGTCGTTCGCTCATTTTCTCAAGCAGGTGTCCCATAAGAGTTGGCTTCCAATTCCAAATCATATTGGATAACTACGTAGTGGGTTCCGCGCCAATTTTGACCTCTTAATTTAGAAACAGATAATTCAATAGAGTTCTAGTAAAAGTAGAACCATGATCAGGAGGAAGTCTACTAGAGTCGAAAACTCGCAGAAAGTTTATTTCTAACATGCGCCGGATAATGCTCCAAAGTCTAAACCACGGGTTCTGGATTCAATTTACCCGTGCAACACCTAGATAGCATACTCTACTTTCCGGCTCTTACTCTCTCTGGTCAATAAAACAACCTCTTTAATGACATTGCAAACACCAAACCTACATTTATAGCACACATCAACTAACCTATCTATCAACATGGATAGAGAACAGATTTAAAACAAAAACAAAGAAAAAAAAAAGTTCTAAATATATAGAGATACAAGAGACACTAATGGCACATTGGCATTGGTGGTGTTGTATATGATTTCTCAGAGTTCGGCGTCATGAATTTTGCCATCTTGTGTTGTTTTTTGTTTAGTAGGTGAAAGTTTCTCTTTAGCTTTCTCCATGGTTTCACCAGCTTTAGCTTTAGCAGCATCAAAACTTCCTTTGGCCTTTTCTTTTGCCCATTCAATTTGCTCTTCAGCTTCATCAATAGCTGACCCTGCCATTTCTTGAGCTTTGTCTTTCCCTTCCATTGCAACATTACCAGCATAATCTGCACTTTGTTTCGCTTTATCCTTTGCTCCTCCAGCCATTTCTTGAACCTTTTCTGCACCTTTCTTTGTTGTTTCTCCAACATAACTAGTCCCTTGTTTTGTTGATTCTTTCACTTCCCCTCCTTTTTCCATTGCTGCACCTGTCATGTCTTGCACCTTCTCTTTCCCTGAGTTCACGGCACTACCCACATAGTTACTTCCTTGCTTCGCCTTTTCCATCGTTTCTCCTGCCATTCCTTGTGCTTTGTCCTTCCCCACACTTCCCACATAGTCACTTCCTTGCTTTGCTTTTTCCATCCTTTCGCCTGCCATTCCCTGTGCCGCATTCTTTGTAACATCACTCACATAATTGGTTCCTTGTTTTGCAGAATCTTTCGCTTCTCCAGCCATTTCTTGAGCTTTTTCTTTACCATTTGCAGCTACATTACCCAAATAGTCAGTACTTTGTTTGGCTTTTTCTTTTGCTTCTCCTGCTTTGTCCATGGCAGCTCCAGCCATTCCTTGAGCTTTTTCTTTACTTTGTCCAGCAACATCTTTTGCTGTTTCTTTCACATCTGAGTCTTGTTTAAATCCTAGACCTTCTGTCAGTTTTTCTTTTGCCCAATTTGCCCAAGACTCGGTTCCTTCTTTTGCTTCATGTGCTGTTTCTTCAATCTTGTGCTTAATTTGCTCTGATTTCTCATTTGAATCCTTGAGAATATCAGACCTTTTTTCATTCTCCTCAACCAGAGGAGTATCAACCACTACTTTACAACTGCAGTAAGTTGTAGCAAATACCAGCACTAAGAACAAGAAGAAAAATTGAAGATTATAGCCATTGCTAAACCTCGAAGAAGAACCCATTTCAAGAAAATTTGGAGGAAAAACTCAAAAAGGTGAGTATCACTGATCAAAAGAAGTAGAAAAACTTTGGTTTATTTCACTTGTTTATCTTGCAAGAAATTTTGCTTTGAGATGAATGATATGACAGAGAAGAGAATGTTTGAAGTGAGGGAAATGGATCAGAAACCGTTCGAGTATATAAAGAAGTTGGATGAGAATTGTTGTTAAACATGCAAATGGGACATCTGTTCAGGGCGCGTGGCAGCAGTTTAGGTTCCAAATGCATGACATGCTTGCTTAACTTAAGTACATGTGTCTATCCATGTGCACGGATCATTCTCTCAATTAGGATTTGCTTTACTCCGACATTGGTACTAGAGTCGTCGACATCCAAATTGGAGACTTTTCACACTGACCTTTGCTTTTCCCCTTCTCCGGAATTCTTCGGGAACCACCGTTGGACATTTTTAGAACTAACGAGGTCTTTCACATTATAGGGGCATAGGATGGGCCGAATAAGAGCATCCACAGTGGGCGAGTATAACCAAAAATTTGGGATGAGATCGTAACACAGTGGGACGGAGTAAAGATCAAATCCCAACCAAAGATCAAATTCCAGATCAAATATGGTCGCGACCAAATCCCAAATTGTAATATAGTCGGGCGTAAATTTAAAGTACGCTTGTTGCTCGGCGTAAATTTAAAGTACGCTTGTTAACGGGCGTAAACCAAATTTACGTATGTTGGTGGGGCGGAATTTAAATTTACGTTTGTTGCGGGTGTAACATAAATTTACGTCTGATGAGACGGACAGCAGAATTCCGCGCGTTGCCAGGGGGACACCAAAATTCCGCCTCTCTGGGGCGGACACCAAAATTCCACCTCTCTGGGGCGGACACCAAAATTCCGCCCCTCTCAAACGGACTTTTTTTTTGATGAAAGAATTCTTCTTCTTCCTTCTTGAATTAGCATTTGTCTGTTAATTAGAAGAAGAATATTGTATTGAGAATGAGTCCAGAAAAGATCAAATGGAGAAAAGGTTAAACGAAAAGATGGCTATAAAAAGGTGCACAGGACAGTGGGGGATGAGTGAGTGGTTGAGAGCATATTTATTAGAAGATGCCACCACGAGATTCATGAGGAAAAGTGGAGATGAGAGTAGGTTACTGACTGTCTGTTTTATATGTTTTTTTTTAGGGTTTTTAATTTTTGTGCCTGCTGTTGATGCTCTCTCTCTTTTGGCAATTTCTTCCAATTGGAGGATTCTTGATTCTATAATTTCTACTCTCTTTCTCTTGCTCCTAAAAGTTCTCATGTACTTTTTCTTTCTGAGAATTTTCTTGCAACTGCTATCAATCCCCTCTATTACAAAAGGCCAAAAACCTAACACATATTCTCTCAGTGGGAGAAGGTTGCACTTGCTCCTCCTCACTCTCAACCCCAATATCTTTTTCTTTCTTTTGTGTGATCATTGTGCCTAAATGGTATCCAGGATGACACATTCTCAATACAATATTCCTCTCTGGGGCGGAAATTTTGGATACGCCCGTCTCAGGCGTAAAAATATTTTACGCCTGACAAATTCATCACGGGGACAGCAGATGTCCGTCCGTACAATTCATCACGCGGACACCAGATGTTCGCCCGTCTGATATCACACGTGCTGTGTGACCGTGTTTAACTCGGGCGGAATTTATTTTTACGTTTCTTCGAGCGGTCATTTGGAATCCGTCTGATCAACGGGCGGAATTTAAGATTCCGCCCCATACGAAACGTAATTTATATTTACGCTCGATAACAGACGTGATTTATATTTACGCCCGTTTGAAACGTAATTTATAATTCCGCGCAGAAATGAAACGTAACTAATACTTCCGCCCGTCTTCATGCGTAAAATTGTTTTACGCGCGACCAAATTTGGTCTTCTCCCCATAACGTCACAATACAGATTAAACTCATATTTAGTCTTTTTTTTTGGTCTTTGATCTTTGAGTTTAGTCGTACCATTGCAGTCGCTCTAATGGATTTCTAAGCTTTCAAAGAACGATTTTCTGGGACTACTCAAAAAAAAGGTGGGGACTAATTTGTGATATAAATGTCCATCCTACATTATAAGGGGTGTCCTAAAAGAATAGGGAAGACTAATCTACCCTTATTTTTATTAAGGTTATAACTAACCCTAATGACCCACTAATCTAATCCACTACCCACTAATCTAAGCCACTAATTAAAACCTAAATTAAAAGCAAAAAAAATCAGTTTCATTTTCTTTTTTTCTTTTTCTTCTTCTTCTTCTCCTCTTTTCCTCTTCTTCGTTAACATCGACGTTAATCGTCGATTCGAAAAAACTTCATCGTCGATTAATCAATCTTCATAAGCAATGCGTGCCAAGCAAACACCCAGACTTCCAGAATTGAGTCCGGGACTCCCACATATAGTGAATCTCCCAAAAGAATTGTTAATTCAAAAACAACTTGAAGAACCGTTCAGAGGCAAAATCAATCATCCAACAACAACCAAGAAGTCTGATTCAAGTGAAATGCAAATCCGCGGGTAATTTCCTTCATACCCATTCTTTTCAATTCGTTATTTGTTGAACAAATCGATTAGAAATCATCAAAACCCATTGAAAATGGTAGTTACAGTAGATATTTCGGTTAGGAGAAATTTTTTTGTACCCCTAGAATTAGTAACCGAACTTCCAAAAATAAGAACAGTTCGGTTAAGCATACAAATATCTGGTGACCGAACTACATAGTTCGATGTGCTCGCAAAAAAAACTTTCGTAACCGAACTCAATTTTTCCTTTGACAGTACGAGTTCGATTTTGTCGATAACTTCTTTTTCTAACCGAACCTTTCAAATATTTAGTTCGGTGTGCTCGCAAAAAAAACTCTTGTAACCGAACTCAATTTTTCCTTTGAAAGAATGAGTTCAGTTTTGTCGATAATTTTTTTTTTTAACCGAACTGTTGAAATATATAGTTCGGTTTCCTCGCAATTTTTTTCCAGGTAACCGAACTATAGTCTGTTAAGTTCAAGTGTTGTGTTTACTTTATTCTTTAGTTCTATTTGATATGAGACTACATAATATTCTCTTATGTTTAGCTAATACTTTAGTTTTTGTTCATTAGGAACAAAGGAAAAAGATTGAGACTACAACTAGATGAGGATCTGAAAACTCCCACCCCTCGTGGAGCAAAACATTTAGATTTCCGAAAACGTGGTGTCACAAATGCTAAACATGGAGGGGGTTCGTTACCGGAAGTCAACTAAGAGAATGTTCGTGATGTAATCCAAGATGTCAATGAAGAGGTGATGGAGAATACAATTGATAATGTTATTAAAGAAGAGAATGATGATGAAGAAGAGCAAGGAAATGAAGACCAAGGAAATGAAGAGGTTGAACAACAAAGAGAACATGTTGAAAATGTAGAAGAAGAAGAACTAGGACCCGGCAAAGAAGGAGAAGGACAAGAGGAGGGAGACGATGAAGAGGGGGAAGAGGATGGAGAAGAGAGAGAGGATGATGATGAAGAAGAAAAGGAAGAAGAGGAGGAAGAGAATGATGATGAAGAAGAGCAAAAAATAGTTCCTGCTAAAGAGAAAACGAAGTCGAAGCCGCCTAGAAAAAGATACTCACACATTCCCCCTGCTAATTTGTGTTTGCCACCAGTGGACCAAACTTATGGTACTCCAAATGATGGAGAGGAAACATTGTTTGGCTACAAACACTCATGGGTTGCGAAGATCTATGCGACAAAGGTATTCTTTAAGTTCATAGTGTTATTCGTATTAATAGTGTTTCGTCAAGTATTAATAGTGTTATGTTCTTTTCATAGGATCATAACGATGCAGTCCATCTTATTAAACGTCAAAATGCGTCCACAAGGGATCTTTCTTTGGAGTGTGACGAGTTTGTAGCCAAGGTTAAAGAATGTATGTTATGGAGAGCTATTGAGTTAGCACATGTGGAATTTGACACTGTTGTCGTATCCGCATTTCTCGAGAAGCATTATTTCGAGACATATATTATGCATCTTCCATTCGGCGAGAAGGGAATTACTCCCGATGATTGTCATAACATCACCGGCTTACCAGTGGAAGGTAAATGTCTTCGAGAAGGCTACGACCCCTCAATGACTTATGAAGCTCTTGAAGATTTGGCTCTAAAATGTCTAGTATGGGATGCAAGAAAGTCTCAATGTGAGTTTAGACGTGCTGTAAGGTCCCATGAACGTGGAGATGAGTATAATCCAAGAGAGGCAAATGGAACATTGAAGAAGAAGGTCAAGAAATTCAAGTTGGTAAAGTTGAAGGCAGCATTTGGAGGGACAAAAAAGAAGGTGGAGAAAGGAAAGTTGGCGATGGACAGGGAGACCCTTAGGCATCATGTCACCGCTTATTGGTTATATATACTAGGAACTGTCATTTTCCCTGACACTTCTGGAAATAGGGTGAATGAACATTATCTACAGCTTTTGGAGAATCTCGATGAGATGAACAAATACTCTTGGTCCACTGGTGTGCTTGCTTTTGTTTTAGAAGAGATGAGCAAAGGGTCGAGGATTAAGTGTAATCAAATTGGAGGTTACTTAACTCTTGTTCAGGTGAGTTTTTCTACATTGTTAATTAGCAAATTATTCGCTAAATTTTTATGCTTCTAATTCAATTTTCATGTACGTGGATCTTTTCGCATAGGTTTGGATTTACGACCACTTCCCTAAATTTGGATTGGCTAGGGAAAAAGACCCTTATCCCTATGGCCAACCTACAACAGGAAAATGGTTGTTTTTGGATGCACAAAAGAAGCCTAAAGAAGAGCATTGACTTCGTTGAGGGAGAGATTGGATGCACTTACGGTGAACGATGTGGTATTTCACCCATACGTCGTACCCGATGATGTCCCTGTAGATGAAGAAGACTTGAATGGTTTCTCTATTGTCTCGCCTTACTATGGACCACTTTGGTATCCTAACGGCTACGCAATATATAATCCAAGGAGAGTACTAAGACAACTTTGTTGCGTCCAAATGGATCCCGACGTGGAGAATGAAAATTTCACTTTGCTGGTTGAAATAAAAAAGAACACCGAGAAGTATTTTGATCCAAAACATCAACCAACTCCTGCGGTAGCACATTGGAATGCACTTACTAGCTACCACTTACCAGGAGGTGATTGTGTACCTTGTGGGGAAGATGTAAATGCATGTGAGGAAGATTATAAGGAGTTTTATGATGAAATTAGTCATCCTTTTGTGATAAATAAAGAACACCAAGCTAAGATTGATGCGGCAAAGGCAAAGGCAAACGAGAGGGAGGCTAAGGGAGCTCAGAAGGAGATGCCTATTTGTGGAGAAGAATCAAAAAGGTTATGGGATAATGTGGTAAGAAAATTTATTTCTCTTATACTTTTCGGTTGCTTCAAACTATTGAAAAAATATTACTTGTGCTTAAAATTGGAATTAGGTGTTGAAGGGTTCGAAATTGTTGAAGAAATGGATGGGTAAAATCAAAAGTGGAGAGCCGATGTCGACTAAGGAACAAACCGACTACTACAAGCAGTGGGAGGGTCTTATAACTAAAAGAATGGTGGATCCAAGTAGGTCTAAGCAACTGAAGAGGGGTCGACAACCATGAGAAGGTTTAAGTCGCGTTGTAGACGAAACCGGTGGAGGAGATGAAACACCAAGTGATGAGGACGTCGACCTAAAACTCGTGGTAAACAAGGAGGTGGTAAGAAGGGTCGACAACAAGGCCAAGGTTCAAGTCGCGCTTTGGAGGGAACCGGTCGAGGAGATGATACCCCAAGTGATGAGGAAGTTCGACCTAAAACTCGTGCTAAACAAGGTGGTGGTAAAAGGGGTTGACAACAAGGAGAAGGTTCAAGTCGCGCTGTGGAGGAAACTGGTCAAGGAGATGATACCACAAGTGATGAGGAAGTTCCACCTAAAGCTCGTGGTAAACCAGGAGGTGGTAAGAGGGGTCGTAAAAGTGGTCGTTAGTGATTTCGTATGATTTAGTTTCAAAAGACATCTTAGTTATGGATTTCGTATGGTTTAATTTGGTATGTTTGTGCGTTTTAAACAATTACTTAAGGATTTCGTAGTTTGGTATGTATAACACTTTTATATTTTTTTTAGAACCTTGTTTGTGTTTTCAATTTTTATTGGGTTTGTGTTTTCAATGCTATAAGACTGAAATGTTGAAATACAGTATGGTTTCGGTGACCTGCAATTTTTAAACTTGTAACCGAACTTGGAGTTCGGTAACCTGTGATAAACTCCTGGTCACCGAAGTTATAGTTCGGTAACCTGTAAAATTCTACTAGGTAGCCGAAGTCATAGTTCGGTGGCCTCGCAACATTTTCACTGGTTACCGAACTACTTTGTAGGCTGAAGCAGTTAGCCTTCATCCATAAGATATTAGTTCGATTAGAAAAACATAATATGTTAGGTAACCGAAATCTTCTCTGGAGACTCAAATTTTTTCTATTGCACATGTTGGAAAACTCATTCTCTTGATGCGGAAATCACATAAACCAACTCTTAGGAATCGTATATATGCTTAGTTTGACTGTGAGCCTTCACAAAAAAGTTCGGTGAAGACATGTATTATCACCCAACCAAACTAGTTGTTCGGTTAGCAGAGGATAATATATTAGGTAACCGAAATCTTCTCTGGAGACTCAAATTTTTGTTGTTGCACATGTTGGAAACTCATTCTCTTGATGCAGAAATCACATATACCAACTCTTAGGTTTGTTTTGGAGTGTTTTTGGAATCGTATATATGCTCAGTTCATCTATGAGCCTTCACAAAAAAGTTCGGTGAAGCCATGTATTTGACATGTAACCGAACTAAGGGTTCGGTTTGATCGCAAGTTTTTGTTTCCTAACCGAACTTCTAATTTTGAAATTTCAATGTACTTTATCTGACACAAATATAATACATAATTTTGAAATTAGAATGTAATATCAAGTAACTTTTTCATAACGCGTTTCGGATATTAGATGTTATGTAATTTTATTTTCGAAAGTCCTGTATTAGTTCGGTATGGTCCTGTAATTTTATTTCCTAACCGAACTTGTGTCTCATACAGTTCGGTATTGTCCTGTAATTTCTTTTCCTTACCGAACTTCAATGTCAAATTCAGCAGTTAATATTTTAGACGTTTGAACTACTATTCGGTAACCTGGTATTATTCATCAACCTAACCTAACATTTTGTTCGGTTACCTGCAATATGCACGTTGCTAACCGTACAGTGTTTCGGCAATCTCGATAATAATATGTCTTAACCGAACTAGTATCTAGCAAATCCATAAAATACTAACATTTACTCCATAATTAATATCACTCTTCAAAAAACATAGTATTCCATTGATAAGCATACTTAGTTACATTACATGTGTCATTTAATCATCCTCAAGTGAAATCTGACCTTCATGTACAATTTCTTTCGACTTTTTCAAAGCATTCCACATCTCCATGTTAGGCTCATACATGATACACCAACCCAACATTCTATCCGGATTAAATGCAGGCCAATAAGAGATTCCACATATTGGAGGCAATGGACAATCGGGTTTTAACCAGAGGCCTATAAAGTGGTTTTAGTTAACCAATGCCATCACATATCTCCTTCGTTTGAGTTGCTCGACACATACGGTTGTTTTCGGGGTAAATGTGAAACTAGCATATTTTGAGAATAATGAACCACACAATTGAAGGCCTCGGCGATTAAGTGTCCACATATCGGAATGCTCATCCAATAATCCGATGTCATCGGATGGCCCCCATGAAGACGACGTTGATACCCAACAAATTGCTCATTGAGACTACCCTCCCCATCGCACAACATTGTCTTGTAAAAGGCCGGATTCTCCTTTAGTTTGGACAACAACCGTTGTCTTATATGAGTGATTGCACACCCATTATATCACTTCGAACCTTCGATGAAAGGCCCAAGTTGTTGATTGACAACATGAAAACCACAATTACCATCCGGAGGAACGTCGTCGGTGGATATAACGTATTCTCTAATGTATAGAGGTATCTCATTCAAATAGTCTTTATTTGGAGCCTCAAGCTTCACGTCTAGGGAAGATGGTTGGATGGGGCACATTGGAGACTTAAGCTTCACGTCGCCGGAAGATGGTTGGCTTGGTTGTGATGGACACATCAGACCCTTTTTCTTCAAATCGCGCTCACTTGTTTCGCCTTTCTCCTCAATACTCCTACCCCATTTCTTGGTTTTCTCCAAGTACATTGCCGCGGTATACTCATGGCCACAAGGATCTCTGGTATTTGCGTTTCGCTCACTATTCTTCTTACGTAACACCTTTGCATATACTATTAGTTGCTTTTTATTTTCTTTTTTGCTTGGTATACCTTTGGGCTTACCTTTTGCCGGTTCATAGACATTCTCTTGCGTTTGTGGATATATGATTTTCCTCATGTCATCCCAAAAGAATTGTTTTTGGAGCTTGTTCATGCCACGATACATCTCTAGTACAGTTCTACCCATTTCGCTATCACCAAACTCTTCTCCGGCTTCTTCTTCCTTTGGAGGAGGGATGAAACTTAGATGCTTCCAAAATGGATCAATGTCGCTTAAAGGAATTAATCCATGATCGTAGTTTATTATCATATGGCGACAAGGGAGTTCTATAGACTTCTTCATGTTACATACACACACCTCATCCGCCTTGGTTTCCCACTTATCAATCAACTCGACTTCTATCATCAACAACTTCATATATTGTCGAGATACGTTGTAATGGATTCCCTTGAACAATGGGTGGTCGACATATTTTCCTTTCATTTTGGATATACGACTTTTTTGGAACTTCTCTTTAATTCTATCAATGTCGCGCTTGAAGTAATTTTCCATAGCATTCCACACGGTTACGAAATTATCAACACATCCAAAGAGATTCTTCTTCAACCGGTGATGAGCCGACTCTACTAAACTTGTCGCTTGATTTCCCAAGTGTTTATAATGGTTGGTATAGGCATAAACAAGCCTCTCTTTGTGTGGTTCCAACCATTGGCGAAGAACATACGATACAACACCGGGGTAATCAGGAGTACCCAATGGGCGATAAACTCCGCAAGATTTAGATAATACTCATCCTCAGTAAGGGACCAACACAATGATTCCCATTCACCGTTGAAAGCAACCCCTTTTGCGTAATTTGCTTCGTGTTCAACTTCCTCTTTTGCATCCGCTCGTTCATTTTTCGGTAGCATCTTAATTTCTTCATATCCTATTTTCTTGGGTGGACAAATTATTGGCTTGCACCTATTCATCAAATTACACCATATATGGAACGTACAAAGCATATTATGTGCTAGTGGGAACACTTCCTCTA
This sequence comes from Papaver somniferum, assembly GCF_003573695.1. Taxonomy (NCBI): domain Eukaryota; kingdom Viridiplantae; phylum Streptophyta; class Magnoliopsida; order Ranunculales; family Papaveraceae; genus Papaver; species Papaver somniferum. The sequence continues at coordinate 66,737,952 of NC_039362.1, forward strand.
TTGCATTCATCAATGCGACATCATTATCCGTCACTATAACCCCGAGAATATCATCACCTCGGAAGATTGCCTTAACTTGTTTTAGTGCCCAAATCTAACTAGCTTCTTGCTCATCTCTTAAGAAACAAAACGCCACGGTAAACGGTGACTTCGTCGAAGTACGCCAAACAATATTCAACAATGGCATCTCGTACTTGTTCGTCTTATAAGTGCGATCCATTATTAGAACTTCATGAAAGCATTGAGCCAATTGAACACTCGTCGGATGCGCAATAAAGAGTTGTGTTATCTCTCCTTCCGAATCCACATCCTTTTGAACCGCGTAGTTTTTCTCTTGGGTCAAAAAAAACAATTGTTGCATTACTTGTCTATCTCTCCATTCCTTCTTTCTAATTGTCTCAATTGCATTGTAAATTATGGACAAAGATGAGTGGTTATCCTTGTTATCCTCCTTTAGTATTTGGAGCATTTGAACCGGTGAAATACCCATTGTCCTCATTTTACCTACCTTGTCCATCTCTTTAGGAGTTAGCTTTGCCGCCATGAAATGACCTTCAAGATGCTCCGGACGAGGATGATTATGACAACCTTGCATAACCCTGTAGAGAACTCATCCACTCAAATCTTCGTTCAAATTAAATGCAAGCTTGAATGGGCAATGAATCTTCTTTGAGAAAGTTTTGTTCTTCCTATTTGTCTTTCCTTTATAAACATAACCCTTCCTCTTGTGGCTTTTATCGGGATCACCGCTTCTCTCACAAACCATTTCAAAGCGAGTTTTGCTTTCTCTCCCATTCAATACTAATACGCACATGTCTTTTTGTGCATGTTGTCTAGCCCAACTATTTGCATCTTCCGGATTTTTGAATACCAAGTCATTCACGTAGTGATGGGATGTGTCATCGTACAAAATACCAACTGGGGAAGGTTGGTTTTCCATTGGTTCTATTGGATCACATGGAACCTACAAGTAATAGCACAACGTCAATACCATAAAAAAATTCCTTACAAGTTCGGTAATGTAAATTCTTTTATCGACCCTACCGAACATAAAGTTCGGTTATATAGTTTCCAGAAATAAATTGGGGCCTTACCGAACTCGATCTTTAGATTTTCTATGTACAAGTTCGGCAATGCAACTGAAAAACTTGACTCAACCGAACTCAAAGGTTCGGTTAGAAACACTGTATTTATTTTTTCTGCGACCTTACCGAACAGAAAGTTCGGTAACAAAAGTGTTGATATCGACTCAACCGAACAATGCACTGTAAACTCTATAAAAATAGTTCGGTTGCATGTTCTGGAAAAACATAACCGAACTCTAAAAACCCACTATTAACATGTAGCTCGGCTACCTGCGTCTGCTAAATTTAGTAACCGAACTACACATTAAGAACGGTTCGGTTACCTCGCAAGCTAAATTTGGTAACCGAACTAGGTTGACCTAACCGAATTTTTCCAGAAATTTTGAGTTTGGCCAAATTTTTGCACAATTCAAGCTACGTTAACTAAATATGAGGCATACTTGAGTACCCATAGCTTCATCTTCAGGTTGTGGCTGATAAAATCCATCATTTGTTTGGTTAGCTTGAGTTTGGGGTAAAAAGCTTTCATCATCTAACAAATAACTCATTTCTGGATCATTAGAAGTATTGGCAAATACACTATGAGGTGAAGGGGGTTCTGATTCTGAGGATGAGGTATCATCACATGAATCACCCAAATCATAATTACTAAACTCAAAAAAAGATTTTTTGGATTCACCCATCTTCTTCTTCCTATTTCCTTCTTCTTCTTCTTCTTCTTCTTCTTCTTCTTCTTCTTATCTCTCAATAATAATGTTATAACAAAACAATCCCACTAATATAACTCACTAATCACTAACTAATCAGTTACTAATCATAACACTAACACTAATTAATCATCACACTAACTAAGTTTATCATTAAGGGTAAAGTAGGTATTTAAAAAAATCAGATAAGAGGTGACTGGAAATTACTACCAATAACCACCCCAAAAACTTGAGAATAGTCCCCCCATTTTTTGAGTAGTCCCCAAAAAAAACGGTTCCTTTCAAAACAAAAGTTTTGTTTTGCTTGGCCCAGGCTAAATCTGAAGAAAAAGAAATGGTGAAGTTTTGTTTGAGGTACTAAAAGATCAATAGAATCTAGCAGGCGAGTTGGTAAATTCAACTGAATTGAGAATAAGGGAGAATAGTAGCCGCCTAGCCGGAATATGAACTTTTTCAACTGATGTGGCACCTGAATTAAGGGCATTATGCTTAGCAAGTCGATTACCACATTTCTGTGAATAGCATGCAAAGAACAAGCAAATGAAAATCAGGTTAAGCTAGATTTCATACAGTATTCTGTGTTACTTTCCAAGAGGCCGAAATGAAGTCGCACAACAATTTGAAGGGCATTTCAGAAAAGAAGAATGAAGAAGTGAAAAAAACAACAAAATATTGTGTTTTATCTAATGGACATATTTGAAAACTCAGCACTCGAAGCACGCATTTATAAGTTCTTAGGAAAATTTAATGGCTAGTACTACACTGATGGAAACAAAAAAGAAGAAAATAAAAATAAGCTTTCAGCTTTATGTTCAAGTTCATAACTAAAAATATAGCTAATACAGATGAGAGAAATAATAATTGAAATCTCAAACAATCTGAAACCTGAATAGCCTAGACTTCAAAATATGATCAGCTTGTTTCTCCTACAAATAAGCGCGAATTCCTACTTTCATGGCTCGATGACAACCAAAGGCTGCAAAAGGAAATCAGAGAAAATGAGATCATATTCTCGAAAGAACGAAAAAGAATAATTAAGAGAACAGTTTGGAGAAAGCAAGTGAGTACCGTGTCCAAGCTAACCGGCTTTCCGTCCTCAGCAATTATCTCGACTACAGTTCCTGATTGATCGGCCTGAAAGAAGAAGAGAAAAACAGAATGTCAAAATTGGAACTGAACATCAACTTGTACCGACACTACAAGATAAATATGTTGGCCAGGAGAAAACATGATACAGAAGGTAGTCTGCACTTTCTCTACTGGAAAAATGGTCGGTGAGCAGGGCTGTTCGACTCCAGCAGAACAATGTTCTCTGAGTCAAAAATTAACTTTCTGGGGTTTTGAATCTGTTACCAGTGTCTTGTACATACACCCAGCAGGCCAGCACATGAACAGATTTTTTGTTTTGGTTACCAGTAGCATTTGATGCTCAATGTGTATGATGTGTTGCTAGTAGCTTCGAGTTTTATACTTGAACTTGATATCCTTTTTTCTGCGGTTCCCTTTTATATGGTACCAGATAAAGTAAAAGTAATAAAAATTACCTCAATTTCATTCATCAGTTTCATGGCTTCAATGATGCAAATGACCTGTCCTTTCTTAACCTTATCTCCCACCTAAAGAGAAAAGGTATTCAAATATGCATCAAGAACTGGCCCAACAAGAAAGGTTAAATATATGTGAACTATGGCGCACAAAACTTACAAGTGAAATGGGCTCTGATGAACTTCAAAGTCCTTATCAACTTCATTTATCAATATGTACAAGTCGAGTAATCAAACATACCTTAATGAATGGTGGTTCTCCAGGACCAGGAGCTCGATAGAAGGTTCCAGCCATTGGACATTTCAGGGGTGGATGTGCGGACTTGCTTGACTTTGCAGGGGCAGGTAAAGCTGGAGGAGCAGCTGAAGGAGTAGGAGGAGCAGGAGCAGGTGCAAATGACTGGGGAGGTTGAGAGTGATACATGGGTTGAGGGGAAGAGTGTTGCATCATAACAGGGTTTTGAGCTGGTGGCTGAGGCAAAGCCTCCTTTTTCCTTATTGTGAGTTCACAACCTTGTTGCTTTAGCTGCAACTCCATAATATCCCTAGAATCAACAAGCCTGCCAAAGGAACACGATATTAATTCAGATAAAAAGACAATCGAAACAATAAGTCACTTTTTAATTCTCAGACTGGATAGATGAATATTTGTTTTCTTACTTGACCAGTTCAGACACTTGAGTCATGAATGCCGAAATGGAAGATGCATCTGGAACTTCCTCGACTTCAGCTTCCTTCTTGTTTTCCTCTGATGGAACTGGCTTAGTTGCAGGAGCCGCAATGGAATTTGAGGATTTTGCAACAGCAACCTTTTTACGCAGGAAATATGTCAATTGAAAGGCAATCACACCTGACACCACCACCAAGCCCAAGATAGAAAAACGAAAACATAAACGTTTAAGTTGTGGTAAGCAACTTACATCATTCAGCTGAGCCTGAACCTTCCAGACAGTGGATTGGCTCGAGTTAGATCCCTGTATATATGTAAGCAATTACCAAAATTAAACACTCAGGCCCTGTCGAAAAATCTTCTATCATGCACCCAATGTATTATCACTGGAAATATGAGATTATCAAAATCTTAAGAAACCTATCAATTCAAAGCTATAGTCCACTCATCAATACTAAAAAGCTTATGAAATGAAATTCAAGGAGCATTCAAATTACTAGACATTGAGAGAATTCTATCTATAAACAGAACAGATATATGCATCCAATCTTAAAATAAAAATTCAACAACATGGTTAGATGATTGTGGGCAAATAATTATATAAATCATGCAAATGAGGCAAACCCACTAATAATTATAAATTTCTAATAATGGGTTTCATAGATTTCTTCATTCTCAAACGAATTGATGTTAAAAATTGAATCTTTATCTCAGCTGATGAAAACAACATCTTAGAAAGAAAAGGAAAATGGAACTAATAATCCAAAGAGACTAAAAGAACCAACCTGGAATTTGAAAGAAGTAGATTGATCTAAAGAAGAAGATCCAGATAAGAAGGAAGAAGCCTTTGATTTGGAAGGAAATGAGATCTTATTAGATTGTTGTGAATCTTGTGGTCTAGATCCACTCAAAGCTAAAATTGAAGATGATAATGACTTAGGGCATGGAACAGTAAAGGAAGCCATGACAAATAATCTACGAATACAACAAGAAATCTAATCTCTCAATTTCCTTCTTGAATTAAGATCTAAAAACCTTCACAAAAAGAGTCGACAGATTTTAGTACCAAAAAAGTAGCGATGAAATCGAAGAGAGGAATTTGTTTTGTTTTTTGTTTTCTAATCTGTAGGTTCGATAATACCAAAGAAAACCAAAAGTACTTCACGATATCATCGACAAATGGTATTTGAGACTGAGTGAGTGATGAGTTGAGTCAAGGTTTTTTCTTAAACACAGACCAACAGCTCAGCAGCTCATCTATCTGTTTGTTTAATTAGGCGATCTGCCAATGGAACTGTGGGACCCACTTGGGTTTTAAGCTTCCAACAGCTACTGCCATCTACTTCATCTACTATTGGTTTCTATTGGATGATGGATGGATTGCTTTTTTGAAGATCTGTTTTTCTTTGCAGTTTATATACCTTGATGAGGTCAAGGAAGGAATGACCGCATTTGTGTGGGAAAAGATGTTGGAGGGTCTGGCCAATTATAAGGTCACACATGTGTTGTCTTTTTTATGTCAAATGTGATGTGATGGGACCTTCAATTTACCAAATCAGGATCTATCTGAGAAAATAATCTAAACTCCTTATGATTATTGCACGAGTATGATTTTCCAGTGGGAAAACTTTGTGAAGGCAATATATGTTTTTCATTTTTTTCTTCCATTTTTAAGGGCAAGATGTATGAATATTAGAGTGTAAAATAATTGGAGAGATACCTAGGAAGTTTATCTCTTAAGAATATGAAATTCGATTTGTATTTGAAAATTTTATGGAAAACTTCAAAATTGGATTTTAATAGATAAGTGTTATATTTAATCGAGATTGAAGTTTTTTTTCGCATCTGAATTTGAGGAATAATTTATAAAAGGCCTTGTAACACAAGAAAAGGACATTGGAATAAACAAGAATGATAAACATATCAAACCCAGATACAGGTTATGAAACTATCTTTCAGAAGATAGGTGAACCCGTACTTTAGGTTTCCTCAAGTGAAGTCTTTCCTTAGTTCTTGAGGAACTTTCGGTATTAGAGGACAAACTTTGCAGCAAGATACAAAGTTGTTGATAGCGGGTTTTTGTCGAAGGTTAAATTCATAAAATCATATAGAAAAACATATATCTCTAACCAGCATCAAAAGCGTAAAAAAAATTGTGTTTTCACATCCCGCAAAGGGAGTGAGTTGCAGTCATGTGACCTCATCAAATCAATATTACATGACGGCAATGTTAGAGCCTCTGAGGCAGAGCTTTCGATATTCCATGTATTTTATCACTTATGCTGAGCGGCTCAACATTTCTTTCTATATTCGGAATTCATCCCGAAAGATGTCGTTGGTGTTGTGACTCATCCCGTAATAATATTTAGAACAAACACGATGTTGTCATCTCATGTATGAATCAATTACATGCTCCTAGACAGATTTTTGTTAGCATAGAACGACTAATATTTTATTACTTTAATTTATGATTTTTCCCAGCTGAATTCCATGGATTAGTAATGAATAGTCACCTTTCGGGCAGAAAGGCCAGCAACGAGTAATCCTCGAGTAAAAGACACGAGTGTATTTAATAATAATGCTCCCAAGAATATCCAAAAACATGGATGAAAAAGGATATAAAAGGCTAATCAAATAAGAAAAGGAAGAGAGGGAAAATAGTAATCTAAGATACAAAACAAAGCTTGGCTAAGTTAGGCTAGATAAAGAGCGGTTGAGATTTGTCTAGGAGGAAGATAAATCTACTGTAATACCCCCGATTTCGGCAGTGTTTCGCCGATGGAATGGAATATAGGTAATGGTTTGTCCTTCCCTAACACCGAGGCCTTTACAACACAATTGGCTCTAGAGTTGGCAGAAAACTCTGCAGTTAAGCGTGCTCGGGCGGGAGCAATCCAGGGATGGGTGACCATCCGGGAAGTTTTCTGCTGGATTACCGCAGCGATGCCCGTTGAAAACCCCACACTTCCGGATAACCGCAATGGCTAAGTGGGGACAATATCAGTGGAGGGACGGGTCATTACAAATGGTATCAGAGCCGACGAAGGTTCACATGCCGAGGATGAGAAGGTACGCTGGACGGGGTTGTTCCAGGTGCTTCTCATGAGGGGCATGGAACGTCGGAGATATGGGCTTGCGGACATATTCTGGAGCCGAGGACGGCTCCAATTTAAGGTGGTGGTATTGTAATACCCTGATATTCGTTAGTAGTTGGCCGAATGGAATATAAGTAATGATTTGTCCTTTCCTAACACCGAGGCCTTTTCAGCACAATTGGCTCCAGAATTGGCAGAAAACTCTTCAGTTAAGCGTGCTCGGGAGGGAGTAATCCAGGGATGGGTGACCATCTGGGAAGTTTCTGCTGGACTACTGCATCGACGCCCGTTGAAAACCCCACACTGCCGGATAACCGCAGTGGCTAAGTGGGGACAGTATCGGTGGAGGGAGGGGTCATTACAAATGGTATCAGAGCCGACGACGGGTCACCTGCAGAGGGTGGGAGAGTACACTGGATGGGATTTGGTTCAGGTGCTTCTCTCATGAGGGGCAGGGAACGTCGGAGATATGGGCTTGTACATATTCCGGAGCCGAGGACGGCTCCAATCTAAGGTGATGGTATTGTAATACCCCCGATTTCGGCAGTGTTTCGCCGATGGAATGGAATATAGGTAATGGTTTGTCCTTCCCTAACACCGAGGCCTTTTGCAGCACAATTGGCTCTAGAGTTGGCAGAAAACTTTGTAGTTAAGCGTGCTCGGGCGGGAGCAATCCAGGGATGGGTGACCATCCGGGAAGTTTTCTGCTGCATTACCGTAGCGATGCCCGTTGAAAACCCCACGCTGTCGGATAACCGCATTGGCTAAGTGGGGACAGTATCGGTGGAGGGACGTGTCATTACACCAGCTCTGTTAGAAAGAACCAAACTGGCCAGGGCTGAAGATGCACGCGAAACTCGAGGAAACAGGCGCCTCATCAACAAGCAATATAACACCGGTCCTTCTGTAAGCGTAGTAGGTGAAGGAGGGAAAAGGAAAGATCCAGCGGCGGAACAACAACCCAAGCATGCAGCACCGGCGCAGAAAACTCCATCCCGGAAGGCCGCGGCTAAGACCCCTGTGCAACAAAAAGAAACTAGAGATGTTTCTCCATACTTCCCATTTCCAATGGATGAAGTCATTGAACTCCTGGAAGCATGGATTCAAGATGACGCCATCAAGCTACCTCCTCTCAGACGTCCGCCAACCGAAGAGGAGATGGAAAATCCCAAATATTATCGATAACATAGGTTCGTCAATCATCCAACCAATGAATGCAACAAATTGAAGCTATTTTCAAGGAAAAAGTAGATGTTGGAGAACTTCAACTAGGCACTGAGGGAGTTCATAGAGACCCTCTTCCAGTCAGAAGCTGCACACTTTCTGGGGACTCTGTCCACAAAGCCGTGCAATCCATGATGGAGCGTGTATGTGAAAATCTTTATTTCTCCAAAGCACAACGTCAAGATATATTTGCAGCTCTCAATCGCATTGTGTCGGGAAAGCGGTTGGTTTCAGTCGGAGAAGCCGCTCCCAAGCCCAAACTTCTCTTAGAAGGCGTTGTTGGAAAATGCAACTAGGGACTGCTGACCACTGCCCACCTGAAGGGCGTCGAGTTCGACAGAACGCTGATTGACGCGGCCTCTAACTTCAACATTGTTACCGTCAAGAATCTGAGAGCCGCAGGGATTTCAAAACAGGAAGCTGTTCACTGCCCAACTGTGATTAAAAGCACAAAAGGAGAACCAAAAAATACTTACGGGAACATTAATCTCGAAATCAAGGTAGGAGATGCTCTAACACGCGACAAGTTTCATATTGTTAAAGAATGCCCGAATTATGATATGATTCTGGGTCGTTCACAGGTGCATGAAAACAAAGCAAAGCTAGGAGTGTGTCCTTTTCCAGTGTCTATACCTGAAAGGATTTCCAACAAGCCATCCAACCCCGAAGATCATTTGTTGTCGTATCAACAACTTTCCAATGTGAAGCAACTACCTGGAGAGAGCCCATTGATGTACATTCGAAGATTCTGAACCCAAGTAAGTCTTATTGAACAACCCTTTTTACAACCAGTCACTCCTCCTTCTGCCAAGGCTTTGGGACTCGATCTGATCATCAACCCAGCCGCCGCTAGGAGATGTGAATGGGATGCTGGTCCTTTCAGATACTTTATCAAAAATTTAGAAGTTGTCTCAGTCAAAGACAACGAGTCTAAGAATCAAGTAGTTGTGCAACACCCAAATCCATTTCAAGTTGGGGATATGGTAGTGAAAGTTGCCGCTCCGCCTGCGGAAGGGGAAAGCGAGCCATACCTAGTGGCAGAAGTTATCTTAGGAGGTTACTGCAAGCTCATCAACGTTGACAAACTAGAAGGCGTGATAATACACTCACGATGGCTCAAACCTTTCAATACCTAAAACGCTTCAGTCAATCAAAATATCATTTGCTTTTAAGAAATCTCTTTACTCCTGAATCATGAGGCAAAATCTCGAGCAAACCCGAACCTTCATCATTACCCATTGATTCAAACCAGAAAAAACAAAACCATGAAAGAAACGTCTCATACCGAAGAAGCATAAAGGAAGAGAATGGGCAAGGGAATGATCAAGCAACCAGTATGTGATTTTTAAGACAAGCGTTTTTTGTACCCTGAAGTCCATCCTGCTTCAATGACGAAACGACCTATCAATCACCACGCGGATGACACCTGAGTTTCTTGTTCACGGAAGCACAATACATGTGATATACGAAGAAAATGTTAAAGGGAAGTTACAGGTTCGTGGCCAATCCTTAATTTTCATCGTTGTATCTCCTACCTCAAGCTATTATTATTAGGGTTACATACGATTATCATGGAGGCGGTATCTAGTCACATAAAAGGAAAACATATCACCGCTTATGTGAGTCGCATTTCCATCGGATGCGCCTCGATAAAATGGGGAGATTCTATTGAAACCCTATTGGAGAGCGCTACAACTAGAGTCTCAAGATAACATGAATAGAAGAACTATTATTTGATAAGGTTCAGGCTCCAGTCATATAAACAGAAAACCACTGAATACCAAAAACGTCTACAAGCTACGAAAAGATGTTGAAAAGAAATAACAAAGTGGGAAATATAGTTATCGGTGTTAAAACCGGGATCAATGGCGCCTTCACTGGAGTATTCATTAGAAGCTACTTCAACATCCTTTTCACAAGGCCCCCCCACATCCTCTCCAGAAACCGCCTCGACTTCCCTTTCGGACGTCGCTTCAACACCTCTCTCAACATCTTTTTCAATATTCCTTCCAGGAGATGCTCCAACATCTTCCTTGGAAGCTGCTTCAACATCTTCTCCAGATGTCGCTTCCATGTTCTTCTCAGCAGCCACTTCAGCGTTCCCTCCAGCAGTCGCTTCGATATCCTCTATAGAAGCTACTCTTTTTCAGTGTAAGCTGCGCCGACATCCTTTTCAGAAACTTCCCCAATAGCCTTTTGAGGATGCTCTGGTTCGTCCACATCAGAATCGAGAATTATGACCCCGTTATGAATAGGGTAATCATACTTACTCCCACTTGGATATTGCTTATGCTCAATCCTCCGCCGTTTCAATCGAACCACGAATCTTTCAGCCCTGGCACTCGGTGGTTGTGACTCCTCATCACGCTGAGACGCTTCATCACGTCTCCACTTCTCCTTCATACTAACTGAAGCCAGAAAAGCTTGAACGCACTCTCGGACGATGTGTAAGTGCACAAGAGACATACCCTGTATAGCACGACCAGCTTCGCGAAATGGAGAGTCTATTTTGGCCATCACCTCCTCGAATGCATTAGCTCTGGGTTTGTCGACTTCAAAGCTTTTCTATGGAGAAGTTGAAGAATAATCATCACCAGCAGTTCCCATCATATACTGCAAAGAGGCATCATGATTATATCAACGATCGACGTAAAAAAAAATCAAATTACATGAGACATATGGAGCAGTACCTCGAACGAAGAAGAATTTAATTCTATGATGATCGGTGTGGGGAGGAAGGCTCAAACACTTCTCTTTATATTCCACAAATCAGCAAGGTCCCAGGAAGAAAAGGAGTCTATATTTACCGTGTATAAAGGCTTCAGATGCGGGATAATGATCGTATAGATACTTATATACCTGAAGACAACTGACATATACTAAAAGAAAACGTATTCTGCTCAAAGAGAGAGCTAACCTCTATCCTAGTAATGTACGCCGAACTTTTATCGTAAATTTCCTTGATTGTCACCATCTAGTGCCTACCCCGCAACAATGTCACTGTTACGTGCTAGGCAGGTGACTTAATGTTGATGGTGGTTTTCAGTTCAAGGTCGAAATTGTAAAACCATGTATTTAATACGCTGTCATCTTGTAAAGGAACAAAAGCCATCTGAAAGTGATGAGTGCAAAAATCCCTTCGCCGACGGATGTATTGAGCAATTCAATATATTTGGATATATAAAATTCACTCAGAATGGTGCATATAGCAATGATCCCAGATTTTCTATGAATTTTATTTTCCACCGACATTATTCACCAATGCATGACCTGCCTAGTGTTTTCCTGTGCTATATTCCCAGCCGAACTCTCAATATTGGCATGACATGACGGTTAATGTTCACTCGCAGCGGAGTAGCATGAATCTCCCGAAGTGCCAGTATTGAGACTTGCATGAAAACACTCACGTAGGCTACACCACTCTCTGATAAAGAGATTTTCTTATCAATGCGCTTTTAATTGAAAGTTAGCACAATCGACGCGCTTAAATTCCCCAAGGAAAACCTAGACCGTCCATGTCAGTCTTAAAGAGCAATCTTGGCCGCACGATTTGGCCAGGAAATTCAACAAGCTTAGCCTTTTCCTAGCGGAACTAGGCAACCTACATAATGTCCACCAGCGGGCCTACTAGCATCCCAGCCGATCGGAACCCCTTTAGCTCATCTGCAACACCCCTGACCGTTATCCAGAACCAGGGTGATCGCGCTATTGAAATAGAGCTAAAACGAGCTAAGACCAATTATAACGGTCTGAAAATTCATCACATCCGCCCAACTTAGCTAGCCTAGTTGTACGGTTTGGATTTTCCTTCGAATGATCAAAGAAGTGCTGGCGTGTTCACCGGCGACCCAGCTACACCCATGGTCGATTGACTTGCCCACGACAAGCCAAGAGTGTATAGAATCGCTTGCCCAAAGTAGGGTGAACACGCTGCTTTAGAAACCCTAAATTGCTTTTGCGGCAACGAGATGCTGTCGTAAATCGATCACAACTGTCCATCTTCGCCGGCCAAAGCGGGTGGCTTAGGTTCAATTTCAGGCGGCCCAAAAGATGTCAGCGCAGTCACTGTCAACCCGCCTTTGCATAAGGCCGATCGAACTGCTCAAACTAGCGCCCAACGCTTTAATCGATCGATCAGCCAAAATGGGGTTGGCCAAACGGTTTCTATAACCTAATTTAAATCAGCGGCAGTAGGCAACTGCCGCAAATCATCTCGTCCATCCAACTTCGCTAGCCTAGTCGGATGGTTTAGATTTATTTTCAGGAGGCCAACAGGGTAACGTTGTGATCATCGGCTACCCCTCCTCCACAGGGAGCGATCGACCAAGTGGTAGCTCACCCATAGGGTTCTCAAACGATCGCCCAAAGGTGGCCGGTCATGCTACTTTTTGAGACGTTCAATTCACGACTAATTTGAACGAGCTCTAAAACAACGATGCTTTATATACATCGATTATAAGCGATGTTTTATAAATATTGATTTCACAAATAATTTTATTATTTGACCTAAAAGCACTATGTGCTGCTTTTAGCGGCGAGTCTTACGACTTGACCTATTTACTCGAGACATCAAACATGTCACAAACTGGGGGATGCTCACTGGGGTATTGCTCTGGCGGTTTACAGCATGCGGCATGCAATGCGCCCATTACGAGAAAGTGTCGGGAAAGGACGGACGGTTGACAACAATGAGAGTAGTGGGTGAAAGTGTGACTAGTTTTCCCTCGTAATAGAAACGTGGTGATCACCACTTTTTACACAACCCCACTTCTCTACTGTTTAATCACCTCCACTTCATACGAGATCAGGGTGTGCTCGAACATGACTTGTATAAATAGGATTTCAACCTATTTCGAAGAAAAAAAAAACAGAAGTGTGATCAACACAAGTATTCAGAAAATACTAGGAACTAATAGCTTACATTCTGCAAGCCAGTTCTACATTCTGATGCAAGTCATAAAATAACCACATCATCATAATCAACATTCTGATGTCAAACACCTTATTCGCTTCCCTCAGTAAGATCAACCCTTCTCCTTCACTTTGTGACCGAATTGAATCTGGAACGACCATTTCTTGGTTTAGGCCAGAGTCTTATAGATTGATCTCTCGAATCTAAAAGTACTCATGTGCAGTACATTTGTTTAGGGTTTGAATTCGTTTCTCATCAACACACCCAAATTTACCAAAAACAGCAGAATCAGTTTTTACCCCAAAGCAAGGTTCTAATTATTCGAACAATAACTTAGACCTTTCACTTTAAACAATACTAGTATTAGGTTAGTTAACTAGTATTTCTTGTTAAGGCATTCGATTAGACTTGAATTACCGAATCCTCCACTTTGATAAGTCTAATTAAGATCAGAATTAACTTAGTTTCTCTTATCCAGAATCGAATTGGACTAAACAATTGATCCCGAAAACCTTTTTGTTAAGCCATAAACAATTCATACAAACCAAATAAATCAACTTGCATAATTATTTATCTCAACCAGAAGCAATTGAAACAAACATAGACATTAAAGCACCGCAATTGCACCGAAATTTCGTTAAGCCTAAACAATTGATACCAAACAATAAAGCAAGATAACAATAGTTTTTCTCAACGGGGAACAATTGAATCCCCCACACACATCCATACACAAATAATGGAATAAACATCAATTGTACCTAAATTTTTTTAAGTAAAAGCAAAATATATGCAATAAAATCAGGCTTTTCTTAAACATGAAAATGATTAACTAACAAATTCGTTACCTCAAGTTCCGAATCCTCTTCACCATTTCTTAGCATCTTTCCGGGGAGGAATATCATTGTGTTATCATTCTCTTGCAAGACAAAATAACAACAACAAAAACCAACCTTTACCAGAGAAAGGTTGAAAGTCGATTTTAACTAATGCGTAGAAAAAGTTTAAAACCCCGAAACACATATGCTTTTATGCTAAACCAAAAACGATTCAACATATTGTGACTTTTTCACACATGAATTTCAATCGGAACCCCTTATGATCCCTTGATAAAGCCTACCAACATGGGCTAGAACTTAATCCCGCTAAAACAAAAAGTCACCCAAACTATAAGGGTTCACATAATATGAGATCAAATATTAAGGTTATGAAAACCGAAATCAAACATCCCATAAAACACATAGCAATAATATAAATCATTCAACCACAAGCAATGTAATCGAAAAACTATCACAAGAAAAATTATAAATTAATAATTTTATTCATAAAGAAGATAGTTTCATAATAGACCTTATACAATTATTGAAAGAAATCAAAAACTAATGTCTATTTTCTTTGAAGACAATTATGCAAAGAGACATTCCTTGTCATCAAGTGTTTTTCGATAGTCTTCTTCTATTTTCGATTCTTGATTCCAAAACTATGATTCAATCATTAGAATACCTTTATGAGTTTCTGGATCTTTTCGAGTAGCAAATACTATCTGTTTCTGAAAACAGACAAGATGTTTTCCAAAAGTTTCAAGATGAACTAAAAGAGACTCGTTGTTGGAATTTGGTGAAACTCTTTCAACAATGTTATTGCAGGTTTGACCCCCAATCATTTGACATATAGTGTTTTTAGAGACAGTGGTAGTGTTTTTCATGTCATCAAAATCATCTCCCATTATAAATTCACAAATCTTTGTAACTATACATGGAAAACCTAGATGTCTCTTAATTCCTGAAGATGAAATAGAATATGAGATCTTGATCATTTAGCTGACAATAATTCTGTAGAGATCAATTTGAGAATCCTCTTTCAACAATAAATAGACAAATTCTGCAAAATCCTTATCCCAAACTGACTTATATCTCTTGTGCTTGCAAATGTGGTTGCTAAGGAAAGTTTACCGAATACCCTTAGATGAAAAGGTATATCTTTTGTTGGTAATCTACCATTTTCCAAGTTGGTCGTTTTTCCAATGCAACTGGTTGAAATGGTACCATGTTCAATTTAAACTCCAGTAATCAAGTGATTACATTCCACATTGT
Source organism: Papaver somniferum (assembly GCF_003573695.1). Taxonomy (NCBI): domain Eukaryota; kingdom Viridiplantae; phylum Streptophyta; class Magnoliopsida; order Ranunculales; family Papaveraceae; genus Papaver; species Papaver somniferum. Next base: position 66,753,279 of record NC_039362.1, read on the forward strand.
ACTCAATAACATTAGAAATTGTCTTACGATCAACATAGTAGAGTCCTTGACCAACAAGAGTAACAAAGGTAAGATTTTTATGATCAAAATTATGAATATTCGCATAAAAATTCTTACCATATCAGGTGAATATTTTTCAAAATCAAAAAGCTTTCCCCAGTTCCGATCTTGAAAAAACTTCACATAATCCTTATCTTGGACATCTGGATCAAATTTCCTTTCAGTAGTAAATTCCATTCTCTTGAGAGTTTCGTATTTCCTAAAGCATGAGCTGTCAACAAAACGAGTAAATTCATGCTTGTCATCAATACTATTAGGAATTATAATCCTATCAATATCATTGCATCTGACTCGGTCATCAGAGGATGTGTCTCTTGATTTCCTCTTTCTCATACTTGCAAAAATATGAAAAAACCTAGTTACGGTTTCGATCAATCTTCCCCAATATGTTTGTATACATAGCAAGAGATTATCTTTTATAGGAAGAATTGATATCAAAAACCGGAAATAACTAGTTTTAGGAAACTCTACCAAAATCGGAAACCGAGGCTTGTGGGGAGATAATTCCGATTTTATATCTAGGTCTTTCTTTTGGAAAACCGGCTTTTCATGGACTGGATCTTTATTTCGGATTGATTCTATGTTTCCGTCCAAAAATCTATTTACTCTTTTATTTCCAGAATTAAACATCATTTGAAATTCACTCAAGAATTTTCTAATACAGTATGCAGAGATAAATTTGAACATAATATGATATTTGTTAAAAAAACCATTATAATCATAAATCCGGCAATACTTCAAAAGATTACTTGTTTCATTAAAAACAGTTGTGAGGTGTATGAAGCAATCCATTGTTAATAGAATTATTAACTTAAAAACCATTCCTTGTAAGGTTACACAGTTTCCAAAATCGCATCCTAGGAAGCGATACATTGACAGTCTTATATCTGAAAATGTACATATATATATACTTTGATATCACATCCAAAATATATTTAAGATTCCAGATTTTTCAAGAACACAATAGCTATGGTTCATGTAATAAATTTTTTTGAGAGGAATCTTATGCATTTTCGAGATACAACCTGTCTCATAGAACATTGTATCATTGTTACTAAACATGTTAGTATCCAAAGAAATGATATACAATCCTATGATATCCAATGGATTATGTAAGTCCTTCAAGACATAAATAGATATAATTTTAATTCCTAATTAATATATTTAGGAATAAGATTACATATTTCATTCATGTCTTCCACCACGAGTTTTTGAAGTAGTCAAATCCTGCCGTTACGTTAACTGAATCAGAAATAAATTCAATTCTTATAGGTTGGATCGCACCAAAAACAAAATGTTAGATCTTTTCGTGTTTGCCTGCTCTGATACCAGTTGAAAAGACGAGGGTACCAAATCTACCTCAATCTAAAACTTTTCCACCTATAAGTCCTTTCTCCGAAAGTGATTGTCTATAGACTGAGTAGAGACAATACAACGAAGCGGTTCACACTTCCTGTGATCGTCCATGGATACGAGATCGACACAATACGACAACAAGATAACTTGTGTGATTGACTATGGATTCAAGATCGAGACAATACAACAACGAAGTATGATTACTTTATATTAGGTTCGGACTTAACCAAACACTATAGGATTGCTATCAAGTAATTAGGAATTAACGTTTGTGTATTTTACTTCTAATTATAATAAAAACAATTATAATTGCGGAAATAGAAAAGTAAAAGACACAGCAAGATTTTGTTAACGAGGAAACCGCAAATGAAGAAAAACCCTGGGACCTTGTCCAGGATTGAATACTCCCAGAATTAAACCGCTATGCAAAATTTAAACCAACTTCGTATAGTTGAGACCAAGCAACTAAACTTATAGTTCACCTAGTTCCCTCAGTATCCATGCGCCCCCAACTTGCAATAAGCCACGCACTTGGAACAATTCCTTTGGTTCATATTCCAAACAGTAAAGGAACAACGAATCTATTCGGTAACAACTATTTTCAAACAAGTGATATGAGTTTGACAAAAGGCTCTTCCGTTTATCCCAATAAACTCCTTTGTCGGGTCTTAGATCAATCTATTTAACAATTACCAAAGTAATTGTTTAGACTATGCAATCAATACTATGAATCACAAAGAAATGCATTTATGCCGATCTACTCAACTAATCAATCCAATCTATCAAAAGATAAATCGATTATAGTTGGATCCCCAGCTTATCAAGTTTTGTGCACACCAAAGATTATGAACTCAAATAAGAAATATTTTTTGTCTTCAAATCTTCTTAGATCTTCAATAAACACCTGCACACAAACAACTTGAATATCTTGTGATCAATCACACACAGAATGGAGTCTGTTAACAATGGATTATCACAATACGTCTTTAGATCTACAAACAGTCTAAAGATCCCCGTCGATACTTCGATCTAGTTTGAGTGAATCTTATATCAGAAGAAAATATTCTCAAGCATAAACAAACTAGGTGCAATCAAAGTCAACAACCGTTAGTCAATCAAATCAATCGAAAACTAATAATAAACTGCAATTATCTAGTTTCCCACCAACGGTACTCGTAGAGCTTCCCAATCCCAAAGAAGTCTTTAAAGCGGTCGTAAGAGATTTCTCCTAATTAGGGTACTTTCCTCTCCAAATAGACGACTCCGCCAGTAACAACACAACTAGGTAGTTTTTCTGGCTTTGAGGATTATTTTGCTCGAAATGCAAACTTCAATATTTATAGACCAAGGAAGTTTGGGCACCAAGGAATTTCCAAAACCGAATATTTTCAAAGATATGCAATAAACGCCTAAATCGGTTTTCATAATTCCTAGAAATGCTCTGTCCAAATATTGACCGAAATCTCAGTAGAAAATCTCCAATTAGTAAATGCACATTACCAATTTTTATTCTCTAATGATATGCGTTTAATTACTGGAAATTAAAAGCATATAAAACTAAAAACCTTAATTAAAAGAGTCTCAATTTATTTTGATCCGGGATTCTCCTTTAGTTATTAAGAAATATCTTTGAACAATAATAGATATAAATTACTGCACATGTTCAAAGTGTGTCGACATCTTTACTTTGTAAATCCTTTTTCATATTTACAATCTTGGAACCGATTTGCCATACTTCCAAACGAGTTTATAATTGGTTCATCTGATTTCCAAGAACTATGTGATTGATCAAAAACATTCAATCACCATTCATGGGTTTAACGGTTCTACCAAACATAAGTTCGGTTCTACCTCCAAGTGGCTACTAGGATCGGTCACACTAGTTACCATAAAATGGCTAACTAAGTGCCAGGATCGGTTACCACTTATTTATGGTACTTACTTGTGATCGGTTGCACAAGTTATAGGATCGGTTACACCAATTACTAAAACTTGTTAACCTACTACAAGGATCGATTACACATCTCGTGATTAATCCAACCAAGTTCTAGGATCAGTTACCCAATGACTAGGAATGGTCACACCAATTACAAATATCGATCATACCATCTCAGGTGATTACTTAAGATTGGTTTCACTAATAAAAGTCATATAGATACATAAGTCAGGCGTTGTGAATAGTTTTACCAAGATACATAAACAAGTTATGAGCGGTTATACTAAACACACATATTGGTAATCCAAAGATTTGCAATGAATAACAATACCAACAAGCCTAGCGATTTTCCTTTCGATTCACAAAATAAGTTTATGAATTGTACTTCCTTTAGACGAATCTAAAACATTGTTTCCTAGGATGAAATCTTCACCCATACACATACACATAATCACAATAACATTCATACAATTATGTCGATGTCTTATATACGAAGTTCAAAAGATAGGCGTTATACTTCGTATTATAATTCCTTAATACTACGTCTAACTAGAGTATAATCATTCACAGCTTCGCAGTTATGTTTTCAATATAGCACAACTTGAAAGATACGTTAGGAATGAAACAGTTCAAGTCAAAATATTACTAACCTCAAGAGGAAGAATGATGTCGTCGTTGAAGTTCTTTACTTCTTCACAATCAAGTCTTCGAGTAATACTTGTATGTCTCATATCCTAATAACTTTCTAGCTAACCTATACGAAGTTGACTCTAGTAAATAATCAAGCGACTCTTTAAATGAGTTTTGGTTCACTAAAATATGACAACCAAACTTGACATACCAAGGCTTGGTGGGTTCAACCGAGCTATGCTCTAACAGCGGTCATCAACAGGCCACTGCTTGGCCTCTGGGCAAGAAATCAAGAAATCTGCTTGTTTATTAAGGAAATTCCAGAACACGTGGCATTCTCAATATTCATATTGGTCATAATTTTGGTGAGAAGTATCTTAGTGCTTCTATTTACCAGATGCATGTAGATGCTAGAATTACCTCCTAGTACCATAAGCTTATGTCGTAGAATGTCAAGTATGTTGGCCAAGCTATTCCTATTTACCAGGTGCATGATTTCCTTATTCCCAAACACCTTTGAAGGAAGTTGAACTCTTACCTTTATAAAAAGCCCAATCTTCTAGGATGGGATATTCTCTTTTACATAAATCTAAACAAAGTATAAGCTTTAAGTAGGACGACAAAATTGAACAATCTAGTTATGCTTGCTAGAAATTCCTGGAAATTAATAAAATTCCCCGACTCTCTTCTGGTTAGTATTTTAGAATCTATTTATTTCCCCAATTATGGTTTTTTCTAATGTGAAGTGTCTTAAGGGTTTGCTCCTGCACTTGAAGGTGTTTTCGCACCCGCTACACCATTTTCAGGTTTTAGCAACCCAAATTAGCAACAGAGATAGAACCGTTTCTAAATAGCAACAAAAAACAGTTGTTGCTAAAGTTTCATGTTCTAATGTCGCAACTTCTTTCTTCTGTTGTTAGTAGCAATAATGTAGAGAATACATGTGCCACCCGTTTGTGTGTTTGGGAACACTGTTAATGTCTGGGAACACTTTTTTTGTATTAATGTTTCATTTAATGTGTATTTATTGGTGTGAATGCACCTCTAACTCTGTTATGTATAAGGGAATTTGTTACGCAAGTAAGTACATTCGAGTTTTCAGCTAGGCCAGTTCCAGATATCTCTGACGCACTATTTTCATGAATGCTTCTTTTTTTACTTAGCAACGTATAATCACATAAACAACACGTATCTTGTTTTTCGGGCTCATCAACTTTGTGCAGGAAGGTCTCAGGTACTGGAGCAAAAACTTTATATGTTTAGTAACGTAAATTCATGGGCAGGTATGGTTGTCTGAAGTAATTAGATGAGGATACATATGATATTGCACTTGTCAAAAAACACCACATGATAATATGTACGAGTGCCTTGTCTGGTGCTGACGACATGTTTTACATGGAATACATGTAATAAGGCCCTCTCTTTCTCTTTAGTAAAGCTCCCATCTAGATCTTGGTTTAGCCTCTCATATTCTGTAATATATTCTCGTCTTGAATTTTATTGTTATTTGCAATTGGGTTTCCAATTCTTTCATGTTTGTGTAGTTGGCAGTTTCAGAACACGCTTGGAGTGCATACATCAAAGGTAAATATTTTTTTATCATTTCACGGAAATAGTTTTTCCATGTTATGTCTTTTGAAACTGTTCTATCTTTTGAAACCTCATAATTGAAACTTTGAATTTCTGCTTATGCAGGTATACAGGTGTAAGGATCCTCAATCTCGTCAACGCTATTAGACCAGTCAAGTGACGAATTAGCCGATAATAACTCGATTAGTTTAACACGAACGTTAATTAATAGAAATTAATCTAACAACGATCTAGATACGAAACTAGTATCAATAGATTGGTTTCGAAAAGTTATGTGTAATGGACTACATGAATGTGTCATTCGGATACTGGAAGAAGAAGATATCATCATATTTGTATGAAAGGCAAAATAGTCATTTTGCAGCTTAACCGCCTTGGAAGCTCTTATCGAGAGTGTTGTGTGCCTCAGTATTTTGGTCGACCTTATCCCCTACCTAATCGAGAAGATAAACACATTCTCTTTTCTTATTCTCTTCTGTTCCTCTGGCGATTTTGTGAGATGTTTCTGAGGGAGTGATATCAAAAAGAGACTTGAGGGAAACTTTAAGAATTGGTTGTTGATGGTGGGATTGATGTTAATTGAACACGTGATGAAGAGGATAGAGTTATTTTTGGAAACAGAATTAGGGTTTATAGGTTTGATTGATGTTTTGAAGATTTAGAAGATAAGATATAAAGCTATGGTGTAATACCCCGATTTCGGCTGTGGTTCGCCGAATGGAATATAAGTAATGATTTGTCCTTCCCTAACAGTGAGGCCTTTTCAGCACAATTGGATCCAGAGTTATCAGAAAACTCTGAAATTAAGCGTGCTCGGGTGGGAGCAATCCAGAGATGAGTGACCTCCCGAGGAAGTTGTTGTTGGATGATCGCAACGATGTCCGTTGAAAACCCCACACTGCCGGATAACCGTAGTGGTTAAGTGAGGATAATATCGGTGGAGGGACGGGTCATTATAAATGGTATCAAAGCCGACGACAGGTCTCCTGCCGAGGGTGGGAAGGTACGCTGGACGGGGCTGGTCCAGGTGCTTCTCATGAGGGGTAGGGAACGTCAGAGATCTGGGCTTGTATATATATTCCGAAGCCGAGGATGGATCCAATTTAAGGGGGTGGTATTGTTATACCCCGATTTCGGCTGTGGTTCGCCGAATGGAATATAAGTAACGATTTTTTCCTTCCCTAACACCGAGGCCTTTTCAGCACAATTGGCTCCAGAGTTGTCAGAAAACTCTGCAGTGAAACGTGCTCGTGCTCGGGCGGGAGAAATCCAGGGATGGGTGACCTCCCGGGAAGTTGCTGCTGGATGACCGCAGCGATGTCCGTTGAAAACCCCACACTGCCGGATAACCGCAATGGCTAAGTGGGGACAATATCGGTGGAGGGACGGGTCATTACATATGGTTTGATGAAGAATCACGGGTTGTTGTTCAATTAAAGTGTAGAAGTGGTTTCAGTGATGAATTGAAGAACTAGGGTTTGTAAGAAGAATTCAGAGAATATTGAGAAGATGAAACCAGTGTCCTGTGATGTTAATTTGATATGGGTATTAATGGATTGAACGAATTAGGATTTAGAATTGAAGAATAACTCGAAATGGATAGTTAGGGTTTGAGCAGTGATTATGAAGTTCAAGATGAATGGATAATTTGAAGTTGCTGATGGGACTGGAGTTTGATTGTTCTTATGAGAAGTAATGAAGAGTTTGATTTCAATTGTTGACTAATTCGAGGTAATTTTTCTCTGATGTTTTAGCTTAGTTATTAAGTTTTTTAACTGAGAATTTGTGTTTGTTATCTTAATTAAAAGTGGAGATGGCTATGATGGTTACAAAATAGAGCTTTGGTTTTAGTTTAGGTTACACAGGGAGTTGTGTTGAATTATATGGAATGGGTGTTGTAGAGATAGTTGAGATGCAGTTGTTGGGATTTGATTATGCATGTGAAATGAACATGGGTTTTGGGATTTGGATATTGTGGAGTTATTTGACAGTGCAGTTGAGAATGGAATGTGTTTAGAATTGGAGATGAATTGTTGTTGCTGATGGAGTCGAGTTCCATAGTGGTGTTTCTGTAGCTATTGGTGATGGTTATGGAGTTATGGTGTTGAATGACAGGGGATGTGCATGAATCTTGGTAGTGGTTAACAATTGAGATAATTGAGCTTCAAGTTGTGTTGTGTTGTGTTGCAGAAGTTGGAATCAGATGAATGATTTAGGAAAGATGTTGCTTAAAGTTGTAATTGCAGTTGATCTTTATTAACAACGATCGATTGAAAGGATGAACCGGTGGATCGTGGATCTCGAGGTAGGCGTGGCTTGTCATCAAAACAGGTGGAAACTCTGTAACCTTCATGTAATCATTAGGCGTTCATTTATTTGCGAGCATGATGGGACTTTACTATTTATGTGTATGATTGCATGTACTTTGAGGAACTGCTTCTGTGTTCTTGAAACGCAACGTATGTGATATCTGCATTTGCGATGTTTTTTTATGAATGTGTTTGTGTGTGATATACATTGTGAGATTTTCTTGCGAGGAGTGTCTTTGTTTTCCCCACGGCTCCTTGCTAAGTTAAGTAAGGTGGATGGTCTTCCGTCGGCAATATTATTTAGTAGGGCGGATGCTCTTCCTTTTGTATATTATATCTTTTAATTTTTATTGTCTTAAGAAAGTAGGGAGGATGCTCTTCCGTTTTAATATTACTTAGTAGGGCAGATGCTCTTCCGTCTGAATATTATATCCTTTAGTTTTATTGTCTTAAGATAGTATGACGGATGCTCTTATGTTTTAATATTATTTAGTATGGCGGATGCTTTTCCGTCTTAATATTATATATACTATTTTATTTGAGGGAAATCACTCGTGTGCATATGATACTTGATTGACTGACTTCCTAATCTTGATGGTAATATTCTGAATCATGGTTTGTATGGGCACTCTATGTGGATGATGTTATTATTATTAATTAGGGTTGTTCTCGCGTCGTCTTCTCCAATGAGTTTGGCGAGGTGAGGATAAAACTTGCTTCTTGTTGTAGGCTTAGATTCATTGCTCTTTCTTTCAATTAATGTTTATATTTAGAACTGTGAAACATGTTAGTGATTACATGAGAGTTATTTGTTTCCATTAGGAACCCCTTTGGAATGATGTGCTCACTCGTTCCCACTTCAGTTTCAGTAATCATAAGGATTGAAGCGCGCGAAGATATCTGTTTTCGTAGCTTAGTGCTGTAACGATCTAGTGTTTGTCGTGTATCTTTTATTATATGTATTATTTCATTATTCTGTAAAACAACACATTTATTTAATCATATAATATGAGAGACTTTTCAAGTATACTGTATCAGAGAGTTTGGGTTTGTTTGTTAGCACATTATGTGAATATGGTTCTTAAGATCGATAATCTGGATTGGATGCCTCTATTAGGTTGTAATCCTTTTAGCTAAACAAGTCTTAGAGTTGGGGTGTCAGAATAGGGTTTTGCTAGAATCATATCAGTTGAATGAGGGAGATTTTTTTTTTTGTCATCAGCATTTCAGTAAGTTGGATATATACTTGGACACCTATGCATTGACATGAAATTATTGAATGTTTAATTTGAATTTCAGTAAGTTGGATACTCATTGGTGTTGTTTTTCTAGGTCATGTGTATGACATGCATTCCATCCTATTGCATCATTCTTTAGAGACTAAGGGCAGAGCAGTCAAAAACGATGATCTGGAAGTTGGTGTAGATATGAAGGTGCTAATGATGCCACCAAGGAACCTGATGAAATCGGTGAAGGTATGAAGTTCCTTATTCATAGAGCTCGGGTCAAATTTTGTAGTCGTTATATGATCAGAAACTTAAAAACTAGTAGAATATTATGTTGAACACCACATACTTTATTTGTATGCAATCTCTAAGTTAACAGATCATGGTTGTAACGATTCACTTTAACATTAATTAATGAAATATTTGTACGGTGTTTGGATGTCAATTATGAGACAGTACAGTTAAATATATGTATGTGGGCATGTTGAATATGAGAGTTGTTAGATTGAATCATAAGAAATAGATGAATCAGGATAATCGTAGGGAAATCGATTTTGACTTGGTCAACGAAGACTTGACCATATTTTTTTTTAGTTGCAAAAACATTAGCATCGGCTGGCACGTATTGTTAGATTTTGATCAAAATCAGGTCAACGAAGACTTGACCTGAAGTTAGCAACAAAATAAAAAATTTCTCAACATCTTTATTATGTTGCTAAAATTCTAGGTTCGCAACGGCTCGCGCTGTTGCGAAAAACCGTTGCTGACTAGATTTTGCAACAAGTCTTAAGCTGTCTCGAAAATCTGCAACATGGTGTTTCAGAACAGCCAATTGCAGTTTCAACCCCTTTCAGCAATGGAAATAGTATGTTGCTAAACCCTTAAGTTGGCGTAGTCACCATAAAGGAGCTACTTAGAATTTTTGTTTCTTGGATTGTGGAGGATGAATAGTTTATTGATCCGTGGTGTGATAAGTGGATTCCATCTTCGAGATCTGCTAAGCCTAACCCTTAAATCCCTTTTAGTTATGACCTTAGGTTATGTTATTTTATTAATTAAGAAACCAGATCTTAGAATATCACTAAATTACAAACCCACTTATGGTAAGAAGATTGTAACTATTCCCTTAAGCCAAATTTGTAATCCAGATTGGAGGACTTAGGAACTTTCAATGAATGACATATTTAGTTCCAAATTTGTTTACTTGGGTCTTAGGGGTCCAAGAACCTATTCAGGTCTGAAGCTTTGGAAGCTTATTTATAAAGTCAAAGTACTCTATCATATTCAAATGCTTTTGTGTAAAGCTGCTAGAATTGCAATTCCGGATGGAATGATCTTACAATCCAGGATGCCTATTGGATCTACTACTTTCCCTAAGTGCTCTCTTGATGATATGTTATGCATGACATTGTTTAATGTCCCTTTGCTAGTCAAGTTTGGTCTGCATCTGCTTTCTGTTTACACTAACATGATTTCTCTGATAGTTCTTTGATTGATTGGCTTAACTTTTGGTTTTTGGATCTGGTTTCCTCCTTATCCGATGAATCTTCTCGTTTGTTTGTTGCTTTGTCTAGTCTATCTGGAGTAATAAAAATAATTTACTGTTTGGATAAAAAATCGAAACACTAGGTACTGTCTTGGCTGGAGCTAGATCCATGATTGTGTTTAAAACCCTAATTTTATCGCAGACCTTTCGATCCAAGAGAAGATAAACTGACTCTTTCATCTCAAGTAATGTTGATAAATGAACGCCTACACCTTTTGGTTGGATTACATTGATGTTGTTTAAGATTTGTCTACTATGAATAGTGGTGCAAAATATGTGATAAAAGATCACATAAGTGAAACTGCCGTTTATTTTTAGGTTTTTTCTTCCAGCTGAATCAGAAATTCGTGTAATTTGGCATGTTTTAAAGAAGGTAGTCGAGTTAAAGCTCAGTTATGTCAATGAGAATGAGTTGGTTGATCAATTGTTGTTGGAGATTTTGATGGTGACCAACATACGGGTGTCCTCTTTAAGGGTATTTACTTTTTCAGGTCTTGTTTTGTTGAGGTAAATCGATAGCCTTTTTCAAGGCCTTTCCTCTTCGATAAAATAAGCAAAAACAGAAATAAATAGGCAAACCTTCAAGTTATAGTAATATATCCCTTGCTAGTTGACAATATAATAAGTTTAAACCTTAAATTTTTTAATAATCTTTCTTAAATAATTTTTAATAATATTATTAAACCTTAAAATTTTAAATAAATCTTTCTTGATAAGTTTATTAAATACACAAGTGATTACGAGGTCCATTTTCAAGACTCTGCTCATCTAACCAAGGAGCATCATGTTGGCTTCGAAGCAGCTGCATGGTACCAAGGAGCATCATGTTGGCTTCGAAGCAGCTGCATGGTACTAGTGGCGGAGCCAGAGTTTGAAAATGATGGGACTAAAAAAAAAATTATACAAAACGTGGACACTTTTGTAGGCTAAATATAAAAGTTAGGTGGACTAAATAAAAATTACATGATAAAAGTAAGGACTTTTTTCTAGTTTTAGGGGGGCTAGAGCCAGGGTTAGTCAACCCTTGGATACGCCCCCGACTCTGCATAACTTTCAGCTATAGCACTGAGAATGTACATCAAAAAAAGAACAAAATACAGGACAAGGCGAACCTCCCCTAAGTAGACGACGGAACCAACCCGTCTGACAACTTCTTGACATCTTTTACTTCCAATCAAGCATGTCTAAAAGCCACAACACTTCATCCTCAGAGTTGGCAGCATCACAGAAATCCAACTGAACCCCGAAAACATTGAGGAGTGAATCATTTCCTTCCTCCGTGAATAATAAAGAGACCCAGGATCGGACGCCCGAGATGAACGGGTGCAGAGGAGAGAAGTCAAGATAGTCAAAGGCGAGGGCTCTGTGGGCACTTCTATCAATATAATCAAACACAGATTTCTTGACGATCTGAGCGATTTTGTTAGAATCCTTACGTCCAACAAGCACAGAGACACTAACACTCTGACCTAAACGAACATCAAATCTCGGATTAACAGGGATTGTCATCCTGTAATCGGAACCCTGTAGATGGAATCGCAGCAGGTTAGACATGCCTTCTTCCAGTGGAATCTTAGTCTTCAGAACTGGACCTTGAATTGCTTCCGAGAAAATAATTACATCTTCTGCCCAAATATCAATAAAGAATTCCAAGTCGTCAAAGGACAATCTTGGTGGGAGGAGGGTACGGCGCTGGATGCGTTTTGAGAAGGTAAGGTATAGCTTGTGGTATGTCATTGGTGGCGATGAGGGATTTTTGCAGATGGAGGGCCATCTCTTTGCACAGAGGCATTTCCAAAAGTAATCATCTCTAGCAGTATCTCTCCACTGCTTACATACCTGCATAGACGACGCTAGGTCTTTGGCATCCAACAGAGGAAACAGAGCTTTTAGAACCTCCCCATGCATCATCTTCAACACTGACAAGTGATCTTAATCAAATAGAATTAATATCGTCCATCCAAGTTCTATCTGAAACAGCAACGGGTGCCAATGCAGCAGAAATGAGAGAATGACTCGATATACACCATAATTTTCACACTAACACTCTTTGATTGCAATACTTGAGCAAATGAAGATGATAGGAAAAGAAACGCATGATTTTCAAGTTGTGACAAGTTACATAACTAATGCAGTGTTTAGATAACTAACAAATACCTGGGTAACAATGTGAATACCTTGCAGTCAGACTATATATACTCGCCGATAAGGTGACAGCAACATCTAAAGAATTCAATACGGCTCATGATAGATCCTACTTGTCCATTAAATTAAAATAACCAAATGAAAACAGTTATAGCTACAGTATCTAAAATCTTCAAAACAATCTTTCAGGCTTGCTATGGTCATTCCACCAGTGTCTAATGTCATCTCTACTGGTCAATTTCATAGACAATCAACCTGGTCATTTTTGTTAAACGATCTGGCTCGACGATAGATCTACTTGTCCATTAAATTACAATAGCCAAATGAAAACAGTTATAGCTACATTCTTTCAGGCTTGCTATGCTCATTCCACCAGTGTCTAATCTCATTTCTACTGGTCAATTCTCATAGACAATCTACCTGGTCATTTTTGTTATATGATCTGACTTGCCTAATCCAACCTCATTTCTAATTTAGAATTTCCCTAATCGAATAACAGCATAAGTTTATCCCCAAAGCAGTACCAAGGAAATAGTTTTTGTGTACAAAAAAAAAAAAGTAAATAGTTTTCTATCTCTACATACAGTATCTGGAAGGGAGAAAATAATCCATCTCCACAAAAAAATTGGATTCTTCACTGATTTGTTCCATAATCAAGCCCTAACAGCCAATGGTAACACGCATATAATTTCCAATATGAAGCTCAATAACAACAACCAACAGTGACAATAAAAAGCGCAATGGGTAATTAAAATCAGCTCACCCTATTTAATTCTTCCGAGGATAATATCTCTGATCGACTCCATTTCCATATTAATTAATCAATACGATTGTGTTGGCATTCAATTCCAAATTCCAATCTGAGAAATGAAAATAACCCCATGTATGAGAAAACACAATAGAATCCTAAGTAAAAGTTAAATCCATCAATATCCTTAAATCCCTAAAATCTACGATATCAAACTAACACAGTTAAATGAAACCTAACAAATTTTGAGGTATCTGAGATTCTGAAATCAGAGGGGGATCCAAATCAATGAAGCAAAACACAATGGATTCAAAAATTCGATGTATTTTATACCTGTTTGGTTGGTTGATATGTCCACCGATTATAAACCCTCCAGGAACAAATAGAGTACACAGAGAATCGGAGAAGAAGGAAGAGGAAGAAGAAGAAGTGACGACAAATTGATTTATTTTATTTATATTTTTTCAGTAAGGCAGATTCGAGTAGATTTCAAGACACCGTTATATTGTGCAATCAGCTATTTCGGGATTCATTATTTTCATCTACGGTGGATGATCAATCGTCGAGAAGCAGCGACGTCAAGGCCTTGTCCCAAGAATCGGGTTTTAACCGCTTTACTACTGAGCAATCACCGAGTTACCTTTTCCGATCCAGAACAACAGAAAAGGGGTTAAAACTTAAAACCCGATTTATTATTTTCATTCGCAGACAAGGCAAGGGTTTTAGTGATGATGGAGGCGATGATGAAACCCCACCTCTCGCTATTCAAATCGATGAATCAGCAAATTCGAGCTTAGCAACTCCCAAACCAAGTGAAGAAGATTCAGTTGGTGTTACTGTAATCACTGGTTATCTAGGTGCTGGAAAATCCACTGTAAGTTCATCTACTCAAAACATCTTTACAATTCGTGTTTTTATCGATGGAGAAGTTGAGAAATTAGTTTGTTTTTGGTATAAAATTTCAGTTGGTGAATTACATATTGAACGCGAAACATGGGAAAAAGATAGCTGTGATATTGAATGAGTTTGGAGAAGAGATTGGGGTTGAAAGAGCAATGATTAATGAGGGTGATGGTGATGGTGATGGTGGAGCAATTGTTGAAGAATGGGTTGAGTTAGCAAATGGATGTGTTTGTTGTACTGTCAAACATAGTTTGGTACAAGCATTAGAGCAACTCATTGAGAGGAAAGATAGGTAATAATTCGAATACTTCTATTTCTTAATTTACTTAATAAATTTCCTTTAAGTGCTCATTTCTAGCTTTTCAGAGTTGTGTTTAAGCCTAAACCATGCTCCAGCAGAGTGAATTTTTGTTATAGTAATCATGTAAGTTGTATATTGGGTGGGGTGAGGCGGAGAGCTGTGATACTTTGGTGTTACTTATGCACTGTAGGAATGGTTTTACAAAGTGTAACTACTCCATGTTTCTGAGTTAACGGTGATTAGTTCGACCACATGGGGTGGTGATTCTGGGGACTATGACCCATTCTTAGTGAAAATAAACCAGGTTTTAGATTAAGATTCGATCATTCTATTGTAAGAGTATAATGAATTGATTAATTTTTCAGTTCGTAGAAACCCTTGGCATTAGCTCCTTTTTATTCAGTAGCGAAGGTTTTATTTATGGCTGTTTCTTTTTTTTGTTCCACAGACTTGATCATATACTACTAGAGACCACAGGGTTGGCCAATCCAGCCCCTCTCGCATCTATTCTCTGGTTGGACGACCAGCTAGAATCAGCTGTTAAACTTGATTCCATTATCACTGTTAGTTTCTTCCATCAAGTTTCTATTATTTATTTTGCTTCAGATGTTGGATTGTAGTAGCTTTTTGATCTTACAGTTTTTCTTTCTCTATAGTTACCGCTTTCAAGTCAACTTTATCATTTGATTGCTTGATCTTCCATTCTTATATGATGCGTGTCTGCAAACCCAAATAGGTTGTTGATGCAAGAAACCTCCGGGTTCAGCTTAGTGAGCATCGTGATTCGTCTTCATTCCCTGAGGCATTTCTTCAAATAGCATTTGCAGTAATCTCCATGCACCTCCTACTGTTATTTTGGAGATATTTCATGAACATTAGATTTACTCTTTATTTTTTTGGTATGTAATTAAGATTTTGTATCCACAGTATACATGCCCTTTTCATTCTTAGTATTGGGTATTTGGATTTTAGATCTTGGTGGACTGGTTATAAAATCTGATAGCTATTGTTGTTTGTCGTAGGATGTGATAATTCTAAACAAGGTGGATTTGGTTTCTAACGAGGCCTCTGGACTGGTGGCTTCACGTGTTATAGAGGAACTGGAAAAAGAGATTCGTAACATAAATTCTCTTGCTGAGATAATCCACTCTGTTAAGTGCGAAGTTAACTTATCTAAGATATTGGACCGCAAGGCCTATGATGCTACGGTTAGTCCGGTTTATTTCTGATCTAATGTGGACTGCACCCTTTATTCTCATTCTGGCGGAGTTTAGAATTTTACATCTAGTTAATGCGGGTAATTTCCATTCAGCAACTTGCTCACTTGGAAACACTGCTAAAAGAAACCGAATCGTTATCAACCAGTAATATCCATGACAGTAACGTGCGAACACTGTGTATTACCGAGCACCGACAGGTTGATCTTGACAAGGTACACCCTCCTTTTCTTTTCTTCTCTTTTCTTTTTCTTTAATAGAAAATGCTACTCTGTGTTGTAACAGCTATTTATTGTTTTGTTTTCAAATTTCAAACATTGCACTCTAAATAGACTACCGCACAGAGTCTTTTTCTCAGTCTTATTGAGGCCACATTATGCATGTTATTTTACAATTTATAACCACATGTAACTATAGTCCTCTGCTCCTCTCTGAGAGTTGCACAATTTGGAAAGTATTCATAAAAATGCTATTGTTTATCGTCAGACATTTAAATATGTTAATTGTTGACAGTCAGTGAATTGCGTTTAAGAAAGAGTCAAGACTTTCTTTCCCTTCGATCGGCTTTCACTTTCCTACATGTTTCGCGTTGATATTGTCACCAATTCAATTTATCAATGAAGAGTAAATACAAAATTCATTTCCATTTAAAAATGCATGATGAACATCGTTTCCATTTCCAGGTCCGGTTATGGCTTGAGGAGATTCTTTGGGAAAAGAAATACAATATGGATGTCTATCGCTGCAAAGGGGTTTTAGATGTACAAAACTCAGATCAACTTCATACCATACAGGTAAGGTTCACATATATCATTTGCTTATGGTAGAAATCTCTGACCAGGTGACCGTCTTTGCTTGTAAGGTTTTATGTTTTGCTTTTTATTCCTTATTCCCAGTAATTATTACGTCATTTCTGGACGGTAGTTGTATTCTGTATCTTGATTTTTTTCTTATGGATATGTGACATTTCAATGTCCTGGACGGTAGTTGTATTCTGTATTTTGATTTTTTTTCTTATGGATATGTGACATTTCAATGTCCTGAACGTTTATAGGCTGTGAGGGAGATATATGAGATTGTTCCAGCTCGCAGATGGCAGGAAAAAGAGGAACGGGTGGTCAAGATAGTCTTTATAGGTTCAGCTTGAGCCTTTAATAATCTCTTCTTTGTATTATATGCTTCTTATATTCTCTTAAAAGTCCATGTAACTCTTTCTCTTTTTTTATATTGGCTGCAGGTCGAAATCTGGATGAGGTTATTCTTAGAGACTCCTTCAGAACTTGCACTTTGCCGTAATTGTAAGATATAAGTTTGATCATTTCTCGGTTAATTGTTGAATGTTGTAGAACTAAGTTCTTGATTTCACAGTGTGATTAACTATTGATGGTCAAGTCACTGTCGTATTTATAAGAATTATTATAACTATTCTGGGGAATTTTGTTCCTTGAGAATTTATCAATAAAAACTCCTCATCCTGAAAATTTATTGATAGAATTATAGCTGGTGAATCTAATGCATCGTTCTGGGTCATATTTTTGCTTATCTTCTCTTTGCGTTTTAATTTTGTGATTTGTATTCTGTGGTGAGTGATTATACTAAGAAAAGAGGAAGTAGTCGCTGCATTCTACTAAGTACCCAACCAGAAAATGAATTTCCAGTGCTTTCTAGAATGAGTAGGACTCTCATAGGTTAATTATCTTTTGGCAATATCGAATAACATACTGTGTGTGGTGAAATCCAATTAGATAGGCATGCTGCTCATAAATTTAACTGTTAGGGAACAATTTTATGAGTGTAGGGATAAATAACAATGCACAAAAATAGCCATTTCAAGATAACAAAACCACATGAAATGTTCAGAGAGTAAAACATGCTAGTCCAAGAAGTAGACTATTTTGATTCCCACGGAGTCGATGATTTTATTTAATTTTAAACATGCATTACTTTTAAGCTGACTCAGTTTTCTTACTGGATACCTAAATTTTAAGCCGACTCAGTTCGTTTAGAGTTTCAGCAGCAGTTTGGTCTGATTTGTTGTTTGTTTTTAGCATATAAAATAAGCTACAATGTGAACTGGCTCGCATCATTTCGTTGTCTTTAAGTTATATCAACCTGCTTTGGTTTCGGTTCTATCACTTGCTCTTCACCGATTCGATGAAATGACTGAGATTAATCTTGGAAGAGCCTCCTTCACTAACACTCTGCTTTGATATTTCTTTTAACTCTAAAGCTCTTGCTGTTATCATTTTATCAACAAGTAAGGCCTTGACCTTGCTGATAAATTCTTCCTTTGATATGATTCCACCATCATCTTTGTTTAACTGCAAACCAACCTTCCAGACATCACAAATGTAACTCTGGTTAAGAAACTGGTCACAAAAAGTAAGCCCAGCAGAGGAATGGGACCCCCATAGCCACTCCCTCCATAGTCGAGTTCCATCCACAATGGGTTACGAAGCATGCTATTGATGGATGTGCCAACACTTTCTGCTGAGGTGCCCAACCCACTATCCGGGATCGGTTTGCAACTCTTGCTTGAAAACCATCTGGATAAGCATCATTTTGATCGTCAATGAGGCTAGGCCGTACAACCCACAAGAATGGTTGACCTGTAAGTTCAAGTCCCAGTGCTAGTTCGTGAAATTGGTGCTTTTCAATAATTGTGGTACTTCCGAAGGCAAGATAAATGACGGAACGAGCAGGTTGTTGATCGAGCCAACTCAGACAAGTCGAGTCTTCAGCCAAGAAGTTCCCTCTGAGTTGTGTTTGTTCAGCAGCAAGGAGTGGACCAACAGGAAGGAGGTTCGGGTTCAATGGATAAGTTGATTTTTCTAGCTCATAAACTGAATTGATAAGATACCAATCAGCGTCTTTTATATCCCGAGCATTTGATGAAATATATCTAAACATGCTTTGTTGAACAATACTGTCACCGGTACAATTCCATGCGAAGTGGTTTGTATTCATAGCAGGCATGTCAGGTGATAAATGGATCATTTGCTGTTTAGTTGGAAGTCCTGCAAGGAAAAATCAAAGTATCTCACTAGTTGAATCTTTAAGAATATATTTTTCCATATCCAGAAACAAAGTGTCATGTTCTTACCATCAGAATTTAGTATTCCTGTTTCAATCATCTGCCCGAGGTGTAGGTGTACGGTCCTGATCCCTGCAGCAGCAGTCCAAAATCCTGCAACTGGGATTTTCATCTTCTTTGCAACTCTTACAGCCCAACCCATATGCTCATCTGCTATGACACAGGTAATCCTATCATCACTTGACTCGTTTATTTCTCTTATTAACACCTCTAGATATCTTGGCATTGAACTTAAGATAGAATCAAAAACTTTAGCAAAATCTCTTCGGTTTGCTCCTGGTTCCCTCCCATCTGGAATGGAAACTAGATGAATGTTATTCTCCTTGCTGTTACTTTCTTTCGGCAAGGAAGCTACAACTTTTTCGTGATTGTATTCTGTATTGACGAATGTGATTTTGAAGCCATGTTCCGATAATTGATTTGAGAGCTTCATGAGAGGTATGACATGACCTTGAGCTGGAAATGGCAAAACTAGAGCATGTATTTTCTTCATTGTAACTTGAAATTCTGGCCTAAAACTTATCTATCCAGACTCACTAGGCACTTGATATATAAGGTTAGGATCTAATAGGTTTAACCAGAAAGAAAATTTTGTTTGGAAAAGTAGGTCGTTTGTTCTTATCTTTTTCAATTATTTGGACCTTTTGCTGGTTGTATTTGTGTGGAGACCAAGTTTGAGGAAACCAGTATGTTGTGACATTAGTAAAGTGGTATTATGCTCACCAAGTTTGACTACCTATCTACTGTTAGTTCTGGATTATTATTCCTAGGCTAGAGAGACCACATTTCTGTGGCCACAATGCTGACACTTGGCCTTTAAAGGCTGCATAGATGCAACTTGAGATTAAATTTTCAGCCGTGATAGCCTGACCTAGGACTGGTCCGCGGGTTGTCCACCACCACCACCAGAGGGGGGCTGGTTTATGGGTTGGGTGGGAGTGGTCCCCGCTGGGTTGTCTCTTGCGGGACAGGCCTCGGGACCCAGCCCACGGTCATATAGAGTTTGGTTAAATTTTGGTTAGTGTGATCTCTTGTCAAAATTTAGTTAGTGTGATGTGATCTCTTCACCATTTCAATCAGCTTCACCCAAATTTATGTTGTTCTGAAGCTTTTGACGGCATCCTGTTAATGGGGCTGGATTTGAGCGGATATCTCATCTCCATTAGATTTTCCAAGGTGATTTGCAGGTAGAATCTTGAGACTGTAATTTCTGGTTCAGAATTACAGAACATCCAAGTAGCAAGGGGTTTGTCCCAACAAAATATTAACCTTGGATTACCACCAAGTGCACCCTGCTGGCCATATGGTTTCGCCACTGACGGCGGTTTATGTGTACATTGCAAGATTTCTTTTTTCTTTGTGGTGGATGGTGACGTGCTCACCATCCATGGTCTGAGGGTCCTGATGATGCCACATCAGAAATAGTTAGCAACTAGCTATATTTTGTGTCAATTTTATTCCCAAAACATGTTCAGTTTACAATTATTAAATAACGCGTTCATTAAGTAGATATAAGTTCTATCTGGAGTCTCAAGTACACGTTGAGGAATGGATGCCAATTTTCATGATAGCAGTCACCAACAATGGTATTGGTCGATGGGATCCACATGGAGAAGTTGCACAGGATGAACGTTACCTCAGGGAGATATCCTGTTCTGGACTAATAAAAAGAGAAAATGAAGATGCGGTAACCTAAAACATCTTTAAAACTGCACAAATGCAAAATTAGAAGTAGGATGATGCGTTGAGATACTTCCAACATGATATCTTGGAATCACCAAATCATTTGCATGTTTCAGTCATAACTTTCTGCTTTGGTTCCAATTCTGTCACTTGCCCTTGACAGATACAAGGAAATCATTGAAATTTTTCATGGAAGCCCCTCCTTCACTAACACTGTTATTTGCTATTTCCCTGAGATTTAAAGTTTTTACTCTTATCGTTTCATCAGCAAGTAATGCATTAACCTTGTCCTTTATTTCACCCTTCGTTACTATTCCATTGTCATTTTTGTTTAATGGCAATCCAACTTGCCAAACATCACAAATATAACTCTGGTTGAGGAACTGATCGGCAAAGTAAGGCCAGCAAATGAATGGAACCCCCGCAGTTATTCCTTCTATAGTTGAGTTCCATCCACAATGGGTTAGGAAGCATGCTATAGATGGATGATCTAACACCTTCTGCTGGGGCGCCCAACCCACCATTCGCCCTTTGCTTGCAACTCTTTCTAGGAATCCGTGTGGATAATCATCGGTAGACCCTTCAGTAAGGTCAGGCCGCACAACCCACAGGAATGGTTGCCCTGTGTTCTCAAGTCCTCACGCCACTTCATGGAATTGCTGCTTATCAAAAACTGTAAAGCTCCCAAATGCAACATAAACAACAGATTTTGCAGGCTGTCCATCAAGCCAATTCAGGCAGGTTATGTCCTCGGTCCAAAAGTTCCCGGTGAGTTGACTTCTTGCAAGTAATGGACCTACTGATAGAAGGTTTGGATTCAATGGGTAGGCTGGCGCTTCAAGCTCATGGAACGAACTGCAAAGCCACCAATCAGCATCTTTACTTGCTTCGTTGTTTGAGTTAATGTATCTGAACATACTTCGGTGTGAATCCTTGTCGCCAATGCAGCTCCACACAAGGTGGTCGGTGGTCATGGGTATCATGGTAGGTGAGAGCCAAAGTATTTGTTTCTTTATAGGAACTCCTGCAAGCAGATCAAAAAAATTTGTTCATCAGTACATTATCTTAGAAGCTCATCATATTTCATCATCAGAATATGAAGACTTGGACATTATCTTGTACCGTCAGAATCAAGAATTCCTGATTCAATCAGATGCGGAATGTGTAAAATCAAGG
The DNA here is from genome assembly GCF_003573695.1 of Papaver somniferum. Classification (NCBI taxonomy): domain Eukaryota; kingdom Viridiplantae; phylum Streptophyta; class Magnoliopsida; order Ranunculales; family Papaveraceae; genus Papaver; species Papaver somniferum. Next base: position 66,775,199 of record NC_039362.1, read on the forward strand.
CCCTAAGCCCCACAGCAGCAGGCCAAAAGAGTGCTGCAGGGATTCCCATCTTCTTCGCAACTAGTACTACCCAACTCATATTCTCATCAGCTATGATACACGTGATCTTACTATCGTTGGACTCGTTTATATCCCCTATTAGTTCCTCCAGATAACCTGGCATTTTACTACACGTGGAATCACAAAGCTTGGGGAAATCGTTTCGGTCGTCCCCTGGTTCCATCCCATCTGGAATTGAAACTAAACGAAGTTGATTCTCATTGTTACCATTTTTCGGTAAAGAAGCCATGACTCTTTCATGATTGAATTCCGTATTCACTACCGTGATTTTGAAGTCATGATCAGCTAAACAGTGTGAAAATTTCATGAGAGGTATGACATGTCCTTGAGCTGGGAATGGTATAACTAAAGCATGCATTTTCTTCATTGTTATATTCACTTCAGCCTTTTATGATGCAGGTTTATTTCTTATCCAGCCAAACTCCATGACACTAAATATATACTCCAGAGGTAACCATAAATTGTTGGCAATAGTTGTTTTTAGCTGACACAGGATCTATTTGTTCTACTCTTTTTAGCTCTCGTGTTGTGTTTCTGAGGAACCTAAGGGCATCTATAGATTGTTAAAACTTAAAATATGTAGTAAGAGCAGTAGAATGAGACAAAATAATTCATTTATAAGAAGCAAATAAAACTAGAAACAAGGAAGAATTTAATCGGAAAAAGACGCAGAAGATAAGTGCAGTAGCATCAGACAAGAAAGAGATATAAATTAGAAATCCTTATCTTTAGTTTTAAAGAAGTCGTCACAATTCTATAATTAGAAACTTAACATACACTGGAACACAACTAACCACGTCAAGGGTCAGGATTGTTTCAATCATCTTGAAAGTGTGTAAATTGTCTATAAATGATTCTCTTCTAGTTGTAACCACAACAAGGAATCTTTTGTGCCTGAATTAAGTTCACAATATTTGTACCTGTTTGTCTTTGCTTTGTGGATTTACTTGAAAAACCATGAATAGCTAAACCAAGAGATTGATTACATGATATATTCTTTGTGAAGATCAATTTTGTGTTATGTCATCTTGATTGTTTACGCTGGAATTAGTGTTGCTGGCGGTGGCCGGTGACCATATAATATGTCAAAAGCTTTGCAATTTGACTCAGACCCGAGTCAGATTTTTGAGTTTGAGTGAACCACAAAAGCATAAACCACCTTATTTAGTTGCACAGCTAGAACACAGAAATAATGCTAATTCAAACTGCTTATCTTATAACAAAATTATTTGGGTGCAGCTGTGACACCACACTTGCCTTGACACTTTAGAGCTTCAACAAAGTTGAAGAAATTCTTTGATGAAGATCCACCTTCACTCGCACTCTCCATAGACAATTTCTTCAATTCTGCAACCCTTGTCTGTATTCCTTCATCAGCTATCAGTTCTTCCACCCTACTCTTAATTTCATTTCTTGATACAATCCCATTTCCATCTTTGTTTAACCTCAGTCCAGTTTTCCATACATCACATATATATGTGGTGTTATGGATCTGATCAGCAAAGTAGGGCCAACATAGAAACGGAATTCCAAACCTTAAACCATCCATAGTTGAGTTCCATCCACAGTGTGTCATAAAACAAGCAACAGAAGAGTGAGCCAAAACTTCCCTTTGAGGTGACCAATTTACGATCTTTCCTTTCTCTGTAAAACCATCAGGGTATGCAACGGTGGCGTCAGTCATATCAGATCGAACCACCAATAAAAACTGTCGACCTGTGAGATCTAGGCCGTGTACTAGTTCACTGAATTGATCCCTGTTTAAGGTTGTGATACTGCCGAAAGCAATGTATATAACTGAATTAACAGGTCGCGAATCAAGCCAGGTTAAGCAAGTTGAATCCTCCGCCCAAAACTGCCCCATGGTTTGATTGACCTCGCTACTTCCGACCAATGGACCAATTGTTCGTATGTATGGCAGTATATCACAAGCAGCAGGCTCGAGTTTGTCAAATGAGTTGCAGAGAACCCAGTCTGCAAGCTTTATAGATTTGCTGATACTGAAGCCCATGTGAAAGAGAAGTTTACCCATGCCTTGGTCGTAGGTGCGAATCCAAAGGAAGTCGTCAATGTTTATTTCAGGTAATGCAGGAGATATCTTGATCATTTCCTGTTTTAATGGTGTTCCTGTAAAATTAATTAAACTTTATACTTGGAAGTCTACTTAAAAACAGTAACTAGTGTTGTGAAAAAGTTAAAATCAAATATGCTGCTTACCATTCTCATCTATAATACCCGCCTCGATCAGCTTCGGAATGTGCAGTGTCATTGCCGTGACAGCCAAAGACGTGGGGCAAAACATTGCAATTTTTAATCCCATTTTCTTAGCAGGTTCATAAGCCCAATATACACCAGCATCAGCTATAACACAACTTACCTTCTCTTCACCGTTGTTACCACCATTAATCTTCATAACTAATTCTTCCAAATAATCTGAAGCCTTTTCCTGGTTTTGGTACTCTAATCCTTCAGGTCTCGAGACTATACGGATTCGATTAAGATCATTGCGAACCCCTTCTTTCGACGAAGATGATAAATTCGCAAGTAACTGTTTGTGTAAAGATTCTGTAATAGCAAATGTAACTTGGACTCCGTGATCAACTATTTTTTGTGAAACTTGCATCATTGGCATAACATGACCTTGTGCTGGCCATGGTAGCACCAAAACATGAGTTTGCTTCACCATTTATTCTCTCCCTCACTGAAATGAAATCTTTTTTGAGTTCTTTCTCTCAAACTTCTTATATCGAGTGTCTTTGATTGTTCCTTTTTAAGTTCGTGAAGTGGGATTGTAGTTCACTCATACACGGGTTCTATGAAGGACTCTTATGGTAAAGAAATATTTTTCTTTTTCCTCAATAAAGGAAATAAACCTATAAACATGCAGTAAAACAAAAATGCACAAGATGAATATTGATCAAAAAAAAAACAACAACACATGAGACAGATTTCACATGTGACCGAAAATGAAACCAAACCAACCCATCAATGATGAACATCTTCACGTAAAACCAAACTCTTATGTTAAGATGAATTATTCACGTCATCAACATCCTCAACTGACTGAAAATCCCCACTCTGATGTAGGAGTGAGTGAATCAAAATCCAGACCTCTGATACAATTACCTATTGATTGACCGATTCAACCGAAGCTGCTTCCCATCCCCCACTTTTATACACCAAAAAATCTGTCAGATTTTCTTGGAAATCTAACGCTTCCTTTCCTGAAATCAAGTTAAAAGCTAGGATGACTCACTAGCTAATTGGTTATGGAGGACCCATGTATGCGAAAGTTTTGACTTAGTAATCATGCTTGGCCAATGTCACTCATTATTGCCGATAACAAAAAGTTTGCAGAGTTAAACGTATTGGTCTCTGGTCCAATGTCGAGGCTCATAGGCGTGATGTCGGAACTTCGTTTACGGAATAGTTGTGCACTATTATCATACTTGGTCGTTAGCGAGAAAAATACACCTAAAATTTTTTAACAACAACTTACGTGGTTGGGCAAGTTTATCAAAGAAAAAAAGATAGGTTCCCTGTAATGATTTAAGAAAGACTACTCCTAACACTTGTCTGTTTACTCCTGACTCATCGGAGGCATCTATATCTTACTGAAATCACCTGATTCATCAGGATCTGACTCAATATGTTTGTTTTTGAGTTAGACCTGATTCATCTGACTCAAAAATATGTGAATCAGTGGCTTGGTCCCATGAGTCAGGGGTAGTAATTCCATACATGATTGAAACGAGTCCGAGTCAGGGGTCGAGTCAGATCAGACTCAAAATAGAAAACAAATGGTCTGACATGACTCAGATCCAGATGGCGAGTCAGATGCAAACAAACATGGTGTAAGACTTTTTAATTAAAGTTTTATTCGGAATTCTCACACCACAAGAGAATAAGCTAACTTTTTTTTTTCTCATTTAGTATGAATGTTTTTCGGTCTCTCTTGCTCCCTTATCACGGATAAGTGAACTGTGAACTTTATGATGCCTTAAACAGACTAGTGAAGAATCCCTTTTATAGGCTCTTGGTTGCGATATTGGTCGCTGAATTAAGAACCTATTCGGTGTTGTAAGTGTTAGAGCACTGCTCGGTCGAACTCGCAAGCGTTGTTATCTCAAGCTTGTTTGTCAAGTTTAGTTGCCAAAACCATAAGTTTTGATTTCTAGTCTACTTATAGCTAAGTCTCGGACTAGGATAGAAAGTGTAGTTGAGCTCTACGCTCCACGGCGTTCATCATGCAAAGACGAAGAACTACTCAAGGAACTGGTGGAACTTCATCGACTAAAAGGTATGTGGAGACTTGAACTTATCTATCACTCAAAAGTCTATTTACTATATCTCCTATCTTGAGACAAAAGTCGTATTGCTATATAGACTTCGATTATACACATTTGTTATTTCGAGCCGAGTTTATCTCGCTTATCTATTTCTCGAAATATGTGTTGGTAAGCTTTCGCTTTGGTCAAGTTCATCTTTACAAATGACAAAAGTCATGTTGGTTATTTCAATATCTTGAAAATTTCTTTAATGAAAAATAGTGTGTGAATAACCTCTATTTAACATCCTCTAAGAATGTTTCAGTGATTGAAATGAGAGTTTAGACTATATAACCTTGAATGGATATAAACATTGTATGTGAACTCATACTTGTGTCAGTCCAAAATCCTTGAACTAAAGTATGTGTACTTTACTGGTTCAGGATGTCCGGAAGCTAAGTCCGCCTACCCGTACGCTTACTTCCGGAAGTTCACATCCCGTGAATTTCTGCTGGAGTTTGTGAACTGAAAACAAACTCAATCCGGGTACTTAAGTATGCGTACCGGTATGCATACTTGAGTGGGTTATTTCCTAAAAACGGTTTATTCATGAACTAAGACTTATATAAACTTAGGAATGCATATTTGCAAACCGTGGCTATAATGTTCATGAATCGAGAGTGAATCAAAATGGTTTTTGTTTCGATTGTGTCTTATATACTTCTATGAGATCTAAGCAATTGAACAACTCTCTAACTACTTCTTATGAGTCATTTGAACTAGTTATGGTGAAGATGAATAAGGTTGATATGAAAGTGATCATATGGCTAACCGTTGGTTAACTACTGTTGAACCAACTAGGTGTACACGTTTAGGTACGGTTACACAAACCTAAATGAACGTGCATTTCATTTGTGTATAACAAGCTAAGATTCGATCTAACGGTTGAAAGATATTAGCTTGAATCTAATCAGGTTTTCATCTAACGGGTGAATATTGAATGCTTTGTTACCAAGGTAGCATTGATTGCAAACCCTAATTCGAAGACTATATAAAGGAGAACTCTAACAACTGGGAAACCTAATCCCCACACCTCCTGTGTGATCCTAGTTGTATAAGCTAGAGTTAATTCTCCTTTAACCTTAGGTTTCTATCGAGACCCTGTAGTTTAACGACTTGAAGACTTCATTGAGATTGTGAAGCCAGACCCAACTATTTTCTCTGAAGTTGCATAATCTAATCTTGTTGTTTCTATCATATTGAGTACAATTGTAAAATTGGCTCGAGATTAATTTCTCCGATAGGCAAGATAGAAAAGTAGTCATAAACATCTTCGTCTCATCGTTTGTGATTCCACTAGTCGATTAAGATTATTGTGACGTGATTGATATTTCTAGGCTGTTCTTCGGCAATATAAGACCGGTATATCAATTGGTTCCTGTTCACCTTGATTTATCAAAAGATGGAACAAAACTTGTAGGTAATTCTATGGGAGACGGATTTATCTATTCCTGTAGACTTTTCTGTATGATACAGATTTATTTATTAAATTCTTCGACTTTGGGTCGTAGCAACTCTTAGTTGTGGGTGAGATCAGCTAAGGGAATCAAGTACGTAGTATCCTGCTGAGATCAGAGACGTAAGGAGCGCAACTGTACCTTGGATCAGTGTGAGATTGATTGGGGTTCAACTACAGTCCAGACCGAAGTTAGTTTGTAGTAGGCTAGTGTATGTAGCGGCTTAATACAGTGTGTGTTCAATCTGGACTAGGTCTCGGGGTTTTCTGCATTTGCGTTTTCATCGTTAACAAAATTTCTGGTGTCTGTGTTATTTCTTTTCTGCATTATATTTTGTTACATAATTGAAATATCACAGGTTGTTCGTTTAATCGATCAATTGGTAAATCTAACCTTTGGTTGTTGATTGAAATTGATTGATCCTTGAACATTGGTCTTTGGTATCGTTCAAGTTAATTTATTTTGTATTCAATTAGACTCGCATATTGCTATTTGCTTGAGTAAGTATTGAATCGAGAAATTGAGATATAACTTCTTGATTTACTTTTCTTAAGATTGAGTCTGACTGATTCTCTTGAAAGTATATTGGAGTTAGTCCATACAGATTGCTAAGCGAAATATTGGGTGAGGTTGTTAGACCCCCACTTTTTTAATTGGTATCAGAGCAGGCAAAAACGTTTAAAGACCTTATAAGTATGTGTTTGTAGCGATCTGACTCTATGGACAAAAATTCTATCTCCATAAACGTACCACTAGTCTTCGGATCAAACTACTGATGGTGGAAAATCGATATGCATGCTTTTCTTCAAGCTCGTGATTTTCAAACATGGGTACGTGTTGTTAATGGCTATGATCCTCCGGTTAATACATAAGGCGATGTATCTATACCTAAGGATATTGGTAGATATAGTCCAGAAGAAATCCTTGCTGCAAAGCAAAATACTGACGGCTTAAATGTTATCATACATGTCATTACCCCAGATCTTCAGCACCATGTGACTACGTGCATAAAGTCTAAAGAAGCCTGTGATATCTTAGAAACCGTATTTGAAGGGAATACATGTGAAAAGAAGCTAGGCTTCTAAACCTAAATTATGATTGGGAAAACCTTCGTATGGCAGATGAAGATTCATTTGATGAGTTTAATCACAAAGTGTCTGAAATTGTTAATGCATCCTTTGCATTGGGTAAGACTATACCTGAAAAGGACATTGTGATGAAAATTCTCAGATCGCTGCCATCCAGATACGATTCTAAGAAGCATGCCATCATTGAAGGAAATAACCTTGATGATCTTTCCGGAAATATTCTAATTGGAAAGTTAAAAATTCTTGATCTTAATCAGAACACAGTCAGGACTTCTGCGTTCAACGTTGTGACCAATGCAAGTGAATCTTCTAACTTGTCTTGGGCTGATGAATGTTATTCGGATCATGTTGATTTTGATAAATCACTGATAACAAAAAAAGATCAAGGATTTTGTAAAAAGAATAAAAAGATGTGATAAACGTCTCTCTCCAGTTAATGCTTCAGATGATTCAATACAAGAAAAATCTTCCCTGGGTGTCAACGTCTTGGATGCTTCTGATGTGTGCAATGAACTTTCAGCTCTTGCAGCAGATACCCCCACCTACTCAATTTCTGATTCAGAGTTTGAGTATGACACGGAGATTTGTGATTTCTTGAATAAAAGTAGAGAGATTCACCCAGAAAATCTTCAACTAAAGGCTTCGTTGAAGAAACTCGAATCATCGCTTCAGGTGAAAAATCTTGAGATAGATTGTCTTAATGATGAATTCACCAGAACCGTGTCTCTAAAGGAAAAAGAGATTAATACTCTTAAGAATGACCTGCAAAGGTTATCCGGAATTTCTGACAAAATCTCAGCAATGTTATTTGGTCAGAAGTTCTTTGGAAACACAAATGGTTTGGGGTTTAAAAGCAAAACTGTAAACACAAATAACTCTCTTGCTCCAACTAATGCTGGAACAGTGTATGTTGAGTGTTGTGATAAACATAAGGCAATTCAACAGAACAAAAAATCTTTACTGATTTGTTCGTTTTGTGGAAATGCAAATCATGTTCAAAGTATGTGTTGGAGATTCAAGAGGAACAACAAAAGAATTACCAAACTTCAGGAGAACATGCAGAAGAATCTGGAATTCAAAAATAATAATATTTTTCAAGATGAATCTGGCGTTAGATGATCAACAAGATTTTCATAAAAAATCCAGAAATTCCACATTCAGACGAGGTAAAAAATATGTTTATACAACAAACCTTGATAAGCCACTAGTTGGTAAAAGATGTGAGCATTCGACTCACTTCGTCACTGTCTAATACCAGTGATGTTCGCATCCTCATCTTTAGCTTGAGAAAATGAGGCTTGCATTAAAAGTGTCTCAAGTCCTTGTATTTGTGTTTTCTTTTCTTATTTTGTAAGAAAATATTATCCTAATAATTCAGATAATGGATAATAAACCATGAAAATATTCTCCTAATAAAATATTCTCTTTTCTTATTTTCTAGGGTTTTAGTGGCCATAAGTCTATTTATAATTATTTGTGATCAAGTCCTTCATCTCTTTTCCCCTTGAAAGATACAGTTTCATGGCTCCTGTAACTAGAGGTACCACTAAAAGGGATGCAGTCGAAGCAATTAATGTGTATCTATGTGAAGGGGTCACTTCCTCAAGGAAGAAGAAAGAGAGATCTACAAATGATGGAGAAGGTTCTTCCTCTAACTGCCTCTTCTCAGTTTGGCACTTTGATAAGGACTTTAGAGGTATGATGAAAGACTTCATCATCAAAAGAAATGATTTAAAATCTCAAATTGTTTCGTCTTTAGAAAAGATAACTCACTATGAGAAATGTTGTATCTAACAAAGAACACCTTGCGTGAGATAAAAATAGAACTTAGTGAGTTGACTGATATTTCGGAAGATTTAGAGGAATTGAACGATCCCATAATCAATGGGTTTTTCAATAATGAGAAGGAATTCTCGGTAGATGCTGTGAGAAAGATCTATAATGTCTAGGAAATCTTCTTATGAGAATTTTATTCTTGTGATTTTAAGAAGAATAACTGGAGTTTGGAATAGCTATTATTGTGATTACACATAGCTATGTCCAACGATTTTCATCTTCAATGTTTTTAAATTTATTTGTTTAAATTCTAAAGTCTGTTTGGAAGATGATTTTTGCAGTATTAATATTTATGGTTTTATATATTGAAAATTGTTATGGGATATGTGCATCTGCATCCGTGAACTATGATTGTCCCATACGTGGTCAAAAGTTAAGTCTGTCGTATGTCGATATGCAAGTATTGATAGAAGATTGAATGGACTTTCGACAAACAAAAGTTAACCCTTTTATGTCATTATGCAAATATTGATGGAGGAAAGGATGGGCTTTTGTTTACAAAGATTAAGTATATTATATGTCATTGTACAAATAGTGATGAAAGATTGAATGAATCTTTGTTTATTCCGCAGTATTGATCTTCCATGATCCATATTTCTTATGTATATATTGTGCGGCTCCGTAAGTTCTCTTATGTTGGGCATTTCCGATTAAATTAATCATGGGTTCTCTTGTGGTTAATTTAATTGAGTATTTTGGATACAAATTCATGTTTCATGTGATTTGTAATGTCCAAAGAAATCCTTCTTTTCTTGTGAAAGTAAGGTTGCTCTTGTTGTTCTTTCGGGAATGACATTTTATGGGGGAGAGTTCTTAATTGAACTTGTGCTTAATTGCCAAATTTTTGTGGGGAGTGCGGTTGTGGAATATTATAGGGGTTATCTTGTATCTTTATAAACTTCTTGATGAATGCATTTAGTTTCGGCTATATGATTGCATCTAAAAAGTTGATATGTGCTTTCTTTTATTGACAAAAAAGGGGAGAATTAATGTGTACTTCACACTACAAATACATATGGTTTTCGAATCATTATGTAAGGGGGACTGGTTTTCATGTGAGATGGAATATTGACTAAGGGGGAGTGATACCTATCACCATAGTATTGTTGTCAAAGTTGTGATACAATTGAACTTTGATGATGTGTAATAATACTATGACACTGTGTAACAATGATTGAGAGATTTTTTTTTTTCTCATTGTTATGGATACGGATCTTCAATAAAATTGGGGGAGATTGTTAGAGAACTGCTCGGTCAAACTTGTAAGCGTTGATATCTCAAGTTTGTTTGTCAAGTTTAGTTGCCAAAACTATAAGTCTTGATTTCTAGTCTACTTATAGTTGAGTCTCGGACTAGGATAAAAAGTGTAGTTGAGCTCTAGACTCCACGGAGTTCATCATGCAAAGACGAAGAACTACTCGAGGAACTGGTGGAACTTCATCGACTAAAAGGTATGTGGAGACTTGAACTTATCTATCACTCAAAAGTATATCTACTTTATCTCCTATCTTGAGACAAAAGTCGTATTGCTATATAGACTTCGATTATACACATTTGTTATTTCGAGCCGAGTTTATCTCGCTTATCTATTTCTCGAAATATGTGTTGGTAAGATTTCGCTTTGGCCAAGTTCATCTTTACAAATGACAAAAGTCATGTTGGTTATTTCAATATCTTGAAAATTTCTTTAATGAAAAATAGTGTGTGAATAACCTCTATTTAACATCCTCTAAGAATGTTTCAATGATTGAAATGAGAGTTTAGACTATATAACCTTGAATGGATATAAATATTGTATGTGAACTCATACTTTTGTAAGTCCAAAATCCTTGAACTAAAGTATGCGTACTTTACTGGTTCAGGATGTCCGGAAGCTAAGTCCGCCTACCCGTACGCTTACTTCCGGAAGTTCACATCCCGTGAATTTCTGCTGGAGTTTGTGAACTGAAAACAAACTCAATTCGGGTACTTAAGTATGCGTACCGGTATGCATACTTGAGTGGGTTATTTTCTAAAAACGGTTTATTCATGAACTAAGACTTATATAAATAAAGAAATGCATATGCAAACCATGGCTATAATGTTCATGAATCGATTCGAGTGAATCTAAATGGTTTTTGTTTCGATTATGTCTTATATACTTCTATGATATCTAAGCAATCGAACAACTCTCTAACTAGTTCTTATGAGTCATTTGAACTAGTTATGGTGAAGATGAATAAGGTTGATATGAAAGTGCTCATATGGCTAACCATTGGTTAACTACTGTTGAACCAACTAGGTGTACACGTTTAGGTACGGTTACACAAACCTAAATGAACATGCATTTCATTTGTGTATAACAAGCTAAGATTCGATCTAACGGTTGAAAGATATTAGCTTGAATCTAATCAGGTTTTCATCTAACGGGTGAATATTGAATGCTTTGTTACCAAGGTAGCATTGATTGCAAACCCTGATTCGAAGACTATATAAAGGAGAACTCTAACAACTGGGAAACCTAATCCCCACACCTCCTGTGTGATCCTAGTTGTATAAGCTAGAGTTAATTCTCCTTTAATCTTAGGTTTCTATCGAGACCCTGTAGTTTAACGACTTGAAGACTTCATTAGAATTGTGATGCCAGACCCAACTATTTTCTCTGTAGTTGCGTGATCTGATCTTGATGTTTCTATCGTATTGAGTACAATTGTAAAATTGGCTCGAGATAAATTTCTCCGATAGGCAAGATAGAAAAGTAGTCACAAACATATCCATCTCATCGTTTGTGATTCCACAATATCTTGTTTCGCTAGTCGATTAAGATTATTGTGAGGTTATTTATATTTCTAGGCTGTTCTTCGGGAATATAAGACCGATATATCAATTGGTTCATGTTCACCTTGATTTATCAAAATACGGAACAAAACTCGTAGGTAATTTTGTGGGAGACAAATTTATCTATTGTTGTAAACTTTTCTGTGTGATACAGATTTGTTTATTAAAGTCTTCGAATTTGGGTCGTAGCAATTCTTATTTGTGGGTGAGATCAACTTAGGGAATCAAGTACGTAGTATCCTACTGGGATCAGAGACGTAAGGAGCGCAACTGTACCTTGGATCGGTGTGAGATTGGTTGGAGTTCAACTACAGTCCAGACCGAAGTTAGTTTGTAGTAGGCTAGTATCTGTAGAGGATTAATACAGTGTGTGTTCAATCTGGACTAGGTCCCACGGTTTTTCTGCATTTGCGGTTTCCTCGTTAACAAAATTTCTGGTGTCTGTGTTATTTCTTTTCCGCATTATATTTTGTTATATAATTGAAATATCACAGGTTGTGCATTGAATCGATCAATTGGTAAATCCAACCTTTGGTTGTTGATTGAAATTGATTGATCCTTGAACATTGGTCTTTGGTACCGTTCAAGTTAATTTCTCTTCTATTCAATTAGACTCGCAGAATGCTATTTGCTTGAGTAAGTATTGAATCCAGAAAATGAGATATAATTCCTTGATATACTTTTCTTAAGATTGAGTCTGACTGATTCTCTTGAAAGTATATTGGAGTTAGCCCATACATATTGCTAACCGAAATATTGGGTGAGGTTGTTAGACCCCACTCTTTCAGTAAGAAAATAACTTTATCGTGGGAGTCTAATATGTAGGTACGTTTAACGTGGTCAAATCCAGTGTAGCTTTGTTTTGGTAAACAAAAGCTACTCCATGTACATTGAGATAATGGCAGTTTTCCAACCGTGTATTGACTATCAACGTAGTAGTAGTTCCATGAAAGAATAGCTCCACGAATCTTCACCTTGTCTCAATTTTTGTGCCAACTTAGTCCCAAATTTCTTAATTTCTAATAATGTTTATGATATTTGAGCAATGCTCAAACTTGACTATTATTTCCATTTTGGTCATCATGTCTGTTTGATTCTCGTGAGTGCTAGTCTTCTGAAGAGAAATCTCACCGACGTTGAAAAATCTCTCGAATAAAGTGAAATCGAACATCATGTGCTTGTCAATGCATGGTGAACTTGATTCTTTGCTAAATGTATACTCCCTCCGCTCCCTATTAAGTGACCTAGTTCAAGTTTGTACAATTTTTAAGGTAAGCAAGAGGAAAAGTATTTTTAAGCACTTTTTACAATTATACCTTTATGGATAATAAATAGTGAAATTTTGAAATGATTTATCTCTCAAACTACACCATGAATGTTTGCAAACTTCGTACCATTGAAAAGCATTTTAAAATGCCTACGTAGCGAATACAAGCATGACTATCAAATTATGCAAATTTCTTATATTTCTTATAATCTATTAAAAGGATAATTTTAGAAATATCTCATTGTTTAGTGATATAGGTCATTTAATGGTGGGACAAAATTTAAAAGTAACTAGGTCACTTATTAGTGGGACGGAGGGAGTATCACTTTAGATATCACAGTAGAATTCTATATTGTCTTGAGAAATTCTTACATCATCAACCGAACTTTGTAACCACAAAGCTTCCTTGGAAGCCTCTTTAACTGCCAGATGTTATGCTTTTCTTGTAGATAAAGCAACTGTTGAATGCAACATAGATCACCAATGAGATGGACCAACGACAAAAGCAAACACATAGTCTATTATAGACTGTCGTTTATCCAAGTCACCCACGTAATCTGAATACAGATAACCTAGATATAAGAACCCAAATCGGCATCTCTCTGATACACTAAACCAACATCCAATGTGCCACACAGAAATCGCAATATCCATTTCACATTCAAGTGTTCTTTCGTAGGGTTAGCCATATGCCTAGTACCATGCTGACTACTTGTGAAATATTTGGACGAGTGCAAACCATTGCATACATAAGACTACCTACCGCACTCGCATAAAAAACCTTGTTCATGTAATTATATTCCTCTTTGTTGATGGAGACTAGGGGTGTCAACGGTACCTATCGAAATGGTAAGTAGCTCAGTCGTTACCGTTACCGAAAATTTCTATTGGAATTCTGATACCGATAATTTCTGGCAGAATTCTCAAAATCCTTACCGATACCGTTTCGTTAATATTGTCGGATATCGGTAAAATTACCGATAAATACCGTTACCTGACAGGTTTTTACATAACCTCTTTTTCACACTCAAATTCCGTTCAAAATAAAAAGTTTTCAGTTCAAAATCCGTGCCAAACCCAAAGTAAACACATACAAATGTTCCAAAATTGTTTAGCTACATGATCTTGCAAAAAAAGAAAAAACACAAAGAAATTTAAAAACAGTTGCATCCTAAAGGTGATAACGGTTTGATAGCTTTATACACTATCGGTATCGGTAATTAACCAAATGGTATGTGCCTCAGCCGATACTGTTTCGTTAAGATAATAATCACTAATAAAATTCCGCTACCGACTTTTGATAACTGTTATGTCGGCAAATTACCTATAGGAACCCAGTTTATCGGTAACGGCTATTGGTTTTCGGTATCCCATTGACAACCCTAATGAAGACACATTCGCATGTAATTTAATATAAGATGTCAAAGGAGCGGTAACAAACTTTGAGTTTTTCATCCCAAAACATTCTACAACCTTTTGTAGATATTGCCTTTGAATAAGGCGCATGCATCATTTACTTGTGTCTCTAAGAATTTTCATCCCAAATTTTTTCTGTGGACCTATATCTTTCATTTCAAACTCTCTACCAAATTCAAACTTGAGCCTATTATTTTCCCCCATGATCATAGTAGTAATAAGCATATCATCATCATAAAGAATTAAGAAAATAAAAGAACCATCTTGTATTCTCATTAAATATACAAAGTGATCAAATTCACTTAGCGTAAATCCCCGATAAAGCATGAAGTTATAGAATCTTAAGTACCGTTATCAAGGCGACTGCTTTAATCCATACAAAGATTTTTTTAAATTGCATACCAAGTTTTATTTACCAACAACTATATAACTTTGAGGTTATGACATGTATATTTTCTTCTTTTAAGTATCCATGTAAGAATGCAATGTCAATGTCAAGTTATTTTAACTCAAGGTCAAAATACCCCACCATAGCCGAAATGACCCAAATAGAAGTATGTTTTACCACCGGGAAAAGATTTCATGGTAATCAACACCTTTCAGTTGTGCATAACTATTACCTACTACTCTCGCCTTATGTCGTACACCATCGTTGGAGCTCGACACACCATCTTTTTTGGAAAAAACCCACTTACTGTTACTTGTTTCTTAGGTAACGGTATAAATTTCCAATTATGATTTTTATGAAGAGACTGCATTTCCTCTTCCATAGAAAATTTTCAATCCTCCACACAAGGATCCCTTAGCGTCTCTTTGTAATTATAAGGCACTTCATCAAACATTGTTAATGCAAAAGCCATGGTGTCTTGTAATCGTGTTGGTTTCATAATAACTCTTCTTAGTCTATCGCGTGCAATCGATAGTTGTTTTTGTTGTTGTTCTAGGTTCACTTTATTAGGAATCGCCTCATCTATAAATGTACTTTGCTGTATTTCTTCACTTATAGTATCATCTGGAATATCAAGATCCGAAACTTGATATCCACTCTATCTACTTAGCTCCACCCGCGAGTCAACCATACCGAATGATAACATCGATAACTCATCAAAAGTAACATCTCTGATCGCTACAAATGTTCCCATCTCCAGAAACCAAAACTTGTATCCCTTAACACCTCTTTGATATCCCAAGAAACTACCTTTATTGGATCTTAGTTCAAATTTATTATTCTGCACATGAAAATATGCAATACATCAAAAGATTTTAGGAGAATTTAACAAAACTTTTTTATTGGACCATAACTCATATGAAATCTTGCATTTTAAAGCCCTTGATGTTGATATGTTAATGAGAAAACATGCAGTATTCGACGTACCTTCCCAAAACTCTCCACCCAATTTATCACTGGTTAGCATACACCGTATTCTTTCCAATAAGGTGTAATTCATTCTTTCCGCCGCCCCATTCTGTTGAGGTGTCATTTTCACTGTAAAGTGCCTTTCGATGCCTTCTTTATAACAATACTCTATAAACTGATTACATTTATATTCCCCATCATCATCCGAACAAAGATATTTGAGTTTCCCGCCGGTCTGCTTTTTGGTCATCGCTTTCCACTTTAAGAATATATCAAAGATGATAGAGCATAGCTCGTTCGACCTCGCATGCGTTGCTATCTCAAGCATGTTTGTCAATGTTAGTGATCAAAACTATAAGTCTTGATTTCTAGCCTACATAGCTAAGTCTCGGACTAGGATAGAAAAGTGTAGTTGAGCTCAAGGACTTCATGGAGATTCATCATATAAGGACGAAGATCTATACAAGGAATCGTGGAACTTCATCAACAAAAAGGTATGTGGAGACTTGAACTTATCTATCACTCAAAAGTCTATCTATTCATTCTCCTACTTCTTATGAGACAAAAGTCGTATGCTATATAGACTAGATCATACACATTTGACATTTCGAGCTGAGCATTCATTGCTTATCTTTTATCTCGAAATCGTGTATTGGTAAAGCGTTTCGCTTTGATCAAGTTTATCTTCACCTAGTGACGAAAGTCATGAAAAGTTTCAATGACTTTGAGAATTGCTCTGACGTGAATCGGTCTGTGAATAACGGCTACATAGTGTCTTCTGAGAATGTCTCAATGATT
The DNA here is from genome assembly GCF_003573695.1 of Papaver somniferum. Classification (NCBI taxonomy): domain Eukaryota; kingdom Viridiplantae; phylum Streptophyta; class Magnoliopsida; order Ranunculales; family Papaveraceae; genus Papaver; species Papaver somniferum. Next base: position 66,791,623 of record NC_039362.1, read on the forward strand.
GAAATGAGAGTTTATATTACATAACCATGTATTCCTTGAACCGAAGTTTTTGAACTTTGTTGATCAAGAGAAATCGAGAGGATTATGGAATTGGCTTGCCAAGTCCGCGGACCCAGTTTGCAGACTCAGTCCGCGAACTGTCGGAAGTTCTCGACCGAGAATTTCAGCTGGATTTTTCCAAAACTCGTTTGTGTGCTAAGTCCGCGAACCCAATCCGCGAACTGGCGGAAGTTCTCTTTCTGAGAATTTCTGCTGAGTTTGCAAAACTCAACCGATTAACTTAAGTCCGCGAAATTGTTTGTGAAATTAAGAGGTTATGATCTAAAGATGTGCTCTGAACATGAAACATTAAATTATTAAGGAATGCTTTATACAAACCGTGGCTATAATGTTCATGAGCCGAATCAATCGAATCGAATCATCTTTGTTTCAATTGTGTCTTGTGTAGTTACATAAGATCTCATAGCAATTGAACAACTCTTTAACTAGTTCATTTGAGTCAATTGAACTAGTTATGGTGAAGAAGAACAAGGTTGATATTAAATGCTCATATGGTTAACCTTTTGGGTTACTATATTGAACCAACATACACGTACACGTTTGGGCATGGTTTTCACAAACCCAGTAAACGTTTACCCAAGTGTGTGTGACAAGCTAAGTTTTCGATCTAACGGTTGAGAAATATTAGCTTGAAATTAAATAAGGTTTTATCTAACGGTGAATAAGGATTGATTTGTACCTAAGGCAAAACCCTGATTTGAAGGCTATATAAAGGATACATCTAGCATTGTGCAAAACTAATACCCACACGTCTGTGTGCTACTAGTGCGCCCGCTAGAGTCGATCTCCATTAACCTTTGATTTTCTTCTCTAAAATCAGGTTAACGACTTAAAGACTTCATTGGGATAGTGAAGCCAGACCGATACCACTTTATCGTAGTTGTGTGATCTGATATTGCATCTTCTATCGTACGAGTACAATCTATTGATTGGCTTGAGATCGTGAGAGTTCTCCGATAGGAAAGATAAAGAAGTCACAAACATCTTCGTCTCACTGTTTGTGATTCCTCGACAAACCACCTGTGTAGTCAGGAAGGATTGTAGAGAGGTGATTGATTAATCTAGGATGTTCTTCGGGAATATAAGACCGGATTATCAATTGGTTCCTGTTCACCTTGATTTTATATCTTAAGACGGAACAAAACCTAGGGTTTATCTGTGGGAGACAGATTTATCCTTTGATAGACTTTTATGTGTGAGCAGATCTGTTTATTATCAAGTCTGTAATTTTGGGTTGCAGAAACTCTTGGTTGTGGGTGAGATCAGCCAAGGGAATCAAGTGCGTAGTATCCTGCTGGGATCAGAGGCGTAGGAGTACAACTATACCTTGGATCGGTGGGAGACTGACTGGGGTTCAACTATAGTCCAGTCCGAAGTTAGTTTGCAGTAGGCTAGTGTCTGTAGCGGCTTAGTACAATGTGTATTCAATCTGGACTAGGTCACGGGGTTTTTCTGCATTTGCGGTTTCCTCGTTAACAAAATTTATGGTGTCTGTGTTATTTCTTTTCCGCATTATATTTTATATAATTGAAATAATACAGGTTGTGCGTTCGTGATCATCAATTGGAAATCCAACCTTTGGTTGTTGATTGATATTGATTGATCCTTGGACATTGGTCTTTGGTACCGTCCAAGTATTCCTTGTATTTAATAAAGACTCGCTATTGTTTTTAGCTTGAGTAAAAATAAAATCAAGAGAGGGATATTAACTCCTTGAGATACTTTTATCTAGATTGAGTCAGACTGTCTAGCTGATTCTGTAGCAAAGTGTTTCAGAGTTAGTCCATACAGATTGCTAAGCGAAATATTGGGTGGTGTTGTTAGACCCCCGCTTTTTCAATTGGTATTAGAGCAGGCAAACACGTTTAAGACCTAACAAGTCTGTGTTTGTGGCAATCTGAGTCTGTGGACAGAATCTCATACGCATACCAAAATGCCTTCTAAAGCTGTCAACTTTGTCAAGTGTCTCGGAAATACCTCAAAGGGTCACTCCTTAGATGATTCTTCCGAATCCCGAGGTACGAAGACTGTTCCATCTTGTGTTGGTCATTCTTCCTCCAATGAGACTTTGGACATAATGGAAAAAGCTGAAATGGAGCTCACCAGAATTTCAAAAATTCTACAGAGTTTGTTGATCTCAAGGATCATGTACAACTCATGGATGAATTCGAAAAGTCTATTGATCGTGAACAAGTACTCTACAACATTATAGGGTCATTCTCTAAGGAAATTGAGAAACTTCTTCAAGAAAACAATATACAACGTGAAAAGATTTTTGATCTTGAAAAGCTGGTCAAAGAAGGCTCAATTAGAGAAAATTGTTTGATCAAGACGCATTCATCCGATTTAGACAAACTTCGTGTTGAGAAGGAGAAACTTGAAGTATCGCTTGTCTTAGCCCATGGACAGTACAAATCCTTTGAAAAGGAAAACTCTGTTTTAAAGAAAAATTCTTCTGCACATTCTCATGAGTTACTGTACATAATGAAATTTTCTCCAGAAGAAGATTGTGTCAAGAAAAGTTCTCATAACTTACAATCTTCTCCGGTGGCTGTGAAGTTTAAACAAGTACCAGTTGTTGCTTCTCCTCTACGAATATGTACCTTCTGTGGAAAAGGAAATCACTATGCTATCCATTGTTTTGCTAAAAAGAAACGTGTTTCTGAACTTCACAAGTTGCTTCTTTCTACTGTCAATGGAGTAAATAGTCGGACGACTACTACAGTGAAGGTCCCTTTCACAGGAAACCAGGCATCTTATAAAAATGATCTCTCTCCTAGAAATCATTACAGGACATTTTTAAATTCTCGTGCTACCAATGAAAGTATGTCCTATACTTATAAGAACGAATCTGATAAATCTAAGTCTAATGTGTGGAGACGAGTTTCGGAAAATCCCCCAGAACCTATTTCTAGAGGTCCTAGACTTTGTCATCAGAAAGGTTTTTCTCCTATGATTCCCAGAAAGACTGCGAGACACACCGTTTTTCCTGGAAGCTACGGTAAAAGGACAAGAATAAGATATCCTAGAGAAAATTACAACTATTCTCTCATAACCTATGGAGAGACTATGTCTCCCTCTGCTATCTAGCAGCAGAATGTTCTATCCTTGTGTCTAACTTGAGAGATACAAGGATGAGGATTTGAGAGATTCTCAAGTATTGTGCTATATTTTCTCTAGGTTGTATATCCCTTGTTGTAATGATCTTCTCTAGTCTCTTTTTATTTCTGTCACTTTTGATCTTTTGGGATGGTGAACGCTTTGGAAGCTGCACAATATCTGTCTTTAGAGCCATTTTGGTCGGCCCGCGAACGCTCATATATCCTCAAGGAAATCTAGGGTTTCTAGCCAGAGCATTCACGAACATATATAAATTTTATATGTGTTTCATTTTTCTTCAGAAAGAAGCTCTATGGAAACTGTTCCCAAAGAAGAAGTTACCCCTATGGTTGAGGATGATCTTAAAGGATGTGATTCTGGTCAAGAGTTTATACGGAAGAAGATGCTTGAAAGAAAAGAGTATAACACTTGGATTGGAGAATCTGTCAAGGATCTGTTTCGTGTTCAGAATGAAGTTAAGAACGAACTGGATAACCTTCAATTGCAGATAAACCAGCTTATTGATGGACATGTGAAAATCCTTGGTACTCAGAATATCTTGATCAGAAATCAGAAGAAAGTTATCCTTGACTTTGCAAAGGCTCGTCATTATGCTCGCACTATTGATCGAAAAGTCAATGTTCTAACTTTTGAACATGGAGTCTCTACGGTCAACATGGTCAAGGATATCAGTGACTCCTACTTTGATGAACCATTTCTGAGGTATGAAATCATCAAGGAAAACCAAGTTCTGTTTGCCTAGTATGTCTTCTTTTTTGGATTAGTTGGAAGAATAACTAGAGATTGAATAGCGATGATTGTGACTACACATAGCTATTTTTTGTTTTCATCTTCTTATGTTATTTTTTAGGTTTATTGGTTATTAAATTCTAAAAATATTTGGAGGATGATGTTTATTGCAGTATTTTAATGGTTTGTGATATTGCAATATTTTTATGGGATATGTATTGTTTGCGTCCGTGAACTTGAAGGTCCCATATTGCAGTCAAAATTAAAGTCGTTCATGAATCGGTATTCGTATTGATGAAAGGGCGAATGAACTTTTGACATATACAAAAGTTATGCTTATGCAGTCATGTATTTGATGGAAAATAGGATAAAATCTTTTGTTCGACAAGGATAAAGTCTATTATGTCGTTATGATGGAAAATAGAATAGATACTTGTATGTTATCCACGGTATTGATCTTCATTGATCCATTTTATTATGTTTTACCGTGAAGGCTCCATTGTGTGTCTTATGTTGAGCACCTTACAACTAAGTCGATTTACCTCGGCTTTGTTGGTTGTTCCATAAGATGCTATATGTCGAGCATTAGGAACTAAATTAATCAACCAGTTTGGTTATTTAGTTTTTACTCCATAAGTTTTCTTTCTTATGTCGAGTACATGTACAATTAAGGTTGTCATATTCTATGATGAACTTAGTCGGGGTTCCATAAGTTCTCTTATGTTGAGCCCAAAATAATTAAATTGATTACTTCGGTGATTAGTTTGGTTATTTATATTACAATTAGATTAATTATAGGTTATTTTGTAATTAATCTAGTTGAGTTTTCATATATTACACAAATTCTTGTGTAGAGTATATGAAAGGCTATACTAATCATGTTCTATTGGTTAATGTAGTCGTATATTCTGTAAGGTTTTCCTTATGTTGAGTATGTGAACGATTAAGTTAGTCATCTCTGTATGATTACCTTAGTTGTAGCTCCGTAAGTTTACTTATGTTGAGCACTTTCAATTAAATTGATCACTTTTGTGGTTTGATTTAGTTGCATTTTCAATTGAATTAATCATGGGTTTACTTGTGATTAATTTGGTTGAGCTTTGGATATAGAAAATCATTCATATGGTTTTTGGTGTCCAATTAAAAAATCCTTATTTTCTTTCGAAATTAAGGTCGCTCTTGTTGTTCTCTCGGGAATGACATCTAATGGGGGAGAGTTCTTTTGAACTTGTGCTTAATGGTAATATCTTGCAGGGTGTGCGGCTGTGGAATTTTATAGGGGTTATCTTGTATCTTAAAACTCCTTGATGAATGCATTTAGCTTCGGCTTTATGATTGCATCTAAATTAATTTGGTATGTATTTTTCTTTAAGTCTATGAAATGTCTCTTGTGGAAATTTCATTATGATCCCGTTCTTGTACCTTTGCCAATTTTATTGACAAAAAGGGGGAGAAATAATGTAGTTCACACTACAAATACATATGGTTTTCGGATCATTGTGTAAGGGGGAGTGGTTTCCGTGATCGAGATGGAGTATTGACTAAGGGGGAGTGATACATATCACCGTAATATTATTGTTAAAGTCGTGATACAATTGGACTTTGATATTACATAATAATACTATGACACTGTATAATAATGATCGAGAATCTCGATTTCTCTCATTGTTATAGCTACGGATCTTCAACAACGGTGATGCTAAACTTACAACCTTTGGGATCATTGGAGTACTTGGAAGGACGAAGATTTCAGGGAAAGTTGAAGATTAGACTATGTAATAGGAGCCACTAAAGTTTATCTTTTTTGTATTCCATATGTATTAATAGTTTTATCACTAAAATTGACAAAGGGGGAGATTGTTAGAGCATAGCTCGGTCGACCTCGCATGCGTTGCTATCTCAAGCATGTTTGTCAATGTTAGTGATCAAAACTATAATTCTTGATTTCTAGCCTACATAGCTAAGTCTCGGACTAGGATAGAAAAGTGTAGCTGAGCTCAAGGACTTCATGGAGATTCATCATACAACGACGAAGATCTATACAAGGAACCGTGGAACTTCATCAACAAAAAGGTATGTGGAGACTTGAACTTATCTATCACTCAAAAGTCTATCTATTCTATCTGCTACTTCTTATGAGACAAAAGTCGTATGATATATAGACTAGATCATACACATTTGACATTTCGAGCTGAGCATTCATTGCTTATCTTTTATCTCGAAATCGTGTGTTGGTAAAGCATTTCGCTTTGATCAAGTTTATCTTCACCTAGTGACGAAAGTCATGAAAAGTTTCAATCACTTTGAGAATTGCTCTGACGTGAATCGGTCTGTGAATATCGGCTACATAGCGTCCTCTGAGAATGTCTCAATGATTGAAATGAGAGTTTAGATTACATAACCATGTATTCCTTGAACCGAAGTTTTCGAACTTTGTTGATCAAGAGAAATAGGGAGGATTGTGGAATTGGTTTTCCAAGTCCGCGAACCCAGTCCGCAGACTCAATCCGCGAACCCAGTCCGCAGACTCAATCCGCGAACTTTCGGAAGTTCTCGACCGAGAATTTGTGCTGGATTTTCCAAAACTCGTTTGTGTGCTAAGTCCGCGAACTGGCGAAAGTTCTCTTTCCGAGAATTTCTACTGAGTTTGGAAAACTCAACCGATTAACTTAAGTCCGCGAACTTGTTTGTGAACTTAAGAGGTTATGATCTAAAGATGTGCTCTGAACATGAAACATTAAATTACTAAGGAATGCTTTATGCAAACCGTGGCTATAATGTTCATGAGACGATTCAATCGAATCGAATCATCTTTGTTTCAATTGTCTCTTGTGTAGTTACATAAGATCTCATAGCAATTGAACAACTCTTTAAATAGTTCATTTGAGTCAATTGAACTAGTTATGGTGAAGAAGAACAAGGTTGATATGAAATGCTCATATGGTTAACCTTTTGGGTTACTATGTCGAACCAACATACACGTACACGTTTGGGCATGGTTTTCACAAACCTAGTAAACGTTTACCCAAGTGTGTGTGACAAGCTAAGTTTTCGATCTAACGGTTGAGAAATATTAGCTTGAATCTAAATCAGGTTTTCATCTAACGGTGAATAAGGATTGCTTTGCACCTAAGGCAAAACCCTGATTTGAAGGCTATATAAAGGAGACATCTAGCATTGTGCAAAACTAATATCCACACGTCTGTGTGCTATTAGTGCGCCCGCTAGAGTCGATCTCCATTTATCTTTGATTTTCTTCTCTAAAATCAGGTTAACGACTTAAAGACTTCATTGGGATTGTGAAGCCAGACCGATACTACTTTATCGTAGTTGTGTGATCTGATCTTGCATCTTCTATCGTACGAGTACAATTGATTGATTGGATTGAGATCGTGAGAGTTCTCCGATAGGCAAGATAAAGAAGTCACAAACATCTTCGTCTCACTGTTTGTGATTCCTCGAAAAACTGCCTGTGTAGTCAGGAAGGATTGTAGAGAGGTGATTGATTAATCTAGGTTGTTCTTCGGGAATATAAGACCGGATTATCAATTGGTTCTTGTTCACCTTGATTTTATATCTTAAGACGGAACAAAACCTAGGGTTTATCTGTGGGAGACAGATTTATCCTTTGATAGACTTTTCTGTGTGAGACAGATCTGTTTATCATCAAGTCTGTGATTTTGGGTTGCAGCAACTCTTGGTTGTGGGTGAGATCAGCTAAGGGAATCAAGTGCGCAGTATCTTGCTGAGATCAGAGGCGCAGGAGTACAACTGTACCTTGGATCGGTGGGAGACTGATTGGGGTTCAACTATAGTCCAGTCCGAAGTTAGTTTGCAGTAGGCTAGTGTCTGTAGCGGCTTAATACAATGGGTATTCAATCTGGACTAGGTCCCGAGGTTTTTCTGCATTTGCGGTTTTCTCTTTAACAAAATTTCTTGTGTCTGTGTTATTTCTTTTCCGCATCATATTTTATATAATTGAAATAATACATGTTGTGCATTCATGATCATCAATTGGAAATCCAACCTTTGGTTGTTGATTGATATTGATTGATCCTTGGACATTGGTGATGGGTGCCAAATAATGTATATATTTATCCCTTTTTGTTGGCATTTAACTCATCTTTTGCGCATTAATTCTACATTTTATCCCATATTCTGTATTTTCATTGTTTTCAAGAATAAATATTTTTCTTACTTAATTTTGCATTTTTAGGTAATAAATAAAGTCTGGATGAATTGCGGAGCGGAAAAGAGCTGAAGAGTGGTGAAAAGACGGGAGGAATTACGCAAGGAAGCCGCGAAGAATGTCGTGCACAAGACCAAAAGGTTAGAAGTGGGCTTGAAGAGGAAGAATTGTTCTTAAAGAAGATATGGGCTTGGCATACCCAAGGCCCAAAACCCTTACCCAAACCCATTTTCTATATCCAAGCCCGTCTCGGATTTCAGCCGTCAGATCGAAGCATTTCAGCATCCTACGGTCGCTCCATCATCGCACATTAAACTCTGAAGCCCCCGCTTTACATCACAACGCCCATCTCCATCTTGGGTCGTCCGTTTTGCTACATCCCTTCATCCGACGGTCGCTACACGCTTACCTCCGTATCGCCGTTGGATCCACCTACCATCTTCCCATCCATCGCTCCTTGTCGCAGATCATCAAACCTCGCTGAACCCGCTCAACACCCTAATACCCCATTCTATACCCATTAGCCAAACATGCCTTAACCCTAAAACCATCGACTCCATCTTCTCTTCCCCCCCCTCTCTGCAACAGTACCACCATCTTCTCCCCAAATCACTCCACCATCTTCTCCCCAAATCACTCATCCAACACCATTCGAGCCATCATTCCCCTACTCCTCTAGCTTTCTATAACATCAATTCCTCGATCTTTTCCTCTCACAGGAACCCTAGGTTAGGGGTTGATGAAATAGATGAGCTAGAAAAGCAATTAGGGCATGGGAAGAACAAGAGAAGCATCAGGAGAAGGATTGGAGGCATGGGTCGACACTTTGGAGCAGTTGTCAGAGATTAGGTGAGTCAATTTTGGATATTTGGTAAACCCTAATTTTTCTGATTTGGGAACTTTTTGGGGAAATTGATTGTACGTCTAATTGAAGCATGGGTTAGTCTATTAGGGTTGTTATCATAGTTAGGTAGGATCTTTTTTTGATTTATTTTGTATTTTTACCAACCCCTAATTGGACTGATGTGGTCCTGTTTTGGGGATTTTTCTTATATGTATAAATAGGGGATGTATGTGAAGAGGGGATGATCTCTGGACTAGCCAGTAGAGAATTAAACCAAAATATTATGCAATTCCAATTTCAGTCTTCTTATGCAGTTAACAGTTGATTGTTGTGTGTATGTTATGTTTGAATTATTTTGCATGATGAATGTTGATGCTGTTAACATGTTTTTCATGAGCTAAATTACTGCAGCTAAGGCTCAGATGAAGCCTTAGTGCATTGTTGGATGATGAATTGCTAGGTTAGAGTCTTAATGCCCTGTTTTGCTTGAGCATTGGGAAGAAAGCAGTGCTATGATTGCCTGTGATTGATTGTGCTGTCAAAAGACAGTCAATACTAGGGGTATTTCTGTTAGCAAGCTGTTTTTCTTTCCTTTCTATTGTATGCATAGGTCTCAATTCAACCTAGGAATATGTTATTTGATTAGGACACAAGGTGGAATCTAAGCCTTAGCTTAGCCACAATTCCTTTCTTCAGTCATTTACAATTCCTGCTCTGCTTTTACTCACTGCTTAGTTACATTCCTTTACTGTTTTGCTTAGTTCTTGCATTTTGAAGCCTATTGTGCACTGAAGTCAGTGCACAAACTCACCTCTGCCCTTGGCTTCCAAGCCTTGGTTCTTAGCTGTTTTCCTTGCTGCTTTGGTTCTTTACTTCTGCCACTTTGTATGCCATATTGCTTTGTCTTGCTCACTGTCTCCATTGTTAGCTTAGGTTTCTCTTATAGTGCTCCCACTCCCTGTGGACTTTCCCCTGCTTTCCTTCTATTCTATAAACTTGGCCTTGTATACTTGCAAGTTTCTGTGTGTTTTCCATTTCCACACCAATTGGTCTTTGGTACCGTCCAAGTAGTCCTTGTATTTGATAAAGACTCGTTATTGTTTTTATCTTGAGTAAAAATCAAATCAAGAGAGAGATATTAACTCCTTGAGATACTTTTATCTAGATTGAGTCTGACTGTCTAGTTGATTCTCTAGCAAAGTATTTCGGAGTTAGTCCATACAAATTGCTAAGCGAAATATTGGGTGGTGTTGTTAGACCCACGCTTTTTCAAAAGACTTAATCTTTAGATTCCTTAAGGCAAATTCACACACTCCATGTATAATCACCAATGGAAGAGACAAGATACTTTGAGTCTCCAAAGAAAGTAAATATTTAAGGTCCAAGCATCACTGTGCACATAATTAAGTCGTTCCTTAGTGTTATGAACTGAACTTCCTAATTTGATTCGATATTCTTTGCCAAAAATGTAGTGCCTGCAAAATCCCAATTTTACAGACTTAATACCACTAAAAGTTCCTCGCTTAATTAAGTCATACCATTTTCGCTCATATATCCTAACCGCATATGCCACTGTCTTGTGACAGATAGCTCTGATCCTGCTACTTATTTAACAACAACTCCTCATGTTGTTGTGCCTCCATCTAGATGATAAATATTTCCTTATTTGTTTCCACTAATTAATACGAGCACCCCATAAAGAACTTAAAGAGCTCCACCTTTGATAGAAATTTGATAGCCGCTTGGTCCAAAGATCCCGGTGAGATGATATTTTTACGAAGTTCAAGAATATGTTTGATATTCGTTAAGGTCCTTACAACACCATCATGCATTTTTATTTTTATCGTACCAATACCTACAGTTCTACAAACATAATTATTATCTATCAAACTGAACCAACGTTCAATACCTTACATGTAGTAAATCAGTTATTATTGGAACCCATATGATATGAACGTGCAAAATCAAGAATCTAACTATGCACATTATTGTTGTGAAAAGTTGTTAGAACATAGCTCGGTTGAACCCTCCAAGCATTGGTATGTCAAGTTTGGTTGTCATATTTTAGTATCAAAACTCATCTAAAGTCGTTTGATTAAATACTAGAGATAACTTCGTTTAGGTTAGACTAGAAAGTCTAGGAATGTTGAGACGTACAAGTATTACTCGGAAGACCTAAAGAAAGTGAAGAAGTAACAACTGCAACGACGACATCATCCTTCCTCTTGAGGTTAGTAATATTGACTTGATCTTGTTTTCATTCCTAACGTATCTTTCAAGTCGTTTTAGATTGAAAACATAACATACGAAGATATATACATATGAAACTCTAGTGTTAGACTTGGTCATAATAGTATGATCAAAGTATTAAGAAATTATATTACGATGTATAACACTTATCTTTTGAACTTCGTAAATACGACATCGATATAACCTATTGTATATGGTTACTTGATTATGTGTGCATTATATAGGTGTGATTTCATCCTAGTAAACTATGTATTATTACACTAATTTAAGGAAGTAGATATATGAACTTGTTTCAGAATCGAAAGGGAAATCATGATATCTTGATCTGGTTCTTCATTGAATAGTTTGATTGATCAATACAAGATAACTAGGTAGAACCAATCTTAACTTTGGTAGAGTTGTGGTATAACCGGTCATAGCCTATAATATATAGCTAGTTGTAATCGTCACAAGTTACTTTGGAAATCATGGTGTAACCGATCACAAGCTATATTGGAATGCAAGTTGAAACCAGTCACAAGTTACTTTGGGTTCCAAGGTATAACCGGTCACAAGATGAATTGGGAAGTTAGTTGTAGTCGATCACAAGCTACCTTTTGGAAGCAAGGTTTAACTGGTCACAAGCTACTTCGGGAAGCAAGGTGTAACCAGTCACAAGCTACTTTGTGGAGCAAGGTGTAACTCATTACAACCTATCTTGGGAATCATGTTATATCCGGTCACAACATATTTTGCAGTGATGGTATAATCGTTTCCATGAGCAAAACCAAGTTTCCATGGTTCACATATTTCTTCATGATGTGTGTGAATTAGAGTTTTGGGTTTTCTAAGATGAGAAGCTTCTTGATGTCGAAATTATTTAAACATGTACATAAATCTTATCGTTAATTGTTCAAAGATATTCCTTGATACTCAAGGTGAACCCATACCGCAAAAGTGAAAAGCATTTAATTATGATTTTCATCATATATGTTTTAATTACCAGCAATTAAAGCATATCTTCTGAAAAATATCATCAGTTAATGTGCTAGACTAATAATATAAGTTTTCCATGAAAGTTTTCGGAAATATGATTTGGCATTTAAGTAGAAATAGGAAAACCGAAATTAGGTACTTTATTGTGAATGTATTGAGAATAGTTTTGTTTTTGGAATTTCCTTGTTGTCCAAACAACCTTGGTCTATAAATAGTTGAGTTTGCATTTCTTGCAAACTATCCTAAGATCCAGGCAAACTTTATTTGTGTAGTTTCTGCTGGAGCCGTCTATTCGGAGAGGAAAGTACCCTGATTAGGAGAAATCTCTTACGACCGCTTGTTTAAAGACTTTTGTGGGATCAAGAAGCTCGACGAGTACCGTTGGTGGGAAACTAGATAATTGCATTGTTATTTTAGTTTTCGATTATTAATTTGATTGACCAATGGTTGTTGAAACTTTGATTGCACCTAGTTTTTTTATTCTTGAGAACCTTCTATTCTCATATAAGGCTCACTCAAACTAGATCAAAGTATCGACGATCTTTAGAACCATTTTCGGATCTATAGACATCTTGTGATAATCTATTGTTAACAGATTTTGTTCCGTGCATGATTGATCACAAGAGGATTCAAGTTGTGTTTTGCAGGTTTTGAAAGCAATAGAAGATTTGAAGACGAAGAAGAATCTTATTAGTTTTCGTATCTTGTGGATTTAGTGCACAAACCTTGATCGTCTGGGATCCAACTAGAATCGTGTTTATCTTTGATATACTTGATTGGTTAGTTGTGTGAGATCAGCATCACCTTATAGTTTCTCTTTGAGATCTATATTGATTGATTGCAAATCTAGAGTTTCATTATTTTGGTAATCAAAGTTTAGATTGATCTAACCAGACAAAGGAGTTTATTAGTTTAAAAGGAAGAGCCTTTGTCAACAACTCACATATCTTCTAGAAAGATTGATTAGAGTGGTTACCAAACATATTCTTCCTTTGATGTTGGGAAAACGATCCAAATGACTTGTTATTCACGTGCGTGACTCTCGAAGTCAAAGGCGCAGGGATATTGAAGAAACTAAGTAGATAGGGATAGTCTACTTGGTCTCAACTATACGAATTTGGTATTAGATTTTGTATATAGTGGAAATGCGGGGGTCTAACAACCACACCCAACAATTCATTTGGAAATCTGAGAGGACTTACTCCAATACACTTTCTAGAGAATCAACTAGATAGTCAGACTCAATCTAGAACAAAGTATATCAAAGAGTTTAATATCTCTAACTCTTAATTCAATCCTCAATCAGCAAATAGAAATCTGCGAGCCCTATTGATTAAGAGGAATAACTTGAACAGTACCAAAGACCAATGTTCAAGTGTCAATCAATGTAAATCAACAACCCAGGGTTGGATATTCTAATTGATTGATTTTAATGCACAACCTGTGATATTTCAATTATATAACAAACTATAATGCGGAAAAGAAATAACACAGACACCAGAATTTTGTTAACGAGAAAACCGCAAATGCAGAAAAACCTCGGGACCTGGTCCAGATTGAACACCACACTGTATTAAGCCGCTACAGACACTAGCCTACTACCAATTAACTTCGGACTGGACTGTAGTTGAACCCTAATCAATATCACACTGATTCAAGTTACAGTTGGGCTCCTTACGTCTCTGATCCCAGCAGGATACTACGCACTTGATTCCCTTAGCTGATCTCACCCACAACTAAGAGTTGCTACGACCCAAAGTCGAAGACTTGATAGACAAATCTGTCTCACACAGAAAATTCTATAGGATTGAATAAGTATGTCTCCCACAGAAATACCCAAGAGTTTTTGTTCCTTCTTTTGATAAATCAAGGTGAACAGGAACCAATTGATAACCCGGACTTATATTCCCGAAGAACAACCTAGAATTATTAATCACCTCACAATAAGCTTAATCGACTAGCGAAACAAGTTATTGTGGAATGACAAACGATGAGACGAAGTTTGTTTGTGATTACTTTTCTATCTTGCCTATCGGAGATATAAAATCTCGAGCCAATTATTTCAATTGCACTTAACACGATAGAAACAACAAGATCAGATCACGCAACTACAAAGATAATAGTTGGGTCTGGATTCACAATCCCAATGAAGTCTTCAAGTCGTTAACCTACAGGGTCTCGAGAAGAAACCTAAGGTTAAAGGAGAATCGACTCTAGTTATGCAACTAGTAACACATAGTAGGTGTGGGGATTAGGTTTCCCAGCTGCTAGAGTTCTCCTTTATATATTTTTTCAAATCAGAGTTTGCAATCCAAGTTACCTTGGTAACAAAGCATTCAATATTCACCGTTAGATGAAAAACCTGATTCAACCAAGCTAATATCTTTCAACCGTTAAATCGAACTTAGATTGTTACACACAAATGAAATGTACCCTCATTTAGGTTTATGTAACCATACCTAAACGTGTACACCAGGTTGGTTCACAAATAGTTAACCGGGGTTAGCCATATGATTACTCTCATATCAACCTTATTCATCTTAACCATAACTAGTTCAAATGACTTAAATGAAACTAGTTAAAGAGTTGTTCAATTGTATAGAAAACATAATCGAAACCAAATCAGTTTGATTCACTTGAATCAATCATGAACATTATAGCCACGGTTTGCAAAGATTGATTTCCTTATGATTTAAATGTTTAAGTCCATGAACTGACCGATTTGACAAAGTAACCATCTTAAGTATGCGTACGGGTATGCGTACTTAAGCAACCGGATTTTGAGTTTGTTAAGTTTCCAAACTCAGCAAATTTTCGGTTCGAAAACTTTCGCCAGTATGTGTACGGGTACGCATACTTAAGCTGACTAGTTTAGGAGTTTGTAATTCCCAAACTCAGCAGATATTTTCGGTTCGAAAACTTCTGCCAGTATGCGTACGGGTACGCATACTTATCTTGTCTCCTTCACCAATTTCGTATATACACATATGCATACTCTTGGCTCCCGGTTTACGGATTTATACACTAATGTGCGAACACACTATATATGCTTATATCCAAAGATGGTTACATCCTAAACTTTTTATTTCAATCATTCAAACATTCTTCTTTAATGACAATAGCCGTTTTCACACACTATTAGCATCAAAGAAATTTTCAAGATATTGAAATAATCATTATTGAAACATTCCACGCCTACATAAAATAATGTATCACTCAAACCATGTAAGATGTTATCGGCAATTTTCTCATGATATAAGATGAACTTGGTCGAAGCGAAAGGTTACCAACACATATTTCGAGAAATATGTAAGTGATATATACTCAGCTCGAAATCTCAAATGTGTATAGAGAAAACTATATCGTAACACGATTTATGTCTCAATATATAAGATAGTAGAAATAGACTTTCCAAGTGATATATGAGTTCAAGTCTCCACATACCTTTTGTCGAAGAAGTTCTGCAATCTCCCCTTAGTAGTTCTCCGTCTTCAAGAGATGAACGCCGAGAGATCTAAGCTCAACTACACTATCCATATCCTAGTCCGAGACATCTATAAATAGGCTAGAAATCAAGACTTATAGTTTTGATCACTAACATTGACAAACATGCTTGAGATAGCAACGCATGCGATTTCGACCGAGCAATGCTCTAATAATCTCCCTCTTTGTCAATTTTAGTGACAAAACTATCAATACATATGGATTACAAAATAGATAAAAATTGTAGCTTCCCATCCACATGCTTGATCTCTTTGGCATCTTCAACGCGACTCGAAATCTTCGTCACTTCCAAGTACTCCATGATCCTAAAGGTTGTAAGTTCAGCATCATAGTTGTTGAAGATCCGTAGCTATAAAAATGAGAAAACAAAATGCTTGCAATCATTGTTATACAGTGTCATAGTATTATTACAAACATCAAAGTCCAATTGTATCACAGCTTTGACAACAATACTATGGTGATATTCATCACTCCCCCTTAGTCAATACTTTATCTCAACATGAAAACCACTCCCCCTTACATAATGATCCGTAAACCATATGTATTTGTAGTATCACACTACACATTAATTCTCCCCCTTTTTGTCAATATAAATTGGCAAAGGTGCGAAAACTAGTGGGATCCTCATGAAATTTCCACGGAGATACTTCATGACTAAAAGAGAACACCATACCATCTTATTTAGATGCAATCATAAAGCCGAAGCTAAATGCATTCATCAAGGAGTTGATGAAGATACAAGATAATCCCTAGTATTCCACAGTCGCACCACCCACAAAGATTTTGCAATTAAGCACAAGTTCAAAATGAACTCTCCCCCATAAAATGTCATCCCCGAAGGAACAACAAAGGCGACCTTACTTTCACAAGAAAATAAGGATTTATTTTGGACAAAATCAAATCACATGAAAAACATGGATTTGAATCCAAAATATTCAATTGAAATAACCACAAGAGAACCCATGGTTAGTTCAATCGAAAAATTCAACCAAATTAATCACAAGAAAATCCATGATTAATTTAATTGAACTACACAACTAAATTAACCAGAAAAGTGATCAATTCAATTGGTCATGCTCGACATAAGAGAACTTACGGAGCAACAACTAAAATAACCAAAAGAATGATCAATTTAGTTGGTCATGATCAAACATAAGAGAACTTACGGAGCAACACGCACAAAAATGTGGATCGGAGATCGACCAAATACTACGGAATAGACAAGGATTCATCCTATTTTCCATCACTATTTGCACAATGACATACAATAGGCTTAATCCTTGTACACAAAATTTTTATCCTTTATTCCATCAAATAATGACATAAAAGTCTTTAACTTTTGTAATGTCAAAAGTTAATTCTATCTTCCATCAATACATTCATACCCACATAATAGAGATAACTTTTGAACATGTATGGGACAATCACAGGTTCACGGACGTAAACAACATATCCCATAAAATTTTGCAATATATAAAATCATAAAGATTAAAGTTGCAAAAAAGAAAATCATCTTCCAAAACCTTAGAATTTAAATAAATAAATCTAAAAACATGAAGATGAAAATCGTTGGACATAACTATGTGTGCTCACAATAATGGCTATTCCAAACCCTAGTTATTCTTCTAAAAACAAGAGATAAATTCTCTAAAAGAAGATTTACTAGACATAATCTCTCAAAACAACGAGAGAAAAGTCACGGAAAGATTAGTAAACATCTTCATCATCCGAAACCATAAGAATGTCTTGAATCCTATCCATGTCATCCTTGATATCCGGAAACTTGGTAGCAATTACAAGTAGTTTCTCTTGAACACACCTTACTTTGGCATTGATCTTACAAACATCTTTGTGAATTTGATGAAGAAGATTCATGGAAGAGGAATCACATGAGCCATCAAGTGTGTTGAACCTTTGTCTCTTGCAAGCATTCTCCTTCATGAGATTCAAGGTACAAGGTCGGACGAGTTTGGGAGAACCAACAGAGTTCCCAATTAGATCTATATCGAAAGTACGACAAATTCGCTCAATCAAGCAAGGAAATCCTAGCTTCTTGTTGGAGGATGTCATCGACACCATTTGAAAAGTGATGAAACCAAAAATGTCGAGACTTTAAAATTCCAATACAAGGAAATATACCAATTCTGCAAACTCACGACTCCAACAAGAATTCTCAATCGTGGAGGGACAAAGATTAGATATTCCAAGTTTAGCAAAAGACGTCAAGGCAAGACTAAGATCATTGGTAGGAAACTTACCTTAATTCCAAGCTACACGCTTACCACATAGACCAATGGAGATGGTTTCATAAGAGGGACGTTCATGAAAAGGTCTTAGAAGGCAATAATTCCCAAGAGAAATATTAGTAATATTTGAAATTAACTCTCTAGTTTCATGAACCCTTTGTCTATTAACCATGGTCTTGAATTCCATGTCTTTAAGATCAACATCATAAATGTTGGCATAGAAGATTCTAGTAAGAGTATCAAATCCTTCACCAAAACCATCAAAGATGTTTCCAAGCTTAAACTTTTCAAAACAAATTAAATCCTCTTTATAACCACTAGAAAAATCCAATTTCTTTTCTAGAATAAATCCATTAGATGAAATCCTTTCAAAAACTCTAGCACAAGAATCATTGACAAATTTAATCCTAAGAGAATCTTGATCTACAGGAGGATTCATGCTAGAAGATGAAGAACCCAAATTTTTTGAAATCCTTTTTGAAGCTTCGAAATTCATCATGAGATCTAGAAATTGGAAGGGAAAACAAGAGGAAATCACTTACTTGGAATGAACCTTGAACACCCTTTTGTCTTATTTTCCTCCTAGGAATTTAATGGAGGAATTTCATGAACCCTAGAAAGTTCACGTACGCGGACAGATGGGATGAAGAAGAAGGTACGTGTACTTTCTTCTTTATATACCCACTAATGGGCTTGGAACCGTTTATGAACCGCGACCTACAAAAGGAATGTAGGATTTCCTTTTATGTTCACACACCAAGATAGAGCAACCCGTGAAACCACAATTTTAGTGAGGAAACGGATGCCGTAGAAAGCTTACTTAATTATTCTAGAATGACAAAATAGCCTTTTAACCCAACTATTCACAAATCAAACCATTTCTTGCCCCATCTCAAGATATATACAAATGGGGTAATGCCAAGCTTGTTACCAAGTGGCACGATGTGCAGAGAGATTCTCATGCAACATTTCTGGTTGATATTTGTGAGCAGTCCCAGTGATATAATCAAAAAAATGATGATAATCAGGGTTGTCAGAGCTTTCTATCTTCCTTTTCATATGACTAGAAAGAAGATTCTTCCGATACCTTGACTCTGTGTCAAAAACATGAGAACCCGTATTGGATCTACTTGTGTTGACAACGTGTTCAGTTCGTACATCATTATTCCATAGTTTTACATGTACAGAACTTTTATCGGGTCGATTCTTAAACTTAACAGAATTAAGTTTTTCTAAGAATCTAAAAACGCTTTCAAAAGCTCTAAATATATCTTTGTCAATTGATCCATTACGATAGTATTTCTCAAAAAGATTAAGAGTTAATCTAGTGAGAGTCCATATCTTTGATAGTAAGGAACGTTTTCTCAGTCTTCCTTTCTTTTTAATTTTTCCTTTAGATTGTTTCTCATCATCTAAGTTTTTCAAGATCTTAGATGAAATGATATTATCATGAGAAACCGGAGGCTTTGTCCATAATAATCTTTGAACGATCTTTAAGGATTTCTGGCGTGCGTTACAGATGCCAAGAGCAAGTTTTCCAAAGAAATTTCCCATAAGGCAATTTTTAAGGATCAAACAAATAAAACTTATTAGGTTTATAATGTTTGCCTGCTCTGATACCAATTGAAAATGCGGGGGTCTAACAACCACACCCAACAATTCGTTTGCCAATCTGAGAGGAATTACTCCAATACACTTTCTAGAGAATCAACTAGACAGTCAGACTCAATCTAGAACAAAGTATATCAAAGAGTTTAATATCTCTAACTCTTAATTCAATCCGCAATCAGTAAATAGAATCCTGCGAGCCCGATTGAGTAAGAGGAATAACTTGAACGGTACCAAAGACCAATGTTCAAGTGTCAATCAATGTAAATCAACAACCTAAGGTTGGATATTCTAATTGATTGATCTTAACGCACAACCTGTGATATTTTAATTATATAACAAAACATAATGCGGAAAATAAATAACACAGACACCCGAATTTTGTTAAGGAGGAAACCGCAAATGCAGAAAAACTCCAGGACCTAGTCCAGATTGAACACCACACTGTATTAAGCCGCTACAGACACTAGCCTACTACCAATTAACTTCGTACTGGACTGTAGTTGAATCCTAATCAATTTCACACTGATTCAAGGTACAGTTGCGCTCCTTACGTCTCCGATCCCTGCAGGATACTACGCACTTGATTCCCTTAGATGATCTCACCCACAACTAAGAGTTGCTACGACCCAAAGTCGAAGACTTGATAGATAAATCTGTCTCACACAAAAAAGTCTATAGGATTGAATAAATTTGTCTCCCACGGAAATACCCAAGAGTTTTTCTTCCGTCTTTTTATAAATCAAGGTGAGCAGGAAACAATTGATAACCTGGACTTATATTCCCGAAGAACATCCTAGAATTATCAATCACCTCACAATAAACTTATTCGACTAGTTAAATAAGTTATTGTGGAATCACAAACGATGAGACGAAGTTTTTTTGTGATTACTTTTCTATCTTTCCTATCGGAGATATAAAATCTCGAGCCAATTATTTCAATTGCACTCAACACGGTAGAAACAGCAAGATCAGATCACGCAACTACAAAGATAATAGTTGGGTCTAGCTTCACAATCCCAATGAAGTCTTCAAGTCGTTAACCTACAGGGTCTCGAGAATCGACTCTAGTTATGCAACTAGTAATACACAATACGTAGGTATGAGGATTAGGTTTCCCAACTGCTAGAGTTATCCTTTATATAGTTTTTCAAATCAGGGTTCGCAATCCAAGTTACCTTGGTAACAAAGCATTCAATATTCACCGTTAGATGAAAAACCTGATTCAACCAAGCTAATATCTTTCAACCGTTATATTGAACTTAGCTTGTTACAAATAAATGAAATGTACTCTCATTTAGGTTTATGTAACCGTACCTAAACGTGTACACCAGGTTGGTTCACAAATAGTTAACCGCGGTTAGCCATATGATTACTCTCATATCAACCTTATTCATCTTAACCATAACTAGTTCAAATGACTCAAGTGAAACTAGTTAAAGAATTGTTCAATTGTATAGAAAACACAATCGAAACCAAATCAGTTTGATTCACTTGAATCAATCATGAACATTATAGCCACGGTTTGCAAAGATTGCATTCCTTATGATTTAAATGTTTAAGTCCATGAACTGACCGATTTGACAAAGTAACCAGCTTAAGTATGCCTACGGGTATGCGTACTTAAGCAACCAGATTTTGAGTTTGTTAAGTTTCCAAAATCAACAGAAGTTTTCGGTTCGAAAGCTTCCGCCAGTATGCGTACGGGTACGCATACTTAAGGTGACTAGTTTAGGAGTTTGTAATTCCAAACTCAACATATATTTTCGGTTCGAAATTTCCGCCTGTATGCGTATGGGTACGCATACTTATCTTTTCTCCTTCACCAATTTCGTATACACACATATGCATACTCTTGGCTCCCGGTTTATGGATTTATACACTAATGTGTGAACACACTATATATGCTTATATCCAAAGATGGTTACATACTCAACTCTTTATTTCAATCATTGAAACATTCTTCCATAATGACAATGGCCGTTTTCACACACTATTAGCATCAAAGCAATTTTCAAGATATTGAAATAATCATTATTGAAACATTCCAAACCTACATTAAATGATTGTATCACACAAACCATGTAAGATGTTACTCGGAAATTTTCTCATGATATAAGATTAACTTGGTCGAAGAGAAAGCTTACCAACACATATTTCGAGAAATATATAAGCGAGATATACTCAACTCGAAATCTCAAATGTGTATAGAGAAAACTATATCGTAACACGACTTATGTCTCAATATAGGAGATAGTAGAAATAGACTTTCCAAGTGATAGATGAGTTCAAGTCTCCACATACCTTTTGTCGAAGAAGTTCCACAAGCTCCCCTTTGTAGTTCTTCGTCTTCAAGAGATGAACGCTGAGAGATCTAAGCTCAATTACACTATCTATATCCTAGTCCGAGACATCTATAAATAGGCTAGAAATTAAGAATTATAGTTTTGATCACTAACATTGACAAACATGCTTGATATAGCAACGCATGCGAGTTCGACCGAGGAATGCTCTAACATATAAAAGCTTAATTCCGAGAGTATTTAAAATTGGACTAGGTCCCGGGGTTTTTCTACATTTGCGGTTTCCTCGTTAACAAAATCTTGATGTGTCATTTACTTTGTTTTCCGTAATATAATTGTTATTATAATTAAGTAAATTACACTAGTACGTCAACTCCATATCACTTGATATTGATCCTATATAGTTTCGGTTTAATACCGTACCTATTATCAAGTGAACACTTCGTTGTCGTATCGTCTCGATCTTGAATCCATGGTCAATCACACAAGTGATCTTGTTGTTGTATTATTTTGATTTCGTATACATAGACGATCACACGAAGTTTGTACCGAAGTTGTTGTATTGTCTCAACTCTGTCCATAGACGATCACACTTGGTAATTGACTTATAGGTTGATAAATCGAAAGATCGTGGTGTATTTAGGTACCCTCGTCTTTTCAAAAGTAACAATCAACACATCACCTAAATCCTTCAAAGCAACTTCAGTAACCACCAATGCTTCTTTAACATCTTTCTTTCCATTACTTGCCTTAAATTTAAGACAATCTCGTTTCAAGTAACTGAAATGAAGTGGGTACCGAGCACACCACAATCTTTTTGTATCAACATATATAGATATATTTTGTGTAATATATAAAATAATAATGTCTAAAGAAATACTTCAACAAGATGTAACTTGGTATATAGTCTAAGTCGTAACCGAACTAACTATGAGATCGTACCAAGTGGATTAACATACAAGTGAAATTACTTAATTATAACTATAACAATAATTATACCGCGGAAATTAAAGTAATGACACGACACACAAGATTTTGTTAACGAGGAAAACTACCTGGCAGAAGAACCTCGAGACCTAGTCCAGATCTGAATACTCTTATAATTAATTCGTTATACAAATTGACCACTGCAACTTCTTATAGTTGAAACCAAGTAATTAAACTAATCCTAGTTACTCAGCTCCTCCCGTATCCCTGCATCTACAACCAATCTGGTCGATGCACGTGAATTCCGAGATAGAGTCCACTGTCTTGAGTTGCTTTATTTTATGTGAAGACTTCCACTCTCAAATACTTTGGATCGTAACCTGGAACATCGAAAGATTAAATATGTTTTCATTACCAGCTCAATTATCAATCTTCCAAATCAAGATTCCGATCATACTAGGACAATAACTGTCAAAATATAAACTCCTTTGGTTAAAGATCAAACCAGTACAATAATTATCGAAATAATCTATCTTAGTGAACAATCTTTATCCAAGAAACTCTACAAGGAAAAATAAGACATTTTGTTCGATGTTTCTATAAGTCAAATGTCTATCAAGATAAAAAATTGTCAGATTTCAGAGGTTCAAGTGTGCAAGAAGAATCACAAAGACCATAACATAAAAAATAAAAGTCTTCAATCTTCAAAGTAATCGTTGCACAAAACAACTTGATTACACTATTGATTGCTAACACACATAACGAAGTTTTTTAATGTATGATGATCAATAATTTTATCTACAAATCTTGAATCACTAAATCAACAATATTCAATCCTCAAAAAAACTTGAATAACATTATATCAGAAGATAAGGACCTTAGAATAAACAAGTTTGATCTATCAAGTATAACTATACCGTTAGTCAATCAAACAGACATCAATCGGAAACTAAAATAACAACACGATTTAGTTTCCCACCAATGATACTACTAAAAGCTTCTTGATCTCAAATAGGACTTTCCACGAAGGAAACTTAAGATGTTACACCAAATTAGATTAGTCATCTCTCTCAACGAGTTAGCTTCCCACATAATCCATTAAGCTATGTGTCAAGGGATGAGTTTGTAAGAATACAAGCTCCACTATTGATAGTGTAGTCCAAGGATTGTCTGTAAAGCAAGGTATAATCAATTTCGAAAATCCCCAAAGATATTCAAAGAATATTATTTCCGAATTTAACAAATACTAATTGGATTTCAACTAATAAACCGATGTCACTCATACTTGATAACTAATATTAGCTAGCATTTTGTTTCGTAATTTTACTCCGCATTGACAAAGTCAATATTTGAAGGAGACTATGAGAAATCTTGTATTTCCCTTAAATTATTTACCAATTTTTCTTTGTAAAAAAGTTATTACTAATAATTACCCAAAATTGCCCAACTCTATTTTAAATAAGAAATGAAATATATATATTATAAAAAGAAGTGTTGTGTGTGTAGCCTTAAAAATCCGACCATCGATTTCGTCATCCCATGATGGAGATTGATCGGTTATATGTCATATATAGACGTCCGTCCGATCCCTTGGCTTCCTAATAAAAATATGATTCTAAATATTATTTAACGGCGTCGGATCCTTGGATTTCTTAATTTGACTGCAGCGTCGGATTTCCTAATTTGACTAAGTTTCTGTTAATATAGGCTAACACTAAGTAGATGTATTTATAGAACAGAAGAGCATCATTCTTTAACGGTTTCACCAACAGATGGTCTTCTATCTATAGTTCTTCCATCCATTAACGACTTCTAATTCTTAACTTCGTCTCTCTATATCATAATAATACTGAGTTATTAATACTAAGTTATTATTATGGATGATTTAAAGGATGGATACGGTGAAATAAAAGAAAACAGAGCTGATGATTTAAAAAAAAAAATTGGTTTAAAGAGGAAAGGAGAAGAAAGAAAACCTAATAGAGGAAGAAGAGTGAATTGGGTAAGAGGTTTTATGTTTAATGCAACCAAATATCTCCTTACTAATACATCTTCACGGTAAACATATGGCTAAGGATCTGTTTGGATTATGTTTGGTGGATGACCCTCCATGAAGATTATTCGTATACACCAGATATACTCTGGTCCATCGAATAAGTCATATGAACGTTCAATCATCCAATAAGCATAATGATTTGTACCATAACTTTCTCAAGAAAATTTAAGTTAGCCTCAACTAATCTAAAAGCTATTTTTTAAAAACAAATAAAATACATGGTAAAGATTTTTATGTGCGAGATTTAAGTGTCACAACCCCGACCAACAAAACATTAGGGAATGTTTAAGGGCCACGGTCGGGGCTGTAAGCCCCGGCTAATTTGACCTGACCAACAAAATAATATAGTATTCTCAAGGGACCACGACCCCGGCTAATTTGACCCGATCAACAAAATACTATGGTATCCTCAAGGGACCACGGCCGGGGCTGTAAGCCCCGGCTAATTTGACACAACCACAAATACTAGGGACGCAAGTCCGAACTAACTTATAAGCTCGATGTTTGACTGTTATAAACTAATTAGTTTTGCGAATGACTAAAAAAGATTTTGGTAGAATACGGACCAGCCGATCAAACGACAAAATGAAAACGAAAAAGGTTGAGCCCCGACCGTAGGCCGGGTTGATACCTAGTATATATATATATACTCTAGAATTCGGAAACTCAAGATTTTCATTTGCATCCAAAAATAAAACAAATTCTAAAAGGTATAAATACTTTTTTTTAAAAAGAGAGATAGGTAAAAAGATATCAATCATATTTTTCCTATTTAAGCAGATATTCTTTATGATTTTAAATGAGTCACATTGAGAAAGATATCAATCTATTTAAGCGTTGGTAATAACCTCACATTGATATTTTTTATGATTTTAAATGAGTCACATTGAGAAAGATATCAATCTATTTAAGAGTATAGTAATAACCTCACATTGATATTCTTTATGATTTTAAGTGAGTCACATTGAGAAAGATATCAATCTATTTAAGCATTGGTTATTCACATTAATTTTAAGAGCATGCTTGAGAGTTTATTGAGAAAATATGACTATAAGCAGAAGAAGGACACCATCTTGGTATAAACAAAAATAGCCTAGAGGACGGAGATAATGAAACAGAGGGAGTAGTAGAGTTTAGCACGTGTTCAAATAGAAATGTTAAAATCTTATGAACATTCCAAGTTTCATATATATATATATATATATATATATATATATATATATATCTTGATGTTTGCATAAACCCAAAGATAACAAGTATATCGAAAATGTAAAACAAGATTAAAAAATTTCAGGATCAATCCTGACCAGGGATGGGTCCTTACCAGGTGTTTGAGCACTGGTCGGTTGAACTCACAAGTTTTGCTATCTTAAGATTGTTGTCAATGTTAGATGCGCAAAACAATATCTTAATTTCTAATCTTCTAAAGTCAAGTCTCATACTAGGATTAGAGTACGATAGATGAATATCAGACGTCGTTGAATAACCCTCGAAGATTGAAGACTGAATATCAAATGAATACATTTGAATAACTTTATCAACAAAGAGGTGTTTGAAGACCAAACCATTATATTTACTCACGGCATTACCATTCTATCTATATGAGACTATGTCGTATGACCTCTAGTAGATTTAATATTGCAAAGAAGAAGTTTCGAGTCAAGATTGTCTTGTTAAATATCTCGAAATATAATTCAAGTAATGGGTGTTTAAGATCCTTACCAATCTTAGTTCAAAACAATTTATTATTCAAGAACTGTTTTTGTTTCAAATGAATCATTTGGAAATTTCCCAAGCAATTATGGCAATTGGGAATGTTTCAGAACATGAAAATAGAGTTTTCAAAACTACTTAAATCTGGACACGGTGTAGGTACGCATACCCTAGACATCTGAGCTCTGAAGCATATGTTGTGTACCCTAAGGTTCTAATATTTGTAAAGAAGGAAGGTGCGCATACCCAGTACACGGGCATGAGTTCGTGAATAGATTAAGGGTACACATACATGCTATGCGTAACTTAGCTCTCTGAATTCACGAACTTGTTCATAGGTACGTGTACCCTTACACACACCTACCTGGTACAAATTAAGCATATGTTCATAAATTATTTTCATAAATATTTTTGGCATCGCTACAACTCTCATGAACATCTCTAAGAAATATTTGATCTCTAAATGACTTTGTGTATGTGTATCACGACTCAAGTCTTAAGTGTTAAATGAACGCGATTGTGCTTATACGATCATAAGGCATACTTGCCACGAACTATCATTATACACGATTCCGGTACCCTGGACCATATTATATATTCTTCTATGTAATTTCAAGATAAACTTCTCACAAACTTACATGAACTCTTAACAAGAGTTTCATCTAAACAGAGAAAGTGTTTGCTTGAATTTCAAGTTATCTTAGCTTGAATTCTAAGCAACCTCTAGTACCGAAAGTATATAAATAGAGAGACTCAAACAACTAGGAATTTCAATCCCTAACACTTATATGTCCTAGCTGTATGTTGGGGTCATCTTCTATTAACCTAGGTTTCCTCTGAGAAACATGATTAGGTTAACAACTTAAAGACTTCACTTAGGGACTCGTGAAGCCAAGTACAACTATATTTATGTTGATAGATCGTGTATCCTGATCTTGTTTTGTATGTTTGTTGAGTTTTCGTCAATCTCTTTCAGGAAAAAGGTAAAAAAAATTACAAAGTTATCTTCGTTTTGGACTTTGTGATCCCGCAAGATTGATACATATAACTCTTCTTTGCTAATTGGTTTACGATTTTTTTTGAGAGGTGGTTAATAATCCAGACTTCTCATCTAACTGAGTGTAAGTATTATGGATTTGTGAGGTTTGCTAGCTTTGTCTATTGCAAACAGATTTCCAAGCCTTAATTTATTAGATCTAAAGGGAAATCAAATAGGCATATATATTAGATGCATATATATTGGTATCAAAATATTCACTGAGGTTGAGGTCACTCTTATGCTGTAAATAACATCAGTTAAGATAATCAATTTCTTAGATCCTTGCAAGGTTCAAGATACGTAAGGAGCACGACTGCGGCTAAATTGCTTGGAGAGTAAATTCAGTCTCCATAATATTCTAGTCCGAGGTCTGATAGTAGGCTAGTGTCTGTAGTGGCTCAATAAGTTTGGTGTTTAAATCTGTACGAGATCCCGAGGTTTTTATGCAGGTGCAGTTTTTCTCATTAAAAAAACTTATGGGGATCTTGTGTTTTTACTTTTTTGCATTATATTTACGAGACTCGTTCCTGTATATTTAGTATCTTGAAAGATAGATAAAAAATTTCATACTTGGTAGTATTCATATCCTGTTTATTTGGATACGACTAGATTGATCTTGGATATTGATTTGTGAGATTTTCCAAGTACTCTTCTATATAATCAGGTTCACAGATTTTATTATCTCAAACATTAATATCGTATAAGAGAAAGAGATATAAACTCTATATACATATTGTTTAAGAATCTTTAATTAGATCTACTTGCAATTGTATTAGGTTTTGTCCATATAAGTTGTCAAACGAAAAAGTTGGTGATGTACTTGGTACCCCCTCCTTTTCAATTGGTACTAGAGCAGAAAAACACCTTTATATATAAACAATCCATGTTTGTAATTGAAAAGACGAGGGTACCCAAATACACCACAATCTTTTATTTATCCACCTGTAAGTCCTCTACCGAAAGTGATTGTCTATAAACACTTCGTGTGTTCGTCTATGGATACGAGATCGAGATAATACTACAACAAGATAACTTGTGTGATTGACTATGGATACAAGATCGAGACAGTACAACAACGAAGTATGATACTTGATAATAGGTTCGGACTTAACCAAACTCTATAGGATCACTATCAAGTATATGTTGAGTTCATGTTTGCATAATTTACGGATCACTATCAAGTATATGTTGAGTTAATTTTTGCGTAATTTAATTTAAATTATATAAACAAATATGATTGCGAAAAATAAAAATAAATCACACAACAAGATTTTGTTAACGAGGAAAACTGTAAGTGCAGAAAAACCCCGGGACCTAGTCCAGAATTAAATACTCTCAGAATTAAGCCGTTATACAAAATCTAAACCAACTTTGTATATTTGAGACCAAGCAACTACCCCTAGTTCACTTAGTTTCCTCAGTATCCCTGAGCTTCCGACTTCAACCAGTGCACACAATAGAACAATTCATTTGGATCGTATTCCAAATAGTAAAGAAACAACAAATATGTTTGGTAACAACTCTTTCAATTCTTTCAAGATAAAGATATCTCAAGTCATACGCAAAGGCTCTTCCCTTTAATCTAATAAACTCATTTGCCTGGTTAGATCAATCTATCCAATAACTACCAAAGTAGTCAAGTTTAGATTCGCACTCAATCAAAATAAATCTCAAAGAAATATATTGAGAATGTCGATCTCACATAACTAATCAATCAAATAAATATGATTCTGGTTGAATCCCAACCGATCAAGGTTTGTGCACACACAAAGATATGAGAACTAAATAAGAAATCTTATTCGTCTTCAAATCTTCTTTAATCTTCAATAAACACCTGCGCAACACCACTTGAATCTATTGTGATCAATTCACACACGGAGCGGAGTCTGTTAACAATGATTTATCACAATTTCTTTCGATCTAAAAACAGCTCTAAATATCTCATCGATACTTTGATCTAGTTTGAATGAATCTTATATCAGAAGAGAAGATTCTAAAGAATAAACAAACTAGGTGCAATCAAAAATTCAACAACCGTTAGTCAATCAAATCAATCGAAAACTAATAATACTGCAATTATCTAGTTTCCCACCAACGATACTCGTAGAGCTTCTTGATCCCACATAAGTCTTTAAACGAGCGGTCGTAAGAGATTTCACCTAATTAGGATACTTTCCTCTTCGAATAGACGACTCCACCAGAAACAACAAGAATGAAGTTTGCCTAGCTCTTAGGATGGTTTGCTAGAAATGAAAACTTAGGTATTTATAGACCAAGGATGTTTGGACACCAGGAATTTCGAAAACCGAAAATATTCTCAAGATATGCAATAAATAGCAAAATTCGGTTTTCATAATTCCAATAAATGCTTGTCCAAAATTTCCGAAATCTCTCAATAGAAAATATCCAATTAGTAAATGCATGCATTTAATTTCTGGTAATTAAAGCATATAAAACCAAAAACCTTGATTAAAATATTCTCAATTTATTTCGGCACATGATCCTTATTCATATTTACATGGATTTACATTCTTGAAATCGGTTATACCACACTTCAAAACGAGTTTAGAATTGGTACACTTGTATTCCAAGATTACTATGTGATTGACCAAATATGAAATCACATACATAGGTTCAATTGGTTCTACCAATCACTAGGATCGGTTATACCTCAATATGCAAATACTTGTGATCGGTCACACAAGTTACCAGGACCGGTTACATCAATTACTAGGATCAGTTACATCAATTACAAGGACCGATTACCATATTCTCATGGTATTGTTTATGATTGGTCACACCAGTTACCAGGATCGGTTACACCAATTACCAGGACGGTTACCAATTACACAACACTCTGTGATCGGTCACACCAATTACTAGGATCGGTCATACCAATTAAAAATATCAATCATACCGTCTCATAATGATTACTTAGGATCGGTTACACCAATTAATAAAAACTAGTCATACCAAATCATAAGTCAGGCATTGTGATTAGTTATACCAAGATACATAACAAAGTTACGATCGGTTCTACCATCTCACACATATTGGTAATCCAAATGTTTGCAATGAATAGCCGTACCAATAAGCCTAACGATTTCCCTTTCGATTCATAAAACAAGTTCATGAATGTAGTTTCTTTAAGCAAATGTAAAACATTGTTTCCTATGATGGAATCTTCACCATAACCGTTCACATAATCATAACAGTATACACAAAATTATGTCGATGTCATATCTACGAAGTTCAAAAGATAAGCATTATACTACGTAGTCTAATTCCCTAATACTATGATCATACAAATATGACCATTTCACATCACTAGAGTATTATACGATATGCACAGTATATACAGCTTCGCAGTTATGTTGTCAATATAACACGAGTTGAAAGATATGTTAGGAATAAAAAATTTCAAGTCAATATTACTAACCTCAAGAGGAAGGATGATGTTGTCGTTGTAGTTCGCTTCTTCTTCACATTCTTCAGGTTTGTGGAGTAATACTTGTATGTATCAATATTCCTAGAATTTCCAGTCTAACCTAAAAGAAGTTGACTCTAGTATATAATCAAGCGACTTAATATGAGTTTTGACATACTAAAATATGACAACCAAACTTGACATACCGACGCTTGGTGTGTTCAACCGAGCTATGCTCTAACAGTAATCGTTTCAAACCTGTATTTGCGTACGATTGTGGTATACAATGGCTTTGATTATGACAAATGCTTGTCGATTACATCAAAGGATAACTCCCTGGTAAATTCTTCTGAATCCATGGGTAAAAAAATTCCTAAGTCCTTGAAGATATGTTCATCAAGCATCTTAAAGGATCATAATCAGAATCTAAAAGGGGATCTTCCAGAATACACAAGACTTATCTAAAATCATTGAAATGACCTTCAAGAGAAGTGTACTTAGTATGTTGATGAACTCAACCAATATATTAACAAACAACATGATCTCTGTGAAGTTGTTTATGTAATACCCCGATATTCGGTAGTGATTGGCCGAATGAAATATAAGTAATGGTTTGTCCTTTCCTAACTCCGAGGCCGGATGGGTTCCCTTGACTGAGTTGTCGAAAAAACTTCCCAGTTAGGCGTGCTCGGCCGGAAGTAATCACAGAATGGGTGACCTCTCGGGAAGATGTCGTTGGATAACCGCAGTAGTGCCTTTAAAAATCTCACACTGCTGGATAACCGCAGTGGGTAAGTGGCAACAATATCGGTGTTAGTTGGAATACAACTAGTGATGTGTTGATGGTGGTTTTTAGCTTTGGGCGAAAACCGTAAAAGTCTGTCTACCTGACCGAAGTAGTAGACCTTGATATATCTATATTTCGCAAGAAATTTGGAAAATATATCAGAATCTGATGAGTGCCTATGTCTCTCTTCACATTATATTGAAACTCAAGCTCCTAGATGAATTGTTCACTAGTATAGAGCCTAATGAGTATTTAAGCTCCTAGTTGCATTACTCACTAATGCCGGAGCCTGCTTAGTGTTTTCCTATGTTATGTTCTCAGCTGAACTCTCAATATTGACATGACATGACGATTAATGTTCACTCGCAACGGAGTAGCATAAATCTCCCGAAGTGTCAATATTGAGACCTGCATGAAAACACTCACATAGGCTACATCACCCTATGACAAAGAGATCAGCGTGTTCACACACCTTTTAATTGAAAGTTAGCGCGATCGAACGCGTTTAAATTCCTTAAGGGAAATCTAGACCGTCCATATCAGTCTTAAAAAAGAACAAGTCCGCTCGATTTGGACACACAATTCAATAGGCCTGGTCTACTCCTAGTGTAACTAGGCGATCACAAGGATGACCACCAGCGGGCCCACTAATACCCCAGCTGGTCGGACTCCACCTAGCACACTCTAACGTTTCCGAACGCCAACCCCAATGCGGATGATCGCGCTGTTATCAAAACGAGCTCAAACGAGCTAGACCGACCATGACGGTCTTAAAAGCATCACGACCGTCCAACTTAGCCAGCCAAGTTGGATGGCGTAGATCGTGTTTCAGACGATAAAAGAGGCGTCGTTATGTTCACCGGAAACTCACCTTCATCTTTAGCCGATCGAACCTCACACGACAATTCATAGGCGCATCGAAACGATCGCCCAAAGTAGAGTGATCACGTTGTTGAAAAATAGCTCAAACGAGTTAAGGCCGGCCAAAACGGTCTCAATACATCATGACCGTCCAACTTAACTAGCCTAGTTGGACGGCTTAGATCTTCCCTCGAATGATCAAAAGGGTACTAGTGTGATCACCAACGACCCAACCACATTCTTGGTCGATCGACCTGCTCGTGGCAGACCAGAAACGCGTTGAATCACACGCCCAAAGAAGGGTGATCGCGCATCCTTTGAAACCCTAAATTGAGTAAGCGGCGTTATACAACTTCCGAAAATCAATCGTGTCCATCCAACTTCGCCAACCTAACTAATTGGACGGTGTAGATCGCATATCGAACGATCAAGAAGGTTCCAATGTGTTCGTCGGCAGCCCAACTTTCTTCCCAGTCGATCGACTTGCTCATGGCAAGTCAATGACGCATCAAACCATTCGATCGAACTAGGGCGAACACGTCTGCTTTGAAGCCCTAATTGGTGTTTGCGGCAGTATGTTACTGCCACAAATCGATCATGACCGCCCGCCTTCGCCAGCTAAATCGAATGGCTTAGATCTAATTTTAGATGGCTCAAAAGATGTCATCGTGCACACCAGCAGCTTGTCTTCACACATGGCCGACCGGCCTGCTCGAACTAGTGCTCGATGCTTTGGATCGCTCGCCTAAAGGAGGTTGGCCACGCGGACCCTAAACCCTAAATAACATCACCGAGAGTATGTAACTGCCGCAAATCATCTCGTCCATACAAATTTTCTAGCCTAGTTGGATGGTGTAGATTTATTTTCAGAAAACCACTAAAGTAGTATTGTGATCACCGACCACCCCTCCTCCACAAGGAGTGATCGACTAAGTGATAGGTCGCCCACAGGATCCTTAAACGATCACCCAAAGATGGCTGGTCGTGCTACTTTTAAGACGCTCAAATCGTGACTGATTCAATCGAGCTATAAAACAACGATGCTTTTAGCGCATCGATTATTTTTCAGCTACTTACTTAAAAGCAATGCTTATATACACGATTATAAGCAACGCTATACAAATATTGATTTCACAAATAACTTAACATTTAACCTAAAAGCACTATGTGCTGATTTTAGCGTTAAGTCATATGACTTGACCCATTCACTCGAGACGTCAAACATGTCACAAACTGGGGGATGCTCACTAGGGTAGTGGTCTGGCGGTTTACAGCGTGCGGCGTGTAACGCTGCCATTACGAGAAAGTGTCAGGAAAGACGAACGGTTAACAGTAATGAGAGTAATGGATGAAAGTGTGACCATACTTTCCTCATAACGGAAACACGATGATCACCACTTTCTACGCAATTCCACTTCCCCACTACTCAACTTCCTCCACTTCCTATGAGATCAGGGTGCGCTCAAATGACTTGTATAAATAGGTTTCCAATCTATTTCGACAACAACAACGGAAGTGTTATCAACACAAGTATCCAGAAAACATATTCTGATACAAGTCATAAAACAACTACACTTTCATAATTCAACATTCTGATCTCAAACACCTTCTTCACTTCCCTCCCTAAGATCAACCCTTCTCCTTCACCTTGTGACTGAATTGAATCTGGAACGACTATTTCTTGGTTTAGGCCAGAGTCTTACAGATTTATCTCTCGAATCTAAAAGTACTCCCGTACAATGCATTTGTTTAGGGTTTGAATTCGTTTCTCATCAACACACCCAAATTTACCAAAAACAGCAGAATCGGTTCTTACCCTCAAACAATTGGCGACCACAATGGGAGATTGATCTCTCCATTGCAAAAATTCATTTCCCCTATCCCGTTTTTAATTTCCTAAATTTCTCAATATGGTTGATCTTAGGAATGGTTCAGAAATCCTTAATCCCAATTTTACTTCTCCCATCACTGACAACACTTCACATGTTATTCCTGAATCCGTTATTTCATTCAAAACTCTCGTCGAGGCTATGGAGTCTCAATATTTAACAACAATTCATGATTTAATGAAAATCCTGAATGATATTGTCAGGAATCAAGCTACTATTGTCAAGACGCAGGACAAATTATTTGCGCTTTTGAAAGTCCTCACGGATTAATTATCAAAGGAACCAACGCGCATTCATTCTGAAGGAAACGCCACCAACAATTAATTTTGGATCAATACTGATTGTAGTAGTCCTTCT
This sequence comes from Papaver somniferum, assembly GCF_003573695.1. Classification (NCBI taxonomy): domain Eukaryota; kingdom Viridiplantae; phylum Streptophyta; class Magnoliopsida; order Ranunculales; family Papaveraceae; genus Papaver; species Papaver somniferum. Next base: position 66,826,507 of record NC_039362.1, read on the forward strand.
TCCAAGATTCATATTCCTATTCCTGGTGAGGAAGATGAAGCCTATGGTCACGTCGAATGGAAAGGCAGCCACCAACTTAACGTGTCTGCTCATGAATATCGAGAGATGTTTCCTCAAACTCAGAAAGGAGACTCATGGGATTTATCACGTTCTCATCAGAGTCATCGCAATGAAAAGGTGATTTCATTATGTGCGTCCTTCCGGGAAAATATCAATTCCCGTATTGCATCAGAAGTTGCTAAGAGATCCGCTGCTACTTTACTCAGTCGATCCGAACCGTCCCATAATAAAGAAACTCGTAAAGATGTTCAGGAAAGCAAGCATCCTACCAATAAAAGATCCAACCTCCAGACAATAGGGTGGAAAGAGAATGCATCTGGGGAACGACTATCAACAACCCAAACGCGCAGCACTAGCGCAACAGACAACTCAAAACCGGAAAGCTGCGACTAAGACGCCTGCACAGCAACAAGAAACTGGAGAGGATGCTCTAATTTTCCCGTGTACAATTGAAGAGGTAATCGAAATCCTAGAAGTTTGGATTCAAGATGGAGTCATCAAGCTACCTCCTACCAGACGTCCTCCAACCGAATAAGAAATGGCAAATCCAAAATATTGCCGTCACCATAGGTTCGTTCATCACCCCACCAGTGATTGCAACAAATTGAAGCGCATTTTCAAAGAGAATGTGGATGCAGGAGAACTTCAACTAAGCATTGAAGGAGTGCACAGAGATCCTCTTCCAGTCAGGAGTTGCATAGTTTCTGCGGACTCCGTCCACGAAACCGTACAGACCATGATGGAGCATTCATGCAAGCAACAATATGCGAGTTTACGCACGCAGGGAATCAGGGAGGAGCTGCTTCACCAAAAATAAAGAAGGAAGAATAAACTCACATACATGATTTATCAAAGCCCGTCCATGTTCATGGTCGTTGCCGACCAAGGTTCGTGCTCGTAGTTGTCGTTCTTTCCTTTCAAGATCCATGGCCGTAACCACCACTCGTCACTGCCAAGATTTGTGCCTGTAGTCATCACCCGTCCCTGTCAAGGATCGTGATCGTAGACATACAAGCTCCAACCAACCTGTTTGGTACATAGTCATCAATGTGGATGCCAGATGGTGATATCCTCATCATGGTCAACCCATCGAACATACAGGATAGAACCACGTAAACTGCGGATTGAGGCTCAGCATGAAGTTCCTTCGCCGTCAGTCAAGAACTTCTTCAATACAAGAGAGACGGTCAATCAAGAAACATGTAATTTGATAGGGAAAATCAAACTGAAGCTTAGTCGAATCCTTAACCATTATTTCGAATCACCGGAGAGAGCGTTGCATACGTTGAGATGTTACAATAGAAACTGTATTTTTTCCCATGAGGAGAAAACACGACTTGCCGGCCAACACTATTTGTGTGTCGTCTTCCCATCTTCCATATCATATCGCCTCAGAAGAATGGGAAGAAATCATTTTTTGAAATCAAGGGTTAAGGACGCCCTCACTGTTGTTCTCTCCTGAAGCTGCTTCAACGCACGCTCTCTCCTGAAGACGCTTCAACGCTCTCTCCAGAAGAAGCCCTCCAGAAGCCGCTTCAACGCACGCTCTCTCCTGAAGCCGCTTCAACGCTCTCTCCAAAAGCCGCTTCAACGCAAGCTCTCTACTGAAGCCGCTTCAACGCACGCTCTCTCCTGAAGACGCTTCAACGCTCTCTACAGAAGAACCCCTCTAGAAGCCACTTCAACGCACGCTCTCTCCTGAAGCCACTTCAGCACTCTCTCTAGAAGAAGCCACTTCAACGCTCTCTATCCCGAAGCCTCTTTAGCGCTCTCTCCCGAAGCCGCTTCAGCGCTCTCTTCAGAGGCCGAAGCCGCTTCAACACCTCAGCAAGCCATACATACCAACTGCATCATGTCTGCCACATCCCCGACAAAATCAAAATCGGTGTTTCTAGATTTCCAATTTCCTATGGAAGGGGTGCATTAGATGCCAAAAGTTTGGATATAATACAGATCTATCAAACACGACTCTGATCAACAAGTGACGAATCCAAAAGATTGCCGCCTTCATCAATTCGTCAACCACCTTACCAGCAAATGCAATGGAAGTACGTCTTTCAATAGAAAATAGGCTCAGGATAATTACACCTGGGGACTGCTAGCACGGGATACCTTCACGTCATTCAACCAGGTTATTTCTGATATAACATCATCACTGTCAAAGCTTTAAGAGCCGCAGGAAGTTCTCAACATGAAGCCGTACACTGCATCAAAGACTCCAAAGTACGCCGCAGAGATATTTTCACATATCCGGCCAAGCCATCGGATCTAGTACACATCTACACCTCCTTACGAGACCGCATTGTGTTTCCAAGCCGACTCAAAAATATGGCTCTAGTGACCAGACGGAAGTGTAACTGGGGACTGCTCATCGCATCCCATTCCATACAACAATCTAAGATTCAGAAGATGATTCAAAGGATGTCGCTTGGAACGAATTCCTTGAAGACTTGATAGAAGCACGTCGGCAATGGAATGCCTCTCAACTCATCTACTTCGCTCAACGGCTCCAGAAGATCTTGCCCATACAAGCTTTCCAAGCATGTCATCATCGCAATCAGAAAGGAAAGAATAGGTATATGAGCTAAAGATTCAGAATGAATACAATTTCGTGCCAGTCAATGCTCAAGAGTTTAAAGAGCATTTGAATCGCAGTCCCGATGCTAAGCAACTTAAAGTCAGGGCCTCTTGCAATTGAGCGCAATGGAGTTTGGTAAATTTCGAAACCCACTGGAGAGGTTAGATACTCATTCTTCTGGAGTCAGGACCTTATTACACATTCTGGAGAAGATCGGTGGTATTGTTGGATGGCTACATGCGCAAAAAGAAAACATCACCTACCTTGGGTTCTCATGGCTCGCCTTGCTACTGATTACAACTATTGGAGATTGCTTTGTTGTCGTTGACGCTCGCTCTACCGCCACTAACAAAGAAAGTCATTCACACCAAGCTAAATATCCGAGTTTGATCAACTACTCATGGATATTACACTCACAACTAAAATACGAAGACAAGATGAATTTACCTTGCCGCTGACGACTGGCACGCTTTTGATCGAGCTGCTGACAGTGATGAAGAGGAGCCGGCCGTTGCTGACGAAAGCACGGAGCTAGACGAGCAACAAAGACAAAAGAGGGTCGATTCCCCTTTTCATACGAACGGAGTTTCTAGAGTTTGAACAGACGAAGGATTCCTTCTTGCTCCATGAACGGGAATGGATGATTGAGCGCACCGCACCCATACCCCATAGCTGAGCTAGCAACACGCTACTACGAAGGCCACTGGCCGCACGATCCCGCTGCTGAAGGTCGATTTGGATTTCCCTGGTAATATCCACCTGCTTCGTCTTTTTAATTTTATTTTTCGTCTGTCATCGTCTAGTGCATACCCCACAAAAATGTCACTGTTACGTGCTAAGCAGGGGACTTAATGTCGATGTTGGTTTTTAACTTAGGGAGAAAACCGTAAAAGTATGCCTACCTGACCGAAGTAGTAGACCTTGATATATCTATATTTTGTAAGGAATTTGGATAATATATCAGAATCTGATGAGTGCCTATGTCTCTCTTCACATTATATTAAGACTCAAGCTCTTAGATGAATTGTTCACTAGTATAGAGCCTAATGAGTATTTAAGTTCCTAGTTGCATTACTCACTAATGTCGGAGCCTGCCTAGTGTTTTCCTATGCTATGTTCTCAGCTGAACTGTCAATATTGACATGACATGACGATTAATGTTCACTCGCAACGGAGTAGCATAAATCTCCCGAAGTGTCAATATTGAGACCTGCATGAAAACACTCACATAGGCTACCTCACCCTCTGACAAAGAGATCAGCGTGTTCATACACCTTTTAATTGAAAGTTAGCGCGATCGAACGCGTTTAAATTCCTTAAGGGAAATCTAGACCGTCCATATCAGTCTTAAAAAAGAACAAGGCCGCACGATTTGGCCACACAATTCAATAGGCCTAGTCTACTCCTAGCGGAACTAGGCGATCACCAGGATGACACCGGCGGACCCACTAATACCCCAGCTGGTCGGAATCCACCTAGCACACTCTAACGTCGTCGAACGCCAACCCCAATGCAGATGATCACGCTGTTGGCAAAACGAGCTCAAACGAGCTAGACCGACCATGACGGTCTTAAAAGCATCACGACCGTCCAACTTAGCCAGCCAAGTTGGATGGCGTAGATCGTGTTTCGGACGATCAAACAAGCGTCGTTATGTTCACTGGAAAGTCACCTTCATCTTTAGCCGATCGAACCTCACACGACAATTTATAGGCGCATCGAAACGATTGCCCAAAGTAGAGTGATCACGTTGTTGAAAAATAGCTCAAACGAGTTAAGGTCGGCCAAAACGGTCTCAAAACATCACGACCATCCAACTTAGCTAGCCTAGTTGGCCGGCTTAGATCTTCCCTTGAATGATCAAAAGCGTACTAGCGTGATCACCAACGACCCAACTACATTCTTGGTCGATCGACCTGCCCACGGAAAACCAAAAACGCGTTGAATCATGCTCCCAAAGAAGGGTGATCGCGCAACCTTTTAAACCCTAAATTGAGTAAGCGGCGTTATACAACTGCCGCAAATCAATCGTGTCCATCCAACTTCTCCAACCTAATTGGACGGCGTATATCGCATATCGAACGATCAAGAAGGTGTCAATGTGTTCGTCGGCAGCCAACTTTCTTCCCAGTCGATCGACTTGATCATGGCAAGTCAATGACGCATCAAACCATTCGATCGAACTAGGGCGGACGCGGCTGCTTTGAAACCCTAATTGGTGTTTGCGGCAGTATGTAGTAACATACTGCCGCAAATCGATCATGAACGCCTGTCTTCTCCAGCTAAATCGAATGGCTTAGATCTAATTTTAGATGGTCCAAAAGATGTCAGCGTGCACACCAGCAGCTTGTCTTTACACATGGTCGACCGGCCTGCTCGAACTAGCGCTCGATGCTTTGAATCGCTCGCCCAAAGAAGGTTGGCCACGCGACCCCTAAACCCTAAATAACATCAACGGCAGTATGTAACTGCCGCAAATCATCTCGTCCATCCAACTTTGCGAGCCTAGTTGGATGGTGTAGATTTATTTTCAGAAAACCAACAAAGTAGTATTGTGATCACCGACCACCCCTCCTCCACAGGGAGTGATCGACTAAGTAATAGTTCACCCACAGGATCCTAAAACGATCACCCAAAGATGGCTGGTCGTGCTACTTTTAAGACGCTCAAATCGTGACTGATTCAATCGAGCTCTAAAACAACGATGCTTCTAGCGCATCGATTATTTTTCAGCTGCTTATTTAAAATCAATGCTTTATATACATCGATTATAAGCAACACTATACAAATATTGATTTCACGAATAACTTAAAATTTAACCTAAAAGCACTATGTGCTGATTTTAGCGTCAAGTCACATGACTTGACCCATTCACTCGAGACGTCAAACATGTCACAAACTGGGGGATGCTCACTAGGGTATTGGTTTGGCGGTTTACAGCGTGCGACGTGCAACGCTCCCATTACGAGAAAGTGTCAGGAAAGACAGACGGTTAACAGTAATGAGAATAGTGGGTGAAAGTGTGACAAGTCTTTCCTCATAATGGAAACACGATGATCACCACTTTCTACGCAATTCCACTTCTCCACTACTCAACTTCCTCCACTTCCTATGAGATCAGGGTGCGCTCAAATGACTTGTGTAAATAGGTTTTCAATCTATTTCGACAACAACAACGGAAGTGTTATCAACAGAAGTAGCCAGAAACCATATTCTGATACAAGTCATAAAACAACCACACTTTCATAATTCAACATTCTGATCTCAAACACCTTCTTCGCTTCCCTCCCTAAGATCAACCCTTCTCCTTCACCTTGTGACCGAATTGAATCTGGAACGACCATTTCTTGGTTTAGGCCAGAGTCTTACAGATTGATCTCTCGAATCTAAAAGTACTCCTGTGCAGTGCATTTGTTTAGGGTTTGAATTTGTTTCTCATCAACACACCCAAAATTTACCAAAGTGGGAATGTTATAAACACCCCTACTATCCATGGATCCTGCATAAATACCCTTAAGAGTCTTTACAAATACCCTCAATGGCATAATTGAAATTAAGAATAGAAAAATAATTCACATAATCTCATTTTTAACCTTTATATCTTATCCTTCAGTTTGTTTTTTATATTCACTCGAGAAAATCAGTCGAACTCCCACCATCTCCATCTCTGCGACAACCATCTCCGTCGCCACCACAACCAACTACCACCAACACCACAATCGTCTCCATCGCCATCATCACCATATCAGTGAGTTATAAATATCCTTCTCCTTTTCACCAGCAATCACCACCACCACATCGATCCCATCTCCAATTCCACCACCACCTCAAAATCCACCAATTTCATCACCAGATCCATCAACAATTCTCTCTTTTTGTAACCTATTTGTGAATCACTCTGAAATCCGAATATAAAAATCATCAGAGCAGCGGTTTAGGTTTTGATTCAGGTAAGATCCCAATTTTAGGTTTTGGTTTCTGGTATTGATCTCATTTTAAACTAAATTAATTTACGATAATAAAAGATTTAAATTTATGCTAAAATCGAAGGGAGAGAGATCTTCGTTGAAAAACTGATTGATGAACAGTAGCAGAAGTTAAATTTTCGAATCATTAGCAGCAGCAGAAACTAAAATCTCACCTTCTTTTCTATTTCCTCTCGTCCCGTCAATGATTCAATATCAGACTCAGAGAGATCGGGATTGATTTTTTTGTTTCGTTTAGATTTAGATTTTGGTTTTGGTTTTGTTGTAATTCCACGAGCAATCATGTGAAAGATACCAAACAAATTGGAAATGTGGTGGTGGAAGCTGGCAGTGGGTAGTGGTGCATGGTATTGTGTTTTTTTTTTTTGAATTTATGAATTGGCCAACATTCATTTTGGTGTTTTTATTATGTTTTGTGATTCAATTGAATGAAAAATGTTTCTGTGAGTTTAAGAAGTGTATATGCTTTACAGACAAGACTGCAAGCGTAATGGCTGTGTGATTCCTGGCGGAGCAACTCATATGCAAAATGAGTTATAATCTAGTTGCATCTTCCTCGGGACACTAGTTACAAACTCGCTAGTTACTAATCTATGTTAGACTTACTGGCCATACTGGGATACACTGCCATACATCTTACTTCAGATGCCCAAGTAAATAGTAATATTGTTCCAATAATTAAGTATTATTCCCAGTCAACTAGAGTAGAATCAGATGCCGCTGAACATGCATGAGTACATAAAACATAATTGAGATATAATTAAGGTTTTGATTTGTCTTTTTTCATATGTGTTGTACGTTAACATCCGTAACTGTATAAACATGACAAAAGAAGAGTTAGTCATAAGAATAAAACGAAATTCTAATGAGATTCTTATAGTTATAATCATAGAAGGTGTGCATGAAATTCTTGTCTTCCCCTGAACACGGAGGTGAATACTTCTCCACTCTCCATTTCGTCTGCTTTCTCCCTTAACTATGAGACCCGTGTAACAAAATGCAAGTACTGGTGGATGAGTAGCTTATATTCCAAATGCAAGTACTGGAATTGGAGCAGCTCATATGCAAAATGGTTATCTAAGTTAGACAGGATTGTCGTGGACATACTAAGGTTGCTAGTCTGATACTCCTTATGAATGCAATTTTGATTTGACTTGTTAGTTTAGTATGCTAAATTTGTTTTTGCTCTATGGGATATCTCTAGAACTCTCTACTGTCTACAGGTCATGAAGTTGTTGCATTAGCAGAGATGGAGGATGTGATACTGTCTGGTGGTGGTTCGAATTGTTGGTTGTGCACTGAAAAGAGATATGAAGTGGCAGGTGTTGGTATGTGATTTTGATATGTTACTTTGTATTGACGAATCTGTGGTGCAATGGTAGCACAACTGACTATATGTCACAAGATGTGTGTTCGACTCACACTAGGTTCACTTTTTTGTGTACAATTTTTATTTTTTGGAGACAACTTGTGATAGTTTCCTCCATATATGAAGACAACCTGCGATAGTTGCTTTCACTTTTAAAGACAACTTTGTGCTAGTTGCCTTCACTTTTGAAGACAACTTGAGCTAGTTGCCTCAGATTCGGAGACAACTTGAGTTAGTTGGCTCCATTTTGTTTTGCAACTTGTTCTTGTACACTATTTATTGGAAACAACTTGAGCTTGTTGCCTCCACTTTTGGAGACAACTTAAGCTAGTTGCCTCCGGTATGGACACTATTTATTGGAGACAACTTGAGCTAGTTGCCTCCGATATGGACACAACTTCTGCTAGTTGACTCCACATGGTAGTGGTGGTCGTCGGCGGCGGTGGTTGGCGGCGGTGATGGTGGTTGACGGCGGCGGTGGGTTGCGGTTATTTACGGCGGCGGTGTGATTGGTGGCGGTGGTGGTGGACATTGGTGGTGTTGGTTAGCGGCGGCGGTGGTTGGTGGTGGTTGGCGGTGGTGGACAGTTGTGATTGTTGGTGGTGGTGGACAGTGGTGGACAATGGTGGTTGGCGGTGGTGGTCGGCGGCGGTGGTGGTGGTCGTCGTTGGTAGTTGGTGGTGGTGTGCGGCGGTGGACAGTGGTGGTGGTTAGCGGTGGACAGTGGTGACGGGTAGTAGAGGTAGCTTTTTTTTTTTTTGAATAATGGTTAGCCCTTTTTGTATATACACTATATAAAATAGGGTATTTTAGTAATGTATTAAGCTTAGGGGTATTTGTAAAGTTCAAAAGGGTATATTTGTAAGGGGCCTCATAGTAGGGGTATATAGATAATGTTCCCTTTACCAAAAACAGCAGAATCAGTTTTTACTCTCAAACAAGATGGTTCGCTTGTGCTCGGATGAGAGAGTATTCAAGGCAGTTGGGCTATATACTGGTCTCACAAGAGGCACGAAACGTCTACATTATACCGAGGCTTGATGGGTTCACTTGACTGAGTTGTGAGAAAAACTTCTCAGTTAAGCGTGCTCGGACGGGAGTAGTCACAGGATGAGTGACGTCTCGGGAAGCTACTGCTGGATGACCGCGATAGTGCCGTTAAAAATTCCACACTGCTGGATAACCAAAGTGGGTGAGTGGGAACAATATCGGTGTTAGTTGGGATACAACTGGTGACAGTTCGATTGTGCTCGGATGAGAGAGTATGCTAGGCCATTGAGCTAGATACTGGTCTCACAAGAGACAATGAACGTCTACATTATACCGAGGCCTTTTCGGCATAATTGGCTCTAAAGTTGGCAGAAAACTCTGCAGTTAAGTGTGCTCAGACGGGAGCGATCCAGGGATGGGTGACCTCCCACGAAGTTTGCTGCTGGATGACCGCCGCGATGCCCGTTGGAAACCCCACGTTGTCGGATAACCACAGTGGTTAAGTGGGGACAAAATGGTATCAGAGCTGACGAAGGGTCACCTGCCGAGGGTGGGAAGCTACGCTAGACGGGGTAGATCCGGGTGCTTCTCATGAGGGGCAGGAAACGTCAGAAATATAGGTTTGTACATATTCCGGAGCCGAGGAAGGCTCCAATTTAAGGTGGTGGTATTGAAATACCCCGACATTCGGTAGTGGTTGTCCGAATTGAATAAAAGTAATGGTTTTTCCTATCCTAACACTGAGGCCTGATGGGTTCACTTGACTGAGTTGTGGGAAAAATTTCCCAGTTAAGCGTGCTCGTCCAGGAGTAGTCACAAGATGGGTGACCTCTCAGGAAGCTGCTACTGGATAAACGCATTAATGCCGTTAAAAGTCTCACATTGCTGGATAACCACAGTGGGTAAGTGGGAACAATATCGGTGTTGGTTGGGATACAACTAGGGACAGTTCGTTTGTGCTTGGATGAGAGAGTATGCCAGGTGGTTGGGCTAGATACTGGTCTCACAAGAGGCAAGAAACGTCTACATTATACCGAGGCTTGATGGGTTCACTTGATTGAGTTATGTGAAAAACTTTTCATTTAAGCGTGCTCGGCCGGGAATAGTCACAGGATGAGTGACATCTCGAGAAGCTTCTGCTGGATGACCGCAGTAGTGCCGTTAAAAATCTCACAATGCTGGATAACCGCAATGGGTAAGTGGGAAAAATATCAGTGTTAGTTGAAATACAACAATGACGGTTTGCTTGTGCTCGTATGGGAGAGTATGCTAGGCCGTTGAGATAGATACTGGTCTTACAATAAGCAAGGAACATCTACATTATATCGAGGCATTTTCAGCACAATTGGCTCCAGAATCGGAAGAAAACTCTGCAGCTAAGCGTGCTCGGACGGGAGAAATCCATGGATGGATGACCTCCCGAAAAGTTGTTGCTGGATGACTGCAGCGATGCCCACCGAAAACCCCACACTGTCGGATAACCGCAGTGGTTAAGTGGGGACAGTATCGGTGGAGGGAAGAGTCATTACAGTTGAATCTTTTTGTGACAATATCAATAAACTTATTCAAACACTAAACCTAGTAGAGAAAAGATTGGCATTCTTGAGGACAAAAAAACAGTGCACGAGAAAACTGTATTGTTAAGACTCATTCCCCCGAAATGGATAATTAAAGGAAAAGGCTGAATCCAATCTCCTCTTAGCTCGTGAGCAGTGTAAATCATTGAAAACCGGAAATACTGTCTTAAAGTGCACATCTTGTGTTATATATGATAAATTTTTTGATACTCACTCAAATACATTATCTATTGTTGATAAAGTCACTCCGAACTCAGCTGATTAACGATGGCTAAATATATATCAAAACACAACATATAAGAGATCTTTTAAACAAGATCATGTATCAAAAACCTATTTTGGTAATTTGCAGTTTTGTTTTCATTGTGGAGAAAAGGGTCATCTTGCATTGGATTGTTTTCCTAGGAAAAACAGATAATTAATCTCCAAAAATTGCTTACTTTTGCAATCGAAGAGATAAATAGACCGACAACATCTCCAATTGATCCAGGTTGCACAATCAGCTAAAAAACTTATGACGAGAATAATCAAGATTACTCTCCTTGAATATTTCATAATTCAGGCAACTTTCATGGTGTAATATCTAGGCATAAAAAAATATTTCCAATATCAAACTTTCTACTGGTAACAAGAGTTTACCTGGTAAATCTATGTTCTGGGTTCGGAATTCGGATGACCCCTGTCCACATACGCGGATTTCAAGAGGTTCGATATTTTCATCCTTGAGAAAATTCTCATCTAAAGAACGTACATGGGAGTTTTACAGGTCCATGTGAAAAAGTGTGGGGCGAACAACCTCACCCAATATTTTGCTTAGCAATCTGTATGGACTAACTTCAATATACTTTCAAGAGAATCAGTCAGACTCAATCTTAAGAAAAGTATATCAAGGAGTTATATCTCAATTTCTCGATTCAACACTTACTCAAGAAAATAGCAATCTGCGAGTCTAATTGAATAGAAGAGAAATTAACCTAGACAGTACCAAAGACCAATGTTCAAGGATCAATCAATTTCAATCAATAACCAAAGGTTGGATTTACTAATTGATCGATTCAACGCACAACCTGTGAAAATTTCAATTATATAACAAAATATAATGCAGAAAAGAAATAACACAGACACCACAAGTTTTGTTAACGAGGAAACCACAAATGCAGAAAAAACCCGGAACTTAGTCCAGATTGAACACACACTGTATTAAGCTGCTACAGACACTAGCCTACTACAAATTAACTTCGGTCTGGACTGTAGTTGAAGCCCAATTAATCTGACACTGATCCAAGGTACAGTTGCGCTCCTTACGTCTCTGATCCCAGCATGATACTACGCACTTGATTCCATTAGTTGATCTCACCCACAACTAAGAGTTGCTACGACCCAAAGTCGAAGACTTTGATAAACAAATATGTATCGCACAGAAAGTCTACAGGAATAGATAAATCTGTCTCCCACAGAAATACCTACGAGTTTTATTCCGTCTTTTGATAAATCAAGGTGAACAAGAACCAATTGATATACCGGTCTTATATTCCCAAAGAACAACCTATAAATATCAATCACCTCACAATAATCTTAATATACTAGCGAAACAAGATATTATGGAATCACAAACGATGAGACGAAGATGTTTGTGACTACTTTTTTATCTTCCCTATCGGAGAAATTAATCTCGAGTCAATTTTACAATTGTACTAAATACGATAGAAACAACAAGATCAGATCACTAGCTTTGTGGTGCAATAACTATGGTACATTGATGCAGCTAATATCATGGTAAGTATTGGGTTTGCAAGGAATAAGGTCTTTTTTGAAAATCTGAAGCCTGACATAGATATTACCAAGAAAAAGATCTCCAATATGATCCATGAATGTGAATCTAGACTTAAAGGATACATGTTTAATTCTGCCTATGATCTACAAATCCTCAGAATTTTTGATATAAAGTGTAGAAAGGTGAAATCTGCTAGAGGTATTGAATGTTCCTTCTCTTTACCTGAAGATGGTTCTACCTTACTTTGTTTTGATGGAGCTTCTAAAGGAAACCCTGGATGTGCAGGGTAAGGTTTTATTGCTAGAGACAACTCTGGAAAATTTCTCACAGCAGAATCTGGTGGCCTGAGCATAACCACTAACTTTGTGGCAGAGATTTTGGGAGTAATCAGTGCACTGGAATGTGTTATATTAAATTGCAAACACAGTTTGATTATCAATGCTGATTCTACTGCAGCTATAAATGCCTTCATGAAACACAACCTCACTTGGTTTTTATCAAGCAGGTGAGAGCTCATTTGTAAACATGTATCTTCCATTCATTTTAACCATGTGTAAAGAGAAATAAATTTCTCTGCTGATTTCTTTGCAAAGAAGGGAGTCTTTCTTGACAAGAGGCAAACCTTAAAATTCTCCACTAGACCTTCCAATATGCAAAGAATGGAATCTCCAGATAGCACATATTACAGATTTGATTTGCAGATCTAGAAATTTTGGTTTCCATTACTTTTCTGCCTGAGACATGTGGTCTAATTAGGCATTTTGTTTATCTTTCCTTTACTGCATGAGACATGTAGTCCAATTTGGAAACTCTTTATTAGACATGATGCTAATATTAAAGTTCGCAATTTTCTTTTTATTAGATTAGGTTTAGCTATCCAAAAAGGGGTTGGGGCACAACTTGTTGAGCGACTACCAACAAGTTTCTTGTAAAAACTTTTCTTTTCTTTAATTTTAAATAATATCAGTTTATTTTTTTAAAAAAAAAAGAAAGAAAGAAGCAAGATCAGATCACACAACTACAGAGAAAATAGTTGGGTCTGGCTTCACAATCCCAATGAAGTCTTCAAGTCGTTAACCTACAAGGTCTCGATAGAAACCTAAGGTTAAAAGAGAATTGACTCTAGCTTATACAACTAGTATCAAACATGAGGTGTGTGGATTAGGTCCCATTTGCTAGAGTTCTCCTTTATATAGTCTTCAAATCAGGGTTTGCAATCAATGCTACCTTGGTAACAAAGCATTCAATATTCACCGTTAGATGAAAACCTGATTAGATTCAAGCTAATATATTTCAACCGTTAGATGGAATATTAGCTTGTTATACACAAATGAAATGCACGTTCATTTAGGTTTGTGTAACCGTACCTAAACGTGTACACCTAGTTGGTTAAACAGTAGTTAACCAATGGTTAGCTATATGAGCACTTTCATATCAACCTTATTCATCTTCACCATAACTAGTTCAAATGAATCATATGAACTAGTTATAGAGTTGTTCAATTTCTTAGATCTCATAGAAATATATAAGACACAATCGAAACAAAAACGATTTTGATTCACTCGAATCGATTCATGAATATTATAGCCACGGTTTGCAAATATGCATTCCTTAGTTTATATAAGTCTTAGTTCATGAATAAACCGTTTTTAGAAAATAACCCATTCAATTATGCATACCGGTACGCATACTTAAGTACCCGGATTGAGTTTGTTTTCAGTTCACAAACTCTAGCAGAAATTCACGGGATGTGAACTTCCTGCAGTACGCGTACGGGTACGCGGACTTAGTTTCCGGACATCCTGAACCAGTAAAGTACGCATACTTTAGTTCAAGGATTTTGGACTTACACAAGTATGAGTTCACATACAATGTTTATATCCATTTAAGGTTATATATTCTAAACTCTCATTTCAACCATTGAAACGTTCTTAGAGGGTGTTAAATAGAGGTTATTCACACGCTATTTTTCATCAAAGCAATTTTCAAGATATTGAAATAATCAACATGACTTTCGTCACTTGTAAAAATGAACTTGGCCAAAGCGAAAGCTTACCAACACATCTTTCGAGAAATAGATAAGCGAGATAAACTCGGCTCGAAATAGCAAATATGTATAATCGAAATCTATATAGCAGTACGACTTTTGTCTCAAGATAGGAGATAGAGTAGATATACTTTTGAGTGATAGATAAGTTCAAGTCTCCACATACCTTTTAGTCGACGAAGTTCCACCAGTTCCTTGAGTAGTTCTTCATCTTTGCATGATGAACGCCGTGGAGTCTAGAGCTCAACTACACTTTCTATCCTAGTCAGAAACTTAGCTATAAGTAGACTAGAAATCAAGACTTATAGTTTTGGCAACTAAACTTGACAAACAAGCTTGAGATAGCAACGCTTGTGAGTTCCACCGAGAAGTGCTCTAACAGTCTCTCCCTTTTTCAATTTTAGTGACAAAAATATCAATACATATGGAATACAAAATAAATAAACTTTGAAGCGTATCTTCCATATGCATGATCCCCTTGGTTCTTCAATATTACTTGAAATCTTCGTCACTTCCAAGTACTCCAATGATTCCAAAGATATTCAAATCAACGTCATTGTTGTTGAATATCCGTAGCCATAACAATGAGAAACCAAAAGCTCTCAATCATTGTTACATAATGTCATAGTATTATTTCACAGCATGAAAGTTCAATTTTATCACAACTTTGACAACAATACTATGGTGATATGTATCACTCCCCCTTATTCAATACTTCATCTCACATGAAAACCACTCCCTTTTACATAATGATCCGAAAACCATATTTGTAGTGTGAACTACACATTAATTCTTCCCCTTTTTGTCAATAAAATTGGCAAAGGTACGAAAACTAGTGTGATCTTAATGTGATTTCCATGGATACACTTCATGACCAAAAGAAAGCACATATCAACTTTTTAGATGCAATCATATAGCCGAAACTAAATGCATTCATCAAGGAGTTTATAAATATACAAGATAACCCCTGTAATATTCCACAGCCGCACTCCCCACAAAGATTTGGAAATTAAGCACAAGTTCAATTAAGAACTCTCCCCCATAAAATGTCATTCCCGAAAGAATAACAAGAGCAACCTTACTTTCACAAGAAAAGAAGGATTTCTTTGGACATTAACATGAATTTGTATCATAAATACTCAATTAAATTAACCACAAGAGAACCCATGATTAATTTAATCGGAAATGCTCAACATAAGAGAACTTACGGAGCCGCATAGTATATACATAAGAAATATGGATCAGGGAAGATCAATATTGCGGAATAAACAAAGATTCATTCCATCTTTCATCACTATTTGCACAATGACATATAATAGACTTAATCTTTGTAAACAAAATCTCATCCTTTCTTCCATCAATATTTGCATAATGACATAAAAGGCTTAACTTTTGTTGGTCAAAAGTTCATTCAATCTTCTATCAATACTTGCATATCGACATACGACAGACTTAAATTTTGACCACGTATGGGACAATCATAGTTCACGGACGCAAACACACATATTCCATAACAAATTGCAATATATAAAACCATAAAGATTAATACTGCAAAAATCATCTTCCAAACATACTTTAGAATTTAAACAAATAAATCTAAAAACATTAAAGATGAAAATCGTTGGACATAGCTATGTGTAATCACAATAATGGCTATTCAAAACTCTAGTTATTCTTCTTAGAAACACAAGAAAAAAAATTCTCATAAGAAGATTTCCTAGACATTGAGACCTCTGAAAAATTCTTTATCGTCCCCGAACTCCTTGTCGTCAACAGCCATGGGAACATATGGTTCGTGAAGAAAGGAATCAAATCCAACAACCCTTCTAGGTTGATGATGTTGAACCAGGGCCTTCTGAATTTCAAGAGTTCTCATAACAAGAGCCTTTATTTGTTTAATCTCCTTTCTTGTCTCCTTCAACTCTTCAAGAACATCATAAAACTTCTGAGAATTTGAGGGAACAACTCTTGGCTTCCTCACATTCCTTTTTTTTCTTTTCAAAGTTGGAGGTATCAGAGATTTTTCTTTTTCCTTCATGATTGATAGCTTAACAATCATATTAAAATCTTTTCCATCAGAAGACATGATGCTTGGAGTATCCATATGCGTAAGGTTTTGTGAGAGGAATTCACAAAATAAGCTTAACAAGCAGTCTTTGATTAAAAAGAGTTTCAGAGAAGGAAAAAGATATATATGGTTACGAAACCTTTAACACAGGTTCGTGTATATACAACTCTCAACCCTATAAAAGGCAGAATTGTCTATTTTAACCCTCTTTTATTGACTAACCAGGGAAGTCCTTTCCAATATCAATTAGATATGAAATGCGGCATGAGTTCCAGACTTTACAATGCTCTTAGAGCAGACACAAATAAAGAAAATAAAAAACTTTTTTCTTTTCTTAAAGCCTAAGATGTGCAAAACCTTGTCCCTTTTAATCAGGCACATGAGACAAGATGCACTAACCAACACAATTTAAGTTGTACTGGGATGAACAATAATCTGTCCATCACATCCTTTTCGATCGTAATTCATAGAACCCTGTTTCTCATAGTTTTTAGACCATAACTTTCTTTCCAATGGTCTTGTCTTATCCTTGGAAACTAACTCTTTGACGAAGATAAAATCTTACACACCTCTGCGGTCTTTTGAACAAGTTTAAGCTTGTTTGCTAATCGATTTGCTCTTCGTTGAAGTTTGTTGACATGTCTCAATTTGTGTTTGTACTTGTAACACTTTGATAGTTCATGACCCTTGAGCGAACAATATGAGCATGTCAACCTGGAGTATGATCCAGGTATCCGAGATGTGCAAGCTGCTAGACACATAGTAGAACCTGAAAAGTTAGACAGAGAGTTTCCAACGGAAAGGTTAATTTTTTCTTCCAGATTGGTTGAGTTCTCTTCTGAAAGAATATCAAGATTGATGTATGTATTGCTACAATTATCAAAATCAATATTTTCACAAAG
Organism: Papaver somniferum; assembly: GCF_003573695.1. NCBI lineage: Eukaryota > Viridiplantae > Streptophyta > Magnoliopsida > Ranunculales > Papaveraceae > Papaver > Papaver somniferum. The sequence continues at coordinate 66,843,858 of NC_039362.1, forward strand.
AAATGCAACACTTGATTTTTCGTCTTCATTAGAATCATAATTGTCATACATTTCATCAAGAGTTGCAGCAAGACCTTTGTTCTCAGTGTGTTTCTTCCGATTTGGACACTCATTTGCAAAATGACCAAAACCTTTACACTTTAAGCACTGAGGCATGTCCTCGTCATCAGTCTCATCATTATCCCTGTTTTTAGGAGGAACACGATTATGGGGCTTAACTGATAACCTGGATTTATCTCTGGAAAATCGTTTACTTCTCTTCAAAAGAAGATCCCTAAACTGTCTTGTGATCATCGAGACTGACTTGTAAAGATCTTCATCTGATGAATCATCCTCCGAAAGATCATCTTTAGAGATGCAAACACCTTTACTTTTATCAAGTAATTTGGTGTTCTTTTTTGCTTTGAGAGCAACATCCTTTCCAGATTTGGATGTATGCTCATGGTCAAAGATCTTTAACTTCCCAACCAGAGTATTTCTGGAAAGCGTTGTGAGACTATTTCCTTCAACAAAGGCATGTTTCTTAGAATCGTATCTGGATGGCAGCTATCTGAGAATTTTCATCACAATGTCCTTTTCAGGAATAGTCTTACCCATTGCAAAGGATGCATTAACAATTTCAGACACTTTGTGATTAAACTCATCAAATGAATCTTCATCTGCCATACGAAGGTTTTCCCAAACAGAATTTAGGTTTTGAATCCTAGCTTCTTTTTCACAGGTATTCCCTTCAAATACGGTTTCTAAGATATCCCAGGATTCTTTAGATTTTGTGCACGTAGTCACATGGTGTTGAAGATATGGGGTAATGGCATGTATGATAGCATTTAAGCCGTCATAATTTTGCGTTGCAGCAAATAACCAGTAAAAACACGTACCCATGTTTGAAAATCACGAGCTTGAAGAAAAGCACCCATAACGATTTTCCACCATAAGTAGTTTGAGCCACCGAAGACTGGTGGTACGTTTATGGAGACAAAATTTCTGTCTATAGAGTCAGATCGCTATAAACACAGACTTACAAGGTCTTTAAACGTGTTTGCCTGCTCTGATACCAATTGAAAAAGTGGGGGTCTAACAACCTCACCCAATATTTCGCTTAGCAATCTGTATGGACTAACTTCAATATACTTTCAAGAGAATCAGTCAGACTCAATCTTAAAAAAAGTATATCAAGGAGTTATATCTCAATTTATCGATTCAATACTTACTCAAGAAAATAGCAATCTACGAGTCTAATTGAATACAAATGAAATTAACTTGAACGGTACCAAAGACCTATGTTCAAGGATCAATCAATTTCAATCAACAACCAAAGGTTGGATTTACCAATTGATCGATTCAACGCACAACCTGTAATATTTCAATTATATAACAAAATATAATGCGAAAAACAAATAACACAAACATCACAAGTTTTGTTAAAGAGGAAACGGCAAATGCAGAAAAACCCCGGGACCTAGTCCAGATTGAACACACCCTGTATTAAGCCGCTACAGACACTATCCTACTACAAAATAACTTCAGTCTGGATTATAGTTGAACCCCAATAAATCTCACACCGATCCAAGGTACAGTTGCGCTCCTTACGTCTCAGATACCAACAGGATACTACGCACTTGATTCCCTTAGTTGATGTCACCCACAACTAAGAGTTGCTACGACCCAAAGTCGAAGACTTTAATAAAAAAATCTGTATTATACAGAAAGTCTACAGGAATAGATAAGTATGTCTCCCATAAAAATACCTATGAGTTTTGTTCTTTATTTTGATAAATCAAGGTGAACATGAACCAATTGATATACCTGTCTTATATTCCCAAAGAACAACCTAGAAATATTAATCACCTCACAATAATCTTAATCGACTAGAGAAACAAGATATTGTGGAATCACAAACGATGAGACGAAGATGTATGTGACTACTTTTTTATCTTGCCTATCAGAGAAATTAATTTCGAGCCAATTTTACAATTGTACTCAATACAATAAAAACAACAAGATCATATCACGCAACTACAAAGAAATTAGTTGGGTCTGGATTCACAATCCCAATGAAGTTTTCAAGTCGTTAACCTACATGGTCTCGATAGAAACCTAAAGTTAAAGGATAATCGACTCTATCTTATACAACTAGTATCACACAGGTGGTGTGGGGATAAGGTTTCCTAGTTACTAGAGTTTTCCTTTATATAGTCTTCAAATCAGGGTTTGCAATCAATGCTACCTTGGTGACAAAACATTCAATATTCACCGTTAGATGAAAACCTGATTAGATTCAAGCTAATATCTTTCAACCGTTAGATCGAATCTTAGCTTGTTATACACAAATGAAATGCACGTTCATCTAGGTTTGTCTAACCGTATCTAAACATGTACATCTAGTTGGTTCAATAGTATTTAACCAATGGTTAGCCATATGAGCACTTTCATATCAACCTTATTCATCTTCACCATAACTAGTTCAAATGACTCATAAAAACTAGTTAGAGCAGGGGCGGAACTGTGTAGTGACTTGGGATGGCTTAAGCCAGCCCAAATTCTAAAAAAACTTACATTTTATAGTGTATTTGTGTTTGGTTATAAAAAAATAAAGCCTAAGCAATAGGCTTAAGCCAGCCCAAGCTAAACCAAGTTGTTTTCAAGCCACCCCATCATTTATTTTCTAGTTCCGCCACTGAGTTAGAGAGTTGTTCAATTGCTTAGATCTCATATATAAGTATATAAGACACAATCGAAACAAAAACGATTTTGATTCACTCGAATCGATTAATGAACATTATAGCCACGGTTTGCAAATATGCATTCCTTAGTTTATATAAGTCTTAGTTCATGAATAAACCGTTTGTAGAAAATAACCACTCAAGTATGCATACCGGTACGCATACTTTCAGTTCACAAACTCCAGCAGAAATTCATGGGATGTGAACTTCCGGAAGTACACGTACGGGTACGTGGACTTAGCTTCCGGGCATCCTGAACCAGTAAAGTACGCAAACTTTAGTTCAAGGATTTTGGACTCACACAAGTATGAGTTCACATACAATGTTTATATCCATTCAAGGTTATATATTTTAAACTCTCATTTCAATCATTGAAACAATTTTAGAGGATGTTAAATAGAGGTTATTCACATACTATTTTTCATTAAAGCAGTTTTCAAGATATTGAAATAACCAACATGACTTTCGTCACTTGTAAATATGAACTTGGCCAAAGCGAATGCTTACCAACACATATTTCGAGAAATAGATAAGCAAGATAAACTCGGCTCGAAATAGAAAATCTGTATAATCGAAGTCTATATAGCAATACGACTTTTTTCTCAAGATAGGAGATAGAGTAGATAAACTTTTGAGTGATAGGTAAGTTCAAGTCTCCACATACCATTTAGTCGATGAAATTCCACCAGTTCCTTGAGTAGTTCTTCGTCTTTGCATGATGAACGCCGTGGAGTCTAGAGCTCAACTACACTTTCTATCCTAGTCCGAGACTTAGCTATAAGTAGACTAGAAATCAAGACTTATAGTTTTGGCAACTAAACTTGACAAACAAGCTTGAGATAAGAACACTTGCGATTTCGACCGAGCAGTGCTCTAACACCATGAGAGGTTGTCAAATCCATCATTGGAATAAAATATGATTAAAACCCCTTTTAAAGAGTGCACCAAAGGAAATGATGCAAAAGGTAAGAACCACCCCTGTCATAAGATAAACAAACTCTGAATATCCATTTTGGATGAGAACGTAAGTTAGGATCTCATCATGTCACCACTTAGTATATTTACAGGTGCATCATCAAATCTAACTTAAGAGTTATGAGGATTGCACAAGTATAATAAACTATTACGCTTATGATAGCGAGGTTTCTCAAGTTTTGTTCAGTTTAAACTATCTCTTACCACATGTTAGAAAAAATATTTTTTCCTAATTCCTGACTACTTAAAGAATCTGAAACGAAACCCATTTTGTTGATCCTCGATCCATTATGCCGAACCTTGTTCTCCAAACATCTTTATTTACACTACTGATTGAGTCAAGTTCCCTTGACTTGGTGTAACCACATCACAATTATGAGTCCATAGTGTAATGATTCGACGTGGGTATCAAATCATATTATGCTCATAATAGATTTCTCCCTGCTTATCTGACTCCTAATGAAGAGATGAGAACAGGACCATGGAGACTTTATTTGCAAGCTAATATGCAGTTTATGCTCTTAGTTCTTTATTTAATCATAATTTTGATACTTAAACTTATATATGAAAGTATATTTATACATTGGTAATGATATACTTTATTTATGAATTTAAACAAGTTTATGATGGGCCTTGTGCCTAAAGGCCTTTTGCATATTTCCTTGAACGGTCTGCTAACTTATTTTTTGCTAACTGGTTCAAGTATCATAAGGAAACTATGGTAGATGCCTTTTAAAGAAGTAATTGGTTTCCTATTCTTCTTATAACCATTGACTAGGAAAAAATATATAGTTGATAGCATCCTTTCAACTATATTTATACCTATAAGCATGGGCATCTCAAAGAGGCATCATGAAACAATTGTTCTCGATGAAGAAGATGTCAACGAAGAAACCTTCATGCACGGACCTTCAAGAAAAATGGTGGTTGTGAGTATGAAAGAACACAAACTCTTGGTATGCTGAAACCGTAAAGGATTTGATTAACACCCGTAATGATTCTAATGCTAAACTTGTAAATCTTAATTTGCAACTAAATAACTCGATTGATGGTCAAGCCAAAATCCTTGAAAAACAGAATGTCATGATCCAAATTCAAAATAAGCTCATATCATAGTGTAGGACAACTAGGGATTTTTTTTTTTGCAGTGCAATCGTAAGGTTGGTATCTTGACCCATGAACACGGTTTATCCACTGTCAAAAGAGTCAAGGACGTTGAAGGTATGTTTTATGATGGGGTTCTAGAAAGGTAAGAAGATATCAATGAAGTTTGATTTCCTTTTCTAAGTTTTTCGTATGTTTTTTTTTTACTAGTTAACTCCTTGTAGGAATTCTATTCTTATTGTTTAAGGAGGAACACTAGCTTTTGGAATGACGTTTTTATGTGTTTTACATTAGCTATTCCAAAACCTAATATCTTGCAATGATCAAAGTTTATTTATATAAAATTTTATTTTGAAGATGACTCAAAATACCTAATCTTTATTGATTATATATATGTATTGCTTATTTTGTGAGATTTGTTATATGCTATCATATTTTTAGTGATTAAAACGGATATATCTCATATGTTCTCATAGTTAAGCTCTTAACTCTGTGTATTCACCACTGACTGAAAGAGAAGTAAACTATTTTTAGAATTGCAATATTGATCTTCCACGGTTACACTTTTGTGAATATATTGCATGAACTCGGTAAGATGTTCTCTTGTTGTCGCATTTCCTCCCCGAAATCGTAACTCACAAGGAATAACATCGTAACTTTAATCTGTACATCCGTACATGGCTAGGGAAGATATATAATTAATATGTTCAGCCATATCGCATAAATTGTCCTTTTTGTTCGTAACTGGCCTAAAGAATAATTTTTGTAGATGCGTATTTTTCTCACGAAAGTAATGTATCTTAGTGCCTTTAACATTAAGATCATTGTTTTTAACTTCTTTGTTCGTAACTGGCTAGAAGAGAGAAAAAAATTGGGATACGAATCTACTTTGTTCATAATTGACAAGTAAATTTATTAACGTATAAGAAAATCCTTATCTTGTGATTAGAGAAAGTCGCTCATATTGTTATTTTGGGAATGATATCTAATGGGGAATAGGTCTTTTGGGAACTTGTGCTAAATTGATATATCTTTGTGGGGAGTGCGACTGTGGAATTGTAGGAGATGGTTGTACCCATATATCTCCTCGATAAAGAAGATGAGTTTACTTGGTGGAATCATCTAAATAAAATCTGGTATGTTACCTATAGTCTCGATATTTATTTTGTTTAATTCATTATGATCCCTTATATATGGCCTTTGCCGATTCTGTCGACACAAAGGGGGAGAATTATTTAGTAGTATTCTATTATAACATATGGCTTTTTGGAGCATTATTTAAGGGTGAGAGGATTATAATCTATAGGTTTTACCTATTATGTAAAAGAAGTAAGTAATGACTAAGGGGAATAACATATCACCGTAGTATTGTTTCAAAGTTGTGGTGCAATTGAACTTTGAGGAAGATAACAATACTGTGTTTTTGGTATAACAACCGTCGAGTTAAGTGATTTTCTCATTCTAGAAGAGCTCTAATCGAGTATTTTCATAAGTTGTTATCGCTACAGATCTTCAAAAACAAAGGTGCTGAAACGATAATATGCGGAACCATGGAAGAAATTGAATAACGAAGAATTCAAGACACTGTTGAAGAACCAAGGAAGTTAAGCATGATGGGTTTTGGGCTGAAAGATCTATTTATTTTGAATCCATATGTATTAATAGTTTTATCACTAAAATTGACAAAGGGGGAGATTGTTAGAGCACTGCTTGGTCAAACTCGCAAGCTTTGCTATCTCAAGATTGTTGTTAACGTTAGATGCACAAAACTATATCTTGATTTCTAGTCTACTAAAATGAAGTCTCAGACTAGGATTAGAGTATGGTAGTTGAGTATCAGACATACTGAATACCATGAAGGTTAAGTATTGGAAATCAGACGAACATATTTGGAGAACTTCATCAACAAAGAGGTATGTGAAGGTTGAACCATGAAAAAGTATTATCACCATCATTTTTCAGGTTTAAACCTTTATTTTGAGCAGTGCTTCGAACGTGACAATTTACAAAACTTCACAAATGTAGTTTTATACTATTTTATTGAGAAAACCTCCAAACAAAGGTCCATGATCAATATTTTTTTTGTTGAGAAAGCCTCTAAACCTTTTAATTTTCAAATTTAATACCCTATGTTCAATCACTTATAACTAAAATGATCCAAAATAAGCAATATAAACATGTAGAAAACATCTCTAAATGAACTATAGTGCAAAAAAACAAACGTGATTTCGCTAGTTGGATATTTTATTGTCCATTCCACTTATGTGGCTACTTGAGTTTCCAATAAATCATAGGCCTGTTGGAGAATGTTTGGGTGACCTCTCTATCTAAACATCACTTTGCACCAACATCATAAAGTATAAACCATAAACAAAACTTCGCTCAGATTCATACTTAGATATACTAACCAAAATAATTTAACCATGCTTTGAAGTCATTGAGAAGAAGACAAAAGGAAGTTCGAGTAATTTAAACCATGCTCTGAAGTCATTGAGAAGAAGACAAAAAGAAAGTTCGAGTTTGTTCTTTTTCATCCACAAATGGCCTAAAACTGAATTATTACTCCTTTTATTTCTGGAAAAGAGTTACTATCATTTTTTTTAGGCGAAATTAAAAAAAAAAGTGATGGTACCTATTTTTCCAAAAATGGAAATAGTATTATTTTCTTAAACAATTGTGCCAAAAGTGTTGTTTGTGTTGTTGGCGAAAGGCGAAAGCAGCTCTCCAAGCTTAACCAGTCCCACTTAGCCCAGTTAATATATTTTAGGACAGCCCATGAATGCTTCACATCGTTCCATCCTTTTAACCTGCAACCTACTGCATGTAAACAATTCGACATCTTTTGTCGCGAACTCCACCAAAAATGAGACTAGATCATCACTTTCCCTAAAAAAACATACCAAGTCTTCTTCCTTCCATTCCCACTAGATTTCATGTAACAAACGATGAAAACAAAATCGAAATCCTAGAATTTCATTTCTCATCATTCAATCTATAAAAAAATCGTATCAATATTCATAAACAGAAACATATCTATTACAATTGTATTCAACAATGGCCCCATTTTCAGTCCTAACTAAATCAACTACCTTTATCAAAACCCTAAACCCTAATTCGTTTAGGACTATCTCTACATTCAAGTACCTCTGTCAAGAACCACAAATAGCTGAACCATTGGTTCCTTCTTCTTCTTCTTCTCCAACTCCACTGCCACCAAATCCATCTTCAGGTAGTCCACTGTACCAACAAGACAATTGGAGAACTGCTAATTCTAAACCAAACCCAGGTTTATTTGGTCCTTCGTTGCCAGCATTGGGTACACTTCAAGGAGGTCCATCAGCTAAATTACAAGCATATTCACAAACCCTAGATGATACACAACTTCTGAATGTATTTGCTGAATGGATAACATCACATAGATGGGATGATTTGATTCAGTTGTTTGAGTTTTGGGTTCAGTGTTTGGATTCAGATGGGAAATTTAATAAGCCTGATGTTAATTTGTATAATCATTATTTGAGGGCTAACCTTATGGCTAATGCTTCACCTGGAGATCTTTTGGATCTTGTTGCAAAGATGGATGATTATAAGGTTCTGCCCAACACTGCATCTTTTAATTTCGTTTTGAAAGCAATGCATGAAGCTAGAGAAGCTAAAGCTGCTGAGAAATTGCTGCAACGGTATGACTAAATCAATGGTCCTTTTGTTGTATTAAATATTTGTTATTTCTTCTCTGTAGTTCCGTACCGTATAGTTGCTGGATGAAATGGTTTCTGATTGCATACATTTTTGCTCTAACTTGTAAAAAAATAGTCCCTTGTTGTTGTTACAAAGAAATGGTTTCTCTTTAGTTATTTATATCTTCAGCCCGTGCATAAGACATAAAAAATTACACTATGACCGTTAGAATTCCTAGATTGCATGATCACTTGTCTATTGGAAAATGTGCTAACACCGTTAATTCACACTACCTGGTCACACTACCTGGAAGAATATGCCATGCTACCATCACTTCACTACCACAGCGCACCATGTCACTAGCTCACTAAGGCCCTCAACACTTCAAGACCTTTACCTTAGCTAGGCCCACATGGCAACTACCAGAATGACATTGGCACCACTGATTTAAGAACGACGGAACTGAGAAAATTTATTTTTCTATTCAATTGAAATCACCAGAAAAGAAATGTTGCTAGTAAGTGCAGATCACAGTTACTGTGTCTAGCCATGGACTCTGTAGTTGATATTTGGATAACTTCAGCTACTTTGAAAGTGGGCAATGTTTTCCAATATAAAGTTTGAGATACCGAGCAGTGAGAGGGTGATATTGTCGACATGTTAGACATATCTATCAAGAATCCTTTCAACCCAAAAGTATGTAAAAGTTACTAAATATGGTGAAAAGATCCCTCGGCAATCTAGTTTGTTAAAAATAAAAAACACTACGATGTTATTATGATAAATGAATTGAACTAGGTTATATCTCAGCCCAACTGAAGTAAGAATATAAGATAAAACTCTTTGTATGCTGCGGCTGGAGAAAGGTGCCAAAGTGGATGACGGAGACAGGCACTGGCGCTGATTAGCTTTGGGTAGGAATATAAGATAAATCATCCACTGTTTAGCAAGTAGTGGATGATTTAGGACCCGACAGATTGTCTAGATTGACCAATTATATCGCTTTTTATGGATTTCTATATGGAGCTTTGGTATATTTGAATGGAATCTTAGAAACAATTCTGTATGGCAATAGTAGTAAAGAACCCCTAGAAGAAAGATTGTTATCTCGCATGTCTGAACTCATTTAGAAGTTAAGACTGAAGTAGAATCAACTAAGTTTCTAATAAAAAAATGTAGAAACTAATGGAGCTAATTGAGACAGGTGCTGAAATGGTGGCAGAGTTCGTGATGGAGCTTTTAGCTTAGAAGTTAATGGAAGATTTGAGTCTTGGTAGATTGGATGGAAATTATGGAATTCTGTAAACTATTTTGTATTGAGACGATAGTAGTTGTTGGTATTTTGCATAGGTTAATAGTTTTCAACACATTTTTTTTTTGTTTTAACCATTTGGGTTAATATCACTTTCGTTTACTACCAATAGAGGGTGTTGTGTTTAGAGGGTATTGTGTTTCGTGCCTTTGGCGATATCAGTCTGATGTCCATATTTACTATTAGGCCATAAATATATGCTCTCAACCCGTGAACTAGGTAAGGAGGGTCGTCCCAACTTTTTTGATATATGATGGTTATCATTGTACTCAATTCCAATAAATATGCATGTCTTTGATACTTCCATTTTAGTTGTTTTTGGTATCACAAACTTATAAGGTGTGTGCCACTTGTAATCTCAAACCCTATTATATAAGATGTATACGTCGATCTGTACTCTAGCTAGCTATATGATGGTTTGTTTCTTTGATTGATGGACATCAGAATGCTGCAGACAGGAAAAGAATCTATGCCTGACGATGAAACATACAAATTGGTTACTGAGATGCTATTTTTGGTTAATCAAACTGATGATGCCTTAAAGTATATAGACATTACTTTGAGCTCCGGTAACATGGTTTCACCGAAAGTTTTCACTGAATGCGTGAAGAGTTGTGTTAGATTGGGAAGATTGGATACCTTGGCATCCATCATTGAGAGGTGCAAGGTATGGAAGTATTGATTGATTAGCCGACAAGTTTTATATCTTTTGTTCTATATTGTATTTGTCAGGTTTTTTTAAGTGGTTGTGGTCATTTCGTGTTATAAATTTTCATTTGTTGGTGTTATCAGAAAATGGATCAAAACAAAGCTTTATGTCCTCAGTGGAACATGTGTAACCTCATTGTTGATGCTGCATTGCAAGAGGATAATAGCAAACTAGCTTTCTACGGATTGGAGTTTTTAGCCCGGTGGATTACTCGCGGCGAAGCTGCAAGACCTCCCGTTTATCTCTCTGTTGATGAAGGATTGGTAATGCCGGCACTTGGAACCGCTAGTAGAACCTTCGATAAGACATTGATTGATGCATCATGGGCTGTCCTACGGCGTTCATTACGAAACAATAGGGCTCCTAGTGCTGAATCTTACCTTGGTAAAATCTCTGCATATTCATCATTGGGAAACTTACAAAGGGCTTTTGCTACCCTACATGAGTTCGAATCTGTATATGGTGGAGATTCTAATACAGAAGCAGCTGAGAATTTATTCTCTCCGTTTACTTCTTTATCCCCACTTGTTATGGCGTGCTCAAAGGGTGGCTTTGAGACGTTGGACTCGGTAATTCCATCCTTTCATCTTTAGTCAGCTCCCCAATTCAGCTTCATCAGTATCTTTCTATTTCCCTTACTGTAGCAAGGATTTCCTAGTCACAGTTTTCTTTTAGCGAGTAGATCTGTTTTCCTTCTTATGCCTTTTACAGTACTTGTTATATCTTTCAAGACATTATATAAGATTGTATTTTTCTCCAGAAAAGCATGCTTAAATATTAGCAGATATTCACATGATTTACTTTTCTTTCTTAGTTGATCCAATTATGAAGGATAAGTTACTGAGTTAGTAGGACAATTAAATGGTAGATGCTGACATAACGGAGCAGTTGTCCACATCATCTAGAGTATGAAAGGAAATGCACTATCATGGACATTTGATTGTAGTATAGGCATGTGCCACTTTTGAAGCGCACGGCCACGTTGGATCAGTGGTCGGTGTGCTAGCTAGCAGAAGTTGGGATTGTGTTTCTCATTTCTGACTCGGTGCAAACATCTATTTGGGTTGATGTTGATCCTTTGCCCATGAAGGAACTATGAATTTTCTTTTTCTTTGTCATGTTTTTGGTTAGGTATATATATATATATATTGCTACCGCGCCTTGTTTGATGAATTATTATCTTATTGTAGTATAGGCATGTGCCACTTTTGAAGCGCACGGCCACGTTGGAATAGTGGTCGGTGTGCTAGCTAGCAGAAGTTGGGATTGTGTTTCTCATTTCTGACTCGGTGCAAACATTTATTTGGGTTGATGTTGATCCTTTGCCCATGAAGGAACTATGGATTTTCTTTTTCTTTGTCATGTTTTTGGTTAGGTATATATATATATTGCTACTGTGCCTTGTTTGATGAATTATTATCTTATCAAAAAATAAAATGTCAACACTTTGTACCTGCCGCAAGTGGTGTATCATGTGCGTTGAGTTTTGAACAATTGGTGTCTACTGTGGTTTGTTGTTATAATGCTTATAGGTTTTTTTGCCTTTTAAAATATACAGGTATATTTTCAATTGGAGAATTTGAGCCGTGCTGAACGACCTTACAAATCTGTTGCTGCTCTCAACTGTGTCATATTAGGTTGTGCAAACATATGGGACCTTGACCGCGCCTATCAGACATTCGAGTCCATTAGTGGTTCTTTTGGATTGACTCCTGATATCCACTCATATAACGCTCTCATGTGTGCATTTGGGAAGCTCAAAAAGGTTGGGCCATTTGGCATACATATTCGTCTTAATTTAATGATACGTAATAAAAGCATATCTCTCTGCATTTACTTTCATCTCCTCCTACTTCATAGCAGTCTCATCCTGTAAGTGCACTGAAAGTTGATCTTTCACATTGGCAGACACCCGAAGCTTCAAGTGTATTTGAGCACTTAACAGGTTTGGGTATGAAACCCAATGCAACGTCTTATACAATGCTTGTAAATGCTCATCTCATCAACCGCGATCCAAAGGCTGCTGTCTCAGTAGTCGATGAAATGGTTCTTTCTTTCTCCTTATGATTGCTCAACCCCAATGTTTTCTATGTTAACGATTCTGTAGTGAGTAGTGACTAACGGTTGGGATACCTACTCATCTTGCAGGTTAATGCTGGACATGTACCCTCCAAACAGTTACTAAAAGATATTAGGAGGCGATGTGTTCGAGAGTTTGACAATGAGAGCAATGACCAGGTGGAGGCCTTCGCGAGAAAGTTTGGGATAAGAATGGGTCCTGAGAGTCGCCAAAACATGCTGTTTAATCTATCATATAGCAGTATGAAGGGGCAAACTGAGGTTCTAGCCCGTCCCTCTTAACTTAATTCATTTTTAGTAGAGCAGATTTGTACTAAATAAGATTTTAGCCCTATTTTATTTGTTGTTAGCCCATGTAATAAGCAACAATACTTTATTTTCAGCTCATTTATTTTCAATTCAACTGTCATATTTCAGCTCATTCACAGGAAACATGTAGAAGCCTTATTTCTTCCCCAAGTCACTAATAATTTTTTTTTTTTTTTTTTGTGAAGCATGAAATTTATTTATTTTACTAGATAAGGAATACACGTATGTCATATCTATAGTCATTTGTTACAATTTGATTTAGGAAGGACAAACTCATATATTCCCAAATTATTATGGATCGTGTCGGGCTATTGTCCGCCGCGTGATTTGCAGGACTATGTGCTGTTTGGTCTCCTTCCATGTAGTTGTGTTGGATATTGTGTTGTGCAATTTGATGTATTTTTTGTTTGACTTTAATCATCTCAGCTATATACTAAGGTGGTTGAGTATCAATTTCTGGGAACCGTAATAGGTTTCGAGTCTGTTTCGAATTGTACCTTTCTATCGCAATTCAAGATGCTATTAGCTGATACATGTGTATCTTCCTCTCCCCGAGAACTAGTAATCCTGAAGAGGGATTGTGGATATAATTGTTAGTTAGGAGGGATTACTGATTTAAAGCATTATTCCTATTGAAGGAAAATAGATTCCGAGGTTTGAGAAACCAAACCAAAAGTTATAAATAGGGATGTTTAGCTCATAACTAAACATATCTAAAGGGTGTGGTATGACACCTAGAAAAGGAGGTTTAACACACATGCCTTGAGAGAAGTTTGTGAGACAATTAAATATTGTAAAACCAAGCTTAACAAACAGTTTAAGGTTGATCCACTGTTTAGAGAGATTGTGAACGTAACAAAGAGAGAATTGTAATAGTTTTCTTGTTCATAATTTAGAGAAGATATTTTTCTTCGAATCACTTTCTTGTGGGTGTTCTGTTTTCTAGTTTTCGTCTATTATTATTCTGAAGTCTAATATTCACCAAGGTACATAGAGCAAGGTTAGTTTCAACGGTAGATCCCCGTGGTTTATGGTTTTCACTAGATCTCTCTACATAAAGCTTGGTGAGGTACTCGAGAAGCTAGAAGACGTTAGGAGAACAAGGGGATCAAGGATGTCTAAACCAGATTATGATCGTAAGCATAGCGAACCATAAATTACAGAAGAAAAGGTGGCTGCGCTGCAAATGGACATGAAGTCAATTCAAGTCACCCTTAAGGAATTGGGTGAATGTATTCGTTCTCATACGCCCAAATCGAAGACGAAGAAGAAGACTATATCTTAACCTGAAGTTTCAGAAGAAGAAGAAGAAGAGGAAGAAGATGAGGACGAAAAGAAGAAAAGTGAGATTCTTAAGAGTTCTATTTCAACTAAACTTCACGGTAAGAATCTGAAAATTGGTTTTCGTGCTGATATTCCACTTTACGATTGGAGTGTCGATGTAGAAAAATTGGATGATTGGATGGAACGTCTAGAGACGTATTTTTTCTTTCTTTGAATACGGTTCAAAGGAAAAGATTGCTTTCACGGCATTGAAGCTACAAAAGCATGCTCTAACCTGGTGGAAATCTTATCAAAGACAAAACCTAGGTAAGGGGGTATTATTGTGGAAAAGATTCAAGGAAGTTGTAACGAAACAGTTTTATCCAGTTGGCTACCTTGAGGAAAGATGGTTCAAGTGGTACAATTTAAAGCAGTCCTACAACCAAACCGTGCAAGAATATACTTCGGAATTTTAGAATCAAGCTATTGTTTTGGATTTAGACTTGGAAGATCATGCTATCTATATGAAGTATATTTCCGGGTTCCATGAGTATATACGGAAGGAGTTGAAAATGTTTTTTGGTGGATACTATTTCCGAAGCAAGAATAAAAGCTAATGCCATCGAAGGAAGGCATAGAAAATTTGATGTTGAGGGTAACACTAAGGGGAAGTCTGGAGGTTACGTCGCTAAAGGAGATGAAAGGAGCAAAGAGGATAGGAAATCTAAAGACAAAGAAGGTTTGATTTGCACTCATTGCAAACAAACATGACATATTGTCGACAAGTGTTGGATGAAGTATCCTAATCTAAAACCAAAAGGGTTGCATAAAAGAGAAGCCATGATGGAAACACTAGTCGCACAAGCTCCAATAGAAGTCCATGGAATAACGGAACCCAAATCAAAGTTCTCTCTTATGGCAGGAGCAAAAGAAGGACCTTTAAAAGATGACCTTGGAGAACGACTCTTCACAGTTAATATGCAGGTTAAGAAAACACTTATAGATGATGTTATTGACCCGAGAAGTCAAAAGAATTTACTTTCACATTCTTTAGTACAGAAGTTGGGTTTGAAGACTTTCAAAACATCCGAAACCATATCCTTTAGGGTGGCTTCAAAAGGAAGGTGGGCTACAGGTTGCAGAGCACTGTACGTTCAAGTTTGCTTTTGATGAGTCATACATTGATGAGGTTACATGCGATGTGGTTCCATTAGATATTTGTCAGGTAGTACTTGGTAGTCCTTACTTGTGGGATCGAGATGCGGTTTCACATAAGAGGTACTAGAAGTATACCTTTACCAAACATGAGCAAGCTTTTGTAATACGAGCTATAGACTCTCCTCTTGAGGGAGCGAGCTTGATTACAACCACTCAGGCTAAACGGTTGGTGAATGCTAGTACAAAGTTCATTCTCCATGTGACCCGTTCTCTTGACGAGAAGCCGAGTAGAGTTTGTTTGGACACCCTAACCAAACAACAAGAACACGACCTAGGAAGGTTAAAGATGTTTGAACCACCATTACCTGATAATGGCGGAGATGACAAGATGATCTTTCCACATGTGGAAGACTTGTGGTTTGATAGGGAAGAACCACTCGAAGAGGAATGTATTACGGAGCGAAGAGTGACTAACAAAAGACAATAAGATAAGGACGCTTTTCTAATTGGAAGTCAAAGTCAAGTTCCCAGCAAGGAGAGATGGTTCAGTAGGGTGAAGGGAACTCTCGGGTTCCCTAACCACCAAAGTTCAAGTTCTTGAGGAGGGGTGCATGATACATGTGTATCTTCCTCTCCCCGGGAACTAGTAATCCTCAAGACGGATTGAGGATATAATTGTAATTTAGGAGGGATTACTGATTTAAAGCAGTATAAGTATTCCTATAGAAGGAAAATAGATTCCCTAAGAGGTTTGAGAAACCAAACCAAAAGCTATAAATAGGGATGTTTAGCTCATAACTAAACATATCTAGAGAGTGTGGTTTGACACCTAGAAAAGGAGGTTTAACACACATACCTTGAGATAAGTTTGTGAGGCAATTAAATATTATAAAAGCACGCTTAGAAAATAGTTTAAGGTTGATCCACTGTTTAGAGAGACTGTGAACATAACAAAGAGATAATTGTAGTAGTTTTCTTGTTCATAATCTAGAGAAGATATTTTTCTTCGAATCATTTTCTTGTGAGTGTTATGTTTTCTAATTTTCATCTATTATTATTCTGAATTCCGCATCTATAATAATATTCACCAAGGTACAAAGATTCATACGTACCATTAGTAGGGCCCAAGTTTCTGCTATTAGTGTTGTGGTAATGCCCAAAAGTTATGATACTGCTGACATTGTTATATTCATCAAATATTTGCATATTGATCTTTATTAATACATGTTAAGGTTGATCCAGTCCATAAATATGGGTTTGCATATGGTGATATTTTCAGGATTTGATTTCCCTTGTCGCTATATCATTTCATTCTTGGTTATCCACAAGGATCAGAGAAGGAAATAAAAGGAGGTGATGATAGCAGGATGGGCTTTTGTCCGCGGGATCTGGATTAGTATTGCAGTGAAAGCTTATGTTGGAGTTGGTGAGATTGGTACGACTTAGAGTAGAGAAGGTCGGTAGTCCTTCATTAATTTATTTCCACAAGAAAAACTATTAATGTTGAGGGACACGGTAGTGTCCATAGGAAAGTTGTAGCTGGTAAAATGTTTTGTTGCAATTGTCCGCTAGTGTCGTTAGGAATTTGTATCCTGAAGCTGTAATATATTTTCCGGACTTCGTGTTCGACAAATAATCTTATCCGGGGGACTGTCTCTTGGAAAATATGTATTTATGATCCGTTGGACTGCCGTAGATGGGAGACGTCTTAGTTTATCATGCATCCATTTATAGGATACGAGATCTATGATGTCTGCCACTTTCTGGATAAGATAACATTATGTAGGGTCAAAATTTGTGATGCAAAATCAAGTTTGCTTGGATAGGGGTTATCAAACCATTTCTGATATGATGAGAGATATGTTGTTTGATTATAGGCATGAGTGATGCTAGCTTCCTCCATTGCGGATTGAGTCGAGATGTATTGGGTAAAGTGTCTTCAAAAATGGGTTGTTGTTTGAGATATTTTTCATTGCAAAGGGTGGCTCAGATGGAGTCAGTTTGAGCATTTTCAAACTTTTTTCATTAGCAAGTTTTATTGTGGTCACTATTGTTTCGAATGCCTAGCCCTCCTTCGGTTTTGGGTTTAGTTAATTTATCTTGTCCCAAGAAGTGATTTTTTGTAACGGAAGAGTCATGACCCCAAAAGAAATTACTGGAGATACAACTATCTTTTTATGCACATGCGTGGGGACAAGTTGTGTGTTCATAAGGTGATTAGCAGTAGGGGCCCGCTGGTGTTAGGAATTTTGACATCCATCCCTTCATTTTTCGTGATAGACGTTGTAATAGAGGTGTGAATATGTGGCGAAAGGTTCTCCCCTGCTTGAATTGTACTCCAAGGTATATTGAAGGGATGTTGAAGAACTGATGTAGAATTTTCGCTTCACGATGATCCAGTCTTCGGTGATGTATAATTGTGGATTTTAAGGTATATCTGCCAAGACACTACAAGTATGAAGTAGTCGCTTGAGGTGATTCCTATTTTCCGTATAAGCCTTATATGTAATGTGGAGGTCGTTCACATACATAAGATGTAGAATTGATAGAGCTTTCTGTGAAATTCAGATTCCTTCTATGAGCTTATTCTGAATTTTATCAAAAAAAATAACATGAAAAATTAAAGTAAAGAACATCGTACCTTGAACTTGACATTATCCCTTCGAGCTGATATAAGGTAATTTTATTATGTCATCCAAATATAACAATTAACACCCAAAATTAGAGTTGCACAAAGGACCCGTACCTTCTAGTGGCTGGCACCAGTTTTGGGTACTTGTACATATATATGTATATGTATATGTATATGTATATGTACTTGTTTATGTACTAGTACTTGTACATGTTAGAGCATTGCTCGGTTGAACCCACCAAGAGTTGGTATGTCAAGGTTGATTGTCATATTTTCATATCAAAACTCAATTAGAGTCGCTTGATTTAAAATTACTAGAGTCAACTTCATTTAGGATGGACTAGAAAATCTAGGAATGTTGAGACATACAGGTATTACTCTGAAGACCTGAAGAACGTGAAGACGTAACGACTACAACGAAGACATCATCCTTTCACTTTAGGTTAGTGATACTTGACTTGTTTCCATTCCTATTGCTTAAGCCATTTAAGATTGAAAACATAACATGCGAGGTTATTTATGATACACTATTATTATACTTGGTCATATTAGTATGATCTAAGTGTCAAGGAAGTATATTGAATTACAAAGTACAACGTTTATCTTTTGAACTTCGTAAATGCAATATCGACATAATATATGTAACTTGTTACTTGATTGTGTATCAGATATAGGTGTGATTTCATCCTAGGAAACCATGTTTTATTACATTGGTAAGTACATATACAAACTTGCTTCGTAATTGAAAAGAAATCAATCGGTGTTTTGGTCTGGTTTTCCATGAAGATCTTTTGGATGACCAATTCAAACCTAAGGTGGGAAGTCAGGTAGATCCGATGTTAACTTATATTGAGAGTCAAGGTAGAAACGATACCTATCTATGTTTGGATACTTGGTAGAACCGTTCCTTGCTTTTGTTGGGAATTATGATAGAACTGATCCCTACCTATATTAGGAATCTTGGTAGAACCGATCCTAGGTTTTGTTGGTAATCATGGTAGACCGATACCTACCTTTATTGGGAATCTTGGTAGAACTGATCCTAGTTATTATAGGGAGTCATGGTACAACCAATCCCTACGTATATTTGGAGACTTGGTGGAACCGATCTTAACCCATGTTAGGAGTCATGGTAGAACCGGTCCCACGAGCAAAACCGATTTTCAAAATTCACATACTACTTTACGGTTTTGTATGAGTCTAGAATTAGGGTTTGCTAGATAGAAAAGTTCCAAATGTCGACATAATTTGAACATGTACATAATTCTTATCATTGAATGTTAAAGATATTCCTTGATACTCAACGTGATCCCAAACCGAAATATTGAGAATCTTTTAATTAAGGTTTCCGAATTATATTTGAAATGACGAGGGTACCCAAATACACCACGTTTTCGTTTCAACCTATAAGTCCAATACCAAGTGTGATCGTCTATGGACAAATTCGATACAATACAACAACAATGTATTCACTTGATAAAAGTTATGGTTTACTATAGGATCAATATCAAGTGATTAGGATTAACGTACAAGTGTATTTACTTTTAATTATAATAATAAAATTGTGGAAAGTAAAAGTAAATGACACAGCAAGATTTTGTTAACGAGGAAACCGCAAATGCAGAAAAACCCCAGGACCTAGTCCAATTTTGAATACTCTCATAATTAAGGTGCTACACAAAGTACAAAGCCAACATCATATAGTTGAGACCAAGTAATCTACCTCTAGTTACTTAGTTCCCTCAGTATCCCTGCATCTACGACCGTTTGGTCATGCACATGAATCCCAAGACAGAAATCACTATCTTGAGTTGCTCTACCAATGTAAAGTCTTAAGCACTAAACTCCTTTTGACCGTCTTCCAAACAAAAAGAGCCACAACTTTTATATCCTGTTTTTTTAGAAAATCCCTTCCTGTGAATTTTTTCCATATATCTCGCAAGCTTTTTGACTATTGATCCATATACGCTAAACTCATCAAAAGGAATTTTTGGGTCCTATATGAGTTAATGTATGAATTTGAGAAACCAGATATCCGATTGAGACAGACTAGTTTTTCTAATGATTGCAGAAAATTTTCACTTATCTGTTCTCTTTGAATTATTCATTTATTTGTAGAATATACTAAACTTGTCATACAAAAGACTTTCATCAAGATATGTAGGTAATAACTTATGTAAAGAGGTGCTAGAGGGCTGACCGTATTCCTTCTTTTTCCATTCTTCATACATCTTTGCTACCCACTTCCATATTTTGCTAGGTTTGTGATCTTCTTGCAACTTTTGTTTTACTTGCCTTTGTTATTCTTTCCGAAGATAACTTTTGCATGAACTCTTTGATCTGAAAGTATCGGAGCAATGACGAAATTTTCTTGTAACAGGCCTCTTCGAACAATATTGATTAGACGCTGTTTTTTTAGGGTTTGAACAAATTGCATGTCGATAATGTCTCAAAATGTAACCTTTAATCCCACAATGAAAACATCTTTTGTAATGATGTAAGTGATGTTCTGGAGCACCCTGATGAGTGTAGATCTTCTTGAAATCATTATGTTGTATACGAGCTTCTTTAGAAGGTGAAAATTTCTTTCGAGGTACAACAACGTCAACCTTTTCCTTTTTGAGGAACAAGTTAAACCAGATTTTGTGAGAATCTTTGAATTATCCAGAGGTGATACTACCAGTGGATTTTTTTGACATGAAAACTCGATCTTTATCTTCAATCCCTTTAAAAAGTTTAGAAATTATCTTGATCACCGAATCAGATGAGATTTTTAAGGCATTATATTTGTTTGAAGCTGAAATTCTTAAGAGATCAGTCATTTTATTTTGATTAATACTTTTACTAAGTTTCTCTTTTAAAGATTGATATTTAAAGAAGATGTATTCTTGAGAGACACTAGTTCAGCTTTCAAAGAAGCAAGATCGAGAACAAGTTGGTCATTTTCTGCTTGCAAACAAAATATATATTTTAGTAGCTTTACTTCTCTTTTCAGTGCAAGATTGAGTTCTGTAGCACATGAGATAAATTATTCGCTTAATTATTTTAGTTGTGATGTTTCTATATTCATGTAATCAATGTCATCTTTATTGTCAAGAAGAGATTTTCAGAATCTTAATCATTGATTATGAATACATGACTTAACTTAAACTCATCTTGAGAATATTCAGACATATTTTCAAAAGAGCAAGCAGAACTTGAAGATGAAGCCCTTTTTTCAAACACTTACTAAAATCAAACTCATAGAGTGATTCACCAAACTCTTGCGATAGGTTAACTGAGTCTTTTTGAATACTCTCAGAATTAAGCCGCTACATAAAGTACAAACCAACTTCGTATAGTTGAGACCAAGTAATCTACCTCTAGTTACTTAATTCCCTCAGTATCCCTGCGTCTATGACCATTTGGTCACGCACATGAATCCTAAGACAGAAATCACTATCTTGAGTTGTTTTACCAATGTAAAGTCTTAAGCACTCAACTCCTTTTGATCGTCTTCCAAATAGTAAAGGAACAAAGTTGTTTGGTAACTAGTCTATTCAGTCTTTAAGATAAAGATTCGTTGAGTACGGAAAATGATCTTCAGTTTTAAACAAGTAAACTCCTTTGTCTGGTTTAGATCAATCAAGATCCTTATTACCGAAGTAATTAGATATAGATTCGCGATCAATCTAAATAGATCTCAAAGATAACTATAAAGAGATGACAATCTAATCAACTAGATAATCACAAGTCTATCAAAGATAAACAATATCCAGTTGGATCCCAACCGATCAAGATGTGTGCACAAATCACGAGATATAAAAACCAATAAAATAAAAATCTTCTTGTCTTCAAATCTTCAATTGCCTTCTTAAGAACCTGCACACCACAAACTTGAATCCACTTATGATCGATCACACATAGAGCGGAGTCTGTTAACAATGGATGATCACAAGTTTTCTTTAGATCTAAAAACAATTCTAAAGATCCCGTCAATACTTTGATGTAGTTTGAGTGACCCTTATGTCAGAAGAGAAGACACTCAAGAATAATCAAACTAGGTGCAAAAAGTTTCAACAACTGTTAGTCAATCAAATCAATAATCGAAAACTAAAATAACAATGCAATTATCTAGTTTCCCACCAACGTTACTCGTAGAGCTTCTTGATCCCACAGAAGTCTTTTAGACGCGCGGTCGTAAGAGATTTCGCCTAATTAGGGTACTTTCCTCTTCGGATAGACGGCTCCACCAGAAACAACACGAATGAAGTTTTCCTGGCTCTTGGGATAGTTTGCAATAAATGCAAACTCAATTATTTATATACCAAGGTTGTTTGGACAACAAGGAAATTACAAAACCGAAAATATTCTCAAGATATGCAATAAGTACCTAATTTCTGTTTTACTATTTCCAACTAATATCCAACCTTCAATTATGAAATCTCTTATTAAAAAATATTTAATATTAGTTTAGTACTTAACTAATATAACTTTCCAAGAGATATGTTTTGATTTGCTGGAAAATCAAAAGCATATAATCAAAAATCTTAATTAAAAGATTCTCAATATTTCGGATTGTGATCACCTTGAGTACCAAGGAATACCTTTGGACAATAAAAGATTAGATTTGTATTCATGTCTAAATCATGTCAACATCCATAAATTTCCTATTTAGAAAACCATAGTTCCAAACTCACACAAAACTGTAAAGTAATATGTGAATATGAAGGGTCGGTTTTGCTGTTGGGACCGGTTCTACCATGACTCCTAATATATGTTAAGATCGGTTCTACCAATTCTCCGATTATAGGTAGGGATCGTTTCTACCATGACTCTCAAAAATAGCTAGATCGCGTTCTACCAAGTATCCCAATATAGGTAAGGATCCACCAAGACACCCAACAATAGCTAGGATCGGTTCTACCATGTATCCCAAAATAGGTAAGGATCGGTTCTACCAAGACTTTCAACATAAGTCAAGATCGGTTCTACCGCATATCCCAAACTAGGTAAATATCGGTTCTACCATAGCTCTCAACATTAGTCAAGATCGGTTCTATCAAAGGAGATTACCTAGGTTCGAATTGGTCATCCAATAGATCTTCAATGAAAATAGGACCAAAATGCCTATTGATTTCCTTTCAATTACGAAACAAGTTTCGTATATGTACTTTCTTTAAAAATATGTAATTAAACTTAGTTTCCTAGGATGAAATCACACCTATATCCAATACACAATCAAGTAACGAGTTACATAGATTATGTCGATGTCACATTTACGAAGTTCAAAAGATAAACATTATACTTCGTAATCAAATATTCTTCCTTGACACTTTGATCATAATAAAATGACCAAATATAATATTAGAGCATCATAAATAAGCTCGCATATTATGTTTTCAATCTTAAACGACTTGAAAGAAACGATAGGAATGGAAACAAGTCAAGTCAGTATCACTAACCTCAAGTGGAACGGTGATGTCTTCATTTTAGTTGATACGTCTACACGATCTTTGGGTCTTCAGAGTAATACTTGTATGTCTCAACATTCCTAGACTTTCTAGTCTAACCTAAACGAAGTTGTTTCTAGTACATTTAATCAAGCGATTCTGATTGAGTTTTGGTACTAAAATATGACAACCAAACCTGACATACCAACGGTTGGTGGGTTCAACCGAGCAACGCTTTAAAAATCTCCCCTTTGTCAATTTTAGTGACAAAACTCTAATATATATATGGAGATAAATGAATTACAAAATAACTCATTCTTCATACGCTTGATTCAAAGTTCAACATCACAATATCTTGCACATATTCAAAAAAATAAATAAATGTCGTTGTTGACATTTGAATAACAAAAGATTTACTCCCCCTAAAGGAAATCTAGGTATATATTCAATCCTATCATCTTTGTTATTCCCCTTTTGTTGTATGAAAACTACACAACAAGATGATATGTGTTTCTCCCCCTTAGTCTATGCTTTACTCTTTCGTTAGATGTAACGATTTAAGAACATATATCCTTTCCTAGTGATCATAAATCACTTGTTTACTCCATATATTTCTCCCCTTTTTGTCACAAAAATGACAAAGAAACGAATAAAATTAAGAGCAAACCGAAAGGATCTTAAAAATACATAAGACTTGAACAACCTATAAGAGTTAAGCACGAAAGTTTCACATACCATTTTAGATAACCAATACTAAAACCAAAACTACCTAAGTAATCTTTGCATTAGTATTTTATCAAGGAAACAATTGCCCGAAGAAATTTTCCCTTAGTCCGATTGATCAACCAAGATTACTTAGTTAGAAACTGAACCGATTATGTACGTATAATCGTTTTATTCGATAAGAATCAAAAGAGATTAGAAGTAACTTAATTTCTATTATCAGGTTACAATTATTCATAGAATAACTTAGACCTTCTTTTAGACAAGACAAAAACTAGGTTAGTTAACTCGTTTTTCTTATCAAGGAATCGACTAGACTTGAATAATCGAATCCTAAATTTTGACAAGCCTGAACTCATATCAGAATTAACTTAGTTACTCTTATCAGGAATTAAAGAGACTAAAACAATTGATACCAATCAATAAAGAAGATGTCAATTCAATAAATAGAATTGACAAAGTTTTTCTTAACCGGAACAACTGAAACACAATAATCAATCCATACAATAATGGCTATTCCAAACCCTAATTATCCTTCTTAAAACACAAGAATAAATTATCATAAGAAGTTTCCTAGACATCGTAGAGCTTTCTCAGAGCATCTACAGAGAATTCCTTCTCATTTTTGAAAAACCCATTGATTATGGGATCGTTCAATTCCTCTAAATCTTCATAAATATCAGTTAACTCACTAAATTCTCTTTTTAGTCCACACAAGGTGATCTTTGTTAGAGACAACATGTTTTCATAGTGAGCTATCGTTTCTAAAGAGGAGATGATTTGAGATTTTAAATCATTTCTTTTGTTGATGAAATCCTTCACCATACCTCTAGAGTTATTATCAATGTTATAGCATAGCTCGGTTGAACCCACTAGCGTTGGTATGTCAAGTTAGTTGTCAGTTTTAGTTGACAAAATGCATTCTTGATTTAGCATACTAAAGATAGTTTCGGACTAGTTTAGGTCTAAGAAGTTGAATCGAAGCTATCCTTAAAGGATGAAGATTGAAGATTGAAGGCTACAAGAAGACATCAACAAGTACTTCACCAACAAAGGTATGTGATTGATTTTATTTGGATTCTTGTTCAATTCTACCTTTCTAATCTATCGAGATAAATGCTCACTCTATGGAACAATTCCTATGACGGTAAATGTACATTTATGTATACATACTTGAGGTTGTTTGATTCATGACTTTGGTGATAATAACCTTTATCCCTATAAAGGATCTCATGTTATAGTGAATGATCTTGTGAATCCAATGAGCCAAGAATCACTCAATTCCGAGTTATAACGATAAAGTTACGAGTGATTTAAGTTCATTAGTAGGAAACATTCCATGGGCTTTGGAGTGGTCCGCGAACTTGGGCCCAATACGTGACTAAAAGAGATTTTTGGTCAAGTTCGTGATGTTTCCTTATCTAGCCAAGTTAGATATTGGTCCAAACACTTTTGATTACCATATTAAAGTGTTTGTGATTATTGCCTAAGTTAAAATGTGTTTTATTCACATAAATATAATTTTTGCTAAATAAGTTATTTATTTAATTATTTTGGCAAGAGTTTTAACTTAGGAAAGGCTCCCATTTTTAGGAGAGTCTTGTAAAAGGAAAATAGCTTTGCTTAAATTCCAAGTTATTTTCATTATAAATAAGGAGTTCGCGAGTTTACACGTTTTTTATCCCTTTGGAAAATTGGCGTAAGCTCTGCAGGTTGTTTTCCACGTCTTCCGTTCTTCGTGAACGAGAGTGAGATAAAAGTCTTTGTATTAGGGATCACAAATCCAAGTTGGATTTAATCTTCGTGATTGATCATACAACTTGTAATCTAGGTTTTTCACCTCTTGTCTTTTCTAAGGTTTTCTCTTCTGATATAAAACCATTCAAGAGTTGTTGATCATAAACCCTAAGTTTTGATAGATTTCAGTTTCCGATCGTATACCAACACTTGTTAGTCGAAATCGGAGACTAGAAAGAAAAACTTCTATTGAGGCATCTCGTAAAAATCCTTGAGAAGTTTGAAACAATATATCTCTAGATTTATTCTAGTTGTTCTTGTTATAGAATTATTAGGGTTTTCTTAACTTGGAAATTGATCTTTGGAATCACCCAAGTTTACTTACGGAAATCAGGTTCACGGACTCCTTGTGCGTACGCATACTGATTGTAAGTTAAAACCCTAAGCTACAAGTTTGTTTTGATATTACTTTTACCTGGAAATTGTTTTTATCAAAATAAACACAAAATTTCCAAAACCTTGATTTACATCTAAATGGAAATCAAACTGGTGTTTTGTGCATACAAGATATCGAATCGTATCAATCGTGGTGTGTGTCTTCTAAAGAGAACTTTGGGTTCTGCTAGAAGATTTGTGCGAAGAGTTCCTAAAGAGAATCGGTATTCTGCTAGGAGTTCTACAAGTGCTGAAGAAGGTATTACATCTAGTCCGAATAGGTAGTAGGAAATTGGTGTAACAGCTTATTATCAGTGTGTGTTTATTCTGGACTAGGTCCCAGAGATTTTTCTGCATTTGCGGTTTCCTCGTTAACAAAATTCTGGTGTCTGTGTTATTTCTTTTCCGCATTATACTTTATTTACATAATAGAAATATCACAGGTTGTACGTTAAGATTAATCAGTTCTTGTATCCGGCCTTAGGGTTGTTGAGTGAATTGATTGACACATGAACATTGGTCTTTGGTACCGTTCAAGTTAATCCTCTTATATTTAATCGGGCTCGCAAATCCCTATTTGATGATCGCAGATTGAATCAAGAGATAGAGATATAAAACTCTTTGATATACTTTTTATAGATTGAGTCTAACTGTCTAGTTGATTCTATTGAAAGTATATTGGATTTTGTCTATTCAGATTGCCAAACGAAATATTGGGTGGTGTTGTTAGACCCCCGCTTCCTCAATTGGTATCAGAGCATGCAAACACGCTAAGACCTCATAAGTCTGTGTTTGTAGCAATCTGATTATATGGACAGAGGTGCTCTCTCTATAAACGTACCGCCAGTCTTCAATGGCACGAACTATTTATGGTGGAAAATTTCTATTCGAGCTTTTCTTCAAGCACGTGATTTTCAATCATGGGTACATGTTTTTAATGTCTATGATGCTCCCGTTGTGGCAGTTGAAGATGTAAACGTTCCCAAGAATATTAGTGAATATAGTCCTTCCGAGATACTTGCTGCAAAGCAAAATTCTGACGGTTTGAAGGCTAATATCCATGCCATTATCCCATATCTTCAGCACCACGTGACTACGTGCAATAAGTCTAAAGATGATTGGGATATCTTAGAAACCGTATTTGAAGGGAATGCCGCAGAGAAAGAAGCGAGGCTTCAATACCCAGCATCTGACTGGGAAAACCTTCGCATGTCTTATGATGAAACCTTTGATGAGTTTGACCAAAGACTTTCTCAAATAGTTAACGCCTCATTTTCATTAGGAAAAACTATTTCAGAGAAAGATATTGTGCGCAAAATTCTCAGGTCTCTACCATCAAGATACGAGTCTAAGAAACATGCCATTGAAGAAGCAAACGATCTTTCTACACTCTCCAAAAATACTCTTGTTGGAAAGTTAAAGATCTTTGATAATGAACGCGCAAGAAAAGAGGTGATTTCTCTTAAAGCTGCAAACAATTCTGAATCCCCTAAGGATAAATCTGGTTCGCCAGATACTAAGGATGTTACTCCACGACAATTTAGAAAACTTTTGAGAGACGGGAAAAAGAGTTTTTCTAAAGTTACTACATCTCCTAATGATGATGTACAATGCTATAACTGTCGTGGTTTCGGCCATCGTTCTTCAGAATGTCCTAGCTGGAACCGTAGACAATCGGCATATGCAGCAGATTTGCCTACTCTTGATGATGGACCTGAATATTATAATCCTCAAGAGCTCATAGGCGATGTTGCATTAGCTTCTGGAAAAATTCTTTCGGATACTGATTCTGATGAATAAGTGTTCCATGTTGATCCAGTTGCTAATAATCTTCTTAAAGAATGTCATCGGAAACTTTCGGAAGCTGATAATACCATTTTCAGTGAGAAAGTTAAATATGACAGACTTCGTAGTCGGAATAAAGACTTGCAAGACCAACTTGATTCTAGTGATGCAAGAGATTACCTCAACGAAATACGAAAGCTTAAAGAAGAAATTGCCGAAGGTCGAGATCGGGAAATTACTCTTCAAGCAAAGCTAGATAACTTGGAAAACATTGAGATGAACTTGTTATTTGATTCGGAACGAGAAGATCTCAAAGTTCAATGTGAATCATCCAAGAATGATCTAGTTATTGCGCTTGAGAAGGTCAAAAGTTTGGAAGAAGAAAACTTGAGCTTAAAAGAGAGTTTGTCTATAAATAGCAGCTCAGATAAATTAACCTTGATATTGGGAGCATGTAGAATTCATCGTGATACACGAGGATTGGTCTATGAATGAATAGACGCTCCTAGTATTTGCAAAGAGGTAAAATTTGTCAAATCTAAAGATTCTTCTCAACCAAAACCCTCCACGGTTGACAAAAGTAAAATATCTCTACCAACTACGGATGGCGAAAAGAGAAAATCCTGGCAAGCTCCAAAGCAAGCACATACACGTTCAGGTAACACTAAACATAACTTTTTCCATTCGACTAAACATTGTTTTTATTGTGGAAAACCAGGTCACTTGCAAAGGACTTGCAGATTTCTTAAACGAGATAAAACCAGGTCATTCTGTTAGGATGACAAGATCTGATGTTCCAAACTGGAGAAAAACTGAGTCTCATAATATCAGTTCTTTCAGTATTCCCCCAAAGAAGTTTCACAATTATATTGGGAAGAAAAAGAAATACGTTGCTCCAAAAGCTGCTCAGAAATGGGTACCAAAGAAGACTAATAAAGCAACGAGTACTATTAAGAAGGATCTCCCAGACAAGAGTTGGACAAGGGATAACATCTTTAAAAGGTATGGAACATTTATTGAAAGTTTCAAGGAATTTTTTAAATTCCTAGAGTCCATGCATGATTTTGTTTCAAATACCTGTAGTGAGCAAGATTTTGCTCACCTCAACACAACCTGATTGTGTTGAGAGTGCATCCTCACCAAGAAGCCCTAATAAATGTGTTGAAAATTACAAAAGAATTGGGGCACACATATTAAGTTGGGAAATTTCTGAATATGTGGAACAATTTATTGTTTCGATCTGAGTTTAACTCGCTTATATATTCCTCGAAACATGTGTTGGTAAGCTTTCACTTTGATCAGGTTTTTCTTCACCTAATGACGAAAGTCATAATGTTTCAATTACTTTGAGAATTGCTCTGACGTGAAACGGTCTGTGAATAACGGCTATATAACGTCCTCTGAGAATTTCTCAATGATTGGAATGAGAGTTTAGATTACATAACCATGTATTCCTTAATCTGAAGTTTTTGAACTTTGTTGATTGAGAGAAACCGGAGGACTGGCTTTGCTAAGTCCGCGAACTCAGTCCACGAACTGACGGAAGTTCTCATACCGAGAATTTCTGCTGGGATTTTCCAAAAACTCGTTTGCGTGTTTAGTCCGTGAACTCAGTCCGCGAACCTAGTCTGCGAACTGGCGGATGTCTCTTTGCCGAGATTTTCTGCTGAGTTTGGAAAACTCTGCCGGTTGCCTTAAGTCCGCGAACTTGTTTGTGAGATTAAGTGGTTATGATCTAAAGATATGCTCTGAACATGAAACTTAAATTACTAAGGAATGCTTTATGCAAACCGTGGCTATAAAGTTCATGAGAGGATTCATCGAATCGAATCATCTTTGTTTCAATTGTGTCTTGTGTAGTTACATAAGATCTCATAGCAATTGAACAACTCTCTAACTAGTTTGTATTGAAGTCAGTTGAACTAGTTATGGTGAAGAAGAATATGGTTAGATACCACATGTATGACTCTTAATTACCTAACTTGATTTGTAATTGAAATTCTTAAATTTAACAGGTTAGAAGCAATTATCAAAGCCATGGATGTTGGTTTTTATCGTCAAAGAATCTTTTTCATACTCTTATGGTAACCATTCTTGGTGTAAATCCTTATGGAAATGATTATTCTTCCTTCTAAGCATATCAATTCTTGTTCATACAAGTTTGTATATTAGAAAAGATGATCACAATATTTGATCTTCATGATTACGTATTGTGTATTATTACCATGAGATAGTTCTTTTGTTCAGTAACTTGATCTCATGAGAGACTTTCAATGATTGGTTCTCAGTTCGCATCTCCTTGTGGGTTTTCTAAAATCCAATTTATAAATCCTTATCTCTGGAGTAAGGTCACTCTTGTTGTTCTTTCGGGAATGACATCAAATGGGGGAGAGTTCTTTTGAACTTGTGCTTAATGGTAATATCTTGCGGGGTGTGCGACTGTGGAATTTTATAGGGGTTATCTTGTATCTTAAAACTCCTTGATGAATGCATTTAGCTTCATCTTTATGATTGCATCTAAATTAAGTTGGTATGTATTTTTCTTTTAGTCATGAAATGTCTCTTGTGGAAATTTCATTATGATCCTGTTCTTGTACCTTTGCCAATTTTATTGACAAAAAGGGGGAGAATTAATATGTAGTTCACACTAAAAATACATATGGTTTTCGGATCATTGTGTAAGGGGGAGTGGTTTCCATGATCGAGATGGAGTATTGACTAAGGGGGAGTGATACATATCACCGTAGTATTATTGTCAAAGTTGTGATACAATGAAACTTTGATGTTGTGTAATAATACTATGATGGATCTTCAACAAGTACAGGATGAACACACGCAGAGTTAAAGAACCAAGGAAATCAAGCTTGTCGATTTTGATTTTAACAAGTAGAAGCCATATGTAAAATGGTTTTGTCACTAAAATTGACAAAGGGGGAGATCGTTAGAGCATAGATCGGTTGAACCCACTAGCGTTGGTATGTCAAGTTAGTTGTCAATTTTAGTTGCCAAAATGCATTCTTGATTTAGCATACTAAAGATAGTTTCGGCTAGTTTAGGTCTAAGAAGTTGAATCGAAGCTATCCTTAAAGGATGAAGATTGAAGATTGAAGGCTACAAGAAGACAACAACAAGTACTTCATCAACAAATGTATGTGATTGATTTCATTTGGATTCTTGTTCAATTCTACCTTTCTAATCTATCGAGATAAATACTCACTCTATGGAACAATTCCCATGACGGTAAATGTACATTTATGTATATATACTTGAGGTTATTTGATTCATGACTTTGGTGATAATAACCTTTATCCCTATAAAGGATCTCATGTTATAGTGAATGAGCTTGTGAATTCAATGAGCCAAGAATCACTCAATTCCGAGTTATAACGATAAAGTTATGAGTGATTTAAGTTCATTAGTAGGAAACATTACATGGGCTTTGGAGTGGTCCGCGAACTTGGGCCCAATACGTGACTAAAAGGGATTTTTGGTCAAGTTGGTGATGTTTCCTTATTTAGGCAAGTTAGCTATTGGTCCAAACACTTTTGATTACCATATTAAAGTGTTTGTGATTCTTTCCTAAGTTAAAATGTGATTTATTCACATAAATATATTTTTTGCTAAATAAGTTATTTATTTAATTATTTTGGCAAGAGTTTTAACTTAGGAAAGGCTCCCATTTTTAGGAGAGTCTTGTAAAAGGAAAATAGCTTTGCTTAGCTTCCAAGCTATTGTTCATTATAAATAAGGAGTTCGCGAGTTTACACGTTTTTTATCCCTTTGGAAAATTGGCGTAAGCTCTGCAGGTTGTTTTCCACGTCTTCTGTTCTTCGTGAACGAGAGTGAGATAAAAGTCTTTGTATTAGGGATCACAAAACCAAGTTGGATTTAATCTTCGTGATTGATCATACAACTTGTAATCTAGGTTTTTCACCTCTTGTCTACTCTAAGGTTTTCTCTTCTGATATAAAACCATTCGAGAGTTGTTGATCATAAACCCTAGGTTTTGATAGATTTCAGTTTCCGATCGTATACCAACACTTGTTAGTCGAAATCGGAGACTAGAAAGAAAAACTTCTATTGAGGCATCTCGTAAAAATCCTTGAGAAGTTTGAAACAAGATATCTCTAGATTCATTCTAGTTGTTTTTGTTGAAAGAATTATTAGGGTTTTCTTAACTTGGAAATTGATCTTTGGAATCACCCAAGTTTACTTACGGAAATCAGGTTCACAGACTCCTTGTGTGTACGCATACTGATTGTAAGTTAAAACCCTAATCTACAAGTTTGTTTTGATATTACTTTTACCTAGTAATTGTTTTTATCTAAATAAACACAAGATTTCCAAAACCTTGATTTACATCTAAAGGGAAATCAAACCGGGTTTTTGTGCATACAAGATATCGAATCGTATCAATCGTGGTGGTGTGTCTTCTAAAGAGAACTTTGGGTTCTGCTAGAAGATTTGTGTGAAGAGTTCTTAAAGAGAATCGGTATTCTGCTAGGAGTTCTACAAGTGCTGAAGAAGGTGTTACATCTAGTTCGAATAGGTAGTAGGAAATTGGTGTAACAGCTTATTATCAGTGTGTGTTTATTCTGGACTAGGTCCCGGGGTTTTTTCTGCATTTGCGGTTTCCTCGTTAACAAAATTCCGGTGTCTGTGTTATTTCTTTTCCGCATTATATTTTATTTATATAATAGAAATATCACAGGTTGTACGTTAAGATCAATCAGTTCTTGTATCCGGCCTTAGGGTTGTTGAGTAATTTGATTGACACTTGAACATTGGTCTTTGGTACCGTTCAAGTTAATCCTCTTATATTCAATCGGGCTCGCAAATCCCTATTTGCTGATTGCGGATTGAATCAAGGGATAGAGATATAAAACTCTTTGATATACTTTTTATAGATTGAGTCTAACTGTCTAGTTGATTCTCTTGAAAGTATATTGGAGTTTGTCTATTCATATTGCCAAACGATGGGTGGTGTTGTTAGACCCCTGCTTTCTCAATCAAAATGACAAACAAACAAGAGGCAGTTAGAAGAAGAACCTTCTTCACCATTTGTAGATCTCTCATTCTTCTTCCTTGAGGATTTGATTCCTTCACAGAGAAACACATTAACTGCTTCAACTGCATCCCTTTTTGTGGTTCCTCTGGTTACAGGAGCCATGAAATTGTATCTTTCAAAGATAAAAAAAGTGAAGGGAATTTTGATCACAATGAATATAAATAGATAAATGGATAGCCAAACCCTAGTAGAGCTTTGAAAAAGTCTTTCACGGTTCATGATCCATTATCTATTTTAACTAAGAAGATATTTTTCTTAACATAAAAATAAGAAATGAACAAATAAAAACTTGAGCAACCTTGATGCAATCCTCACATTCTCAAGTTAATAATGAGGATGCAAATTTCACTAGTATTACATAATGACGGAATGAGCAAAGTGCTCACGCCTTTTATCACATGGTGATTTATCAAGGTTTGTTGTATAGACAGACTTCTTACCTTGTCTGACTCTGGTTCTTTTAGAATTTTCCATATCTTCGGGAATACCCTGTTGATTACCCAAAGACAAATTCATTCTTTGCATGTCCTCTTGAAGTTTGGCAATTATTTTGGTGTTCCTCTTGAATCTCCAACACTTACTTTGAGCATGATTTGTATTTCCACAAAACGAAAAAATCAATAAAGATTGTTTGTTATGTTGAATTACCTCCTGTTTATCACAACATTCAACATCCATTGTTCCAAAACCAGATGAAACAAAGTGTTAGAGCATAGCTCGGTTAAACCCACCAAGCGTTGGTATGTCAAGTTTGGTTGTCATATTTTAGTGAATCAAAACTCATTTTAAGAGTCGTTTGATTATGTATTAGAGTCAACTTCGTATAGGTTAGCTTGAAAGTATTAGGATATGATACATTACAAGTATTGCGAAGACTTGAAGAAGTGAAGAAGTAAGAAGCTACAACGACAACATCATCCTTCCACTTGAGGTTAGTGATATTTGACTTGAACTGTTTCATTCCCTAACGTATCTTTCAAGTCGTGCATATTGAAAACAAAACTGCGAAGCATGAACACTCTAGATAGACATAGTATTAAGGAATACAATACAAAGTTTATTGCTTAACCATTAAACTTTGTAGATAAGACATCGACATAATCGTTTAAATGTTATTGTGATTATGTATGGGTATGAGGTGAGGATTTCATCCTAGGACACAATGTTTTACATGTGTTTTAAGGAAGTAAGTTCATAAACTTGTTTATGAATCGAAAAGAAAATCCCCAGCCGTTATTGGTATTTTTATTCATTGCATATCTTGTGAACAACTAATATGTGTGATTTAGTATAACCGCTCATGACTTGTTTGTGTTCTTGGTAAAACTATTCACAAAGGCCTGACTTATGTATTGGTATGACTTTTATTAGTGAAACCGATCTTAAGTAATCACCTGAGATGGTATGATCGAGTTTGTGATTTGTGTATGACCAAATATGGGTAAACGGGAACCGATCCTAGTAGTAGGTGCAACACATCACAAAGGGGAATCGATCCTTGTATGAGGTGTAGAAAGTTTGTAGCATAAAGGGGAACCGATCCTATGGACATGTGCAACACGTTTTTAGGCAAAGGGGAACCGATCCTATGGACATGTGCAACACATATAAGTCAGATACCATATATATGTGGGGAACCGATCCTAGTACCTAGTCAACCGAATTTTGGAAAGCTAGTGTGACTATGCACAATACTCACATGGAGGTAGAACCGAAACTTGTTTTGGTAGAACCGTTAAACCCATGATTTGTGATTGAGTGTTCTTGATCAATCACATAGTTCTTGAAAGTCAGATGAACCAATTTTAAACTTGTTTGGAAGTGTGGCAAACCGGTTTCAAGGTTGTAAGTATGAAAGAGGACTTTCAAAGTAAGGATGTCGACGTACTTTGAACACATGCAGTAATGTTTATCTTTAATTGTTCAAAGTTATTCCTTAATAACTAAAGGAAGAAAATCCCAGGATGAAACATAAATAAGTTAAGAATCTTTTAATTAAGGTCTTAATTTTATTTTAGGAAAATAAGAATTAGTAATGTGCATTTACTAGTTAAATATTTTCCAAAGAGATTTTCAGTAATTATTTTGGACAGAGTATTTCCAGGAATTATGGAAACTGAATTTGTGCTTTAATGAATATCTTGAGAATATTTTCGATTTTGGAAATTCCTTGGTGTCCAAACTTCCTTGTCTATAAATACTTGAAGTTTGCATTTCTAGCAAACTAATCCTTCGTGACAGCAAACTTCCTCGGTTGTGTTGTTACTGGTGAAGCCGCATTCGGAGAGGAGAGTAACCTAATTAGGCTAAATCTCTTACGGCCGTTCAGTTTAAAGTATTCTTTGGGATTGAGAAGCTCTATTAGTACCATTGATGGGAAACTAGATAATTGCGGGTTATCTTGTGTTTTCGATTGATTTGATTGACTAACGGTGGTTGAACTTTGATTGCACCTAGTTTGTTTATGCTTGAGAATTTTCTCTTATGATATAAGATTCACTCAAACTAGATCTAAGTTTCGACAGGGATCTTTAAACTGTTGTTAGTACTAAAGACAATCTTGTGATAATCCATTGTTAACAGACTCCGTTTTGTGCGTGATTGATCATAAGAAGATTCAAGTTGTTGTGTGCAGGTGTTTATTGAAAATCTAAGAATATTTGAAGACAAAGAAGATATTGAAGATTTCTGATTTAGGGTTCATAATCTTTGGTGTGCACAATACTTGTTTCGGTATAGAGGATCCAACTATAATCGGTTTATCCTTGTGGTAGATTGGATTGATTAGTTGTGTAGATCGGCGTCGATACAATTCTTTGTGATTAAAAGTATTGATTGCAAAATATTAACAATTA
Organism: Papaver somniferum; assembly: GCF_003573695.1. Taxonomy (NCBI): domain Eukaryota; kingdom Viridiplantae; phylum Streptophyta; class Magnoliopsida; order Ranunculales; family Papaveraceae; genus Papaver; species Papaver somniferum. The sequence continues at coordinate 66,879,835 of NC_039362.1, forward strand.
CCTTTGGTAGTTGAACATAAGATAGATCTAAGAATCTGACGAAGGAGTTTATTTGAGATAAACAGAAGAGCCTTTGTCGAACTCACATCACTTGGTTGAAGAGAGTTGCTACCAAACAGATTTGTTGTTCCTTTACTGTTTGGAATACGAACCAAAGGAATTGTTCCAAGTACGTGACCTATTCATAGGTCGGAGGCGTGGGAATACAGACGGAACTAGGTGAACTATAGGTTTAGTTGTTTGGTCTCAACTATACGAAGTTGGTTTAATTTTGTGTAGCGGCTTAATCCTGAGAGTATTGAATATTGGACAAGGTCCCGGGGTTTTTCTGCATTTACGGTTTCCTCGTTAACAAAATCTTGATGTGTCATTTACTTTATATTTCCGCATTATAATTGTTTTATTATAATTAAAGTAAATTACACAAACGTTAATTCTTATTTACTTGATAAGCAATCCTATTGTGTTTAGTTAAGTCTGAACCTTTTTATCAAGTAAACATACTTCATTGTTGTATTGTTTCGATCTCGTATCCATAGACGATCACCCGAAGTGTGAACCGATTAGTTGCATTGTCTCGACTCAGTCCATAGACAATCACTTTTGGAGAAAGGACTTATAGGTAGGAAAAGTTTTAGCTTGAGGTATATTTGGGTACCCTCGCCTTTTCACAAAGGAGTTGTTTGTGCTCACAATTTTGCTTTTGAACCCTAAACCATTTGTGTTCCCAAAGGACTTCTGACCGAATAACATTGCTGAGATTTTGTCAGCACTTCCAGATAACCTTTGCAGGTCACCCTTAAGAGTATTAATCTCTCTTTCCTTCAGAGACAGGGTTCTGGTGAATTCATCATTAAGACAATCTATCTCAAGATTTTTCACTTGGAGCGATGATTCAAGTTTCTTCAACGAAGCCTTTAGTTGAAGATTTTCTTGGTGAATTTCTTCACTTTTATCCAAGAATTCAAAAATCTCAGTGTCTGACTCAAGCTCTGTATCAGAATTTGAGTAGGTGGAGGTTTCTGCTGCGAGATCTGAAAGTCCATTGCACATATCGGAAGTATGCAAGATGTTGACATCCAGGGAAGATTTCTCTTGTCTTGAATCATCTGAAGCATTAACCAAAGATAGACGTTTATCACATCTTTTACTTCTTTTTTCAGAATCCTTGATCTTTTGTGTTATCAGTGATTTATGAAAATCAACATGATTGGAACAACATTCATCACCCAAAGACAAGTTAGAAAATTCGCTTGTATTGGTCACAGCATTGAATGAAAATGTTCTGACTGTATTCTGATCAAGATCAAGTACTTTTAACTTTCCAACCAGAGTATTTCTTGAAAGCACATCAAGGTTATTTCCTTCAACGATGGCATGTTTGAAAAAGCGGGGGTCTAACAACCTCACCCAATATTTCGCTTAGCAATCTGTATGGACTAACTCCAATATACTTTCAAGAGAATCAACTAGACAGTCAGACTCAATCTTAAGAAAAAGTATATCAAAGAGTTATATCTCAATTTCTCAATTCAATCCGCAATCAAACAAATAGAAATTTGCAAGCCCGATTGAATACAAGAGAAATAACTTGAACGGTACCAAAGACCAATGTTCAAGGATCAATCAATTTCAACCAATACCAATTGATCGATTCAATGCACATCCTGTGATATTTCAATTATATAACAAAATATAATGCGGAAAAGAAATAACACAGACACCAGAAGTTTTGTTAACGAGGAAACCGCAAATGCAGAAAAACCACGGGACCTTGTCCAGATTTGAACACCATACTGTATTAAGCCGCTACACACACTAGCCTACTACCAATGAACTTCAGACTGGAATGTAGTTGATCCCTAATCAATCTCACATTGATCAAGGTATAGTTGCGCTCCTTACGTCTCTGAAACCCAGCAGGATTCTACGCACTTGATTCCCCTTAGTTGATCTCACCAACAACTAAGAGTTGCTGCGACCCAAAGTCGAAGACTTGATAAAAAAAAATTTATCACACAGAAAAGTTTATTGAATATATAAATCTGTCTCCAACAGAAATACCTACCAGTTTTGTCCCATCTTTTGATAAATCAAGGTGAATGGAACCCAAACTTCCGCCAGTACGCATACGGGTGCGCATACCTTAGTTCCGGACTTCCAACAACCAACCAGTATGCGTACAGGTATGCATACTTAGGTTCCCGGTTTTGGATTTTACACAAATGTGAACACGCACTATGTTTATATACAAACATGGTTACTTGTTCTATACTCTCATTTCATTGGAACATTCTTAGAGGATGACAATAGTTGTTATCCACAAACTATTAGCATCAAAGCGATTTTCAAGTTATTGGAATGATCAATATGACTTTCGTCAAGAGTAAGATAAACTTGTTTAAAGCGACAGCTTACCAACACATATTTCGAGAAATAGATAAGTGAGTTAAACTCAGCTCGAAATAGCAAATGTGTATAATTGAAGTCTATATAGCAATACGACTTTTGTCTCAAATATGAGATATAATAGATTGACTTTTGAGTGATAGACAAGTTCAAGTCTCCACATACCTTTTGTTGATGAAGTTCCACAAGTTCCCTTAAGTAGTTCTTCGTCTTTATTCGATGAATGTCGTGGAGTCTAAAGCTCAACTACACTTACTATCCTAATTCGAGACATAGCTATAAGTAGACTAGAAATCAAGACTTATAGTTTTGGCAACTAAACTTGACAAACAATCTTGAGATAGCAATGCTTGCGAGTTCGACCAAGCGGTGCTCTAACAATCTCCTCATTTGTCAATTTTAGTGACAAAACTATCAATACATATGGAATACAAAATAAATAAAATTTGTAGCTTCTCATCCAAATGCTTGATCTCCTTGGTTCTTCAACATTACTCGAAATCTTCGTCACTTCCAAGTACTCCAATGATTCAAAATGTGTTCAACTCAGCATCATCATTGTTGAAGATCCTTAGCTATAACAATGAGAAAACAATAGCTCTCAATCATTGTTATATAGTGTCATAGTATTATTACACATCATCAAAGTCCAATTGTATCACAACTTTGACAACAATACTATGGTGATATGTATCACTCCCCCTTAGTCAATACTTCATCTCACATGAAAACCACTCCCCCTTACAGAATGATTCGTAAACCATATGTATTTGTAGCGTGAACTACACATTAATTCTCCCCCTTTTTGTGAATAAAAATTGGCAAAGGTACGAAAATTAGCGGGATCCTAATGAAATTTCCATAAAGTCACTTCATTACCAAAAGAGAAGCACATATCAACTTGTTTAGATGCAATCATATAGCCGAAACTAAATGCATTCATCAAGGAGTTTATAAAGATACAAGATAACCCCTATAATATTCCACAGCCGCACTCCCCACAAAGATTTGGAAATTAAGCATAAGTTCAATTAAGAATTCTCCTCCATAAAATGTCATTCCCGAAAGAACAACAAGAGCGACCTTACTTTTACAAGAAAAGAAGGATTTCTTTGGACATTAACAAATAGCATGAAACATGAATTTGTATCCAAAAATCACAATTGAATTAACCACAAGGAAAATGATCAATTCAATTGGCCATGCTCAACATAAGAAAACTTATGGAGCAACACAGTATTTACTCAAAGATGTGGATCAGGGAAGGACCAATACTGCGGAATAATCAAAGATTCATTCTATTTTTCATCACTATTTGCACAATGACATATAATAGACTTGATCTTTGTAAACAAAAGTTCATCCTATCTTCCATCAATATTTGCATAATGACATAATAGGTTTAACTTTTGTTTGTCAAAATTTCATTCAATCTTTTATCAATATTTGCATAGACATATGAAAGACTTCACTTTTGACCATGTTTGTCTTTACCTATTATGGACTTAGCATATTTTAGCAATTTAGTTGAAAATCATTCAAGTCTAAAATACCATAAAAGTTATTACAATCATTAGATTGAAGGTTTTAAAAAGATCAACATAAGAAGTTTTTTAGACAAAACAAATAGCAGTATTGCAAGTAGAGAGATTAATCACTCATCTCATAATAATCCCTAGAAATTCCATAAAACTTCTCACCCAGTTCAGGATAAGCTGTCTCAGCATAATCCACTTGCTCTTTCAAAACCTCATTTTCTTGCTGAAGACGGATGAGTTCAGAGTTAGGTGTTGCAGGAGTTCTGGACATTTTTCCAATGATTTTCATGGTTAAGACCTTTGGCCCTCCAAGATTGGTTCCAACAACAACAATGCCAAATTGACTGCAAATCCTTGAGATGTGACAAGGAAAGCCACGAGTCTTCTTCGAAATCTATCTGACACTTATCATCTGACGAATAATAAGGCCACAAAAGTCAATGTTCATCCCTTCGACAACATAATGTCAATTGTGATGGGCATCAAGCTGGCCACCAGTAGTTTTCCAGCAACTTTGAGAAATAATGCAACATCATGAACATCAATCTTTCCCTCATACCAGGAGACATCCTTTGCAAGAAGAAAGTTTGAGAGCACACTTGGAGAGGGTCTCAAATGTTCAGGAAGTGGTAAGAGAAGGTCACCAGCTTGAGGCAGGAACAATAGTTCACTAATAACTTGTCGATTCGCAAGAAAAATTCTTCCTTCAACAATGGTTTTGAAGGTGCAGTTGACAGTATCAGGCTTATGCATATTTGCATAAAACTGGGAAGTTAGCTCAATATAGGCAGTTCCCAAGGGACGATGAACAATTCCCCATTTGTGATTCGCAAAGAACCCAGAAAGGCCATATACCTTAAGCACGAAAGGTCTGTAAATCCTTTCCATGATGGGTCTCTTAGTAATATATTCTACATAGTAATCATGTGCCTTAGTGTCAAAAAACCTAATTCTCAAGCTTGGGTCATAGAACATATCATCAAGATTTTGAGTACCCGAACTTCCACCAAGACAAGCTCTCTTCCTATATGCCATATAGCAAAAACAAACACACAGAAAGTTGAGAAACTTACTTGGTACACGAACTGTTGTTAATGTGGACCTCCAAAACGATGAGAAAACCAAAATAGGTTCTTGATCCAACGAATAAAAACTTCTCCTAAATTCAATGGTGCAAACCAAATACGATTTGGTTAAGAAACGAAGAAGAGATGAGGTGGAGGTACGTGAACTATTTGGTTTCTCTTTCGTACACGAACTGGAGAGAAAAGAAGAAGAAGGTGAAGGAAACAAAGTGATTCTCTCTCTTTTTATGTGTCATTTGGTGAAATAAGAACCAGTCGGACATGTTCTGGAACAAGATTCTTTCGTGAAGAGGCTCTTGGGTTCAACGTATATGAACCACACGTGCGCAAGTAAGGATTCGTTTGGTTTAAACAAAAAGGAGCAATAGCTCAACAAATATTTGTCTTGAGTATTTTTTCTATAAGGTACAAAAGAAATCTTGCACACCATGACACCAAAAGAGAGTTTCCTTCCAACTACTCTTACAACTTCCACTATCAAGAAACACCCAAGGAACTGTCTTTACACGTTTTTCGAAGTTTTTAAGAAGATCACAAAAGGATTTGCAATACTGATTTCTTTGTTTCCATCTTGTAAAAGACAGTTTCTGCAAATAGTTTATAGTACTGTAACAGGAAACTCTTTTGATAAAAAGAGACGTCCTATCTTTTTCATAAAAGAAGACAATACTATTATCTTTGAAGGAAGCATCACGAATTGAGCAATGAATTGTTTCATGTTTTGAGGTGATACACTCAGATGACTGATATTTAAACTTCTCTTGTAATTTGTTTAGTTTGTTATAACTAATTGGATTACGCAGAGGAGGAGCACTGCTCTCATTGATTAGTAAATCAACATCAACATAAACATAAACATTATTCATCATAACTTGAATTAGCCTGTCAAGAGAATCTTGTTCATTCTGGAAATATAAATCAACATCAGAAGATAAGCTTTCAAGTTTCTTTCAATTCCTGAAAAAACTTCAAGGGCTTTTAAACCTGGTGGAGGTTTAGATAGAATTTCTTCTACAGATTTTATCAAATCCACCATGGAAAAGAATTCTGGATCGGATATGGTGATGCATTCATTGAGATAGCACTTTTTTCCATAGAGTCACATCGCGACAAACATAGACTTATGAGGTCTTAAACGTGTTTGCCTGCTCTGACACCAATTGAAAAAGCGGGGGTCTAACAACCTCACCTAATATTTCGTTTAGAAATCTGTATGGACTAACTCCAATATACTTTCAAGAGAATCAACTAAACAGTCAGACTCAATCTTAAGAAAAATTATATCAAAGAGTTATATCTCAATTTCTCAATTCAATCCACAACCAAACAAATAGAAATTTGCGAGCCTGATTGAACACAAGAGAAACAACTTGAACGGTACCAAAGACCAATGTTCAAGGATCAATCAATTTCAATCAACAACCAAAGGTTGGATTTACCAATTGGTCGATTCAATGCATAACCTGTGATATTTCAATTATATAACAAAATATAATGCGGAAAAAAGATAACACAAACACCAGAAGTTTTGTTAACGAGGAAACCGCAAATGCAGAAAAACCCCGGGACCTAGTCCAGATTTGAACACCACATTGTATTAAGCTGCTACAGACACCAACCCACTACCAATGAACTTCATACTGGAATGTACTTGAGCCCTAATCAATCTCACACTGATCAAGGTACAATTGCGCTACTTATGTCTCTAAACCTCGGCAGGTTTCTACGAACTTGATTCCCTTAGTCGATCTCACCCACAACTAAGAGTTGCTACGACCCAAAGTCGAATACTTGATAAACAAATCTGTATCACGCAAAAAAGTCCATTGAATAGATAAATTTGTCTCCCACAGAAATACCTACGAGTTTTGTTCCGTCTTTTGATAAATCAAGGTGAACAAAAACCAATTGATAATCCGGACTTATATATTCTCGAAGAACAACCTAGTATTATCAATCACCTCACCATAATCTTAATCGATTAACGAAACAAGATATCGTGGAGTCACAAACGATGAGACGAAGGTGTTTGTGACTACTTTTCAATCTTGCCTATCGGAGATAAAATATCGAGCAAATCTTAAAGAAGATAGTACTCAATCACGATAGAAAACAGCAAGATCAGAACATGCAACTAGAAAGAAAATTGTTGGTTCTGGCTTCACAATTCCAATGAAGTCTTCAAGTCATTAACCTACAGGGTTTCGTGAAAAACCTAAGGTTAAAGGAGAATTGACTCTAGCTTATGCAACTAGTATCACACAAGAGGTGTGGGGATTAGGTTTCCCAGTTTCTAAAGTTCTCCTTTATATAGATTTCAAATCAGGGTTTGCAATCTAAGTTTCCTTGTTTACAAAGCATTCAATATTCACCGTTATATGAAAACCTGATTAGATTCAAGCTAATATCTTTCAACTGTTAGATCGAACTTAGCTTGTTATACACAAATGAAATGTATCTTCATTTAGGTTTGAGTAACCGTACCTAAACGTGTACACTTAAACGGTTCAACAATAGTTAACCAATAGTTAGCCATATGAGCTTTCATAACATCCTTATTCATCTTTACAATAACTAGTTCAAATGACTCAAATGAAACTAGTTAGAGAGTTGTTCAATTGCTTAGATCTCATATAAGTATACAAGACTCAATTGAAGAAAAATTGTTTTTGATTCAGTCGAATCAATTCATGAACATCATAGCCACGGTTTGTAAAAGATTGCATTCCTTATTATATAAATGTTTTAGTTCATAAACAAACCGATTTTAGAAAGCAGCCTACTCAAGTATGCAAACGGGTATGCATACCTAAGTAGCCGGACTGAGTTTGGTTACGCTATTAGGCATACCATTTCACACTTCCAAACTCCAGCAGAAATTCACGGAACCTAAACTTCCGCCAGTATGCGTACGGGTACGTATACCTTAGTTGCGGACTTCCAACAACCAACCAGTACGCGTACGGGTACGCATACTTAGGTTCCCGGTTTTGGATTTTACACGAATGTGAATACACGCTATGTTTATATCCAAACATGGTTACTTGTTCCAAACTCTCATTTCATTGAAACTTTCTTAGAGGATGACAATAGTTGTTATCCACAAACTATTAGCATCAAAGCGATTTTCAAGTTATTGAAATGATCAATATGACTTTGGTCAAGAGTAAGATAAACTTGGTTAAAACGAAATCTCACCAACACATATTTCGAGAAATAGATAAGTGAGTTAAACTAAGCTCGAAAGAGAAAATGTGTATAATTGAAGTCTATACATCAATACGACTTTTGTCTCAAATAGGAGATATAATAGATTGACTTTTGAGTGATATATAAGTTCAAGTCTCCACATACCTTTTGTTCATGAATTTCCACAAGTTACCTTGAGTAGTTCTTCGTCTTCATTCGATGAACACCGTGGAGTCTATAGATCAACTACAAATACTATCCTAATCTGATACATAGCTATAAGTAGATTAGAAATCAAGACTTATAGTTTTGGCAACTAAACTTGACAAACAAGCTTGAGATAGCAACACTTGCGAGTTCGACCGAGCAGTGCTCTAACAATGTTTCTAAGAATTGTATCTAGATGGCAATGATCTGAGAATTTTCATCACAATGTCCTTTTCAGAAATTGTCTTACCCAACGAAAAACATGCATTAAAAATTTCAGACACTTTGTGATTAAACTCATCAAATGAATCTTCATCAGCCATACGAAGGTTTTTCCAATCAGAATTTAGGTTTTGAAGCCTAGCTTCTTTTTCACAGGTATTTTCTTCAAATACGGTTTTGAAGATATCCCACGCATCTTTAGACGGAGTGCACGTAGTCACATGGTGCTGAATATCTAGGGTAATGGCACGGATGATTGCATTCAATCGGTCAGCATCTTGCTTAGTAGCGAGAATCTCGACAGCATTGTAATCACCGACATCCTTTGGAATAGTTACATTGCCCATTGTAACTAGCGGTGGATTATATCCATTAACAACATAAATCCATGATTGAAAATCACGCGCTTGAAGAAAGGCACGCATAACAATTTTCCACCATAAGTAATTAGAGCCATCGAAGACTGGCGGTACGTTTATGGAGATGACACTTCTGTCCATAGAGTCAGATTGCTAGAAACACAGACTTATAAGACCTTAAACGTGTTTATCTGCTCTGATACCAATTGAAAAAGTGGGGGTCTAACAACCACACCCAATATTTCGCTTAGCAATCTGTATGGACTAACTCCAATATACTTTCAAGAGAATCAACTAGACAGTCAGACTCAATCTTAAGAAAAGTATATCAAAGATTTATATGTCAATTTCTCAATTCAATCTGCAATCAAACAAATAGGAATTTGCGAGCCCGATTGAATATAAGAAATAACTTGGACGATATCAAAAACCAATATCCAAGTGTCAATCAATTTAATCAACAACCAAAGGTTGGATTCACAATTGATTGAACTTAGGCACAAACTATGATATTTCAATTATATAAACAAATATAATGCGAAAAAGAAATAACACAAACACCTGAAATTTTGTTAACGAGGAAACCGCAAATGCAGAAAAACCACGGGACCTAGTCCAGATTTGAGCACCACACTGTATTAAGCCGCTACAGGCACTAGACTACTACCAGTTAACTTCGGACTGGAATGTAGTTGATCCCTAACCAATCTCACACTGATCAAGGTACAGTTGCATTCCTTACGCCTCTTGAACCACGCCGGATTCTGCGAACTTGACTCCCTTAACTGATCTCACCCATAACTAAGAGTTGCTACGACCCAAATTCGAAGACTTCATAAACAAATCTGTATCACACAGAAAAGTCTATTGAATAGATAAATTTGTCTCCCACAGATATACCTACGAGTTTTGCATCAAAACAAGACTCGTCCTTCGATCTCATAGATTTGGTTCCTCTTCAGGGAGCATTTACAGCCAGGTGATGAATCTACATCCCGACATTAATGACATAAAATATTAGATATTAGTCAGAGAATCTAAGAAAGAAACACATTATCTTCTTTATAAAAAATAAAACCTTTAGCTCCACGAAGACTTTTTGATAAGCTCAGATGATTGACCTGTAGAGAGAAACCACCACGAAATGAGAAGTTGTATGATAATTTCATCTTTAAAAATCTGCGTGTAAAAAAAAATTCTTTAGCTGCGAGCAAAGCGAATTTTGGACAACCCCACCGATATAATCAATCAACTTACTTGTTTTGAAGAAAATGAAATGACCCACAATAACGATAATATCCAACATCGTCAAAGCAAAACCTTTGAGAAAGATGTGCTTCACGAATAAGATACTCTCCCCATTCCTCCGAGCCATACTTTTTGATGACTTCCCGAACATCAAATGTGTCAACGCTCCTCGTCTTATACTTCTTGAACAATCAATTTGCATTTCCATATTTTGAGCACCACCAACAAGGGAATAGACAACAGTATATGTTAGAGCACTGCTCGGTTGAACCCACCAAGCGTTGGTATGTCAAGATTAGTTGTCTTATTTAGTTCCAAAACTCGAGTCGCTTAATAAGTAAACTAGAGTCAACTTCGATAGGTTAGACTAGAAACGATAGAAGTATTGAGCTCCAGTTACTCACAAAGATCTGAAGATGGATTGAAGACAACAAAGACATTTTCCTTCAGCTTGAGGTTAGTAACTACAACTTGACTTGTTCCATTTATATCTTGTGTCTTTTAAATCTTTTAGATTGAAAACATAACATGCGAAGCTATGAATGATTATACTCTAGTTAGACGTAGTATTAAGGAATACAATACGAAGTATAACGCTTATCTTTTGAACTTAGTATATAAGACATCGACATAATCGTTTTAATGCCATTATGATTATGTATGGGTATGAGGTGAAGATTTCATCATATGAAATTATGTTTTACATTCGTTTAAAGGAAGTAAATTCATGAACTTATTTTGTGAATTGAAAGGGAAATCGCTAGGCTTATTGGTATTGTTATTCATTGCATATATTTTGAATTACAAATATGTGTGTTTAGTATAACCGCTCATGACTTGCTTATGTTCTTGGTAAAACTATTCACAAGGCCTGACTTTTGTATTGGTATGACTTTTATTAGTGAAACCGATCTTAAGTAATCACCTGAGATAGTATGATCGATTTGTTGTAATGGGTATGACCAACTCTAGGCAAAGGGGAACCGATCCTATTAAGAGGTGCAACCGTTCACAAGAAGGGAATCGATCCCTGTAAGAGGTGCAACAAGTTTCAAGTTATTGGAACCGATCCTATGAACATGTGCAACACGTTTTTAGACATTGGGAACCGATCCTATGGACATGTGCAACAAATACAAGTTAGATACCGTATATATGTGGGAACCGATCCTAGTACCTAGTCATCCAAGTTTTGGTAACTAGCATGACTAATTCCAGTGTCCACATTGAGGTAGAACTGAAACTTGTTTTGGTAGTACCGTGAAACCCATGTTTGGTGATTGAGAGTTCTTGATCAATCACATAATTCTTGGAAGTCAGATGAACCAATTCTAAACTTGTTTGGAAGTGTGGAAAATCGATTCCAAGAGTGTAAGTATGAAGAGGACTTACAAAGTAAAGATGTCGACATACTTTGAGCATGTGCAGTAACGCTTATCTTTTATTGTTCAAAGATATTCCTTAATAGCTAAAGGAGAATCCCGGATCGAAAATAAATTGAGAATCTTTAAGGTTTTAAATTTTATATTTGGAAATAAAAATTAGTAATGTGCATTTACTAGTTGGAGATTTTCTAAGATATTTCGGTCAATATTTGGACAGCGCATTTCCAGGAATTATGGAAACCGAATTTGGTAATATATTGCATATCTTGAGAATATTTTCGGTTTTGGAAATTCCTTGGTGTCTAAACTTCCTTGGTCTATAAATATTGAAGTTTGCATTTCAAGCAAACTAATCCTCAGAGCCAGCAAAACTACCTAGTTGTGTTGTTACTGGTGGAGCCGCCTATTCGGAGAGAAAAGTAACCTAATTAGACGAAATCTCTTACGGCCGCTCGGTTTAAAGACTTCTTTTGGATTGAGAAGCTCTATTAGTACCGTTGATGGGAAACTAGATGATTGCATTGTTATTTTAGTTTTAGATTATTGATTTGATTGACTAACGGTTGTTGAATTTTTTATTGCACCTAGTTTGTTTATTCTTGAGAACCTTCTCTTCTGATATAAGGCTCACTCAAACTAGATCAAAGATTTAACGTTTTTACGGATCTAAGTTTTTCTAGATCCGTAAGATAAATTCATTGATTTGCCATTGTTAACAGACTCCGTTCTGTGCGACAAATCAATAAGGAATCAAGTTTGTTGATGCAGGTTGTTACTTTGAAGATTAAATCGAAGATTGAAGACTTTTGTTCTTGTGTTTTGATCTTGGTGTAACTTTCTATGACTCGATTTTCCGGGATTAAGAGGTTGTTTATTTTCAATAAACATAACCCTTTTTAGATCAACAAGTAGTTTGTGATTTCATCATAAACCTTGTAATCAAAATTGATTATTTCGGTAATCATTGTCTTGTTTGATCTTGTAATCAAGGAGCTTCGGATCTGGTAGCAGGTCTTAAAAATAGAAGATCCTTAACTGTGCTTATATCATATATTTCGGTATTGTGATTATAAAGTGAGTTTTATTACCAAACGGTTTATCCTTTACTGTTTGGAATACGATCCAAAGGAATCTTGTCTTTCCAGTTGAAAGATCGGTAGAAAAGTTATTGTGAACCATTGAGAAGATATATTAGATTTAATTCATAAAGAGAACGGTTGTTCTGCTAGGATATCTAGTATCAAATATCTATTGTAAACTTCGGTTCTGCTAGATATTATCAAAACAAATATCTATTGAGAACTTCGGTTCTACTAGATATTATCAAAACAAGAATACTGCTGAAGCTAAGTAACTAGGATTTTAGTTTACTTAGTACTGTCTACACGAAGTTGCAGTTTTACCTTTTTGTAGCGTCTTAATTAATTGAGTATTCAAAACTGGACTAGGTCCCGGGGTTTTCCCGCATTTGCGGTTTCCTCGTTAACAAAATTTTGGTGTGTGTGTGTGTGTGCTTTACTTTATTTCCGCATTGTAATTGTTTTTATATTATAATTAAAGTAAATACACTTGTACGTTAACTAGGCACTTGATATTTATCTTATAATATTTCGGTTATTAAGTGAACACTTTGTTGTAGTATTGTCTCGATTTCGTATCCATATACGATCACGCAAAGTATATTGGATTTCTTCACTTGACTTTGATATTCTCACATTGTTAGGCCAGTCCGGACTAACCCTATTTCAAGTGGACACTGTGTTGAAATATTCCTTGAGTGATTGTATCTCCAAGAGGTTTATATACGGTAGAAATTGAATAGGTTGTGATCAAATAAAAAAATTGTGGTGTATTTGGGTACCCTCGTCTTTTCAATTTGTATCAGAGCAGGCAAACACGAAAAGATCTAACAATCTGTGTTTTGCGTGATCCAACCTATATATAACCATGTAACCAAGTGTAAAACATCAAAGGAGGCTTGGGATATTCTTAATGTCGTATTTGAAGGGAATGCCTCTGAAAAAGAAGCTAGGATTCAAACCCTATCTTCTAAATGGGAAAACCTTCGTATGGATGAAGACGATACCTTTGATGAGTTTGATCAAAAACTTTCTGAAATAGTAAATGCCTCTTACACTTTAGGAAAAACTATTTCAGATAAAGCTATTGTGTATAAAACTCTAAGGTCTTTACCACCAAGATACAATTCTAAAAAGCATGGCATCATGGAAGCAAATGATCTTTCCACACTATCTAGAAGCGCTCTAGTTAGTAAAATAAAGATCTTTGACCTTGAATACCAATCCAAGAATGAAGTGGGTATTACCCTTAAAGCTGCAATTAAGACTAGTTCTTCGGCAGAAAATTCAATTTAGAAAGTTATTAAGACAAAAGAAAATGAGTTCTTCTCAAAAATCACAGAAATGTGTAGAGAATAAAGAACAAAATAATGGTGATAGCTCTAATTGTTTCAAGGATCAAGAGAACAAGGTTTTACATGCAACTGTTGAATGCACACCTGAAAAGGATACTGAAGTAACTCCAGAGCCAAATGCACTTGAATGTGATCTTCGTGAAGAGAATGAAAGATTGAAAAAGTAACTTGATGAATTGAACAAGGATATAAAGATTATTAGTGGTGGTAATTATCATAAATGCATGAAATGTTACAGAGAGCAAATCGAAGAAAGTCATGATTAAGAAGTGAAGCTACACACAGAGTTGGAGAACCTGAAGAACACTAAGGTAAGTAATTCTACCGAATCTAAAATAGATTATAAAGTTCAAATTGATATATTTAAGGTTGATCTAGATAATGCTCTCGAAAAAATAAAAACATTGGAAAAAGAGAATATGGGTCTAAAAGCGGACTTGAAAAAGTTCAACAAAAGCACAAAACAACTTGACTCAATGTTGAAGTCAACTAGAGTTCCTCGTGACACGCGAGGATTGGGCTACAAAGGTAAACAAACTTTGAATGCTAAACATGAGACAAAGTTTGTAAAGCCTAAAGACTCTGTTGAAGAAATTGCTTCAAAAGTTGCCACAAAAGATTGCTCTTTCATAAAAGAAAAATCTGTAGCACCTTCATCTTCAGCAAAAGACGGAAAACGTAAAATCCGTCAAACTCCAATGAAAGAGAATCCACAACAAGGTAACACTGAGCCTCATGTTTCATGTGTTACTAAGCATTGCTCTTATTGTGGAAATAAAGGACACTTGGGGGTGCAAATTCCGTAAAAGGAATGAGAAAGCCATAGAAGCACGCGTTTCCACAAAATTGGCTGAACTCAATAATGCTTCCTGTGCTAAATCAGGTCATCATTGTCCTAAAAATGAGCAAAAGAATTATTATAATGATAGTTCAAAGTTTGCTTATCAGGATTCTACAAAGTTTTCTCATTATCACTTAAATGGTAAATGGAGAAATAACTTTGTAAAGACAAGATCTGATGTTCCAAATTGGAGAAAGGTTAATTCTCAGAATTTTCAACATTTCAGTTACCCTAATTTTTCCTCAAGAGATTCGTCAAAGATTTCAGGAGGAAATAATAGGAAGAACAAAGTTGCTCCTGTAAAACCCATTACTAAATGGAGTTCAAAGCCTTCTCTAAAGACAAACAGGGAGGTATCAAAATATAGTCACAATGGTGACACTCGAATGATAAGTTTCAATACTCATGACATTCAGAATATTGTGCTAAACGTTCTTGATCAAATGAATGTATCTCCGTGTTGTCATCGTTATATGAGATAATTAGGTCTCATATCGGTTACCTTTTTATGATTTTGTGACTTTTGATTTAGAGGATTTCATATCTAACATTTTGGGTTGCTTAATCAAATAATCATAAAAGGATAATGACAATTAATCTCATATGTGAGTCACGATTATACTATTATCAATTTATTTCTCATAAGTTGTGTATATAGTATACATATGAGTTTTTGGTATTAGCTTATTACTATTGGCACGTAATAGTTAAAACCATTTCAACCTTTCTTTGGTAAAGGCGGCTTTTGTTGTTCTTATGTCTTTGCAAAAGGATGACAAAACAATGAGGAAAAGAGAATGCGAAATCTGAGGTAACGAATTTGTTAGTTAATTGTTTTCATGTTTAAGAAAAGCCTGATTTTATTGCATATATTTATTGCTTTTGCTTAACAAAATTTCGGTACAATTAATGTTTATTCCATTATTTGTGTACGGATATGTGTGTGATTCAATTGTTTCCAGTTAAGAAAAACTATTGGTATCTTGCTTTATGGTTTGTTATCAATTGTTTAGGCTTACAAAATTTCGGTGCAATTGCGATGCTATAATGTCTATGATTGTTTCAATTGCTTCCGGTTGAGATAAATGATTATACAAGTTGATTTATTTGGTTTGTATAAATTGTTAATGGCTTAACAAAGAGGTTTTCGGGATCAATTGTTTAGTCCAATTGGATTCCGGATAATAGAAACTAAGTTAATTCTGATCTTAGTTAGACTTATCAAAGTGAAGGTTTCGGTTATTCAAGTCTAATCGAATGCCTTAATAAGAAATGCTATGAGACACCCCAAATACAAAACCTGCTTAGCTAATAAGATTACAACCTAATAGAAGCATCATATCTAGATTACCCATTTTAAGAATCATAATTACATAAACCAATCCCGATACAAACCCAAACACTCTGATATTATATAAATGAAAATCTCTCGAGTGATATAAATATAATAATGTGTTGATTAAAATAAATTAAGAAAGACACATAATACGAGATACACAATATCACTAACATTTAATAAAACTCTAGGCTTTGAGTACGGATATCTTCATGCGCACCTTTTCTTCTGAATACTGAAACTGAAGTGTGAACGAGTGAGCACATCATCCCAAAGGGGTACCCAATGGAAACAAAATAACGTTCAAGTAATCACTAATATGCTTCTCAGTTCTAAAGAATGGTAATAAAACATGTCATCGTGCATAATATGTGTAAGAGTAATTTCCCCAAATACCTCGATATACTATTTCCTCATCTGGGTCATTAACGACATAAATTAGGTTATAAAATAAAAAGTAATACTATTTCGCTTTACGCACTAGATAGCTATTATATGCACTTCCCGTACTATGTATTGCCTCATCTGGGCTATAAGACTTAGCAAGGAGTTGTGGGGAGACCACAGTCACTCTTCACGGGGATTTCACTCAAACACACATCAAATTATTCACACAACAATAAATAAGCATCGTAAGATATCATTCATGAAAGAATGTTATTCTAATTCCACTTCCTCAGGTATTGCGTACCATAATAAAAATATCCGTGAAAGACCACCACCGGATGAATCTACAAAAGTGAAACTAGAACAACTAAAATATGTCATTCAGACCTCGCCGAACTCATTGGAGAAAGCGAAAGCAGAATAACTCCAGACTCAAATGATAGCTCCATCCACACATAGTGCCTATACAAACCATGATTCAAGAACTACCATCATAAGTCCCGAAGGTTTTGCAATCAAGCATAATATGCAAACAAATGGATTCTCACAAGAAATTGTAAAAGGTAATATTCCCCTATATAACGATATTGCCTCATCTGGGCTATAATAAGCATAAAAAATAGATATAACATTTGGATAATCCACACAATGCATATTACACAACATACCCAATCATTTACACACAAATATGCTCATAAGAAGTAATGGCACATCATGCTCGCATTAAAAAGAATGCTCAATGATTACAAGAAGGTTACAGAGTTCCCGCCTGATTTGATGACAAACCATGCCTACCTCGAGAACTTCAATCCATTGGTTTATCCTTTGAATCGATCGTTGTTAATAAAGATTAACTGTTAATCACAAAAGCACTCTTAGGAATTATCCAAAAAGGCTCATAACATAATCTCACATATTTCTCTATTTATAAACTAAGTGAACTATCTAATGGCTCTAAGCCCAAGACTACTAAACTCGGCCCATTATACAAGGTCCAGTCAACTAGGGTCAACTAACAGTCTCTAACAGCCAAAGGGTCAACTAACAGTCAACGTTCAATCAAGGTTAAGTCAACGGTCCACTGGTCAAGTCCTGGTCAACGATTTAAGTCGCTGAGTCCTATCGGGTCAAGTCTGGTTACGGGGTCAACTCAGTCAGAAGACTGATTCATGTAAATAAACTGACTCAAGCGAGTCAGATTAGACAATCAACTGGCCAGGCTAAAACACAAGGCCTGAGCCATTAGCTCATGCCACAAACTGATGCATTAAAATACAAAACACAAATCAAAATACAAATGTAACAATACTAATCCATCACTCTAATTTCCAACCTACATCTCAGTTCAACTTCAACACTAACTTTATTTACACTACAACTCAAGATCTATGTGTACAACATCACTATATTATTAGCTTTAATCTCTGCAATTCATCACTACACTCTAGCATCAACACAGTTTAATTACTCCCATCTCTTAATCTTGATTTTCAATCAATACTTCATATTCAATCTCAATACAAAATCAACTGCAACTCTATTACTTCTCAATTACAACTATATTCATTACCAGTTCCCTGTCAATCAACACAAACAACACCATCAGTTCAGTTCTTCATTGCATCACAGTTCTTTATTTCAGCATCAACAACAACAACAGTTAAACCTCTAATGCTTCTCAACCTACAATTATAATACTAGCTCCACTCATGTACCACATATTGCATTCGCATCCAAATCAGTTCCATGACCATTTCATCTTCACCACCAATTCAACTCAATTCAATCATATAACATGACATACACCACCACTTGTATCTCGAATTCCAGCTGCAACCCATCAATTTACTAACTTCATCATTTCTCAGAAGCCACCACCAATTCAATACTCCCACCAACATCATTATCTGAGACACAACTCAGAATTGTAACAACACCACCAATTCCTTCTCCCTAAATCACAACACAAACCTAGCTAGACTATAATTGACATATTTATTCCATATACCCAATTCCACCTCAAAACCATTCACTATCATAAGTTCAACCTAACTATTTCAGAACCTCCACAAGTTACCCATACCCCTGCAATCCAATACAAATCTAAGCTATAATCCCAGCCATAGCTTCTTATCACCAACAACACTCACTTTCATCTCCATCTTCTGATTACAGAACCCTAGTTCTAGAACACCCACAACAACACCAAATTCTAAGTTTACTAACACGAAATAAGACCCCTAGGTCACTGGTTCAACCGAACACTTCCAATTTTTACTTCAAGTTCAACAATTAAACACACAAAAACTATATAAACACATACACATCTCAAAGAACATAATTCAATTCAATTGACTAAAAAGGTATTACCTTAAGTTGAAATCCCTAATTCTCCAATTCTGATTTACAACTCCTGTTCGAAACTAAATCTTCAAATTAAAACCATAACCTCTTTCTTCACCTCTTGTTCTTCATAACCCATCTCTAATCGGTCCCCTAGAACATCAACTTCGTCCTCTAATTCCTCTTTGAACTTCTTATAAAACCCTCGTTCTTATTTTAGGAAAGAACCGAAACCCTAACTCTTTGATTCATCACCGAATCATCTCCAAAACCCTAATTAATCGTCTACCCATTGTTCTTCATCTAACTGTAGCCCCATAATCATCTTCTAGATCTCCAGAACATCGATCAACTCTGTAAACCCTAATTCCAATTTACAACAACATCACTTTCTTCTCCTGACTTCAAACAATCACGGCTCCATCACATACTTCTTCTAATCAACACCCTACAGCCGAACTAAGAATCATTAACACCAAAACTAATATCAATTCAGCAGAACTGAATTCGGCAGAGAGGAGGCAGAGAGAACAGAGAAGAAGAAGAAAGAAGAGAAGAAGAGAAGAAAATGAATTCTTCTTATCGAACGAGAGAAGATAAGGCCAACCAAAAATTCTAAAGGCACCCGAGGAACGGATACGGGCAGCCAGGCGGTTGACAACAAAATAACTATTTTGCTCTTCGACTATTATGATGAAATCTTCTTCGTCTGATATCCGAATGACACATTCGAGTAGTCCATCTCGCATAACTTTTCGAGAAATATTCAATGACACTGGTTTCATATCTAAATTGTTGTTAGATTAATTTCTATTAATTAACGTACGTGTTAAACTAATCGAGTCATTATCGTCTCTTAATCATTGCTAGACCAGTCAAATAGCGTTGACGAGCTTGAGGGTCCTTACATGCTAGTTAACTAACCTAGTACTTATCTTGTTTAAAAGTGAAAGGTCTAAGTTATTGATGCGAATAATTAGAGTCTGATGAGAAAAATAGAGTTAATTCTGATCTTTATTTGGTCTTATGGAACAAGCGATTGTATTTGTACAATCGGTTTAGCAAAAGAACTAAGGTGCTTAGTCGATTTTTGATTTGCTAAACTATTAGGGAAAATTGCTTCGGGAAATTGTTTCCTTCATAACATATCAAAACAAAATTACTTTGTAGTTTCGGTTTCGATATTGGTTATCTAAAATGGTGTGTGGAACCCTCATGCTTAATTCTTATAGGTTACAAGTCTTTTGAGATTTGTAAGATCCTTTCGGTTTGTCCTTTATTTGCTCGTACCTTTGTCATTTTGTGACAAAAAGGGGGAGAAATATATGGAGTAAACAAGTGATATTGGTATTGATTTGTATCACTAAGGAAAGGACAATGGTTCTTAAACGTTATATCTAACGAAAAGAGTAAAGCATAGACTAAGGGGGAGTAACATATCATATTGATACTTGTGGTTATCTTAACTACAAAGGGAATAACAAAGACGTGCGGATTGAAAATCTAAATATCTCACATTTAGGGGGGGTGGGGGTATTAGCTTTGTTATTGTAATTTAAACAACGACATTTATTTTGGAATACATGCAGATTAGTATGAGTTATTTTTGTAATTCGTTTATCTCCATATGTAATGGAGTTTTGTCATTAAATTGACAAAGGGAGGATTGTTAGAGCACTGCTCGGATGAACCCACCAAGCGTTGGTATGTCAAGTTTGGTTGTCATATTTAGTTCCAAAACTCGTGTCGCTTAATAAGTAAACTAGATTCAACTTCGATAGGTTAGACTAGAAACGACAGATGTATTGAGCTCCAGTTACTCACAAAATCTGAAGATGGATTGAAGACAACAAACACATTTTCCTTCAGCTTGAGGTTAGTAACTACGAGTTGACTTGTTCCATTTCTATCTTGTGTCTTTTAAATATTTTAGATTGAAAACATAACATGCGAAGCTATGAATGATTATACTCTAGTTAGACGTAGTATTAAGGAATACAATACGAAGTATAATGCTTATCTTTTGAACTTCGTATATAAGACATCGACATAATCGTTTGAATGCCATTGTGATTATGCATGGGTATGAGGTGAAGATTTCATCCTTGGAAACAATGTTTTACATTCGTTTAAAGGAAGTAAATTCATGAACTTGTTTTGTGAATCGAAAGGGAAATCGCTGGGCTTATTAGTATTGTTATTCATTGCATATCTTTTGAATTACCAATATGTTTGTTTAGTATAACCGCTCATGACTTGCTTATGTTCTTGGTAAAACTATTCACAAGGCCTGACTTTTGTATTGGTATGACTTTTATTAGTGAAACCGATCTTAAGTAATCACCTGAGATGGTATGATCGATTTGTTGTAATTGGTATGACCAACTCTAGGCAAAGGGGAACCGATCCTAGTAAGAGGTGCAACCGATCACAAGAGGGGAATCGATCCTTGTAAGAGGTGCAACAAGTTTCTAGTTATTGGGAACCGATCCTATGAACATGTGCAACACGTTTTTAGACATTGGGAACCGATCCTATGGACATGCGCAACAAATACAAATTAGATACCATATATATGTGGGAACCGATCCTAGTACCTAGTCAACCAAGTTTTGATAACTAACATGACTAATTCCAGTACCCACATGGAGGTAGAACCGAAACTTGTTTTGGTAGAACCGTGAAACCCATGTTTGGTGATTGAGAGTTCTTGATCAATCACATAGTTCTTGGAAGTCAGATGAACCAATTCTAAACTTGTTTGGAAGTGTGGAAAATCGATTCCAAGAGTGTAAGTATGAAGAGGACTTACAAAGTAAAGATGTCGACATACTTTGAACATGTGCAGTAACGCTTATCTTTTATTGTTCAAAGACATTCCGAAATAGCTAAAGGAGAATCCCGGATCGAAAATAAATTGAGAATCTTTTAATTAAGGTTTTAAATTTTATATTTGAAAAATAAAAATTAGTAATGTGCATTTACTAGTTGGAGATTTTCTAAGAGATTTCGGTCAATATTTGGACATTGCATTTCCAGGAATTATGGAAACCGAATTTGGTAATATATTGCATATCTTGAGAATATTTTCGGTTTTGGAAATTCCTTGGTATCCAAACTTCCTTGGTCTATAAATATTGAAGTTTGCATTTCAAACAAACTAATCCTCAGAGCCAGCAAATCTCTTACGACCGCTCGGTTTAAAGACTTCTTTGGGATTGAGAAGCTCTATTAGTACCGTTGATGGGAAACTAGATGATTGCATTGTTATTTTATTTTTCGATTATTGATTTGATTGACTAACGGTTGTTGAATTTTTGATTGCACCTAGTTTGTTTATTCTTGAGAACCTTCTCTTCTGATATAAGGCTCACTCAAACTAGATCAAAGATTTAACGTTTCTACGGATTTAAGTTTTTCTAGATCCGTAAGATAAATTCATTGATTTGCCATTGTTAACAGACTCCGTTCTGTGCGACAAATCAATAAGGAATCAAGTTTGTTGATGCAGGTTGTTACTTTGAAGATTAAATCGAAGATTGAGGACTTTGAAGATATGAAGACTTTTGTTCTTGTGTTTTGATCTTGGTGTAACTTTCTGTGACTTGATTTTCCGGGATTAAGAGGTTGTTTATTTTCAATAAAGATAACCCTTTTTAGATCAACAAGTAGTTTGTGATTTCATCATAAACCTTGTAATCAAGACTGATTATTTCGGTAATCATTGTCTTGTTTGATCTTGTAATCAAGGAGCTTCGGATCTGATAGCAGGTCTTAAAAATAAAAGATACTTAACTTTGCTTATATCATATATTTCGGTATTGTGATTAGAAAGTGAGTTTTGTTACCAAAAAGTTTATCCTTTACTATTTGGAATACGATCCAAAGGAATCTTGTCTTTCCAGTTGAAAGATTGGTAGAAAAGTTATTGTGAACCATTGAGAAGATATATTAGATTTAATTCCTAAAGAGAACGACTGTTCTGCTAGGATATCTAGTATCAAATATCTATTGAGAACTTCGGTTCTGCTAGATATTATCAAAACAAATATCTATTGAGAACTTCGGTTCTGCTAGATATTATCGAAACAAATATTTATTGAGAACTTCGGTTCTACTAGATATTATCAAAACAAGAATACTACTGAAGCTGAGTAACTAGGATTTTAGTTTACTTAGTATTGTCTACACGAAGTTGCAAGTTTACCTTTTTGTAGCGTCTTAATTAATTGAGTATTCAAAACTGAACTAGGTCCCGGGGGTTTTCTGCATTTGTGGTTTCCTCGTTAACAAAATTCTGGTGTGTGTGTTCGCTTTACTTTATTTCCTCATTATAATTATTTTTATATTATAATTAAAGTAAATACACTTGTACGTTAACTAGACACTTGATATTTATCTTATAAGATTTCGGTTATTAAGTGAACACTTTGTTGTAGTATTGTCTCGATTTCATATCCATAGACGATCACACAAAGTATATTGGATTTCTCCACTTG
The DNA here is from genome assembly GCF_003573695.1 of Papaver somniferum. Taxonomy (NCBI): domain Eukaryota; kingdom Viridiplantae; phylum Streptophyta; class Magnoliopsida; order Ranunculales; family Papaveraceae; genus Papaver; species Papaver somniferum. The sequence goes on from NC_039362.1 coordinate 66,903,317, forward strand.
ACGTTGATATTCTCACATTGTTAGGCCAGTCCGGACTAACCCTATTTCAAGTGGACATTGTGTTGAAATATTCCTTGAGTGATTGTTTCTTCAAGAGGTTTATACACGGTAGAAATTGAATAGGTTGTGATCAAATAAAAAAATTGTGGTGTATTTGTGTACCCTCGTCTTTTCAGTATAGGAAAAGAGTAAGATTGTTAATTACCTATTCCTGTGCCGAGCATTCATCACAGTGGCATGCAACTGAAATTCAGAAGAGAAAATAAGAATGGAAATTGATATAAAAAAAAGATTACTCAATTAGTAAATGAAAAAGTAACCTTCAGTGTTTAATAAGCTTCCTAAAGAGCGACACGAGCACCAGTTAACATCTATATATGACCTGGCCGATATATAACAAATCTTGAGGCAAAACTTTGGTTGAATCACTTATTAAACATGCACAAGAACTTCCTTTTTCTGCTAAAACCACGAATAAAGAGTACAAGAGCTATGCCTACCAATCAGAGAAGCACCATAAATATCTGTATAGCTATGCCGTTTCAGTACCATGTTGCTTTTCCCACCAAGAAGTTCAGGTGCCATCTATGAGAACGTTTCGCGAACACCTTCCGTCACCAACCTCTTTTATACCAAAGTGAATGACTATCATAGTATCATGCACGTACCACACCCTGCACATGGAGAACATTTTTGCTCTGATCAATGTACTTCTTTTCTAGAATTAACAAGCTGGAAACTTGAGATTAAACTGTAACATTTTTCAATACATATCAAATCTATTTGAACAAATATAACATCTGGGAAACTCATTAGAAAAATATGGGTCCAAACCTGATGCATCTGTAATTGAACCCAGTTTGGCATGATCCTTTACAACTTCAGGGACAATGAAATTATTTTTAGCATCTTAAGTTTGTTGTACTGCAACCTTATGAAGCTTCTGTTAGATTCTTTCATGCTTTTATACTAGCAAGAAGCTTATTTGCACACTTGAAAATTGTCAAAACCACTGGATCATCCAACTGGTTGTAGCTTTAAAATAGGGGCATAATGTAAAACTAATATAAAAACATAGGGAAACTAAGGACTCGACACGAACTCCAAATCCAGAGAGAGAAGGGTATAACTATCCTCAAATCTGGTCTTGATATTACTAAAATCTACAAAAACTTTAGATCTGATTTTGATAAAAATAATTTTGCAACACTTACCAACTACCACCAAATTTCACTATCGTCACTGCCAAATTTTTATCACTTACACAACCGCCATCAACTCTAACAAGAAACAAAACACTGACTTTGTTAGCAATTTATCATCTTGAACAATCCCATTAATTTCTAACATAAAAAGATGAGTAAGTAAGGCACACGATTTTGTTGAGATAGAATCCTAGAAAATCTCTTAAGTAAATAAAACCCAAATTCTTGACTTACCTTCTTCATATTTTTCGTGATGTACCATCTCCATTCTTTCAATTTTTCATTCACAGCCATTGTGACTTAAACTCAACAACATCTACTCAACTTCCATATTGATTCATTACCTGAAACTACCACCACCTACAATCCCAACTCCATTTTCATTTCCATTTACCATCTCTAGAAATCCTGTAGTTCACTAAACCACTACTAAGTACGCAATTCCATTTCTACCAAATCTAAGACACAAATCTTCTTCTTGCAACAAATATTACCATTCATGTCATCATAATATTATCAAGCTCAGACCTATCTTATGACTTATTCAAAACTACATCAATCCCAATTACAAATTTAGAGTTACCTGTAATCAGCATCTGCAATCATCTACTGAACCACTAACTGCAACTATACGACCAACACTCCACGATCTTCATCATAGAACCCTAATTTACTATTCCCTCAACCTTCTGATTTCCAATCAATGTCAGCTTCAAAACCCTAACTTCTTCAATCTTGAATTACTCTTCATCCTCGACCCTAGTTCACTCAATCGGTCAATACCCATCTCAAATCCCCTTTTCTAAACATCAATTTCATCTTCTAATTCTTCTTTGAACTTCTTATGAAACCCTAGCTCTTCAGTAGGTTTCACCGGTAAACTCATTTCATATAAGAAAAAATCACATATCTAGGGTTTAAAGCGAAATTTGGGTAAGTAAAATTAGGTTTGATTTCTAATGGGTTTTGAATCTTTGATTTATAGAAAATTGAGTTTGATTTATGTCTACAAAAGATAGGTTCGATTTTAAAGGATCTAGATTTAGCTGAGGATAATATTGGTTCACAAGTTTTGGCTGAGGGAGAGGGACAAGGGGTTTTGATTTACAAGATCCCGGTTGAGAAGAAAATAAAAAAGACGAGGAGAACAAGATAAGTTTTGGTTTGGGTGGTGGAGACTGTAGAGGGATAGAGAAAAGAAAGAAAATAGAAGAAAAATAATAGATATTATCATTTTGGGTATAACATTTAATCCCCCAACCATTCTAACAAAGGCAAGAGTGTTCTGTTTTCATTTTTTTATTTTTTATTTTTGGAATATCCGGATATGGTGCAACGTATACTTGATCATGAGCAACGGATAACAGTTCGCAACGTTAATATACGTTGCAAACCCAAAAATGAGATGTTGCAAAATCCCTGATATGTTGTAGTGACTGATGATGAGGATATGCCATAGTGATTCAAGTGTAAAGGTTTTGGTCATTTTGCTAATGAGTGTCCAAATCGTAGAAAATACATTGGAAACAAAGGTCTTGCTGCAACTCTTGATGGAATGTATGATCACTATGATTCAAATGAAGATGAAAAATCAAGTGTTGCACTTCTTGGCGAAAATATTAATTTTGATAATTGTAGCAATACGTACATCAATCTTGATATTTTTCCAGGAGAAACTTCTTCAACCACTTTGGAGGATAAAATTGATTTTACTTTATCTGCTGAAAATTTTATCTCACATGTTTCAGGTACTTCAATTTGTTTAGAAGCATGCTCGGTTATGGTACCTGAACCTTCCTCCACATTGACATGTTCTTATTGTACTTTTAAGGGTCATGAACTTTCAAATTGTTTCAAGTACAAACATAAAATAAGATATGTCAACAAACTTCAATTGACAACAAGTCGATTAGCAAACAAACTTAAACTTGTTCTGAAGTCGAGTCCATCTGAGTTATGTAAATTTAACTCATCTCCGAAGAAGTTAATTTCTAAAGAAAAAGTTAGACCTCTATAGAAAAGAACTAGATATAAACGTTCTATGAAAAATTGAACTGAGAATTCCATACAAGAATCACATGGTGAACAGATTATTGTTCATCCCAACACAGCCTAACTGTGTTGCAAGTGCATCTTGTCTCATATGCCTGAATTCAAAGAGACAAGAGTTATGCACAATCGGGTTTTAGGAAAAGAATTTTTTTGTTTTGTTTTGTTTTTTCTGGAATTCTGTTGATCTTTTCATATCCTCAAATGGTATTGAAAAGGTTTACCCTGTTTGATTAGTAAAAAAGGGTTAAAATCGGCAATTCTACCTTTTTTAGGGTTGAGAATTGTTCGTACGTGAATCCTACTTACTCTGTATATAGGTTATGTAACTCTACATTCCTTTTTTCCTTCCCTGAGAACTCTTTTTTATCAAAATATTGCTTGTGGAGCTAGTTTAGTATAGTTCTCTCACAATCCCATATTTGAACGGAGACTCCAAGCATCATATCTTCTGACGGAAAAGATGTTAACATGATTGTTAAGCCATCAATCATGAAGGAAAAAGGTAAATCTCATTCCTCTGTAACTTTGAAGATAAAAGGGAAGAATATGAAGAAACCAAGGGCTAACCCCTCAAATCTTCAGAAGTTTTCTGGTGTTCTTGAAGAGTTGAAAGAAACAAGGATGGAGATGCAGCAAATAAAGGCTATTGTTCTAAGATCTCTTGAAATTCAGAAGGCCATGGTTCAGCATCAGTCAAGAAGGTTTGTTGGAATTGACTCCTTTCTTCATGAACCTTATGTTCCAATGTTTGTTGACGAGAAGGAGTTCATGGACGATAAACAATTTTTCAAGAATCTTAATGTCTAGCAAACTTCTTATGAATTTATTCTTGTGTTTAAGAAGGATAACTAGGGTTTGGAATAGCAAATATTGTGATTACACATAGCTATTGCCAACGTTTGTCATCTTGCAATGTTTTAGATTTATTTATTTAATTTCTAAGTTATTTGGAAGATGATTTTGCAGTATTAATATTCATTGGTTTTAAATATCGCAAAAATATTTTAAAGGATATGTGTGTTTACGTCCGTGAACTATGGTTATCTCATATATATCAAAATTTAAGTCTATTATGTCTTTATGCAAATATTGATAAAAGATAGAGTTAACTTTTGAATATTCCGCAGTATTGATCTTTTCCTGATCCACTTTTATGTGAAAGTACTGTTTGGCTCCGTAAGTTTTCTTATGTTGAGCATTTCCGACTAAATTAATCTATAAGGTCTTCTTGTGATTAATTTATTCGAGTTTTATGGATACAAATTCATGTTTCATGTAATTTGTTAATGTCCAAAAAATCCTTTTTTTCTTGTAAAAGTAAGGTCGCTCTTGTTGTTCTTTTGGGAATGACATTTTATGGGGGAGAATTCTTAATTGAACTTGTGCTTAATTGCCAAATCTTTGTGGGGAGTGCGGCTGTGGAATATTGTAGGAGTTATCTTGTATCTTCAAAAAATCCTTGATGAATACACTAAGTTTCGACTTTGTGAAATCATCGAAACAAAATTGATATATTCTCTTTTAGTCATGAATTATCTCTTTGAGAATTTCATTATGATCCCGCAATTTCCGTACCTTTGCCAATTTATATTGACAAAAAGGGGGAGAGTTATTTGGTAGTTCACACTACATACATAAGGTTTACGGATCATTATATAAGGGAGAGTGGTCTTCATTGTGAGATGGAAGTATTGACTAAGGGGGACTGATACATATCACCGTAGTATTATTGTCAAAGTTGTGATACAATAAAACTTTGATTTTGTGTAATAATACTATGACATTGTATAACAATGATTGAGAACAGATGTTTTTCATATGTTTTCTTATTGTTATGGCTATGGATCTTCAACAACAATGATGCTGAGTTGAACATGTTCAGAATCACTGTAGTACTTGGAGTGTCAAAGAATTCAAGGAATGTTGAAGAACCAAGGAAATCAAGCATGATGGATGAGAAGCTACAAAGTTCATTTATTTTGTAATCCATATATTTTGATAGTTTTGTCACTAAAATTGAAAAAGGGGAAGATTGTTAGAGCATTGCTCGGTCGAACTCGCAAGCGTTGCTATCTCAAGATGGTTTGTCAAGTTTAGTTGATCAAAACTATAAGTCTTGATTTCTAGTTTACTTATATCTATGTCTCGGGTTGGGATAGAATGTATAGTTGAGCATTAACTTCACGACGTTCATCGAAGATCTACTGAGGAGAGCTTGGAGGAACTTCATCAACAAAAGGTATGTGGAGACTAAAACTTATCTATCACTCAGAAGTCTATTCTATTATATCTCCTAATGAGACTAACTCGTAAATCTATATAGAATTTTATATTATACACATTTAATATTTGGAGTTGAGTTTAACTCGGTTATCTATTTCTCGAAATATGTGTTGGAAGCTTTTTGCTTTAGCTACATTCATCATATTCTTGACGAGTTTAGTTGGAAAAAATTTATTTGTTGGAAACTAAATAATAAGTCAAAATATGATCATGTAAAAATTGCCTTGAAACATCTAACATGATTTGTGTGAGACAATTATTTGATGTCGACTCGGAAAATTTCGTGTTGATCATTCGATCACTTGAAAATTACATATAAGCTAATAATTTGTGTGAGACAGCTATTGTCGTCTTCTAAGGATGTTTTAACGATTGAAATGGGAGTTTAGAACAAAAATCTTTGTCTGGATACAATGCAGTATGCGTACCTAGTATGCAAACTGTTTTGGTATAATTCGGGTCCGGGAACCTTGTTTCCATACCTAGTATGCGAACGGTTTTAACTATTAAAGCCCGGGAACCATGTTTGCATACCGGTATGCGAACAGTTCTATCTGAGTTAAGGTCCGGGACAGCAGTATGCATACCCATTTGCAAACTGCTGGACAAGACCAAAGTCCGGAAGCTATAGTTTGCGTACTTGTTTGCAAACTTAGTGGTTAAAGTTCTAAAGTCGGTTAAGTATGTTTTTCATACTCATGAACAAATACATTTCTTACTAATATAAAGAAAAGAGGGATTTTTGGTAGGAGACCCCCTAAATTACTTAGTTGTCCCCATTTTTTACATATTTACGTAAATACCATTGCTTTAAAAATAGATCAAAAAATTTAAAAACTTAATATCTTTCAAATATACACCGGATTTTTTTTAATTTATATATTTGAAAAGCTCTTTTAATTATCTACGTAACGAGTACAAATAAGAATAGTAAATTTTTGTTTTAGGAAAAGAATTTTATGGCTTTCAAATTTAGTATCGTTGGATGAGTAAAAATTCAAACATGTGCGTCGCACATGTGTCCTTACTAGTATGAATAAAGGAATGTAACCTTTTAAAACTGTGGCTTAATGTTCATGAATTGATTCTTATGAATCGATCCGATTTTGATTCAATTGGTTCATATATATTTCTGTGAAATAGTGAACAATTGAACAACTCTATTTGAAACACAATTAGATTCATTTGATTACTTTCATGATTGATTGATCATCGTAGTTGATCTAGAAGTGTTAGATGAATGTGGTTAAGACAAAAGTGTTCATATGGATAACTTCGGTTAACTGTTATTGAGCCAACTAAATATACACGTTTAGGTACGGTTACCCATATCTAAATGAAGGTATATTTCATTTGTGTGTAACAAGCTAAGAACATCTAACAGTGGAGAGATATTATTTTGGTTTTAAGCAGACTTAGCTTGAATCTTAAATCAGGTTTTCATCTAACGGTGAATATTGAATGCTTTGTTTACTAAGCTATCTTAGCTAAGCATGGTTCATTGGGACTAAGCATTCTTCCTTTATAAGCCAAGTATGGCTAACCAGGCCTCTCAAACACCTTACATAGGAGCCCATGTGCATAGGTTCAAATCAAGCAAGTAAAGAGACCCATCACCAATGCCACATCGACTGCCATGCCAGCACGGAGTGCCACATCAGCGTACCACATCAGCAATAACGGCCAACCAACAGGTGACACGTCAACGAAGTGCCACGTCAGCAGCCTTCCACGTCAGCGAGGTACCGCGTCAGCACGTGTCACGTCAACGAAATAAGACATCAGTAAAGTGACATGTCAGTGATGTGACACGTCAACAGTGCGCCACGTCATATGTCAGAAGCATGCCACTCCAGCAAAGTACCATGTCAGCTTGACATGTCATCACCAAGACCAATCAATGATTGCCACGTCATCAGTGACGTGCCTCGTCATCTATACAGAATATTCCGTTAGTAGGTTCCATGCCGGCGGCGAAGTCCGGCCGGCGAATGTGGTGATTATCTTGTGTTTCCACCCCACTTGTTTAAACAGCAGGATGTTTACACCCACCTAGCTGAACCGAGCCGGCTCACCAAGTCACCAGCTGGGTCAATGGCTCATTGGATGTTTCTGCCCATGTTGTTTGCCTAACGGATTTCTATGCCCATTGTGGGTTTAAGTGAATTATTTCTCTTGGGCTTGGCATGTACACTTATTTGTTTGGGCCAACCTTTTGCACCATTTTGGCTTGGCTAGTTCCAAAACCTAGAGGAATGTTCTGGAAGGTTCCAGAATGTGTTGAGGAAACATGCAGGGAAAATCAATATAATTCATGTTGAGGAGGCATGCAGGGAAAATCAATATAATTTATGCTGAGGAGGCATGCAGGGAAAATAAAGGCAACTTATATCAGGAGGCATGCAGGGCATGTGAAGAGGTTTTAATTCGCAACATATAAATACAGTGGTTCACTACCCTAAAAGGTATGCAATCTTCCCCATAAAAATAAACGTTGAAAAACCTAAGCTAACTTAAGCATCGAACGGTTTTTCGCAGGTACCCCCCCCCCCCCATACTGTTCAATTGGAGAATAAAGCAACGGTTCGATCATCAATCAAATCAGATTCGTGTTTGAGGTAGAAGAATATTTTACCATCCAAACAGTATTTGTACTCACCCATTAGTATGTACGTGTGGTGAGTCAGATTATTTTTGTTAGTTAATCACATTGTAAATAATATGTTGTATTAATCATTTCTGCAGTGAACTGTATCTTTTCTGTAATTACAGTTCCGTTCATAAATATATTGTTAGTATATTAAAATTGACAAGTGTCTTGTAAGAGTAGCGTCCATGCATGTTAACATCATCGTATCATTACCTTCTATGGCATAGTTGGCTAAATCAACAAAATCCGTATCTCCAACTAAAATTTGGAGATCTAATTTTGTGTTGTTCAGTAAATCTCTCCAGGGTGAAAAACCGGGGGTCTAACAACCACACCCAATATTTCGTTTAGGAAATCTGTATCGACTAACTCCAATATATTTCCAAGAGAATCAACTAGACAGTCAGACTCAATCAAGAAAATATATCCAAGAGTTATATCTCAATTTCTCAAATCAATCTGCAATCGAACAGATAGAAATCTGTGAGCCGGATTAATATGAGAAATAACTTGGATGGTACCAAAGACCAATATCCAAGTGTCAATAAATTTATATCAACAACCAAAGGTTGGATTATCTAATTGATTGAACTACGCACAACCTGTGACATTTCAATTATATAAAAATATAATGCAGAAAAAAATAACACAGACACCAGAAATTTAGTTAACAAGGAAACCGAAAATGCAGAAAAAACCTGGGTCCTAGTCCAGATTTGAACACCACACTGTATTAAGCCACTACAGACTCTAGCCTACTACCAATTAACTTCGGACTGGAATGTAGTTCAGCCCTAACCAATCTCACACTGATTAAGGTACAGTTGCATTCCCTACGCCTCTTGAACCACGCCGAATTCTGCGAACTTGATTCCCTTAGATGATCTCACCCACAACTAAGAGTTGCTACGACCCAAAGTCGAAGACTTGATAAACAAATATGTCTCACGCAGAAAAGTCTATTGAATAGATAAATTTGTCTCCCACAGAAATACCTACGAGTTTTTGTTCCGTCTTTTGATAAATCAAGGTGAACATGAACCAATTGATAATCCGATCTTATATTCGCGAAGAACAGCCTAGAAATATCAATCACCTCACAATAATCTTAATCGTATGGAAGCGAAACAAGATATTGTGGAATCACAAACGATGAGACGAAGATGTTTATGACTACTTTTTATCTTACCTATCAGAGGTTAAATCTCGAGCAAATCTTAGAGAAGATAGTACTCAACACGATAGAACAAAGTAAGATCAGAACAACAACTACGGAGAAAATAGTTGGTTCTGGCTTCAGAATCCCAATGAAGTCTTTATGTCATTAACCTATAATGGTTTTGGGAAAAACCTAGGTTAAAGGAGAATCGACTCTAGTCGCAACTAGTATCACACAGGAGGTGTGGGGATTAGGTTTCCCAGTTGCTAGATTTCTCTCTTATATAGTCTTCAAATCAGGGTTTGAAATCAATGCTACCTTGGTAACAAAGCATTCAATATTCACCTTTAGATGAAAACCTGATTAGAATCAAGCTAATATTTTTCAACCGTTAGATCGAACTTAGCTTGTTATACACAAATGAAATGTGACTTCGTTTAGGTATGAGTAACCGTACCCAAATGTGTGCACGTAGTTGGCTCAACAATATTTAACCGAAGTTAGCCATATGAACACTTTTATATCAACCTTATTCATCTTAATCATAACTAGTTCAAATGACTCAAATGAAACTAGTTATGGAATTATTCAATTGTTTATATTCTCATAGAAGTATACAAGACACAATTGAAGCAAAATCGATCTTGATTCACATGAATCAATTCATGAACATTATATCCACGGTTTGAAAAAGATTGCATTCCTTAATATATAAATACATTTGTTCATGAACAAACCGATTTTAGAACTTAACCCACTCAAGTATGTTAATGGGTACGCATACTTAGAGTTCCGGACTTGGTCTGGGTTCGCCAGTATGCGAACGGGTACGCATACGGTCGTACGTGACCAATATCAGTTGAATTCCCGGACTTGAACTTCTCAGCCAGTATGCAAACGGGTATGTATACCATGGTTCCCAGACTTCAACTATCAAACCAGTATGCATACAGGTATGCATACTATGGTTCCCGTACTTTGAACAACTTGCAACAGTTAGCATACAAGTACGCATACTGTGCTATATCCAATCAATGGTTAATCGTTCCAAACTCCATCTTAATCATTGAAACATTCTTGGAAGACGGGAATATCTTTCATATGATCATCTTTTGACTTTCGTCAAGAATAAAGATGAACTTGGTTAAAGCGAAAGCTTACCAAGACATATTTCGAGAAATATGTAAACGAGTTAAACTCAGCTCAAAATATGAAATGTGTATAATGTAAAGTCTATATAGCTATACGAATTTCGTCTCAATATGAGATAGAATAGAAATAGACTTCTGAGTGATAGATGAGTTCAAGTCTCCACATACCTTTTGTTGATGAAGTTTCACAATCTCCCCTTAGTAGTTCTTCGTCTTCAATCGATGAACGCCGTGAAGTCTAATGCTCAACTACATATTCTATCTGTTGATGGTGGTTTTTAGCTTAGGGTTGAAATAGTAAAACCTTGCATCTGATGTGACGTCACTCTGTAAGGAAACGGTGTCGTGAGTGCTAACCTCTCCACCGACATATTTATTTAGCCGTTCAATATACTTACATGAAATTTATCCAGATTGGCGAATGTTGCAACCATCCTAGATGTTCTGTAAATTTCGGCGTTTCGCCTATATTCACTTAATATAAGTTCCTTTGAATGCCTTCTATGTTATGTTCTCCGGCTGAACCCTTAATGTTGATATGGCGTGACAATTTGTGTTCACTCGCAGCAGAGTAGCAAGAATTTCCAAATATCAAGGATAAGGTCTTTGCATAAGGTATTCAATCAGAAAAAGCATGCTTCTCTCTGGCAATAAACTTAAAAGAACTTTGTGTCAACACATAGAATTCAATGAATTGCCCTGACTAACTTGCAGAAGTTAGGGTTTTGCGCCTCGCGCAGTATATCAGACCTTTCTCGCCGAAATTAAACCTAGGCAAACTAGGTAATTAATCCGCCATGGATTAGCAGGTGCAAAACCTTGCTCAGAATCAGAAAACAGGGAGCCGCAGCAGCAAAGGGAGGCGTGGCCATGCCTTAGGCCAACTGGCGCCACTTTCCATTGGTCACGCCCCTTCCTAAACTGGCCCTATTTCTCTCGACCAATCATGTCGCCTCAAATTAGCCACACGCACATAAGTTGTGGTCGGGCCCATACTTGCCGGATCCACTTCCCATCGACCAAACGGGTCGCTCTAAAGCCGCCACACTCTCACCAGAAGTGTAGCCACGCCCATGCTTGTCCGGCCCTTTTTTAATCGACCAATCAGGTCGCTCTAAAGCCGCCACACTTTCACCAGAAGTGTATCCACGCCTTATGTTTGTTCGGCCCCCTTTCCTTGGCCAATCAAGTCACTCTGAACTTGCCACCATACATTTAAAGGCCAAACACACCCTGTCGCGCCACCATACTAGCAAGCCAAACGCGCCTTACCACAACAACATTGATCGGAATGCCAACATGCCACTCTGCCGTGGTAGCATGCCACTCTAGCCTTGGCCACGCCGCCAAGCCCTAATTCTTGCCACGGCGCCAAAACCTAGCCTTGGCCACGCCGCCAAGCCCTAATTCTTACCACGACGCCAAATCCTAGCCTTGGCCACGCCACCAAGCCCTAATTTTGTGCACGGAGCCAAACCTTAGATTTGGCCCTGCTACAACGCCACAAGCGTGGCCATGCCACAACGCCACTGGCATGCCGTCCTGCCACGGCTACTAGTATGTCGCTATGCCACGCCACTGGCATGCCACTATGCCACGGCTACTACCATGCCGCTATGCCTCGGCTACGCCATTAGCATGCCTCCATGCCATGGCTACGCCACTGGCATGCCACTAGCATGTCGCTATGTCATGGATCCACCAGGCGCTACTATGCCAATGACGCCACTTCGCTATACAACAAGATGCGACCATAATCAATGGCCACTCTTCCTCATGAGATGCAATCTCGGCCATCCAAGTTCGCCACTGAACTGACGGACTTGCGGCAAATCCAGGCAACCCGCTACGCCACGGCTACGCCAGGCGCCACTATGCTCATGGCGCAACTTTGTCACACAACAAAGATGTGGCCATAATCAACGACTACCCTTCCTCATGAGATGTAATCTCAGCCATTCAAGTGCGTCACCAAACTGACAGACTTGTGGAAAGTTTTAGGTGGCCGACCAAGGAAAGTTTTAGGCGGGCGACCAAGGCAAGCCTAATAGCATCACATGTTATTTTCCTATGGAAAGGTCTCTTGACTTTGACTTGCCACACATAGCAACCTGCTACACGTTTTCCACGAAAACACTCGAGAATCAAACATGTCACAAACTGGGGGATACTCATCAGGGTGTTGGTCTGGCGGTTTACAACGTGCGGCGTGCAATGCTCCCGTTACAAGAAAGTGTCATGAAGTAGGACAATTAGTGGTGGTGAAAAGTAACGGTGTAAACAATTCATTTCCTTCATCATGGAAGCGTAATGACTGACGGTTACACGAATTCACTTCCCTCATCATGGAAGCATAACGTCTGGCGGTTACACGTTACTCTATTCTTCCACCACTCAATCCTTTCCACTTCCTACGAGACCAGGGTACGTTTCAATGTGACTTGTATAAATAGGCTTCACCTATTTTCACCAAACAACAAGTTTTGGTCGGCAACAATACAATATCTAGAAATCACCTGGTAGCTTTCCATTCGGCTAGCCAGTTCTACTTTCAGATACAAATTATAAACAACCACACCTTCAGAATCAACTATTCTGGTCTCAACATTCTCTTCGCTTCCCTCCCTAAGACCATCCCTTCTCCTTCACTTTGTGATCGAAGCAAGCCTGGAACGACCATTTCTTGGTTTAGGCCAGGATTGTACAGATTGATCTCTCGAATCAAAAGTACTCACGTGCAGTGCATTGTTTAGGGTTTAGATTCGTTTCTCATCCACACACCCAAAATTACCAAAATCAGTAGAAATGGTTTTCGCCCACAAACAATTGGCGACCACTGTGGGAGATTAATCTCTCGGTTGCAAATTCAACTCTCAATTCCATCATCCTACCAGTAAAATGCAATGCTTCGAAGCGCATCGTCCAAGAAAAGATGGATCTAGGAGAATTACGTCTGGGGACTAGAGATTCCCCGCCTTACCGTGGATCGACATAAAGATGTTCCACAAACAATAAAGAATGACTGGGGACTTCTCGCGATAAGGAGGGCGTCACATGAAGACTCGGATTTACTCCCTGAAGATTTAGTTTTGGTGGGAGACCCTAAAGTTTTAACATATTGATTGATCGAAGGGCCATTATTCCAAAATAATCCAAAAACTTTTATAAGAAACAATCATCTATCAATACAAAAACCAGAAAACCAAACCATAATAATAAAAAAAAAACCTAAGAAAATGAAGTTCGGAAAATAAAAATATTCAAGGAAAATTGCCTAACAACGACTCGTTCTTCTTTGAGAAAATGTCCTTCATGCTTTAAAGAGCCGCATGTTTCAGCTTCATCTCCTGGGACAACTTCTCGACTTCTGCCTCCTGTTGATTAATCAAATCCGCGGAAGGACCATCAACTGCTTCAGCCTGCAACCTTTGGATCTCAGAAAGACCTTCACAGAACCAGGAGATGTTGAACTCAAAGCTTACGCACATATCCCATTGAAACTTCCAACTCGAGATTATATCTCCGGAAAAAGTATGGCCAGTCACGTTGCACATATCATGAATTGAATATAATGTTTCTTCCACCCGCTTAACCAACGCAAACCGTCTAGTGATCTTTTTGGTTGTTGCGATATGACCATACCTTTTCCATATTCTGGTATACAACTCCGCATAATTAGCTGGTACACTGAAGCCTCCGATCAGTACAAGATCTTCATGAGGAGTCAAAAATGGAGGGTCGAAAGTGGCGCATGCAACTGATTCCGCGACCAGCAGGGATTCCTTGGCGACAATCGCACCTGTAGCCATGGGAACGTTTTCTGTCATCTGAAATGTAGCAGCATCTTCACGACGATCAATCTCCATTTCCGGGTTACTAGCAGGTACGACTTTCACGATTGGAGACAAAACCACATCTTCATCACGATGAATCTCCATCTCAGGGTTATCTCTGATGGCCTTTTCTTGTGATAACACCGATTGCGTATTTATTTCGAATAAATAAATGGTAAAGGAAAAGTGTGGAAAACTCACTGACTCATTTGTGGGCCCACTGGAAGAAGACTCGCTATTGCACTCAGAAGTGCTCCTCCCACCACCGGATCTCGAACTTTCTTCCTCCTCGGATTCTTCTTCAAGAGATTCAGTCTTGTCGTCTCCTTCCTCAAGAGGCGCCGCCTTTTGGCCGTGGGAAAGTCTAGTAAAGATATTCGAGTTGTCAAGACCCTGAGTCAAAAAAAAAATAGTCAGTGATGAAATGAAAATTTGTTCAATTCAGCCAAGTCAGCGAGGGAATCATACACACTTGCGTGTTGAAAGAACTGAAAGTCACAAGAGCTGTCGAATCCGATTGGAAGCCACCTCCACTATTTTTCGACCTTTGCTCCTTTTTTTGGGGACTGTTTGCATCCGAGCTAGAGGATTTTCGCTTGCCCGAAGGAAGCGGTTTCAACAATTTATGCTTTGTTAGAACCGCAGAGGAAGGTTTTCCACGTGGATTTGTCACAACATCCTGCACGAACTGATGAATGGCGAGGAACTCATCTTGCCAGAAGATGTTATATTTGGGAGTCGTCACAGGTTTTCGGTCTGAGAGCAAGAAGGGAAGACTTTTATCCGGTGCAAAGACGTTGTAGTCAAGAATAGCGGGTGACGATTCTCTGGAGCTGTCAGCGGGCGACGGAATGGGACTCCCTGATCAAAGCACATATGTCGAGAAGCCCTGTCAAATTTGTAAGAGACTACTCCATAAGATCCTCTGAAAAAAGATGGCACGTACCCAGGTATGCATCTTCGCAAGAACACAGTTTCTCCAATGCTCATATTCCCGTCAGCAGAACGCAATATCACCTTCGGCACGGAAGCAAAAGTGTCTGGTTGAACTATGGAGGCGTGGACTGGAGCCCAAGGACGAAAGTTAACCGCATGTGTGTTGTCAAGAAAATCAGTGAGCTTTGAACCAGGTCTTGGACGCCTCTCCAACCAACGGAGTATCCTAGAACCGCCATATGCATCAGGAAACGAGGTTCTCGGGTTAGGAGCGTAATTTTTGAAATGCTCCCACAACCACGCTTGAAGAAAGGTGACGTGGATATACGAGTCTACTTTCATATACCCATTAGAGACATACATGTTCGCTACCAAGTGATCCAGATGGGTATACAAAGAGCCAAGAAACAAACAACCGATGGGAAGAGCAACGCCTTTCGCTAGTTTGATAGCAAATTTGATGAGCTTTTGCCTTATCTCCTTCTTGCCAGAACAATCGTCAAAAATTTCCATGGATAGCCACATAACTATAAATGCAGCAACATGGAGTGTATCATCCAACACTTGATTCGACTTTGGATCATCAGGGAACCACTCAGACACCCACCAGTTATAGAAGCACCTCTCCTCATAATTCTTTCGAACATATCCTGCCGCTTTCGTGACCAAAGCGGCATGTATTTATTCTTCTTCCTCAGACAAGACAACGTCAAGTTTCCTAATTATTGGAAGACTCAACAGAACGGCTACGCTTTCCAAAGAAATAGTCATCTCACCCATCTACATATAGCCGTGTGAGTTTCCGGGCACCATCTGGAGATGAAAGTAATCAAGCCTGCAATATCTTTTCTGATTTGAAGTGTCGCAGACGCCATGACATCATGCATGATTTGCGCCTCAATTAAGTTGGCCTTCACGTGGTCGCGACTCATCATAAATTTCATTCACTTATCATAAGAGCGCAATGGACTATGACAGATTTTGAAGTCAATTGGAGAAGTTGAGTACTCTTTCTTCTGAAGGCAAAACCTCATTATACGCCCTGGAGTGACTGATTGAACTTCTCCATCATTCTCTGAATCAGTCAGAAGGGTTGCCACGAATTTGGGATGGGTCCTCGTAATGGTAGAAGACTTCGTAACAAACTCATCATCTGCGTTCGGCTTGGATTTGTTGACACTTCTCGATGCGGCAGCGGAACTGCTTTCAGGTGACATCTTAACAAAATTCCTTATGCTTTTGAAGTAACTACAACGAAGCAAAACAGAAAAATTACTACTTTGAAGGAAAGCATAAAGTCAACGACACATTTTATACGGAAATTTCCCCTTTGGCCACATGTTATAGCACTCACGTCAAAAAATAATGGGGACTGATGCTTGCTTAATGAGATATATATGTGATGTCGCGGGAAAATATGCTCTTAGCCAAGACCCGACAACATCGTGAGGAATATGTTTTTGGCCAAAATCGTACAAGGTCGCGGGAAGTATGCTCTCAGTCATATCACGTTTTTCCACGGGAGTTATGCTCACGAACAAAAGGAAACCCTACAACTAGTTTTCATGGAAAAGGGAACATACGGCGTTGTCCACACGAACATGCTTGCATAACATTATGATTGTTTTCGTTGTGATTAACGCTACTACAATACTATTAGCGAAGAAGAATTATTCATATTAAAGTGTTGTTACAAATTCATGGAGGTCATGCCTATGGCTAGGGTTTACACCAACACAGAAGAGCAAACAAAAGAAGAAACGTTAAGAAACATACCTAAAATATGCTCGCCTACTTTTGCTGTTGTTCTCTCCGCTGATCCAAGTCTTTGCCGCTGCACCAAGATGTGGAAACAAAGCCAACAATACGAAAGTAAGGAAGATGGGTAATGCCTTTTATAGGCATCATATTTTGGAGTTCGACTAGAGAAGGGTTTCCCTTTTGGGACACGCACGAAAGAAGGCAGCTGGGCACGCGGTGTTGACGTTCCACGACGCTAATCTCCACGGCCAAGACAACACTACGCCAACGCTCCGTGGCCCCATATTTACCACTCCTTCCCGACGCCATCTCTACCCACTCCGCGGCAAAGTCGCGCCATCCACCATGCCACGAACGTATCTAAGCCAGCAATACCATACCCGTGCCAGAAGTCCGTCATTCCAAGCTAGCCGCGCCATCTACTTTCCCTAGCCAACTAGCGTCCATTTCATGGGCCAAGTTCCAATGTCACCTCTACCCATCAATAGTTGAAGTTTCAGTGTCGATGCCAACACCCTATGGCCAAGTCAGGATTATGCAGATCCGCCAATACAGGGATCACACATTGCTCATGCCTTCCGTTAAAGGTTAGTTGAATCTCCTCGGCAATCTCTTCACGTCTTGCCCTTTCGATTTTACTCTTGTCCGTCACCATCTCATGCCTACCCCGCAACAATGCCACTGTTACGTGCTAAGTATGGGACTTAATGTTGATGGTGGTTTTTAGCTTAGGATTGAAATCATAAAACCTTGCATCTGATGTGACGTCACTCTGTAAGGAAACGGTGCCGTGAGTGCTAACCTCTTCACCGGCATATTTATTGAGTCGTTCAATATACTTACATGAAATTTATCCAGACAGACGAATGTAGCAACCATCCCAGATGTTCTGTAAATTTCGGCGCCTCGCCTATATTCACTTAATATAAGTTCCTTTGAATGCCTTCTATGCTATGTTCTCCGGCTGAACCCTTAATGTTGATATGGCATGACAATTTGTGTTCACTCGCAGCAGAGTAGCACGAATTTCCAAATATCAAGGATAAGGTCTTTGCATAAGGTATTCAATCAGAAAAAGCATCATGCTCTCTGGCAATGAACTTAAAAAAACTCTGTGTCAACACATAGAATTCAACAAATTGCCCTGACTAACTTGCAGAAGTTAGGTTTTGCGCCTCGCGCAGTATATCCGACCTTGCTCGTCGAAATTAAACCTAGGCAAACTAGGTAATTAATCCGCCATGGATTAGCAGGTGCAAAACCTTGCTTAGAATCAGAAAACAGGGAGCCGCAGCAGCAAAGGGAGGTGTGGCCATGCCTTAGGCCAACTGGAGCCACTTTCCATTGGCCACGCCCCTTCCTAAACCGTCCATATTTCTCTCGACCAATCATGTCGCCTCAAATTAGCCACGCGCACATAAGTTGTGGATGGGCCCATACTTGCCGGCCCCACTTCCCATCGACCAATCAGGTCGCTCTAAAGCCGCCACACTCTCACCAGAAGTGTAGCCACGCCCATGCTTGGTCGGCCCTCTTTTAATCGACCAATAACGTCGTTCTAAATCATCCACACTTTCACCAGAAGTGTAGCCGCGCCTTATGTTTGGCCGGCCTCCTTTCCTTGGCCAATCAAGTCACTCTGAACTTGCCACCATACATTTAAAAGCCAAATGCACCCTGCCGTGCCACCATACTGGCAAGCCAAACGCGCCTTACCACAACAACATATTGATCGGCATGCAAACATGCCACTCTGTCGCGGTAGCATGCCACTCTATCCTTGGCCACGCCGCCAAGCCCTAATTCTTACCACAGCGCCAAAACCTAGCCTTGGCCACGCCTCCAAGCCCTAATTCTTACCACGGCGCCAAATCCTATCCTTGGCCACGCCGCCAAGTCCTAATTCTTACCACGACGCCAAATCCTAGCCTTGGCCAAGCCGCCAAGCCCTAATTTTGGCCACGGAGCCAAACCTTAGCTTTGGTCATGCTACAACGCCACAAGTGTGGCCATGCCACAACGCCACTGGAATGCCACCATGCCACGGCTACTAGTATGCCGCTATGCCACGCCACTGGCATGCCGTTATACCACGGCTACTAGGATGCCGCTATGCCACTGCTACTAGGATGCCGCTATGCCACTGCTACTAGCATGCCGCTATGCCACGGATACTAGCATGACGCCATGCCATGGATACGCCATTAGCATGCCGCTATGCCATGGATCCACCAGGCGCTACTTTGCCAATGGCGCCACTTCGCTATACAACAAGATGCAGCCATAATCAATGGCCACTCTTCCTCATGAGATGCAATCTCGACCATCCAAGTTCGCCACTGAACTGACGGACTTGCGGAAAGTCCCAGGCAACCCGCTACGCCATGGATACGCCAGGCGCCACTATGCTAATGGCTCCACTTTGTCACACAACAAATATGTGGCCATAATCAACGGTTACCCTTCCTCATGAGATGTAATCTCAGCCATTCAAGTTCGCCACCAAACTGACGGACTTGTGGAAAGTTTTAGGCGGCCGACCAAGGCAAGCCTAATAACATCACATGCTATTTTCCTATGGCAAGGTCTCTTGAATTTGACTTGTCACCCATAGCAACCTGCTACACGTTTTCCACGAAAACACTCGAGATATCAAATATGTCACAAACTGGGGGATACTCATCAGGGTATTGGTCTGGCGGTTTACAGCGTGCGGCGTGCAATGCGCCCGTTACAAGAAAGTGTCACGAAGTAGAAAAATTAGTGGTGGTGAAAAGTAACGGTGTAAACAATTCATTTCCTTCATCATGGAAGCGTAATGACTGACGGTTACACGAATTCACTTCCCTCATCATGGAAGCATAACGTCTGACGCTTACACGTTACTTTATTCTTCCACCACTCAATCATTTCCACTTCCTACGAGACCAGGGTACATTTCAATGTGACTTATATAAATAGGCTTCACCTATTTTCACCAAACAACAAGTTTTGGTCGGCAACAATACAGTATCACCTGGTAGCTTTCCATTCGGCTAGCCAGTTCTACTTTCAGATACAAGTCATAAACAACCACACCTTCAGAATCAACTATTCTGGTCTCAACACTCTCTTCGCTTCCCTCCCTAAGACCAACCTTTCTCCTTTACTTTGTGACCGAAGCAAGCCTGGAACGGCCATTTCTTGGTTTAGGCCAGGATTGTACATATTGATCTCTCGAATCAAAAGTACTCTTGCGCAGTGCATTGTTTAGGGTTTAGATTCGTTTCTCATCCACACACCCAAAATTACCAAAATCAGCAGAAATGGTTTTCACCCATAAACACTATCCTAATCCGACACATAGCTATAAGTAGACTAGAAATCAAGACTTATAGTTTTGGCAACTAAACTTGACAACAAGCTTGAGATAGCAATGCTTGCGAGTTCAACCGAGCAGTGCTCTAACACAGGGTTTACAAACTATTGCAGTTAACTAAGGATTGGTGAGGTAAGAGTAATAATATCTTTAAGATGATATCTTCATGTAGTTTCTGCATCTTAATAATTTTTCTTTTTTTGATCAGTTTCTTCATTTTAATAATTTCTTTTTTTCCTGGTTGGTCCAGGGGCGACCCAAAAAGAATTAGGGCGACTAATAAAACAAAATAGGATCGATAAGAAGAAAAATGAACCCACCCCTTATCCAACATTTTTCGTGATGGCTAATCTACCCTTGATTAATTAGTGCTAATCGACATATAATTAGTGTTAATCGTTAATTATATAGTTAGTGTTAGGAACCATTTGAGTTATTGAGCTCTAAAGTTTTAGAGTAGAAGAAGAAGAAGAAGAAGAAGGAGAAAACTAGGTTTACTTAAAATCAATAACAAAAATGGATGAACATGAAGAAGAAGGTGGGAAACATCATGAAGAATATCATGTTTAAGGTTCAATAATGATTAGAGAGACGATTGAATGCTTTCAATGTCATTAACGTCCCAGAATCGGTAGATAATACAATACTTTATCTACCAATTATACTCTTCCGTTCCAATAGAGAAGCACAATCGGTAGTTTCTTGATGTTCATTATCTACCGATTGTACAATCAATAGTTTCATGATGTTCATTATCTATAGGTTGTGATAGTAGCCCAAATTCTAACTTTTTTCAAAAATAATAAAATCTTGAATGTTTATATTTTCATAATCGGTAATTTCGTGATGTTCATTATCTACAGATTGTGATAATATCCCCAAATTCTATTTTTTCAAAAGATAATAAAAATTTGAATTTCTCTACTTTCACAATCGGTAGTTTCGTGATGTTCATTATCTAGCGATTTTGATAGTAGCCCCAAATTCTTTTTTTTTTCAAAAATAATAAAATCTTGAATTTCTCTATCTTAATAATCGGTAGTTTTGTGATAATCATTATCTACCGATTGTGATAGTAGCCCAAATTCTAATTTTTCAAAAGCTAATAAAATTTCGAATTTCTCTATTTTCATAATCGGTAATCTGTGATGTTTATTATCTACCGATTGTTTAATCGGTAGTTTTGAGATGTTCATTATCTACTGATTGTGATGGTACCCCAAAGTTCTAATTTGTCAAAAACTAATAAAATTTTGAATTTCTTAACTTTTACAATCGGTAGACACGAGTGGATGATATCTACCGATTATGCTTAAATTTTAGTACAGAAAAATTGAAAGTTTTGACGCAAGAATAATCGGTAGATAACAATCTATTTTACCTACTGATTATGGTTGATGTTCTTAAGAAATGAAGACATCAACCATGACCGGTGGATAATATCTGTTAGATCATTGCTCATTCGAACTCGCAAGCGTTGTTGTCTCAAGCTTGTTTGTCAAGTTTAGTTGCCAAAACTATAAGTCTTGATTTCTAGTCTACTTATAGCTAAGTCTCGGACTAGGATAGTAAGTGTAGTTGAGCTCTAGACTCCACGGCGTTCATCATATGAAGACGAAGAACTACTCAAGGAACTTTTGGAACTTCATCGACAAAAAGGTATGTGGAGGCTTGAACTTATCTATCACTCAAAAGTCTATATATTATAAATCCTATCTTGAGACAAAAGTCGTATTGCTATATATACTTCGATTATACACATTTGCTATTTCGAGCCGAGTTTATCTCGCTTATCTATTTCTTGAAATATGTGTTGGTAAGCTTTCGCTTTGGCCAAGTTCATCTTTACTCGTGACGAAAATCATGTTGCTTATTTCAATAACTTGAAAATCGCTTTGATGAAAAATAGTTTGTGAATAACAATTATATATCATCCTCTAATAAAGTTTCAATGATTGAAATAAGAGTTTAGAATATAACCTTGAAAGGATATAAACATTGTGTGATAACTCATACATGTGTAAGTCCTTACTCCTTGAACCAAAGTATGCGTACTTTGCTGCTCAGGAAAACCAGAAACTGAAGTCCGCGTACTGTCGGAAGTAATTGAACAACTCTCTAACTAGTTCATTTGAGTCATTTGAACTAGTTATGGTGAAGATGAATAAGGTTGATATGAAAGTGCTCATATGGCTAACCATTGGTTAACTATTGTTGTTGAACCAACTAAGTGTACACGTTTAGGTACGGTTACTCAAACCTAAATAAAGTTACATTTCATTTGTGTATAACAAGCTAAGTTCGATCTAACAGTTGAAAGATATTAGCTTGAATCTAATCAGGTTTTCATCTAACGGTGAATATTGAATGGTTTGTTACCAAGGTAACTTAGATTGCAAACCCTGATTTGAAATCTATACAAAGGATAACTCTAGCAACTAGAAAACCTAATCCCTACACCTCATGTGTGATACTAGTTGCATAAACTAGAGTCAATTCTCCTTTAACCTTAGGTTTTTCACGAAACCCTGTAGGTTAACGACTTGAAGACTTCATTGGGATTGTGAAGCTAGACCCGACTATTTTCTCTATAGTTGCGTGATCTGATCTTGTTGTTTATATCGTGTTTGAGTATAATCATCAGATTGGCTTGAGATTTATATCTCCGAAAGGCAAGATAGAAAAGTAATCACAAACGCCTTCGTCTCATGGTTTGTGATTCCACAATATCTTGTTTCGCTGGTCGATTAAGATTATTGTGAGGTGATTGATATTTCTAGGTTGTTCTTCGGGAATATAAGTCTGGTATATCAATTGGTTCCTGTTCTCCTTGATTTATCAAAAGACAAAACAAAACTCGTAGGTATTTCTGTGAGAGACAGATGTATCTATTCCTGTAGACTTTTCTGTGTGAGACAAATTGGTTTCTCAAGTCTTCGACTTTGGGTCGTAGCAACTCTTAGTTGCGGGTGAGATCAGCTAAAGGAATTAAGTGTGTAGTATCCTGCTGGGATCAGAGACGTAGAAAACGCAACTGTACCTTGAATCACTAAGAGATTGATTGGGGTTCAACTACAGTCCAGACTGAAGTTAGTTTGTAGTAGGCTAGTGTCTGTAGCGGCTTAATACAGTGTGGTGTTCAATCAAGACTAAGTCCCGGTATTTTTCTGCATTTGTGGTTTCCTCGTAAACAAAACTTCTAGTGTCTGTGTTATTTATTTTTCGCATTATATTTTGTTATATAATTGAAATATCACAGGTTGTGCGTTGAATCGATTAATTGGTAAATCCAACCTTTGGTTGTTGATTGAAATTAATTGATCCTTGAACATTGGTCTTTGGTACCATTCAGGTTATCTCTCTTATATTTTTAATCGGGTTCGCGAATTATTATTTGTTGTTTGCGGATTGAATTGAGAGATTGAGATATAACTCTTTGATATACTTTTCTTAAGATTGAGTCTGACTGTCTAGTTGATTCTCTTGAAGGTATATTGGAGTTAGTCCATACAGATTGCTAAGAGAAATAATGGGTGAGATTGTTAGACCCGCGCTTTTTCAATTGGTATCAGAGAAGGCAAACACGTTTAAAGACCTCATAAGTCTGTGATTGTAGCGATCTGACTCTATAGACAGAAATTCTATCTCCAAAAATGTACCACCAATCTTCGATGGCTCAAACTACTTGTGGTGGAAAATTGTTATGTGTGCTTTACTTCAAGCTCGTGATTTTCAAACATGGGTACGTGTTGTTAATGGCTATGATCCTCCGGTTAATACAGAAGGCGATGTATCTATACCTAAGGATATTGGTAGATATAGTCCAGAAGAAATCCTTGCTGCAAAGCAAAATTCTGACGGCTTAAATGCTATCATACATTTCATTACCCCAGATCTTCAGCATCATGTGACTACTTGCACGAAGTCTAAAGAAGCATGGGATATCTTAGAAACCGTATTTGAAGGGAATACCTTTGAAAAACAAGCTAGGTGATGAACACGCAAGTGTGACGCATCTTCACCCATAAATACATTACCTGAGACTCATTTTATCATTAATAAACTTGTTTTATGTGTTTTCAAGTAAATAAGCTCTTGTGGAAAAAGTTGCTCGAAAAGTGGTTTTTGGACCCACGGAAAAAGTACTTAAGGCACCCCGAAGGAGTGTTAAAGGCGTCCCAGAAATGTGTTGGAAACACCCCCATAAAAAGTGTTAAAGGCACCCCAGGAAAGGCGTTAACGGCATCCTCATTTTGGATAAGGGAACCCCAGGAAACCCAGTTGCTAAGGGAAACCTATTTACTATTCAGCACCTATTGCTATTCACACTCCGTATTTGGTTAGGGGCACTTCATCTTCATCCTTTTCATATATGAAAAATTGGCGGGAAAGAATGGCAGTGAAGAAACAGAATTAGGGCTCGAGTTTCGGAGGATTTATAGAGAGACTTAATCGCTGAAACTTCTTGGGATGACTTGTTTGGGCTTAACAGGGATGGTATAATGATTTGATTCAATAGAGTTGGGCTAGAGATTCGGATTCGAAGTAAACAGGGAAGTCAAAACCCGAGAGTGTTGTATTGGATTTAGAAGTTTCCTGGGGAGATTAAATCGCTAAAATCCGTTGCATTGGGCATGTTGCATCTTAAAAGGACTGGTAAGTCCACCAGAACTGGTAAATTTGGGCTACATCGTCGGACAGACGAAATCAGGGCAGTTGATGCATGGGAGATTATCACGAGATTTTTGGATGATACGTATTGCATGGGAGAATATTTTATTCTTCGTTCAAAAAGATTAGACCAATCAAGCCAAGTTAAACAAGGAATTCCAGCTCAGAACACGCGTGTGAGTAGAAAAGGAAGATTTGGGTTTAATCTCGTCAAACAGGGGAAGAAAACATTTCGAGTATTCTGTGGTTAACTTCTGCTTATTTTTGGAGATTTTCAAGGGTCATTATGTCGAGATATTTTCTCTACCTAATTTGAAGAGATGGCGACGTGTTCTGGTGATAAAGAAGGAAACAATTACGTAAAAATGTATGAAAATATGCCTAGAATATTTTGTGTTTGATGCCGAGTAATGAAAATATATTTTGGATTAATGAGAAGTTTTCTTGGTCAGAAGAGGTATAAATAAGTTTCTGGAGTCGAAGTGAAGATCATCGAGAGTTGGGGAGAAAAACCGAGAGTTGCAGAGCAACTTCTCTGCTGCTGCAGAGAAGAAGAAGAAGACAAGAACAACAGACACTTCTGGCCTGTCGTTAATAACTGTTGCATGTTCTAAGCTTAGCGACAGTTCTTCTCGACAGTTGCCATATATAGTTTTCTGTAACAGCAACGCCAGCAACAGTTCATTGTAACGATGGACTCTGTAACACCCAGAAAGTGTTGCAAACTCGGTGTATTATTAGTTTTCTTTAATGAAAACACCATTTGAGCTATGAATTATATTTTTGAGTGTGTTTTCATTATGAGAAGCTAAACCCCAACACTGGGTCGACGGAGGAAGCCGAACTTCATACATGGGTGAATTTGTTTTATTTTCTATATGACTTTTGCACTAATTAAAATAGAATTATGATTTGAAAAAATTAGTTATCATTTTATTAGATGGGTCATGCTTGCTTAGATGTTTGATGTACCATGCTTACGATTTATAACTAATGTTTGGAGAATCTACTTTGGCAAAATAAGAGTCGATGTTCTTTTATTTATTGAGCGATAATTGTTGAAAATGAATATTGAGTCTTATGTTATGAATGCGGTGAAATCCTATACCTAGTAGCTCTCGCTTTTATTAAACCTTAAAATTTAATCTTCACAAGTCTTAGAGTTCGAATCTTTACTACTACAACCACATCAAAAATCATATCATTTTGGCGCCGCCGACGCGGATTTGTTTTTAGATTAATTTTTTAGGTTTATTTATTTTTATTTGTACAATATTTTCATTTCATTTTTTTTTACAGTCCGCGAGTTATAACCCTAGAGGTGTCACCATCCTTCCACAAAAAAACCATCAAAACAAAAGTAACACAAAAATCTCATCAAAACAAAATTAACACAAAAACCCCAAATTTAAATGTTGGTTTCATCAAATTTTATTATGAAACCAAAATAAAATTTGATGAAACCAACATTTAAACTTGGGGTTTTTGTATCAATTTTGTTTACGATGGATTTTAATGGATCCCAACATTTGAGTGGGGTTTTTGTACCACAAGTTTGGTCACCTTGGGTTTTTATGACTAGTTTTGTTTTTTTTATGCGTTTCTTTTTGTATTTCTTTTCAGGGACTTTTTGAGAATGAGGACTTCTTCTGAGGAGACGTCACCTACGATGACGCTGGCGGAATATATGCGTAGAAAGTCAAATTATCAGGAAACCTCATCTGAGATGACGCTTGCTGAATATATGCGTAGGCAATGGTATGGAGTTTCTGCTCCACATGAGGTAAGTGAAGAATCTCCTCTAGAGATATATGAGAAGTATTACAAACACACACCGCCTAGTTTGGAACAAAGATTGAGAGTTCTTGAGTGTCAAAGATTATTTGCTGATAATGATGAATCTGGTAGTTACTCTCTGTTCCAAACAGAACATATAAATGACCCTGTGGATGATTGTGTGGATGATTTGCCTAATTCCATAGATGATTCTACCTCACAAGATCATTCATCCGACTTAGAGGTTGTTTCTAGACTCCTAGACTTCCAAAAGTTGCCTAATTTAGGGTTGGAATTGTGTGCTTCTAAAGTGTTGTTGGATTACTTTGCATCTAAGTACCTAGAGGACTTGCCTATTCCTGATATCGTGCATGAATCAATTGATATTTCCCCAGTATCAATAGAATCCCCATATTTTGTTTTTTACGCACTTCCTTGTGCAGTAAAAACTTGGTTTAGGGGCAAATCTTGGTTTTTGACAGTTTCAATGTCACCATATTTTCATAGAATAATTGTGAAGCTGTCGTTTGTAGGACTGTTCATGGTCGGTTTTGGTTCGGTTTCTAGCCAAACCAAAACTGAAACCAATACTATTGGTTTCTAAAAATCTAAACCAAACCAATCCATTAACCATTGGTTCGGTTTCCAAATGGTTCCAGTTGGTTTCGGTTTGTCCCAGTGGTTTTTGGTTAACCAATAATTATGTAAAACCAAAAAAAAAAAAACACAAATTTACAGATGTAAAAATCATAGTTGCCGATAGTACTGGTTTACACAAATTTACAGAAAAAAAAAATATCAAGAATAGTTAAAGCTTACTCCAATTCTAGAGATCAAAAGAAGATATATAATATATATTAATTTAGTTATTGACAAATAAAAAAGAAGGAAGACGGGAAGAAAAAAGTCGAGTAGCAGCGGTTGTAGTTGGGGGTGGAGAAGGGAGGCGACTGAGAGAAGGAGAAAGAGAAAGAGGGAGAGTATCATAATGAAATATTAGATTTAAGGTTTCTATTTATCCTCTAAATCAATGGGTAGAATCTAATACTTGTAAATC
This sequence comes from Papaver somniferum, assembly GCF_003573695.1. Classification (NCBI taxonomy): domain Eukaryota; kingdom Viridiplantae; phylum Streptophyta; class Magnoliopsida; order Ranunculales; family Papaveraceae; genus Papaver; species Papaver somniferum. The sequence continues at coordinate 66,931,209 of NC_039362.1, forward strand.
AACGGTAGAAATTAAGTTTAAAAATTAATCGGTTTTCCAATGATTTTTGGTTCGGTTTTGGAGGTCAAACCAAACCAAAACCAACACTATCGGTTTTCCACTTTTTACACCGTAACCAATCCATTAGGAAATGGTTCGGTTTGGTTTCTTTCTAATTGGTCTAGTTTGGTCCGGTTCCAGCGGAAAACCGAAACCATGTTCAGCCCTAGTCGTTTGTAAATACTGTATTTTGGGTTGATCCCCAAATTTTCAGGCTGTTAATTTTTTGGGATCCTTTTTGTATATTCCAGTAGGTGTACTCTTATTTTATTTCTTTTTATATTTTGTGTACTTTTTCCATTATGAATTTCCCATCTTAAGTTTTGCGTTGGATGACTCAATTACATTGAGGCCAATGTAATGTTTAAGTGTGGGGGAGTGGTTAACGTTTTATTTTTATTTTTCAGGAATTTTCTTGCATATTATGACCAGCTGTGTAGCGGGTCTTTTCTCTTTTCTTGCACGTTATATGACCAGCTGTGTAGCGGGTCTAATATATATATATATATATTTATATAATTATTAGGCTTATGACCAGCTGTGTAGCGGGTCTATTTTCATGATTTTTCTTATTATGACCAGCTGTGTAGCGGGTCTAAAAAAAATTTATTATGATTGTTATGGTTATGACCAGCTGTGTAGCGGGTCTTAAATTAAAAAAAAAAAAAAATTATATATGACCAGCTGTGTAGCGGGTCAATTTTCTATTTTGCTCGAGGAGTAGCAAAATGTAAGTGTGGGGGAATTTGATGAACATGCAAGTGTGACGCATTTTCACCCATAAATACATTAGATGAGACTCATTTTATTATTAATAAACTTGTTTTATGTGTTTTCAAGGAAATAAGATCTTATGGAAAAAGTTGCTCGAAAAGTGGTTTTTGGACCCCCGGAAAAAGTACTTAAGGCACCCCGAAGAAGTGTTAAAGGCGTCCAAGAAATGTGTTGGAAACACCCCCAGAAAAAATGTTAAAGGCACCCCAGGAAAGGCGTTAAAGGCGTCCTCATTTTGGATAAGGGCACCCACAGGCAACCCAGTTGCTAAGGGGCAACCTATTTACTATTCAGCACCTATTGCTATTCACACTCCGTATTTGGTTAGGGGCACTTCATCTTCATCCTTTTCATATATGAAATTTGGCAGGAAAGAATGGCAGTGAAGAAACAGAATTAAGGCTCGAGTTTCGGAGGATTTATAGAGAGACTTAATCGCTGAAACTTCTTGGGATGACTTGTTTGGGCTTAACAGGGATGGTATAATGATTTGATTCAATAGAGTTGGGCTAGAGATTCGGATTCGAAGTAAACAGGGAAGTCAAAACCCGAGAGTGTTGTATTGGATTTAGAAGTTTCCTGGGGAGATTAAATCGCTAAAATCCGTTGCATTGGGCATGTTGCATCTTAAAAGGACTGGTAAGTCCACCAGAACTGGTAAATTTGGGCTACATCGTCGGACAGACGAAATCAGGGCAGTTGATGCATGGGAGATTATCACGAGATTTTTGGATGATACGTATTGCATGGGAGAATATTTTATTCTTCGTTCAACAAAATTCGACCAATCAAGCCAAGTTAAACAAGGAATTCCAGCTCAGAACACGCGTGTGAGTAGAAAAGGAAGATTTGGGTTTAATCTCGTCAAACAGGGGAAGAAAACATTTCGAGTATTCTGTGGTTAACTTCTGCTTATTTTTGGAGATTTTCAAGGGTCATTATGTCGAGATATTTTCTCTACCTAATTTGAAGAGATGGCGACGTGTTCTGGTGATAAAGAAGGAAACAATTACGTAAAAATGTATGAAAATATGCCTAGAATATTTTGTGTTTGATGCCGAGTAATGAAAATATATTTTGGATTAATGAGAAGTTTTCTTGGTCAGAAGAGGTATAAATAAGTTTCTGGAGTCGAAGGGAAGATCATCGAGAGTTGGGGAGAAAAACCGAGAGTTGCAGAGCAACTTCTCTGCTGCTGCAGAGAATAAGAAGACAAGAACAACAGACACTTCTGGCCTGTCGTTAATAACTGTCGCATGTTCTAAGCTTAGCGACAGTTCTTCTCGACAGTTGCCATATATAGTTTTCTGTAACATCAACGCCGGCAACAGTTCATTGTAACGGTGGACTCTGTAACACCCGGAAAGCGTTGCAAACTCGTTGTATTATTATTTTTCTTTAATAAAAACCCTATTTGAGCTATGAATTATATTTTTGAGTGTGTTTTCATTATGAGAAGCTACACCCCAACACTGGGTCGACGGAGGAAGCCGAACTTCATACATGGGTGAATTTGTTTTATTTTCTATATGACTTTTGCACTAATTAAAATAGAATTATGATTTGAAAAAATTAGTTATCATTTTATTAGATGGGTCATGCTTGCTTAGATGTTTGATGTTCCATGATTACGATTTATAACTAATGTTTGGAGAATCTACTTTGGCAAAATAAGAGTCGATGTTCTTTTATTTATTGAGCGATAATTGTTGAAAATGAATATTGAGCCTTATGTTATGAATGCGTGAAATCCTAGACCTAGTAGCTCTCGCTTTTATTAAACCTTAAAATTTAATCTTCACAAGTCTTAGAGTTCAAATCTTTACTACTACAACCACATCAAAAATCATATCACTAGGCTTCAAAACCTAAATTATGATTGGGAAAACCTAAAGTGTTAATGCATCTTTTGCATTGGGTAAGACCATTCCTGAAAAGGACATTGTGATGGAGATTCTCATATCTCTGCCATCCAGATACGATTCTAAGAAGTACGCCATCATTGAAGTAAATAATCTCGCAACTCTTTCCAGAAATACTCTAGTTGGGAAGTTAAACATCTTTGATCATGAGCATACATACAAATTCGGAAAGGATGTTGCTTTCAAAGCACAAAGGAACACTAAATTACTTGACAAAAGTAAAAGTGTTTGCATCTCTGAAGATGATCTTTTTGAGGCTGATTCATCACATGAAGATCTTGACAAGTCAGTCTCCTTGATCACAAGACAGTTTAGGGACCTTCTTTTGAAGAGAAGTAAACGGTTCTCCAGAGATAAAACCAGGTCATCAGTTAAACCCCATAACCGTGTTCCTCCTAAAAACATAGATAATGGTGAAACTGATGACGAGGATATGCCTCACTGCTTTAAGTGTAAAGGTTTTGGCCATTTTGCAAATGAGTGTCCAAATCGTAAAAAAGATATACTGGGAACAAAGGTCTGGCTGCAACTCTTGATGAAATGTCTGACAATTATGATTCTAATGAAGACGAAAAGTCAAGTGTTGCACTTCTGTGTGAAAATATTGATTTTGATAATTGTAGAAATACATACATCAATCTTGATATTCTTTCAGAAGAAATCTCAACCAATCTGGAAGAAAAAATTGGTCTACTTGTTTCTATTGGAAACTCTTTTTCTGATTTTTTAGGTTTCACTATGTGTCTAGCCGCACACACATCTCGGGCGTCTGAATCTTCTTCCAGGTTTACATGTCCTTATTGTTTTCTCAGAGTTCATGAATTATCAAAGTGTTCCAAGTTCAAACACAAAATGAGATATGTCAACAAATAGCGAACTGGTTAGCAAACAAGCTAAGACTTGTGCAAAAATCATCAGAGGTATGTAAACGCATATCCTCTTCAAAGAAGTTAGTTTCCAAAGAAAACACTAGATCATTAGAAAGAGATTTACGGTCTAAATGCTATGAGAAATAGAGCTCTATGAATTCCATTCAAAAAGGATATGGTAGACAGATTATTGTTCACCCCATTGTGTTGGTTAGTGCATCTTGTCTCATGTGCCTGATCAAAAGAGACAAGATTTTGCACATCTCAGGATTTAGGAAAAGAAAAGTCTTCTAGATTGTTTTGATTTTGTTTTTCGTGTTTTTTCTCTGTGAGCATTGTAAAGTCTGGAATTCATGCCGCCTTTCATATCTAATTGATATTAGAAAGGACTTCCATGTATAATCAATAAAAGAGGGTTAAAATAGACAATTCTGCCTTTTCTAGGGTAAGAGTTGCGCGTACGTGAATTCTTGAAGTGTATAAAGGTTCTGTAACCCTAGATTCCTTTTTCCTTCTCTAAGAAACTCTTTTCATCATAAGACTGCTTGTTGAGATTATCTTGTGATTTCCTCTCACAATTCCATTTTTATGGATACTCCAACTATTTGTAGACTGATGGAAAAGATGTTAATATGATTGTTAAGCCATCAATCATGATGGAAAAAGATAAATCTCTGTTACCTCCAACTTTGAAAAGAAAAAGAAGGAATGTGAGGAAGCCAAGAGTTGTTCCTTCAAATTCTCAGAAGTTTTCTGATGTTCTTGAAGAGTTGAAGGAAAAAAGAAAGGAGATTAAACAAATAAAGGCTTTTGTGTTTAAGACTCTTGAAATTCAGAAGGCCCTGGTTCGACATCAGTCAAGAAGGTTTATTGATATCAACTCCTATATTCATGAACCTTATGTCCCAATGACGGTTGACGACCAGGAGTTCGGGGACGATAAAGAATTTTTCAAAGGTCTTAATGTCTAGGAAGCTTCTTATGATAATTTATTCTTATGTTTTAAGAAGGATAACTAGGGTTTGGAATAGCCATTATTGTAAGTACACATAGCTATTTCCAACGATTTTCATCTTGCTATGTTTTTAGATTTATTTACTTAAATTCTAAAGTTTGTTTGGAAGATGATTTTGCAGTATTAATCTTTATGGTTTTATATATTGCAACTTATTATGGGGTATGTGTGTTTGCGTCCGTGAACTATGATTGTCCCATACGTGGTCAAAAGTTAAGCCTTTCATATGTCGGTATGCAAGTATTGATAAAAGATTGAATGAACTTTTGACAAACAAAAGTTAAGCCTATTATGTCATTATGCAAATATTGATGGAAGATAGGATTAACTTTTTTTTACAAAGATTAAGTCTATTATATGTCATTGTACAAATAGTGATGAAGAATAGAATGAATCTTTGTTTATTCCGCAGTATTGATCTTCCCTGATCCATATTTTTATGTATATACTGTGAGGCTCCATAAATTTTCTAATGTGAGCATGTCCGATTAAATTAATCATGGGTTCTCTTGTGGTTAATTTAATTGATATTTTTGGATACAAATTCATATTCTTATGTGATTTGTTAATGTCCAAAGAAATCCTTCTTTTCTTGTGAAAGTAAGGTTGCTCTTGTTGTTTCTTTCGGGAATGATATTTTATGGGGGAGAGTTCTTAATTCAATTTATGCTTAATTTCCAAATCTTTGTAGGGAGTGCGGCTGTGGAATATTATAGGGGTTATCTTGTATCTTTATAAACTCCTTGATGAATGCACTTAGTTTCGGCTATATGATTGCATCTACAAAGTTGATATGTGCTATTATTTTGGTCATGAAGTGTCTCTATGGAAATTTCATTAGAATCCCACTAATTTTCGTACCTTTGCCAATTTTATTGACAAAAAGGGGGAGAATTAATGTGTAGTTCACATACAAATACATATGGTTTTCGAATCATTATGTAGGGTGGGGGTTCATGTGAGATGGAGTATTGACTAAGGGGGAGTGATACATATCACCATAATATTGTTGTCGAAGTTGTGATATAATTGAACTCTGATGTTTTGTAATAATACTATGATACTGTATAACAATGATTGAGAGCTATAGTTTTCTCATTGTTATGGCTACGGATCTTCAACAACGATGATGCTTAATTGAATACCTTTGGAATCATTGGAGTACTTGGAAGCGACGAAGATTTCGAGTAATGTTGAAGAACTAAGGAGATCAAGCATTTGGAAGAGAAGCAACAAAGTTTATTTATTTTATATTCCATATGTATTGATAGTTTTGTCACTAAAATTGACAAAGCGGGAGATTGTTAGAGCATTGCTCAGTTGAACTCGCAAGCGTTGCTATCTCAAGCTTGTTTGTCAAGTTTAGTTGCAAAACTATAAGTCTTGATTTCTAGTCTACTTATAGCTAAGTCTCGGACTAGGATAGTAAGTGTAGTTGAGCTCTAGACTCCATGGCGTTCATCATATGAAGACGAAGAACTACTCAAGGAACTTGTGGAACTTCATCGACAAAAAGGTATGTGGAGACTTAAACTTATCTGTCACTCAAAAGTCTATTTATTCTATCTCCTATCTTGAGATAAAAGTTGTATTGTTATATAGACTTCGATTATACACATTTGTTATTTCGAGCCGAGTTTATCTCGCTTATCTATTTCTCGAAATATGTGTTGGTAAGCTTTCGCTTTGGCCAAGTTCATCTTTACTCGTGATGAAAGTCATGTTGATTATTTCAATAACTTGAAAATCACTTTTATGAAAAATAGTTTGTGAATAACAACTATATAACATCCTCTAAGAAAGTTTCAATGATTGAAATGAGAGTTTAGAAACATGTAACCATCTTTGGATATAAACATAGTCTCTTATCACATTTTTGTAAAAGTCCAAAACCGGGAACCCAAAGTATGCTTACCCGTACGTGTACTGGCGGTTGTTGGAAATCCGTGTAAGTATGCGTACCCGTACGCATACTGGCGGAAAATTCACGTCCGTGAATTTCTGCTGGAGTTTGAAAGTAAAACAAACTCAATCCGGTTACTTAAGTATGCGTACCTGTTTGCATACTTAGGTAGGTTACTTTCTAAAATCGGTTTATTCATGAACTAAAACATTTATATTTTAAGGAATGCAATCTTTGCAAACCGTGGCTATAATGCTCATGAATCAATTCAAGTGAATCAAAACCGATTTTGCTTCAATTGTGTCTTGTATACTTCGATAAGATCTAAGAAATTGAACAACTCTCTAACTAGTTCATTTGAGTCATTTGAACTAGTTATGGTGAAGATGAATAAGGTTGATATGAAAGTGCTCATACGAATAACCATTGGTTAACTATTGTTGAACCAACTAAGTGTACACGTTTAGGTACGGTTACTCAAACCTAAATAAAGTTACATTTCATTTGTGTATAACTAGCTAAGTTCGATCTAACAGTTGAAAGATATTAGCTTGAATCTAATCAGGTTTTCATCTAACAGTGAATATTGAATACTTTGTTACCAAGGTAACTTATATTGCAAACCCTAATTTGAAATCTAAATAAAGGAGAACTCTAGTAACTAGGAAACCTAATCCCCACACCTCATGTGTGATACTAGTTGTTAGAGCATAGCTCGATCGACCTCGCATGTGTTGCTATATCAAGCATGTTTGTCAATGTTAGTGATCAAAACTATGAGTCTTGAACTTATTTATCACTCAAGGAACCGTGGAACTTCATCAACAAAAAGGTATGTGGAGACTTGAACTTATCTATCACTCAAAAGTCTATCTACTCTATCTCCTACTTCTTATGAGACAAAAGTCGTATGCTATATAGACTGGATCGTACACATTTGATATTTCGAGCCGAGTATATCTCGCCTATCTATATCTCGAAATCATGTGTTGGTGAAGCGTTTCACTTTGATCAGGTTTATCTTCACCTAGTCACGAAAGTCATAATGTTTCAATCACTTTGACAATCGCTTTGACGAGAAATAGTGTAACAACTATATAACGTCCTCTAAGAATGTTTCAATGGTTGGAATAAGAGTTTAGGTCTATATAACTAGTGATGGATATAAGCATTGTGTGGAAACACATATGTGCATAAGTCCTATTCCTTAATCCAAAGTTTGCGAAATTTGTTGATTGAGAGAAACCGGAGGAATTGGCTTTGCCAAGTCCGCGAACTCAGTTTGCGAACTCAGTCCGCGAACTGACGGAAGTTCTCTTACCGAGAATTTCTGCTGGGATTTCCAAAAACTCGTTTGCGTGTTTAGTCTGTGAACTCAATCCGCGATATTATTCCACGAACTGTCAGAAGTCTCTTTGCCGAGATTTTCATGTGAGATGGAGTATTGACTAAGGGGGAGTGATACATGTCACCATAATATTGTTGTCGAAGTTGTGATACAATTGAACTGTGATGTTGTATAATAATACTATGATATTGTATAACAATGATTGAGAGCTATAGTTTTCTCATTGTTATGGCTACGGATCTTCAACAACGATGATGCTGAATTGAATACCTTTGGAATCATTGGAGTACTTGGAAGTGACGAAGATTTCGAGTAATGTTGAAGAACTAAGGAGATCAAGCATTTGGAAGAGAAGCAACAAAGTTATTTATTTTGTATTCCATATGTATTGATAGTTTTGTCACTAAAATTGACAAAGCGGAAGATTGTTAGAGCATTGCTCAGTTGAACTCGCAAGAGTTGCTATCTCAAGCTTGTTTGTCAAGTTTAGTTTCCAAAACTATAAGTCTTGATTTCTAGTCTACTTATAGATAAGTCTCGGACTAGGATAGTAAGTGTAGTTGAGCTCTAGACTCCACGACGTTCATCATATGAAGACGAAGAACTACTCAAGGAACTTGTGGAACTTCATCGACAAAAAGGTATGTGGAGACTTGAACTTATCTGTCACTCAAAAGTCTATCTATTCTATCTCCTATCTTGAGACAAAAGTTGTATTGTTATATAGACTTCGATTATACACATTTGTTATTTCGAGTCGAGTTTATCTCGCTTATCTATTTCTCAAAATATGTGTTGGTAAGCTTTCGCTTTGGCCAAGTTCATCTTTACTCGTGACGAAAGTCGTGTTTATTATTTCAATAACTTGAAAATCACTTTTATGAAAAATAGTTTGTGAATAATAACTATATAACATCCTCTAAGAAAGTTTCAATGATTGAATTGAGAGTTTAAAAACATGTAACCATTTTTGGATATAAACATAGTGTGTTATCACATTTGTGTAAAATTTTAAAACCAGGAACCAAAAGTATGCTTACCGTACACGTACTGGCGGTTGTTGTAAATCCGTGTAAGTATGCGTACCCGTATGCATACTGGCGGAAAGTTCACGTCCGTGAATTTCTGCTGGAGTTTGAAAGTAAAACAAACTCAATCCGGTTACTTAAGTATGCGTACCTGTTTGCATACTTAGGTAGGTTACTTTCTAAAATCGATTTATTCATGAACTAAAACATTTATATTTTAAGGAATGCAATCTTTGCAAACCGTGGCTATAATGTTCATGAATCGATTCGAGTGAATCGAAACTGATTTTGCTTCAATTGTGTCTTGTATACTTCAATAAGATCTAAAAAATTGAACAACTCTCTAACTAGTTCATTTGAGTCATTTGAACTAGTTATGGTGAAGATGAATAAGGTTGATATGAAAGTGCTCATATGGATAACCATTGGTTAACTATTGTTGAACCAACTAAGTGTACATGTTTAGGTACGGTTTCTCAAACCTATATAAAGTTACATTTCATTTGTGTATAACTAGCTAAGTTCGATCTAACAGTTGAAAGATATTAGCTTGAATCTAATCAGGTTTTCATCTAACAATGAATATTGAATGCTTTGTTACCAAGGTAACTTATATTGCAAAACCTGATTTGAAATCTAAATAAAGGAGAACTCTAGCAACTAGGAAACCTAATCCCCACACCTCATGTGTGATACTAGTTGTTAGAGCATAGCTCGGTCGACTTCGCATACGTTGCTATATCAAGCATGTTTGTCAATGTTAGTGATCAAAACTATGAGTCTTGAACTTATCTATCCCTCAAGGAACCGTGGAACTTCATCAACAAAAAGGTATGTGGAGACTTGAACTTATCTATCACTCAAAATTCTATCTACTATATCTCCTACTTCTTATGAGACAAAAGTCGTATGTTATATATACTGGATCATACACATTTGATATTTCGAGCCGAGTATATCGCGCCTATCTATATCTCGAAATCATGTGTTGGTGAAGCGTTTCGCTTTGATTAGGTTTATCTTCACCTAGTGACGAAAGTCATAATGTTTCAATCACTTTGAAAATCGCTTTGACGAGAAAAAGTGTAACAACTATATAACGTCCTCTAAGAATGTTTCAATGGTTGGAATGAGAGTTTAGGTCTATATAACCAGTGATGGATATAATCATTGTGTGGAAACACATATGTGCATAAGTCATATTCCTTAATACAAAGTTTACGAACTTTGTTGATTGAGAGAAACAAGAGGAATTGGCTTTGCCAAGTCCACGAACTCAGTTTGCAAACTCAGTCCGCGAACTGACGGAAGTTCTCTTACCGAGAATTTCTGCTGGGATTTCCAAAATCTCGTTTGCGTGTTTAGTCTGTGAACTCAATCCGCGATATTATTCCACGAACTGTCAGAAGTCTCTTTGCCGAGATTTTCATGTGAGATGGAGTATTGACTAAGGGGGAGTGATACATGTCACCATAATATTGTTGTCGAAGTTGTGATACAATTGAACTGTGATGTTGTGTAATAATACTACGATACTGTATAACAATGATTGAGAGCTATAGTTTTCTCATTGTTATGGCTACGGATCTTCAACAACGATGATGCTGAATTGAATACCTTTGGAATCATTGGAGTACTTGGAAGTGACGAAGATTTCGAGTAATGTTGAAGAACTAAGGAGATCAAGCATTTTGAAGAGAAGCAACAAAGTTTATTTATTTTGTATTCCATATGTATTGATAGTTTTGTCACTAAAATTGAAAAAGCGGGAGATTGTTAGAGCATTGCTCAGTTGAACTCGCAAGCGTTGCTATCTCAAGCTTCTTTGTCAAGTTTAGTTGCCAAAACTATAAGTCTTGATTTCTAGTCTACTTATAGCTAAGTCTCGGACTAGGATAGTAAGTGTAGTTGAGCTCTAGACTCCACGATGTTCATCATATGAAGACAAAAAACTACTCAAGGAACTTGTGGAACTTCATCTACAAAAAGGTATGTGAAGACTTGAACTTATCTGTCACTCAAAAGTCTATCTATTCTATCTCCTATCTTGAGACAAAAGTTGTATTGTTATATAGACTTCGATTATACACATTTGTTATTTCGAGCCGAGTTTATCTCGCTTATCTATTTCTCGAAATATGTGTTGGTAAGCTTTCGCTTTGGCCAAGTTCATCTTTACTCGTGACGAAAGTCATGTTGATTATTTCAATAACTTGAAAATCGCTTTTATGAAAAATAGTTTGTGGATAACAACTATATAACATCCTCTAAGAAAGTTTCAATGATTGAATTGAGAGTTTAGAAACATGTAACCATCTTTGGATATAAACATAGTGTATTTTCACATTTGTGTAAAATTCCAAAACCAGGAACCCAAAGTATGCTTACCGTACGCGTACTGGCGGTTGTTGGAAATCCGTGTAAGTATGCGTACCCATATGCATACTGGCGGAAAGTTCACGTCCGTGAATTTCTGTTGGAGTTTGAAAGTAAAACAAACTCAATACGGTTACTAAAGTATGCGTACCTTTTTGCATACTTAGGTAGGTTACTTTCTAAAATCGGTTTACTCATGAACTAAAACATTTATATTTTAAGGAATGCAATCTTTGCAAATCGTGGCTATAATGTTCATGAATCGATTCGAGTGAATCAAAACCGATTTTGCTTCAATTGTGTCTTGTATACTTCAATAAGACCTAAGCAATTGAACAACTCTCTAACTAGTTCATTTGAGTCATTTGAACTAGTTATGTTGAAGATAAATAAGGTTGATATGAAAGTGCTCATATGGATAACCATTGGATAACTATTGTGGAACCAAATAAGTGTACACATTTAGGTACGGTTACTCAAACCTAAATAAAGTTACATTTCATTTATGTATAACTAGCTAAGTTCGATCTAACAGTTGAAAGATATTAGCTTGAATCTAATCAGGTTTCCATCTAACGGTGAATATTGAATACTTTGTTACCAAGGTAACTTATATTGCAAACCCTGATTTGAAATCTAAATAAAGGGGAACTCCATCAACTAGGAAACCTAATCCTCACACCTCATGTGTTATATTAGTTGTTAGATCATAGCTAGGTCGACCTCGCATGCGTTGTTATATCAAGCATGTTTGTCAATGTTAGTGATCAAAACTATGAGTCTTGAACTTATCTATCACTCAAGGAACCGTGGAACTTCATCAACAAAAAGGTATGTGGAGACTTGAACTTATCTATCACTCAAAAGTCTATCTACTCTATCTCCTACTTCTTATGAGACAAAAGTCGTATGCTATATAGACTGGATCGTACACATTTGATATTTCGAGCCGAGTATATCTCGCCTATCTATATCTCGAAATCATGTGTTGGTGAAGCGTTTCACTTTGATCAGGTTTATCTTCACCTAGTCACGAAAGTCATAATGTTTCAATCACTTTGACAATCGCTTTGACGAGAAATAGTGTAACAACTATATAACGTCCTCTAAGAATGTTTCAATGGTTGGAATAAGAGTTTAGGTCTATATAACTAGTGATGGATATAAGCATTGTGTGGAAACACATATGTGCATAAGTCATATTCCTTAATCCAAAGTTTGTGAACTTTGTTGATTGAGAGAAACCGGAGGAATTGGCTTTGCCAAGTCCGCGAACTCAGTTTGCGGACTCAGTCTGCGAAATGACGGAAGTTCTCTTACCGAGAATTTCTGCTAGGATTTCCAAAAACTCATTTGCGTGTTTAGTCCGTGAACTCATTCCGCGATCCTAGTCCGCGAACTGGCGGAAGTCTCTTTGCCGAGATTTTCTGTTGAGTTTGGAAACTCTGTCGGTTGCCTTAAGTCCGCGAACTTGTTTGCGAACTTGAGTGGGTTATGATCTAAAGATGTGCTCTGAACATGAAACTTAAAGTACTAAGGATTGTAGTATGCAACCGTGGCTATTAATTTTATGAGACGATTCAAATCGAATCGAAACATCTTTGTTTCAATTGTGTCTTGTGTAGTTACATAAGATCTCATAGCTATTGAACAACTTTCTAACTAGTTCATTTGAGTCAATTGAACTAGTTATGGTGAAGAAAAACAAGATTAATATGAAATGCTCATATAGTTAACCTTTTGGGTTACTATGTTGAACCAACATACACGTACACGTTTTGGCACGGTTTTCACAAACCCAGTAAACGTATATCTCAAGTGTGTATGACAAGCTAAGTTTTCGATCTAACGGTTGAGAAATATTAGCTTGAATCTAAATCAGGTTTTCATCTAACGGTCAATAGTGATTGCTTTGTACCTAAGGCAAAACCTTGATTTGAAGACTATATAAAGGAGACATCTAGCATTGGGCAAAACTAATCCCCACACGTCTGTGTGATACTAGTTCGCTCGCTAGAGTTGATTCTCCTCTAACCTTTGGTTTTCTTCTCTAAAACCATGTTAACGACTTAAAGACTTCATTGGGATTGTGAAGCCAGACCGATACTACTTTTATCGTAGTTGTGTGATCTGATCTTGCATCTTCTATTGTACGAGTACAATCTTATTAATTGGATTGAGATCGTGAAAGTTCTCCGATAGGAAAGATAAAGAAGTCACAAACATCTTCGTCTCACTGTTTGTGATTCCTCGACGTCCTTTTGTTTATACAAGTAATACTGTTGAGAGGTGATTGATTAATCTAGGTTGTTCTTCGGGAATATAAGACCGGATTATCAATTGGTTCCTGTTCACCTTGATTTCATATCATAAGACGGAACAAAAAGCTAGGGTTCTTCTGTGGGAGACAGATTTATCCTTTGATATACTTTTCTGTGTGAGACAGATTTGTTTATTATCAAGTATGTGATTTTAGGTTGCAACAACTCTTAGTTGTGGGTGAGATCAGCTAAGGGAATCAAGTGCGTAGTGTCCTGCTGGGATCAGAGGCGTAGGGAGTACAACTGTACCTTGGATCAGTGGGAGACTGATTGGGGTTCAACTATAGTCCAGTACGAAGTTAGCTTGGAGTAGGCTAGTGTCTGTAGCGGCTTAATACAGTGTGTATTCAATCTGTACTAGGTCCCAGAGTTTTTCTGCATTTGCGGTTTCCTCGTTAACAAAATTTCTGGTGTCTGTGTTATTTCTTTTCCGCATTATATTTTTATATAATTGAAATAATACAGGTTGTACGTTAAAGATCATCAATTGGAAATCCGTCATTTGGTTGTTGATTGATATTGATTGATCCTTGGACATTGGTCTTTGGTACCGTACAAGTATTCCTTGTGTTTGATTAGGACTCGTTGATTTCTATTAGCTTGAGTAATATCAAAAACAAGAGAGAGATATTAACTCCTTGAGATACTTTTATCTAGATTGAGTCTGACTGTCTAGTTTATTCTCTAGCAAAGTATTTCGGAGTTAGTCCATACAGATTTCTAAGAGAAATATTGGGTGGTGTTGTTAGACCCCCGCTTTTTCAATTGGTATCAGAGCAGGAAAACACGCTAAGACCTCATCAGTCTGTGTTTGTAGCGATATGACTCTATGAACGGAAGTGTTATCTCTGTAAACGTACCACCAGTCTTCGATGGCTCAAACTACCTATGGTGGAAAGTTGTTATGCGCACATTTCTTCAGTCGCGTGACTTCCAATCATGGATCTATGTTTTGAATGGCTATGAAACTTCCGTTGTTATGGAAAGAGATGCATTTGTACCTAAAGAATTTTTTATGTATGATGCTGCCGAGTTAATTGCTGCAAGGAAAAACTCCGACGGGCTGAACGCCATCTTGCATGCTATTACCCCAAATCTTCGACATCATGTGGCCTCGTGCACCACATCTAAAGAAGCTTGGGATACTTTGGAAAGCGTATTTGAAGGTAACCCCAGTGAAAACGAAGCTAGGCTTCAAAACCTTAATTCCGAATGGGAAGACCTTTATATGGCAGAAGAAGAATCGTTTGACAATTTTTATCACAAACTGTCTGAAATTGTTAATGCATCATGTGCATTGGGTAAGACCATCCCTGAAAAGGAAATTATGATGAAAATCCTCTGATCGCTGCCATCCAGATATGAATCCAAAAGACATGCCATCGTTGAGAGAAATAACCTTAATACTCTTTCGTGAAACACACTTATCGGAAAACTTAGAATTTTCGATCGCGAATACATGTCAAGAGATGACCATCAATTGTCTAGAAATCATGTCACTTCTCCTGATTGTAAGACCTGTCGTCCTAAATTGACGAACGAGAAAAGTGAGAATTGCTTTATTTCTACGTTGTCTCTGTTTATACAGACACTTAAGAAAATACTCATACGTAGCAAAAGAAAGTCTCAAAAAGAAACTCCGTTAGTCAATGTAAAGGATAAGAATATCCAGAAAAGCCGTACTAATGAGACTGGTCTTACGTGCTATAAAAGTGTTCAGGTCACTTCGAAAGATCCAGAAAAGGAGGAAAGAGAGATAACTAAAGCATGGATGAATACTCTTGATTATTTTCCTGAAGAAATCTATGATTGCTCTCACAGTCTTTGCTGAAAATCATTCTCATGATTCCTTCATGACATGTCCGTCTGTGTCTCATGAGTTGGATCAGCAAACCTCTCCTAATTTTGTGTTGAACTCCAGGAGTTTCTCGGAAAAGGATCTACCAAATCTCTCTGTTCATTTGAGTTCATCTCAGGATCATATTAGCACGATAAATCAAAAACAGTCCTGCCTGGCTAACCGTTGTATGCTGAAAAAGAAAAAGAAGTCTACCTTTCATCTAAAGGTGTTTTCAAAAACGGTGCAGGATTTGCAAAGATATGCAGTCAAGTTTTTTAAAACTTTGATTACAATGGATAGGAAATTTCTTCATAACTCTCCTTTTCAAATGGATAAGCAGAAACCTAGTGGAATGGGTGGTTTCTCTCTTTGCAAAGATTATCCCAGTCCAACCTTGGATTGGAGGCCTTATGCTCAGTAATCTTGTTGAAAAAAAATTCTTGTGTTCTCTTCCTCTTATACAAGAATCATGATATACAAGAGGACTGTGATATAATCTTGTTATTTTTTGTTTGTGCTTTTACCAGGTCTTGTTCGTGAACGGCTTCAGCCTTTTGGATAACCAAATTATGTTAGGGTTTGGTAAAAAGGGTGTTTCTGGGATTTCTAAACCTATATTCCTTTTTAAAAAGATCTACCTCTTCATCACTCTCATTTCATCTTGTCTATCATGTCCTCCTCTAGTCTTTCGAGTAAAGAAAGTGATGTATGGACGGTTTTATTTCCTTCGAAGAAGATTCGTTTCGATTCTTCTGACAATGAGATGTGTTATGCCAAACATGTCTCTTCTTCTGATGAGAACCCTACTGTCTCTCAGTTTGATAAGCTCTCTTTAACTATGAATCTCGTCTTGTAACAAGTTCTTGCTCTGAAAAATGAACTTGAAGTTTCTTCCAAAAGACTTGAGGAGAAAATGGATAGTCTTGAATCAAGGATTGACCTAATCGAAGATGAGCTTGAAGAATATAGGGAATACGAGAAGAATATTCAAGGTAAGTGAAATGATTTTTAAGAGGTTTAGTTACCTAGTATGTCTTCTTTTTGGATTAGTTGGAAGAATAACTAGCGTTTTGGATAGCGATGATTGTGACTACACATAGCTATTTTTGTTTTCATCTTCTTGTGTTATTTTTATTGGTTTTAAATTCTAAAAATATTTGGAGGATGATGTTATTGTAGTATTAATCTGTTTGATTTTGAAGTATTGCAATATTTTTATGGGATATGTATTGTTTGCGTCCGTGAACTTGAAGGTCCCATATGTTGTCAAAAGTAAAGTCGTTCAGTTGGTATTCGTATTGATGAAAGGACAAATGGACTTTTGACAAATACAAAAGTTATGCCTATGCAGTCATGTATTTGATGGAAAATAGGATAAAATCTTTTGTGTGACAAGGATAAAGTCTATTATGTCGTTATGCAAATAGTGATGGAAAAATAAAATAGATCCTTGTATGTATTCCACAGTAATGATCAGCATTGATCCATATCTTATGTATTACTTTGAGGCTCCGTAATGTGTCTTATGTCGAGCACGATACAACTAAGTTGATTATTTTGTGACTAACTTTGTTGGTTGTTCCGTAAGGTACTTTATGTCGAGCATCTTTGAACTAAATTAATCATCTTGGTTGGTTATTTAGTTATTTGCTCCGAAAGTCTTCTTTTGTCGAGCAAAACTTTTGACAATTAAATTGATTACTTCTGTGATTAGTTTGGTTGTGTTTTTCAATTGGATTAATTGTAGGTTCTCTTGTAATTAATCTAGTTGAGTATTCATATATTCCACAAGTCCTTGTGTTGAGTATATGAACGGCTATACTAATCATGTTCTATTGGTTAATGTAGTCGTATATTCCGTAAGGTTTTCCGTATGTTGATTATGTGAACGATTAAGTTAGTCATCTCCGTATGATTACCTTAGTCGTAGCTCCGTAAGTTTACTTATGTTGAGAACAATCCATTAAATTGATCACTTTTGTGGTTTGATTTAGCTGTGTATTCCAATTAAATTGATCATGGGTTTACTTGTGATTAATTGGATTGAGTTTTGGATATAGAAAATCATTCCTATAGTTTTTGGTGTCCAATTAAAAATCCTTCTTTTCATTCGAAATTAAGGTCGCTCTTGTTGTTCTTTTGGGAATGACATCAGATGGGGGAGAGTTCTTTTGAACTTGTGCTTAACGGTAATATTTTGCGGCTACGGCTGTGGAATTTTATAGGGGTTATCTTGTATCTTAAAACTCCTTGATGAATGCATTTAGATTCGGCTTTATGATTGCATCTAAATTAAGTTGGTATGTATTTTTTTTTTTTAGTTTATGAAACGTCTCTTCTCGGAAATTTCATTAGGATCCCGTTCTTGTACCTTTGCCAATTTTATTGACAAAAAGGGGGAGAATTAATGTATAGTTCTACTACATATACATATGGTTTTCGAATCATTGTGTAAGGGGGAGTGGTTTCCATGTGAGATGGAGTATTGACTAAGGGGGAGTGATACATATCACCATAGTATTATTGTTAAAGTCGTGATGCAATTGGACTTTGATGTTACATAATAATACCATGTCACTGTATAATGATGATCGAGAATCTTGATTTCTCTCATTATGATAACTACGGATCTTCAACAACGGTGATGCTAAACTTACAACCTTTGGGATCATTGGAATACTTGGAAGGACGAAGATTTCAGGGAATGTTGAAGATTAGACTATGAAATAGGAGCCACTAAAGTTTATCTTTTTTGTATTCCATATGTATTAATAGTTTTGTCACTAAAATTGACAAAGGGGGAGATTGTTAGAGTATATCTCGGTCGACCTCGCATGCGTTTCTATATCAAGCATGTTTGCCAATGTTAGTGATCAAAACTATGAGTCTTGATTTCTAGTCTACATAGCTAAGTCTCGGACTAGGATAGAAAAGTGTAGTTGATTTCAAGTACTTCATGGATATTCATCATACAACGACGAAGATCTAATCAAGGAACCGTGGAACTTCATCAACAAAAAGGTATGTGGAGACTTGAACTTATCTATCACTCAAAAGTCTATCTACTCTATCTCCTACTTCTTATGAGACAAAATTCGTATGCTATATAGACTGGATCATACACATTTGATATTTCGAGCCGAGTATATCTTGCCTATCTATATCTCGAAATCATGTGTTGGTAAAGCGTTTCGCTTTGATCAGGTTTATCTTCACCTAGTGACGAAAGTCATAATGTTTCAATCACTTTGAAAATCGCGTTGACGAGAAATAGTGTAACAACTATATAACGTCCTCTAAGAATGTTTCAATGGTTGGAATGAGAGTTTTGGCTTATATAACCAATGATGGATATAAGCATTGTATGGAAACACATATGTGCATAATTCCTATTCCTTAATCCAAAGTTTGCGAACTTTGTTGACTGAGAGAAACCGGAGGAATTGGCTTTGCCAAGTCCGCGAACTGACGGAAGTTCTCTTACCGAGAATTTCTGCTGGGATTTCCAAAAACTCGTTTGTGAACTCAGTCCGCGAACCTAGTCCGCGAACTGGCGGAAGTCTTTTTGCCGAGATTTTCTGCTGAGTTTGGAAACTCTGTCGGTTGCCTTAAGTCTGTGAACTTGTTTGCGAACTTGAGTGGGTTATGATATAAAGATGTGCTATGAACATGAAACTTAAATTACTAAGGAATGCAGTATGCAAAACGTGGATATAAAGTTCATGAGTCGATTCAAATCGAATCAAATCATCTTTGTTTCAATTGTGTCTTTGCAGTTACATAAGATCTCATAGCAATTAAACAACTCTCTAACTAGTTCATTTGAGTCAGTTGAACTAGTTATGGTGAAGAAGAACAAGATTAATATGAAATGCTCATATGGTTAACCTTTTGGGTTACTATGTTGAACCAACATACACGTACACGTCTGGGCACGGTTTTCACAAACCCAGTAAACATATATCTCAAGTGTGTGACAAGCTAAGTTTTCGATCTAACTGTTTAGAAATATTAGCTTGAACCTAAATCAGGTTTTCATCTAACGGTGAATAGTGATTGCTTTGTACCTAGGGCAAAACCCTGATTTGAAGACTATATAAAGGATACATCTAGCATTGGGCAAAACTAATCCCCACACGTCTGTGTGATACTAGTGCGCTCGCTAGAGTCGATTCTCCTCTAACCTTGGGTTTTTTTCTCTAAAACCAGGTTAACGACTTAAAGACTCCATTGGGATTGTGAAGCCAGACCGATACTACTTTTATCATAATTGTGTGACCTGATCTTGCATCTTCTATCGTACGAGTACAATCTTATTGATTGGCTTGAGATCGTGAGAGTTCTCCGATAGGAAAGATAAAGAAGTCACAAACATCTTTGTCTCATTGTTTGTAATTCCTCGATGTCCTCTTGTTTATACAAGTAACACTGTTGAGAGGTGATTGATTAATCTAGGCTGTTCTTCGGGAATATAAGACCGAATTATCAATTGGTTCCTGTTCACCTTGATTTCATATCATAAGACGGAACAAAAACCTAGGGTTCTTCTGTGGGAGACAGATTTATCCTTTGATAGACTTTTCTGTGTGAGACAGATTTGTTTATTATCAAGTCTGCGATTTTGGGTTGCAGCAACTCTTAGTTGTGGGTGAGATCAGCTAAGGGAATCAAGTGTGCAGTGTCCTGCTGGGATCATAGCCGTAAGGAGTATAACTGTACCTTGGATCAGTGGGAGACTGATTGGGGTTCAACTATAGTCCAGTATGAAGTTAGCTTGGAGTAGGCTAGTGTCTGTAGCGGCTTAATACAGTGTGTATTCAATCTGGACTAGGTCCCGGAGTTTTTCTGCATTTACAGTTTCCTCGTTAACAAAATTTCTGGTGTCTGTGTTATTTTTTTTCCGCATTATATTTTTATATAATTGAAATAATACAGGTTGTGCGTTAAAGATCATCAATTGGAAATCCGACCTTTGGTTGTTGATTGATATTGATTGATCCTTGGACATTGGTCTTTGGTTCCGTCCAACTATTCCTTATTTTTTGTTAGGACACGCTGATTTCTATTAGCTTGAGTAATATCAAAAACAAAAGAGAGATATTAACTCCTTGAGATACTTTTATCTAGATTGAGGCTGACTGTCTAGTTGATTCTCTAGCAAAGTATTTCGGAGTTAGTCCATACAGATTGCTAAGCGAAATATTCGGTGGTGTTGTTAGACCCCCGCTTTTTCACTAGTTGCATAAACTAGAGTCGATTCTTCTTTAACCTTAGTTTTTTCACGAAACCCTGTAGGTTAATGATTTGAAGACTTCATTGGGATTGTGAAGCCAGACCCAACTATTTTCTCTGTAGTTGCGTGATCTGATCTTGCTGTCTGTCGTGTTTGAGTACAATCGTAAGATTGGTTTGAGATTTATATCTCCGATAGGCAAGATAGAAAAGTAGTCACAAACACTTTCGTCTCATTGTTTGTGATTCCACAATATCTTGTTTCGCTAGTCGATTAAGATTATTATGAGGTGATTGATATTTCTAGGCTGTTCTTCGGGAATATAAGTCCGATATATCAATTGGTTCCTGTTCACCTTGATTTATCAAAATACGGAACAAAACTCGTAGGTATTTCTGCGGGAGACAGATTTATCTATTCCTATAGACTTTTCTGTGTGAGAAAAATTTGTTTATCAAGTCTTCGACTTGGGTCGTAACAACTCTTAGTTGTGGGTGAGATCAGTTAAGGGAATCAAGTGTGTAGTATCCTGCTGGGATCACTGACGTAAGGAACGCAATTGTACCTTGAATCAGTGAGAGATTAATTGGGGTTCAACTACAGTCCAGATCGAAGTTAGTTTGTAGTAGGATAGTGTTTGTAGCGGCTTAATACAGTGTGGTGTTCAATCTGGACTAGGTCCCGGGGTTTTTTTGCATTTGCGGCTTCCTCGTTAACAAAACTTCTGGTGTCTGTGTTATTTCTTTTCCGCATTATATTTTGTTATATAATTAAAATACCACAGGTTGTGCGTTGAATCGATCAATTGGTAAATCCAACCTTTGGTTGTTGATTGAAATTGATTGATCCTTGAACGTCGGTCTTTGGTACCGTTCAAGTTATCTCTCTTATATTCAATCGGGCTCGCAAATTATTATTTGTTTGTTTGCGGATTGAATTGAGAGATTGAGATATAACTCTCAAATATACTTTTCTTAAGATTGAGTCTGACTGTCTAGTTGATTCTCTTGAAAGTATATTGGAGTTAGTCCATACAAATTCCTAAGCGAAATATTGGGTGAGGATGTTAGACCCCCGCTTTTTCAATTTCAACTTTATACTTACCAATTGTATTTCTGCAACTGTAAATCCTAGAAAAATTTCCGATCAATTTTTTGATTTCAAACAATCAAATGTTAATTTTGGATCACAACTACTATTATCTATCAGTTTTGTTTATTTAACTCAAATTTTCTTTTGTGATGTTCTAAGTTTCAACTTTAAGGTTTCTGGATTATGGGTTTTAATTTTAAACAATTAATCATAAAATTTGTTTGATCGACGATATTTGGTTTCAATCAAAATTAAAACGATGAAAAAAAATTCAATCGGTAGTATAAAGAAGGAGAAGAGGAATGTTATGATTATGAAAAAAGGATATAGGTTTAGATTTAGTATAAAGGTGAATCACAATATAAACAATTTCTATTTTTAAGACCCTGTAACCATCTTCACTAGATTGGTATAAAAAAGTTTCCCCTAATTATTTTTAAGTCTCCTATAAAAATGTCATGATATTAATGATAGAGGCTGTAAATAATGCCTATACATGGCCTGCATGTACCCGCCCGAGCCTGCATATACCCATAGGAGACCAAAGCATGTTACAGCCCGTCATGGGCCGCCTTGCCTGGTTAACATAAACGGGCGGGCTCGTTTTTTCACTAGATTTAAATAGCCTGGCTTGGTACATGTCCAAACAACCCGACGTGGTACCCGTTTGAATAATCCTTAGAGTTTTAGTTTTACATTGAAATAAATTGTTATGTGTTTTGATTATATTTTGGATTAAACTTTTCATTTTCATTTATATTTTAGATTAGACGATTAATTATTTAAAAATTATTTTAAACTATAGTTCATTCAGTTTATAAATTCCAAACATGAGTTAAATCGGTTATTACATAACTTCAAAAATACAAGAAACTCGTATCCTGTTTGGTCTGTCTGGCCTGGCCTGTTAATAAAATAGGTTTTGGACAAGCTTTGGGCCTCATTATAAGAATTTTTACCTAACCTAATGGGCTTGACGAGCTTTCTAGGTAGCTGATAATGAGGCTCGTTTGGCATGGCATGGATTAAGAAACGGATCAGGCTGCCCGGCCTAGCCCAATTTACCCCCTAATTAATGATATGATCTATCGCCGAAAAATAGAATATCAATACTAACTTTAATTGATCAATGGATTGGAGATCAACCACCTAAATTGGGTTTACTCACCAGAATTAAGTACATGTTAAGGTAGAAACTGAATATGAAAGAACATAAGAAGAGAAAATCTTATTGATTAAGATAAGTTACATGTTACATAGGTTCAAGCCTCTATATATAGGTTATGAGGTAAACCCTGGATACATCTATATGGGCCTCACATACATGGGACCAAATCCCGACAACACTCTCCCTTGTGCGGTCCAATATTAGTGCTTTATATGTAGTGCTTCACATATAGTCTTTCGGATGTAGTTGTTCAAATGTAGTTCTCTCCTTGATGACCACCGTATCTAAGTCTATTGCCTCATTAAAACCTCGTCAAGAAAACCCAGAGGGACAAAACCTGAACTAAGGAAAAGGAGTACAATATTAAGAAAATTTAGAATAGGGTTGAATTTTTGATGACCCGTCCCTCCACTGATACTGTCCCCACTTGGCCACTACGGTTATCTGGCAGTGTGGGGTTTTCAACGGGCATCTCTGCAATAATCCAGCAACAACTTCCCAGGAGGTCACCCTGAAAAAGCGGGAGTCTAACAACCTCACTCAATATTTCGCTTAGCAATCTCTATGGACTAACTCCAATATACTTTCAAGATAATCAACTAGACAGTCAGACTCAATCTTAATAAAAAGTATATCAAAGAGTTATATCTCAATTTCTCGATTCAATCCGCAATCAAACAAATAGAAATTTGTGAGCCTGATTGAATACAAGAGAAATAACTTGAGCGGTACCAAAGACCAATGTTCAAGGATCAATCAATTTCAATCAACAAGTAAAGGTTGGATTTACCAATTGAATGATTCAAAGCACAACCTGTGATATTTCAATTATAGAACAAAATATAATGTGGAAAAGAAATAACACAGCACCAGAAGTTTTGTTAACGAGGAATCCGCAAATGCAGAAAAACCCCGGGACCTAGTCCAGATTTGAACACCACATTGTATTAAGCCGCTACAAACACTAGCCTACTACAAGTTAACTTCGGACTAGAATGTAGTTGAACCATAAGCAATCTCACACTGATTCAAGGTATAGTCGTGCTCCTTACGTCTCTGATCCCAGCAGGATACTACGCACTTGATTCCCTTAGCTGATCTCACCCACAACTAAGAGTTGCTACGAACTAAAGTCGAAGACTTGATAAACAAATTTGTATCACACATAAAAGTCTATTGAATAGATAAATTTGTCTCCCACAGATATACCTACGAGTTTTTGTTCCGTCTTTTGATAAATCAAGGTGAACAGGAACCAATTGATAACCCAGACTTATATTCCCGAAAAATAGCCTAGTAAATCAATCACCTCACAATAATCTTAATCAATTTACGAAACAAGATATTGTGGAATCACGAACGATGAGATGAAGGTGTTTGTGACTACTTTTCTATCTTGCCTATCGGAGATATAAATCTCAAGCCAATCTTACGATTGTACTCAAACACGATAGAAAACGGCAAGATCAGATCACACAACTACAGAGAAAATAGTTGGGTCTGGCTTCACAATCCCAATGAAGTCTTCAAGTAGTTAACCTACAAGGTTTCGTGAAAAAACTAAGGTTAAAGGAGAATCGACTCTCGCTTATGCAACTAGTATCACACAGGAGGTGTGGGGATTAGGTTTTCCAGTTGCTAGAGTGCTCCTGTATATATATTTCATATCAGGGTTTGCAATCTAAGTTACCTTGGTAATAAAGCATTCAATATTCACCGTTAGATGAAAACCTGATTAGATTCAAGCTAATATCTTTCAATTGTTAGATCGAACTTAGCTTGTTATACACAAATGAAATGCACCTTCATTTAGATTTGAGTAACCGTACCTAAACGTGTACACCTAGTTGGTTCAAGAATAGTTAACCAATGGTTAGCCATATGAGCACTCTCATATCAACCTTATTCATCTTCACCATAACTAGTTCAAATGACTCAAATGAACTAGTTAGAGAGTTGTCCAATTGCTTAGATCTCATAGAAGTATACAAGACACAATCGAAGCAAAATCGATTTTGATTCACTCGAATAAATTCATGAACATTATAGCCACAGTTTGCAAAGATTGCATTCCTTATTATATAAATATTTTAGTTCATGAACAAACCGATTTTAGAAAGTAACCTTATTAAGTATGCAAACGGGTACGCATTCCCCACAGCCGCATTCCCCACAAAGATTTGGCAATTAAGCACAAGTTCAAATAAGAACTCTCCCCCATAAAATGTCATTCCCGAAAGAACAACAAGAGCGACCTTACTTTCTCAAGAAACCCATGATTAATTTAATAGGAAATGCTCACATAAAAGAACTTATGGAGCCTCACAGTATTTACATAAATATATGGATCAAAGAAGATCAATACTGCGGAATAAACAAAGGTTCATTCTATTTTTCATCACTATTTGCAGAATGACATACAATAGACTTAATCTTTGTAAACAAAAGTTCATCCTTTCTTCCATAAATATTTGCATAATGACATAAAAGGCTTAACTTTTGTTTGTCAAAAGTTCATTCAATCTTTTATCAATACTTGCATACTGACATATGAAAGACTTAACTGCTGACCACGTATGGGACAATCATAGTTCACGGACGCAAACACACATATTTCATAACAAGTTGTAATATATAAAACCATAAAGGCTATGTGTACTCACAATAATTGCTATTCCAAACCCTAGTTATCCTTCTTAAAACACAAGAATAAATTCTCATAAGAAGTTTCCTAGACATTAAGACCTTTGAAAAATTATTCATCGTCCCCGAACTCCTTGCCGTCAACAGCCATTGGGACATAAGGTTCATGAAGAAAGGAGTTGATATCAACAAACCTTCTTGATTGATGCCGAACCAGGGCCTTCTGAATTTCAAGAGTCTTAAACACAAAAGCCTTTATTTGCTAAATCTCCTTCCTTGTTTCCTTCAACTCCTCAAGAACATCAGAAAACTTATGAGAATTTGAAGGAACAACTCCTGGCTTCCTCACATTCCTTCTTTTTCTTTTCAAAGTTGGAGGAAAGGGAGGTTTATCTTTTTCCTTCATGGTTGATAGCTTAACAATCATATTAACATCTTTTCCATCAGAAGACATAATGCTTGGAGTATCCACACAAGCGGAATTGTGAGAGAAAATCACAAGGTAATCTCAACAAGTAGTCTTATGATAAAAAGAGTTTCAAGGGAAGAAAAAAGGAATGTAGGGTTACGAAAATTTTAAACACAAGTTCGCACACGCACAACTCTCAACCCTAAATAGGGTAGAATTGTCGAGAATAACCCTCTTTTATTGATTAAACAGGGATGTCCTTTCCAATATCAATTAGATATAAAATGAGGCACGAATTCCAGACTTACAATGCTCAGCAAAGCAAAAACACGAAAAGAAAAAAATAATAAAAGAATATGAAAGAATTTATTTTCCTAAAGCCTGAGGTGTGCATAATCTTGTCTCTTTTGATTAGGCACATGAGACAAGATACACAAACCAACACAATTAAGTTGTGTTGGGGTGAACAATAATCTGTCCACCATATTCTTTTAGAAAGGAATTCATAAAGCCATGTTTCTCATAGTGTTTAGACCATAAATTTCTCTCTAATGGTCTAGTTTTTTCTTTGGAAACGGACTTCTTTGAAGAAGAGATGCGTTTACATAGCTCTGATGATTTTTGAACAAGGTTTAGCTTGTTTGCTAATCGATTTGCTCTTCGTTGAAGTTTGTTGACATATCTCAATTTGTGTTTGTACTTAAAAAACTTTGAAAGTTCATGAACTTTGAAAGAACAATAAGAGCATGTCAACTAGAAGATGATTCAGACGCCCGAGATGTGTACGCGGCTAGACACATAGTGGGACCTGAAAAATCCGAAAAAGAGTTTCCAGTAGAAACAGGTAGATCCATTTTTTCTTCCAGACCGGTTGAGATTTATTCTGAAAGAATATCAAGATTGATGTATGTATTGCTACAATTATCAAAATCAATATTTTCACAAAGAAGTGCAGCACTTGACTTTTCGTCTTCATTAGAATCATAGTTGTCAGACATTTCATCAAGAGTTGCAGCTAGACCTTTATTACCAGTGTATTTTCTTCGATTTGGACACTGATTAGCAAAATAACCAAAACCTTTACACTTGAAGCACTGTGGCATATCCTCATCATCATTATCATCAGTATCCCTATTTTTAGGTTGAACACGATTATGGGGTTTAACTGATGACTTAGGTTTGTCTCTAGTGAACTGTTTACTTCTCTTTAAAAGAAGATCTCTAAACTGTCTTGTGATCAATGAGACTGACTTGTCAAGATCTTCATCTGAAGAATCAGTCTCACAAAGATCATCATCAGAGATGCCAACACTTTTGCTTTTATCCAACAATTTAGTGTTCTTTTGTGCCTTGAAAGCAATATCCTTTCCCGATTTGGATATATGCTCATGATCAAAGATCTTTAACTTCCCACCAAGATTATTTCTGGAAAGCACATCAAGGTTATTTCCTTCAAACGATGGCGTGTTTCTTAGAATCGTATCTAGATGGCAGAGATCTGAGAATCTTCATCACAATGTCCTTTTCAGGAATAGTCTTACCCAATGCAAAAGATGCATTAACAATTTCATACACTTTGTGATTAAACTCATCAAATGAATCTTCATCTGTCATATGAAGGTTTTCCCAATCATAATTTAGGTTTTTAAGCCTAGCTTCTTTTTCACATGTATCCCTTCAAATACGGTTTCTAAGATATCCCAAGCATCTTTAGACCGAGTGAACGTAGTCACATAATGTTGAAGATCTGGGGTAATGGCATGGATGATTGCATTCAATCCGTCAGAATTTTGCTTTGCAGCAAGAATCTGGGTAGCATCATAATCACCAATATCCTTTGGAACAGTTACAGTGCCTATTGTAACAACCGGAGGATTATAGCCATTAACAACGTAAACCCATGATTGAAAATCACGCGCTTGAAGAAAGGCACGCATCGCAATTTTCCACCATAAGTAATTCGAGCCATCGAAAACTGGTAGTACGTTTATCGAGATAGTACTTATGTCCATAGAGTCAGATTGCTACAAACACAGACTTAAGAGGTCTTGAACGTGTTTGCCTGCTCTGATACCAATTGAAAAAGCGGGGATCTAACAACCTCACCCAATATTTCGCTTAACAATATGTATGGACTAACTCCAATATACTTTCAAGAGAAACAACTGGACAGTCAGACTCAATCTTAATAAAAAGTATATCAAAGAGTTATATCTCAATTTCTCGATTCAATCTGCAATCAAATAAATAGAAAATTGCGAGCCTGATTGAATACAAGAGAAATAACTTGAACGGTACCAAAGACCAATGTTCAAGGATCAATTAATTTCAATCAACAACCAAAGGTTGGATTTACCAATTGATCGATTCAACGCACAACCTGTGATATTTCAATTATATAAAAAATTATAATACGGAAAAGAAATAACACAGACACCAGAAGTTTTGTTAACGAGGAAACCGCAAATGCAGAAAAACCCCGGGACCTAGTCAAGATTTGAACACCACACTGTACTAAGCCGCTACAGACACTAGCCTACTACAAGTTAACTTCGGACTGGAATGTAGTTGAACCATAATCAATCTCACACTGATTCAAGGTACAATCGTGCTCCTTACGTCTCTGATCCCAGCAGGATACTATGCACTTGATTCCCTTAGCTGATCTCACCCACAACTAAGAGTTGCTACGATCCAAAGTTGAAGACTTGATAAACAAATCTGTATCACACAGAAAGTCTATTGGATAGATAAATTTTTCTCCCACAGATATACCTACGAGTTTTTGTTCCGTCTTTTGATAAATCAAGGTAAACATGAACCAATTGATAAGCCGGACTTATATTCCCGAAGAACAGCCTAGTATTATCAATCACCTCACAATAATCTTAATCGATTAACGGAACAAGATATTGTGGAATCACGAACGATGAGACGAAGGTGTTTGTGACTACTTTTCTATCTTGCCTATCGGAGATATAAATCTCAAGCCAATCTTACGATTGTACTCAAACACAATAGAAAACGACAAGATCAGATCACGCAACTACAGAGAAAATAGTTGGGTCTGGCTTCACAGTCCCAATGAAGCCTTCAAGTCGTTAACCAACGGGGTTTCGTGAAAAACCTAAGGTTAAAGGAGAATCGACTCTAGCTTATGCAACTAGTATCACACAGGAGGTGTGGGGATTAGGTTTCCCAGTTGCTAGAGTTCTCCTTTATATAGATTTCAAATCAGGGTTTTAAATCTAAGTTACCTTGGTAACAAAGCATTCAATATTCACCGTTAGATGAAAACCTGATTAGATTCAAGCTAATATCTTTCAACCGTTAGATCGAACTTGGCTTGTTATACACAAATGAAATGCACTTTAATTAGGTTTGAGTAACCGTACCTAAACGTGCACACCTAGTTGGTTCAAGAATAGTTAACCAATGGTTAGCCATATGAGCACTCTCATATCAACCTTATTCATCTTCACCATAACTAGTTAAAATGACTCAAATGAACTAGTTAGAGAGTTGTTCAATTGCTTAGATATCATATAAGTATACAAGACACAACCGAAGCACAATCGATTTTTATTTACTCGAATTAATTCATGAACATTATAGCCACGGTTTGTAAAGATTACATTCCTTATTATATAAATGTTTTAGTTCATGAACAAACCGATTTTAGAAAGTAACCTTCTTAAGTATGCAAACGGATACGCATACTTAAGTGACCGAATTGAGTTTGTTTTTCACTTCCAAACTCCAACAAAAATTCACGGACGTGAAACTTCCGCCAGTATGCATACGGGTACGCATACTTTAGGTTCCCGGTTTCGGACTTTTACACAAATGTGAGAACACACTATGTTTATATCCAAACATGATTACTTGTTCTAAACTCTCATTTCAATCATTAAAACTTTCTTAGAGGATGTTAAAATAGTTGTTGTTCACAAACTATTTTCATCAAAGCGATTTTCAAGTTATTGAAATAATCAACATGACTTTCGTCACGAGTAAAGATGAACTTGGTCAAAGCGAAAGCTTACCAACACATATTTCGAGAAATAGATAAGCGAGATAAACTCGGCTCGAAATAGCAAATGTGTATAATTGAAGTCTATATAGAAATACGACTTTTGTCTCAAAATAGGAGATGGAATAGATAGATTTTGAATGATAGATAAGTTCAAGTCTCCGTATACCTCTTTGTTGATAAAGTTCCGCAAGTTCCCTTGAGTAATCCTTCGTCTTCATTCGATGAACGTCGTGGAGTCTAAAGCTCAACTACACTTATTATCCTAATCCGAGACTTAGCTATAAGTAGATTAGAAATCAAGACTCATAGTTTTGGAAACCAAACTTGACAAACAAGCTTGTGATAGAAACGCTTGCGAGTTCGACCGAGCAATGCTATAACACACCCATCCCTGGATTACTCCCGCCCGAGCATGTTTAACTGCAGATTTTTCTGCTAACTATGTAACCAATTGTGCTGAAAAGGCCTCGGTGTTAGGAAAGGAAAACTGCATATTTTTCTACCAACTCTAGAAACATTTGTGTTGAAAAGGCCTCGGTGTTAGGAAATGACGATCCATTACTTGTATTCCATTCGGCCAACCACTGCCGAATATCGGGGTATTATAGAACTCGCATATGTTGTCTCGTGAAAACCTTGACAAGGGAAAACCAAGTGGGATAAAACCTTGAAGAAGGAAAAAGAGTACAACGCGATAAGTCCGAAAGTATTCCTTTGTTGAATACCCATACATAATATCTTATCTATGTTCATAAATGATTGATGAAAACCTAGTATTGATACGCAATATCAATACTACTAGTTGACTTGTGCCGAAAACTATTGTGACGCAATCCTTGCTTTGTTGTGCTGATTCAGGCAGTGGTTTCACTTGACAAACTATCGAGTTTCATTTCTTTGATTTTGATCAGCAATTATATCAATACAATCTGCAGGTCTTCATCATTTATCATGTAGTTGGTGTAGTTATGGTTGCTTCGCTAAAAACCTTGTCGAGTAACAAAAACCCCGTGGGAAAAACTAATCTCGATCGAAGGGAAAAAGAGTACAATACAGCTTCACATTTTAGAGTTTAAATATGTCGACATAATATCCTTGGATCGTCCCCCCTGATATTGTCATATCCCCCTGATTCCATTCAGAGGAGTTTAGTCATATACTTTCCAAAAGTGAATATAGGAAATGGCTTAGTAAATAAGTCAGTCATATCTCTCCCTGATTACTTTCACGGGAGAAGAGATTGTTATTCCTTTATAATCAATAACTTTTGGATTGCAATTACATTAGCAGTCCTCTTTATGTCTTTGTAGGGATATAAACAAACTCATGTCAATGGTTCCTTTTTAAGTATATGATTACGTTCATTATACCATTTCAAAGACATTGCATCGGCGCTAAGCTATATTTAGCTAATAAGTTTACTGAGGATGAAATTTTTGGTCGAGTACATTACGCTAAGTACAACAATGCGTCTATTGCATTAGATAGGGGAATTTCATCTCCCAACACATCTTCGTCATCTTCCTTTAGACGAAATGGTCATTTACTTTCAGTTGTACCTCAACTGATCATGAGAGTGTTAGCAGGATGCATGTCCTTGTTAAATTTCCTGAAAACTTTGGACATATGCAAACCGGTAGAATAATATACCACAAGCTCGGTGTCCGACCGACCTTTTCCCAGATTTTCATCTCAATTTTGAATTTCAAGTAGCTTTTATCATCTGTTATTGCATTAAGAGTATGTATATACCATGTCCATGCCATCGACATAGATAGATACAATTCAAATTCAGAAACTTTTCTTGTGAGTACGCAGGGCACAATATCTTACATGTTTATCCCTTCCCAATCAAGTAGTCACTTAGACGTGCATACCAAATCAACCTTATTGTTTCAATTCACAAGTGAACGTTCCAATCTAATTGAAAATGTACTCTATGGTCTATAGTCATTTGATTTGGGTGAAAATGCTATTAAACACTTTTGTAGATATGTTTATCTCGTAATCTTTACAGAGATAAGTAATAACCACATAAAATGTTGCATTTCAAGTGCTTTTGAAACTACCAAGCTAACTAAGTAGCAGAACGTTATAACGTTCGTTACAAGAGAGTAAACAATTCCAAGGGCGTTGTGAGAAACCTCGCGCCACAAGGCGAGTCTTTATATTTTACGAATTCATTATTCTCACTACGCTTAGTGACAAATAATCATGTATGTCCACAGGTTTTACACTTGGTTGGTTAGCACTAACACACCAAATACCTATATGTTTGTCAAAGAATCAAATTCTACCTGGATTGTGTAGGCCAAATATGCTCTTTGTTGATATTTTAACAATAAGAAGCATGGTTTGATCTCACTGTGTTCAATTTCCTTGATCAACTGTATATGAAAATAATAAATCATTAATATGCTCGCACGATCTTTCCATTGACTTGTGTGTGTTCTCATAATCCTTTAAGATTTCATTGTTCTCTGGAATCATTAAACATTGGAGCGCCCTCCAGTTTGATTCATGGACATAATCAGAGACAGTATAATGAGATGATTTAA